>NC_065542.1:47635941-48951441 GCF_932294415.1 Quercus robur
CAAGATCAATTCTGTTACTCTATACCTTAGGCAGATTACATTATATATATGGTTGTACTCTCAGATTATTAATCAAGCAAGAAAATCCATTTTTCTCATTCTCTTTTCTCTCTCTCTCTCTCTCTCTCTCTCTCTCTTTTCTGTTACATCTTTCTCTGAATATTTTCTCTCCACACAAACAGATATTAGTCTTAGTCAAGATTACTCTTTAAACACTAAGATTGAGCTTTACAATCCATTAAGAAAATCTTCACCTTTATCTGCCACTAATCTGGTCTTGTATTGTAAAAGTTTGATTTTAATGTGCAGGGTAACTAACAGTTCAAAAACAAAGAAAATCCTCGACAGTAGCAGGATAAGCAAGTCCAGACCATTAGAGAGTGTTCCAAGTTCAAACTGGCAACCAACTATGTTGAATGAGAGCTACAAGGGTAAGAGAAGGAAAGGTGATCCAGTTTCTTTTTCTAAAAATAGAGGTCCATGTCAATGGCTGGTTGTTTTGGCTAGACTGTTAAAGATTCTTTGACAGCAGCTTTTTGGCATTCTATGAAGGATGGCTATAGGATCACAAAAATGGTTAGTGTGTTTAAGAAATCATGAGAAAAAGATTAGTTTTCGAAATAACCAAAGGGTTAGAAAACTCAATCAAATACTCATAAAAACCGTTCTTACACCATTCGAAACTCACCAAGTATTTTGGGATTATTTTGACAAAGCTTCTGCTATGGGTGAAAAGTTGGATCTTTTTGTGGTGGAAAGTGGGGGCATTTATAGGTTTAGTGGAGGCTAAGGTTTGGTGGGACATTTTAATCAATCAACGGGCCTGATTGATTGACCAAAAATCCCACCAAAAAGGGGGGAAAAAAATCAATTTTAGGCTTCTAACCAAAAGAGTGCATACACACTCAGATTACACGCGTCTGTACACACGCGTACGCACTCTTTGTAAGCCTTTTTAAATTCAGCTTACAAAATGTGCTTTAAAATTCCTTGAATGTTGTTCATATGCGTTCTTCACATGTTCTTGGTTGTTTATGATATATTCATGCATGATACTAGCTTTGATCTTAAATCCATATCCAAAATGTGAAAAACATATTAATTTTATAATTTTTCCAAATGCTTGAATTTAGGATATCACCATTTAACATGTTGACACCCCATTTCGTTCTGACCAATATCCAAGCCTCCTGATCCCAATGACAAGAAATCAAATCGCTACCAAAATGATCAGCACCGTGTGTGGGGCCTAGCGACTTAATAAAACCCAAAATGTGAACCAAGAAACCAAGCCTATGCCCAAATCCATTTGCAAGCTCAAAATCATTTTTTAAAGCCCAATTTCCAAGAGGTTTACAAAAAGTGCATAAGCACTTATTTGAGTGAGTACGCACCTAAAGAGTGCATAAGCATCTTTTTAGGTGCATAGAATTTAAATAATCAACTAATATGCTTTAATCTTAAATTAACATTATATCAAAACAAGTTAAGGAAAAAGATTATACATGCATGCAAGATCCACACGGTGGAGGAGGAAGCTTTTCGTGGAGGTCTTAAGGGTGGAATAAAGAAGAAGAACTAAGAGAGGGAGAGTGAGGCTCACTCAATATCTTAAGTCTTACTCATTTCGGACCGAAATTGTCTTGTTCTTGTGCTCAAATTGAAGCCCCAAATGTCTAGTTTCTAGAAAAATTAACCTAACTCACAAATTTAAAATGGTATGAGAAATATCAATGAAATAGTGAAAAGATTTGTTGGAAATTAGTTTAAGCACAATTAATATTAATAGACCTCGAATTAACTTCCAATTAACATTAATATACCCCAATTACTTCCATTTCAGAATTATCAGCCCTAAATCATGACCTAATTATTGAAAACATAATTTCACCAATTACTCATTAAATAATTAATGTTTGATCATTTAATTAATCAAGTATGCGCAACCTTATCATAAGCTATAGTCATAGCCAATCAAATTATGACACATCATTAATTTCAAATTAATTATAATTATAATCAATTGTAATTAAGTATTCATAATCATATATAGTCGGACTTAATTTGTGAGAATGCATCTTGGCTTTTAAAACTTGATTTGACGATAACTTTCAATCCAATAGCCACAATTATGATACTTTTCTCCAAGGTAAAATTACTCTTTTACCCCCATGTGAGGTTAAACAATGGTTGCAAAATAGGGTGTTAGCTAGGGGTGTTCGTGATGCGATATGGTGCGGTTTTGGGTCATTTTTAACACCACACTTTGCAATGCGGTTTAGCTAAAATCATAACAACACCCGCATCTTATTTTTGTGGTCACATGTGCGGTATGGTGCGGTTTAGAGTTTAGCCAAAACCATAATCGCACCGTACTTCATTTTTGCAGTCATATGTGCGGTACTATATATAAGATGTGGTTTAAAGTCTGTATATCTTTCAAATTTTGAGCCTTTCCTACCCAACCCAAAACTAATTTTTCCCTTTTTTTTGGGCCAAATTTTAAATTATTTAGCTAGTTTTTCTTTATTTTGAGTTGGCTTTTCTAGTCAACACTTGCTAGGGTTATCAAACTTTTTTTTTTTTTTGAAAACTAGGGTTATTAAACTATTAATAATATATTTAATATTAAAAAAATAAATATATTAATATAAAGAGAGGGTGTAGCGAGGTGCGGTGCAGTTTATGCGGTTTTCTTATTATAAAACCGCGAACCGCACTATACCATGCGGTGCGGTATGATTATACTATTTTGTGGGTGGTTTTAATGCGGTTTATGCAGTTTATGCGGTTTGGTGAACACCCCTAACAATGTTAGCACAAGCAATACAAAAAAGGATGCAACCAAACATAGATAAGAAAATCCAAAAGATGCAAACGATCATGCTATGGAAACCACGAAGGGTGCAAACGAAACATGCCACAAACACATACAAGGTTAAAGGCAGAAACCTATGGATTTAAAGATGATTGAAAGATCTTGGATTATGTTTGAATGCTTTCAAGCATCTTTGCAAAAGATTAAGGGGCCTCTTTATAATTTTTGAAAGTTTGAAGGCTTTCTCGCAATTTTAGAAAGACTTGGGGCCAAAATGGAATTTGGGAAGATTTAGGATCAAAACATGATTTTGGGAAAGTTTGGGGTCCAAATGTAATTGTGAAAAAACTTCGGGTCAAAATGCAAATATGATAAGGTTTGTGGATCAAAATGAAAATATGACAAAATTCCATGGCATAATGCAAATATGACAAAGTTATGTGCCAAAAAGAAATTTGAGAAATATGATGGCATTTCAATAATTAAAGGAAAGTATGATGGTGGACCCTTTTTATTAATGTGTGGGCCGAAACATTTATTAAACATGAGATGAGTTCAAATCCAAATGCAAGGGCCTAAGCAAACTACTGTGAAAAGATTGGGCCTACGGCTAACATCAAAGGTGGGCTAGTGCTAGGGGATTGGACCAACGGTTCGGCCTAGGGTTGCTAGGCTAGCTCAACTGGTTAAACCGGAAACCAGAGGTTTTTTAACCGTGCTAGTTTTTTAAACCATAGATAACAAGCGCTAAAAATCATAATTAATTTAGATATTTTTATAATTGGAGTAGGTAGGAGGAAATCAATTTTTTTTTTTTTTTTTTTTTTGAGAAACAGGTAGGAGGAAATTAAACAAGCTCATTATTGAATTTTATAAGTCAAACGAGTGGTTTAAGTCTATGACCACGAAGAAATCAGGAAACTTCATACAACTTTCCTCAACTCTCCAACACAATCCTACACTTCATCTAACGTTATTAACAAGAAACAGTTTCTACCATCATCTCAAAAAAAAGAAAAAAAAAATTAAATGTCTACAATTCCTCTATTAGTTTCTTTTTTCTCAAACTGAGCACAGAGAAAGTTTTATACTATCAATCGTTCCAGCCTCTTCGTCTCCTCGACCTTGACTGACAACGTGATCCGCATCCTCAAGGTCCTCTCTATTCGCTTATGATTGACTTTGTGTAAATTCTGTGTGTGTATTTTTTCTCTGTTTTTAGTTTGTGCTCAATATCTATTTGGATGATGGGAAAGTAGAGGAAAAGAGGAGGGAAATAAAATATGCTTCCGGGAGTTTGTGTTTTCCTGTTGTTTTATATCTGAAAATTTCCTCATATAGCAACTTTCGAAAAGCTAACTGTATTGGTATATTAGGGTATCGTTGTAAATATGATATCATTTGTATTCTTAGGGAAACAGAATATGCTTCTGGGATTTTTTTTTTTTTTTTTTGGTAAACGCTTCTGGGAGTTTGTGTTTTCCTGTTGTTTTATATCTGAAATTTTCCTCATATAGCAACTTTCGAAAAGCTAATTGTATTGGTATATTAGGGTATCATTGTAAATATGATATAATTTGTATTCTTTTGGATAAACTAATGGATTATGGGATGTGTTCTAAAAAGTAAATAAATGAATAACTTTCTAATGGGAGATGCATCATTGAAATAAATCGTTCTCTTCTTCACTAATTTTTTTTTTTCTTTTTTCCAATTTAATTGAATGTACTTTTTTTAATCTTTATTGTGGTTCAAGGTTTGCCCGTTATTTCCAATGGCTTCCATGAGCATTGAAAAAGCCTCATCTTTGTCATTATTTTCTTCTTCGATATCAAGATGGAAATATGATGTTTTTCTCAGTTTTAGAGGTGAGGACACTCGTAATAGTTTTACAGACCATCTATATGCTGCTTTGAAACAAAAGGGCATTGTTACTTTTAGAGATGAGGAAAACCTTGAGAGAGGAAAATCTATATCACTAGAGCTCTTGAAAGCAATTGAAGAATCAAGGTTTGCAATTGTTATCCTCTCAAGAAACTATGCATCTTCTATTTGGTGTTTGGATGAACTTGTAAATATCATTAGATGTATGAAAGAGACGGGAATGATAGTTATGCCGACTTTTTACAATGTGCATCCATCAGATGTACGGAAACAAACAGGAACCTTTATTGAAGCCTTTAATGAACATGAAGAAAAATTGAAAGAGAACATAGAAAAGGTACAAACATGGAGAGCTGCTTTAAGAGAAGTGGCCAATCTCTCTGGGTGGCATGTACAAGATAGGTAATTTGCTTTGATAAATATACATATACATATACAAATACATATATGTGTGTGTGTGTGTGTGCGCGTGCGTGTTTGTGTGTTCAATCATTCTAAACATTAAAAAAAAAGTTACATTTCTTATCTTTGGCATTGTTTTAAACCTTAACCAAACATACACACACATTCTTAGTTCTATAAATTTTTTTTTAGCCAATTAACTTACATTTTTCTATTTCAATCAACTTAATAGAACTCTGAATGTCTACTTCTTCTAATCTTTTGGACCTATTTATTGCAAGTTTAAACTAACCACTTGTTGTCTCTTCATTGCAGGTCTGAGTCAAATATTGTCCAAAACATTGTTGGACAATTATGGCATAAATTGAGTTATTCATTCTCAGAAGATACCAAAGATATGGTAGGAATAGAATCTCGTGTGAGGAAATTGGAGTCATGTTTGGCTATTGGATTAAATGATGTTCGCATTATAGGGGTTTGGGGGATGGGGGGAATAGGTAAAACAACTCTTGTTAGAGTTGTTTTTCGTATGATTTCTAATAAATTTGAAGGTTGTTGTTTTCTTGCTAATGTTAGGAAAATTTCTAAAAAAAATGGTTTCATTCCATTACAAGAACAACTTATTCTTCAAATTTTGAATGAGAGTATGTGTATAAAAGATGTTGATGATGGAGTTTTTGTGATCAAGAATAGGTTACGACATAAGAAAATTCTTCTCATTCTTGATGATGTAAGTCAATTGGACCAATTAAACAAGTTAGCTGGGAAGCATATTTGGTTTGGTTCAGGTAGTAGAGTTATCATAACAACAAGAGATAAGCATTTGCTTCAAACACTTGGAGTAGATGGAATATATGAGGCTAATGGATTGAATGATGAAGAATCTCTACAACTTTTTAGTTTAAAAGCTTTTAAAAAAGACCATCCTCCTAAAGATTATCTAAAGTTGTCCAAAGATTTTGTATATTATGCTAAAGGCCTTCCTTTAGCTATTGAGATTTCGGGTTCCTTTTTGTTTGGCCGAAGCATTGAGCAATGCAAAAGTATATTAAATAGGCTTAAAGAATTTCCTGCAAGTGATATTCTCCAAGTACTTAGAATAAGTTTTGAAGAACTACATGAAACAGAGAAGGAAATATTCTTACATATTGCATGTTTCTTCAATCATAAGAAGAAAATTGATGTAGTAGAAATACTAGATAATCTTGGTTTGTACTCTGATGTTGGATTAGAGATTCTTTTTGATAAATCTCTTCTAAAATTTGTTGGTGGTAGTGTGTGGATGCATGATTTACTACAAGAATTGGGAAAGAACATAGTTTATGAAGAGTGTCCTAAAGAGTCGGGAAAGCGTAGCAGATTGTGGTTGTTTGAGGACATTAACGATGTACTAACAGAAAATATGGTAAGAGGTTCTTTAAAAAACTTGAGCATGTACCCTATTATATTATTCATAAGAGTTTAACTTAGAATAGTTTTGGTAATCTTACAATTTGTAATTCACTAATACCTTTTGTTCATGATTATTAGGGAACAGAAGCAATTCAAGGTATAGTTCTAAAGTTGCATGAGCCAAAAGTGGCATATTGGAATCCTGAATCTTTTTCAAAGATTAATCATCTTAAAATGCTTATAATTGATAATATTCAACTTCAACATGATCTAAAAGGTCTTCCTAATGCCTTGAGATTTCTTGATTGGAGTGGATACCCTTCAAAATCTTTCCCATCAAGTTTCCAACAAAAGGTAATTCAGGAACCCATACACAACTTTAGTTTCAAGTTTTATTGAACTGTAAGGTTTTGTTATTTATTCTGGTTTTTTTTTTTTTTTTTTTTGGCTTTTCACAGTCTCTTGAGAGGTTGAAATTCATCAGATTGAAGAAATCCCTAAAACTAAATGAAACCCCTGACTTCAGCAAAATCCCAAATCTTGAGAAATTAGATCTTCAAGGTTGTATTAATTTACCAGGGGTGCACCCATCAATTGGGGTTCACAAAAAGCTTACTCTTGTCAATCTAAAAGGTTGCAAAAACCTCAAAACTCTCCCAAGAAAGTTTGAAATGGAGTCCCTTGAGATTCTTATCCTTTCTAGCTGTTCAAAAATTAAAAGAATTCCAGAATTCGGGAAAAGCATGAAACATTTATTAAAGCTTTACTTGGATGACACTGCAATTACAAAACTACCCACATCAATTGAGCATTTGGCTGGCTTAGCTTCATTGAATTTAAGAAATTGTGAAAATCTTTTGTGGTTACCCAACACCCTTTTTAATTTGAAGTTGCTTAGAGATGTGGACCTTTCTGGGTGTTCAAAACTTGAGAAACTACCTGAGAACTTGGGGAATGCAGAAAATATAGAGGAGTTAGATGTGAGTGGAACAGCTATAAGACAGGTGCCTTCTTCCATTGGTCTCTTAAAAAATTTCAAAGTGCTATATTTTCGTGGATGTAAGAGATTATCATCATCTTATAAATCATGGTATGAGCGCCTCCTATTTTATTCAATGCCAAGAAGCCCCAATCCCTTGGATTTGTTATTATATTATCTCTCAAGTTCATGTTCTATGACCAGGTTGGATCTAAGTAACTGCAATCTCAAAGAAATCCCCAATGATATTGGTTGCTTGTTCTCTTTAGAAAAAATAAATCTTAGTGGAAATGATTTTTTTTGGCTTCCTAGTAGCATTGGTCGACTATCTAATTTGACACAGATGAGGTTGTATAATTGCATGAGTCTTCAATCATTTCCCAAGCTTCCATTAAATATTCGTTCCATTGGGGCAAGAGGTTGTATCTCACTAGAAATGTTACCAGATCTACTACAATTAAATGATTCAATTAAACCATCTCTTTTTCTTGAGAATTGCTTGAAATTGACAGACAATCAAGGCTTCATTGACATGTTCATTGCGGTGATAAAAAAGATCCTTCAGGTCTCTCTCTCTCTCTCTCTCTCTCTCTCTCATTGCTCTAACCATCATGCTTTGTATTTTTCCGGGACTCCCTCTTCAACTCTCTCTCTCTCTCTCTCTCTCTCTCATAGCTCTAACCATCATGCTTTGTATTTTTCAGGGACTCCCTCTTCAATACAGAAATTATAGAAGATATGGAATTGTTGTTCCTGGAAGTCATATTCCAGAGTGGTTTAGCTATCAAAGTATGGGGGCTAAAGTGAATATAAAAGAACCATCTCATTTGTGCAATGATTGGATGGGAATTGCTGTTTGTGCTGTATTTTTTTCACCTCACCAAATTGATGACCACCGTGATTTTATCTTTTATTTGATAGCCAATGGAAAAAATTTATCTTTAAGGCCATGCATGAACTACATGCCTAAGGTTTTATCTGATCACCTTTGGCTATTCTATTTTTTTCCTCAATACTATGACAAGGATGACATAAAATTATTGTGGGAATGTGATACAAATGGATTTAGTCAAATTGGCATTAGAATTGAAATCGAAGCTTTAGGCTTGGAGGTGAAGAAATGTGGGTTCCGCATGGTATACAAGAAAGACATTGAAGATCTCAACCAGACTATGACTCAATGTAGCAACAATTGCATCACCGCTTTTAAGGGCTTGGATGTTCTCCATCATAATTTCAACAAAGTCAAGCGAAACCGTGATGACTATGATGGAACTAGGCCTAGCGGAGAAGGAAGGTCTAATGATGTACCACACCCAAAAAGGATTGAAGGGCTCAGAAAATTTATGGCGCTTGATAACTCTGATTGTAAGGATTTAAGTGAGTATGAGGAATGTGGTGGGGAGTTGAGTGATTGGGAGAAATCTAGTGAAAGTAACCTTGAAGGCTAATCAACTTTTTCGTCTCCATTACTAGTAAGTTGTTGTCTTTCTTTTTAATTTAAGTTTTGTTGGATGGTACATTATCTTTTTTCCTTTCATTAGTTTAAATAGTTGAAAACCTGTGCGATGTACGAGAAAACTTTGCCTAAAAATATGTTGGTCTCAACCTTTGCATAAAAAGTATAATTAAATTATGTTGATCTCAAACTGAAACAGTAAACTTGGTTTCTATAGAATTCCGATCTTCACTATTTACATCAATAGGAATTGAGTAAGCAAGAAAAGTTTGAAGAGGATTCATAGAAATGAACATCTAAATAAACATAGATTTGCTATAATAAATAAAATATGTACATATTGTTAGCCACAATATTTTAAAAAAAATATTTTACAGTAAAAAGATTACATTTGGCATACCCTTGTTACTCATGGATTTGATGAAATGAACATATCACTGATTCAACCAATGAAATTATGCTTTAAGCCAAACCATGTAAATACTACAGCAAGACTTTTTTTTTTTTAAATGGTATGCATCTAACTAAAATTTTATGTAGTCCTCTCTAGTTTCTACCATTTGGTATACCAAAATTATTTCTGCATCATAGATTATATGCCAAATATTTTTGGCTAGAATCCTATAAATTGTTTAGATTTTCAGAAGGGACAAATGCTATTAGAATCTATGACTGTAGTATTTCAATTTTTTGTTAATATTTGAACTTATAATAATCTATATGCTTATGATGGACCTACCACTTTCATGCATTTGCTTATAAAAAAAAAAAAAAAAAAAAAAAAAAAAAAAAAAAAAAAAAAACACTTGCAATTCGAAGGCATCACAAACAGTTTTGTCCAATTTGCTGTAAAATTTTTAATTGGCTGTAGGAGCATATCAAAAGTTATACCAACAAATTGGTTTTCATACCTAGTACCATAGTATCATTGACAACTCAATTTAATATGAATATAGTTGAATGCAATATGACTATTGATGATATGTCATATTGCATACCATTTGACATTTTCTGTAACACACCAAGAGAAGTACTTGTTATCTTAGAGACAATCCTTCCAATGTGTAGCCCATTGGAAAGATAGAATACTATCTTCAATTTGATGAATCCTAATATACCACTCAAAATAAGAGAGAGAGAGAGAGAGAGAGAGAGAGAGAGAGAGAGAGAGAGAGAGGGTTTTGGAAGAGGAAGAGAAAATGGAGTAGTGGAACTGTTGAGGTTAAAGTGTACATTGGGACTGTTGAGTTTAAAGTGTATATTTCCTCTTTTTTATTATTATTTTTAGAGTGATCGTATATTTTCTTTTGTTAGGTTTTAGACCCTTTAACACAATATTTTTAACCCAATATTAAGCCAAGTTGATTAACAAGTTTGTTAATTAAATTTAGGTTAAACAAATATAATGCGGAAAGTAAAGAACACACAGATTTGATAACCCAGGAAAACCAAACTGGTAAAAATTTTGGGGAGGATTTAACCTAGCTATGCTCAAGGTAAAAACAAATCCATTATGAAAGAATTGAAGTTTGTACAATAAGACTTAGACTACTAACATCTTATTGCTACCTCGTGCAGAAAACTTACTACCACGACCATGTGACGGCTCCAAGTCCACAGACTTTTTCTTTCCTTGATCTACAGCAACCACAAGTTCTCCTACTTGTGACTTTGAGACTCCACTTAAAGGTTTTAGATCTTCTTTAAAGTTCTTTATACAGCAACTGAAAGAACCATCAAGTTCTTGATGTGAATCTAATCTTGATAGCTCTATGTGTGTGTTTGAAGGTAAACACCTCTCAGATCTCACAAAAGATTCAACACACAACTCCACAAAGACTTCTAAAACGTAGCTAGGGTTTTTCCTTTTATACTTGGAGTGAAACACTTAACCTTACACGTCATATGGGCTTGGGTTGGTTTAGAAATTCTACAGAAAATTCTTGATCCACGATTATCAATCGATCAAGTCTAATTTTAAATCGATCGAGCCTTGCAAAAATTGAATAGTAATTTCCTGCAATTACTCAATTCCAAACTTACATTAAACCACACTTTGAGCAAGTCTAAACCTAGACTAAATGTTTTGATCATGGTTTGCCAACATATACAAAATGAAGTTCTCATACATTAGTTCCTAAAGTCTTAGAACTAACAATCTCCCCCTTTGGCAATCCGTGACAAAAAACATTACACAAAATAAAATGCTCAAAGTAAAAATAGCCCAATTACACATTATTTTCCGAAATACAATTCAACCTAACTACTATCTATCAGTTGCAAGAGTAGATAGCAGAATGAATTAACCTGTAAATTCCTGAAACACTAAACAAACCATAAACGCATGTTTGGAAAATACAAGTAAACCAAAATAAATTTCTTGTTTTCACAAAAATATAAAATAAAAGACATATACCATGAATAACCTCATAATATAAATCATAACCAATGTATCATAGTTTGTGAAACAAGAACATAAACATAAATAAAACAAGAACATAAAAAAAAATACCAAAGTATAAAAAATATAAAAGCAATGTCTCCCCCTAACATGTACAATCACATCATCAAAACATATATGCCCCTAAATACAATCTACACCAAAAATATCTAATCTCCCCCTATCATTATGCACTCCCCCCTTTTTGTGACGTATTGCCAAAGGGCAATCAAGATTGGCCTGAGGGCAAAGCTGGTGAAGAAGCACCTCTAGCATTTGCTAAATTTGCTCATAAGGCCGCAACCTATTGAGTAAATCCAACAAAAGTTGTCATGTGCTGCCTGAACAATGAGACACGTCTCCAGTATAGTCCGCATAGAAGAAGATGATGATGTAGATGATGGAGGATCCACAACAGCAGTGAGGTCCACAAAATCCTCAGTAGTAGGACCACTAGAAAGAGGGTCTCTAGATGCATCACCTATAGAAGACTTGACGTGAGAGCGTTTAAAGCTAGCTTTTAACTAAGCAACCCTTTGCCTAAGAAAGTCGCACCTATAGGAGAGATGATATGAACAGGCTCTGAAGCGGGGAAGTCCTTTAAACCTAAATCTAAAAGAATTATGTATTAAAAAAAAAAAAAACCATGAGACTTAGCGCAACTCCTATGAACCTCTACAAGAGAACGTATGAAAAGAGTAGGAAAACTGATAGGAGCATTAGTGATGAGAGCATACAAAAATGCACATCTCTCAATAGGAATGGTATGTATGTGAGAAATAGGCCAGATGTTATGATAAGAAATCCTAAAGAACAAATAATTGAGCTCAGTAAGCTTATGTGTGGTAATCCTAGGATTAGTACCCCAACTAATGGTAGTACCAGTAAGAATAGACATAATGTCGTCAATGGGAGGAAACTCTTTGTAAGGATACGTAGGCTGCTATACCAAATGTACATCAAGAGTTGAAGCCACTATCTCACGGGTAATGAAAAGCTCTTCACCCCTTATCCAAGTCTTCACATAGTGAATGTTGGAATCATCGGAGTGAATAGAGAGGTTTGAATAAAACTCTTTAATCAAAGTAGCCAGAGCAGGATGCTCAATATCCAGAAGAGGTAACCAACCTCGACTCTCAAAGTTCCTACAAATCTCAGGATTAACCTCATCTATGATAACTTTTCTCTCAGTCCAAACAGACCTAAAAATGTTCAACTTCTTATAGACTTCTTGATTAGACTTAAACTGGAATCTAGAACATTGAAAATTAGAAGAGAAGGAGGTAGTGTTTTTCTTAGCTCTAGTTTTCCTAACCATAACTCTAAGAATAGGAAGGAAAAAAAAAAAAAAAAAAAAAAAACCCAGTAGACTGCATTAGAAAGAGTTAGAGCACAAAGTATATCAACAAATAACAAACTATATGATGCATGCTCTAATGCACAAAAACTTGTTCAATTTTTCAAATTTACCAACAATTGACTTGAACAAATGAGTTTTAACCAAAAACCCCAAATTTTGAAAAACCCACTTTTCAAAACCAAATCAAATTGATCAATTAATCATTATACTAGTTAGAAAACATCATACAATGACTTAATCCATCAATTTCACAAGTCAATTTCATCAATTTAAGCTCAATTGAACCAAAACCCTAATTTTGCAAAATTTCAAGCCCTAGAATTTCCAATACTTCTCAAATCACAAAATCGATCAAATTAATGCATGGGAATCATGTATATATCATCTAAGAACAAAAACCCATTAATCAAATTTGAAAAAACAACATCCCAAAATCAAAATCCCAAAAAATCCTTAGTTTGAAAAAAATGAAGAAAATGCATGAGAAATGTAAATAAACCGTTGAAGATTAGGTCTTACCTACACTTGAGGACAAAAACCGTTGAAGATTTGAGGAGGGAAATGACAAAAAATTCTTGGATTGGATTGGTCGAGAAAGAAAAAGATGAAAAGAAGAGAACTATTTGAAAAAGTGAAGAACACGTGCTGAGAAAAGCTTTTTTATTTTTCTTTCTTTTCGAAACTCGATCTGTCAAGTACCGATCGGGTACCAATCGAACTAGACAGTGAGTATCCTTTAAAACCACTTAAAATTTTGATTGGTTGAAAATGGCTACGATTAATTGAAAAACAGATTCAATTAATCGAGTACCAATCGAGGATCAATCAAACCAACCTGAGGCCAAGCTTTAAAAATCAAGGGATTTTCAATCAGTCGAAAAACACATTTAATCAATCGAAATTCTGGAAAACTGGATTTTTTGAAAAACTACAGAAGTTTATGTAGAAAACACTCAACGCAAATAATTTCATGAATGAAATGCATGAGAATGAGTTTAAAAGTTTTTCAAAAACATTTGTTTTCAACCCAAAATTTCAAAAACAAGATTTTCACACTTTTTACACCCAAATTTTCAACCCTTGAACATATTTTGTATCAAAATCATAATATATATAATCTTGGATGGCCAAACCAAATTCACACACAATTTCTTGTACTAAGTTTAGCAAAGAATAGCATGTGAAGTGTGTGTAACTAGTAACAGCATGAGATACATGTAAGGTGATATGTAGAAAATAATCAATCACAATTTCTAAATTATTCATCACAAAATTTGAAAGTGACTATCACTTAAAGAGTTACATCATATAACTCCCATATCTACTAGAAAACAAGCTTGCAATCATGCATTTTTTTTATTTAGCCTTATTGTATACATGCATTTTTTTCTTTCTTTTTATTTTATTTTTTATTTTGTTATTTTAAAGCTACACCTTAGTTTCTTTTTGTGCATTTGCTACACTTTCTCGAGCACAAAATCTTACGATATGCACTAAGGTGTTTATGATTGGCTAGTAAACAGTGGCGAAATGGTTATTTATACATTTCTCTTAGGATTTTTAGTCCTTACAATCAAAAGCATGTGACTTCAAAATCAAGATCATGTGATCAAAAACTATAAACAACTCACACAAAACATGCACTACATAGCTCAAACTAGCAAAGTGCAAAAAAATAAGCTCATCCAAGCTAACCAAGGTACACAAGCATGTTATGCAAAAATAATATGGCCAACCTTAACTACAATCCATGATATGTAATACAAAACACATCCTTCCACATTCCTCTTTCCTTTTTATTTTATTTTATTTTTTATTTTTATGAAAACGAAAAACAACAGCCTAATATGAAATGCATGAATGTAATGCAATGCAAATCCTAGAAACAAAAGAAAACAAGAAATCAAGAAAATGGTCACAAAAGATTTTGAGATGAAGCACAAGGACCATGTCAGAAAGACTCAGTTAGATTGAACCTTTTGCATCCATAACCTCTTAGATGCAACTTTGGTGTTGGAGTTATTATTTAGATTAGAATGATGAGCAACTCCAACATTGGTATAAAGGTTTAAAGCCTTTACCAATTCACCAATAAGTACCATAGGATCTTGTGCTTAAGGCACAAGTACTTTTTGCTTATTTGCTCACTTAGTAGCTTGCAAATTGAAACAGTTTGGGTGAGTATGCCCAGCTTTTCCACAAAAATGACAAACCCACAAAAGTCTATCATGCTTCTTGTCCCTAGGGAAGTTAAAACTCTTAGGCTTAGACTTTTCAAGATCAACCCTAATCTTCCTAGGAACATGAGCATATTCTTTTGGTTTGACAACTTCTATCTTAGATGGTTCAGAAAAAGGAACAAAGTTTGTGGAATGAGTTTCAGACACAGAGATGCTATCAACAAAACCTAAACCTAATTTATCTAAGGGAGACTTATGAATACTTAACATGTAATCAAGTTTAGAACGAGTAGACCTATTTGATTGTTCTTTAGCAACAAACAACTCTAGTTCTAGGTTCTTAATCTTATCAAGCAACATAATATTTTCAGCCTTCACCTTATTAACCAGTTCATTAGCGTCAAGCAAATTTAGCAACAAGTTTTTCTTTTCAGTGGCTCTCTTCTTTAGCCCTAAATCCACACTCATTACATCCTTTGCAACAACCTTGCATAGCTTGTTATAAACTTCTTGCAAGTCAGCACTCTCAGAGAGTTCCACATTAGCAGGGTTCTCTTCAACCAAATCACTTTCATTAACTATAGTAGTAGCTATGAAAGCAAAGAAATTTCCATCTTCATCACTTCCAGACTCGTGATCAGAAACTTCATCATCACTAAGGGTTATAGCCATAGCTCTAACCTTTGATCTCAAGAATGTTGGACATTCCAATTTCACATGACCATACCCTTGACAACCAAAACATTGTTGACCTAGAGAATTACTAGAAGATTGACCAACTTTTTCTTTAAAATTTTCAATTTTATTGAATTTAGTTGGTTCATTTTTCTTAGAGTTCTTAGGTTTAACATTGTTTCTACCTCTTGTCATTCTATTGTTATTCCTCAGAAAGTTTCTAAAGTTCTTGGCAAGATATGCAATCACTGTAGAAGAGAGTTCATCATCAAATACATTATCATAAACATCATCAACTGAATTAAGAGCCATTGATTTGGATTTGTTTGTTTTGGGTAAGTCTAACTCATAGGACTAAAGAGATCCTACAAGTTCATCAACAAGGATAGAGTCTGATAAGTGTAATTTTTACATGATTTTTATTATCCTCTTATCTATTAAAATTGTTAGTTTTCCTTTATTTCTTTTGATTTGATTTGATTTTTATTTATATTTATCTATTCATTTGTGCTTTGAAGGAATGAGAAGATTTCAGATTAATCTACAAGGGCTTTACATGCAAAGTGGGGCTAGGCCAATTGAATCAAGTCAACTTACATTCAGCCAGTCATGAATTCAAGAGATTATTCAAGTTGGGTTGGAAAGTTAATTTAAAGGGCTACAACTTTGTAGTTTACCAAAAGCCCGAATTTTGAAGTTAAATGGGCCAAAATAGTCGGTTAATTAAAGCCTAAAAATCTGGGATTTTCTTCAAACGGGAATTCAACTTGTAATAGGATTCCTTGACCTATTTAAAAGCTCTTTAGGGCAAAATTCAGGGAGGCCAGTGCTAGGGCTGCAGGTGCCGCATTGAAGGTTTTTTTTTTTGGAGTCTTTCTGAAGAGGAGGATTTGAGGACAAAGGCGAGAGCTTCATGTTGATCAACCAATTCCGATGAAAGACATAAGTTTTATTTGTTTTTCTTTTCAATTTGATTATGAACTAAATTTTATTTTCTAGAGCGTTGATGTAGTCTAACAATGAACACACAATTTATATTTTGAGTTATTTTATTTTTAATATTTCCATGATTGAGTGTTTAATTCTTATTCTTAATGCTTAATATTTCTTTTTACGAATTATTGATTGATCAATTGAATGACAATGAGACCGAGAGGTGATTTGTTATTTTAGTTCTAGAATTAAACACCATTAGTTGAGTGAAAGTAGAGATGCTTTACCGCGATTAGTGTGATTTTTCAGAAAATTCAAAGTACGTAATGAGTCTCCAATTAATTAAATTCGCATAGAGATATGGAATTGTTAGTTGAAGATATTTTTGATATTATTCGAGAGAAGATATTGAATACTTAAGGAATTTTTAATCATCAACGGGAGATTATTAGAATTTAATAATTAGGAAGAATAAATTGTGTGGGATTTGTTAGGTGAAATCAACTGCTCTAGATCCATTCTTATTATATTTTTACACTGTTAGATTTTTACGCTTTGTTAATTCTTTTTATTCGTAGATTTATTTTTATTAAATAGTTTAATTTAATTCAGATAGTAGAACATTCCATTTATTTTCGATTTTCCAAATAGTAATTAATTTAGTGAATTTCGGTATTCAATAACATAGTTAATCCTTGTGGGTTCGACATTCGTTTTCTAAAAACACTTTACTACTTGTTACGATTCTGTGCGCTTGCAAATTATTTTTCGTGAACAGAGTCCACATCTTTGCTTTCAGTTATGGCAGTTACTTTGAGTCTAAAGTCCTTTCTTAAGGATCTAATAATCTTCCTAACTATCTTAGGTTGATCATAAATTTCACCCAAATTATTTGCAAAATTAACAATATCATTAAGTTTAGCATAGAATTTATCAAAACTTTCATCCTCAGACATCCTAATGCTTTCAAACCTAGTTGTTAACTGCTGCAACTTATTTATTTTAACTGCCTTTATACCTTCATGCACAGTTTGGAGAATTTTCCAAGCAATATGAACAACCTCAACATTTGAGATTCTCCTAAATTCTTCCATAGAAACAGCATTAAAAATAGCATTCATGACTTTGCTATTAAAAGTGGCTGCTTCTTTTTGAGAAGTTGATCACTCACTAATAGGAGTAGTCGGTTTCTCCCATCCGTATTCAACGGAGTTCCACACTCTCTCATCTATAGATTTCAAGAAGGCTTTCATTCTAACCTTCCAATAGGCATAGCTATTCCCATCAAAGTGTGGAGGGATCATAAGATAGTGATCGTGTTCCATGACAACAGGGGTCAAGGATCAACTAGTAGATCAAGAGATCTAACATAAGAGCTAACTTGCTCTGATACCACTTGTTAGGTTTTAGACCTCTTAACACAATATGTTTAACCTAATATTAAGCCAAGTTGATTAACAAGTTTGTTAATTAAATCTAGGTTAAACAAATATGTGTAAAAAAAATATAATGCGGAAAGTAAAGAACACACAGATCTAATGACCCAGGAAAACCAAACTGGTAAAAAACCTAGGGAGGATTTAACCTAGCTATCCTCAAGGTAAAAATAGATCCACTATGAAAGAATTGAAGTTTGTACAATAAGACTTAGACTACTAACATCTTATTGCTACCTCGTGTAGAAAACTTACTACCACGACCATGTGACAGCTTCGAGTCCACGGTCTACTTCTTTCCTTGATCTACAGCAATCACAAGTTCTCCTACTTGTGACTTTAAGACTCCACTCAAAGGTTTTAGATCTTCTTTAAAGTTCTTTATGCAGCAACTTAAACAACCATCAAGTTCTTGATGTGAATCTTGATCTTGATAGCTCAATGTGTGTGTTTGAAGGTAAACACTTCTTAGATCTCATAAAAGATTCAACATACAACTCTACAAAGACTTCTAAAATGTAGCTAGGATTTTTCCTTTTATACTTGGATTGAAACACTTAACCCTACACGTCATATGGGATTGGGTTGGTTTATAAATTTTGTAGAAAATTCCTAATCCACGATTCTCGATCGATCGAGTCTAATTTTCGATCGATCGAGCCTTGCATAAATTGAATAGTAATTTCTTGCAATTACTTGATTCCAAACTTACATTAAACCAAACTTTGAGCAAGTTTAAACCTAGATTAAATGTTTTGATCATGGTTTGCCAACACATACAAAATGAAGTTCTAATACATTAGTTTCTAAAGTCTTAGAACCTAACATCCTTAACTGTACGTCTCCATTATTTCACACAGTAGGGCTGCATTAAGGAACGTTGGTTTTTCCAGATGGGATCACTGAATCCTAACTGCAAATCATTGTTTTCAAAGAAGCTAAAGAGTGTGTGTAGTTTGAAGAGAATCTTGTATAGAGGAAGAGAGCTTCTAAGAGAGTTTGGATCTTGGCTTTCAAGTTTCATGTACACATGCGGGAGGAGAAAGAGAGTTTGTAAGTGGGTTAAAGTCTTGGCTTTCATCTACACATGGGAAAGGAAAATGTTTGGGTCATAATATGTAAGGAAATAAGTGGGCTTGGGCTTTCATAAGGTTTGGTCTGATTTGGTCTAACTTTCAACAGCAATTCATCTTTTAGATAACAGTAAAACAAAAGTTAATGTGATCTTTTGGGTAACAGTAAAAAAAACTTAAAGAAAAGAGGTTAAAAAAAAAAAAAAAAAAAGGCTAAATGCAAAATTACAATGTCACATGGCAGGACCTCATGCACTCCTGCATGAGGTCTCTGCTTTTATACATATATTGACTAGTGTGTAATCCTATGCATATGCATGGGTACAAGTAAAAACAATCACAATTACATGATTCAAATTATACATTTTTTTTTTAGAAGATGATCAAATTATACATTATATTAGATTACACATTTTTTAAACCATACATTTCTAAAATATGTAATGGTTTCACATTATTTATGATTATATATATATATATATATGATTTATAATTTAATTGGATTTAGACTCTTTGGTATTGTGAGAGACCGCCCTAATCGGGTTTGCTCTCAAAAAAGAGATTTGGGTGCTTTTCCAAGGCACCTCTATTTTTGGGTAAGTGGTGTGGAGTCGCCACTTAATTTTTTATAAAAAAAAAATAAGAAAAAATTAAGTACAACTTTACATGACTAAAATGTTCCATTTTCATTAATTGAATAAAAATACAAACTTGATAGATTGAATATTACAAGGATTTGAGTCCTAATTACAAACTACCAAAGATACATGGCTTTTGTCCTAGTTACAACCTACCCAAAAAAATAAAAAGAAAGATAAAGCCTAGGTCTACCTATCCAAAAGAAACTAAATTCAGAGGCTAGGTTACAGAATGGGAGGGTGTTAGGCACCCATTCCACCCAGACAGAGTCTGGTCTTCTAAACTCTCATGACCAATATACCCTTTATGCATGATATGAATGATACGTTGCATACATGACAAACTTAACCCTAAACTAAATCACATAAATCTACTTCATGAATGTGTCCTCTTCTTTAAAAAATTCAGATATATTTTTGTGAATATAAAAATTTTGATTTGATTCAAAAAAAAAAAAAAAAAAAAAAAACCAGATTTGTTTTGGTATAGGTAAAAAATTAGTTTTTGGTGAAGAAAAATTAGATCTGTTTTATTAAGTAAAACAAGGTTTTTTTGCTTAAAAAAATATTAGACCTGTTTTGAAGTAAAGTAAAAAATTGGTTTTTGGTTTGTTATGTAAAAAAAATTAGATCTGTTTTGTAAGTTAGAAAATCAAGATTTGTAAAAAAAAAAAATTAGATCTGTTTTTTTATATTAAATAAAATAAGAAAAAGATCTCTTTTTTTATAAAAGGACTACACCCATGAAATAAACCTACACTACTTGCATTAAACAAAACAATAAAAACATCACTACTTATGAATCAAACAAACAAAACATCACTACTTATGACTTTCTTTTTTATTTCAAAATCTGCTATGTTTAAACAAATTAAGATCTATATCTAAGGACGATACAAATCAATTTTTATGTTAAAAAAAAAATTTAGTTCTACATCTAAGGAAGATACAAATCTGTTTTTATGTTAAAAAATTCAGATTTGCATAAAAAGAAGATACAAATCTGTTTTTATGTTAGAAAAAATTCAGATCTGCATTTAAGGAAGATACAGATCTATTTTTGTATTAGAAAAAATTCAGATCTGCATCTAAGGAAGATGCAAATCAGTTTTTATGTTAGAAAAAATTCAGATATGCATCTAAGGAAGATAGAGATCAGTTTTTTGGTTTTGAAAAAAATGTGATAGTGTGCAGATTTTTGAAACTCAAAAGGTAAATCATGACAACAAAAGCATTAAGAACATATTTCAACAAAAATATTAACAACACATGGCATGAACATTAGAAATTGAAACTAAAAGAATATCTACATCATGCATCATCAAAATAAAATAAAACAGGAAAAAAGGTAAAGAAAAACTACCTCTTGCATGGACGTACTCTTCTTATTGAGGAAATATTTTAGGGTTCAAAGAAATTTATTCAATTATCTTTGAAACCTAAAATACCTTACTTAAAAAGAAATTCTTAAGGCTAAAACCTCCAGAACGTCTTTAGGCTAAAACCTCTAGAACGTCTTTAACGTAAGAGAGAAAATAATAGAAAAGGAGAGTCAAAAAGAGGGGAAATTAGAGAGTGTGAAAAGTGTGCTGAATGTTGAGAGACATCCTCTATTTATAGAGGTTGGAATGCTGAAAAAATAAGCAAAAAACGTACGGGATAAAATCCTAAAAAAAAGATTTGGATAAAAGTAAGCTGATTTTTCAGATCATAACAAGCTTCAGTATTTTGATCATATTGTTTTACTAAAAATTCGGATTAAGCTGAAATTTTGATAGTCTATATATATATATATAAAACCGAAACTTTTAAAGCTCCCACAATTTTCCATGTCAGCACAATATTTAAATTAAATTAAATTTTCCACCTCATCACTGTTTTCTTTTTCCAATGCAAATTAGACTTCTAGCCAAATAAGGACACTCTCCCACCGCCTTTACTCTCTCCTATTTAAGAATTGCTTGTGTAGAAAACCTAAGCCCCAAAAACTATTCGCAAAGAAGATGATATTTGAGGACCCTCACCACAAAGTGAATATTGAAACTGACATCTTTTTATAAAGGTTGGTCAATATCTTATATTTATATGTATGGCCGTTGGTCACCACTATTTTTTTATTATTTTTATTTTAAATTCTTTTTATTTTAGATTTTATGATTAGATCTGCTATTATCTTCTTTTGCCGCAACACAATTTTCTCCTTAAAACTTATTTTTCTTCAAGATTTTTTTTTTTAGGACGGCTCATGCTTCACATATTCCACTTATGTATTGGACTCCTCTCCTTCTTCGGTCAATGCATCAAGGTTAGGGTTATTTGATTTGTTCAATAAAAATTATAAATTTGTTGCTTTTTCTTATAAATTTGTCAATTGTTGTTTTGTTTATTTAATTGCTGGGCATGAATCTTTTAATTAAATCTTCAAATTTTTTTAACCTTTTAAAAGTTTTAATATTTTGAATTTTAACATTTAAAAGGTAACTCATATTTCTCTAATATTTCTATGTTGTGTAGACATATTTTTTTTGTTTATTATATTTCTCCATTGTGTAGTCACATAATTTTTTTTTTGTTTTAATAAATTCTTGGCTCAAAATCTTCTAATTGTTTGGTTTACATATGAATTTTTAAGTTCATTTTTTGCAATACATTTAATTGTCTGGCCAATTTCAATAGTAGAAAAGCTATAATCATGGATTCCCTTCTTTCTACTGTATTTCTCTATTGCGTAATTATATATTTATTGTTTTATTTCAATACTTTTGAAGCTTTGAATCTTCTGATTTAAAAAAAAAAAAAAAAAATTTTTGGCCTTTTGGAAGTTTTAACATCATAACTTTTGGGTTTTATTTTTTCTATTATCAGAAATTATCTAGAAGATTTCAATGAATATCCATGGATTATTTTTTTTGAGGGTAACCCATCTTTATCTTATATTTTTATTCCTAACTTTGTTTCCTATATTTTTTCTTTAATTGTCCGTGTTTACGTCTCTTTTGTTTTTCTTATTTTTACTTTCATAGCGTATGTACATGTTGTGTATGTTCTTTGATTCTTTCTTTAATGATTTTTGTGTGAGTATATGTCATCGTATCTGGGTACTTAGGCAAAATCTATAAAGACTAAAGATGCTTCTTTCTTTTTTTCTTTTTTTCTTTTTTTGTAATGAATCCTGTGTTTTTCATGACTTTAGTGAGTCATATTCTTAATGATCGAAATGGTTTTGTTTGACGTGGATTTTGTTCATATTGGTTTCAAAGTTTATTTCTTGACTTATATTATAGATTGTAATATATTTATTCATCAAACTGTTTAGTTGAGTTTGTTTTCAAAATTGTTTTCAGTGTTGGACATTTTCTTGAAGAATGTTGGTATCATATAGTAAAATACTGTTAAGTTGATGATAATAATAATAATAATAATATAGTTTAATAAATGTCTGAAACGTATAGCTGTTAACAAATGTTTTAGCTATATGATTTTATTTTACAAATTCAATTTTGGTGTTGTAGTAAAATAAGCAAAGATTAAATTATATATTGTACTCAATACATTTCCCGTGCATCGCACAGGTTAGCGACTAGTTGAAGGGAAATTCGATTCTATACAACTTTACTAGAAATAGCCTAGTCCGAATTTTGAGTTCTACTATGCCAAAAGTCCCTTGGAACGTTAATCTGAAATTTGTTACTTGATTAGCATGTTTTTGAAGTGTTTTCTAACTCTAAAACTGTATTTGGACGAATTTCAGAGTTGTTCTCATGATAAACCTCATTCGAAAGTGATAATTAGGACTTCTAGAATAGTTATTTTGAATATAATTATCCTAAAAGCCTAATTATCTATAGTCTTTAAATATTATCAGCTTATTTGTTTTAATCTCATACAACAAATCTCACTTTAAGAAAAATACTCCATCAAAAAAAAAAAAAACATAAATTCCTGTAATTAATTTTAATCATTAATCAATCAAAATTAATTTCAGTTAATCACACATGATCAGCTTCACCCTATACAATGCATGCAGACCGTGAAAACTTGATCTCATGATATCTTTCAATCCGACAGTCCGATTTGGAAATCCGGTATACCGTCACGACCGTTAGAATCTCAAGATCATTTTTATGATATGTAATGAATGAATTAATGCATGTAATGTAATCATGAATTTTGGGTATATGATTGGTCATTCTAGTCATCTTCCTTGATTAAATTATCGGTGCAAAATCGAGTGTCTACAGGTTTTTGTTCATAATAATTCACTTGCCACACAAATTTAAAAATTAGATGAACACGTGGCGTAAAATTGGACTCCAATTGAAATCCAATTTAGAATCTAATTGGATTTGAACTCTTCAATTTTTATACTTAATAATTCACTTGTCACAAAAATTAAAAATTAGATGGGATATTTGGCGCAAAATTGAGAATCTAATTGGATTTTCTTTGAGTTTTGACTTTATATATATATATATATATATATATATATAGACTAGTCGCAAATTTACACGATGTGTGAGAAAATGTAATATAACTATTTTATAAAAATATAATGTAAAATTTGTAAGTTATATAGAGCATGTGTTATTTAAAAGCATTTTATATTTTTATAAGTTTTATGTAATCGATCATATAATATATTGCATTCAACAACAACAATAAAAACAATATAAATATATATATATATATATATATTGTAAGGACACGATTTACGGCCCAAGCCTAAGATGTATGGAATCTTGGCCCAATGAGCCCAGTACAATAAATTTGTAGAGTGTGGGTCAAAGAACTAGGCCCTAATGAGTTGGACAACGGCTAGTACTGAATTAAATGATAATCAAACACAAGTAAAATGTTTTGATATCAATGGACTTTCAGTTCGAGGAGGTTACACTTGCATAAATTGATCATAATTGGATACAAAGACAATTTAGATTACTACAGTGTTCTCTCTCTCTATTTTCCAATCACTCTCTCATGGAGGGTCTCTCACATTATATAGCTCCTTTTGGACCATCTTGATCCTACACTTGTTGATCATCTGAATCCTTACTTGAGTACCTGTCCTATCGGACACCCTCTTTGGCTTTCTGTGAGTTGCGGTAGCCAAGGCAACATTGTTCAGAGGTCTTCTTCACATAAATACAGCTAGAAAAGTAATTGCAATGCATTTAATGCGGTGGTAGCAGCTTTCCCTTAGATATTTTTGGGTTTCCTTCCTTCTCATATGTTCATAAGGCACAACCCTATCGCTGAAACTTCTTGGAGGGTCACTCTAATTGCTGGAGTACATACTTGAGTTGCCTTTATCATATTCGAGGAGGAATTCCTCCTCGGACCATCTTCCATTTGTTCCTTACTCATGAGACTTTAAATTGGAACTCCTGATAACTATTTATTCCTCCTTAGACCATTCAACGTCCTTGGACAAAGCCCAAGGCCCAATATATGATCCTGGGCCCTTATCTCTACAATAGCCCCTCAAAAATCTAGTTTTTCCCTCTCATCCGAGGAAAAAAAGTGGGGTTTTAATTTTTAAGAGATAAGACCAACTAATTCCCTAATTTACACGTGCGGGAGTGTGGTTTTACGCATCTTATAATTGCTACTGACGCTTCGTAGCCCACGAGGCGTCATTAATTGCTCCAAGCAGCGTTATGTTCCCTGCATCCAACGGTGAGGCACCAATCCTATGGCTGATGTTTTTCCTAGAATTTTGAGTGGGCGTATTCCCACTCATTTTCTCCCTCTATATAAAGCCTTGAGGGAACTCGTTTTCTTCTTTACTTCAAAAATCTTTAAGTGCTCTAGAGAATTCCAACGCTCCAACTCACAAAACACTCTAAATTCCTCAGTCTCCATAACTCTTTCCTTAAGGAATTTTTGAAAGATCATTTCTATGGGATCAAGATTAACACACTTACTTTTGTAAGTTTCTATCCCTTTAAATTCTTCTTCTTCTCCTTGGCCAACTCCTCGGCCTTCTTTCTTTCCAAAAAATTTCTTTCGTGTCTTCTTAGTTTGTTCAAATGGGCAGGTTTAAACATCTAGTTGACTCTCCGGCTAGCATGGAGGGTTTTAGGGCCAAGTATCATATCCCACAGGGGGTGGTTTTAGAATATTGTTCCCCAGACCGAAAAATTACAGACAAAAAAGTGTGTGAAGTCATCATTCCTATGATTGCTTTCATAGAGGGAGGAATGACGCTTCCCATGGGTAGGATAACCAGGGATTACTTGATTAACCACAGACTAACTCCCCATCAGTATGCCCCTAACCTATTTAAGGTCTTGGGTTGTGTAGACGCTCTCAATGAGCAGATGGGCTTGAGGCTCATGTGGCATGATGTGGTTCATATGTATGAGTGCCACAAGCTCGCCAGCGCAGGATACTATCTCAAGTCCCGGTCCGACGACGTCAGACTGATATCGTGCCTTCCTAATTCGAACAAGGGTGAAGGATGACTACCTTATTGTCTCTGGGGAGTGGAATGACGGTCTTCATTGTCCAACTCGAGCGGGAGATCCAGGTGGGGTAGCCTAGGATTAGGTCCTTTAGCAAGGATTTTAGTCATCTTATATACTATATTTTTTTTTATAACTGTCTTAACATTTTGCCTTCTCGGATAGTAGTTTTTATTTTTCTAACCACAATTTCCTCCTCATATTTTTTTGCAGATAAAAATCACATCGCTCCAAGACTTAGCCACGTCAACATACCGGGTCTTAACAAATTGCCAAGGTCCGAGATATTCATCAGCGAAGACGAACAGTTACGGGCCGCCCACTTGATTTTGGACTATGAACTCCTGTCTTGCATATTCCAGGACGTTGGCTAGGCAATAAAGGCTAGTGACTCCAGGCTAGCACGCATTGACGTCGCTAAGCCGGGGTTCTTGTCTAGGAGAGACCTTTCGTTCTTTGAGCTGCCCATTCAACGCGTTCCTTATCAGGTAGCTGCTTTGAGAGAGGAGTCAGCCTCTTCTCATCATACTCTTGAGGCCGAGATTGATCAATTCTGCTTTGAGGAGGAAGAAGGAGCGCCAGAAAGACTTGTGGAGCTCTCGGATTCTGAACATGAGTCCGACAGATTCTCTGCAGCTCATCCTTCGAAGCTAATTGTTGCTCGGGTCGACACTAGCTTGGAAGTAGAAGAAGAAGGCATGGATTTGAAACCAAGGCCTGGCCTAAAGGGGCTGTTGGCAAATAGAAACAAAGGGTCAACTTCAAAGGAAGTTCCTAAGACCCAAGTTCCTCCCAGTCTTTCTCTTCCTCCCCCTCTGCCCCCTACTGACCTCGGATTGAAGGCCATTCCGAACTTAAGGAAGAAAAGGCCCGTCGAGGATCTAGAGGAAGGTGAGATGGCGCTTCAAAAGAGGGCCAAACAACAAAAGAAGACTAAGGATCCCAAGGACAAAAGGGCCAAATTAGTGGAGAGCCGGGATGAAGCTGAAATACACCGAGGGCAGTGCTCCTGGACCCCTCGGCTAGAGGTGGAGGGTGCTCCCATTCCTTGGGACGCCACGGTCTGGGAGTCCCAAAGGGGGTACACCACCGTCCTAGTCGAGGCTCTAGAACAACCTTTTCTTCTCCCCCAGGACATGGAGGGCCTTGGGCGTACTAGGCAACCTGACCTCTTCATGTCATTAAAGAAGGACCTCACCATGGTAAGTCAGTTAATACTTTTCTGAGTTTAACACCAAGATTCATATTCATTTATATGCATATATTTGATCACTCTGCTATTGCCATGTAGCTTACTCAACAAGTTTGTGTGGCCGAGGAGTGGGTCAAGAACGCTCATGACGAGATTAAAGCTGAGGCCCACTCCTGCTTTGAAGTTGAGAAGGCTCTTGGGGCCCTTAAAGAAGAACACACCCAGTTGTCTGAGAAATTGAAGGAGGTGGACAAGGCTTGCCTAAGCACTGAGGCGGGCCTAAAAACCACGGAGAGGCAGATGGAGGATTAGCGCCAAAAATTGCATATAACTGAGATAAACTTGGCCACCAAAAAGCAAACTGTACTGGATCTTAGGGCGGAGTTGCAGAAAGCCAAGGATGTAGCTCGGGTGGCCAGGGAAGCCGCTGAGGCTGCGGTGAAAGCATCCTATGAACGTGGGGTGCTAGATACGGAGACCCAGCTGTCCGAGGAGGTGGCCGTAGTGTGCAGGGACTACTGTACTAAGTCCTAAGGGGTAGCAATGGACTGGGCGGGAGTCCTTGCAGACTCCGAGTTGAGAAGGGTTGAGAATATCTTCCTCTCGGAGGATATTCGAGAGATTCCGGATGCGGTCCCCCTCCCCGAGCAACTCCCTACCACCCAAGCTCTCCTTCTTGGAGTGGGTGAGGAGACTCAGCCTCCGATGATGGCCAAGCCTTCCAAGGATGCCCTTACAATCAGGGATGTAGTTACCTAGGCCAAGGACACAGAGCTCGAGTCTCAGGCTGAGGATTCCCAATCCGAGAAGGCTGATCTTAAGAAGGACCCTCCACAGGCAAAGGCCTAAGTATAGGATTTTCTTTTGTAGCTTTATATGTGTATATATTTCTTTTGTAATGGCATTCTGCCACCATTTGTAATGCACTTTTCTTTGATTAATGAAAAGAGTTTTATTCTTATTCTATGTGTTTTTATTTTATATGCTTTTAAGATTACGACTATTGCCAATAGACTTGAACTGTTATAACTCTTTCTTTAATAACATCTAATGACAGTAACTTGTCATCAGCTTAAATAATTTGACTAAGTATCAGTAGTAAAAAGATTTGCCACATACTTGCATTGTGACTTGATCTTTCTGTAATGAAGATCGAATCTATTATAGGTAAGTAATTTACTTTGTAAAAAGTAGAAGGCGTAAACATCCTACATTCTGCCCAACACTTAGACAAAGAAATGAGGATTTTTAGCGTGTTTAATAGTGACAATCCGAGGAGTTTGGGCGTAATCCTGGACCTGTTTCACCAATTAGTACCCCAGTGTTAATACTTAGCAATACACCATCAAATATTGATTTCCCTTAAGTATGTGGTCTGGGGGATCAGATATTGAATGTTAATTTTACCCAAGTATGTAGTCTAAGAGACCTGACATGCGTTAGGATCTATTTAACGCTTATAAAAATGCCATTGAGTGTTAATTTCGCCTAAGCATGTGATTCGAGAGACCTGACATAACTTGGGATCTGTTTAACACTTATAAAGATGCTATTGAGTGTTAATTTCACCCAAGCATGTGATCCAAGAGACCTGACATAACTTGGGATCTGTTTAACACTTATAAAGATGTCATTGAGTGTTAATTTCACCCGAGCATGTGATCTAAGAGACCTGACATAACTTGGGATCTGTTTAACACTTATAAAGATGTCATTGAGTGTTAATTTCACCCGAGCATGTGATCCGAGAGACCTGACATAACTTGGGATCTGTTTAACATTTATAAAGATGTCATTGAGTGTTAATTTCACCCCAACATGTGATCCGAAAGACCTGACATAACTTGGGATTTGTTTAACACTTATAAAGATGACATTGAGTGTTAATTTCACCCAAGCATGTGATCCGAGAGACTTAGGATCTGTTTAACACTCATAAAGATTGAACAATGGGAAGTATAATGCATTTATACAACAAATGAACATATTGACAAAGGAAACTTTCATTAATAATAATACCTTTTTAGGTTGTTTACATTCCAAGGGCGTGGTATTACATGCTCATCTAAGTCTTCTAGAAAATATGCCCTCATACCAGCCACTGAGGTGATGTGATATGGTCTTTCCCAATTGGACCCTAGCTTTCCCCATGCTGGATTCTTTGCAGTACCTAGAACTTTCCTCAATACCAAGTCACCAGGCACTAATGGCCTCAGCTTTACATTGGCATCATAACCTTGCTTGAGTTTGTGTTGGTAGTATGCCAATTGAACCATTGCACTTTCTCCTCTTTCTTCAATAAAGTCTAAGCTCTTTTCTAGCAACTTATTGTTACTACTCGAACTGAATGAGATGGTCTTTAGCGTTGGGATGCCCGTTTCTAAAGGAATAACAGTCTCAGCTCCATAAGTCATTGAAAAGGAAGTCTCCCTTGTTGATCTGTGAGGAGTGGTTAGATACGTCCATAGGACATGTGGCAGTTCTTCCACCCACTATCCCTTCGCATCATCCAACCTCTTCTTGAGTCCATTTACTATGACCTTGTTAACAGTCTCAGCTTGTCCATTCCCCTGGGGATAAGCTAGGTTAGAATATCTATTCGTAATTCCCAATTCACAGTAGTATCTCTTGAAGGACTTATTATCAAACTGAAGGCCATTGTCCAAGATGAGGGTGTAAGGGACCCCAAACGGGGTGACAATGTTTTTCTAGACAAACTTCTTGGCATCCATATCTTTGATGTTCGCCAAGGGCTCAGCTTCAACCCACTTAGTAAAATAGTTAGTGCCGACCAGCAAATACCTCTTATTCCCTATTGCCTTGGGGAAATGGCCAACTATATCTAAGCCCCATTGAGCAAATGGCCAAGGGCTGGATAGGGGGTTAAGGACTACTCCTAGCTAATGTATATTTGGTGCAAATCTTTGGCATTGATCACACTTCTTCATATATTCTTGCACTTCTTTCTACATATTTGGCCACCAATAGCCCTAAGTGATGGCCCTATGAGACAAAGATCTGCCTTCTGTGTGGCTTCCACAAATCCCTTCATGTAACTCCTCAAGGAGTAGCTCTGACGCCTCAGGGTGAATGCAGAGTAGATATGGCCTAGAAAAAGAGCGCTTGTACAATTTTTGGTCCTTGGACAGCCAGAAATGAGGCACATTTCTCCTTACCTTATCAGCTTCTGATTTGTCTTCCGACAAAATGTCATCTCTCAAGAATAGTACTATGGGATCCCTCTAGTTAGGCCCTACTTTGACTTGGTGAACATGGACCATCTTTCCCTTTACCTTTGTGGGTTTGCACAAGTCTTCTATAAGGATAACCCAAGGTAAGCTTTGTGCCGAGGAGGTTGCAAGCGTGGCTAGGGAATCAACATGTGTGTTTTCACTTTTAGGGACGTGCAGTAGGCTAAAGGACTTAAATCCTGATTCCAAATGCCAAACTTGACTTAAGTACCCTTACATTCTTTCATCTCTTACTTCTAATTTACCCTTCACTTGGCCAACAACTAGTCTTGAGTTCGAGAACATCCTTACTGCCTTTCCTCCCATTCTTTGAACCATGAACATTCCTTCCAGCAAAACTTCATATTCAGCCTCATTATTTGTGGCCGAGAAGCCCAATCTTAATAATTTCTCAATGGTCAGCTTCTCGGGTGAGATCAGAACTAGCCCCAATTTTCCATCCATGTGCTATGTTTTTGTCACTTCTTCTAGTGAGGGTTTAGCGAACTCAGCCACTAGGTCCGCGACGACCTGACCCTTAACAGAGATACGAGGCATGTACTTGATGTCAAAAGCCCCTAGGACCGTGCCCCATTTAGCAATCCTCCCCGTGTAATCAGTACTTTGAAGTATAGCCTTAAATGGAAGCTGAGTCAGGATGACAACTGTATGTGTTTGAAAGTAATGAGGGAGCTTTCGTGTACCATGTACCACCGCCAAGATGGCTTTCTCCAGTGGTAAATAACGAACCTTGGCCTCATGTAGTGATTTGCTCACAAAGTAAACTGGCTGTTGTACGCTATTGTCAACTCGTATCAACACCAAAGTTACAGCATGAGGGGCCATAGCGATATAAGCAAACAAGACCTCATCTACCTCAGGACTGAACATGATAGGTGGCCAAGATAGATATTCTTTAAGTTGTTGGAAGGCCAAAGCACACTCCTCGGTCCATTCAAATCCCTTTCATTTATTCATCAATAAGAAGAAGGGTCTGCATCTGTCTACTGATCGAGAGATAAACCGGTTCAAGGCAGCAGTCATTCTAGTTAGCTTCTAAACCTCTTTGGGATTCCGAGGTGGTTGTAGACTGTTTATCGCCTTAATCTGGTCGGGATTAACCTCGATTCCCCGGTGAGTCACCATATAGCCTAGAAACTTGCCTGATCTCACACCAAAAGAGCACTTGGAAGCATTAAGGCGTAGCTTGTGTTTCCTCAGAATTTCAAAAATGTTTCCGAGATCTCCCACATGCTCAGGCACCACCTTGCTCTTCACCACCATGTCATCTATATAGACCTCAATATTCTTGCCCAACCGGGGCTCAAACATCTTAGTCATCATCCTTTGATAGGTAGATCCCACATTTTTCAGGACAAAGGGCATCACCTTGTAATGGTAGTTTCTAGTGGGAGTGACAAAAGCTGTCTTCTCTTGATCATCTAAGACTAGTGGTATTTGATGGTATCCTTGAAAGGTATCTAAAAAACTCATCCAATGATGGCCTACAGTGGCATCTACTAGCTGGTCTATCCGAGGCATGGGGAATGGATCTTTTGGGCAAGCCTTATTTAAATCAGTGAAATCCACACATACTCGCCATTTCTCATTCTTTTTCTTCACTACCACAGTATTGGCCAGCCACTCAGGGTAGAAAACTTCCTTGATAGCCCTTGTCTGCTTAAACTTCGTCACCTCATCTTTGACACCATTAGAATGATCTCTAGATGAGTGCCGAGAAGGTTGGTTTTTTGGAGGTAACAGATGGATTGACATTCAAATGGTAGAAAATGAAGTTTGGGTCCACCCCCGGAGCTTCATAAGCACTCCACGCGAATACATCCACATTTTTTCCAAGGAACTCAATTAGCTCTTCCCTTTCTTGGGGAGGTAGGTGGGAACCGACTTGAAAGAACTTCTCCAGATTATCGCCAATAACAACCTTTTCTAGATCTTCGCACTTCGCTTCCTCGATTGATTCATTATCGGGCAATACCAGAGTTTTTGATTACTATAAGCCCCTTTCAACAGAGGCTGAGGACTCGGCTTTGGGCCGATGTAAGATGGCAACCAACATGCATTGGCTAGCCATGGACTGACTCCCCACAATCTCTTTAACCTGGCCCTCCAACAGATATTTCACCTTCTGGTGCAGGATAGAAGAGATGGCTTCTAAGGCATGAAGCCAAGGTCTAGCCACAATAGTCGTGTAGGGTGAATAAGTGTCCACCACAATGAAATCCACTTCCACCACGTCCAAATCGGTCTGTATGGGTAGTCTAATTTGACCTCTTGGAGTAACAGTCTTTCTTTTGAAACTTATTAGAGGGGAATCGTATGCCATTAGGTCCTCGGGTTTCAAATTTAACCCCTTGTACAAGTCGGGGTACATTATCTTAACAGCACTGCCCTGGTCTACCAACACTTTCTTCACATCATACCCCCTATCTTGAGTGTAACTACCAGAGCATTGTCATGGGGTTGGATGGTTCCGATCTTATCTTCGTTCGAGAAGCCCAGAACTTGTGGGACTTCTATTCTGGCTCTTTTTGGCTCCGAATTGTTGTCCTCGGTGGATAGCCGAGCCACAGACATCACTCTAAAGGGACGAGAACCAGTTCTACTAGGAGTAGCAAAGATGACATTGATTGTTCCCAGAGGTCTTAAAGAAGCATCTCTCCGAGGATCCAAACCTGTCTGCTCCGCTTGGCCACTAGAATAATGTAGCAGCTACTTTAACTTCCCTTCTCGGACCAATTGGTCCATATAGTCCCACAAATTCCTGCAATCTTCTGTAGTGTGCCCCTGGTCCTGATGGTATTGGCAATAAAGGCTCTAGTTGCACCTCATGGGGTTTCTAGCCATCTTGTTCGGCCATTTGAAGAACGGCTCATTCTTAATCTTCTCCAAAACCTGATGCACCGGTTCCCAGAATACTGCATTAACTGTCTAGGTGTTGGCAGACCCTGACTGTCTAGCGAAATCTCTTCGAGGTCGATTATTATTGAATCAGTCCAACCTGAAATCCCTCCTCTCCTGAGGGATAATCTTCGCTTTACCTTTCCCTTGCTGTTGGTCTTCCTCCACCCTCTTGTATTTATCAATCCGGTCCATGAGTTGGATCACACTGGTAATAGGTTTGCCAGTCAAAGACTTCCTTAAATCGTGCTCAGCCGAGAGGCTGACCTTAAAAGAGCTGATAGCCATGTCATCAAAGTCACCATCTATCTCATTGTACATCTCTCAGTAGCTATCCGAGTATGTTTTCAGGGTCTTCCCCCCTCACATGGACAATGACAGTAGTGAGTTTAATGGCCGAGGTACCTTAGTACATATGATAAAATAAGAGTCAAAGGCCTGGGTGAGCTCCTTAAAGGAGTCTATGGAATTGACCCTCAGACCATCTAACCATCTCATCGCCACAGGTCCTAAACGGGAAGGAAATACTTTGCACATCAAAGCCTCGTCCTTAGAGTGGATAGCCATCCTCTGGTTGAACTGGCTCACATGTTCTACAGGGTCCGTTCGACCATTGTAAATGGTGAACGTGAGTTGATGGAACCGCCGTGGAAGTTTTGCCCTCTCTATCTTGCGCGTGAAAGGTGATTTGGAGATTTGATTCAACGCCTTGCTCATAGCATTGTTTCCCAAGCCTTTACGAGGTGGGCTCTTGTATCTTCGCCTGTGGTGGTGCTCTTCATCGTAGGAGAAAGACTCGCTTGGTGGAGTTTTTGACCTTTGCCTATAACTAGCATCCTCTTCATCATTGGAGGAGACGTCAGAACTGGAAGGGGTTCGTTTCCGTTGTGCATGGCGCAACTTCTTCTTTAAATCGTCAATCTCCCTTTGCATGGCTCTTTCATTCTACTCATAAGAGACATGACTCCCAAGCCGAGAATGACTTTTACTAGCATGTGTGGTGTGTGCGCTACCTTCTCGATCTCGCTTGCGTTCAAGGTTAAGGAAGTCATCTTGTCACCTAGAACCCATGGATTCTTCTCGATGAGGACCTGATCCTACCATAGTTAGACGTCGAACTCACTATTACACAAGTTCTTCCCACAGACGGCACCAATTGTAAGGACATGATTTACGGCCTAAGCCTAAGATGTATGGGATTTTAGCCCAATGAGCCCAGTACAATAAATTTGTAGAGAGTGGGTCAAAGAACTAGGCTCTAATGAGTTGGACAACGGCTAGTACTGAATTAAATGACAATTAAACACAAGTAAAAGGTTCTGATATCAATGGACTTTCAGTCCGAGGAGGTTACACTTATATAAATTGATCACAATTGGATACAAAGACAATTAAGATTGCTACAGTGTTCTCTCTCTCTATTTTCCGATCACTCTCTCATGGAGGGTCTCTCACTTTATATAGCTAATTTTGGACAATCTTGATCCTACACTTGTTGATCATCTGAATCCTTACTTGAGTACTTATCCTATCGGACACCCTCTTTAGCTTTCTATGAGTTGCGGTAGCCAAGGTAGCACTGTTCAGAGGTCTTCTCTACATAAATGCGGCTAGAAAAGTTGCTGCAGTGCATTTAATATTGTGGTAGCAGCTTTCCCTTAAATATTTTTGGGTTTCCTTCCTTCTCATATGTTCGTGAGGCACAGCCCTATCGTGGGAGCTTCTTGGAGGGTCACTCTAATTGCTGGAGTACATACTTGAGTTGCCTTTATCATATCCGAGGAGGAGTTCCTCCTCGGACCACTTTCCATTCATTCCTTACTCATAAGACTTTAAATTGGAACTCCTGATAATTATTTATTCCTTCTCGGACCATTCAACGTCCTCGGACAAAGCCAAGGCCCAATATATGATCCTGGGCCTTTATCCCTACACACACACACACACACATATATATATATATATATATATATAATAAAAATATTTAAATTACACAATTATAATATTATTTTATATAAATGGAGAACATGTTATTAGAATGATTTTTAAAAATATATAACATAATCAGTTGACTAATTTGAACATATCCAAGAATATATAATTATATATATATATATATATATATATTTTTTAAAGGTAATCTTTTGAATATTTATCACTTTTTATTGCTTTTTTAGGGTCCATATCTCTAATTTCTAATGCTTTATTTTGTTTGTATTTGTTAGCCCAAAACTAAAGAATTTTTCCCAAATAAAATAAAATTTAATACTTTTCAACCCAAAAATTAAGAAAAAAAATGAAATTTTGAACAAAAAAAAATTGAAAAGGAAACTAACAAAAAGAATCAATTTAAGTTTCAATTGTCCAAAGTGAATCAAATGGACCGAATAGACCGAATTGGATTGAAGTGGTTTGAATTAAACCGAAATGGACCAAAGTGGACCGAATTGACCGAGGTGGACTCAATGGACCTAAGTGGACCGAATGGATTGACATATTGAAATAGACCGTAATGGATTGAAATGGATTGAACAGAAGTGGAGTGGAGTGGACCAAATGGGACCATAATGGACCGAGTGGACCGAAATAGACTGAAGCTAATCTAATTGGACCAAAATGCTACGCTAATATGGCTCAAAAGGAGCATAGCAACAATTAATACTATGATTTAACTTTTAGATATTATATAGATTTGTACTAATTTCAGTACAACTTTTAGCAACAATCAATACTATCATATAGCTTTTAGATATCAAGACTTATCAAGACTTATATGGAGTAAAATCTATACTACCTACAATATCACTAAATATAATTAAGAATTTGTTTATTATGTTGTTAACGTGAAACTAACCAATCATATCATTTTGTACATTTTCTAGTTAGTAAGTGATATCATTTAACTGTTTTCTTTGTACTATTAAAAATTTAAATGAAAACATTCATAAGATGCATTATTAAAAAGATTTGATTAATAGTAATTTAAAAATGCTTAAATAACTTCATGTACTAATATTTTTAGATAAAATAATTAAATTAACATATTTAGTTATTTACTAATGCGATTCATGGGGAAACAATAGAGGTTACTACCAGAAAGTTGAGGTTGAACTAAATTTTAGCTTTAGCTTCACCTTCACCTAGTATTTATCTCACTATAGAAAGACCATTGGGAGTGACTTGTCACTGATGTTCTAGAATATGACCCAAGGTATCTAAACACAAATGATAGTTAAGGCTAATTTAGATTCTACAAAAATTGACGTGACTAAATTTCGAAGGATGGATAGATATTAGTGCAGACTGTGATTTGTGAACTAAAAACAGCCCAAATTTCAAAAGTATGAGACCACATAAACAATTGAGACTTCAAATTACCTTGAACTAAACTTCGAAAGCATGCTAGGTTTACCAAGCAAATTTAAGCATTTCTACAGCTCAGCATTGGCACTGAGGATTGTATAAACTCCCCCAAATTGTAAATTTATAGCATCCAAACCTTAAAAGTGTGCATTATTCAGAACTTTAACCGTAAAAAAATTTACAATTGTGAAAAATGCTAAATCTCAGTTTTAGCTCTTGACCCTTTAAAATATCATCCACGCAAGCATGCCATTCTTAAAATTTTTGACATCTTTGCTATAGTGAAGTGTCATCTCTTTGACACCTTATTGTAGTAAGTTGCTAGATTTTTTTTTTTATTATTTTTTTTTCTCTCTCTCTCTCTTGTGTTGTGCCTCTCTCTTCTTGGATCAAAAAAAGGAATTATATATAATAAATAAATAATATTTTAATAAAGTGGTAAAAAAAATAAAACCTTTGATGTTAGGTGTATTATAAAGTGGAGTGTTAAAATAGATAAAATAGTGTTTTGAAATGCTAAATGCTATATTTTTTTTGACATGTTTGATGAAAATGCTTTTATAAATAAGATGGTATTGTAGCAAGATGGTATTTTTTAAAATAATATTTTATAGTGTTTTGGGTTTTAATTGGGTATTGGGTTATATTATTTTTTTGTGTAGATATATTATTTTAATGTGTTGTATGGTAATAAAAGTTAAGATGTTGAGTATATTGTAAAATGATATAGTATAGTAGATAAAGTAACTTTTAAGTTGTTAAAATTGAATTATGTTTCTACTTTTTTTTTTGAGGAAGAAATTATGTTTATACCTTGTACAAAGAATCTTTATTTTTAACAAATTTACAAAATATCCAAACTTTTCTTTATTTAACATTTACATTAATATATTGTAATTAAGAAAAAGCAAAAAAAAAAAAATAAAAAAAAAGGGTTCCTTCTTAATATTTCTCTAAATTCGGTAGTCGAGTCGTCAGTTTTAGTAATTTATGCTTGAAAATTTTTACATATTACACCAAACTCATTTGAAATTATTTTACTTAAAAATAAATGGAGCGTCATGGTAAACAAAATTTTGATAAGATTTGGGGTAAAAAATAATTAGGTATTATTTCGGCCTAAATATATATTTATAGGACGCATTCATTCAAATTTTTGAAAAAAAAAAAAAAAAGGCAAAGTGTGTGAATTGGCGCCAAAGGCAAAAAATGAGAATAGCAGAGATATCATCATCACCATCACCTTCAACTCAACACCAACAAGATTCCCAACTCCTTCTCTCTCAAATCGAATCTTCAATCAAACACTTCGAGCATTTCTCTTCAACTCTCAACAACACTAACACTAACACCAACACCAACACCAACACCATCTCTTCCAATCTCCGTCAATCCCTCACTCAGCTGAGTCAACTCGGTCCCTTCTCCTCCGAGTTCAACCTCCATCTATGGAAACTCAGTTACCGTCTCTGGAACTCCTGCGTCGACCTCTCCAACCTCAATCCCAAACTCCACTCCTCTTCTTCTTCTTCTTCTTCTTCTTCTGCTTTGTCTCTCGACCTCGCCAAGCTCCGCCACATCGCCGCCGATATCCTCTCCCTCGCCGGCAACGTCTCCGGAGTTCCTTCTCCGTCCATCAAGTCCGCTTCCTTCTACTACAAAACCGGCCTCATCTGGCATGACCTTCGCCGCTTCGACCTCGCTTCCTCTTGCTTCGAGAAAGCCACCGATCTTCTCTCTAACTCCAACGCCGCCGCCGCCATCTCCGCTGACGATTCAACGAAACTTCTTCTCGATGTCAATCTCGCCAGATCTCGTACGGCCTGGGAACTCTCCGACCGAAACCTCGCCGTCGCTTTGCTTAGCCGCTCCAAGACCTTGCTTCTCTGCTCCAATCACTACGGTTCGCTCGCTAACCAGTACTTAGCCTTCGGGAAATCTCTTCTATCGAAGAAGAATGAGACTGAATCTCTCTCCGAAGCTCTCAAATTGATGAAGGAAGCATTGGATCTGTGCGAGAAAGTCGGAAACGGAAATCTGAGAGAATTGAGATGGAAAACGCTGCGGTTCATCTCAGCCGTCCATTTACAGAAAGAAGAGTACGAGAGCGTGATCAAGTGCGTTAGGGTTCTGAGACAGAGTGAGGACGAGAAAAACCAGCATCCGAGTCTGCCAGTAATGGCGGTGAAGGCCTGGTTAGGGTTAAGAAGGTTCGGTGAAGCAGAGAAGGAGCTCAGGGGCATGGTGGTAAATACTGGAATTCCGGAGGGCGTTTGGTTGTCCGCGGTGGAAGCCTATTTCGATGCGGCGGGAGGGTCAGCCGGGGCCGAGACAGCCAAGGGGCTCTTCTTGGGGCTAATGGGGCGATGCCATGTCAGCGCGGGGGCGGCGGTGAGAGTGGCTCACAGGGTGGTTGGGGATGGTGTTGAGAGTGAGGGGTCTAAAGTGAGGGCTAAAGTGGTGGCAGAGCTGGTCTCAGATGACAGAGTAGTGGCGCTATTTGCAGGCGAGGCGGTAGCTAAGGAGAGGATGGCAATGCACGCTGTGCTTTGGAATTGGTAATCACTGAACTCAACTCCAAATCTTTTGTGTTACATTGATTAAATTGTCAATTTCAATTCCACATTGATTTCATCTCAGCTATAAGTTAAAGCTGTATTTAGTAATTTATTATTGGCATTTGGATTCTCATAACAAAATCCATCTATATTTGAAATTTTGAATGTGGGACTGGTTTATCAAAATCAGTACTAATCCCTCCATGGAGGATCAAACTTTATGTTGGGATTTTATTGGCTTCTTCTGATTTCTTGTCTCCTTTGCTGCATGAAAAAACGTCTACCCCTGAATCAAATTCCTAATTACTGCTAACATAAGGAACTACTTTTCGACTATAGAAGTTGATTCATTAGTATTTGTTGATGTGATGGAGTAGTGGTTTGCTACAAAATGTTAGGATTTCTTGGGATTTTATCAAAATCAGTACTAATCCCTCCATGGAGGATCAAACTTTATGTTGGGATTTTATTGGCTTCTTCTGATTTCTTGTCTCCTTTGCTGCATGAAAAAACGTCTACCCCTGAATCAAATTTCTAATTACTGCTAACATAAGGAACTACTTTTCGACTATAGAAGTTGATTCATTAGTATTTGTTGATGTGATGGAGTAGTGGTTTGCTACAAAATGTTAGTACAAAGTATAACATTGTTACTTGGATTGGTTCTACAACTACAAGGGCTCTGATTTAAGAAATGGAGGCTATATCAAAACATTTTTCATTCTGATTGTTGTGTTTGACATCTAAATGAGCCAAAATACTTGGAACTTAAAATATCTTAGTCCTTTTGTTCCTATTTATTCCCTCTGCAACTCTTTTTCTATTCCTGAGTAAGTTTGAACCAGGATCAGATGATCAGTAGCCCTTAAAAGGAGTCTCCTAAAAAAAATCACACTTCTAATAAATTCAGAAATTTTTCCCTAAAAAAAAAAGAAATAAAAACTCAGAATTCTAACGATAAAAGGGCCGACGAGGAAAGGAGTCTAGAGGATAGATTTTTTTTATAATTTTTTTTTTAAAAGCTGTACTAATTAATGGATAAAGAACGCCGTCGTTTGCTCTGTTGTAAAAGAAAAAAAGAAAAAAGAAAAAAAACCCCTTCCTTTTGAGATAAAACCAGAAACAGAGTGCAACAACAAAAGGTTACATTGTTCACCGCCTAAGAATTCGAATTCGGAATTCCTAATCACACTCGGATTTTGTTCACCGCCTCATCTTTCTTACGTTTTACTCTAAAAAGTAGCCGTTGAGGCGGTGATCATTTACCGAGTTTGTTTAGGATTTCTGAATTCCGAATAGCAAAAGGAAACAATTGTTGGGTATTTATAAGATTGCAATGCTTTGCATAGAGACTACATTTTTTATATATTGAAATTCCAGTATCCACAACGTCTCCTTCACCCATCTGATTTACGCTACTTCTTCTTCTTCCTTCAAAACCCTTTCTTACTCTCTCTGATCTGTGACCCTCATTCATGGCTATTATTGCTAAACTCCTTGGTTGTTCCAAGAACAAGGTGCACCATCATACCGACAACAACAACGTAGAACAAGAAGAAAGTATGTACGCCTTTTACAAACGCATTATTGCTAAACTCCTTGGTTGTTTCAAGAACAAGGTGCACCATCATACCGACAACAACAACGTAGCACTAGATCAAGAGCAAGAAGAAAGTATGTACGCCTTTTACAAACGCATTGAGACCCAGAATCAACTCAGCACTGACTTCTTGAGTTTCCAACCTCAAGTTTCTGTGTATGTAAGAAACTCTCTGGTTGATTGGTTGACGTCCCTCCATTTTTCTCTTGATCTTTTGCAACCGACTCTGTTTCTCGCTGTCAATATTGTCGACCGTTTCCTCTCTGTTGAGGTTGTGTCGTCTGAACATGACTTGAAACAGGTGGCTATTGTTGCATTAGTCATTGCCTGTAAATTTGAGGAGAACTGGTCTCCTTCTGCCCTTAATTTAATGGAGGAGGATGAGGATGGTTGCAGTCAACAGCAGATTGATGCCATCGAAAAAAACGTTCTTCAAAAATTGGGGTGGAAGTTATTGGTTCCTACTATCCATTCCTTTTTGGTTGAAATTTTCGAATCTTGTGAGTACCGTGATCAAGAATTCAAGGATATGGCATTCTTTTTTGGTGAAGTGGCACTTAACAATTACCATGCTACTATCAGTTACTCACCATCCACACTTGCTGTCTCTGCCATTTATGCTGCAATGTGCGTGCTAAAGAAAAGCGATGATGATTCCAAGCAGAAATTTCTTAACACCAATCAATCTCATTCTAAAGGAGAAATCACCTTCTGTGCTGGAATGCTTCAACGGTTGGCGAGAATGGCACCCACTGGGAAACTGATGATAACCCTTGCTGAGAAGTATTCTGATCAAATATTGATATTACATTCCAAAAAGTAGTAACTCTAGTTTCTATGTTTTCTGTTTTTTTGTTTCTTGTAAATTTTAGTGCTTTTTTTTTTTTTTTTTTTAATTAATAGAGTCTAGTATTATTTCAGTGGTTTCAATATGTAATTTGGATACAATGATATCGCCAACAAGGTGATAATATCATTTTTTTTTTTTTTTATAACGTAATGTCACCTTGAGCACACGTTGAGTGATAATATGGACTAATTTCAATAAAAATATGTCACCTTATAGAAAGTGCATTTTAGAGTTTGGCATAAGATTTCATATATCACCCAAAAAAAAAAAAAAAAAAGTTTGGAATAAGAATGCATTCAACTTTTGGTTTTTCTCCTTTATTGATTACTCTTAGGAGGGGTTCAGTGATGATGTGGCCAATTGATATTCAAATTAAAATAATCGCACACTCAATTTTATAATTTGTTGACTTGTACGATTGTGAGTAATTGATATTTTTTGTCCACTACTGACTTATGCGACCCACCACTTTTTGTCGATCACCCACAATCGCACAAGTTAGTAAGTTGTGAAGTTAGATGTCGGAATGATTGTACTTGTAATATTGTTATCCACCAAAAGTGCACTAGTCTAACTAAGGTACCGCAAAGAATGTTACAAACTATAACATCCACCTTGGTATGAATCCAAAGGCAAGGGATGTGATGTTGTGATGAGGTCTGGGGAGTGAATGAGGGTGATAATTGTAGCAAGAGAGAGCAAAGGGACAACTATATCAAAAGGAAAAGCAAGAAGGGCAAAAGACTCAGCGATAAAAGAACTAGAGGATTACTCAATGAACTTTCCCTTCTCTACCCTCCTTTTACCTGCTTTTCTCTTTTATCACTTGAATTCTAAATTGAGAACCATGTTTTATTTTTAGCCAATCATGACATGAATGCAAAATCAAAGAGACAAATGCAATTCAATTTTGTATCAAAAGCTCTTTTTGTCAAGATATCGATATATAAATATATATATATATGAATTTTACTAATATGTGCCTTCAGGACACACATTAATTTTTATTTTTGGAAAAAATTTTCTCGAGAATTGAAAAAGTAGTGACAACTTTTTCAATTTTCAAGAAAATATTTCCAAAAATAGGAAGCTTAATGTGTGCCCTAAGGACACACATTAACCGGACCTATATTATACATCTTTACCAAATAAACTTTTAAAAGACTAATTGTTCTTTTTAGAAATTAATATTAGACTAATTAATACAGTTTTGTTTCTTTTTTTTTTTATACCACACATAACACATTGCTCAAGCACAACATTCATTGCTTTTTTTTTTTTTTTTTTTTAAAGCTGTCCAAAAAAATAAAAAAAAATAAAAACCCAACATTCTTTGCTCAACACCTCTCTGCATCAGCTCTGTTTCTCAAGGACTCGCAGACATCATCTTGTTATGGAAACAGAGGAAACAAATCAGCTCAATACTACGAATACAAGAGGAAACAGCAACCAACACGCACAACTCAAATTCTCAGACTTCACTATCCGAATTTACACAGACACAACCTCGTCATGGCACAACAAACGCAAAGCACATACCCAATCAAATCCGAAACCAAACCCTCCAAATGCTCACCCTGGCCCACCTCCCATAAAATAGAGTTGGGTTAGGTGAATTATATCCAAACCGTGTCTCTCAATAACCCAGGTTCGACTGAAACTCTCTCAAACTTAAACTAAATCCCTTGGGCTCAGACCTGTTCAAAGTGGGCCTATGTCTAACTAAACCCATATTTGAGCCCAACTTAAACAAAAATATCCAAAATAAAAACCCTACTACGTTAAATAATAAAGAACGACGTCGTCTCTTTCTTGGATTGTTGATAGTTGAGTCGGTGAACGAGTTTCATTAGGAAGTCCGAATACTAAAAGGAAACAATTGTTGGGTATTTATAAGTTTACATTGCATTGAATAAATTTTACATTATCTTTTTTAAAATCTGCTTGAGATTACAGAGCAGATTTGCGCTTCTTCTTCCTTCGAAACCCACTTTGATCTGTGTATTTCAACTTCAACAACCCATGACTATTTTTTCTAATCTCCTGGGCTGTTTGAAGAAGAAGAAGGTGCAACATCATACCCACAATAACGTAGCACTAGAACAAGAACAACGTCAAAATACGTATGCCTTTTACAAACACATAGAGAAGCAGAATCAACTCAACACTAACTTCTTGAGTTTCCAACCTCATGTTACTGAGTACCTAAGAGACTCTATGGTTGATTGGTTGACGTCCCTCCATTTTTCTCTCCCTCTTACACAACCGACTCTCTTTCTCGCCGTCAATATTTTCGATCGTTTCCTGTCCGTTGAGCTTGTGTTGTCTAAACATGACTTGAAAATGGTGGCTATTGTTGCATTAGTCATTGCCTCTAAGTTTGAGGAGAGACGGTTTCCTTGTGCTCTTACCTTAATGGAGAATGGGGTCGGTAGTAATTACAGTCAACAACAGATAATTGCTATGGAAAAAAATATTCTTCAAAAATTGGGGTGGAAGTTATTAGTTCCAACCATCCATTTCTTCTTGGTTGAAATTTTAGATTCTTGCGGGTATTTTGATCGAGAATTCAAGCATATGGCATTCTTTTTTGGTGAAGTGGCCCTTAACGATTACCATGCTACTATCAGTTACTCTCCATGCACACTTGCTGTCTCTGCCATTTATGCTGCAATGTGCATGCTAAAGAAAAGCCACAGTTCCAAGAGGAGATTTCTTAACACCAATCAATCTCATTCGAAAAAAGAAGTCATCTTCTGTGCTGAAATGCTTCAACGGCTGGCGAATATGGCACCTAATGGGAAACTAATGAGAACGGTTTCTAGAAAGTATTCTGATGAAGTTTTGCTGGTGCATTCCAAAAATATGGTTTCTATGTTTTTTGTTTTTTGTTTTCAGTTTTTTTGTTTTTTTTTTGTTTCTTGTAAATTTTAGTGTTTATTTATTTATTAATAAAAAAGATATACTACGTCTACAACATTTTTAGAACAAATCATAGGTGGTTAGTTGTTATTGGTTCAAATTTCAAACTAACGCTAAGATTACTTTTTTTCCCCAACAATAACAACTAGTTACAACTTGTCACTTAGGATTTATTGTAAAAATATTGTTGACATATCATTTCTCTTAATAAAATCTAGTATTATTTTAGTGGTTTCAATAGGTACTTTGGATCCAATTATATCATAAAATGGTGATAATATCATTTTTTTTATTACATAATGTCACCTTGAACACACTATGAGTGATAATATGGACTTATTTCATTTACATTTTTAAAAGGGGAAAAAACAAATCATTTCATTTCATTTTTATGTCCAAATTCCCCAAAAAAGTGATTCAATTTCTAAAAAAAAAACTAGTTTCTTTGTAAGTAGAAGTTGGGTTTTCTCTCAAACTTCTCTTTCACAGTAGAATTTGAGTGTCCCTTCGACAAAGGTGCTGAGTATCCTGGGAGTAACACTGTTGCTTCTTGGCTTGTTGGGTTCTTTTTTGGGGGTGTGGGAAACAGTTTTTGCGAGTGTGAGGACGGATGATTTGGCTCAGTCATGGAATCGGCTTACGCTGTCAGATAGAGAGGGACTGGGGTGTTGTTTGCTTGATGATGATAGTAATGAGAAGTTTTCCATTGTTGCAAAGTTTCTAACAAAGCGAGCCAATAACATGGAGGTCATAGCGAAGACGTTTAACCCGCTGTGGAGAGCTAAGAACGGTTTCAAGATCTAGAGTTTAAGAGATCACAAAATTCTGTTCACCTTTGATAATAGGGAGGATGTGGATAGAATTTTAGAGGGAGAGCCATGGACTTTCAATAAACACCTGGTGGTAATGAGTCGATATGAGAACGAGTCCTCACTTTGGGATATAAGGTTTGAGAAGACGAAACTATGGGTCCAACTACATGGTATTCCCATGAAATTTGTGACATTAGAGGCTACGAAGAAAATTGGTAGTGTTTTGGGGGAGGTTTTCACGCCGACGGATCCAAAATTATTTGATGGTGGTCATTTTATCCGAATTTAGGCCTCCATTGATCTGTCATTACCATTGTATCGTGGTAGACTGATTTCTGTAGGTGAAGGAGGTAAGCAGGTGTGGATATTGTTCAAGTATGAGAGGTTGCTGAATATGTGCTACTAGTGTGGACGACTCACTCACGATGATAGAGACTGTGAGTTGTGGATTGATAGTGAAGGAACTCTTACACCAGAGCAACGTGAATTTGGTCCATATTTCAGAGCTCCACCATTTGTTGCTGCAAGACAAAGTGTAATACTAGTCCCTGGGTTTTATGCCGAGAAGAAGAAGAGGAGTTCAGGTACACCAGGGGATATTGATTCAGTTTGGAATTCTGATTATGGTAGAGGAAGAGCACCGGGGCAGCCACAAGGAGTAACGGCTAGCAATAATATCAGTATTGAAGTCGAGGGAATAAATGTATCATTAAGGCATAATGAAGGGGATAGGATTAATAGGGAAGATTTGGTCAATCAAAACATATTTAAGGAGATAATTGCTGAGGAATTGAAGACTCCTAAGGAAACTGAAATTGCTGGTGAGGTAAGTAATGAGGAATTAAGTCTGGCTCAAGAGTTTGGGGCTGCTAATCTATTGGGATTGGGAAGGAATGTGACAAGAAGCTCTAATGCATGTGACAACTTAAGTGAGACTCCAAAACTCAACAAGTCACGTGTTGCTAAGGAAAGTAGGGCTCACAAATCACCTAATTCACGTGCATTATCTACTTGGACACTCAGAGAAAGAAAAAAGCCTAGAGATATCACGACAGTAGGTTTTTAGTCACAAGGGAGGAAGAGAATGGCTGGAATAGAGGTAGATCACTGTGAAGTTTCAGCAAAGCGATTCCAAGTAGCCCTCAGTGAAGAAAACAAAACTTTTTTAAAGGCGAGAGCTGATGTTCAGCCTCGCTAACAGCAATCGGTTGTTTAGTATGGAACTGTAATGGGCTTGGGAACCTGCGTACAAGGAGACGTCATGAAGCTTGGACCAAGCTTAGGGCATTGAACTCATGACTTGAAAAGCCATGGCTTTGTTACGGGGATGTTAATGAAATTATCGACAAGATGAGAAACTTGGGGGTGGAAGAAGGCCCTATAAACAGATGTAGCAATTTAGGGAGGTTATTGATGAATGTGGTTTCATGGACTTGGGATTTGAGGGCTCTAAATATACTTGGAGCAAGCACTTTGAAAATGGAGTTTCAATTTGGGAGAGGCTTGATAGGAGTTTGGTAAATAATAGTTGGTTCATGAAATTTGGAGGTTTAAGGGTGTACCATTTGTTTTGTAATTCATCAGATCATATTCCAATTCTTATATCACTATCAAGTTTGAACCCACCTAGCTGGAATTTTTTTTTTTATTCGAACAGATGTGGCTCTTAAATTCCAGTTGTGAGGAGGTGGTAGTTTCGGCTTGGGGCAGTGGGAGTGAAATCGATTTAGAGGGCAATGGGAGAAAAATGTGTTTGGGAATGTGAGAATGGAATCAAATCATTTGAAAAAGGACCTAGCTAGAGAAGAGAGGGCAGCCATGGTTAGTGGGAACAATTTTAGGGTGAGACAAATTAAAAAGGAGATTGAGGTGTTGTAAGATAGGGAAGCTACAATGTGGGCTCAATGATCACGAATTCTATGGGCAAATCAAGGGGATAAAAATACAAAATATTTCCATTGTTGTGCCACAAGGAGATTCAGGAAAAACTCAATGGAAGGTATTAGGGATGAGGGGGGGTGTGTGGAGAACTAGACAGGAGGATATTGGGGAAGTTATGGTGAACTATTACAAGTCTCTTTTTGCCTTAACAGATGCGAGGGTTTCCACAGGCATCTTAGATTGTGTGCCTAAAGTGATTGATGAAAGATAAATGAAAGTTTATGTAGAGAGTTTGAAGCAAGTGAAGTAGCTACTGCCCTCCAACAAATGGTGCCCCTCAAGGCACTTGGTCCAGATAGTATGCCTTTACTCTTTTATCAACATTTTTGAAACACGGTAAATCATGATGTCACCTCATCCATCTTGTCATGGTTGAACTCAGGCACTCTACCTACTCTCCTAAACAATACTTTTATCGCACTTGTTCCAAAAATAAACTCTCCTGAATATACACACCAATTTCACCCGATCAGCCTATGTAATGTCCTTTACAAAATTCACTCCAAAGTTCTTACAAATCGCCTCAAAAAATTACTCCCATCCATTATCACAGAACACCAATCAGCCTTCACTAAGGGTAGATTAATTTCTGATAATATTTTGGTGGCCTTTGAGACCTTGCATAGTTTACAAAACTATAAGGGGGGTAATTATGGTTATATGGCACTAAAATTGGATATGAGTAAGGCGTACGACCAGGTGTAGTGGTATTATTTAGAGAGGATAATGAGGAAGATGGGTTTTAGGGAGAGGTGGATAAATCTTGTAATGGGTTGTGTGAAAACAGTATCATATTTGGCCTTGGTAAATGAAGAACCATGTAAGATGATTTTTCCTACAAGGAGGATTAGGCAGGGAGACCCACTTTCCCCCTTCTTATTCCTTCTTTGTACGGAGGGGCTGAATGGTTTAATTAAAAATGTGGAATTACAAGGTGATATCCATGGCTACTCCCTTTGTAGGAGGGGCCCAAAACTAACGCATCTGCTTTTTGTAGATGATAGTCTTATTTTTTGCAGGGCAACAATAGAGGAGTGTGACAATGTCTTGGAGATGCTAAAAGAGTATGAAGAGGCCTCGGGTCAAAAAATGAATAGGAGTAAAACCTCCTTGTTCTTTAGAGTCTATTCTGGAGGAGGTGAAGCATGGAATCAAGGCAGCCATAGGTGTTCCAGAAATCTTGCTGTATGAAAAATACCTCGGGTTTCCCTCCTTAGTTGGGAAAGGAAAGAAAGAAAGTTTTAACTACATTAAGGAGAAGGTTTGGCGGAAACTTCAAGGGTGGGAAGCAAAATTACTTTCACAAGCTGGAAGGGAAGTGCTCTTAAGGGTGGTCATATAAGCCATCCCCATTTACACTATAGGATGTTTTAAATTGCCAGTGAGTTTGTACAATGAAATTGAGGCTCTAATCAAAAGATTTTGGTGGGGCCAAAAGGGCGACTGTAGGAAAATTCATTGGGTTAAATGGGAAGAGATGACAAAATCTAAGACTGTTGGAGGTATGGCCTTTCGAGATCTTACTATGTTCAATGATTCACTTCTAGCAAAGCAAGCATGGCGACTCTTGCATAATAAAACCTCACTCTTCTACAAAGTGTTTAAATCTCGTTTCTTACCTAATTTATCACTCATGGAGGCTGTCGACTCAAGGATGGGGTCTTATGCTTGGAAGAGTATACTTAGAGGATGAGACATCATTCAAATGGGGGCATTATGGAGGGTAGGAAGTGGAGAAAAAATAAATATTTGGCAGAAACATTGGCTGCCAAGAAAACACCCAATGCATCAACCTACTTGCCCATTGGAGAGTTTCGAAAATCATACCGTTGACTCACTTATTGACCCAAGCACAAGAAGATGGAATGAAGAGATGGTGGATGGATTATTTGTGGAAGAGGATGCTGAGTTGATCAAGAAAATTCCCCTTAGTTAACACGTGATAGAAGACACTTTGTATTGGCCTTACTCTACCTCAGGAAATTACTCTTGCAAGTTCGGATATAGATTCCTTAAAGAAGAGGAGCTGCAATTAAATGCTCATACACCTCTAATCTGTCATAAGCGGGTTTGGAAGGAAGTATGGCAGATGCAAGCTCCACCAAAGATAAAAAAATTTCTTTGGAGAGCTTGCCATAATGTACTTCCAACCTAACAAGCATTGATGCAAAGGAAATTTTAGAGGACCCAATCTGTGAAAGATGTAAACTGGCAGTAGAGGATTCGGTGCATGCTTTGTGGTAATGTCCGGAGCTGGATGTTGTGTGGGCTGATCTGGAAAAATGGGGGTTTAGGTATGAAATTGATTTCACATGTGTAAAGGAGCTGCTGTCATGGATGATAGAGGAAGGAAAATGAAAGTTCAAATAGTGTATAAAACACCAATGAACGTTTAGACCCCCAAATACAAAATTGCCAACACAAGCTTATAATCAAAGAATATATATGCGGAATATGAAATATAAGCTATATCCAAATTGGTAACACACTCTAAACCATAATTAATTACAAACACAGCAACAATTAAAAGGTAAAGAGAAAGGAAAGAGAGTTGCAAACACAAAGATAACACGGTGATGTGTTATCGAAGAGGAAACCTAAGTACCCGGCAAAAAACCTCTCTGCCACCCTCCAATCGATCAATAATCTACTAGAGAATGAAGTTGTGATACATGAATAGCAAAAGACCCTTCAAGCCTAATCTACCCAGTGCACTTAAGTCCTCCAAGCTTCTTACTCCAACAGGGTTACGTCGAACCTTGTCTTCTCTAGCTTACCAGATCCCGCAATAAGCCCATTGCATTAACCAAATGAATTGGTCCTCTCTAAACTGCTTCCCAAACACCAAAACACCTCCTCACTGATATGGGTATGGTGAGATAAGGATTTGGCAAATGTACCTCTCAAGGATATATCAATGGAGATGGTGAGAGTAGAGGAATTTGGTGAATCAAATGATAAAGATTGTGGATGAGTCAATTTTTTTTTTCTCTAGGGTTTTTCTCTCAAAATTCTCTCTGGAAGTTCTCTACATTTCGTGGGTATAAGGGTATTTATAGTAGTGTATATGAGGAATGCAAAAAGTCAATTTTCATCAAACAGGGCATTCTAGTGACTCAACCTCGTGACTGGAACGAGTCGCAAGCTAATTACCTAGCCAGACTGGAAGTTTTGTCCTGTAGTGCTTCAGCTATCGTGACCCTTCAACTCCCTTGCATACTTCACACGTGTGCCATTCTGGCGACTTGCCAGTCGCAAGCCAGTCACGAGATCTAGTTGTGAGACTCCTTTGAATTTCACACATCTTAAGTTTTCTTCACATTCTCTCACACACTACTCTTACATAAATCCCACCTAAATACAGGGTATCTAATTGCTAAATTACAAGCAAATTTTGTACAGAATAAAGCCAACACATGATTGAATAAATTCAACCTTACAGAAAGCCACTGGAGCTGCTAGCATACACGGCTTGGACTGTTTGGAATCAAAGGAACAAGGTGAGGCTCAATCTACAAGCTAGTCCGCTGCACCAAGTTGCTGAACAGACAGCAGAAATGTTGGCGCAATAAAGAGCCAACACAGAAGCTTCAGGTATACAGGTGAGGAGCAATGGAAATGGAGGAAACAGATGGAGAGTACTTCAAGTTGGTTTTGTGAAAGTTAACTTTGATGGAGCAGTCTTTGGTGAATTAAATCAGTCAGGTGTTGGAGTTGTAATAAGGGATAACAATAGGGCTATTTTAGCTTCATGTTTAGAGAAGATGTTTTAGGCGTATAAGGCGTAGGAGACAGAAGCATTGGCTGCTCAGAAAGCCTTGATGTTCGCTCATGAGTTAGGGTTCCAAAATGTTATACTAGAAGGTGATACCCTTGGTTTGATTCAAGCTTTGAAGTCATAAGAGCAGAACCTATGCCCATTGGGTCTACTGGTGGAGGATGTGAAAGTTTACTCGAATCATTTTCAAAGAGTGTTGTATTCTCATGTAAAGAGAAACGGCAATAGTGTGGCTCATTATCTGGCGAAACATACTTTAAGCATACCAGATTTACAAGTATGGATGGAAGATGTACCTTCTCATATTGTTTTGTTTTTACATTTGGATGCAACTCATTTACATTAATAAAAGTACTTATGTTCTTTCTCAAAAAAAAAAAAAAAATTCTCAAAATGTAAATGTCATGCAAAAGCATATCCAAGCTTTTTTACCAATTGCAGGGCAGGAACATTTGTAGGCTCCTCTGAAATTTGGGCGTTCTCATTAGTTGGTTGTTCCCCAGCCAATTGCTGATCTTGGTTTGAACTTATATAGCTTGAATCATCCTTGCTCCCCATCTTTGATTTCACAGACTTGGATCTCGAGTCCAGTGAGTGGCTGAGAGGACAATGAACATCATGTGCATCTAGATTTTTAGTGTGAGACCACAAATTAGGCAATGACTCTACCAGCTGCCCAACTTCGTTACCAGAAACCTTATGACTTCTAGTTATTATAATGGGGCTTGATGTTACCTTTGATTTTTCTATCTCAATATCAGTCAATAGATTCTCTTGAACAAACTTTTCAAATGAATATGACTCACGTTCATATATAGCTAGAGGTCTAGAATGTTTTTCCCCTGAAATGAAACACAAATTTGACCAAAGAAGCTTGATTTTTTAAAAATAATCTGTATCACTAACATGAGAGTAATGTTATGTGAAGTATATATTTTCTTCTTCTCCCTTTGTTTTTGGATAGGTTAGTATAATATAATTCGGGTTGATAAACTACAACAATAGTTTATATGTTGGCAACAGAATATTCTAAGAATGGAAAGAACAAGGAACCAAAATGCCTCAATAAAGATGTGTGCATGGGTTTATTGACCAAAGACTTGTTTGGATCTAAAATAGTATAAGGATAAGCAATGATTTGATATATTTTGACAGTCACGTTTCCTTTAAAAAAATACCGCGACACATAAATGAGGCAGACTAATACAAGACGTACTTAGTAATCTAGTATTTCATTCCCCTAACCCAAATGTTGCACAATCAATTGTGAACCACATCTCATGAAACAATGATCACTAGTTAAAACATCTCCTTTCTCCTTCCTTTAGCGCCAAAAACCTCACCTATAAAGCAAAAAGGTACCTACTTTCCATGCTTTAAAATCAAAGCCTCTCTCAAGCATTCCTCAATTAAGCTGGATTTTGCAGCTACTATACACTTGCGTTTATCTTTTAAGTGCTTGAAATTTTTTATCAAGTTCATCAAGAGCATTGTCTGCTTTCATTTTAACATGAAGACCGTAGTAAGCATGCGCAAGTCTCTTCAAATGGTCAAAAGCAAATTGGATTTTAAATTTTGTGAATTGTAAGATCTTCAAGCTTGTCCACCAATTGAGAAGCAAATCTTTTGTTATATCCACAACCATGGTGTTTATCATGCTATATACACACACTCACATAACATGTAAAATAAATACATTTTCACCATTGGCCTAAACATAGATGTGACACTAACATATATCCCCGTGCTTGGAAAGTAACTGCTTAAGGATAGGGGCCAACCTGAAAGGAACCATGTAATCTACGACACTGGCAACCTTTTCTTTAGGAGCCCACTTAGAGCTAACCTCGATAATCTCCTGTACACTATTAAATGGTTCAGGTATCTTTACACCACGATCAAGAATCTTCAGAAATCGTGTATAAGCCTTGTCAGATAATAGGAAAGCTTCATGGACACTGTCTTCTTCATCATCGTCATCCTCTTTATCAATGACTTGTTTCCTTTCTTGAGCCCTCAAAACACTATTCAATTGCTCAATATCATCTTTACTCCAAGATTCCAAAATATCAAATAAAGTCAAAGCTTTCTTGACTTCTTCTTTGCTGTGTTTTTACAAATCAACTTACCATAATGTCCAAGAGTACTCCTCAATTCTACGTCTCCATACTCTCCCTTTAGCGATGATATTACCTAGGAACCAACTAGAGATTGAGTCAAGAGTACAAACCAATAGTATAATGTTCAACAGAGGAAGAATGCAAAACTATTGAAACACCCCCTCCCCCCAAACCAAGGATCTCAAACAAGGAACATCAAAAGCAATTACAATTTAAATGTTCTATTGATTGTTGCTTTGTACCTATGCTTTGAGCCTTATTTAAATATATCATATTGATTAGTAGAGATTTTAGTTCTCTTCTGTTCTCAAGATAATTTTAATAAAAGATACATGTACACATAGTATATGCTGTTGCATAATAGAAGTCTCTAGATTAACAGATTACGGATTGTATAAGGAGAAAATCTTCATATATTTTATTATTAAAAAAAAAAATCATTTAACTTCATGGCCCTTTTTTTTTGGCCATATCTTAACTTCACAAATTGGTTGAAATTTTCCTGTGATTTCTGTGGATCTATGACTAATAAAAATAATAACAGAGCCATTATTAATGAGTTTTGACTTTAGTAATTAGATAGTTGAATAAGATTTTAAAGAAATGGCTTGCAAATAAATCTCTTTTAGGTTTGAACCTACATTCAATAAGCCATGTGTAACCTTGAAATTAAGTAGTTTTTGAAGTTCTGCCTTGATGACACATTCTACAATATGCCATATATTCTGTAAGTTACTGGTTTCCACCATATTTTACAAACACACGACATTAACGAGCCGTGTTTATCCAATGCTGTGCAAAAGTCATCGTTGATATGGTTGCAAAACTTAACATTACTACAATTTATGTTTTAACATGCTATCCGGAATTTTTTCCCTGTCATAAGTCAAAACTTATTATTATTTTTTGTAAGTCATAAAGAGTAAAGGGATAATAATTAAAATGCAACTCAAGTCTCAGGGTGATTTCAATTCTGAAATAAAAAAGAACTTCGCTAGTATAGCTAGTAGGTTATGGTTTTAAATTTCGGATCTTCAAAAATAATAATAAGATACTATATATATATTATGTTACCGAGAGATGACGCATTTAAGTTCAGCAACATAATGACATTCTGCACAGTGATAGATGGATAACAATGGGTCTCTTTCTTTCCTCACAAGCATCACAGTACAATTTGTATGCCTTGTCTTCCTCTTGAAGTGGAGAATTTGTAAGGACAAGGGGATGTAGATGACATTTAATTTTGAAAGTATATGGTAGTGGACCACAGGTAAGATGGAGATTAAGATCACAATAGAGACAAGTGAAGGAATATGATTCACAAATTATATTGTATCGGCAAACACTGCAAGTCTGCAATCAAGTTTATTTTCCTCTATATTGTGGTCCCTGAATTGTAGAAGGTGACCGTGACCTTCGTATGTTATGGCAGGCAACATTAAAGTGCTGCATTCAGCGTGCAAGAGGAAATCACATTTGTAATCCTCATAAATGTAGGCGATGCTTTGACTATTTTGTTGTCCACAAGTGAAAGGAAGGATTAACTTGCGACAGGCATTGCAAAAGCTTTCATTATTCATGAATAATTTATCAAAATAAGGATAGGACTCACTAATATCACTGCACTTGAGCAGGATGAGAGGGTGATATGGATGGAAAGGATGGAAGATCTGTTGCGGCAACTCAAGGCATGATTTGTGAAAGTAAATGTCCTTAAACAGTATTCTGAGGAAGTTCTTCCACAAACATAAGTAGGACCTGTATTGCAGCCTTTCCCACAAACATAACAATTATTTACTTCTTCTTCATCATCCGGCAGCTGCTTGTGCTTACCAAGTATCAATGGATGTCTCTGCAGGAAGTAGTGAATCTGGTCTTCATTGATAGTAGTGGTGGCCCTGGTGGGTAATAGAGCGCAATCAATATCCATCACACAATAGCACTGTTTACAGCTATAATACCAAAACTTAGGAGGCTTGCTGAGATGTTCATAACAAGCTTTGCAAGTAATACCTTGATCTGATTCATTAGTGCAGATGGATAAAAGATGGGGTTGATAGAAGTGTTGGATCTCTAGTGGCAACTTAATCTCAAAACATGATTTATGGATAAAGAAGAGACATGGGATGCAACCATAGGCTGTATCTCGATTCAAGAAGTAATCTCCACATACGGGGCAATAAAAAATTAGCCTTCAGCGCACGTTCTCAAGGAGTAGCAATGGATGCTGGTGGTTAGGTTGTGTATGAACCTTGTAAAATCACAATAATATTCTTCTCTACAAGCATCACACATGGGATTGATACTGTCACGTAGCTGTCGATGTATGGTAAGTATGTGTGGTGGGTGAAAGAGGCTTTGCAGCTCTTGTGAAGCTGAAAGCATTGCACATGATTGGTGCAGGGCGTAACTACATCCCTCGCTGCAAATGTACAAGGTCTGACCATCATTCCAGTTGAACAAGCATGCTGTGCAATGCAACCAATCAGGTCCCTTCCTCAGCGATAATGGATGCTCGTGATCAAAATGTTTATCTCCTCCATATCTCTCTTTCAGTCTTTCTCTTCCCACTCTCCAGTATAAAAAGCAGAACCAGAGTGCTGGAGACTAATAAAGAGAGAGACAGGAAATGATCCTTTTATAAACAAGTTGCCTTTTTTGCCAGCCCACTTTATTATTCTTCTTTCTTTTTAGAGGGTCCATTTTGAATCCATGGCTATGGAAGTACCACGTAATTTTAAAAGATAACGGAGTAATGTTGGGTGCACGACACGTGGGCACCAAGGTCCTTCCCATACCTATCAGCGCTCATTTAATCAGTTTATGATGTACAAGAATCTTATTTCAAATGGGAGACTTAATGCGACTGGCAAAGAATCCAAATTCAAATAAGATTAGGAATAAGAGGAGGCTGACTTGCTTATAGAAGCAAAAAATGGTTGCATAAGGTGTGCTAGAAAAAGAGGACATCCTAGAGAGAGAGAGATAAAGTTGTGTGTGGAGAAGAAAATAGAGGAGAGAGAGCAATATATTGTCGCATTCGAGATAAATAATTAGTGTGTGTGAGAGTAAATAAAAGAAGGTGATTTTCTTTGGTTGTGAGACATACACTAAAGCGTTTAGATTTGATAATAGTGAATTGATTTGAAGTTTGTCTCATAGTTTTTCATTTCAAGGAAAAAATGTTTTCTGTGTAAATATTTGTATTCTTGTGTGTGATTGGTTGATTACTATTTTAAATTGATAATATATATGATAATATTATTTGAGACTTAACAATTAATGCCTAAACAAACATTAGTTTAACTAGAGTAAAAAAAAAACACACACACACACACAAGAAGGAATGCAAATGGTGGCGGCCATTGTAGTCGTGGAAGAAACCCCTTCTGAAGATTGAAGGTACTCACTTTCTTATCATCATCTTTTTCGTTTGTATCTAAAAAGTTTCTTGTCTTTGCTCTTATTGGTGACTCAACTCAATGTGAACTTTATTGTTTGTCATATATTATTATATAATGTATATATAATATATGTAATATATGTCCCTTAAAAACTTGGATGGCTACAGAGAAAATATGGGTAGAGAAATTTCTAAAATGGAATTTATTTTCTAGGCCCTTTGTGAAAACAAAAACCATGATGTGAAATGAGCCTGGCAATAAAATTTAGCTTTCTGAGTTCAGTTTAGCTTGCTATGAATTAGAATAACATCAAACTAAAAGAAAAAGTCCCCTCTTTATTGGTCTCCTTAACAACCAAAGAGTGCATTGGTTACTCTGTTTCAAGTCAAATTAAATTTTGTCAAAAGAAAAAAAATCTTATGGGATATTAATAATTTATGCTAATGACTGAATATTTAGATTCATTTTTGAGAACAAAAGAATTTTTGTTCACTGTTCTTAAACCAAAGAATTTAAGAAAACTTCTTATAAAATTAATTTTTAGTTTTGAGTTTTGTGCATTGGTAACACATCTCAAGTGTTGTAATTTAATTTTTCAGGGAAGAGCAATGCATGTCATTAAGAAAGAACCATGTCTTTGTTCACGAATTATTTTGAATCGTACAATTTCATAATGGTGTTTAGGTAAGGGCTTGCCTTGCAGTTAGTCTATGCAGCAGTTATTACACCACATGCCCCATTGATTTTACTTTGAAACAGTATGATTTACAATTTCTAATCACATTGCAGTGATAGTATTTGTCCACAACCAACAAATTATCAAAGACCACTTAAAAGTAAAAAATAATTTTTTTTTCTTTTGGCGACATGAAGCACCCGATTAGTTTATGATCCTTGTCAATAACTGTTTGCATGTTGAATAAAATTTGCTAAAAATCATCTTGCTTCACTAAATTAGAACTTTTGATGATTGAAATAATATACTTTAATGGTGTCCTATTGAACTGTAGAAAGGGATACGACTCAAAGAACTATGTAAAAAGAGGGATGGTAGGAAGAAGGAAGCGTGGCCTTACAAAAATGAAAGATGTTCATCTATTATTTAAATTAGTCACAAATCTACACGATGCATGAGAAACTGTAATATAATTATTTTATAAGAATATAATATAAAATTTGTAAGTTATATAGAGCATGTGTTATTTAAAAGTGATGGTGTTATAAAAATGCTCCAACTCCAATACTCGTCCATATAGCTCGTCCTAAGGAAGTGATGGATGGCATACGGCTTACTCGTCCAAAGGTAAGCTCGTCCGTCCATAAAGTTGGTCGGACGAGCTTACTATGTCTTAAACATACTTGGAACTATTTTTGTTTCCCTGCCAAGACTACAAATCCCTCCCTCAATTAACGGTTTTAGAAGACGAACCCCAAAAGATATAACTTCCTTGGTAGTTATGGAAGTTACCTGTGGATTCTCCGAACTCTACAACGATTGGAGAGATAACTACCTCTGATAAACACTATATAAGGGTTCTTCTACAGAAAGGTATTCATTCGGACACTTTTCCCAGAATACTTCCTTTTTACTTGAATCACAAATCCACTGACTTTATCATCGGAGGACTTTTGGCCGGCCTCCACTGGTCTCCTCTGACTTAGTATTTGTATTTGTATTTTCAAGCTCAAGCCCTAAGATAATCAACGCCCGAGACTTTCGACCTACTGATTTCTAAGGAATCATCAAAAAGTATTTTATATATTTATAAATTTTATGTAATGGAACATATAATATATTGCATTCAACAACAACAATAAAAACAATATATATATATATAAAGATTTAAATTACACAATTATAATATTGTTTTATATAAATGAAGAACATGTTATTAGAATGATTTTTTTTATATATATAAACAATATAACATAATCAATTGATTAATTTGAACAAATCCAAGAATTTTTTTTTTTTTTAAAAGTACACCCCCATTCCATGGAACACATGTAACATGTTAAATTAAGTTTAAACTATTATATAAGTTTAGAATTGTATCATATTTTTTTCTCAATTAAAAGTATAGTGTTTATATTATTGAAACTTGAATTTTAAGGTAATCTTTTGAATATTTATCATTTTTTATTGCTTTTTTAGGGTCCATATCTATAATTTATAACGCCTATTTTTGTTTTGTATTTTTTAGCCAAAAACTAAAGAATTTTGCCCAAATAAAATAAGATATAATACTTTTTCAATCCAAAAATTAAGAAAAAAAATGAAATTTTGAATAAAACAACTGAAAAGGAAACTACAAAAAGGATCGATTTAAGTCCCAATTGTCCAAAGTGAATAGAATGGACCAAATAGATTGAATTGGACTGAAGTTGATCGAATTAGACTGAAATGGACCAAAGTGAACCAAATTGACTGAGGTGGACCCAATGGACCTAAGTGGACCAAATGGACCGACATAAACTAAAATAGACTGAAATGGACTGAACAAAAGTGGAGTGGAGTGGACCGAATGGGACTATAATGGATTGAGTGGACTAAAATAGACTGAAGCTGATCAAATTGGACCGAAATGCTACGCTAATGTGACTCAAAAGGAGTATAACAATAATCAATACTGTGATATAGCTTTTAGATATTATATAAATTTGTAATAACTGCAGTATAGCATTTAGCAACTATCAATACTGTTATATATCTTTTAGATATCAAGACTTATATGGAGTAAAATCTGTACTAACTACAATATCACTAAAAATCATTAGGAATTTGCTTATTATGTTGTTGATGTGAAACTAACCAATCATGTCACTTTGTACATTTTTTAGTTAGTAAATGATATCATTTGTATGTTTTCTTTTTACTATTAAAAATTTAAACGAAAACATTCATAAATTCATAAAATGCATCATTAAAAAGATTTGATTAATATTAATTTAAAAATACTTAATGTACTAATATATTTGGTTACTACCATAAACTTGAGGTTACTAAACTCATTAAAGCCAACTTCACCTTCACCTAGTATTTATCTCACTATAGAAAGGCCACTGGGAGTGACCACGATGTTCTAGAATATGACCCTAACTATCTTAATACAAATGATAGTTAATGCTAATTTAGATTTTAAAATTGATTTTTTTTTTTACGTATTAAACAAAACACATTTGAAAATATTTTACTTAAAAATAAATGGGGCGTTATACAAAATTTTGATAAGATTTGGGGTAAAAAACTAAACTAGGTATTTCGGCCTAAATATATATATTTATTATTTATAGGACGCATTCATTCAAATTTTTGAAAAAGACAAAGGCAAACTGTGTGAATTTGGCGCCAAAGGCAAAAAATGAGAATTGCAGAGATATCATCATCACCATCACCTTCAACTCAACACCAACAAGATTCCCAACTCCTTCTCTCTCAAATCGAATCTTCAATCAAACACTTAGAACAGTTCTCTTCAACTCTCAACAACACTAACACTAACACTAACACCATCTCCTCCAATCTCCGTCAATCCCTCACTCAGCTGAGTCAACTCGGTCCCTTCTCCTCCGAGTTCAACCTCCATCTATGGAAACTCAGTTACCGTCTCTGGAACTCCTGCGTCGACCTCTCCAACCTCAATCCCAAACTCCGCTCCTCTTCTTCTTCTTCTTCTTCTGCTGCTTTGTCTCTCGACCTCGCCAAGCTCCGCCACATCGCCGCCGATATCCTCTCCCTCGCCGGCAACGTCTCCGGAGTTCCTTCTCCGTCCATCAAGTCCGCTTCCTTCTACTACAAAACCGGCCTCATCTGGCATGACCTTCGCCGCTTCGACCTCGCTTCCTCTTGCTTCGAGAAAGCCACCGATCTTCTCTCTAACTCCAACGCCGCCGCCGCCATCTCCGCTGACGATTCAACGAAACTTCTCCTCGATGTCAATCTCGCCAGATCTCGTACGGCCTGGGAACTCTCCGACCGAAACCTCGCCGTCGCTTTGCTTAGCCGCTCCAAGACCTTGCTTCTCTGCTCCGCTTACTACGGTTCGCTCGCTAACCAGTACTTAGCCTTCGGGAAATCTCTTCTATCGAAGAAGAATGAGACTGAATCTCTCTCCGAAGCTCTCAAATTGATGAAGGAAGCATTGGATCTGTGCGAGAAAGTCGGAAACGGAAATCTGAGAGAATTGAGATGGAAAACGCTGCGGTTCATCTCAGCCGTCCATTTACAGAAAGAAGAGTACGAGAGCGTGATCAAGTGCGTTAGGGTTCTGAGACAGAGTGAAGACGAGAAAAACCAGCATCCGAGTCTGCCAGTAATGGCGGTGAAGGCCTGGTTAGGGTTAAGAAGGTTCGGTGAAGCAGAGAAGGAGCTCAGGGGCATGGTGGTAAATACCGGAATTCCGGAGGGCGTTTGGTTGTCCGCGGTGGAATCCTATTTCGATGCGGCGGGAGGGTCAGCCGGGGCCGAGACGGCCAAGGGGCTGTTCTTGGGGCTAATGGGGCGGTGCCATGTCAGCGCCGGGGCGGCGGTGAGAGTAGCTCACAGGGTGGTTGGAGATGGTGTTGAGAGTGAGGGGTCTAAAGTGAGGGCTAAAGTGGTGGCAGAGCTGGTCTCGGATGACAGAGTTGTGGCGCTATTTGCAGGCGAGGCGGTAGCTAAGGAGAGGATGGCAATGCACGCTGTGCTTTGGAATTGGTAATCACTGAACTCAACTCCAAATCTTTTATGTTTCATGATGGTTAAATTGTCAATTTCAATTCCATATTGATTTCATCACAGCTACAAGTTAAAGCTGTGTTTAGTAATTTATTATCAGCATTTGGATTCTCATAACAAAATCCATCTATATTTGAAATTTTGAATGTGGGACTGGTTTATCACAACCAGTACTAATCCCTCCATGGAGGATCAAACTTTATGTTGGGGTTTTATTAGCTTCTTCTGATTTCTTGTCTCCTTTTCTGCATGAAAAAACGTCTACCCCTGAATCAAATTCCTAATTACTTCTAACATAGGGAACTACTTTTCGACTATAGAGGTTGATTCATTAGTATTTGTTGATGTGATGGAGTAATGGTTTGCTACAAAATGTTAGTACAAAGTATAACATTATTACTTGGATTGATTCTACAAGGGCTCTGATTTAAGAAATGAACTGATTGTTGTGTTTGACATCTATATGAGCCAAAATACTTGGAACTTAAACTATCTTAGTCCTTTTTTTCCTATTTGTTCCCTCTGCAACTCTTTTTCTATTCCTGAGTAAGTTTGAACCAGGATCAGATGATCAGTAGCCCTTCAAAGGAGTCTCCTAAAATAAAATGAATTCCTGGGGTACTGTTCTATATGTCTGTCAGCTTTGACCATTGCATGCATCATATGGGTAGTGTTCTATATGTTTGAGTACACTTCCAAACTTTGGTAGATAGAGTTAGTCTGTTTGGATCTTCATTAGGTCATTGCTAGGTAATTTGATAATGTATCTTCTGGTGTAGAATATTAGGGATTGTTGCTGCTCATTTCTTCTCTCTGAACAGCTCTAATTACTCGGTGAATGAAGGTTTTCTTTTTAATTATATCTATATATTATTATTATTTTTTAAGTGAATTTGTATTACACAGAAAATTAGTACAAAAGAATAAGGGCATATCATACCCCAGCAAAAAACTATAACCAGGCATGGGCAGTAAAAGAACACTAGCATTGACAACAACCTGTGACAAGGAAGAATATTCTAATCACAGCTTTCCAATACGACTTTAAACTGATTTACAAAACTACATAGTTCTTGAGAAGAACTCAGACGGTTGACCTCTGAAACCAGCAATTCTGTTGATTCTTCTCCACTCTCTTCAGCATACTCAACTTCCTGCTGAACCACATAAACATGTTTCCACTAATGTTGAAAGATTCAAACATTGTGTTCCCTGAAAATGCAGTAAAGAACAGCAGCAAACATGATCTTAACCACTAACTTTGGGGAATTCTTACCTTTCTAAGAACTGATCATCAACAAAAGCCATTCCTGCCAGTCTCTCTCTCCATGGTAAATTGCATCTATAACACAAAAAAGCGAGGTTTCTCCACAACTAGGGTGAATATTAAACCACACGGGATCTGCTTATTTCTCTTTTCATTCTCAAATGGTAGAGTAATAAGTTAAGTTTGAAAAAAACATTGGTATCAAGGCACCTCTGAGGGATCCAGATGTGAGGACCTTAAGAGGATGATTTTGTTGAGGAGATATGGTCTATGGAGATAGGTCACTCAACAAGAGATTTATTGGACCTTTTTTCACCTCCTTGATTGGTGCCTTTTCTTGGATTCCTAGGTATTCTATAGGAGTTTTTGAGTTTTTCTATATAAAAAAGGGTATTCTATAGGAGTTTTAAAGTGAGACTTTCATTTGCTCATTGGAGTCTAGTCCTTTGTGTGTGTATTGGTGTAACCCAAAAATGAATCTTACGCATGTTTACTTCCATTGCTTGGAAGTAATACAAGACATTTTTCAAGCTTCAACTTTGTATCCTGAATATTTCTATGAAGTCATTGAAGCCATTTTTGCGACATGCTAGCAGCTAGTAGTTATGTAAATGTTCTTGTGGCAACAAGGCTGCTGACACATGACAGCCAAGCAAGGTTTCATATTGTTAGAATATTGGTTAAATGACTAAATTCACTAATTCCTAACAGCTTAAGGACATTAGTAATTTATCATAGTATTTGGGTAGGTGGTCTTGTGTTTGAACCTTGTCTCCACTCTACCTCCCACTTAAAATGTTAAAATTCTCATGTGTTGGGCCCATGGTAATTTATCACATGTTGCATTTGAAACAACACAGTGATGCCCTCTGCCTCATAAGAAAATATGCTATTAATTGAAAGCATTCCACTTCAATCCAAGTGCATTTATTTCAGCCGTTTTCTGTCTTTGTTACAGCGCTGCTGACTTCTTTCGATCAAAAGATTATGGGACAAGTGCAGAGATGTTTGAAAAATCAATGCTTTATATTCCATATGATATTGAGAGTAAAATTCTCCGAGCTAAGGGCTTTAGAGTTTTGTGTCTCTGTCACCTTGGTCTATCTCAGCTTGATCGAGCTCTAGAGTATATCAATGAGGCTGAAAAGGTATTTTAAATAATAACTATAAGTTGGGATTCTGGCCTCCCAAGATAGTTAAGATCTTTAAACGCTTTGAACTGTATAAATGTGACTAATTTTTTAAATTTTAATGCTTTTCTATGTCTGTAGCTGGAGCCCAACATAGCCTGTGCTTTCCTTAAGGTGCTCTCCCTCTCTCTCTCTCTCTCACACACACACACACACTTGCATGTGTTCATACAAGCACAGACAAGTTGTTGTCATTTGTTGGACCAGCAAAACACAGCCACTGTTAGCTTCAGTGCTAAGCTTGATAACAAACACACCCTTCCCTGATCTCCCCAAGATTATCTAATAACATATGTGCAAATTTAATATTTTGTTTAATGTAGTTCAAGATTTACCTGCAAAGGAATGACCATGATGGTGCTATTAGTCAAATCCAAGCAATGACAACCTGCCTCGATTTTACAACGGACTTTATCTCCCTCTCAGCTCATGAAGCTGTTGCTTGCCGTGCGTTTCCTGTTGCTGTGGCTGCTCTATCTAATCTACTAAACTTCTATACCCCAGGAAAATCAATGCCTACAACAGAAATTGTAGTGCTACGTACCTTGGTTACAATCCTTATTCAACAGCCTGGCAATGAGCTGGAAGTTGTGAAATTTATAAAACGTGCTCATAATCGAGCATCTGAACTTGGTTCAGATCTCTTCTTTGGAAAAGGGGAGATTGGAAGACGGGAACGGAATTGGTTTGCTGTAACTTCATGGAACTTAGGGACAAGAACTGGAAAGGAGGGTAACTACGAACTATGTGCTGAATTTTTTAGATTAGCTTCAGAAATATACTGTGTTCTGGTTGATGGGCAAGCAGAAGAAAACAATGTTATGGTTGGCAAATCGTTAATACTGACCGTATCTTCCATGATAGCTTCAGAGAAACAAAGGAAGGCTGCATTGTCAGAAAGTGAAGTGAATGAAGCTGTAAAACTGCTAGATAAAGCAGGGAAGGTATGGATTATTAGTTATTTGTTTGACTCATAAAGCACTTGATGCCTCAAAATCTTGCTCTCAGTGTTGATATATAATATATAATATTAATAATAAATTGTAACCATCATAATCCACTTGGAATGGTACAGGCCTACAATTTATGCTCTAATATTCCCTAACTCCCTCTTAATGGCTTTCTTTCATGGAAGCAGATACTGAAGTCAATCTCAACTGGGACTCGACTAAATGATGATCAAATGATCACCCTTGAGCCTGATCTCTTCTTCATATACACCTTCAGTGCCTATGATATAAAAGGAAGGCTAAATGATTTAGCATCACAGCAACTCCTGGTGAAAAGTTTTGCCAGTTCAAAAGCTTGCAATTCCAAGCACCTCCTTCAGATAGGCCTTACTGCCTCGCAGGCTCCACAGTCCAATCATGAAGTAGCTACCTTTGCTTTAAATGAGTGCCTCTCATCACTCCTTTCTTCTCCATCTCCTGATTTCGAAAATGTGGCTCTTATTCTGCGGAAGCTTATTGCAGTAGCAAGTATTCATAAGGGTGATAAAGATGATGATGCTGTGTATGGCATGTACAAGCAAGCTTACCAAATAATGGTGGGGTTGAAGGAAGGAGAGTATCCTACTGAAGAGGGAAAATGGCTTGCCATGACAGCATGGAATCGGGCAGCACTGCCTGTGCGATTGGGGCAGATTGAAATGGCCAAGAAATGGATGAATATTGGTATGGAGCTTGCTAAGCGCATTCCAGGAATGGAGACTTACAAGGCATGCATGGAAGATTTTGTTGATTGCTTTCAAAAGAAATGTAATGTGCAGAATAATGGTGAAAATAGGCCTCAGCTAGTGGAATGATGTATACATCTGTTGTACAGGAAATTAATGGTACATCTTCCTTGTACAGATAAACTTTTAGGTGCATATAAAATTTACTCCATATAATTCAATTTAGGTCTTTTTAGGCTAGTAGGATTGGCCATTCCACTTTGTGTATCAGCTCTTTTATTTGTGACTAGAAATTGCATGTGAAGAACAATGGTGAAATAGAATTTCGGACCCTTAAGATGGTTATCATTGGTCTTTTATTCTATATTCACCTTTTCTTTAGTAGAAATACCAAAACAATTTCTCATTAGAAAATTTTGGAGTAGCAAGGCATCTTTTAAATAAAATAACAGTCTATAGGATGTTTACTTAAATTTATATTTACCACGTTTCTCTCAATTTCTGAAAAAGAAATCTATTTTTACTTTCATTCTTGGGAATTTTTATTTTCTTCAGGTCAAAAGTTTGTGGATTTAAAATTTTAAATCCTAGTATTAGTGTATTTTTAAAATGAAGGAATATGTAAGTTGTAAGGACAAATAGCAAGTTGAAAAAGTTTCTTTCTTCTTGGACCAAAAAAGAAAAAAAATAATAATAAGAGAAAAGTAAGGAAAAGTAAAGAGGAAAAAAAAAAAAAAAAAAAAAGAAAAAGAAAAGAAAAGAGAAGACCCAACGGAAAACGAGAGAACCCAATCACATAAACTGATATACTGCCACCCTTGCCTTTATCCTCTCTCTCTCTGTCCAAATGTTCCTCATGGAGTCTCTTTCCATGGTCGTCTCATCTTGTCCACTCAAAACCCAGAAACCATGCAGCTCTAAGCCCATTTCCACTTGCCATTTTTTAGCTTCTCATAAACCCCATTTCCCCACCAACAAAACCCCTCTCCAAAACCATCCTCTGCTTCTCCAAACCTCTTATTTGGCTCCCCTGTTTCAAAATCTAACAAAAACCCAACTCTCTCTCACTCTAATCAACCTCCTCACTCCTCTTCCTTGCTTTGCTTCTGAACCTGTTGTCTCTGACAAAATTAACCTGGAGTCAATCTCGCCAGATCTCGTACGGCCTGGGAACTCTCCGACCGAAACCTCGCCGTCGCTTTGCTTAGCCGCTCCAAGACCTTGCTTCTCTGCTCCGATCACTACGGTTCGCTCGCTAACCAGTACTTAGCCTTCGGGAAATCTCTTCTATCGAAGAAGAATGAGACTGAATCTCTCTCCGAAGCTCTCAAATTGATGAAGGAAGCATTGGATCTGTGCGAGAAAGTCGGAAACGGAAATCTGAGAGAATTGAGATGGAAAACGCTGCGGTTCATCTCAGCCGTCCATTTACAGAAAGAAGAGTACGAGAGCGTGATCAAGTGCGTTAGGGTTCTGAGACAGAGTGAAGACGAGAAAAACCAGCATCCGAGTCTGCCAGTAATGGCGGTGAAGGCCTGGTTAGGGTTAAGAAGGTTCGGTGAAGCAGAGAAGGAGCTCAGGGGCATGGTGGTAAATACTGGAATTCCGGAGGGCGTTTGGTTGTCCGCGGTGGAAGCCTATTTCGATGCGGCGGGAGGGTCAGAGATAAAACCCCTTCCTTTTGAGATAAAACCAGAAACAGAGAGCAACAACAAAAGGTTACATTGTTCACCGCCTAAGAATTCGAATTCGGAATTCCTAATCACACTCGGATTTTGTTCACCGCCTCATCTTTCTTACGTTTTACTCTAAAAAGTAGCCGTTGAGGCGGTGATCATTTACCGAGTTTGTTTAGGATTTCCGAATTCCGAATAGCAAAAGGAAACAATTGTTGGGTATTTATAAGATTGCAATGCTTTGCATAGAGACTACATTTTTTATATATTGAAATTCCACTTTCCACAGCGTCTCCTTCACCCATCTGATTTACGCTACTTCTTCTTCCTTCAAAACCCTTTCTTACTCTCTCTGATCTGTGACCCTCATTCATGGCTATTATTGCTAAACTCCTTGGTTGTTCCAAGAACAAGGTGCACCATCATACCGACAACAACAACAACGTAGAACAAGAAGAAAGTATGTACGCCTTTTACAAACGCATTATTGCTAAACTCCTTGGTTGTTTCAAGAACAAGGTGCACCATCATACCGACAACAACAACGTAGCACTAGATCAAGAGCAAGAAGAAAGTATGTACGCCTTTTACAAACGCATTGAGACCCAGAATCAACTCAGCACTGACTTCTTGAGTTTCCAACCTCAAGTTTCTGTGTATGTAAGAAACTCTCTGGTTGATTGGTTGACGTCCCTCCATTTTTCTCTTGATCTTTTTCAACCTACTCTGTTTCTCGCTGTCAATATTGTCGATCGTTTCCTCTCTGTTGAGGTTGTGTCGTCTGAACATGACTTGAAACAGGTGGCTATTGTTGCATTAGTCATTGCCTGTAAATTTGAGGAGAACTGGTCTCCTTCTGCCCTTACTTTAATGGAGGAGGATGAGGATGGTTACAGTCAACAGCAGATTGATGCCATCGAAAAAAACGTTCTTCAAAAATTGGGGTGGAAGTTATTGGTTCCTACTATCCATTCCTTTTTGGTTGAAATTTTCGAATCTTTTGAGTACCGTGATCAAGAATTCAAGGATATGGCATTCTTTTTTGGTGAAGTGGCACTTAACAATTACCATGCTACTATCAGTTACTCACCATCCACACTTGCTGTTTCTGCCATTTATGCTGCAATGTGCGTGCTAAAGAAAAGCAATGATTCCAAGCAGAAATTTCTTAACACCAATCAATCTCATTCTAAAGGAGAAATCACCTTCTGTGCTGGAATGCTTCAACGGTTGGCGAGAATGGCACCCACTGGGAAACTGATGATAACCCTTGCTGAGAAGTATTCTGATCAAATATTGATATTACATTCCAAAAAGTAGTAACTCTAGTTTCTATGTTTTCTGTTTTTTTGTTTCTTGTAAATTTTAGTGCTTTTTTTTTTTTTTTTTTTAATTAATAGAGTCTAGTATTATTTCAGTGGTTTCAATATGTAATTTGGATACAATGATATCGCCAACAAGGTGATAATATCATTTTTTTTTTTTTTTATAACGTAATGTCACCTTGAGCACACGTTGAGTGATAATATGGACTAATTTCAATAAAAATATGTCACCTTATAGAAAGTGCATTTTAGAGTTTGGCATAAGATTTCATATATCACCCAAAAAAAAAAAAAAAAAAGTTTGGAATAAGAATGCATTCAACTTTTGGTTTTTCTCCTTTATTGATTACTCTTAGGAGGGGTTCAGTGATGATGTGGCCAATTGATATTCAAATTAAAATAATCGCACACTCAATTTTATAATTTGTTGACTTGTGCGATTGTGAGTAATTGATATTTTTTGTCCACTACTGACTTATGCGACCCACCACTTTTTGTCGATCACCCACAATCGCACAAGTTAGTAAGTTGTGAAGTTAGATGTCGGAATGATTGTACTTGTAATATTGTTATCCACCAAAAGTGCACTAGTCTAACTAAGGTACCGCAAAGAATGTTACAAACTATAGCATCCACCTTGGTATGAATCCAAAGGCAAGGGATGTGATGTTGTGATGAGGTCTGGGGAGTGAATGAGGGTGATAATTGTAGCAAGAGAGAGAAAAGGGACAACTATATCAAAAGGAAAAGCAAGAAGGGCAAAAGACTCAGCGATAAAAGAACTAGAGGATTACTCAATGAACTTTCCCTTCTCTACCCTCCTTTTACCTGTTTTTCTCTTTTATCACTTGAATTCTAAATTGAGAACCATGTTTTATTTTTAGCCAATCATGACATGAATGCAAAATCAAAGAGACAAATGCAATTCAATTTTGTATCAAAAGCTCTTTTCGTCAAGATATCGATATAAATATATATATATATATATATATATATAAATATTACTAATATGTGCCCTCAGGACACACATTAATTTTCATTTTTGGAAAAAATTTTCTCGAGAATTGAAAAAGTAGTGACAACTTTTTCAATTTTCGAGAAAATATTTCCAAAAATAGAAAGCTTAATGTGTGCCCTAAGGACACACATTAACCGGACCTATATTATACATCTTTACCAAATAAACTTTTAAAATACTAATTGTTCTTTTTAGAAATTAATATTAGACTAATTAATACAGTTTTGTTTCTTTTTTTTTTTATACCACACATAACACATTGCTCAAGCACAACATTCATTGCTTTTTTTTTTTTTTAAGCCGTCAAAAAAAAAAAAAAAAAAAAAAAAAAAAACCCAACATTCTTTGCTCAACACCTCTCTGCATCAGCTCTGTTTCTCAAGGACTCGCAGACATCATCTTGTTATGGAAACAGAGGAAACAAATCAGCTCAATACTACGAATACAAGAGGAAACAGCAACCAACACGCACAACTCAAATTCTCAGACTTCACTATCCGAATTTACACAGACACAACCTCGTCATGCTATAACAAACACAAAGCACATACCCAATCAAATCCGAAACCAAACCCTCCAAATGCTCACCCTGGCCCACCTCCCATCAAATAGAGTTGGGTTAGGTCGATTATATCCAAACCGTGTCTCTCAATAACCCAGGTTCGACTGAAACTCTCTCAAACTTAAACTAAATCCCTTGGGCTCAGATCTGTTCAAATTGGGCCCATGTCTAACTAAGCCCATATTTGAGCCCAACTTAAACAAAAATATCCAAAATAAAAACCCTACTACGTTAAATAATAAAGAACGACGTCGTCTCTTTCTTTGATTGTTGATAGTTGAGTCGGTGAACGAGTTTCATTAGGAATCCCGAATACCAAAAGGAAACAATTGTTGGGTATTTATAAGTTAACATTGCATTGAATAAATTTTACATTATTTTTAAAAAAATCTGCTTGAGATTACAGAGCAGATTTACGCTTCTTCTTCCTTCAAAACCCACTCTGATCTGTGTATTTCAACTTCAACAACCCATGACTATTTTTTCTAATCTCATTGGCTGTTTGAAGAAGAAGAAGGTGCAACATCATACCCACAATAACGTAGCACTAGAACAAGAACAACGTCAAAATACGTACGCCTTTTACAAACACATAGAGAAGCAGAATCAACTCAACACTAACTTCTTGAGTTTCCAACCTCATGTTACTGAGTACCTAAGAGACTCTATGGTTGATTGGTTGACGTCCCTCCATTTTTCTCTCCCTCTTACACAACCGACTCTCTTTCTCGCCGTCAATATTTTCGATCGTTTCCTCTCCGTTGAGCTTGTGTTGTCTAAACATGACTTGAAAATGGTGGCTATTGTTGCATTAGTCATTGCCTCTAAGTTTGAGGAGAGACGGTTTCCTTGTGCTCTTACCTTAATGGAGAATGGGGTCGGTAGTAATTACAGTCAACAACAGATAATTGCTATGGAAAAAAATATTCTTCAAAAATTGGGGTGGAAGTTATTAGTTCCAACCATCATTTTCTTCTTGGTTGAAATTTTAGATTCTTGTGGGTATTTTGATCGAGAATTCAAGAATATGGCTTTCTTTTTTGGTGAAGTGGCCCTTAACGATTACCATGCTACTATCAGTTACTCTCCATCCACACTTGCTGTCTCTGCCATTTATGCTGCAATGTGCGTGCTAAAGAAAAGCTATGGTTCCAAGAGGATATTTCTTAACACCAATCAATCTCATTCGAAAAAAGAAGTCATCTTCTGTGCTGAAATGCTTCAACGGCTGGCGAGTATGGCACCTAATGGGAAATTAATGAGAACGGTTTCTAAAAAGTATTCTGATGAAGTTTTGCTGGTGCATTCCAAAAATATGGTTTCTATGTTTTTTGTTTTCTGTTTTCAGTTTTTTTCTTTTTTCATTTTTCATTTTTTGGTTTCTTGTAAATTTTAGTGTTTATTTATTTATTAATAAAATCTAGTATTATTTTAGTGGTTTCAATAGGTACTTTGGATCCAATTATATCACAAAATGGTGATAATATCATTTTTTTTTATAACATAATGTCACCTTGAACACACTATGAGTGATAATATGGACTAATTTCATTTACATTTTTAAAAGGGGAAAAAACAAATCATTTCATTTCATTGCAATGTCCAAATTCCCCAAAAAAGTGATTCAATTTCTCAAAATGTAAATGTCATGCAAAAGCATATCCAAGCTTTCTTACCAATTGCAGGGCAGGAACATTTGTAGGCTCTCCTGAAATTTGGGCGTTCTCATTAGTTGATTGTTCCCCAGCCAATTGTTGATCTTGGTTTGAACTTATATAGCTTGAATCATCCTTGCTCCGCATCTTTGATTTCAAGGACTTGGATCTCGAGTCCAGCGAGTGGCTCAGAGGACAATGAACATCATGTGCATCTAGATTCTCAGTGTGAGACCACAAATAAGGCAATGACTCTACCAGTTGCCCAACTTCGTTACCAGAAACCTTATGACTTCTAGTTATTATAATGGGGCTTGATAATAACTTTGATTTTTCTATCTCAATATCAGTCAACAGATTCTCTTGAACAAACTTCTCAGATGAATATGACTCAAGTTCATATATAGCTAGAGGTCTAGAATGTTTTTCCCCTGAAATGAAACACAAATTTGACCAAAGAAGCTTGATTTTTTAAAAATACTCTGTACCACAAACATGAGAGTAATGTTATGTGAAGTATAAATTTTCTTCTTCTCCCTTTGGTTTTGGATAGGTTAGTACAATATAATTCGGGATGATATAAACTACAACAATAGTTTATAGGTTGGCAACGGAATATTCTAAGACTGGAAAGAACAAGGAAACAAAATGCCTCAATAAAGATGTGTGCATGGGTTTATTGACCAAAGACTTGTTTGGATCTAAAATAGCATAAGGATAAACAATGATTTGATATATTTTGAGAGTCACGTTTCCTTTACAAAAATGCCACGACACATAAATGAGGCAGATTAATACAAGTCGTATTTAGTAATCTAGTATTTCATTCCCCTAACCCAAATGTTGCACAATCAATTGTGAACCACATCTCATGAAACAGTAATCACTAGTTAAAACATCCCCTTTCTCCTTCCCTTAGTGCCAAAAACCTCACCTATAAAGCAAAAAGTTACCTACTTTCCATGCTTTATTATCAAAGCCTCTCTCAAGCAAGCATTCCTTAATTAAGCTGGATTTTGCAACTACTATACACTTGTGTTTACCTTTAAGTGCTTGAAAATTTTTATCTAGAGCATTGTCTGCTTTCTTTTTAACATGAAGACCGTAGTAAGCATGCGCAAGTCTCTTCAAATGGTCGAAAGCAAATTGGATTTTAAATTTTGGGAATAGTAAGATCTTCAAGCTTGTCCACCAATTGAGAAGCAAATCTTTTGTTATATCCACAACCATGGTGTTTATCATGCTATATACACACTCACATAACATGTAAAATAAATACATTTTCACCATTGGCCTAAACATAGATGTGACACTAATATATATCTTGGAAAGCAACTGCTTAAGGATAGGGGCCAACCTCAAAGGAACCATGTAATCGACAACACTGGCAACCTTTTCTTTAGGAGCTCACTTAGAGCTAACCTCGATAATCTCCTGTACACAATTAAATGGTTCAGGTATCTTTACACACCGATTAAGAATCTTCACAAATCGTGTATAAGCCTTGCTAGATAATAGGAAAGCTTCATGGACGCTGTCTTCTTCACCATGGTCATCCTCTTTATCAATAACTTGTTTCCTTTCTTGAGCCCTCAAAACACTATTCAATTGCTCAATATCATCTTTACTCCAAGATTCCAAAATATCAAATAAAGTCAAAGCTTTCTTGACTTGTTCTTTTTTTTTTTTTTTTTTTTTTTTTGCACCCTATTCTTTGCTGTGTTTTTACAAATCAACTTACCATAATGTCCGAGAGTACTCCTCAATTCTACATCTCCATACTCTCCGTTTAGCGATGATATTACCTAGGAACCAACTAGAGATTGAGTCAAGAGTACAAACCAATGGTATAATGTTCAACAGAGGAAGAATGCAAAACTATTGAAACACCCCCTCCCCCTAAACCCAGGATCTCAAAAAAGGAACATCAAAAGCAATTACAATGCAAATGTTCTATTGATTGTTGCTTTGTACCTATGTTTTAAGCCTTATTTAAATATGTCATATTGATTAGCAGAGATTTTAGTTCTCCTGTTCTTAAGATAATTTTAATAAAAGATACGTGTACATGCTGCTGCATAATAGAAGTCTCTAGATTAACAGATTATGGATTATATAAGGAGAAAATCTTCATATATTTTGTTAAAAAAAATAAATAAATAATTGAACTTCAAGACCCTTTTTTTTTGGCCATATCTTAAGTTCACAAATTGGTTGAAATTTTCCTTTGATTTATGTGGACCTATGACTAACAAAAATAATAACAGAGCCATTATTAATGAGTTTTTGACTTTAGTAATTAGATAGTTGAATAAGATTTTAAAGAAATGGCTTGCAAATAAACCTCTTTTAGGTTTGAACTTTGAACCTACATTCAATAATCCATGTGTAACTTTGAAATTAAGTAGTTTTTGAAGTTCTGCCTTGATTACACATTCTACACTATGCCATATTTTCTATAAGTTACTGGTTTCCACCATATTTTACAAACACACGACATTAACTAGCCGTGTTTATCCAATGCCGTGCAATAGTTGTCATTGATATGGTTGCAAAACTTAACATTTACTACAATTTTTTCCCTGTCACAACTCATAACTTATTATAATAATTTTTTTTTTCTCTGTTAGTCATAAAGAGTAAAGGGATAATAATTTAGAATGCAACTCAAGTCTTAGGGTGATTCAATTCTGAAATAAAAAAGAACTTCGCTAGCAGCTAGTAGGTTATGGTTTTAAATTTCGGATCTTCAAAAATAATAATAAGATTCTATATATATTAGGTTACCCGAGAGATGACGCATTTAAGTTCAGCAACATAATGACATTCTGCACAGTGATAGATGGGTAACAATGGGTCTCTTTCTTCCTCACAAGCATCACAGTACAATTTGCATGCCTTGTCTTCCTCTCCCTCTTCCTCTTCCTCTTGAAGTGGAGAATTTCTAAGGACGAGGGGATGTAGATGACATTTAATTTTGATAGTATATGGTAGTGAACCACAGGTAAGATGGAGATTAAGATCACAATAGAGACAAGTGAAGGAATATGATTCACAAATATTGTATCGGCAAACACTGCGATCAAGTTTATTTTTCTCTATATTGTGGTCCCTGAATTGTAGAAGGTGACCGTGACCTTCGTATGTTATGGCAGGCAACATTAAAGTGCTGCTTTCAGCGTGCAAGAGGAAATCACATTTGTAATCCTCACAAATGTAGGCGATGCTTTGACTATTTTGTTGTCCACAAGTGAAAGGCAGGATTAACTTGCGACAGGCATTGCAAAAGCTTTCATTGTTCATGAATAATTTTTCAAAATAAGAATAGGACTCGCTAATATCATTGCGCCTGAGCAGGGTGAGAGGGTGATATGGATGGAAGGGATGGAAGATCTGTTGCGGCAACTCAAGGCATGATTTGTGAAAGTAAATGTCCTTAACAGTATTCTGAGGAAGTTCTTCCACAAACATAAGTAGGACCTGTATTGCAGCCTTTCCCACAAACATAACAATTATTTACTTCTTCTTCATCATCCAGCAGCAGCTTGTTCTTACCAGGTATCAATGGATGTCTCTGCAGGAAGTAGTGAATCTGTTCTTCATTGATAGTGGTGGTGGCCCTGGTGGGTAATAGAGCGCAATCAATATCCATCACACAATAGCACTGTTTACAGCTATAATACCAAAACTTAGGAGGCTTGCTGAGATGTTCATAACAAGCTTTGCAAGTAATACCTTGATCTGATTCATTAGTGCAGATGGATAGAAGATGGGGTTGATAGAAGTGTTGGATCTCTAGTGGCAACTTCCTCTCAAAACATGATTTATGGATAAAGAAGAGACATGGGATGCAACCATAGGCTGTATCTCGATTCAAGAAGTAATCTCCACATACGGGGCAATAAAAAATTAGCCTTTAGCGCACGTTCTCAAGGAGTAGCAATGGATGCTGGTGGTTAGGTTGTGTATGAACCTTGTAAAATCACAATAATATTCTTCTCTACAAGCATCACACATGGGATTGATACTGTCACGTAGTTGTCGATGTATGGTAAGTATGTGTGGTGGGTGAAAGAGGCTCTGCATTGGTGCAGTGCGTAACTACATCCCTCGCTGCAAATGTACAAGGTCTGACCACCATTCCAGTTGAACAAGCATGCTGTGCAATGCAACCAATCAGGTCCCTTCCTCAGCGATAATGGATGCTCGTGATCAAAATGTTTAATCTCCTCCATATCTCTCTTTCAGTCATTCTCTTCCCACTCTCCAGTATGAAAAGCAGAACCAGAGTGCTGGAGACTAATAAAGAGAGACAGACAGGAAATGATCCCTTTATAAACAAGTTGCCTTTTTTGCCAGCCCACTTTATTATTCTTCTTTCTTTTTAGAGGGTCCATTTTGAATCCATGGCTATGGAAGTACCACGTAATTTTAAAAGATAACGGAGTAATGTTGGGTGCACGACACGTGGGCACCAAGGTCCTGTCCATACCTCTAGATTTGATAATAATGAATTGATTCGAAGTTTGTCTCATAGTTTTACCTTTCAAGAAAAAAAATGTTTTCTGTGTAAATATTTGTATTCTTGTGATTGGTTGATTACTATTTTAAATTGATAATATATATGATAATATTATTTGAGACTTAACAATTAGTGCCTAAGCAAACATTAGTTTAACTAGAGTAAAAAAAACACACACACACAAGAAGGAATGCAAATGGTGGCGGTCATTGTAGTTGTGGAAGAAACCCCTTCTGAAGATTGAAGGTACTCACTTTCTTATCATCATCTTTTTCGTTTGTATCTAAAAAGTTTCTTGTCTTTGCTCTTATTGGTGACTCAACTCAATGTGAACTTTATTGTTTGTCATATATTATTATATAATGTATATATAATATATGTAATATATGTCCCTTAAAAACTTGGATGGCTACTGAGAAAATATGGGTAGAGAAATTTCTAAAATGGAATTTATTTTCTAGGCCCTTTGTGAAAACAAAAACCATGATGTGAAATGAGCCTGGCAATAAAATTTAGCTTTCTGAGTTCAGTTTAGCTTGCTATGAATTAGAATAACATCAAACTAAAAGAAAAAGTCCCCTCTTTATTGGTCTCCTTAACAACCAAAGAGTGCATTGGTTACTCTGTTTCAAGTCAAATTAAATTTTGTCAAAAGAAAAAAAATCTTATGGGATATTAATAATTTATGCTAATGACTGAATATTTAGTTTCATTTTTGAGAACAAAAGAATTTTTGTTCACTGTTCTTAAACCAAAGAATTTAAGAAAACTTCTTATAAAATTAATTTTTAGTTTTGAGTTTTGTGCATTGGTAACACATCTCAAGTGTTGTAATTTAATTTTTCAGGGAAGAGCAATGCATGTCATTAAGAAAGAACCATGTCTTTGTTCACGAATTATTTTGAATCGTACAATTTCATAATGGGGTTTAGGTAAGGGCTTGCCTTGCAGTTAGTCTATGCAGCAGTTATTACACCACATGCCCCATTGATTTTACTTTGAAACAGTATGATTTACAATTTCTAATCACATTGCAGTGATAGTATATGTCCACAGCCAACAAATTATCAAAGACCACTTAAAAGTAAAAAATAATTTTTTTTTCCTTTTGGCGACATGAAGCACCCGATTAGTTTATGATCCTTGTCAATAACTGTTTGCATGTTGAATAAAATTTGCTAAAAATCATCTTGCTTCACTAAATTAGAACTTTTGATGATTGAAATAATATACTTTAATGGTGTCCTATTGAACTGTAGAAAGGGATACGACTCAAAGAACTATGTAAAAAGAGGGATGGCAGGAAGAAGGAAGCGTGGCCTTACAAAAATGAAAGATGTTCATCTATTATTTAAACTAGTCGCCAACCCGTGCTATGCACGGGAACCTACCTATTTATGTGGTAAACTAAATTGATTTTATAAAATTTTAAATTGATTAAGAAACTATATTATTGCATGAATTGCTCTTGTATAACTTCAATTTGTGTTACAATTTGATAAAGAAGTCATTGTTTGAACGTGCAATAACTTACGAAAAATATTAAAGAATAGTTCATGACTATAAACTTATAACTATTGAAAAGAATCAAAAGATTAAGAGCTTAAAAATTATAAAAATATATGTGTGTGTGACTACACAACAGAGAAATATAAGAGAAAAATTTGTTACACTCAAAATAATAATTCATGGTTATAATTATTGAAATTTTCCAAATAGTTTTGGATATTACAAAAATATAACTCAAAAAGTCAGATGTTAAAACTTCCAAAAGGCCAAAAAATATTAAGGAATCATAAGATTTACATCCTATAAATTATTGAAACAAAACTATATATATATATATATATGATTTTATAATAGAGAAATATAAAAGAAAAATTGATTACCTTCAAAAGAATAATACATGGTATAGTTGTTGAAATCTGCTAAACATGTTCAAATATTGCAAAAACTAACACAAAATATATGACTATTCAAAAGAGAAAAATAAGAAGAAGAAAAAAGTACATGAACCTATAAAGTAATTAGTTTTAAATTTTAATGGGTCTAAACTTTAAACAATGAAAAAAAATCACATGTTAGGTTGTGTTCCTAGCAACCTTGAAAGTAAAAGTAAAGGGAAAAAAAAAAAAAACCATGAAATACCATCAGCCAATAAGTTTTAATGGGTTTAAACTACAAACAATGAACAAAAATAATCATAAACAATCATAGGTGCAGGGTTTGGTTACCAAGATCAGATGGTTGTAAAACACAACATTTCAACATTGATTTAGGGTTATGCAGAAGGCAACATAAATGACAGAAAATTGTTTTTACGTTGTCTGCTATGCCAACCATCTAAATATATTAATTCCAAAAAAAATTAAATAAAATAATTCCTAGAATTATATGAGATAATTAAGAAGAACATCAAGCCCTTGCGTGGATGTTATTTGTGGACGGCTGTCCATCACTGCAATTCATAGACTTTGTTGTTAATAAGACAATCGAGTTCAAAACTAAAAGCAATTAGGTGGCCTTTGTACTACAGGATTTGTTCTCGTTAAAGAATCAACTTGCTTCCTGCTATGGCTTCAATTTGATATGTGTGTTTTCTTTGTGAAAATTTGAGTGAGTATGAAGGATTTCGACCTTGGTAGAAGTTTATATTTGTGAAAACTTTTGTTATAGAATTTTAGTTGAAATAGAATTTTCAAGCTTTTGAAACATATATCTAATAGAATTTTATTTAAACTAAAATATTGTAATACTTGATAAGATATAAAACCAAAAATAAAAAGAATCTAAAATAAAAAGAAAAAGAAAAAGAAAATAGTGATGATGTGGAAAATTGTGGGAGCTCCAAAGGCTATTTTCAAGCTTTTGAAACATATATCTAATAGAATTTTATTTAAACTAAACTATTGTAATACTTGATAAGATATAAAACCAAAAATAAAAAGAATCCAAAATAAAAAGAAAATAGTGATGACGTGGAAAATTGAACCAAAAATAAAAAGAATCTAAAATAAAAAGAAAAAGAAAATAGTGATGACGTGGAAAATTGTGGGAGCTCCAAAGGTTTCGGTTTTATATATATATATATATATATATAGATTAGCCACAAACCTGCACGTTGCGCATAATAATTATTTTTATGATAGTTTTATTAAATTTTTTTTATACAATTTAAACTAATTTAATGAAGAGTAATGTATTTTGTAATTATATTTTTATTCATTATAAGAATAATCATAAATGTAATATAGAAACAATCATAAATCATAAATTTAATCATTTTTGTCGTACTAAAATGAAAAAAATACAATTTTTCTCAAAAATTCAAAAGGCAATTTAACGAAAATATTTATTTTTTAATAAAAGTTACTTATAACATTTTGTGAATCATTAAAAAGAAAATAAAATTTAGAAATTATTCTTTTAGTTTTAAACAAACTTTCTCAAACTTATTTTTTCTGCCTACAATCCAAAACACTGAAAAAAGTAACTAAAAAAATTAATAAAACTTAACTATGATTAATTGAACCAATTAGGAAAAAAAAATTGTTATTTATAATCTACTAAGGTTATTTTCTTTGCGGAAATTGTAATTTCGCACACCCAAAACATATTATCAAATAATCAATTATTAGCAAAATCTAAGAATTAAATTTTTATATATGCATTGTTATAAAATAATAATAATAATAATTAAAGTAAAATTGCGAAAGATAAAATTTGTCTCTCATCCAATAACTTTTGTTTAGCCAACCTTTGCTTTTCTCTAAATAAATTGCATTATAGAGTACTTTGTCTACCACAAAGGATTAAAAAATAAACAAAAATGATTAAAGTCTCATAGTTTAACATCTAAATTGAGCACTATAAAAATCATGCTATCAAATTACAGTAGCTACCAAATTAAATTATCCAAATCATGCTATGTATTAGAATAATATTATATTTTTATATTTAATCCTTTATAATGCAATAGGATAACATTTAACAATCAAAGAGAGAGAGAGAGAGAGAGAACTGAATCGCATTAACCTAAAGTAGATTAAAGAATATAAAAAATTATCAACCTAAAGCGAAGATGCAAGAAAAATAAAAAATAAAAATCCACTCAAAAATTGTGTGTGTGTGTGTGTGTGTGTGTGTGTGTGAGAGAGAGAGAGAGAGAGAGAGAGAACCTTTTTTTTGTAAGGAAAAACTATGCATGGAATGAATGAGATAGTGACAAATTTATAGTAAGAAAGTGTGAATAAGAAGAGACAAAAATAGAGGAAGATGAAGGGAAAGATGAAGAATGATATTAATGTAGAGAGTAGTGGGGAGATGAGAAGGTGAGAGAATGAGAGAAGGAGAAAGGTTAGAGAAGTAGTGGGGAGATGAAAAGGTAAGGGAGGAAGAAAGGTTAGAGAAGTGTAAATATGAAATAAAAAAAAATTATAAATAATTATAAGAAAATGGAAAAAAAAAAAAGAAAAAGAAAAAAAAAGATGATGACGTGGACGTTGACGTGGCTCAACGTGAGCGCAGCAGCATTAAACGCTACGCTTCAACTTTTAGTAATATATTGATTAGTCACAAATCTACACGATGCATGAGAAACTGTAATATAATTATTTTATAAGAATATAATATAAAATTGGTAAGTTATATAGAGCATGTGTTATTTAAAAGTGATGGTGTTATAAAAATGCTCCAACTCCAATACTCGTCCATATAGCTCGTCCTAAGGAAGTGATGGATGGCATACGGCTTACTCGTCCAAAGGTAAGCTCGTCCGTCCATAAAGTTGGTCGAACGAGCTTACTATGTCTTAAACATACTTGGAACTATTTTTGTTTCCCTGCCAAGACTACAAATCCCTCCCTCAATTAACGGTTTTAGAAGACGAACCCCAAAAGATATAACTTCCTTAGTAGTTATGGAAGTTACCTGTGGATTCTCCGAACTCTACAACGATTGGAGAGATAACTGCCTCTGATAAACACTATATAAGGGTTCTTCTACAGAAAGGAATTCATTCGAACACTTTTCCCAGAATATTTCATTTTTACTTGAATCACAAATCCACTGACTTTATCATCGGAGGACTTTTGGCCGGCCTCCACCGATCTCCTCTGACTTAGTATTTGTATTTGTATTTTCAGGCTCAAGCCCTAAGATAATCAGCGCCCGAGACTTTCGACCTACTGATTTCTAAGGAATCATCAAAAAGTATTTTATATATTTATAAATTTTATGTAATGGAACATATAATATATTGCATTCAACAACAACAATAAAAACAATATATATATATATATATATATATAAAGATTTAAATTACACAATTATAATATTGTTTTATATAAATGAAGAACATGTTATTAGAATGATTTTTTTATATATATAAACAATATAACATAATCAATTGATTAATTTGAACAAATCCAAGAATTTTTTTTTTATTTATTTAAAAGTACACCCCCATTCCATGGAACACATGTAACATGTTAAATTAAGTTTAAACTATTATATAAGTTTAGAATTGTATCATATTTTTTTCTCAAATAAAAGTATAGTGTTTATATTATTGAAACTTGAATTTTAAGGTAATCTTTTGAATATTTATCATTTTTTATTGCTTTTTTAGGGTCCATATCTATAATTTATAATGCCTATTTTGTTTTGTATTTTTTAGCCAAAAACTAAAGAATTTTGCCCAAATAAAATAAGATATAATACTTTTTCAATCCAAAAATTAAGAAAAAAAAATGAAATTTTGAATAAAACAACTGAAAAGGAAACTACAAAAAGGATTGATTTAAGTCCCCATTGTCCAAAGTGAATAGAATGGACCAAATAGATTGAATTGGACTGAAGTTGATCGAATTAGACTGAAATGGACCAAAGTGAACCAAATTGACTAAGGTGGACCCAATGGACCTAAGTGGACCAAATGGACTGACATAAACTAAAATAGACTGAAATGGACTGAACAAAAGTGGAGTGGAGTGGACCGAATGGGACCATAATGGATTGAGTGGACTAAAATAGACTGAAGTTGATCAAATTGGACCGAAATGCTACGCTAATGTGACTCAAAAGGAGTATAACAATAATCAATACAGTGATATAGCTTTTAGATATTATATAGATTTGTAATAACTGCAGTATAGCATTTAGCAACTATCAATACTATTATATATCTTTTAGATATCAAGACTTATATGGAGTAAAATCTGTACTAACTACAATATCACTAAAAATCATTAGGAATTTGCTTATTATGTTGTTGATGTGAAACTAACCAATCATGTCACTTTGTACATTTTTTAGTTAGTAAATGATATCATTTGTATGTTTTCTTTTTACTATTAAAAATTTAAACGAAAACATTCATAAATTCATAAAATGCATCATTAAAAAGATTTGATTAATATTAATTTAAAAATACTTAATGTACTAATATATTTGGTTACTACCATAAACTTGAGGTTACTAAACTCATTAAAGCCAACTTCACCTTCACCTAGTATTTATCTGACTATAGAAAGGCCACTGGGAGTGACTTGTCACGATGTTCTAGAATATGACCCAAACTATTTAAATACAAATGATAGTTAATGCTAATTTAGATTTTAAAATTGAAAACTTTTTAGTAAAAGTAAGTTTAAATTTTTTTACATATTACACAAAACACATTTGAAAGTATTTTACTTAAAAATAAATGGGTCGTTATACAAAATTTTGATAAGATTTGGGGTAAAAAACTAAACTAGGTATTTCGGCCTAAATATATATATTTATTATTTATAGGACGTATTCATTCAAATTTTTGAAAAAGACAAAGGCAAACTGTGTGAATTTGGCGCCAAAGGCAAAAAATGAGAATTGCAGAGATATCATCATCACCATCACCTTCAACTCAACACCAACAAGATTCCCAACTCCTTCTCTCTCAAATCGAATCTTCAATCAAACACTTAGAACAGTTCTCTTCAACTCTCAACAACACTAACACTAACACTAACACCATCTCCTCCAATCTCCGTCAATCCCTCACTCAGCTGAGTCAACTCGGTCCCTTCTCCTCCGAGTTCAACCTCCATCTATGGAAACTCAGTTACCGTCTCTGGAACTCCTGCGTCGACCTCTCCAACCTCAATCCCAAACTCCGCTCCTCTTCTTCTTCTTCTTCTTCTGCTGCTTTGTCTCTCGACCTCGCCAAGCTCCGCCACATCGCCGCCGATATCCTCTCCCTCGCCGGCAACGTCTCCGGAGTTCCTTCTCCGTCCATCAAGTCCGCTTCCTTCTACTACAAAACCGGCCTCATCTGGCATGACCTTCGCCGCTTCGACCTCGCTTCCTCTTGCTTCGAGAAAGCCACCGATCTTCTCTCTAACTCCAACGCCGCCGCCGCCATCTCCGCCGACGATGCAACGAAACTTCTCCTCGATGTCAATCTCGCCAGATCTCGTACCGCCTGGGAACTCTCCGACCGAAACCTCGCCGTCGCTTTGCTTAGCCGCTCCAAGACCTTGCTTCTCTGCCCCGATCACTACGGTTCGCTCGCTAACCAGTACTTAGCCTTAGGGTTAAGAAGGTTCGGTGAAGCAGAGAAGGAGCTCAGGGGCATGGTGGTAAATACCGGAATTCCGGAGGGCGTTTGGTTGTCCGCGGTGGAATCCTATTTCGATGCGGCGGGAGGGTCAGCCGGGGCCGAGACGGCCAAGGGGCTGTTCTTGGGGCTAATGGGGCGGTGCCATGTCAGCACCGGGGCGGCGGTGAGAGTAGCTCACAGGGTGGTTGGAGATGGTGTTGAGAGTGAGGGGTCTAAAGTGAGGGCTAAAGTGGTGGCAGAGCTGGTCTCGGATGACAGAGTTGTGGCGCTATTTGCAGGCGAGGCGGTAGCTAAGGAGAGGATGGCAATGCACGCTGTGCTTTGGAATTGGTAATCACTGAACTCAACTCCAAATCTTTTATGTTTCATGATGGTTAAATTGTCAATTTCAATTCCATATTGATTTCATCACAGCTACAAGTTAAAGCTGTGTTTAGTAATTTATTATCAGCATTTGGATTCTCATAACAAAATCCATCTATATTTGAAATTTTGAATGTGGGACTGGTTTATCACAACCAGTACTAATCCCTCCATGGAGGATCAAACTTTATGTTGGGGTTTTATTAGCTTCTTCTGATTTCTTGTCTCCTTTTCTGCATGAAAAAACGTCTACCCCTGAATCAAATTCCTAATTACTTCTAACATAGGGAACTACTTTTCGACTATAGAGGTTGATTCATTAGTATTTGTTGATGTGATGGAGTAATGGTTTGCTACAAAATGTTAGTACAAAGTATAACATTATTACTTGGATTGATTCTACAAGGGCTCTGATTTAAGAAATGAACTGATTGTTGTGTTTGACATCTATATGAGCCAAAATACTTGGAACTTAAACTATCTTAGTCCTTTTGTTCCTATTTATTCCCTCTGCAACTCTTTTTCTATTCCTGAGTAAGTTTGAACCAGGATCAGATGATCAGTAGCCCTTCAAAGGAGTCTCCTAAAATAAAATGAATTCCTGGGGTACTGTTCTATATGTCTGTCAGCTTTGACCATTGCATGCATCATATGGGTAGTGTTCTATATGTTTGAGAACACTTCCAAACTTTGGTAGATAGAGTTAGTCTGTTTGGATCTTCATTAGGTCATTGCTAGGTAATTTAATAATGTATCTTCTGGTGTAGGATATTAGGGATTGTTGCTGCTCATTTCTTCTCTCTGAACAGCTCTAATTACTCAGTGAATGAAGGTTTTCTTTTTAATTATATATATATGTGTGTGTGTGTATTATTAGTTTTTAAGTGAATTTGTATTACACAGAAGATTAGTACAAAAGCATGAGGGCATATCATACCCCAGCAAAGAACTATAACCAGGCCTGGGCAGTAACAGAACACTAGCATTGACACCAACCTGTGACAAGGAAGAATATTCTAATCACGGATTTCCAATACAACTTTAAACTGTTTACAAAACTACATAGTTCTTGAGAAGATGGACTCAGACAGTTGACCTCTGAAACCAGCAATTCTGTTGATTCTTCTCCACTCTCTTCAGCATACTTAACTTCCTGCTGAACCACATAAACATGTTTCCACTTATGTTGAAAGATTCGAACATTGTGTTCCCTGCAAATGCAGTAAAGAACAGCAGCAAACATGATCTTAACCACATCACTAACTTTGGGGAATTCTTACCTTTCTAAGAACTGATCATCAACAAAACCCATTCCTGCCAGTCTCTCTCTTCATGGTAAATTGCATTTATAACACAAAAAAGCGAGGTTTCTCCACAACTAGGGTGTATATTAAACCACATGGGATCGGCTTATTTCTCTTTTCATTCTCAAATGGTAGAGTAATAAGTTAAGTTTGAAAAAAACATTGGTATCAAGGCACCTCTGAGGGATCCAGATGTGAGGACCTTAAGAGGATGATTTTGTTGAGGAGATATGGTCTATGGAGATAGGTCACTCAACAAGAGATTTATTGGACCTTTTTTCACCTCCTTGATTGATGCCTTTTCTTGGAATCCTAGGTATTCTATAGGAGTTTTTCTATATAAAAAAGGGTATTCTATAGGAGTTTTAAAGTGGGACTTTCATTTGCTCATTGGAGTCTAGTCCTTTGTGTGTGTGTGTGTGTGCTGGTGTAACTCGAAAACGAATCTTACGCATGTTTACTTCCATTGATTGGAAGTAATACACATGCTTCAATTTTGTATCCTGAATATTTCCATGAAGTCATTGAAGCCATTTTTGTGACATGCTAGCAGCTAGTAGTTATGCAAATGATCTTGTGGCAACGAGGCTGCTGACACATGACAGCCAAGCAAGGTTTCATATTGTTAGAATATTGGTTAAATGACTAAATTCACTAATTCCTAACAGTTTAAGGACATTAGTAATTTGTCATGGTATTTGGGTAGGTGGTCTTGGGTTTGAACCTTGTCTCCACTCTACCTCCCACTTAAAATGTTAAAATTCTCATGTGTTGGGCCCATGGTAATTTATCACATGTTGCATTTGAAACAAAACAGTGATGCCCTCTGCCTCATAAGAAAATATGATATTAATTGAAAGCACTCCTTTTCAATCCAAGTGCATTTATTTCAGCTGTTTTCTGTCTTTGTTACAGCGCTGCTGACTTCTTTCGATCAAAAGATTATGGGACAAGTGCAGAGATGTTTGAAAAATCAATGCTTTATATTCCATATGATATTGAGAGTAAAATTCTCCGAGCTAAGGGCTTTAGAGTTTTGTGTCTCTGTCACCTTGGTCTATCTCAGCTTGATCGAGCTCTAGAGTATATCAATGAGGCTGAAAAGGTATTTTAAATAATAACTATAAGTTGGGATTCTGGCCTCCCTAGATAGTTAAGATCTTTAAACGCTTAGAACTGTATAAATGTGACTAATATTTTAAATTTTAATGCTTTTCTATGTCTGTAGCTGGAGCCCAACATAGCCTGTGCTTTCCTTAAGGTGCTCTCTCTCTCTCTCTCTCTCTCTCTCACACACACACACACACACACTCACACACACTTGCATGTGTTCATACAAGCACAGACAAGTTGTCATATGTTGGACCAGCAAAACACTGTCACTGTTAGCTTCAGTGCTAAGCTTGATAACAAACGCACCCTTCCCTGATCTCCCCAAGATTATCTAATAACATATGTGCAAACTTGATATTTTGTTTGATGTAGTTCAAGATTTACCTGCAAAGGAATGACCATGATGGTGCTATTAGTCAAATCCAAGCAATGACAACCTGCCTCGATTTTACAACAGACTTTATCTCCCTCTCAGCTCATGAAGCTGTTGCTTGCCGTGCTCTTCCTGTTGCTGTGGCTGCTCTATCAAATCTACTAAACTTCTATACCCCAGGAAAATCAATGCCTACAACAGAAATTGTAGTGCTACGTACCTTGGTTACAATCCTTTCTCAACAGCCTGGCAATGAGCTGGAAGTTGTGAAATTTATAAAATGTGCTCATAATCAAGCATCTGAACTTGGTTCAGATATCTTCTTTGGAAAAGGGGAGATTGGAAGACGGGAACGGAATTGGTTTGCTGTAACTTCATGGAACTTAGGGACAAGAACTGGAAAGGAGGGTAACTACGAACTATGTGCTGAATTTTTTAGATTAGCTTCAGAAATATATTGTGTTCCGGTTGATGGGCAAGCAGAAGAAAACAATGTTATGGTTTGCAAATCGTTAATACTGACCGTATCTTCCATGATAGCTTCAGAGAAACAAAGAAAGGCTGCATTGTCAGAAAGTGAAGTGAATGAAGCTGTAAAACTGCTAGATAAAGCAGGGAAGGTATGGATTATTAGTTATTTGCTTGACACATAAAGCACTTGATGCCTCAAAATCTTGCTCTCAGTGTTGATATATAATATCAATAATAAATTGTATCCATCATAATCCACTTGGAATGATACAGCCCTACAATTTATGCTCTAATATTCCCTAACTCGCTCTTAATGGCATTCTTTCGTGGAAGCAGATACTGAAGTCAATCTCAACTGGGACTCGACTAAACGATGATCAAATTACCACCCTTGAGCCTGATCTCTTCTTCATATACACCTTCAGTGCCTATGACATAAAAGGAAGGCTAAGTGATTTAGCATCACAGCAACTCCTGGTGAAAAGTTTTGCCAGTTCAAAAGCTTGCAATTCCAAACACCTCCTTCAGATAGGCCTTACTGCCTCGCAGGCTCCACAGTCCAATCATGAAGTAGCTACCTTTGCTTTAAATGAGTGCCTCTCATCACTCCTTTCTTCTCCATCTCCAGATTTTCAAAATGTGGCTCTTATTCTGCGGAAGCTTATTGCAGTAGCAAGTATTCATAAGGGTGATACAGATGATGATGCTGTGTATGGCATGTACAAGCAAGCTTACCAAATAATGGTGGGGTTGAAGGAAGGAGAGTATCCTACTGAAGAGGGAAAATGGCTTGCCATGACAGCATGGAATCGGGCAGCACTGCCTGTGCGATTGGGGCAGATTGAAATGGCCAAGAAATGGATGAATATTGGTATGGAGCTCGCTAAGCGCATTCCAGGAATGGAGACTTACAAGGCATGCATGGAAGATTTTGTTGATTGCTTTCAAAAGAAATGTAATGTGCAGAATAATGGTGAAAATAGGCCTCAGCTAGTGGAATGATGTATACATCTGTTGTATAGGAAATTAATGGTACATCTTCCTTGTACAGATAAACTTTTAGGTGCATATAAAATTTACTCCATATAATTCAATTTAGGTCTTTTTAGGCTAGTAGGATTGGCCTTTCCACTTTGTGTATCAGCTCTTTTATTTGTGACTAGAAATTGCATGTGAAGAACAATGATGAAATAGAATTTCTCTCATTATAAAATTTTGGAGTAGCAAGGCATCTTTTCAATAAAAGTAACAGTCTATAGGATGTTTACTTAAATTTATATTTACCACGCTTCTCTCAATTTCTGAAAAAGAAATCTATTTTTACTTTCATTCTTGGGAATTTTTATTTTCTTCAGGTCAAAAGTTTGTGGATTTAAAATTTTAAATCCTAGTATTAGTGTATTTTTAAAATGAAGGAATATGTAAGTTGTAAGGGCAAATAGCAAGTTGAAAAAGTTTCTTTCTTCTTGGACCAAAAAAGAAAAAAAGAAAAAGAAAAAAGTGAAAAGTAAAGAGAAAAAAAAAAAGAAAAGAAAAGAAAAGAGAAGAACCAACGGAAAACGAGAGAACCCAATCACATAAACTGATAAACTGCCACCCTTGCCTTTATCCTCTTTCTTTCTGTCCAAATGTTCCTCATGGAGTCTCTTTCCATGGTCGTCTCATCTTGTCCACTCAAAACCCAGAAAACATGCAGCTCTAAGCCCATTTCCACTTGCCATTTTTTGGCTTCTCATAAACCTCATTTCCCCACCAACAAAACCCCTCTCCAAAACCATCCTTTGCTTCTCCAAACCTCTCATTTGGCTCCCCTGTTTCAAAATCTAACAAAAACCCAACTCTCTCTCACTCTAATCAACCTCCTTACTCCTCTTCCTTGCTTTGCTTCTGAACCTGTTGTCTCTGACAAAATTAACCTGGAGTCAGTGTTACTTGCGATTGATGATTTTTTTAACAGGAACCCATTTTTTGTTGCTGGGTGTACTTTTATTTGGCTGATTGTCATACCTCTAACTGACGAGTTTTTCTTAAGAAAATACAGGTTCATTTCTGCCATTGATGCATTTAGAAAACTCAGGGACGACCCCAATGTTCAGCTCTTGGATATTAGGGACAATAAGACTGTGAAGTATTTGAGGTCTCCAAATTTGAAGATACTGAACAAGGGTGTGGTCCAAGTTCAGTATTCTGAGGGAGATGAAGATGGGTTTGTGAAGAAGGTCTTGCAAAGTTTTGGGGATGTGTCAAGTACTGTGGTCTGTGTTCTGGACAAGTAAGTGTCAAAATTTTATATTCAAAGTAGCTCGTATCCTTTGAGAAACAAGATGTTTGGATTTTTTGGGAAGATAACACCCAATTGAGGCCTTAATATAACATATAGATACACTGGTCAACCCAAAAGCTTGAGACTATAGGTTTGGGCCAGTTTTGTTATATTATTTCAACTTCTTCACTTTTTTGTTTGTTTGTTGTCTTGGTTATTGCTGTAGTTGCTTAGTATATTTGAAGTATGCATTAAATTTACACTAAGAAAAGGAAATAATTCTGTTGCATGTTGTCATATTAATTCGCTATTTTTTCCCTACAGGATAGAACTTTAAACATTGAAATAGAGTACAAAAAATGGGCTTTGGAGTTGGTAAAAAAAAAAAAGCCTCCCCCCTTCTCTCTTGTGGCTCAGTTGTTCAATTCTAAAAGATGACAATGCACCATTCTTCTTAAAAGGCTTGCAATTTATAAAGAGTAGAGAAATAACTTGTCAGGGATTGCTCATTTGGCTTATTTTCTGTTTCCCTTAACTCAACTGAATTCGTTATAAACTTGAATATCTTTCCCAAATTTGTTTGTTCTAAGTATTGTTGTAGAGGTTAAAGATGAATTCAGTTCAGTATGACTGTTTCTTTTCCTTTCTTTATTGGTATTATCGTTGTTCTGTAGCTAATTTAACTGTCAGTCGAATACTTCCTATTGAAATTTATGCTGTTTTCATGACTTGTGAAAAGAACGTTGTAGTTGGTTGACCACTAGTTAGCTGTAAAAATTGTTGTCTGTCTTAGTATTTCAGTTTTCTTTCTTGATAAATAAATGCTCTGTAAAGCATATGTCTATGGTGTAAAGATTACATCGAGCGCCAGACTTTCTGATTTTAACTTCCCTTGTTTGCACCAAAATATTCTTAATTTCATCAGTAGTTTCTCTTTTTGTAAGGTAGTTTTGATGGAAATTCCATTAAAGTGGCTGAGTTATTGTTCAAGAATGGTTTCAAAGAGGCCTACGCAATCAGAGGTGGGGTCAGAGGCGACAAAGGGTGGTTGGTATGCCTCTTTCATTCTTTTTCTCTCTATTTCAATCAGTTTTCCCCTATAGCATGGATATTAGTTTCTTTTCATTCATACATTTGTTGTAAATGGTCCACATTTTGTTGTGTCAAGATCTTTGTAACTAATTCTAATTATAAATGACTTTTAGTCCTGATTAGCTAAAAATTATTAAGTAATGGTAGGTTGGTTATATATGAAGAGACTGTAACTTCTAGGTTAGTTGTGTTCATCTACATCGTATGCATGTGGGCTATGATGCAACAGAAGAATTTGGATGTGCGGAGTGCTGACACCCTCTTGACACTTGTTGAGGAAGAATAGATTTAGGGAAATCTGTCTACATACTTGTGGGCTTAGGATTTGGAGAATTTGTGGATTTAGGGTTTAGAATTTTAGAAGAAAGAGCTAGGTCTTGAAAAGTTAGATATTAGGTAGCTATATGGTAGGTAAAATATGAGAGATTTTAGGGGTTGGTAGTGGAAGGGAAAAGGTTCTATTTGGGGTTGCAAAGAAGAAAATAACACTTGTTGCTCAAGGATTGTGAACAGTCCTGTGAAAAATGCTGTGAAAGTTCCCATGAATAGTATCCACAAAAGAAAATAAAGCAGATCAAGAAGCATTCTAGGCACAAAAGCCTTCCAAAAACCAATATGCTCAATTTTTCTATTAATCAACTCTGAATTATTTGAGTACAGAAGTACACTTATATAGTCTCTAGATCTTAACTCTTATGATAAGACTAGAATTCCCTTTTGACTAGTACACAAGCTCCTAAATGAATTGGACTAAAGCCTACACATAGAACCCATAAACTACATAACTCACATATAGGTCAAATAAAAGTCCAGACCTACAAATATAATTATTACTGACCTAATTAACTACCAAGTATTTTGCTTGACTTTGCCTTAGGCTTCCAAAGAGGATGCTTCATATCTAACCATGTTATAGATGCATCATCACTTTGTCTACCTATATTGCAGTTGTAAGTTGTAACACTTCAACTCAAAAATTTCAATCCATGCAGAAAAAACATTTCCTTAGGAAACTTGATTTTTTTTTTTTTTTTTTTTACCTATCAAAAGAAAAAAAATAAAAAATAAATTCAAGTTTCCTAATGAAATGTTTTTTCTGCATGGATTTCAAAGCCACTTCAAGACCCTACAATAACCATATGCAAGATTTGTAAAGCAACCATAACTAAAGAGATTGTTGACAAGCTGAGAAGCATGGACACGATGATTCAAGATGATAGGCTCTACATGGGAATTTTATTTGGAAAGAAAAGAAAAAACAAAACAAATGGATAGGACTTAGGGTTTTGCTTGAAGTCAACATCAAGTGAATAAAACATAAAAATAGATAAAACCTTTGTATCGGCACCTAGGGTTGCTTGTAATTAGCAGCAAGCATGATAGAAACCCAAGAGTCAGCTCCTAGGTTTGCTTGGAATTAGCACCAAGCACTGGAAGTAAACCTCCACCCCAATTTTTTTAAATCCACAATTGACTGCTTACAATACTGCATTTTAGGGCCTTTAAATGCAACCCAAACTACATCATAGAAGGAAAGGAAATAACTTGTAACCTATTACATTAAATGCAATATAAAAAGAGAATAAAATCCTAAAAATCTTAGCATCCATGCATCACCACCAATAGGAAGATAACATGTGCATTGCACATGTCAAGGACAAATGTCATCTTCCTATTGGTGGTTGGAGCCAAACTTTGTCCTATTTTATTTATTTATAGGCATATGTTTATTTTAAGTTATAAATAACAACTATCAAAATCTTTAAAAACATATCTAAAATCAAAGGAAAACTCTTTTCCTCCCAACACACTTAAGGACACACATGCAAGAAGTGTCCCCAACATGTTTGATGCAGTCATGCTGAGGAATTTTAAGTTCCTGTTTGTCAAGAATACGTACATAATTTGAACTGGTTGAATGAATAGTTCAAGACCCAGGTTGATCAAAGGGAGAAGTGCAAGTCAGCTTAACTCAAGGAATCCTTGTAAGCCATGTACATTGGTCAAGAAATTTAGGGAAATTATAACTAGAACTGGTTTATAAAGAGAGAACCTAGGTCAATGTTTTATGACTACTACAGTAGTTGGGAGTATCTATAAATGAGTTACTTGTGTGGTTAGATACAGCCTTAAACACTGAAAAACAGAGCTCTGAAGAATTGACAAACCAGGACTGGTTTTACACTTTTATCCTCACTCTCACACAGCTGCATGTTCAGAACAATTATTTGTTTACATTATACAGGCAAATGTATAAACATATTCCTCTAGGATACTTCACATATTTAGGTGGCGTTTGGGTATTGTGTTTCTTGCGTTGCATTTTCTGCGTTTTTTTTTCTTGGACGCATGTCTCGGCTTATGAACAGTGCCAAACGCGTGAACAGTAACTTTTATTATTTTTTTATTATTGTTTTCAGTTTTTAGTTTTTAGCAAAATAAGCGGTATTCAAACAAACCCTTAGGTACAGGTTTTACCAATTACTTGATGTACTCTGAAAGTTGTGTTAGATTCCATGTAAGGCCTATCCTTAGCAATGAATTGAAAGAGAAAAGAGCTCAATAAAGTCATCTTAATCTTTTTTCTTTTTTTTTCTTCCTCCGGATTAGGTTCTGTGTCTTGCACATGAAAGTTTTATCTATCACAGTATCACTTGATAAAATATAACTAGCCAGTCCATAAAGCATGCTATTTCCTGTTCTGTTTTGTTATTGTCTTTTGTATGCCTCTGTGTTTGTAATGGAATTTAGGAATTGAGCCAGAAATGCCATCTTCAATGTGAGCCTTGTATATTTTTTCATAGTCCCATTATTAATACTATTTATCGCTTCTCTCAAAGGAAAAGAAAATTTGTTGACTTTTGTTAGATCTTAGGAAAAGTGGAGAAATTATTAGATCCACCAGGGGGACTGCTGACGTGGTCCTCCCAACCAATAACAATGCCATCTATGCAAATGTGTGAGTGAGCTTCCTAATCAGCAGAAGAAATAAAAAATAAAAATTACCATGTGATGTCACATTTACATAAATAATAGCATTTTATTGGTTGAAAGGTTGGGGAGGACCACGTCAACAATCCTCCTAGTAGACCTAATAATTTCTTAGAAAAGTGCATCTTTGGCACTTTCTTTGGTAATATCATTGAAATTTTGCTCAATTCACTCTGATTTGTCTTTTCTTTTAAAAGAATTTACTTTTGATGTTTGGTAAAGTTATTAATTTATTTAGGAATTGAGCATTTGTAGGCAATACAGGACTCTCTTTTGCCTCCTTCGGTGCATATCTATCCCAAGAAGAAAGTTAAAACTTCTCAACAACTTAGGATGAATGGAGTTATTCAGCAAACCAAAGATGAAAATGGTTCTGCCTCTTCTGCTAATATCCCTATAGAAGACAAATGGATAAATGATGGTCATCTGAACAAGACAACAGAATCCCAATAGTAATATATGTCCATCTTCACTTTCTCTCTCGGTTGTGTGTTTGTGTAATATGTTTTATATTAACACAATAAGTTAAATATAGAGCTATTGATAATTGTAAATGCAAGCTTGAACCTTTCATGTCTAAATACCACCACGTTCCATGGTGTGCAGCTGAATGTAAATTTTAGCACAAGACATTTTTCAAAGTCGTGCTGCCAATGGCAAAGGAAAAAATATGGGTTAGGTGTGGTTTTGCATACTTTGCCATCTTTCACATAACTCACAATAAACTGAATCATGGTACTTTTTATTTTTTTTAGTCACAAAGTCAAAGATGATAAGTTTTAAGATTATCCACTCTATTATGGTGATTATAACTTTCTTTTTGGTTGAATCATTATAGTGATTATTATTGACAAACTTAAATACATGTGAATAAGAAACATGATTAAGTATATGCCTAACCACCGCGCACCCTTGGTGCGGTGGTCACTCCATAAATATAAATGCTTGTGGGGTGTGGGGGGGCAAAGACTGGAGTTCAAGTTTTCAAGAGGGAGTTTCACACATATATACACTTAAATTAAATTATAGTAGAATTTCTATCTTGTATATAAGAAAAAAAAAATATATGCCTAATTTTGCAAATTTATGAAGTGTTGCAAAAAGTTCCTATGCGAAAGTTATTAATAAACAAAATTTCATATTTAAAAAATAATAATAATAGTAACATCATAATTGTTTCCCAAAGATCATTTTCAAATCATAAAGATAATAATTTATAATTTTCCTAAATAATTAACTTGCCTCAATGGGTTTAGATGTCATAATATATATGCTACTATTTATCAATGGAAAGTCATCAATTCATGAAAATCATCCATGAATGTTAAGTTATAAGATTCTTACAGTACTATCAGTAGAGAAGTGAAGAGATTGCGTGATTCACAACCATTCATGAATGTTAAGTTATAAGATTCTTTCTAGATGTCTAAAGGGACCATTGAATTTCACATTGTAGAAAGTATACCTCTAAAATTGTAGATGAAATAGACAAGTAGTTTCCTGGACAAATGATTATCTATTTACATGGTTTAAATGAGTACATTTATTCAGAAAAGATATATGGGTGTGTGAGTTGGATACTCGAGCTTGAAAGAGAGGGAGAGAGTATACAGTGACATTTAGCTTCCATTAGGTTTAAGACAAAGAATAACAAGGAATTCATTTAATACAATAATATAACAGTATATCTTATATTTTTCTGATTTATAAAATCTTCTAGGCATTGGAGTTTCAGTCTATATGAGGGAGAGTCTTCAAGCTTGTAACTTTTTTTTTTGGTTGATAATTTGATAGTTGGAGAATGCAAGAATTGACTATTGAATACACCTTTATTGGAGACACCAGATATGCTCGTCGAGTTACAAGGCTTTTGACAGCTTGTATATTATTTCGTATCTTGCAAATATGATCCCGTGGTCACCAAAGGGACATAGTGGATGATAAAAACTGTACATCATAACATATCAAATATATATGACCCACAGAAATAACATGGCAACCATTCAATAAAATGAAAGTAAGTGCTTTCAATTAGAGAAATTGGTAAGAACCTAGAGAAGTTGAAAAACAATGGATACCATACATTTGTGTATGACAAACCAAGTAAAAAATTGTACGCAAGATTGCATCTCTCAATGAGCCTATATCCATCAACTAGTGCAACATAGACGCACTTCACCCCTACAGGAATCAATAGGTATAGGTCATCCAAAGAAAATATTCAATCTTCAAATGTTTTCTTACATTTTTCTTTTCGTTTATGAAGACAATAGGATAAAAGATATGCCAGAGTCCTGAAAAGTGAATTCCATAAACCGTTGTCCAAACATACTAATGCCACGGAAAATGAAACCAGTTATGATTTGGAATAATTGTTGACTGCTTAAATACATCTCCCATTAGCACTTGGAGAAGGCATAGAATGATATGCTCCTATGTTGCTGTCCTCAAATTGCATTTGCTGAACAAATGGTTGCTGGTTTTGTTGTAGTTGAAGATGATCGGGCATTACCTGCAGATTATTCTGTATTTGAGATTGATATTGCTGCAGATTCTGTGCAAATTGACCAGGTTGTTCCTGCTGCTCATGTTCAACTTGATAGGAAGATTGCCCATTTTGCTGTTGAGGATGATACTGGGGTTGTTGGCCCTGGTTTGGAATCTGAATTGGGAGCTGAGAAAATTGAGGTGTTGCTAATGGAACATCCACTGCATGAAGGTTGTTATCAGAAGATGCAATGAAGTTGATCATTGTCCCACCATTGGCAATAACTTGGTTCTTCAATAGATTCAAAATTTCGTTCTCCCTTTTCATTTCATCATTCAATACTGTATAAAAAACACAAAGATTTTACTATATGCACAGTAAATGACATACCAAAAATATTGCTTGCATCATAGTTAACAAATGCTTTTTCAAATTTTTGACATAATGAGTCAACTCCACCAGATTGCGGCTACTATAGAAAATTGGATTTTGTTAAACAATATGACATTTCTAGCCAAGTAGTAGAAGCTATTTTCTATAATGGCAGTACATTGCAATGAGGTATAGTTTTTCTTTAAGAAAAATATTTCTTTTGTTTGCAAAAGTGTACATCTAATAGTTAATCACAGCCCAATCCTTGTAGCCTACTTCAGATTGAGATTCAGTGCAACAGTTAGGGCTATTACATCATGCAATTACCACATCCATGTGAGATGTAAAATTTGACAAGACCAAAAAAAAGGGTTAAAAAATATTTACCCAATCAACTTTTAGATCTCACATAGGGTGGTAATTGCGTGGTAATTGCGTGGTAATTGCATGGTGCAATAGCTAGGCTATTACATCGGATCCAAATTTGCCTACTTCTATCCAATCTTTTGGTTCAAGTTTGTCAGCAAATAAAACTATATATTAACAAACAATGTTTAATAAAAATGTTTTACCACATTATCAAACACATCAAATCATGTATTAAACTAGAACATGTTGAACATGACCTAACTAATTGGTTTATGCTAAAGTATTTGGACCTAGGTCAAGCTTGGCATAGAACAGGTCATCCTAAGATTCCTAACCTAAAGTTGGTCTAGGATGGTTTTAGCAATCAAGCAAAAAGAATGAGATCGAACCTGTGAAGGTCAAGATAAGTACATTAAATAATAATCAATCCATAATAAATGATAAATAGAAGAAATTTGTATCTTGGTTGTTTTTATTTACAACTTCTAGTATAATTTCATTAAAAAAAGTACTATTACAGCTGCTTCATCATAAAACTTCATAAAATGAATTGATACTTATAAATTGGTCTTTGGTTCAAGTTCTCCCTATCCTATTCCATACAAAAGGATCTTTGAAGTATTGATTAATCAAACCGGAGTTGTTATGTAGACAATTAGAAGGAAAAAGTAAGCACATGTAGGGATGGCAATAGGGTGGAGTGAGACCAAATCATGGATGCTTTGCCCCCACCTTGCCCCACACCTATTACAAAAATATAAAATTATACCAAAAATTACAATTAAATTGATCACACGAAATCAAACTATGTTTCATTAAGTAAGTCAATAATATAAACCAAAAAGTATATAACAAGACCATAAAAGAAAAGTTTTAATATCTTAGCATTTTACTTAATAATACAAGTTACTAAGAACCCTAGGGGAGTTTTTTTAATATAAATAAAATAAAGGTTTTATATATATATGGGACAATGGGCCAAGGTCCTTGTCTCACTCTAGGGTGCAGGGCCAAAATCTCATCTCATCTCCGCCCCCACCACCTCTGCATAGTGGGAAAAATCCACGTAGACATGTGTGTTAGGTTAGAGTGGGGCAAAACAAAATCGCCATCCCTATTCCTTACACAAGATTTATCGCAAATATATTGCCATATAGAAAGCAACCAATAAGCTAGATGAGTGGTAAAAATTTCTTAAAATAACTTTGCCCTTGTTATATCATTTTCACAAATCTGCAATCATTATTTAGAAAAGCAATATATATATATATATATATATATATATAAAATCTTACTATTTGTCAAGAATTGCAGTTAAGCTATTTAATAGATGATTTAATATGGTCCCCCACAATTAAATGTGACACTTTTACATGTTTGTCATCATATTTAGAAAGGAAAAATACCAGAAAAGTATCTGGGCATTCATTAATTACATTCTTTTTAATTTTCAAATCTACTATTAATTAGAATCCATTATTCTCTCAAAAAATCATTTATAATTCTTTTTCCTGAAGCCTTGATTTTTACAAACTCACTATAAACGTGTCCTTGCAATTGATAAGAGAAACCAAATTATAAATGAAACATGATTACATTTCTTTGTAGTTGATAAAAGAAACAACACAAGAAATGAAACTAGGTTAAGAAAGAATCAGCAATAGGCATAACAATATCTCTCTTCCCCTGCTGCATGTTTAGCAATTCCTTCTAATGATAAGAATTCACTAAAATGAAGAGAAAAGGTTATAATGTGATTTAGGTGAGTCTGAAAATGTATGCGAGTTCTTAGTACCATTCTTGTAAGAGTTAGTTTAATTAGAAAGACAAGATGCTTCCCGAACCTCTTTCTTCTTTCACAATGTTGAAAATTTTTGATAATGCTAATTTTTCTGTCACTATCATCTATAACATTCCTTTTCTTTTTATCTCTCTTTACAATATTCAGCTTACAGTAACAAGCTATAAACCTATAATTAATTATATGTCATAATTTGTATATTTACGATTGTACATTTTTGGAAACTAATAATTCAGCTCATTCTACTCCAAAGAAGATTAAAACCCCAAAGTTGTTCATCAATCAAAAAAAAAAAAAAAAAAAAAAGCCCAAAGTTGAGTATAAACTTCATTGGTCTCAATTAGCTCAATATTTTCCAATTAGTTTTACCTCATCAACAGTTTCAAAGCCCATGGTGGAAGGAAACAATATCGTACGCAATGTGAATAGTTCATGATGTCCAACCAGTTAGTGTGAAAAATGCAATATATGCAGAAACTATGCCAGAGAAATAGTTTTCACATTATTATATTTTAATCAAATATAAAAAATAAAAATAAATTTTACATATAGCAAGTTCCATATGATTTGGATAAATTCAATTGTACTGATACAAAAAAATCACTAACACGACTGATTTTAAAGTGCAAGCTCCTTATATGACAGTTAGGTCCTACTTGACAAAAGAAGAAAGTTTTGTCTCCTAAAAGATCTAATTGAATACTAAAAAGGGAAGACAATCTGAAAAACACAGTATACAAGATCATGTGCATTTCCTTGGCGCGTGTTCACACACACACAAACACACAAGATATTTAAAAAAAAAAAATAGTAATAGGAAAAAATGATAATTATATTTTAATAATATTTGTTTAGTTTGAATTCATTTGTCAACATGTAGTTCAAAATGTTGCACTTTAGCCACCTGATCGAAATTAGTTCTTCAATAAAATTAACTGAAAATAATTAAAAATCAAATGTTAAAAATCACAATCTTTGAAAGTAAACTCTGAGAACAAAGAAATGACCTCATGACAATATGTATACATTGCATCTTTGAACCAGAAACAAATAAAATTAAACTTCAGGTGAGAAAGTATAATTAAAGGTTGGAGTATTAGAACGTAAACTGGAAGAAAAGCACCAAAACTGCAAAGAAGTGAAAGAAATCCTTACAATCTTGCAAGCGCATTAGCTGCTCCATGTTGTCTAGACTTTCTTTCAGTCTATTGCTTTCAGCCTTCAGGAAATAGTTGTCTCTCTGCTTATTAATGTATTGAACAACATAAAACTTCACAAATTGCTTTTGAAAAATAAGAAAATAAGCTGCTTCTATCGTAAAAGAAAAAAGAATGCTTGTCAATAACATATATGGGTAAACCAAAAGTGTAAAAAAAAATGTTATCTTTTTACTTTGAAAATAAATTCCTCGTTTGCTAAACTGTTATGATGCCAGTCATGCTAATTACCTGATTTATGTTAGATTTGGTTGATAATGCATCCATTTCTGATAGCAAGCATTGTAATTTATGTTCAAGCATACAAATATAAAGCTTCTTCTTCTCCTTCGCTCTCACAGCTGACAATCTGTTTGTTATAATTCTATCACAGATTCAATCAAACAAATAAGCATGTCAGTTATGTTTAGAAAAGGATAACATGTAAAATAAAAGATTAGCAACATTCTGGTTAGTTTGAGAGAACTAAATATGGATTTGGCTAGGTAACATCACCTAAAAAACCATTTAATAATGACAAGCAACCACGGTATTGAAAAACAACACGTTTAAGACATTTGCCTCTATGGATATCCTTTTCACTTAGCCTTTAATCCCAACTAAAAAGGTATTGACTCTATGGATCCTTTTCACTTAATTAGTCATGGTGGGCTACATTTGCATATATCTAAAGAAATTACATATATGCACAAATAACATACACTATCTGATCAAGGGATTAAACCAGACAAACCACAAGACATATTCAAAGCAATTATCAACTAAGAACTTTAACTATAAAGGGAAAGTTTGATCATTGTCATATTGACAAAAATTATCACAGTTATAAAATCATCAAAGTGAAGCTTTTCTCAAGAGTTAGAATAGTTAGAGCATTTAATAAATCCTTCTACTCCTAATGCACAAATAGGCACTTCTCTAGGTATTGCAAAAAGTGTCCCATAAAATTTTCATTATTACAGTATTAATTGTCCTTCCATACAAATTTAAGAACTCAAAAGTTAACCGGGATATTTGTCAGCTTGATAATGTGTGTTCGCAAAAACACAAGCTTTTGGCTGCATCATTATGGGAAATTTTTTTGAATTGCACATGACCACAATATTGAAATATAAGACTTATACATGTAGAAAATGGAAGACAATGTCAGAGTTCATAATTGTTTACAATAAAAATCCCAAAAAAAAAGCACCAAATAAGCTTCCTATCTTCTGAATAATTTGAATATTCAATTTTGAGAGACAGGAGTGATGCAGTCTCTAACACTACTAAAGGGAAAACCAACACTTTCTCATTTTTCGAAGATATATTTTGCTAGAACTGCCTACAAGGTGTTTCCTAAAGATCATAAATATGAGCAAGTCCATAAACTCCAATGGTTTAATTACACATATTTAGTAATATAACATCTTTTATACTTGACTAGGCTTTAAGATTTCACCGTTGAACTTGCTTTCTAAATAAGTACATTCCTGTTGACAAGTTTGTTTGTTTGTTTGTTTGTTTGTTTTTTTTTTTTTTTTTTTTATTATATAAATTTTTTTCTATACTTCTACGGCCATGCTTAGATTTTCCCTAGGGAGCTTGTGAAAGACACCTGAGTTAATAGAAACATGGGTTATAAAGCTAAATAAACATATTAGGAATTCACGGGCATGGATGAAAATTTATGACATTTGATTGATATTTTTCATTCACATAAGTCATTATATATTTCCCATCTATTCAATCAACATAATGATAGCAATCATATATGTTAACTTCAACGATTACCCGTTAAATCAATAAATAACTAGTCATACTTAATTAAAAGGATATCTATCTTAATTACTAACTAGTACACAATAAATTTCACGATACATTTTCAAACAATGGACAAAGAAGATTAGAAGCACGTACAAAGAAGAAAATAATCAAAAGCGCGCCAAAATTTTCAATCATACTTGTAATTCAGCTAACACAAATTAATGGAGGCAGATTAACCAATAATAGATAGCAGCATAAGGAATAAATGTCATGATACATTTTCAAACCATGGACAAAGAAGATTAGAAGCACGTACGAAGAAGAAAATCATCAAAAGCGTGCCAAAATTTTCAATCATATATGTAAATCAGCTAACACAAATTAATGGAGGCAGATTAACCAACATTAGATAGCAGCCTAAGGAAAAGAGATTATAATTCCCAAAAGATAGTCTACATATATTTCTATACCTCTTTGCTCGCTTCGGATCATGTTGGGCTATCTCTGCAAGTGCTGCAGCAGACAAGCATCTCCGTACAATTGGTTGGGGTGCATCATCAGTGGATCCTGCCGGTGCTGGTAATGAAACAATTGTTTCTGGTGGAGCTTGCTCTTGGGGCACAGGATCAGTATATGGATCCATAGGATTTGATGGTGCTGGTACAACAGAAGAAGTTTCAATAGCAGGCGAATCAATCAAACCTATATTCATGCTGATGAATTTCGAAAAGAAATTCTCTTCGGCCTCCTCCATTTCATCCAAAATAGAAGTTCCATCCACCAAGCCTAAACCCAAGTCTGAGCCTAAGGCTGAGCCTGAACCTTCATGTTTGTCATAAAAGCTAGTATTGTTTGAAACAAGGTTTTCACCATCAGGAAATTGAGGCTGATAACCATGCATAAAAAACATGTCTTCATCTTCCAACAGAGGATTCTTCCCTTTATCCATGAAGTGATCTATAAAAAAAATTAAAACAAAAACCTAGTAATGTAAAACCCTAAATGACACAACAAATAATTGATTGAAAGAACTGCAAACAATAGAATATCTTATTACTCTTTAATTAAACAAGAGGACGATCAAAGCCAACCATGTTAACTAGACTTTGATTAAAATAAAAAGATAGAAAAAACCATCAAGAATATTGATAATTATCATATAAGTTTCAGAATGAAAAAATCAGAACAATTAAGTGATCAGAACCTACGTTGACGGCAGAGAAAAAGGCATCTAAACACTGAGATATGATATCTAGAAAGGAAAAAGAAAAAGCATTAAGCACAACAGAATGTAACCTCAAATGAGAGAGAGATAAATACCCAGAAGAGAGACCTAATTGAGGACGCTTCTGCAAGTAGAGCTTTAGTGCACGTCTCCTTTATATGGAAGCTGGTGAACTGGAATAGAACTTCCATATTTGAGTAGACAATGCCCAGAAAAAATTGACAGACATGGCAACAAACTCATATTTATTACTGGAGTGGGTAGGTTGGACTGGAAGACACGGAAATGGTGCATTTTGTATCGAACTTGATGGAACTATCAACCATAGTATTATACTATGTGAGTTTGCTCGACTGTTCGTCTTTGCCACCAGTTTGTTTTTTTGTTTTTGTTTTTATTTTTTCATAAATATTTGTTGTTGATATTTGCGCAGTTTTCGCAACTCGCGCACACAACTCCCTCACATAACTTCATAGGTGTTGAGCCACTACAGTTAATGCCAACAAACAGTTACAATGTACGATGAATGTCTCACACTCTCGTAGTAGGTTTCATTAATATTATAGTGGGGATCAAGGGGTTACATTACTTAACTATTGATTTATTTTTCCTAAATGTGAACTTTTTTTTTAAAGAAAAGTGAGTAAAATTAAAATTGATTTTTAAAGATGATTTCCCCTGACAATATTATAATTAATTTTAAGAGTAATGCTACAGACACAAACTATTTTGTAACATTTTTATAAAATGTTGATGTAGCCAACCTCTTATTAGTTTTCATCTAGACCCATCATTAATATTACTTTTTCATTTATCAATAATCATTTACTACATCAGCAGTTTGTAAATTTTTTTATAAAGTGGTTTCTATCTTTAGTATTATTCTAATTTTAATATTAATAATTATTTTGCTCATAATTTTTCTTAATGATGTTAGGAATATTAAAAAAAATTTTACTATCACGGAATTGAAGGCTAGAAATCAAGCAAACAATAATCACAACTGGAAATTTGAATTTATGGGTGAGGTTGAGTATGCATGATCGAGGTTAATATATGTACACAAACTCCTTAAAATATGTACTCATGGGACCTTTTATAAGAGAAATCTCAAGTGCAAGACCTTCTTCTAACAAAGAGGAATCCGTACTCTTTGAGTTCATATGAGGAAATTCCTATAAATGGATTTACCAAACTTTTTCAACACATGCTTGATAACCAATGCCGGCTCTATATATAATGCAACTGATGCGGTCGCTTAAGGCCCTAAGTAGAAAAAAGGCCCCCAAATTTTAATCATTAGGATTTTAAAAAAATATTATAATAGTATTAATTAAGTCCAAGTATTAGCCAATGAATAAAATAATATTTTTTTATCAAATGAAAAAAAAGAAAAAAAAAATGTTACGCCCACATCAATTTTTACAACACTTTCAAAATAAATTCTAAGAGACAAGTTGTTACATGGTATTATTAATGATAAAAAATTAATTTCAGTGATGAGTTCAAATTAGAACCAATAACAAATTAACTCCTAAGATTTGTTATGAAAATATTATGAATATAGCACTTCTAAAAAAAAAAAAAAAAAAAAAGAGCAATACAAAAAAAAAAAAAAAAAAAAATACAACATTTTTCACAAATTGAGTTGACAAACTTTTATTAGTTTTTATCTAAGTCCACCACTAACATTACTTTTTTACTTATCACTATCAAATTATCAATCTGTCACATTAATAGATGTGAAAAGTTTTGTCAAATTTTGTCTATAGACTTTCAAAAAAAAATCTACATGGTTCATGTTAATTAGTAGTAATTTTACATCTAAAATAAGATAGTTGAATTTAAATTTTTAAAAATCATATTTAAATATATAAAAGGCCTCAATTTCAGTTTTTGCCTTAAGCCCCCAAATACATTAAGCCGCCCCTGTTGATAACCTGTGCATGCAGGCTGGAACTTGGGTATGTAGATTACCAATCCGTGTGTGTGGAACTAGGGTTCCAAAGGGTTTTTGTAGGTTTGAAAAATATTGAGTTCTCTATCATCTTGCTTGACTGAGACTTATTGGCAATGGGTCTTTGAGTATCGTCATTAGGAAATGGAGACTTAAGTCATAACAGATATAAAATAAGGTGTCTACAATGTCTAATTAATTCTATTATTGAATTAGGGTTAAAAGGCTGTTAAGTTTCTTATTTTTAATCAGAGAATTAAGTATTTACAAACCTTTATAATAGGTTCGAGAATTCATTTTTTGTACGTAGGGAATGTGTAAAGCATTCTATAACATCTATTTATTAACAATTACCATATTTAATTATCCATCAATCTTTATAGTTTATAAGATATTTTATTGATAAAATAATAAATAAAGTATTGGAATATTCACATGTGAGTGTTGTGGTTAGTTAATTTTTGAAATCTTATGTGGGATGCTAATGACAGGAGTGAGTAGTTAATTTAACAAAATTAGGCCCAAACTCATTGGCTTAACTTTTGGCTCAATAAACCTCTCACTTGAAGTCTTCCTAAGGTGTTATCTCCCTAACAAGTGGTATTAGAGCCAATGATTCAAGATCAAGTGTTTGTTAGTGGATCATACCAAGTAGAACAAGGAAGACTCCCATGCGAACTCCACCCATGGTTTGAGTAAAGTTTAGTATTTTGTTAATGTTATATCAATATTTTTTATCGGTCTAATATATTCAAATCATACCTTTATATTACACTTTTTTTTTTAATCTTTAACATGCATATCAAATTTTGTATTAAATGAATGTTATTTACTATTTAATTAACTATTTTTAAATAAAACCTTTTTTTTAATCTCTAATCATCTTAATATTTTGCAAAAATTGCGAATATAAAGATGCAATGTAATATTCGACCAACAATTTACATTTTTGTAACTAATTTTATTGACGTATAATAAATAATTAAAATTTATTTCTGAACTATTATAACACATGGGCAAGACTTAGGTATAGTACTTAGATACTATTCCTTAGGTTTTCATTTTAAGATTCTGCCATGTGAATTTTTCCTTATAAGATGAAAGTGTATTTTTTAGTTAAATAGCCACATGACTAAATTTTAAGAGGGGAACCTAAAGAACAGCATCTAAGATATTGTACCTACATTTTGTCCATAACACATAACGAGTATTATACATGAACTATAAAAATATTTTCTTATTAAAGTTTTGAAAATGAACAAATAGTGTGCATGCACATCATGGTGGATATCGGCTAGTATGTCTAAAAGCGCGCTATAACTTTAGCTATAATGGTCTAAGGTTTTGCTAAGTGAAGCATTTCTTGAGAAAGAATGAAAATTCTCTTCATTTAATCTTCCAAGTTCCACCCCTTAAAATCAATAATTGCATATAGTTAATGCATTTATTGTCATGTATTAATAGGAGAAATGCATTGAATTTCATGTATTAATTGGTGCATTACTTATTGATGTAAAGGAATTTATACCGCAATTATTAGACCATACTAGACATTAACCCAATGCATCATCGGTTTAATTGCAAGGTTAAATAAAAAATTAAATAGATATAAAAATAATTTTAAAAAATATGAAAAATGAAAAAGTAGGCATGGCTAAGTTACTAATCAAAACCAAGTCTAAAAAACAAGCCATATAATATAATTTAAACAAAAAGTTTCATAAGTCACATCACTAGAAAACATAAAAATAAAATAAAAGGAAGTTATAGAATAAAATAAAATAAAAGGAAGTTATAGAATTGTAGCTAAGTCTTTGCTAAATAAAATTTAATTACATTACATGTCTTAAAATTATTTGAAAGAAAAGCATATATCAAACTACAAAGTCATATTCTATGCATATTGCATATCTCACTAGCTGCTCTAGTCCCATTGATTACAATATGAGCCTAAATATAAAACTATATCTTTATTGAATAGTCCAGCATCTATATCATTATAAAATCCTTTGGTTTCATTACACTCCAAATTAATTTTTTTTTTTTTTTTTTTAAAAGGGCATTGGAATGGACCTGAAAAAGTAATCTTGTTCAAATTTACGAAAGTAGTTGGGTAAAATCAACCAGTCCAAATTGCATGGGTTGCCAAAAGCCCACTGGGTTTTAATGAGTTTTGTTAGTTCAAGTGCATGTACTAATTCACTAGATTAGTAGATTATTGGTCAAACCAAGTAGACCGGTCCAAGTTTCATAACTATGATTTGTACGGTTTTTTTTTAATAAAAAATTATATAAGAATACTTATTATCAAAACCAAATAAAAATTCAATTGATTTTGAATATGACATTCATCCTCAAGTTTAATTTCTTTGACAACAACTAACTTTTTTAAAAAAATTTATTTTAAACTTTTTTTTTTTTTTTTTTTAGAGAGTTTCAACTTATGGCGTCCGCTCCTGATGATAGCTCTTTATCATCAGACCAAGACACCAATCAGTTTTTGGTGTAGGCGGGGATTGAACCCTAGATCTCTTATACAACCATCAGAGACTTTACCAGTTGAGCTAACTGGAACCCACAAAATTTATTTTAAACTATTAAAAAGAAGAAACAAATTTAATAGGACATGCAATACATATACATATACATACATATATATATATATAACACTTTTTTTAAAAGATGTATAACAAATAATGGTATGTTCAAATTATTTTAATTAATTAAATATATATGAATACAAAGGAGTAATATGTTTATAATTTTTATTGTAATAATCTTAATAGGCTATATTTTCTAAATCCTTTTTTTTTTTTTTTTTGGTATCAAAATCCTTTTAATTACATGTAATATGTAATATGTGTGTGTATATATATGTATATATAGTAGTCTAATTAAATTTGTCCTATGTAATTAAATTGAGTATTAATATAGTAAATGTTTTTATTTTCTTGTATTAATTATTTATAGATGGTGCACTAATTATTTATGTAAAATTAATTTTAGTAATTATTTTTATAAGATTTATACATAACATATAATTGATTTGGAATATAATATTCTTGCTGAAATTAAATTGCTTTGATAACAATTTAAACAAAGTATAGAAAAAATAAAAGCAAATATAATGACATAAAATCAAGAATATAAAAGATAATTATACTCTTAGTGGAAATAATTAAATATTTGTCGATTTACTCAAGCAGTTGATTCATATATTCTTAATTTTATCTCTTTCTAATAACATGTAATGAAATACAACTAGAATCGATTTCTCAAATATTATAACTTTTATTTTCGAAATGTATCATAATAATCTTTGAGGTTAAGTGAATAAAGGTGAACCAAATGGGCTTTTATGTGACGGCAATGTGGCCTTAAAAAAAAAAAAAAAAAAAGTAATCTCTATTCTGAAATATTTCTCAGTTTGGCCCAAATCCAACTCTCCTATTCCTTAATTAGGCTCTGTTTCATTGATTCTGAAACTCAACCTAGCTGGTTCATAACTACATTATTTTTTGATGAAAATCAATTCTAAGCCATACAAGCTTTCCTCAAAAAAAATTCATATCTCACACTTTCGAAGGTGCATTTAAAATTTTCAGCACAATCTGTAATTTGGTTTGAGTCGTATCAAGACCAATATGAGTTTGTATTATAAAAGCAAGCATTGTGTGAGATTAAAGAAAAAGAAAATGGGAGAGAAATCAAAGGTCCAGAGGGTGCCACTGTCAAATATCTTCTCTATAGGTTCTCCACCCTTTTTGTTTTCCTCACTTTTGGTGTGTCGCTCAATGCTTAATATTTGCTGTTGTTCATGTTGCAGTGATTGCCATTTGCTAGCTAGTGTTTTCGGAGTTGTTAGAGATTTACTGGGGTTTTTACTTTTTAGCAATGGATAATGTTTTGAAATAAAAAAATAAAATAAAATAAAAAACCAAAAAACAATTATCGGCACGTGGAAGCCCAGTGACGTATGCAATTATTTATTGTTATTATTTTTAGTCACCTCAGCCTTTTCCATCCACCATTAAAAACATAAATTTTTTCAATTTTTTTTTTTGGGTTAAATTATTTCAAATTTTCAACTCAATACCAAAAAGTTATAGACTAAGCTAACATATTTAAAATGTTAGGAACTGGTTTAACACATAGAACAAACATTAGGTACTAAAGTAGTAATTAATCCCTAAAATATATAGATCTATATTCATGAGAGAAGGGTGCATCACTTCCAAACTATTGATATGTTTTTCAAGAATGTGATTTTTCTTTTAAAAAAAATAGTAAAATGAAATTTGAGTTTCCAAAGATAGTTTCACTTGATATATTATAATCATGTTTAATTGCAATAAAAATATTAATTAAAACAAAAGCCAATGACTGCAACTGGGAAATCCATCCAAGAGCTAAGCCCCACGACAAAGCGATATATATGCTTCTCAATTCCAAAAAGGAGGACCAATCGAAAAAGTAAAAGTAATCTAAGTAACCACTGCACATTCTTAGTACGATAGTCACTCTACAAATATAAGTGTTTATAGGGTGTGGGGGATAAAGGTCAGGGTTCAAGTCTCCAAGAGGGAATTTCACACACATATACACTTAGATTATGTTAGAGTAGAATTTCTATCTTGTATCATAAAAAATAAAATAAAATAAGTAATTCAAGTAAGCAATGCTTGAGAAATCAAGGTGGTCCATCCAAGGATCCAAAGAAAACCCACGAAATATCTTCATGACTTTGGAATGGTGCAAATGTTGATATAGAGATTAACCTTCTGCTATTGTACATTTCTGATGGACCCAATAATTACCCTCGTCCAAGGAAGCCAGCCTGGACGAAGATAGAGCGTCATGAAAGCTGCCATTTAATACCCCAATGGTTACACATCAGTGAAAAGATTGTTAGGGCCCTAAGAAAGGCCAAATTGAAGACCTAAGATGTTACCAAAACTCTACTTAAACCACCATTTAAGAGAGCAACAGCTACTAAAGAAAGCCGATATATATAGACCTAGAGAATCCAAGAGAAGGGACATACATTCTACTCATCTTAAACTCCTACTATCAAGTTCTCTACCTTTCTCAAGCCATATTCACTGACTTTATCATTGGAGACTCCGTAGCTGGCACTACACGATGATCACCTTGAGAGGATCCCATTCTTCTTTTTTCTAAAACTTGCAGGAACTTGGATGAGCTCACGTTAATCTATCTGGATGAACCTACTCATTGACGATTTCCGCATCATTAGTTTGGCGTCGTCTGTGGGAACGACAATTTCATACTTCAGTTTGAAAGTGTAGTTCCATTCAATCCTAAGGACCAAATGGAGTCCAATACGCCATAAGATTCTGCTGCACTAGCGCTACAAATCCAAACACTCATAGCCAGCGTGGAGGAGCTCCCCAGGCAGAACTAGGAGATGAGATTGCAATTACAACAGGAGGAGAATCGTTCACCCACAAGGACTGGGACTAACCGGGATGACGATGGAGATAGCTGTAGAAGAGATGACCACTGACGACCAAACACTTCTGATGAAGCAAATTTGGACCTTCTCAGAGAAATGAGGAGAGAAATGGTCGAGCTAAGGAATGCAATGAGGGAAAAGACAGATCAGAACCGGGATGGGATGGTCAGAAGGACGAACTCGCCCTTCACCACAAAAGTCCTAGAGTGCCCTATGCCCCCGAAGTTTTGTCTTCCACAACTTGAGTCGTTCGATGGTCTAAAAGATCTACTAAAACATATTACTACCTTCAAGATGACTTTTAGTCTACAGTAACCCCCAGCCAAGATATTGTGTCGCTCCTTTCCTACCACCCTCAAGGGAGTAGTGCGAGTGTGGTTTAGTAAGCTAGCAACATCGCCCATTGACAACTTTGAACAATTGGGCAACTCTTTTATGTGCTATTTCGTTGGTAGACAATGCCCAAAGAGGCCTGCAAACCATCTGCTCACCATCAAGTAAAGGGAAAAGGAGACCATAAAATCATATGTGAAGTGTTTCACCAAAGAAGTCTTAGAAGTTGATGAAGCAGACAAGAAGGTGCAATTAATCACCTTCAAAGCCGGGCTAAAATCTAGAGAGTTTGTGGTCGCTCTAGCGAAAATTCCCCCGTAGACAATGGTAAAAATGTTGTTGAAAGCTTAGAAGTACATGAATGCCGAAGATGCCCTACCCTCAATAGGGGAGGAGGATAAGCCCAAAGAAAAAGAGGGCAAAAGAGAAGGTTGGAGGGGACATAAGAAAGAAAGGGGAGATCATCAGAGTTCAGACGGGAATAAATGGAGGGACGATAAAACGTCTTAGATGGTAAAATTTACCCCTCTGGTTATGCCCGTTGATAAAATTTTGATTCATATTAAGGACGATCATTACCTCAAGTGGCCGAAGCCATTGCACTCATCACCCAATGTGTGCAACAAGAGAAAATATTGCTGCTTCTAAAAGTACCACGGCTACTACACTGAAGATTGCAGGGACTTGAAGGAACAGATAAAGGAACTCATTCAGAAAGGGAAGTTGCATAAGTTTGTAAAGAAGAGAGAATCTAGCAGACCTAGAAATGATAACAAGGAAAGGCACAAAACTGTTCCTAGGGACGAGGAAAATACATTCAATCGTCCACAAAGTGCGATTGGAGGATAAAGACGATCACAGGAGGACCATCCACGGGTGGATCCTTTAAATCCCTCAAGAAGTCACAGCAAAGGTGCTAGAGTTGTAAAACAACTGCACGACGACCCCTTAGTTATCATGCTTATGATAGAAGGATTCAACCTTAGGCGGATTCTCATAGATAATGGCAGCTCTGCAGACATTATCTACCTCTCCGCTTTCTAGTAGCTGAAGGTAGATCTTAAAAGGTTATGACCTTTTGAATCATCCCTCGTCAGTTTCAGCGGAGACCGAGTATACTCCAAAGGTATGGTAGCACTAATGGTCATAGTAGGGCTTCACCCCTAACAATTAACCAGTCAGCTTGGCTTCCTGGAGGTAAATTGCCCATCCTCGTACAATGTGATTATTGGAAAGCCCACACTCAATTGCTGGAAGGCAGCAACATCCACATATTGCCTGTAGGTGAAATTCCCAACGGAGTATGGAGTGGGTGAGGTAAAAGGAGATCAAGTGCTGGCCAAGGAATACTACCAAGCAGTGTTAGCTGCAAAGGAAAACTATACATGGATGATTGAGGAGAAGGAGGAGGAGAAAGTAGAAACCTTGGAAACTGTGGAACTAGTAGTTAGAGAACCAACAAAGACCACGAAGATAGGGACAAACTTGAGCAATTAGATGAAGAGAAGGCTAGTCCAATTCCTTAAGAGCAACTTGGATATTTTTGCATAGAGTCATTAGGACATGCCAGGCATAGCAACCGAAGTCATCCAACACCATCTGAATGTTAACCCTGAAAGGAAGCCCGTCTAGCAAAGATGATGAGTCTTCGCCCTTGAACGGAATAAAGCCATCATGGATGAGGTAAACAAGTTACTAGCAGCCAATTTTATCCGAGAAGTCTACTATTCAGATTGGCTGGCCAACGTTGTCCTAGTAAAAAAAGCAAACAGGAAATGGTGAATGTGCGTGGACTTCACGGACCTGAATAAGGCCTGCCCAAAAGATAGCTTCCTCTTGCCAAGAATAGATCAGCTTGTGGACTCCACGACAAGGCACAGACTCCTTACATTCATGGACGCATTCTCAGGATACAACCAAATCAAGATGTTAGAAGAAGACTAGGAGAAGACTGTCTTCATCATAAGCCAAAGGCTCTACTACTACAAGGTAATGCCTTTTGGACTGAAGAATGCAGGGCGACTTACCAGAGGTTAGTCAATAAAATGTTTGATAAACAAATTGAGAGAAACATGGAGATATACATGGATGATATGCTCATCAAGTGCAAGGAGGAAGACACACACCTGGATGACCTCAAGGAAACCTTCACGACCCTCAGGAAATACTAGATGAGGTTGAATCCTATAAAATGCGCCTTCGGGGTTGTATCAGGAAAGTTCCTAGGGGTCGTGGTGTCCTAGCGAGGGATAGAAGCTAACCCAGAAAAGTGTAGGCTATATTAGAGATGACACTGCCGAGAACGGTGAAGGAAGTCCAGAAGTTAACTGGAAGGATCGTGGCCCTCAATAGATTTGTCTCTAAAGCGATAGACAAATGCCTACCTTTCTTCAAAACCCTAAAGCAAGCTTTTACTTGGACAGAGGAGTGTGAAAAAGCCTTCCAAGAATTGAAACGCTACCTGAGTAACCCTCCACTCCTAAGCCTGTCAAAGGAAGGGGAAAACTTGTTTTTGTACTTAACAGTGTCAGCCATTGCCGTGAGTGCAAGTTTGATTCGATAAGAGAATAAAGTGCAGCTCTCGGTTTATTATGTCAGCCGAGCTTTCAAAGGAGCTGAGGCGAAGTATCCACAAAATGAGAAGATCATATTTGCCCTAATCGTTGCCTCTTGCAAACTAGTTCCCTACTTCTAGGCAAACCCTATTTTGGTAATGACTGACCAGCCAATAAGGAAATCAATGAACAAGCTCAAAGCTATAGGAAGAATTGTGCAATGGGCAGTCGAGCTCAGCCAATTCGACATCGAGTACCGCCCCTGGACAAGGATCAAGGCACATGCATTAGCAGACTTCGTCACCGAGTTCATAGTTCCAAATGTAGAGATCCAAGACAAATCGAGGAGATGGGCGATCCAAACCGATGGGTCGTCAACATGAAAAAGAGGGGGAGTGGGGGTCATCATCAACAATTCAGAAGGAGACGTCCTCAGGTACGGAGTACAACTTCAATTCCCCACCACCAACAATGAAGCAGAATACAAGGTCATATTGACGGGGCTTAAGATCGGGAGAGATTTGGTGCCAGGCACTTACTCCTTCAAAGCGATTCTAAATTGGTGATAGGACAGATAAAGGGTGAATATGAAGCGAAGGAGGACAAGATGCAAAAATACCTCAGGCTGACGAACCACCTAACCCAAGAGTTTGATCGGGTAGATTTCACACAGGTCCCTAGGAGCTAGAACTTAGAAGTAGATGAAGTAACAAGGCAAGCATCATCTGAAGAAGGAACAATGCCACCAGATTTGAAAATAGAAGTGCAAAGCATCCTAGCATTGAAGAATTCCACACTTTTGCGATTCATAACCAAAACAGTTGGACGACTCCGATTCTCTCTTTCCTCCGAGACGGACGACTTCTAGCAGACGTTGACGAGGCCAAGAAGGTCAGAAAGAGAGTGGCTAGGTTGCGGTCCTGAATGATGCCTTGTATAAAAGAGGGTTCTCCATGCCTTATCTAAAGTGTGTCAAAGAAGATGAAGCTAAGTATATCCTAGAGGAAGTCCATGAAGGAATATACAGAGAACACATGGGCCCGAGATCCCTAGTAAGCAAGATCATCAGAACAGGTTACTTCTAGCCCACCATGCAGAAAGACGCAAGGGAATTCGTTGGATGATGTGATAAGTGCCAGAGGTTTGGTAATGTCCAACATGTCCCAAGAGAGACGATGACGACCATAACTTCCCCATGACCATTCGCTCAATGGGGATAGACATCATGGGCCTATTACCTCAAGGTAAAAGATAGGTAAAGTTCTTATTGGTTGCAATTGACTATTTTACGAAATGGGTTAAAGCGGAAGCACTACCCACTATCATGGAGGCAAAGATCCAGAACTTTGTATGGAGAAACATAGTTTGTAGGTTTGGAATACCAAGGACGATAACATTAGACAACGATTGCCAGTTTGACAGTCAAGTCTTCAGGATCTTCTGCTCAGGACTAGAGCTGCGTTTGGATTGGGCTGATTGCGTTTGCGTCTGCGTTTTGTTTGTTTGTTTTTGTTTTTTTTTTTTTTTTTTTCACGCATTTTTCAGATTGCGGCTACTGTTCATGTACTGTTCAATGAACAGTAGCCGCAAACTTTGACTTTTCAAACTTTTTTGGACCAATCAGTGCACATCGTGTACTATTCATGGACCCACAAATTTCACTTTTCAGCAACTTTTTTATTACAAATGGGTCCCACAGTACTATTTACACATTTAAAAATTATTTCTCTATAGTGTTTTTCAGTTTTCAGTTTTCAGCTGTATCCAAACGGACCCTAGGAATCAGAAATCAGTTTTCTTCTCCAAGACATCCATAGGCCAACGGACAGATAGAAGTGACAAATCGAACACTATTGAAGATCATCAAAGTTTGTATGGAGGAGGCAAAATGTGCATGGCTGGAGGAACTACCCAACGACTTGTGGGCATACTAAACCACCATGAGGACCCCGACAGGAGAAATGCCATTCAGACTCACCTACATTACCGAAGCAGTAATACTAGTTGAAATAGGATTCACCAGCATGAGAAAAGAAGTTTTACATGAAGATAGCAACTACGATCAATTGAAGGTTAACCTGTACTGCTTGGACGAAGTGAGAGAGGAAGCATCTCAGAAGATGCAAAGTATCAGCAGAAGATGATTGAGTACTACAAGAAGAGAGTGAAGCTTAGAAGACTTAACATAGGATATCTTGTCCTACGCAGAGTCACACCAGCAACGAAGGATTCAACACAGGGAAAGCTTGGACCAACCTAGGAAGGACCTTATAAAGTCATCCACTATTCAAGACAAGGAAGCTACCATCTAGAGTCAATGGACAAGAAAAGATTACTGCAACCATGGAACATCGAGCATTTGAAAAAATATTATTAGTAGACATAAGGTATTGTTGTAACTATGAAATTAAGCACCTCCATTTGAAATAAAAGTACTATTCAGCGAATATTCACCAAATTGTGTACAAATATAAGCCAAGTGATAAGATTTCTTAGGTGGATGTAAATCACTCCAAAAAATGGCTAAGTGGTAAAATTCCCTAGTCGGATGTACATCACTGATGAAGCCAAGTGATGAGATTCCTTAAATGGATGTAAATCACCCCAAAAAATGGCTAAGCAATAAAATTTCCTAGACGGATATACATCACTGATGAAACTAAGTGATAAGATTCCTTAAGTGGATGTAAATCACCCCAAAAAGTGGCTAATTGGTAAAATTCCCTAGACGGAAGTACATCACCGACGAAGCCAAGTGATATGATTCCTTAAATGGATGTAAATCACCCCAAAAAATGGCTAAGTGATAAGATTCCTTAAGTGAATGTAAATAACCCCAAAAAATGGCTAAATGATAAAATTCCCTAAACAAATGTACATCACTGACGAAGCCAAGTGATAAGATCCCTTAAATGGATATAAATCACCCTAAAAAATAACTGATTGATAAAATTCCTAACAATGATACAAATCACACAAAAATGACCAAGTCATTAAACCTTGACGAAGTCAAGTTCCTTTGCAAACACAAATCACCAAGAAAAAAGAAAGCAAGAACAACCATCGAAGATAGGGTAAACGAACAACGGCATAAATATATAGTCATCGAAAGCATCAGTTTAGAGTTAATATTTAAAACCCAAAAACACACTGGGCGAGAAAATTGTTTCAAAGCTAATATTTGAAGCCCAAAAAAACATTAGGCACCTCCACAAAAAAAGAAAAGAAAAAGGAGAATGATTAATAGGGGAATGCTTAAACAGTAGCCTCGTCACCACCAGCACTGTCGACAGAAGCATCCTCAGGTTCACGATCATTTCCCTCCGGAGCATTCTCTTCAAGAGCAGCAGCAGTAGCTTGGACGGCCTCATCAGCCTCCATCTCCTTATCTACTTCCTCGAAATCCAAATCCTCCAAGTTGACTCTCGAGAAATGCTTCAGCATGTATCGCCTGAGGAGCTCAAAGCCCTTGTAATACCAGTTAAAGTGGATGGTGTTGTATTCTTCAATCTATTGGAAAGCCTAGACGGCCTTAGCAGCCACAGACCTGACCTTTTGGTTCACGGCTTGGAGCTGTTCGTCCTTTTGCAGTGTCAATTGCTTCTCAACTCTGAGCTCGTTAGCCAACACTGTGGCCTTCTCCTTAGTTGTGTTGGCTTCGTCCATGGCGGTAATGAGGTCTCTTCTCAACTTTGTAGCCTCGGCCTCCAAAGCCTCCACTTTGGACACCGCCACCACGACCTTCTCCTCCTGGCAAAGGTACTTAGTAGATATGTGGATCGCCTCCCCTAGAGCCTAAAAGTCATAAGGAAGGGAGGGTTATAAAATTACAAAAACCATTCCAAATCATAAATGAAACAAAAGGAAACTTACCTGGTCGAGGTTGTGGATATGGCAGTTCACAAGCTCATGGGAAGGGACACCAACAAGCGCCTTAAGATCGTTAGCAGTAACAGTGGAATGGGCCCTCGCTAGAGCAATCCCAACATTGTCCTAGACATTGGACGTCTAGGAGCCCATTTTCTCCTTTCCCTTGGTCATGGTCCTCTGCCTCTTTAGACAAGGAGTGAGCTCTTACAGGGAAGTCGCGGGAGAGGTCGTCCTTATGGCTTCAGGGACGGAGAGATAGCCGAGGAGACCGAGACCCCCTTCTCAACGACCCAAACCACTTTCTTCCCTAGGCTCGAAAGGGCTCGTTATTCTTGGCCTTCATCTTTGCATACATCTCCTGATTGAACTTGGTCATCATTTCTGTGCACCAAAAAAAAAAAAAAATTTAAAAAAAAATCACTTTTTTCTTTGATCTCGATAACGCGTAAGATGAAGGACGAAGGCTCCAGACCCAGGAAGTGATGAGCCAAAGTTCGGGGATCGATGAGGTCGTCAAAGTCGTCGATCATCTTTGTGTACTTAGTGGCCACCTGGACGCACTTCTTATATCTTCTCTTAAGCTTGGGGTGCTCCTTAATTGTGAACGCACACAACAAACAAAGGTTAGTGATGAATCAGGTTTGAGAAGAAAAACTATCAAAAAGCAAGTGGCGGACGACGCACCTAAGTTTAGGGACCTCCACTGACGAAGCAATCTAGGAACCTCACCTCAGAAGTCGTCAGAAAGTGTCTCCCATCCATCTCCAGACATGAAGAAGTATCTGGAATTCCAATACCAGAAGGACGAAGGAAGATCCGTAATAATCCTTGCCTGCCGACCCAGGGCACCAGCTCATAGTACCCGTACTCTTTAGACTCTTTCAGACGATACATGTGAACGAACTCATCCAACCTGATCATGTCACCATCAGTGACGACCATCCAAATCTCCATACAACTAATCACTTCCACGAGTTTGGCATAAGTTGCCCAAGAGTGATGCTAAAATGGTTCAAGAGTTCCATGATGAATGGGTGGACGGGGAACCTAAGACTACATTGGAAAGCAGCCTCGTAGAAGCACATTTCTCCAAGAGAGAAATGACAGGCTTTCTCCCTCTCTCGAGGAAGATGAACCTTGACTTCCTTAGGAACTGGAATCCATCCCTAAACTTAAAAAAGGTGTTAGCGTCTAAGGCATACTTTTCCCTAAGGGCATGAAAAGGCCTAATCTCCCTCCGTCTTGACGACGAATGGCCCGACGCAGTAGTATCTCCTCCCGCCCTAACGGGGTCATCATTAGATGACAATCAATCTCAAGCTCACTAGACCTCACCTCAAACACTACCTCCCTCTACCCACCATTTCCTTAAACCAATTCAAGGATCGTGTAGCAAAGGATGCAAATCAGCCAATTTAGACTCTTTTAAACGATACAAGTGAACGAATGTCACCATCAGTGACGACCATCCAAATCTCCATACAACTAATCACTATCTTCCACAAGTTTGGCATAGGTTGCCCAAGAGTGATGTTGAAATGGTTTAAGAGTTCCATGTTGAATGGGTGGACGAGGAACCTAAGACTACACTGGAAAGCAGCCTCGTAGAAGCACACTTCTCCAAGATGTGAGAGACCGCGCCCTCGGTCTGTTTTTATGGAATGTTGGGCCAAACCCATGTGAATGGGTGGAGTCGTGTTATTGCCTCTCAAAATGGAGGTTCGACTAGTTATATTTTTCCCTTTAGATTAAGGGTTTTACAATGGAGTTGCCACTTATTTAATTACTGGAAAAATAAGAAAACCATAATTGAAAAATTCCTCATTTTATTAATTTGAAATTGAATTTACATTGATCATAGGAAAATTACATGGCTTTGGTCCTAGATACAATCTAAGATAAAGTGCATGGTTTTGTTTCCTAGTTACAATCTAAAAATCGAAAATTACATGGATAAGCATTTGATCTACTAACCCTTGATTTAAGTTCGGAGGCTATGTTACAAGGTGGGAAGGTGTTAGGCATCCACCTTGCCCGGTGAAACCGGTCTTCTAGACTATGGTGGCCAACATTCATATCACATCATCCAATATGTTATCCATCAATTTGCATGTTGAATTTAAAGTGTGTGCATGTGATGACCCTAATTCAATTTATTAAGCATTGCATTTGGATTGAAAAATAAATTTTAGTAAATGTGTGTGTATGGTGATATCCTAGATTCAAATATTTGAAAGAATTATGAAACAAACATGTTTTTCATATTTTTGATGTAGATTTAAGATCAAAACTAGTGCTTATGCATGAACATGTGATGAACAACCAAGAATATGTGAAGAACACATAAGAACATTCAAACATATTCAAGAAAATTTAAGTAATTACTATCATACTTTAATCCTAAATTCTCATCATGGCAACACAAAAAACAAGTTAGGGAAAGAGATTATACCTTCATGCAATATTTATACGGTGGAGGAGGAGACTCTTGATGGATGTCTTAAGGGTGGAGGAAAAGAAGAGCTAGGAGAGGGAGAGTAAGCCTCACTCAATACCTTGAGTCTCAGAAAGACTAAGATATGATACGACTACTTAACTTCACTAGAACTCAAGAAAAGAGAAGAGATGGGATTTTTGTGTCTTGAAATGAAGAGAGGGGGGGTTTATATAGTAGTGATGGAGGAAATATGAATGGAAAGCCATTTAATGAGGGTTGACAAAGAATCATGAACCTAGACCTCATTTTAGCCTTTGGGGAAATTTGGTGCATTAAATGTGGAGATTGATGAGAGTGAAGAGCAAGCAAAGTTCGGTTTTCCCATAGCTGTTGTAACAGCCTGTAGAGCCAAATTTGAAAAATCATATCTACCTTAATTCTGATCGGAATTGTCTCATTCTTGTGCTCAAATTGAAGCTCTAGATGTCTAGTTTCTGAGAAAATTAACCTCATTCACAGATTCAAAATATTCTGAGAGATATCGATGAAATGGTGAGCAGAGGTCATTTGTTAGAAAATGGTTTCAACACAATTAACATTAATAAGTCCCAAATTAGCTCCCAATTAACATTAAATGGCTCCAATCACTCCCATTTCAGACTTAATTGGTTCCAAATTTACTTTAATTAAAAGATAATTGCACAAATTACTCATTGAATAATTAATATTTAACTATCTAGTTAATTAGGTGTATGCAATCTTACCATAAAATATAGTCCTAACCAATCAAATTATGACACATCATCGATCTCAAATTGATTATACTTATAACCAATTAAAATCAATTGTTCATAATCACATATAGTCGGACTCAATTTGTGATAGTGCATCTCAGCTATTAAAACTTGATTTGATGATAACTTTCAATCTGATGGTCTGATTAGGGCTCATGACCAGTCGATTTGACGTTACAACATCAAGATCATTTTGGTAAAATGAGATTAAGGATTTAATGACCAGAATCAAGATGCATATTTCCAATGTGAAATTACCCTTTTACCCTCCATGTGAGGTTAAATGCGGGTTGCAAAATAAGGTGTCAACACAAGTGAGAAATGACAGGCTTTCTCCCTCTCTCGAGGAAGACGAACCTTGACTTCCTCAGGAACTGGAATCTGTCCCTAAACTTAAAAAAGGTGTCAGCGTCTAAGGCACACTCTTCCCTAAGGGCATGAAAAGGCCTAATCTCCCTCCGTCTTGACGAGGAATGGCCCGACGTAGTAGTATCTCCTCCCGCCTTAATGGGGTCATCATTAGATGACAACCCTGTCTTAAGCTCACTAGACCTCACCTCAGACTCTACCTCCCTCAACCCACCATTTCCTTAAACCAATTCAAGGATTGTGTAGCAAAGGATGCAAATCAGCCAATACAATACCGAAATTTCTATCCCTAAATACGAAATCCTCAATTGAGGGGTGCTGGGTGCTAAAAGAACCAAAAGATGCCCCTAAACGGGCGAAGAGAAACGAAATGGAGGGATAGAGCTGCCTAACCTCAGAGCTCTCAACCATGGAACTAAAAAAAGGAAAAAAAATGGTGGAAATTTATATCCTTAAACAGAAAAGGAAAGGTAGGTAATTTTCACTATAAAAAAGGAGAAGAAAAAGAAACCATACCTCAGAAAACCAGACTTAGAAAGGAAAAAGTTGGTGGAACTCAAGAAAGCTCGAAGAGGAAAAATGCAAAGCAACGATGACACAAGAGAGAGAAAAAGTGAAGAAGAAAAAGAAAAACGAAGTGGCTTAAAAAGCTAAACTTGGAAAACTGAAAAACGGCAGGAAACCCAAAAGTCCCTCGGATAAAGCGTTGGCATCCACCACTGAGAGTGCGTCACGTGGCCATAACACGTACAATGCCGCGACTTTGCCTTAAATGCAGACACAACCAAAATGCCAAAAGCCACATCCAAGCAAAACGACCTTTCGTATTCTTGAGATCGTCATCACATGTAAGGACAATCTTAGAATAGGGGGGTAACTGATGGATCCAGTAATTACCCTCGCCCAAGGAAGCCAGCCTGGACGAAGATAGAGTGTTATGAAAGCTACCATTTAATGCCCCGACAGTTACACATCGTGAGAAGACTATTGGGGCCCTAATAAAGGCCAAATTGAAGACCTGAGACGTTACCAAAGCTCTCCTTAAACCACCATTTAAGAGAGCAATGTCTATTAAAGAAAGCCGATATATATAGACCTAGAGAATCCAAGAGAAGGGACAGACATTCTACTCATCTTAAACTCCTACTATCGAGTTCTCTATCTTCCTTGAGCCATATTCACTGACTTTATCATTAGAGACTTCGTGACTGGCACCACACCGATGATCCCCCTAAGAAGATCCCATTCTTCTTTTTTCTAAAACTTGTAGGAACTTGGACGAGCTCGTGTTGATCCATCTAGACGAACCTACTCATTGATGATTTCTGAATCATCGATTTCCCTTGTAGATTCCTCTGTTCCTAGGATTTAGGATGGTGTATTCATGCAAGTAATTTACTTGTAAGTTGTTACTCTATTAATCCTGATTATATTCAAGTTCTTTCAATTTGACTCAAATTCTTAGTTGTTAACCTGTTAGATCCTTTGTTCCTTATCATCGATCATATTTCATGTTCAAGCTGTTTATCGTAGTTTCGATAAGTCCTATATACGTTGTGACTTAGCATGACTTTAATTAGTTTACTTAGCTTATTGATACCCTATAACTTAGAATTGCAATAAGAAATTAGCTCTTGGTACTTGATTGTAATAAGAATTTGGCCTGTTGATTTCCATCTTCAATAATTACATCAATTTGAAAAAAAAAAAAAAAAAAAAAAAAAAAAAAAAAAAAAAAAAAAAAAAAAAAAAACCTCTTAAGTAAGGTGTCATTGAACTACATTCCTTTTGAGAATTGAATTCAAATCCCCAAATCAACATCTTTAGCAAACATATCCAAGCATCATAGATACACCAGCACTTAGGGGTGTGCGCGGGTCGGATTGGGCGGGTAAAGGCTAATATTTCTATCCAATCCGCCACTAGCGGGTTGGGAAAATTCCAATCCGCCACCTACCCACCAAAGTCTAAATCCGGCGGATTGGTTACAAATTTTGGCGGTTTCAACTCAGTGGGTTAAGCGGGTTGGCATTAGCAATGTTTTTCTTTTTTTTTTTTAATTATCACAAACTACAATTTGTTATTGATAATCTCAAAATATAACTAATGCACACAAAAAACTAAAGGTAGATTTCATTGAATAATCTCAATTCCAACACAAACATAGAGTCAATGAAAAAGAGATATATCATCTCTAACAAAAGTAGGCTCTGCCTTACAACTTAGGAAATTTAAAAATAGTAGAATTAAATCAACAAACTCAAAGTCTTAACATTCCCAAAGTCACATCAAGGATTCAAAATAATAACATACCAACATAACAAATAAACTTCAAAATGGTATGGTCTCAAAAGCCATAATGTAATCAAATTAAACCCACTGAAAATAAACTCAATTCTAACAAAAGTTCTTCACAAAATAGACTTCATCAATCAACTTCAAGCTTGGTACCACTCCAAAAGTTAAGTTGAACTCCTCCAAAGCAAGTAGCAACCTAATCAATCATCCACAACATAAGATAAAATTAGGAATGTTACTGTTATCTATATAAGATAATGAAAATTGCACATAATCCTAAGTTGCTTTAAGTACAACAATGCCAAATATAATGATGCAACGGTAAATCCCTATGAACTACACTGGCAACAAGCATTTGAACACTTGATTTTACTCTGTTATTATATTGTTAATGTTATAATTTATAATGTAATCAATCTAATCAAGTTTAAGCAAATGAAGATAGAGAATGGATGTTACCTGCCTAAGCCAAGTTCCTCAAAATCAACTAAATCAATTCTCCACATCTTTTATATTTAAAGCCGCAAATTTTGAAATAAAAATATTACATATAATAAACATGTTACTGCAATTAATCAAAACGAACTAAATTAAAGTATCCATGAACCAACTTCAACAAATAATTAAAAAAAAATGTTACCTGACTCAATTTCTTCATATTTTTCTATGTCATCCATAGCCTTTCGAAGGTTGATTGGAATTGGTGAAGACCGCAACCAATTTTGTCCACAAATAAGAGCCTCCACCATCTTTGGAGTTAGAGAACTTCGAAATGGATCAAGTACACGTCCACCAGTACTAAAAGCTGACTCAGAGGCCACTGTGGAGACTGGAACAGCCAAGACATCTCGTGCTATTTGAGAGAGAATTTGATACTTGTGGCTATTAAGCTTCCACCATGCCAAAATATCAAATTCAGCATTGCCTAGACCCTCACAATTTTCTGTCAAAAACCTATCCACTTCAGATTTATTCTCCAAACTTTCTGCCTCCTCCAAGTGTTTCTTATATTGAAAGGCAAATGACTTGCTATCATCTTCCTCCTCATTATCAACATCCATCTCTTCAAAAGTTTGACTTACACTAGGTTTTGCAATATTAGCACTAGTATCCTTTTGAAGATAGTGCTCATATAATTTTTTTAATTTTGCCTCCACCATTGCTGTTAGTTCTTCTGCCTTGGATTTCTCATAAACTTGTTTAAAGGAAAACATGATATATCTCAATTTATAACGAGGGTCTAGCACAACAGCAACATACAACAAAAAAATTGATATTTTTAATATTCTCCCAATATTTGTCATATTTCTTTCTCATGCTAGCAGCCATATTCTTTAACATATTATCCTCACTTCTACTTAAAGTCAACAATTTAGATTGCACTAACACAAGTTCATGGAAAAATGCATTCGATGTGACATATAAAGAGCCTGAAAATCGCAAAGTCACCTTATAAAAAAGTTTTAGAAATTGCACAAAGATTCTAGCCTTTCCCCAATCAAGCACATTAGGAGGCCCAATATTCTTTCTCCCCCTCCCTTTTCCTCTCCCATTATCATCCTCAACCCCAACCTCATTCTCATCATTATCATCATCATTGAAATATGAGTCAAATTGTGAGTCTTCCTCTTGTAGCCGCTCAAAAGCATTTTGGAACTTTACAGCTGCCTCCAACATCATATAGGTCGAATTCCACCTAGTTGGAAGATCTAGGCATACTAGACTTTTACTAGGAATTTTTTCACGCTCTACACAATTCTTAACAACTGATTCATTTTGATCTTTTAAGCCCTCACACACAATAAGATTAACAATATGTGCACAACACCTCATATGCAAAAACTCATTATCCAAAATGGTGGTCTTCCAATCCTTAGTTTTTCTTTTCAGATATTGTATGGCAATATCATTTGAACTTGCATTATCAAGTGTGATTGTAAATATCCTATCTATCTCCCACTCTTGCAAGCACTTCTCAATATGCTTGCCAATTGTGACACCCTTGTGATTAGGAACAATACAAAAATTTAAGATTCTTTTATGCAAGTTCCAATCATTATCAATCCAATGAGCAGTAAGACACATATAGTTAAGATTTTGAATTGATGTCCAAGTGTCAGTGGTTAGGCATACTCGTTGCTTTTGAAATGCTTTTTTCAATTTTTTCTTCTCTTCATAATAAAGATTCATACAATCACGAGCAACAGTGGTGCGACAAGGGATAGTGAACCTAGGTTCCAAAACCTCAACAAAAAACTTAAAGCCTTCCTTCTCTACATGCCTAAAAGGTAACTCATCAACAATTATCATCTTTGCTAGGGCATTCCTAGCAATTTTTTCACTAAACCCCACTGCTTTAAGAGTAGATTGCCCTTCTTCTTTTTTAAGAAAACAAAGTGTCTTTTGTTTTTTGTCTACGACCTTATAAGGGGATGTGGGGCATTGATTATAAAGATGATTCCATAAATTACTAGTCCCATCCCTTTTCCCACGACATCCATAGTCTTTACCACAGTAATTACATGCTGCTCTAGGGTTATTAGGATCACAATCACCCATTATTGAAAAGTGATCCCAAACTTCAGATTTTTTCTTTTTAGGACGCTTAGGAGGAAGTGCATTAGTATTACCTGTGGTTGGAGACTCAGTTTTGTCATTGGGTTTTTCATTGTGGGCACCAGATGTTTCACCCTCCATCACCTATTAAAAAAATTAGACAAAGACAAAGAATAAGATGAACCGTAAGAATATGTAATATATAACAATATAACATATTAACTTGAATATACAATGAACAATAGATACTTGAATATACAATGAATTGCCTCTGCCAGAAATAGAATGGCTTTGCATGTAATATATTAACACTTTTTATATTATATAAATTAATCAAATGATGGAAACTGAAATAAGAAAGACACAAAAACTAAATAATACAAGACAAGAAAGCAAATTGGCAATATCAAGTGTGCTGTCAGTGAAGAGTTGAAAGGATATAAAATAGGTTTCTATTATCACTTTTTATATTATATATATTTCAAATGATGGAAACTGAAATAAGAAAGACACAAAAACTAAACAATAAAAGACAAGAAAGCAAATAAGCAATTACCTTTGTGCTACCGGTGAAGAGTTGAAAGGATATAAAATAAGTTTCAAAAAAGTTAAAGAAGAAAAAGGGCAAAACAGTGGCTGAACTGAAGGTGTCGGCAGTGAGAAGAAAAAGTGAGACTTAGAGCATATAAATACCAATAGTATAAATATAATGTATTTACAGCTGAAGTAAATGGGGTGGGTGGTAGGTAAGAGTGTTTAGGGTTTCAATATTGACTTTTTAGATTTTGTTTAAGGAATTTTTTGAAGGCTGGTTCTGTTTAGGGAATTGATGATTAATTAGCTGTAAAAATTTATTAGGTGAATTGATTAACTTTAAATACTTAACAATTTCAACTAATATTTTTTTTTATGTATGTAAAATTATTAATTAAGCGGGCGGGTTGGGTTGTAGCGGGTTGGCAATTTTTCAATCCATAACCCAATCCAATCCGCAATTTTTGGGGTCTAACCCGCCCAACCCAAACCGCCTAACTTAATGACCCGCACATGGCGGGTGGGTCGGTTGTGGGTCGGATGGGTCGGCGGGTTAAGCGGATATTTTGCACACCCCTACCAGCACTCATATTGATTAGGCAAAATTAAAATCATCAAACAAACACAATCAGTTACGTAGATTCCAAATCTATACTTCAAAAGTTCTCTTAATTGAGACATTACCAAACCACATTCATTTTAGAAAAAAATCAAATTCCCAAATCAACATCTTAAGCAAACAAATCGAAGTTTGCCAAAAGTCATCTATACACCTACAATCATATCAACAGGCAAAATTAAAATCATTTAAAACAAACAGAATCAGTCTCATAGTTCCAATCTATCCTTTATTTTTCTTAAACAAATACAAATAGTGTGATTGATAGTAGAGGCCAATACACATAATCGCATTGCAGTTTCTTATATAAACCCAGATACAGTGAAAAGGTACAAAAAAGGACGAAACAAGCTGCCAGAGCACTTTGTAGTTGCGGGAAAGAGACCATATTGGCTACAGAACGTTTGAAAAGGAATCGTTTAGTGTTGAGAGAGAAGATGAGGGCAATTTCAGGTGTACGACTCTGAGTCCTTCAATGAGATAATGAAATGTTTACATGCGAGCACGTTTGTACTTCATTTAATGGCTGTTGGGTCAGCGTTGGACCTATAGCAAAGACAGAAATCCAAGAACTGCAGTATTATTTTGGTTTTACGGGAGTACAAGGCTACATGTAGTGCAAATAAAGATCTAATTAACGCTTTGTTTGTTTCAACATAAACGTTTTTTGAAAAATGGTTCATTTTCCAAAGAGCATTTTCTAGAAAACTATATCATTTTCCATTGTTTGGTAACAACCTTAAAAATAAGCTAAAGAATGTTTTCTGGTGTTTGGTATGCAAATTTTTTATTTATTTATTTTTATTTTTTATATTTCTTGTGTAATTTAAAACATGTGTATTATGTAAAGCAACTAATGTAATCAATATATATATTTGGTTTTCATACTAAAATTTTGACAATAAATACAATCAAAATTAGTTGTCAAATTTTCATAATCTCTACCACTCATCTTGCTCATATATATGGACAGTAACGTCCATACATACATACATACATACATACATACATATATATATATATATATCAACCATTTGTCTATATACATAAAATTGACATAGGAATACATTTTTAATAAGTACAAATAACAAATAACTTTTAATTGTCTATTCTTTTTGCTGGTACACTAACTGTCTACTATAGTCAACCACGTCTTTAATATTACCCGAAATTATGTATTTATATAATGTATCTACATAATATATTATCACTGCATAGTATTTGCATAATGTATCTACCAACAAATAAAATTCTCCTGAACAATTATCATTTATTATATAACAATATTATTAATTTACTATAAAGATTATCCTATGTAAAAGCAATTTAGAGCCTTATAGGTACTATGTTTAAAATTTTCATCTTTTACTTCATTCATTCTTTCTTCTTATTTTTTATTTTTTAATTTTTATATTTTTTAGCACTTTTATGTACAAAAAAGAACTACCTGCAATCCATCAAACCAAAAATTTCTTAGAGAAAAAAATAAAATCAAGTTTGAAATTCAAAGTAAAGAATTGGGATTTTGGTAGAAAAGAATAAAATAATTACCGCTGCAAATATGTTTTCCTTTGCAAGTTGGTAGAGAGGAATGAAATAATTACTGAGTAATGAGGGGAAAAAGAAAAATCTAATAAGAGAACTATGTTATAAAGGGGAAGAGAAACATGGAGAGAGAGAGAGAGAGAGAGAGATCTATGGAAGAGGGGAGACCAGAGTTAGTGACAGTGAGGGTGTGAGGAAAGAAAAAGAAAAGGGAAGAGAGAAAGAGTGAGAGAGTGTACCATGAGAGAGAGATTGTTTTCCAAAATTTTTTTTTGGAAAACAACTTATAGAAAACAAGTCTTATTTTTATTAAGATTTTTCATTGACTAAAGATAGTTTTCCGTTGACCAGTTTTTTTTGTGCTACCAAACACTGGAAAATGTGGAAAACTATTTTTACAGAAGGTTTTCCAACGAAACAAACAGAGCGTAAGAAATATATAATCATAGCCATCGAAGTAAACCTCATTTTTGCACCATAGACTGCTATTATGCCGCTCCAAAAGGCCAAGATCATGCTTCGAATGGAAACAAAAGTTAAAAGATAAGCAAGTTGTCTTAGGTATGTGGCACGGGTAGCCGAAAGATGTGCAGCTAGGCAGTGAATTATAATGGGGGAAGATGAGAAACCAAAAGCCAGCAAATCAAATAGCATAAATTTTTTGAATTTTCCGTTTTCTCTTAAAAATGCTATGCCTTTGTCTTTGTATCCTTCAGGCGGGTTGATCGCTGCTGTGAAGCTAAGAGTTGCAATGATTGTGGATATAACTAAAAAGACGTGGGACAATTTCTCATAATATTTACCTATAATTTCCTCTACCCTGACCTCTCCAGCCTCTTGCCATTCCTTTTCTCGTCCGTCAACCATCCGATCCAAACTGAGTAGAGCGAAGCCTCTATTCAACTTCAACTTTGACATGATCCTAACCTGTAAGTGTTCACGAGGGGAAACATGACTGACTAAATTCCTTAAAATAGCAAATTTCCATCTTCGAACATGCAAGGTCTATGTATATTCTTACATGACAAACGACTTAATGTTGAAGATTTATGGTCTGTTTGGAAGTTTAGAAAGGAAGGAGAGTAGAGGGAAGTAGTGGGGAGGAGAGTAGAGGAGAATAGTTATCCTCCACCTTGTTTGGATGTTTTTAAAATTAGTAAGGGGAAGAGAGTAATTAGCCCTTCCTCTTGTTTGGATGTTTCAAAAATTGGGATGGAAAGGAGAGGAAATGATTTAAATAAACAAATTTACCCCTATTTGAAAATGGACTTGCAACATTGGTCTATGATTAATTTGTTAAATTAAATAATTATGACTATAGCATGCAATATTTTTTTTTGATAATTTTTTTTTATGTGAATTAAATAATCAACATTGGTCTATGATTAAATATTTTTTCTGCCTTTTTATTATACTAAAAAAAAACCATCCTTAATTGATAATAATTAAAATAAGAAAAAAAATGTTTGATTTGTTTGTTTACTGAAAAAATCAACAAAAATATTGAATTTTGAGTGTTTCTTTCATTTATTATTATTTTTAATATTTTTATAAATCTTTTGATTTTAAAAATCAACTGCAAAAGTTGATATTAACTTTTTTGACCCTCAAATTCAGATATTTGGTACATGGTCTTGAAAAGGCTCAGGAACATGATAATTGTGACAATGCATTTGTTTCCCACGCCACTCATTTATTCTTGGAGGTGAAAAAAAAAAAAAAAAAAAAAAAAACCGACGTTAGCGATATTATATGCCATACAGTCATTTATAATAAGTTTAGGAAAATAATAATTTTTATAATATTTTTTTCATAAATTAATATTAAAATATTTTAGATAGTAAAGTTTAGTATCTTACCCTTGGAAAAAAAAAATCATATCAGATGGTGTAATATCAAATGGTATAGTATAAGTTTACGATCTACTGTTATTATTTCTCTAATTTCATTTCATTTTATGTTAATTTTTTTGTTTGTAATTTTGTTAATTTAGAAAGGGTAAATTGGGGAATTCATTTGGTCAATAATCTATCTACTCTACTCTCCCTCCAAATCTCTCCAATTTGGGATAATTAAAAATAAGGGGTTAGAGGTTGTTGAAACCCCTCCAAACTCCTCCAAACCCCTCCCCCTCTTTCCTTAAAAAACTTCCAAATAAGGTAATTGAATTACTCCCCCTCCCTTTACTCTACTCCCTCCTACACTTTTTGGCACTATTCATGGGTCGCATTGTACTATTTCAACTAACTTTTAGCTTTATCTATAGAACTTTTAGCAATAATTTTTCAGTTTTAGCAAAATAAGCGGTATCCCAATACATCCTACCTTAATTGGATGATTACTCTAATGATCTTATTTAGCAAATGAAGTAGAATATTGCATATATATATATATATATATATTTATTTATTTATATGTTTTAAGGTCATTATTTTTTCGAAACTTAAAAGTTAAAAAAGAAAAGAAAAGCAAATGTCTCCATTTAAAACATCAAAATAGATGTTAAAAAATTGGTTGTAAAAAGTGGATATAAAAATATCATTATCTTTGAAGGGAAATGTTAACCAATATCCTAAGGGCATTTGCCTGAACTTTCTCTTTAACTTTTTTTTACCCTTAATTGTAATGTTGTCTCTCTTCAAATTTTTTTTTTTCCCAGCTTGTTCAAATATTAGGAACTATAAAAGCACTCATTATGTAAACATTGATGATTCCTTGGAAATCAGTAGGTTGAAAGTCTCAGGCGCTGACGATCTTAGGGCTTGATCCTGAAAGAAACAAATACTAAGTCAGAGGAGACCGGCCAAAAGTCCTCCGATGGTAAAGTCAGTGGATTTGTGATTCCAAGTAAAAAGGGAGTATTCTGTGAAAAGTGTCTGAATTTTTTTACCTTCTCATCAATAAATGCTTACATAGCATACGTGAAACGGTTATTTGTTTAATAATCGTTCCTATTATTGAGGAGTTCGGAGGATTTGGAGGTAACTTTCATAACCACCATGGAAGTTACCTTATTTGGGCCTGTGTTTCATAATGGTTAATAGAGAACTTGGCTAATAGCAGTTCAACTCGTCCCTTACACTTGGTGGAAATCAAAATTGTCCAAAGCTCAACACTCTCAGAGTCCAATGAACTCGTCCATCCTTTATTAAGGACGGACGAGGTTATTAGGGATGATTTTTCCTTATGCATTCACTTTTTCCTTCTTTTCTCATGGACGACCTGTATGGATGAGATGAGACTTGTGCATTTTCATTACACCATCAGTTGCCCCCTCGTCCACATGGGTCGTCAAGAGGATGGGTAACCAGATATCATTTCCTTTGGATGTATGCATTTGGTATCAATGAGTTGATGTGTCACATGTCATAATTTAACTGGTTACTAGTCCCGTCAATTAGCTTTTTCGAGGTAAACGCCACATGTCACCTCCTGATTTGTTGTGTCGTTTCATGTGCCCAGGTCAGCTGCCTATATATAGTGGAATTCCTCTAGTACCCTTCATATTTCTGAGATTTTCCGTCTTTGACATTTGTCGTCTAGAGCCTCGTCTAGGAGTTTCCTCATGACCATAGCCTCTGTTCGTATTAGAGCCAGGTATTCCCTCTTTTCTCGTCTTTTAGGTTTCTCTTCAATTGTTTTTCAAAAATGTCTGAAACAGTTATTTCCTCGTCTAGTAGTAGTACAGAAAGAGCCATAGACAAGTATTACGACGAGAGTAGTTATAATAGCACTAGTTTTAGTGGTACTAGTAATAGTAGTGGGGGGAATACCACGAACGAAGAGTATGTTTCTGGCATCCCTAGGTTCCCTGTGGAAGTCGTCCAAGAATAGCTTAGGAAGGCTTCGGGGTCCCAGGCAGGCATCTCGTCCAATATCCCTCTGTCTAGTCCTTTGGACGAGGCGGAGATTACTGTTTATAGTTGCGCGGTAGATATCCCTTCCAAAACAGATGAGCAAAGACTTAATAATCTTAGGCCGTGGTACCAGATCCCGGACGAGGGTAACCCCAGGTTGCTCGTCCATGGAGAATGGTGTTGTAATCCTCATTTTGGGATAGGCGTCTACGAGGCTTATTTATTGAGGGGGTCTGAGATTTCCTTTAAATGCTTTTACTAGAGAGCTATTGGTTAGGCTAGGTTTGGGGTTATGTCAATTCAACCCTAATGCGTAGAGATTGGTCACCTCTATGCAAATTTTGTGGAGGGAAGTATTTGGAGGGGACCATCTTCTTACTGTGGACGAGTTCCTTTATTGTTACAAACCTTCAGAAATACACCAATCCCTTGGATTTTACCAATTCACAGCTAGGGGTAAAGACTATAGATTGCTAAAGTCCCTAGCCTCATCTGACAGAAAATGGAAGACGGAGTTTTTCTTCGTCTCCGGCTTCTGGGTTGGGAATCCTGTGGATGTTGGTCGGGACACGTTTGGTCGTTACACTAGGGACCTAGGGAACCTTCGTCCTGAGGGTAAGTCCCTACCCATTTTCTTTTTCTTCTTTTTTTTTATTTATTATTTTTTATTCATGTCTAACCTCTACTTGTTTCCTTTCAGTCGTTGGACGACCTTCTTTGAGTAAATTTCATCGTGACCGCGTCCATAGGGCTCGTCTACACGCAGATAGGGACTTCCATTCCTTGGTCATGCTTAGACGACTTGCCAAGTGGGGATTAGGCCCTAACCCGTCTGAAGAAGCACTAGCACACGAAATTATAGTAAGAAGAAGTAAGTTTTAAATTCCAAACATTCCTTACATTGTGTACTTTTTGTTTTAATTCTAAAAACTCTTTTTCCTTTTTTTTTTTTTTTTTTTTTTTTTTTTTTTTTTTTTTTAGGAATGGAAACAATGAAAGGGAACAAAGGAAAAGATGTAGCTAGTGAGGGGGATCGTCCTGAGACTGAGTCTCAGGCTCGTCCATTGGCTAGGGACAAAAGGAAACCTTTGTCTAAGAACTTGGATTTGGGAAATCTCCCCAGTCGACGAGGCAAAAAGGCTAAGCATGGCTCGTCCCAAATAATCAAGCCAAATCTTCCTTCACCCCAATAGCCTGCCCAAGTATTTGATGTAGATTCGTCCACTCCGGTTGAGACCATCTCGTCCAAGACTCCTCCACCCAAGATGACTGTGTCTGCCTCGTCTCAACCTTCTTAAAGGGTTCCTTCAAACATTATTGAAAATGAAGATCTAGCCTGGGAACGCTTTCAGAACGCTGTTTCTGATGAGGACATAAACACTTGCTATGACATGTCCCTAAAGGATTTTGAACACTCTGGTGTTCATGATCTTTTTAAGGTGAATAATTGTCTTTGCCTCGTCTTTATAAATTTTTTTTTTTTTTTTTTTTTTTTTTTTTTTTAACTTTGATCATTTATTCTTTACCTTTTTATTGGCTATGTCAAAGTTTATAGCAGTGTCTAGACAGGCCACAGAATTGGACAAGACAAGGGTCTTGTTAGAGACAAGGAATCAGGAGCTAAAGAACGAATCTAAGAAATGGGCTGAGGTAGCTGCCAAGGCTAAGGAAGAGATAAAGGAGCTACAAAACTTGAATGAGGAGTTGAGAACTGATGCAGTGGAGAAAGATACTCGTCTTGATCATTTACAGAAAAAGAATGATGAGCTGAGTACTCTTCTCTCTAAGGCGAAAAAAGATGCAGTGGCTGAATTCAAGACGTCCAAGCAATACACTAATCTTCTAGACACTAATTATGCAGCAGGTTTTGAAGATTTTAGAATGGACGCCATAGAAAACTTCCCTGAAGTGGACTTTAGCTCCATTAAGCTTAATCTGAATGTTACTGCCACTAGCTCTCTCCTTCAAACCGACTCTGAGGACGTTAATATTGAGGATGACGCTACAACTCTGCCTCCTCAGGACGACCCTAATGTTGATGCTCCCCCTGCTTAGAAACTATTTCAATGTTTGTGTTCCTTTTTTATCCGATCCACTGTTTAGGATCTTTCTCTTGCCCTTTTTTTTTTTTTTTTTTTAACTCAAGTACATTAAGCTCGTCCATGATTTTAGGACAAGTTGTTAAAACAATTAAGTTTCATTTCACAAGGGTGTTTGGACGTTGGTCGTCCGCCCTTAATTAACTGAATGAATATTTATTGTTTTCTATTATAATATGGACGAGAATTTCTGTTTCCATGATAGGTTTAGAACTTTGGCTCGTCCATAGAAGGAATTTCCCCCTTCTTAACACAAACGTATACTTTTCATTCCTTGAATTTCTTAAGTATGATTCGTCTTCATGAAATGGTAATTGTCAGCCTTACTCGTCCTTAGACTTGACTGATTTTCACGTTTTATAAAGACAAGGCCCAATCTTTTACTCGTCCATAGGTTGGATTGTTTGGTTGGGATCTTAATAGATAAAGTAAACATTTGCTTATGCATTTTCTCGTTCATGGGTTGAACTAATGCAATAGGCTTTAACTCGCCCATTATTCAAACGATTTGTAATTTCATTCGTCTATGACTTTAGCTCGTCCATGATTAGGATAAGTAAGCTCTTCAATTCGCCCATGGTTTGGACGAGCATGAGAATTTAGACAGTACATCCTTGCGTCCAGAGAATTTATTTGTCTTGGGTTTTTAGCCCTCTTATGGGTTAATCTCAACGAAAACAGTGGAAATGAACAAAAACGAAACAGGAGCTAGAGGGAAGATTGAAAGAGGGTGTAAGAAGATTATGAAAATTGGTTTACAAAATATACAACTAAGAAGAGATAAAAGATTACACGAAAATAAGGAATGGAACACAGAACTAAATACAACAAACTTAAGGATATTATTAGACTTAATAACTTTTTTACATTGGATATGCTGGTGGACATCTTACAGGGATTCTTTCTGGGATCTTTCCATAGATTGAAGCTGTAGCAGCAACTGCTTCCTTTCTTTTTCTTTTTGTCCAATGAGAGGAAAAGAAACAGACAAGTCTTTGACTGTGGATGTAATTGTGGCCAACTCCTGTTCAATAGTTTTAATCTTTTTCTTCAAGTCTTGGACCAAAGCGTTTGAGGCTGAGAAGGTGTGAGTAACCACCTCTACCATCTTTTGCTGATTATCAAGTATCTTTGAGAGGACTTTATTTTGAGCCACAGCATTTTCTGCTTGCCAGTTTAAGGCGGCTTCTGCAGAAGAGACTTGTTTTTTGGTTCCATCTGGATTGGTTCCGACAGGGTTTTTGATTTTCCAGATATGTTTGGTATTGGTTTGGGGATGATCAAAACTTTCTAGTGGAGGAAAGTTCTGAGAATAGGAAGGTGAGGCTTGGTCAAACATGTAACAAGATGGTGGGTTATGTATTTGAGCAGTAGGGAGTGACTGGTATTTTGGTATTTGTGGAAGGACCTTTTGGTAATATGGGATCAATGAAGGTTTCTGGTGCTGGTTTAGATTTTCTTTGCAAAAAGGGAAGGAGGGAAGGGTTTGTTTTCTGGTTCTAGGGTAAAGAACATAATAGTCAAATTTTCCAGATGGTTCTCCAAGAAGGTCAACTTCTGGATCTCCTGCCTCATATCTTTCTTTAAGTTTTTGCTGGAAAGATTTCTTCTTTCTTTGCGAAGGATCTGCCTCAAACATCTCTTCTTCTTGGCAATCAATACAATCACAAACATCCCACCAGATGTGTCCAGTGGATGATTTTCCTTCATAGCAAGGCTTCCCATCTTCTCGAAATCCTTGGATCTCAAGGCCATCTTCTTTAACATACGAGACTGGTTGGAGCATAGCAATCTGTGTTGGAAAGACTGTTACATCTTTCTTTTCTGAAGGATCTGTCAGGAATTTTGTCTCTACTTCCCCATTCTCTTTTCTGATAAAAAGAGGAGTCTTTGATTGAATTGGTTTAGCCGCCTGATGGAGCATCTCATATTTTGTAATCCATGACTCTGGAAAAAGAGAAGTCATCTGCTCTCTATTGAGTTGTCTTGGAACAAACGTACACATAGGCGTCATTCCAGGATCCACTTGAATTAATAAGGCATCATTAGATTGAGCCATATCCGGAACCGCCATGTCGAAAGCATGATTCTGTAGTCTATAGGCAAGCTGGTAGTGAAGGGTGGCAGCAAATGTGTCTTGCACCTGGGAGGCTCTTGTAATTTGGACCTGTACCTTAAGAGCATCACAAAGATGGGGATCTTTAAGGGACATGAGAAGATTGTATTAGCTTCTCCAATAGTAACCTTGTGGACGTTTCAGCCTAAAATTGGCATCTTAGTCCTGTTAGGTCTTTGGTAAACAGTTCTATCTGAAAGAAACTATCATGGCAAGTTCATCTTTAGAAGTCATTGATACCACCAAACCTACTTTTGATCTTTCCCTTCGAAAATCCACTGCAAATAGGTTAGATTACTTGTATGAGATTTCCCATGTTCCTGAAGATAGTAAAATCCCTATTACCGAATTTCCCATTGTAAATCCTTATACAGTATTTGATAAACCCCAAGTCTCTTTTAAAAAATCCATAAAAAAACTTCTAGGCCCTTCTCAACCTTCTACAGTAAAAGAATATGTCCAAGCCTCCAAGTTTGACCAGTATAACATCCCAGCAAGTGAAATAGAAAACTTCATTACCCTTGCCCTTCCTAGAGAGTTTATAATCCCATGGCAGAAACAAGGATATACCCATCTTCATTTTGGAGCAGTTAGGTTGGCATTGACTTTCCATGGAAGAAAAGGACTCCCAGTAGTCTCTAGAATTTCACTTCTTGATTCCAGATTCTTGGAATATCAAAATGCAGTTATAAGGACAGTTCAAACCACTCTAAATGCGGGAACAGTCTTTGTTACACTTTTCCCTAATTTTAATATGTCCCTTAAAGATCCCCATCTTTGTGATGCTCTTAAGGTACAGGTCTAAATTACAGGAGCCTCCCAGGTGCAAGACACATTTGCTGCCACCCTTTACTACCAGCTTGCCTATAGACTACAGAATCATGATTTCGACATGGCGGTTCCGGATATGGCTCAATCTAATGATGCCTTATTAATTCAAGTGGATCCTGGAATGACGCCTATGTGTACGTTTGTTCCAAGACAACTCAATAGAGAGCAGATGACTTCTCTTTTTCCAGAGTCATGGATTACAAAATATGAGATGCTCCATCAGGCGGCTAAACCAATTCAATCAAAGACTCCTCTTTTTATCAGAAAAGAGAATGGGGAAGTAGAGACAAAATTCCTGACAGATCCTTCAGAAAAGAAAGATGTAACAGTCTTTCCAACACAGATTGCTATGCTCCAACCAGTCTCGTATGTTAAAGAAGATGGCCTTGAGATCCAAGGATTTCGGGAAGATGGGAAGCCTTGCTATGAAGGAAAATCATCCACTGGACACATCTGGTGGGATGTTTGTGATTGTATTGATTGCCAAGAAGAAGAGATGTTTGAGGCAGATCCTTCACAAAGAAAGAAGAAATCTTTCCAGCAAAAACTTAAAGAAAGATATGAGGCAGGAGATCCAGAAGTTGACCTTCTTGGAGAACCATCTGGAAAATTTGACTATTATGTTCTTTACCCTAGAACCAGAAAACAAACCCTTCCCTCCTTCCCTTCTTGCAAAGAAAATCTAAACCAGCACCAGAAACCTTCATTGATCCCATATTACCAAAAGGTCCTTCCACAAATACCAAAATACCAGTCACTCCCTACTGCTCAAATACATAACCCACCATCTTGTTACATGTTTGACCAAGCCTCACCTTCCTATTCTCAGAACTTTCCTCCACTAGAAAGTTTTGATCATCCCCAAACCAATACCAAACATATCTGAAAAATCAAAAACCTTGTCGGAACCAATCCAGATGGAACCAAAAAACAAGTCTCTTCTGCAGAAGCAGCCTTAAACTGGCAAGCAGAAAATGCTGTGGCTCAAAATAAAGTCCTCTCAAAGATACTTGATAATCAGCAAAAGATGGCAGAGGTGGTTACTCACACCTTCTCAGCCTCAAACGCTTTGGTCCAAGACTTGAAGAAAAAGATTAAAACTATTGAACAGGAGTTGGCCACAATTACATCCACAGTCAAAGACTTGTCTGTTTCTTTTCCTCTCATTGGACAAAAAGAAAAAGAAAGGAAGCAGTTGCTGCTACAGCTTCAATCTATGGAAAGATCCCAGAAAGAACCCACTCTCACTCCTCCCATACATGTCCAAACACCTCTCCAGCCACGACAATCACTATACAAAGACTTGACGGAACCACCGACCTCCCCATTTTCACCAACTTCTCCTTACCAAAATCTCCAGCCACTGGTTATAACACATCCTGACTACAATCCCTTCAAACCAAGTGGAATCTTTCCGGCCATCACATATTCTACCTTACCAGAGTCCCAAATTAAAACACAAAATGAGTCCTCCCCAATAAAAAGGGACAAAGAACCATTATACCAACCTCCAGATCCAACCATAGGAGCCTCTTCAAAACCCCCAGACATGAATATGTTAGCCATAAATCCTGATCCCCCAAACCCAATTTCTTCATTTCTCAGAACTCACACCCTTGAAGATCCCAAAGAACCCTTTGTGCTTCCTATAATAGAAGACTCAGACTTAGACTTGTCTGGTCTTGGTTTGGAGGAAATATTCATGACTGATCCAAAAGAAGAAGAGGAAGATGATGTTCTCCGTCCCCAAAGGCCTCCATCTCCGCCACCAATCTTTTCTCCACCACCTTTTGTCCCAGATCACCAAACCAGATTGTCTTACTCACCAACTACAGATTCAAAACATTTGTTTACCCTTGATAATTTTCCTCCCTCTAAATGGCATGATGAGTTTTTTAATATGTACTCTTGGTGCATAGCTGAACTTCAAACTCCAAATGCCACTGTTTCACAGATTATTGCTAAGTTTGTTGCAAGGATTACAGGAAGATTACGAGAATGGTGGATCAATTTGGGAGAATACAGACAGAGACAAGCAGCCCAATGTAATACATTGGAGGATTTCTTTACAATTGTCCATAATGAATTTTTGGGCTCACCAACTCATTATAAGGAGGTAGCACGAGAAGAATTCTTGCTGATGAAATGTTGCTCATTTCAAAGAAAAGATTTGGAGAAACATTTTGACAAGATGTCTAGAAGATATTACTCTTTCAATGGTATGGACGATGTCTATGCCAAGCATACCTTCCTCAATTCTCTCCCAGAACCATTAGGGGACAAGACACTTCGCATGATGAATCTTCAGAAAATAACTCTGCAACAAGCCTCCTTGGGAGAAATTTATCAGCATGCTCTCATAGCCCTTGAAAAACTCTGCAATCAGAGAAAATTTCTTTCAGAAATAGACAAAGTTCATAGCAAGCTCAGAGATAATTGCAAAAGAAAAGATTTGCAGATAGTGTTATGACAAGAATTGTTCCTGTTCAACAAAAAGAAGAGATCATTTCAAGAAATACTCCTGGAAGAAAAAACATTATGCAAGTTCCAAGAAAAGATTTTCAAAAAAGAAAAATTGGAAGTTTCTTCGACGAAAGCAGTTTAAAGGAAAAACTTCAAAAGTCTGCTTTGTATGCAGAAGACCAGGACATTTTGCAAAAAATTGCCCGAAGAAGGAGAAAGCAGCCAAGCTTCTTGAACAAGCCCAGATCCATGCAGAGGATACTCCATTTTCTGATGTAGAATCACTTTTCTCGTTGGATGATGAGTATTCCCCTCAAGCTTTGGTTGTCATGGCTTATTCCACTTCAGAGGAAGATACAGATCTAGACAATGATGAAGACTCAGAACCAGAAATCCAGACCATCTATACATCCCAGCCTATTATAGCTCCTTTAACCAATCCCACCCCTATAGCCCAGGTACACATCCTCCTAGACACCTACTCCAGACCTATCCCAGTAATAGCCCTGTTTGATACGGGAGCAGCAACCACAATTCTCCACCCCAAAATTTTGCCTACAGAATGTTGGCTACCCCATAATCAAATGTTCAGAGCGGCAAATGGTGAAACATTCCTTATCACTTTGAAAAGCAAACCTCTGTTCATCAGAATTTTTCCGACTCTCATCATTAGACACCAAGTCCTTGGATCCCCTCTCACAGGTAGAGACCTTCTCATAGGATTTGATCTCCTACACCAAATTCCTAACCTTAGATGGTCCTCAAAAGGACTCATGCACAAGCAGCACCTTCTGACATGGACCCAAGTTCCTCATCTATTCACAGTTGACCCCTTTTAGTCTTTAAAACTCCAGATTATCCATGACTGTTGTGCAAATACCCACTCTGAATTCCTTCTTAAGAATTCAAATCCTCTGTGGAAAAACCCCAACTTTTTCATATCCCTTCCCTTCAAGAAAAATGAAGATGTTAATCCCACAAAAGCCAGTCATCGGGGAATGAATCCTGAACATTTAACCTTAGCCAAACAAGAGCTTGCCACCCTCCTTTCCGAAGGCCTTATTGAACCAACAACTTCTCCATGGGCATGTGAAGCCTTTTATGTTAATAAGCATTCTGAACAAGTCAGAGGAAAACTCAGATTGGTGATTAATTATCAGGATCTCAATCACTTCCTTGCAGATGATAAATTCCCCCTGCCAAACAAAAGTGCACTCTTTCAACATCTTTCGAGTGCAAAATTTTTTTCAAAGTTTGATCTGAAAGCAGGATTTTGGCAATTGGGAATCCACCCAGAAGAAAGATACAAAACAGCTTTTTGTATCCCTGATCACCACTATCAATGGACTGTTATGCCCTTCGATCTTAAAAATGCTCCATCCCAATTCCAAAAGGCAATGGTAACGTTGTTCCAGCCACTCCTGAACAATGCATTGATCTACGTCGATGATATTCTCCTGTTTTCCAAGGATGAAGAATCCCATGAGAAGTTGCTCACTGAATTCTATAATTTAGTGAAATCACAAAGGATCATGCTCTCGGAAAAGAAGATGATCATTGGACAATCCTCTATAGATTTCTTGGGGGTAAATATTTCAGATGGAAAGTATGTACTACAACCTCACATAGCTGCCTCTCTTGGTCAATTCCCAGATAGGCTCACAAGTGCTAAACAGATACAGCAGTTTCTTGGAATTGTTAATTACATGTCAGATTTTATTCCTAAAATCTCAAAGTATAGAAATTCTCTAGCCCAACTGCTGAAAAAATCTCCCCCAGAATGGGATTCTGTCCATACAGAAGCAGTCCAACAGTTGAAAAAATTGGCAGAACAGCTTCCTCCTTTGCAAATCCCAGGAACAGGTAAATGGATTTTGCAAACAGATGCAAGTGATGAGTATTGGGCAGCAGCTCTGTTTGAAGAACTTGATGGTAAAAGAAATATTTGTGGGTATAAAAGTGGTGCATTTAAACCTTCAGAATTACACTACCACTCTACTTTTAAGGAGATTCTTGCAGTCAAACATGGAATTGAAAAATTCCAGTTTCATCTTCTTGGGCATCACTTCCTGGTAGAAATGGATATGTCTTCCTTTCCCAAAATGCTTCAGTTCAAAAGGAAAATGCTTCCACACCCCCAGTTACTCAGATGGTCAAATTGGTTTTCACAGTGGTCCTTCCAAGTCAAGCACATCAAAGGAAGAGATAACCTTATCACTGATTATCTTTCCAGAAAGCCTCAAATCCTCAATACCACAATTCTTCCTTCCCCCTTATGTGTATACCCTGTTACATATCCTTCCTCATCATCAAATCCTTCTCCTGCAATTCCTAGTGATATCCTTAACATGATAGAGAATCTCCCTCTAGAAATAAAAGACCAAATAAAGACCTTAACCCTTCAAGCCAGAGCCAAAAGAATTATCAGAATCCTCCATAATTATCTCAGAAATCACCAACCCCACTTCCTTGCTATTTTCCCTGATATTGACCAACCATGGAAAACCCCTTTTGCCTTCTGGATAACAAACTGGACGGTTGCACATTATCTCTACATGTGGTACTTACTTAATGAGTATCATTTGTGTATCCATTTTGAACCAGAATTTTACAAATATATTTTCCCACGTGAAAATAGATATTTTCATAAATTCTGGTTTAACATTTTGAAAAATGATGCCTATGATGGAAAATGGATAAAATATCCTTCCACAGAACATCCAAGATTTGCAAGCAAGATTACTTCAGCAACTTTGATTGTTAAGCTTAACTCCAAAAATGATGTTCGTACAGAAGGACTTTTCAACCCTGCAGAAATACAGTGGCTTACCAATCTAGATGGCACTTTGCACACACATCGAGACCCATCTTGGGTATCCTATTACTATGCTCTCACATTGACAAAATCTCTAAATAAAGGGATTTTATCTCAAGCAGTACCCATGGATCCAGAAACCTGTAGAAAGCAATTACCACATGCAGACCATTGGGAAATGCCAAACCCTCTTGAGGGGTATGATGATCCTTATTACCATAACAATGATCCAGATGTAATTGCTGATGTAGATGAAGAATGGTTCCAAGGAAGAGACGGATGGGACTAGACTTTCCTAATATATTAAAAAAAAAAAAAAAAAAAACCCTAGAAACGTCTTCAGACGTTTCATCCTTATCCTTACAGCATGCCTTACAGTGATCTTCCCAGCTGTCCATTTCTGCAGTAAGGACCCCTACCATACACCTGCTTCACAGCCTAATCAAGCCAAACTGAGGCTTCTGCCCCTTCAGCCAGGTGTCAACATGGAGCCAGCCCCTACTCTCTCTTCAAGCATTATTGTACTCTACTTGTAAGAGTTTTTCCTTATAAATAGCCCCCAAAGGGCTTTGTAAAAGGGCAGAGTGAAGAAAAGAAGAAAGAATCCCTGTAAGATGTCCACTAGCATATCCAATGTAAAAAAGTTATTAAGTCTAATAATATCCTTAAGTTTGCTGTATTTAGTTCTGTGTTCCATTCCTTATTTTTGTGTAATCTTTTATCTCTTCTTAGTTGTATATTTTGTAAACCAATTTTCATAATCTTCTTACACCCTCTTTCAATCTTCCCTCTAGCTCCTGTTTCGTTTTTGTTCTTTTGACCCAATTTTCATAATCTTCTTACACCCTCTTTCAATCTTCCCTCTAGCTCTTGTTTCGTTTTTGTTCTTTTGACCCAATAGCTGATGAGTAATCTTAGGTCCATTACGACTTAGAGAAAATCCTTGAATTTCCCCATTCAAAGCCGCTTTCCTGAGAATGGCATTCAACCCTTCCGCACAAAAGGGAAACATATATGGAGAAAGGGGATCACCCTGTCTCAAGCCCCTAGAAGGTTTAATCAAGCCCTTTGGCTCCCCATTAACCAAAATTGAGTAAGATGCCGTTGTAATGCACTCCATAATCAAAGCCATCCAATCCTCCCTAAAACCCATCCTCAAAAGGATCTTTTCAAGAAAAATACATTCCACCCTGTCATAAGCCTTGCTCATATCCAATTTAAGAGCCATAAAACCTGTCTTCCCTGTGCAAGTGGTTTTCATGTGGTGAAGGGACTCAAAAGCAATGAGAATATTATCAGTAATCAGACGGTCAGCAATGAAAGCACTTTGAGCTTTAGAGATAATAGAGTTTAGTAGAGGCTTCAAACGGTTTGCAATCACCTTACTAACAATTTTATAAATCACATTACACAAGCTTATAGGTCTGAAATCCGTCACTCTTTCAGGGCTTTGGACCTTTGGGACTAAAGTGATAAAAGTATGGTTAATGGATTTCAACAAAGAGCCAGAATTTAAACAAGACAATACAGCTTAAGAAACATCCATACCAACCTCGGTCCAATATGTTTGGTAGAACAAGGGAGGCATTCCATCAGGTCCCGGGGCTTTTAAAGGAGCCATCTCTTTAATTGCATGCTCAACCTCCTCCACCGTATAAGGCCTAGCCAAGTCGGCTTGCATCTCTTCACTCACTACACATTGTACACCGTCTAACACTCTATCCAAATCATGTGGGCTCGATGATTTAAACCATGAAAAAACTTCATGTTTTGATCCCCGCTTTGCAACCATTGAAGCCTAGACCATTGCTGCCACATTTTTTCCTCTCTATCATATAAGACATTCAGCTCCTTCTTCAAACGATTCACCTCTTCCAAGCACCCAGTTCTGGCCAAGACCTCTTCTGCCACCCATAACAGCTCCTTAGTTTTTTTAATTTTCTGCAAAACACTCCCAAAATGGTCTTTATTCCAGGTCTTTAGCATCTTTTTGCACTTCTTAATTTTCTTAGTTGCCACTACCATTGGTGTACCTTCAGGATTATATGCCCATGCAGTTGAAACAACCCCCTTGCACTCTGGATCGGACAACCACATTGCCTCAAAATGGAATGGCTTTCTCTTCCACCGTTGATTTTCACCATTTGAATCTAAAGAAAGGAGAATTGGACGATGGTCAGAGGTATAACAATGCAAGTGTTTAATTCTACTTGTAGGAAACCTTGCCAACCACTCATAGTTGGCCACACCCCGATCTAGTCGTTCCCAAATCAACTCCCCTCTACGACGACCATGCCATGTAAACTCTGGACCTGAAAATCCCAAATCCACAAATCCACAAAGGTCAAGAACGTCCCTGAAACTCTGCATAAGACTATGAGCCCTTGGCGGACCACCCCTCTTTTCCTGTAGCTGTAGTAGTTCATTAAAATCACCAAAACAACACCATGGCAGCCTTGGTTTGGAACTTAGCATCCTTAACATATTCCACCCTTCATTCCTAATACTTGTATCAGGCTCACCATAAAACCCTGTAAGCCTCCATGCATTCTCAGATCCTCCATTAACAATAACATCAATATGATAACTCGAAAAACTATCAACCCATACATTTGTACTTCCCTTCCATAACATAGCCAAACCCCCTCCCCTACTCTCATTAGAAACAGTAAATAACCCATCAAACTTAAACTTATCTCGAACTCCCTTCATCTGTTCTTTTGTCGACCATGTTTCCGATAGAAAAACTATCTCGGGATCTTTTGCTTGGATTAAATCACCAAGCTCATCAACTGCACGGCGGTTCCCAAGCCCCCGGCAGTTCCAAGCTAAGAGTTTCATTGGCTTTGGCGGGGCTGGCAACCAGCCTCCACCGTTAAATCTGTAAAACCTGCATTCCTACTTCTCTTACACCCATCTTCTACTACCACCTCTGTATTTAATTCCTGATGGCTTCTTTTCCTCAAAACTGTCCCATTTGTGTCCGTGGGCTTGGTCACTTCCTTCCTAGTTATGGATTTTGATTTCCTACCACCTCTACCCCTGCTTGACCTTCTCTTTGTCTTATCTAATTGTTGGGAGACACCCATATGAAATGGCATATTTGAATTGTCCACCAAAGCCCAAGACTGATCCGCCCCACCAGATTCTGATTCAGGTCCACTTCCTTCTCCCATTCCCTGCCTAGTCTCAAATCTCGACAACTCGGCATCAATGTCATCCAATTGCTCTTGAAAATCCTGATCAGTATTCCTCCTCTGCATCCCCACCTCAGAAACAGGGAGTTCATTATCCACCATAGTCCGAGCTACTAAGTATGGGTTCGACGGACCAGAAGCAGCCATGCACGAGCTATGAACTTCACCCTCCTTCACACCTTCAACCACTAAAACTCCCTACCCACCCTCAACATGAAAATCCTGGTTGTGAGCTTCGAAAACACTAGCTGAATCAGTGTCATTCTCCCTTTCGGTTTGCATATTCCTTCCCTCTCCTGGAATTTTGACCGTGCTTTGATCACCAACCCCATTCCCCTCTTCCTCAAAACCTGCTACCCGAACCACTGTTTTTCTTGCCCGGTTAGGAGTAGTGGCTCTCAACCACGAGCCAAATTGTTGCTCTATTTCTAACAGAGGACCCTTCCTCTTCGTCCAAATAGAACATTCCCTATCCATATGGGTCAGGTTCCCACACCAATAACAAAGGTTTGGTAACCTCTCATATTTAAAACTCACCCAGCTCTCCTTGCCATTACCCAGAACAATTTTCCTTCCTCTGGACAGCGGCTTGGACACATCAACAGCCACTCTAAAACGCAGAAAGTTGCTGCCCTCAAACTTTTCCTCCTCCTGTATACTTTCGTCCACCTTTCCAACCACAGAAATAATATCTTTTGCTGCCTTCCAAGGGAGACCGAGAGGCACATCATGAATCTGAATCCACATATTTGTATGATCAAAGACAAGGTTTCTAATATCAGCATGCTTCTCCACCTCTTTTAGTGCCACAAGGTGTTTGTCAAAGGCCCAAGGCTCACCCAGAATAATGTGATCCACATCTGCCCTGTCCAAGAAAACAAAAAGAACTCTATGGTTCCCCATGTCCCGTACTTCAAAACCCTTCCTAGTCCTCCACAGCATCTTAAAGGTACGTGCTATTGCCTCCATATTAAGAACTCGTCCAGTATAAAATCTTGCTGCAACAAAGAACTCACCCTCTTCCATGCTATCCTGCACCACGAAACTACTCCCTTCAGCATCCGAGAGTGAAAACCTTTCCCACATAACCGAGAGCCTGTCCATTCTTCCTGGGAGAAACGAGTTTTCCTACTGGCTAACACAAAGGAAAAGAAGCAAAGCCTAACGTAAGAGTAGGCACTACAATTCTACTGACGGCTAGGGTTTTGGATTCGCCCTAGGTCAGAGAAACTAAAGGACACAATTTTCATTTTAGCTCTTTATATTGACCATAATGATTATATTTGTCAGTAATTTGACCTTTAAGTGCCAAATAAATATTGTCTATTTAGACATGTCACCCATAGAAGTTAATTTATGTTAGTAATCTGATTGTTAAGTGCTGAATAAATGTTGTCCATTAACACATGTTACCCATATAAGTCCATTTTTGTTAATAGGGAAATGTTAACGGATTATAATAATATGACTGTTAAGGGTCTGTTTGAGATCTGCTTATTTTCCTGAAACTGACATTTTTTTGCTGAAATACAGTAGATAAAGGAAAAAACTAGTTAAAATAATACAGTAAGATCCATGAATAGTATCAAAAAGTGCAGTGGGACCTATAAATAGTAGTAAAAATAAACTAAATAATAAAATAAATTGACTTTTTAATTTGTGCCAAACGCAAACTAAGTATCAACTAAGTACTGTTCATTAAGAGGTACAACTCACCCATACAATACTAGGTGTCAAAAGATTATTAAGGAAATTAGACGACATGAGTAATATGAAATGGAATCAAATATGTATGGCCAAAAAAAAAAGAAAATTTAAACATAAATGATAAAAATAAAAGGGTTTTACTAATGTATATACCCTAAGGGCATACATTGGTAAACCATTTCTGGAAATATTTTATGGGAAATTGAATAAGTAATTAACTGTTTTAACAGTTTTTTCAATTTCTCATAAAAACTTTCTTAAAATGAATAATTAATGTATGCTTAACCCGACTCAAAATAAAAATAACCTAAAATTTTAAGGATAAAATTAGTATTTTAATAAATTATATCATAATTTAAAAATCAATTTACAGTAATCTTGTCAACTGCAAACGCAGGCTTTGATAAACTCCTAGATGTTCCAAAAAAAGAAAAACAGAGTACTTTAAACAACTCGATAATTCAGTTTCAGCCTCCCTCTATGGCACTATCCAATAAAAATATGGTCAAGAAAAACAACGAGAAATTAAAGAAGAGGAAAAATCAACTCAATAATTCTGCCTCCTTATCTTTGATAGTTGTACTGTTGTCCCACTCCCTGCTTCCTTATCTTTAATAATTCAAAAGATTCGCTTCAAGTTGTGAATCTAGAATTTTCAAAAAGCAAAACGATAATAACTGTAAAGCATGATTGGTCACCCATATTACGAATAGATAAGGTAACGACAAAGACTTCCATGCTTATTTATTTATTTATTTTTTGATGCATGTAAATGTCTATAACTTTTTGAACAGTTAACTAATCTCTTCCATATGCATTTTATCTTCTTTCTAATATACATTAGATAATTACAATTAAGGATGAACTCCTTATGAGTGTCTCTAATAGTTGCTTAAAATATTTAAATTTAGAACTTCATGAATCACAAGAGGTTTGGAAAATTACTGTGCCAATCCTTTAAGATTTTCTACCTTAAATTGGAAGTATAGTTAAATCTCTCTCTCTCTCTCTTTCATATAGTTGTATACTTAATCTTTTTAAGTTATATGCGACTAAGCACCCCATTCGTACTTTTTGACAAGATATACATGTAAAATTTAACTTTAATGTATTAATTTGTCAAATATTGTATTAGGTGAATGAGTGAACACCAACAATACTCTTTGTATAGTGAATTAATATTGGCTCAAATTAATGACATTTAAATAGGATTGTAGATTCAAGAGATTTTATGCATATATGCTCATAAGAATATAGACTTGATTCCAGCTTACTTATATCGCGTTTTTCAATATTTTTTTCCTTTTACGTAAACTGTTTGTCCATGAGGCATTATCTTATGGGGGTCATTCTATGGTACCTCCACTTTTTTTTAGTGGGTACGGTACCCACCCAAATCATAACCATTAAATTTTTAATGTTTTAATCTTGACCGTTAATTTAACTTTTGTGTGTACCAATTACCGGTTTAGCAGGTCAGGTATAAAAACAAAAAACAAAAAAAAATCAAATGTGTTCCTCTCTTGTGTTCAAATTTTCTCAGATTCGTTCTTGTGTTCATCGATCTCCTTTCAATATCCCGTCGATTTACCCATCATTGAAGGTTTTTCAAAAAGATCAAAATCGTTTTGACTATTATTAAAGGTAAAGATTAAAATAACAAACCCTAATTTCACTGCTATTGTTCTCTATTTCTTTGTTGGATTATTGGAGCAATATATGTGATTGCAAGTTTGTTTGTTTTTGTTTTTGTTTTTGTTTTAATTTCAAATTTTTAGTACTGTTTAAATACTTCATTCGACATGATAGAATACTTCATTTTTCTTGCGGCTATTGGGTACAGGGTGGGTGAAAGGAGACTCCTTTCATATCAAAATTCCATTCTTAAGATCTTGGACAGGAGATGTATTTCATTATATTATTTAATATACCATCTATGTAAATAGCTTGACTTGTTGGAATTAGAAGTTGATTACTGGATCTTTGTGATTTGGGGCAAATGGGTCATTATAGCTATCTATTTTGGTCATTTATTCAATCTGAAAAGTTTGAGGAAATAAAAGGAATTAGTGGAATAGCAGGATGTTACTTTGTATTAATACAAGAACTAGAATTCCAGCTATTGGACTTGGATCATGGAAGAGCGATGGAGAACTCTGTGGAGAAGCTGTAAAAAGACATAGTCAGTTGGGTATTGTCATATAGATTGTGCAAATCTTTATGAGAATGTGTTTGAAGTTGGGGAACCTCTCATAGAAGACCATAATGTTTTTGTGTAGAGCCTAATCAAAGGGAGGTTGGATCTGAAGTAAATACACTTTAAGGTTGGGTTTTGTTATTTGGGTTTATGGTAGATGCCTTTGTGTTGACACTCTCACAAAACTAGATGCTTAATCTTGAGATCATGCTTTTGTGTTGGCACGACTTGCAGTAGGGAGGGATTTTAGACTTGGACAGATTTCTAATATGATACTGACCTTAGAAAATTAGTGAGTCTTGGTTCAAATATCATAGCATAACATATGTCCAAAACACTAGCTGCAGATCTATGTTAAAGGCCATTTAACATAGTTAATGTCCATGTACCTTATATTGACCATACAGTTTTAGTAATTTTCTATGATGACACCTTGACTACCTATCCATTACATAATACTTTGCCTCATTTTGGTATCCATTTCAGACATAAACATATATGTCTATCCTGTTAAATTGGTCTTTCATTCACCATTTGTTTGGGTGCCCATAACTCATTATCAGATATAATGATTGTGACAACTGATATCCATGTATTTGGCATCTATCACTTTGCTAATGGTCACTGTTATGAGGGGCCATGGCATGAAAGTTTTAAGCAGGAATATGGTATGTATACATTCTGAAAGGTAGAAAAAGATGTGGTTAATAAGATGCTGGCACCCTTAAGCATGTTTTACCCCCACTAACTAATACAGTCCTTTGAGCAGTTTAAGTATTTATTGACATTAATATCCCATTGATTCATCATTTTCATGTTCCTTATTATCAAGTGTTGTTCCTAATCACACTGTCACATTTCTTTATGTGATAAAATTGCAGGCTGGGAGAAAAATTGCAGAGATGGCTGCAAATAAAGCTGCCACTACTGCTATAGTTGCTTTTGTCAAAATTGTTTATTAGATACAGATGGATGAGAAATTTTGCAATACAAATAGCTAAGAAATTGGCTTTGTTTGATATTGTTAATTTTACAAATTTTAGTATTTTAAAGATGTCAACCCAGTGAGCAAAAGCTCATTGGATTTTGAGAGAGGGAGAAAGAGATTATGTTTAAGGTTTTGTCAAAGACATTGTAACTTGTATATACACCATTTACATCAACGGAAGATGAATTTTGAAAGATTAAAATCTTTCTACCTTTTTTATTTTCCCAACATTTTCAATCATCCCTAAACTTAGTGATTTCTTGTGGGGTACATGATGCATGTAGCTCCATTATTATGCATTCACACTGAAATAATGAATTGTAGGTATGATGCCAACTTGTCTAGCATACGATTAAGGACAACAACACTAGAGCCTTATCTAAAATTTTGGGGCCTTAAGTTGCCTCTTTGGATTGATTCAAAAAATTTAATGTTGTATTTTTGGATGGAGGAAAACTATCACTACTATCAATGTTTCTCTATTTTTCAGTATCCATTACAATAAGAGCTTGTGTGTGTGTGTCTATATATATATATATATATATATATATATATATATAAATGAGGGGATAGAGATTGAAGCAACTAAAAGAAAACAAGGCCATAAATTAAATAACTAAGTTTCAACTCCTAGTAAATAGGTCTTGCTTACACTAAGGAATTAAGGTGGGTATCTAAATTCTCAAGCTTAAATGTTTCCCCAAAAGAAAAAAATCTCAAGCTTAAAAGAAATTATATTTTTTATAAGTTAACAATTTTAACCCTTTTTTCTTATCATTTAAGCAATGGAAATAAAATATAAAACAAATCATCAATATCTTATAGACCTAAACGCTATCAATTCTAAGGGTATTTTAGTCATTTTCTAGGTTCCAAGGTCATTTCAGTCCTTTTTTAGGTTCTAAGGATATTTCGGTAATTTTAGAGGGAATTAGGGGTATTTTGGTCATTTTTTAGGTTTCAAGGGTATTTTAATCCTAAAGTTTTTGGGGGTCATTTCAATCATTTTTGAGGTACTAAGGGTAGGAGTGTTCGCAAGTCGGATTGGGCAGGTAAAGGCCAATATTTCTATCTACTCTACCACTAACGGGTTGGGAAAATTTCAATCTGCTATCAACCCACCGAATTCTAAATCCAGCAAATTAGTTACAAATTTTGGCAGTTTCAACTCGATGGGTTAGGTGGGTTGGGCGGGTTGACATTATTTTTTTGATAAACTACACAATATATATACTTACATATAAGGATAACCAACATTGGTGCCTAAACTAACCGTATTACAAATTATAAGAAGTTAAGAACCACTAAGAGTATTACATGTGCACAACAATAAAACTAACTCTATTATTAGAAACTAAATGACCTTTAGCTTTTCAATCTAATGTTACATGTCGTTTTGTATTTGTTTGCATCTTCAGTGGATTGATTTGAGTTTGTAGGTATAGTTGGCTTTACATGTAATAACATAACCTTTTTTATAATATATACAATGGATCAAAAGACAAAATATTTTGTAGATTTACAAGAATATATGGAGCCCAAATAAAAAAGACAAACAACATACTCAAAAAAATACAGATACAAACATTACACAATACAAGAAAATTACCTTTGTGATTGTCTAGGAGAGTACGCTGTTGATGAAAGGTGAAGAATTGAAGGGATATATATATATATATATATATATATATAAAAGGCTTCAATGTTGGCTGAAGGTGAAGGCTAAATACAAAGTGTATGTTACAAGGTCATTTCAATTATTTTTTGGTTTCATAGTCATTTTGGTCAATTTTTTTAGTATCTAAGGATATTTCAATTATTTTTTAGGTTTATAGGATATTTCAGTCATTTTCTTTTTTAGGTTTTAGGGTCATTTCGGTCATTTTTTAGGTTTTAAGGATATCCTAGTCATTTTTGAGAGTTTCGAGGTTATTTTGGTCATTTTTAAGTGTTAAGACGCGTTTTGGTAATTTTAGTATATTTAAGGGTATTTCGGCAATTTTAGAGGTTTTAGGAATGTTTTTGTTATATATATTCGTTGATTATTTGGTAATTCGACGGGGTTGGGTTGGGTTGCCTATGCCCATATGTAATGTTGGTTCTGTTTAATGTGATGATGAAACTGTCAAATACGAGTAAACAATAAAAGAATCATTGAATGTGACAAAAGTACAGTCACATGTGATGTTAGTATTGCCTAATGTGACGATGGAACTGTCAAATGTGAGAAAAAAAAAAAGAAGGAAACTACCAAATGTAACAAAAGTTCAATCACATGTGATATTGGTATTGTTCAATGTGACAATGAAATTGTCAAATGTGATAAAAAAATTAAAGTACCACCGAATGTGAGAAAAGTACGGTCAAATGTGATGTTAGTACTGCCTAATGTGACAATGAAACTATCAAATATGAGAAAAATTAAGAAAACCACCAAATGTGACAAAAGTACAGTTACATATGATGTTAGTATTGCACAATGTAAGGATAATACTGTCAAATGTGAGAAAGAAAAATAAAGTACCACAAAATGTGAGAAAAATACGGTCAAATGTGATGTTAGTGCTGCCTAATATGACAATGGAATCATCAAATGTGGGAAAAAAAAACCACCAAATGTGACAAAAGTACAATCACATGTGATATTGGTACTGCACAATGTGAGGATGGAACCGTCAAATGTGAGAAAAAAAAATAAGGAAACCACGAAATGTGATAAAAGTACTATCAAATGTGATGTTAGTACTGCACAATGTGAGGATGGAACTGTCAAATGTGAGGGGAAAAAAAAGGAACCACCAAATATGACAAAAGAACTGTCAAATGTGATATTGGAACTGCACAATGTGAGGATGAAATTGTCAAACATGAGAAAAAATAAGGGAACTACCGAATGTGACAAAAGAACTGACATATGTGATGTTGGAACTGCACAATATGAGGATGGAACCGTCAAATGTGAGAAAAAAAAGTAAGGAAACTACCAAATGTGAGAAAAGAACTGTCACATTTGATATTGGAATTACACAATTTGAGGATGGAACCGTCAAATGTGAGGAAAAAGTAAGGAACCACCAAATGTGAGAAAAAAACTGTTACATGTGATATTGGAACTGCACAATGTGAGGATGGAACCGTCAAATGTTAGAAAAAAAGTATGGGAACCGCTAAATGTGAGAAAAGAAATGTCACATGTGATGTTGGAACTGTATAATGTAAGGATGGAACCGTCAAGTGTGAGAAAAAAGTAAGAGAACCACCCAACATGAGAAAAGAATTGTCACATGTGATGTTGGAACTGCATAATATGAGGATAGAACAGTCAAGTGTGAGAAAAAAGTAAGGGAACCACCTAATGTGACAAAAGAACTGTCATATGTGATGTTGGAACCGCACAATGTGAAGATGAAACCGTTAGATGTGAAAAAAAAAAATTAAGGGAACTACCAAATGTGAGAAAAGAATTGTCACATGTGATGTTGGAACTGCACAATGTAAGGATGAAACTGTCAAATGTTAAAAAAAAGTAAGAGAATTGCCAAATGTGAGAAAAGAACTGTCATATGTGATGTTGGAACTGCATAATGTGAGGATGGAACCGTCAAGTGTGAGAAAAAAAATAAGAGAATCACCCAACGTGAGAAAAAAAACTGTTACATGTGATGTTGGAACTGCACAATATGAGGATAGAACTGTCAAGTGTGAGAAAAAAGTAAGGGAACCACCTAATGTGACAAAAGAACTGTCATATGTGATGTTGGAACCGCACAATGTGAAGATGAAATCGTCAGATGTGAGAAAAAAAAAAGTAAGGGAACCACCAAATGTGAGAAAAGAACTGTCACATGTGATGTTAGAACTGCACAATGTGAGGATGAAACCGTCAAATGTGAAAAAAAAGTAAGGGAACCACCAAATGTGAGAAAGAACTGTCACATGTGATGTTGAAACTGTACAATGTAAAGATAGAACCGTCAAATGTGAGAAAAAAGTAACCTGGTATAGCAGGTTACCTATTAGTGGGTACCGTACCCCCTCTTTTTTTGGGGGGTACAGTAGAATTACTCTATCTTATGGAAGATAACTCGGAAAAGGATTGGATTGTCAAATTCAAAATCCTAAACCACACAGTTATTAGGTTTGGTGGCTGATGACAGGAGAAAACTGACCAACAATAGGATTATGTGATTTAGATTAAGTGAAATGGAGAGAGAGTTTTTTTTTTTTAATTTTTTTTATAGAATTTATTTTTTATATATAACAATATAAAGGGTGCTTAAGATCTAAAGTTTTTGAGCTGATGAGTTTTAGTTAGCACAATTGGCAAAATATTTTAATTTCAAATAAAAAATTTGGTATTCAAATTTACCTAAATAAAAAATTCAATTGATGTTTTAAGATGATGGTAAAAAATAATTATCATAAAATATATAGGTTAAAATTTTATTATTTTTATTTAAAAACAAAAAGTCAATGAGCAAGAAAAGAAACTCTCTTCTGTTGAGGTCCATTAAAAGACTTTTCCTATTCTACTTTCCTTCGTTTCTCTTGTCCTCTGAAATCATTTTCGCAGCACCTTCTGTTTCGTCAATCTTTACCCTCTCACTTTGGTTTTATTTTGCTCCACTTTTCAAAAAAAAAAAAAAAAAAGAGTTTGATACTTTCTACTTTACGCCTTTAATTTTCGTTGCAGTCATCCTCTTAGTTTGGTTTTGCTTTGCTCTAGTTCTCAAAAAAAAAAAAAAAAAAAAAATTTATAGTAAAGAGTGAGATTTTCCCGACTTTTTACCTTAATCTTCGTTGCAGTTTTTTGTATTATCATCCTCATTCCATCGTTTTAATTTTACTTAGCTTCACATCTCAAAAGAAGAAGAAAAGTCCAGCTAGCTTAATCGTCACTGCTGCTCTCATTTACTATAGCCACTATCCTTGATCTGCTAAAATAAGAGAGGTACTTCCTTTTAGTTCCTCAATTTGATTTTTGTTGCAGTTTGTTACACTGATTTACTTTTTCTTTTTTAATTTTCATTTTAGTTTGTTCTACTTATCATTTGTCAAGACAGTCAAGGAAGGAAAAAGAAGAAGGAAAGCAAATTGAGAAAGAACGAAAGAAGGAAGAAAGGAAGGAAAGAACAAGATGTCATCTACTGTTTCCCGTTTTCTGATACTCAGCATAGTGACTGTCTGAGTCTAAAACAACCTGCGGCTCTGATTCGGTAACCTTCTTATTGCTTTTTATCTCATTCATCCTTAGACATGGTTCTTTACGGTTGTAATCACTGTAGTCTGTTACTAATTTGGTGCTTAATTATGGATCTAATAGCTGCCCTTAAAATAAAAATTTATAATAAAAAAATGGCAAAATCGGAGATAGGGATTAAGAAAAGTGTTTGTGGGGCCAGGCCCAAAATAATGGGCTAGTTAAGTACGGGTCCGTCCGAGAAGCATCGTGTCCGAGGAGAAGTCATAGCCAAAACATTATTCCAGCCCAACTGCGGTAAAAGAAACCTGTCCGAGGAGTAACACCTCCTCGGGCACTACGAAGTCCAGACCAAGAGCTCGCCCCAACCACTGCAGCTCGTCCTCCAAGCATATAAAAAAGAATAAAACCCAAAATATCTCATGGAAAGCTGCTACCACCACATTAAATGTGTCACAACCACCCTCTTGGCCGCATTAATGAGGAAAAGACCCCTGAACAGTACTACCTTGGCCACTGCAACTCACAAGGGAGTGATAAAGGTGTCTGATAGAACAGGTGCTCAAGTAGGGGCTTAGATGATCAACAAGTGTAAGGTTCAAATAAGAATGAGAGAGCTATATAATGTAATGGAGTCCCTCAAAGAGGGGGACGGAGAATGTATTGAGCACTCAGGAAATAGAATCTTCTGCTGAATACCCATTCTTGTGTTTTTATTCCTGCAACAATATTCTCCATGCATCAGACCGACTAAGCTCACTGAGGCTAAGTTCTTTAACCCATCCTCTATAAGTATTTATTGTGTGTTGCGCCTTGGACCAAGGCCTGATCAATAGGGTTTGGGCCAGGAAAATCGTGCAACTACAATTGGCGCCGTCTGTGGGAAGAACTAGGGCATCAGCTAGCACAATGGTCGAGTATGGCAGAACTAGGCCCACACCAGGAGAATCCTCACCAGGCTAACTCCCAACAGACACAACCTGCCGAGTCCCAGAGGCAAAATAACCCCACCAACCCAGGCGGCAGGGGGAATCGTGAGGGAAGTGTGCATACTATCCGGACGAGCCAGAGCCACACTCAGACAGGTAGTCACGTGTCCTGGAGGCGAAATAGTCATCAGGCCATGCAGCGAGAGATAGATAACCTGAAAAGGGAGTTACGACGTGTGCGGCGAAAACGATCTCCCTCTGACTCAGACGAGTCTTCTAATGCGGAGGATGCGAGTTACCGACGGAGGTCAAGGACCCCCCCAAGTGAAACCTTTTCCTACGAAAGGGAACCACGCCCTGTACGGAAGTATGAGAACCCATCCAGCAAGGGTTCGGGGAACGATGTTATGAAGAAGGCGCTGGACCAGGTTTCAAGGTCACCCTTCACGTATAGAATTGAAGGGGCTAAGCTGCCTCGACGCTTCAACCAACCGGCATTCGCCATCTATAACGGCCGAGCAGACCCGGTAGAGCATGTGAGCCAGTTTAACCAGAAAATGGCAATCTACTCGCAAAATGAAGCCCTAATGTGCAAAATCTTTGCATCCAGCTTGGGATCAATGGCGATGAGGTGGTTCAACAGCCTGAAGATAAATTCCATAGGCTCCTACAAGCAGCTTACTCAAGCTTTTTGCTCCCGTTTTATCACAAACACCAGAGTCCCTCGACCCCTTAGTTCACTATTGTCCCTATCCATGCACGAAGGAGAGACCCTGAAAGCATACTCGGATAGATATTGGGAGGCGTATAACGACTTAGATGACAACCATGATGATGTTGCTATCAGCACGTTCAAAAGTGGCCTTCCCACCGAACATGGCTTAAGGAAATTCCTCACTGGTAAACCAGTTGCCGACGTTCATCAGTTGATGGATAGGATCGACAAGTACAAAAGGGTGGAGGAAGATCAGTTGTAAGGAAGGGGAAAGGAGAAGGTCGTCCCCCCCAAAGCAAATGACTTTAGGTCGGAACGGTATAACCCTAGCCAGCCGAGGAGGGATTTTTCGCGACAGGCTGGACAGAGCCACCCACAAACAGTGAATGCCGTGTTCAGGGAGTCGGTGCAACAGGTGCTGGAGAAAGTAAGGAACGAGCCCTATTTTAGATGGCCAGGAAAGATGGCCGGAGACCCTTCTAAACGTAACCAGGACCTGTACTGTCACTACCATCAGGACCATGGGCATACCACTGAGGATTGCAGGAATCTATGGAATCACCTAGATCAGTTGGTCCGAGAAGGGAAGTTACGTCACCTTCTGCACCCCTCGAGCGGCCATCCCGGTTAAGCAATACAAGAGTCTCGAAAGGATGTGTCCTTAAGACCCCCTACCGGAACGATACATGTCATCCTCGCTGCACCAGGAAGAACTGGGCCACCCATCCCCAGGGTACTGGCTGTTGATCGGCTCCCCTCCGAGGACAGGCATAGGGAACCCAAGAGGTCAAAAAAGCGAAGCTCTTTGATACTGGGATTCTCGGACGAGGATAAGAGAGGAACTATTCAACCTCACGACGATGCCTTGGTGGTTACGTTAAGAATTGGAGGCTTCGATGTGAGAAGGGTGTTAGTAGACTCGGGAAGTGCGGTAGAGATAATGTACCCTGATCTATACAAGGGGCTGAACCTGAAGCCGGAAGATTTGGCAGCTTATGATTCCCCCCTTCTCAGCTTCGAAGGGAGGATTGTTACACCAAAAGGGCAGATCCGACTACCCGTGCAGACTGGGTCGGAGGTGGTGGAGGTAAATTTTATCGTGGTCGACGCTTACTCACCCTACACCGCAATAGTTGCAAGGCCATGGATCCACGCCCTAGAAGCCGTATCCTCCACGCTCCACCAAAAAGTAAAATACCCATCCAGAGGACAAGTAGAAGAGATCCGAGGAGATCAGGCCGTAGCCAGGAAGTGTATGGTTGCCGTCATCTTACATCGGCCCGCTGCTGAGTCCTCTACCCCATAGAGCTTATAGTAACCAGCCTCCTCGGCCAGGCAAGGGGATGGGCTAGCCGAGGAGATAAGGTGTGAAAGTTTAGATAAGATCGCTGTCAACAACGACCCGAAGAAGTTTTTTCAGGTCGGCTCTGAGTTGCCTTCTCAAGAAAAAGAGGAACTGGTCAGATTTCTCAGAGGAAATGTCGACGTGTTTGCATGGGACGCCTACGACGCCCCGGGAGTCGATCCTAGCCTTATTTGTCACCACCTGAACGTCAACCCCTCTTCCACTCCGAAGAAGCAGCCACCCCGACGCCCTTCAAAGGAACACGCTAGTGCCGTAAGAGACGAGGTGGCAAAACTGGAAAAAGTAGGAGCTATCAAAGAGGTCTTTTACCCCGAATGGTTGGCAAACACGGTGGTGGTAAGGAAGAAGACAGGGAAGTGGAGGGTCTGCGTGGACTTCACGGACCTGAACAAGGCGTGCCCAAAGGACCCATTCCCCCTACCCCGAATCGACAGGTTGGTGGATGCAACCGTGGGTCACCCTCGGATGAGTTTCCTGGACGCCTTCTAGGGCTATCATCAGATCCCCCTTGCGCTAGAAGACCAAGAGAAGACGGCTTTCATGACGCCCATCGGAAATTATCACTATAAGGTGATGCCGTTTGGGCTGAAGAACGCAGGCTCAACCTACCAAAGGATGATGACCCGGATGTTCGAGCAACAGCTGGGCAAGATCATTGAGGTTTACATAGACGATATGGTTGTAAAGAGTAAAAGGGTGTCTGAGCACGTGAAAGACCTCGAAAAAATCTTCGCTATTTTAAGGGAACACCGGTTGCGGTTGAATGCTTCCAAATGTTCATTCAGGGTCGGGTCGGGGAGATTTTTAGGGTACATGGTAACCCACAGGGGAATAGAAGTGAGCCCCGATCAAATCAAAGCAATAAACAGCCTACAGGCTCCTCGGAACCCGAAGGAAGTGCAGAAGCTCACTGGTATGATCGCAGCATTAAACCGGTTCATATCGCGGTCAGTGGATCGATGTCGACCTTTTTACCTCCTGATAAATAAGTGGAAAGGGTTTGAATGGTCGGAGGATTGTGTTCGGGCTTTCCAGCAGTTTAAGGAATACCTGTCACGACCACCCATCATGTCCAGCCCTGAGGCAGACGAGGTGTTGTTCGCATACATCGCTGTAGCTCCCCATGCTGTAAGCCTGGTATTGATACGGGATGATAATGGGGTGCAGCGACCGGTTTACTATGTGAGCAAATCACTACATGAGGCCGAGGTGCGATACCTACCTCTAGAAAAGGCAATTCTGGCAGTAGTACATGCCACCCGGAAGCTCCCTCATTACTTTCAGGCGCATACGGTCATCGTTCTAACTCAGCTTCCCCTTCGAGCAGTGCTTCGAAGCGCTAACTACACAGGAAGGATCGCCATGTGGAGTGCGCTTCTGGGGGCCTTTGATATTAAATATATGCCCAGATCCTCCATCAAAGGTCAGGTCCTCGCAGACCTGGTAGCAGAGTTTGCTGAACCCTCTATAGAAACAATAACCGAGAAGAAAGGCATGGATGGAAAATCGGTTGGTGTAATTTCAGCAGGGGGGACCTTGCATTGGAAGGTCTACGTGGATGGCGCGGCCAACCAGAGAGGATCTGGAGTTGGGATAGTTTTAATATCACCGAACGGTGCCGCCATTGAAAAATCACTGAGGCTCGGATTTTCGGCTACGAACAATGAAGCCGAATACGAGGCCTTACTTCAAGGGATGACAATGGTTCAAAGATTAGGCAGAAAAGTAATAGAAGCATTCTCGGACTCCAGGTTGGTCGTCGGACAAGTGATGGGTGAGCTGGAAGCCAGAGATGCTAGGATGCAAGAGTATCTAGGACAAGTCAAACACCTGCAGATGAGTTTTGAGTCATTCAATCTGACGCACATTTCCAGAAGTGTAAACACTCATGCAGACTCGCTGGCCACTCTTGCCACGTCCTCGGCGCATAATTTGCCACGAATGATCCTTGTTGAAGATCTAGTCCAGGCAAGTCCCATCAGCAGAAACCCGGCCCAAGTCCATCAGATCAGACAGAGTCCCAGCTAGATGGACCCCATAAAGAACTTCCTCCAAAACAACATCTTACCGGAAGAAAAACTAGAGGCCGAGAAGATACGTAGAAATGCTCCTCGGTTCTGGCTATCAGAGGACCACAAACTATATCGGCGTTCCTACTCTGGATCGTACCTACTCTGCGTACATCCAGAAGAATCCGAGTCTCTACTTGAAGAGTTACACGAGGGAATTTGTGGAAGTCACACCGGAGGAAGGTCGCTGGCGCACAGGGCACTCACCCAAGGATACTGGTGGCCGAACATGCAAAGGGAGGCCCAAGAATACGCTAAAAAGTGCGATCAGTGCCAAAGATTTGCCCCGAATATCCACCAACCCGGAGGGGTTCTCAACCCACTCTCTAGCCCATGGCCGTTCGCACAATGGGGTCTTGATATTGTCGGACCTTTCCCCAAAGCTGCGGGGAACAAGCGATACATGATAGTCGGAACCGATTACTTCACTAAATGGGTGGAAGCTGAACCTTTGGCCAACATTAGGGACATGGATGCCCAGAAATTCATCTGGAAGAACATTATCACCCGCTTCGGAACTCCACGTACACTCATTTCCGACAACGGTCTTCAATTAGATAGTAAGAGCTTTAGGGAGTATTGCCGCGAGTTTGGGATCATTAACCGATATTCCACCCCCGCCTACCCCCAAGGAAATGGGCAAGTCGAGGTCGTGAACAAGGTCATAGTGAACGGGCTGAAGAAAAGACTGGATGAGGCAAAGGGGAGATGGGTAGAAGAGCTCCCGCACGTCTTATGGACCTATCGGACAACGCCGCGACGTTCAACCGGTGAGACCCCCTTTTCGATGACTTATGGGGCTGAGGCCGTGCTCCCAATCGAGAATAACTTTCCCACACTAAGGTCTAACTCGTTTACCCCAAATGGTAACGACGAGTTATTGGGAAGAAGTCTAGACCTAGCCGAGGAAAGAAGGGAAAAAGCAACGATTCATATGGCTTATTATCACCAGAAGCTGAGACAAGGGTATGATGCCAATGTTAAGCTGCGGCCTCTAGTTCCAGGTGATCTCGTGATGAGGAAGATTCTCGGCAGCGCAAAAAACCCCTCTTGGGGCAAGTTGGGGCCCAATTGGGAAGGACCATACTGTGTCACATCCGTGGCCGGGATAGGCGCTTACTACCTAGAAGATTTGGATGAAAAAACCGTACCTCGACCATGGAATGTAAATAACCTCAGAAAATATTGTTATTAATGAAAATGGCTTAGCCCATGTTTTGTTCCGTGATTATCCTCTGCCTACTGATCTATCTACAACTATTCATAGTTTTAAACAGAACCTAAGTCCTGCATGGCTCCTCGGACCACAGACTTAGGGGAAATTATTACTTATGGCAACTATTCATAGTTTTAAACAGAACCTAAGTCCTGCATGGCTTCTCGGACCACAGACTTAGGGGAAATTATTACTCATGACAACTTATACAAGTTTTAAACAGAACCTAAGTCCTGCATGGCTCCTCGGACCACAGACTTGGGGGAAATTATTACTTATAGCAACTATTCATAGTTTTAAACAGAACCTAAGTCCTGCATGGATCCTCGGACCACAAACTTAGGGGAAATTATTACTCATGACAACTTATACAAGTTCTAAACAGAACCTAAGTCCTGCATGGATCCTCGAACCACAGACTTAGGGGAAATTATTACTTATGGCAACTATTCATAGTTTTAAACAGAACCTAAGTCCTGCATGGCTCCTCGGACCACAGACTTAGGGGAAATTATTACTCATGACAATTTATACATAGTTTTAAACAGAACTTAAGTCCTGCATGGCTCCTCGGACCACAGACTTAGGGGAAATTATTACTCATGACAACTTATACAAGTTTTAAACAGAACCTAAGTCCTGCATGGATCCTCGGACCACAGACTTAGGGGAAATTATCACTTATGGCGACTATTCATAGTTTTAAACAGAACCTAAGTCCTGCATGGATCCTCGGACCACAGACTTAGGGGAAATTATTACTTATGACAATTTGGAAAACTATTGCCTAAGGCAAATCATTTTAAGGTGTGCGCGCAGTCTAGCACCATTGCAACCCTCATTCAAATTCGCTATATGACATCCTCTTCACCTTGACCGTTTGTATCATTACTAGCGTTAAATAAAGGGATGGTACCAGCATGAATCCATGAAAACGAAGGAAACGTTCTATATTAATATTCCGAGATCAATACAAAAAGAGAGGTCCTTACAAAAGAGCGCAAAAACAGGACGACTCTCATTCAAAATAAAAATAATAATAATAAAGAGAGGAAGGAAATATAAAAATTAAAAAGCCTAAAAGCTAAGCCTTGGCAGGAGGATCTTCTTTCTGCTCTGGCTGGGGAGGAGGAACCTCGATGGTGGGGTCCGTAGCAAGATCCTTCGACTTGTCAGGCACGGGGACGGCATCAGGCACCGCCAAATCCTGCTCAGAAGCTGCTTGGACGCCGTCAGGATTCTCTCGGATCTCCTGAGGGTAGAAAACGTTCTCAGGCAGTCTTAGCGCCGAATCCGCAGGAACTCCTGCAGCATTAAGGGCCTGAGCCCATGAGATGCTGCAGTAGTCCCTGCACACCTCGGGGATCTCCTCGGATAGCCTGGCCTCCGTTTCTTGGACCCCGAGCTGGCGAGCAGCATTCTTTTCAGCCTCTATGGCCTCTCGGATCAGCTGAGCCTCCTCTCTGACCCGCCGCAGCTCATCCTCGACTTTTTGTAGAGCAGTCTTAAGATCCAGCACTGCCTGCTTCTCGGTGGCAAGGTTGATCTGGGTCGAGTATAGCTCTTTGCGCTGGTCCTCCGCCTAGGTCTCAGCACTTTTCAAACCAGCCTCTGCACTTTTGCGCCGTTTCTCCGACTCCTTGAACTTCTCCGTGAGTTCAAGGTGATCGTGCTTGAGGGACCCCAAGGCTTTCTCCATCTCCGTCCGAGACTGGGCCTCAGCCTCAGCCCGACTGCGATTATCACGACAAAATTCCTCAGCCACAAATACCTGCTGAGTAATCTGCGAACGAAACAAGATCGATTTAGAATTTAACAGGGTTAAATAAATTAATAAAACAGTAAAAGGACTACTTACCATCGCAAGATCCCTTTTGAGGGATAGGAAAATCTCGGGTTGAGAGAACCGCCTATAGGCCTCCATATCCCGAGGAAGGAGTAGGGGTTGCTCCAAGGCATCAGCCACGTACCCTGCTCGGCCCCGGTTGTACTCTCGGATCGACGAATTGTAGGGGATGGCAACCCCATCTAACTCCAACTTAGGGCTCCATGTACGCGGAGTAGCGCGCACCTCAGCACGGTTCTCCTCATCCCTGCTCTCCGAGGAGTTTGCCCTCTTACTCCTCTGTCCCTTTGTAGCCTTTTGCTGCTTAGCAGGTCGGGAAACCAGTTCACCCTCCTCAGGAATGTCAACCTGCCTCTTCTTTTTGAGGTCGGGGTTAACCTTGAGGCCAGGATCAGTAGGGACCTGAGGGGCGATTGGAGGAGGGTCCTGGGTTTGTGCCTTGGCAGGCGCCTTTGAGGACTGACCCTTTCCTCGGCTGGACATCAATTCTCGCAGAGACTTTCCCATATCACCTACTTCTCCGTCCGAGGAATCGTCCGAGCAGGTTATTATGATTGGACCGCCAGCCACGGAATTGCGGTCCTGCTCTCCTTCAGGATCAGAAAGCTCAACCACGGGGTCTTGCTGAACTTCCTCCTCAAAATAAAACTCGTCTATCTCTTCCTCAAGGGAAAGACGAGATGATTCGGTTTGCCCCTCAACCGGAACAGCAACGCCAGGCTCGACTGGCGGAGGTAGTTGCTCTGCTAGATAGGGATCTCGAACGCCGGGTAGTACGACTGGTGGAAGATCACGTCGAGCTAGGAACCCGGTCTTAGACACGTCAATCCTAGCCAACCTCGAACTGCCAGCCCTTATGGCGTGACCGATGGCTTGGAAAGAGCGGCTTAGAGGTTGATAGCCCAGAACCAAATGAGCCGCACGTAACTGTCCGTCCTCAGTAACGTAAATTTCCGACCTCAGAAGGTAGTTCAGCGCCGGCACATTCACGAAGTTTAGCCGAGGAGCGACGTGAACTTTATCTGCAAACGTCCAAGAGAAGTGGGATTAGTTCATGAAATTCTCCAATTGTAAAGAAAGCAAGAAAAATAACCCCCCCAATACTAAACCCTTTCCCCAAAAGGATTGGCCCTAAAGACGCCGCACCTGGGATTCCTGCCCGAGTCGGACAATGAATACCATCAAACCACTCCCCCGAAGCATAAGGAAATCATTCTTCACGGTCTTATTGGATACTGGAAGACAAGAGATCAATCTAACAACCTCGGATCGGGATTTAAGATAATACCCTCCGCTCTCGAGGCGGTGACACTCGTACAGATAAACCACATCGTGCCAAGTAAGGCCTAGATTCATCTGCTCGTCTAAGACATCTACACAGCCTAGTATCTTGAACATATTTGGGGCACACTAATGCGACGTCAACCTATGGTTGAACAGGTATTCCCTTGTAATCCTACGCATGGGAAGTGTCATCCCTCCCTCTATGAAAGCAATCATGGGGATAACAACTTCTCCCTCGCCTCTACATGTCAATACTCCTTCAAGAGGACAGTACTGCAGCCCCACCCCCGAGGGAATGTGGTATTTTGCCCTAAAGGCCTCCATAGCGGCCGGAGTATTTACTAATTTTTCGAATCTACCCATCTGAGCTGTACTGGAAGAATGAAAATAAAGACCGAGGAGAAAAACAAAGTCCGAGGAAGAAATCGAAGCGACAAAGCGAACGGAACTTACAGATATCTTCTCAAATGACCGATGAGGTGATCGGAAAGCTCTTCTATGGAGGGTGCTTCGCAGAAACGACTATGAAGATCTGAAGGAAGGAGGTGCTCAAGGATTTCTGGGCGCTGGAGTTCTCTAGAGGTCTCTATTCTGATGTACGGATAAAAAAAGAAAAAGGGAGCCTGTCTGACGTCTTATATAGCCGGGAGGAGAGAGAAAAGATCGATCTTGCCTAAAAAGTCGAGAAATAATGATGGCCGTTCGATCCACGCCTCACCGTTGGATGAAGGGGACAAGAAGCCTCCGGAAGTAAATGGCCGCGCCTCGTAAATTGTAGCGCGTCCAAAGTAACTGCCCGCACGCACGCCCCAAGCCCTCCTTACTTCCATCCTCTCACTGACATCAAAACCCCGCTTCCCTCCTTGGAAGGAGATAAAAACCGGAGTTTTGAGGGGCTATTGTGGGGCCAGGCCCAAAATAATGGGCTAGTTAAATACGGGCCCGTCCGAGAAGCATCGTGTCCGAGGAGAAGTCATAGCCAAAACATTATTCCAGCCCAACTGCAGTAAAAGAAACCTGTCCGAGGAGTAACACCTCCTCAGGCACTACGAAGTCCAGACCAAGAGCTCGCCTTAACCACTGCAGCTCGTCCTCCAAGCATATAAAAAAGAATAAAACCCAAAATATCTCATGGAAAGCTGCTACCACCACATTAAATGTGTCACAACCACCCTCTTGGCCGCATTAATGAGGAAAAGACCCCTGAACAGTACTACCTTGGCCACTGCTACTCACAAGGGAGTGATAAAGGTGTCTGATAGGACAGGTGCTCAAGTGGAGGCTTAGATGATCAACAAGTGTAAGATTCAGATAAGAATGAGAGAGCTATATAATGTAATGGAGTCCCTCAAAGAGGGGGACGGAGAATGTATTGGGCACTCAGGAAATAGAATCTTCTGCTGAATACCCATTCTTGTGTTTTTATTCCTGCAACAATATTCTCCATGCATCAGACCGACTAAGCTCACTGAGGCTAAGTTCTTTGACCCATCCTCTACAAGTATTTATTGTGTGTTGCGCCTTGGGCCAAGGCCTGATCAATAGGGTTTGGGCCAGGAAAATCGTGCAACTACAGTGTTAAATTACCAAATTTTTTCAAAATTTTAAATTATTAAAATATAGTAAATTCAATTATTTAACTACATACTTCAAATAAAGAAAAAGTTTGTAAGCATGAACAAAATAAGGAACGAATAATTTTAAAAATCTTGCAAATTCTCCTATTAAACATCATTTTCTTTTTCTTAAAGAGAGGGGATAGAGGAATTTTAATTCGGGTTCTCCCATGAGAGAAACCAGCAGTTCTACTAAGCAATAAAATATACTAGCTTCTGGGCACGCACAAGACTCTTCTATTTTTTGGGTAAATTTTAAAAATTTACATTCATTATAATTTAGGATTATAAATTTTCAAATAAAAAAAATAAATAAAAAACCTAGGGGTGTAATAAAAATCTGATAAGTATTATGTGTTTGTTGCTGATGTGCAACTGACAAAAAATCTATTTCAATTAGGAATAATATGTGGGGAAGTTTTATTGTACACGTTTCTTTTTTATGAGAAATTCTATTCAAAAAATGTAGGGAAGGTAAATACGTGGGGAGTTTTTTAAGCTATTGAGTAGAAATATGAATTTATTAGAAATAGGAAGGCATTTCAACGTAGAAGTAGGAATTTATTATTTTTGTCAATTTACTATTTTAACTCTATTTTTAAGTTTTAGGTAAGAATATTTTTGATAGTAAAAAAAAAGTAATAACTAACTTTCTTTTGTAAATTTACTATTTTAAGCCTATTTTTAAATTATTGGTTAATTAATTTGGGGGTATTTTTGACAGTAAAAATAAAGCAATAACTAACTTTCTGAATTTTCATAATATATACAGATAAAATTAGCCATAGCTCACGCATTGCGGGTATATATTATTAACAAAAATTTTGTTTTAAATAATATAAAAGCCTTTTATAGCTCTATTATTCATTACAACTAAAACAAATATAGCATAAAAATTTAATATTTGACTTGGAATGGAGAAAAAAAATGCAAAAGCATCGAACAATACACATCAAATTCTTTATAGAAAAGATACTAACCAAATTCTTTTAAAAATTGAAACAAAAAAGCGTTTGTTAATATCTTTTCAATTAAATTCATCATCCAAACCAAAAGATTTTAATCAAATCCATGACTAGTGTTCACAATTTTAAGACCTTAACACTATTTGATAATTGTGGGGTCTAATAAGTTGTGGCCCTGGCCCATTTTTATATTGGGGCCCAAGGCCCGACCCAAGGAAGGTTGTGGCCGAGGATAAGTAATAAAAGTCCAAATAGTCTTAAGACACAGCCGAGGATGATTCTGTCCTCGGCATATCCGAGGTCCCCCTAGAAGAAGGGCAAAAACGGTATAGGAACTGTAGGGACACGATTTTTAACGACTCAAGGTTGACGTTGGGCTCGTGTGTAAAGGGCCCGAACAATATGATTTGTAAAGAGTGGGTTTGGAAAGGCCTGCCTTTGGGCGCTGGGTTTCGGTCTGGTCTCGGTTTCATGAGCAATCATACAAAGATGAGTTTGGACTACATAGCTGAGCCTTGCATCAATATAGTTTGGAAGGTTTGACTCCTCGGAATTAATCCGAGGAGCATCACATTCTCTCCATTCCTCCTTCTTCTTTCTTCTTTTTCCGGGGCCTCTCCCCCCCCCCCCCCTTTTTCCTCCTTTTTTCCCTTTTATACTAATATTCGATTTCCCTTCTTCATCTACGTGTCAGTTTCTCCTTGTTTGGGGCAGTTACTCGTCCTATCAATCTTCACGTCAGAATGGTTGGGAAAAGCTGGATAGCATGGTATGGGGTATGGGCTTGTCAGGTGCTGGGCTCACGTTATGGTGTTGGCAGCTTTCTAGTTTGTACTGCTATTATACTGAGTTTATCCTTTTCTTCAGGCGTTTTTATGAGGTGTTGAGCGTGAGATTGTCCTCAGCCACATCCTTCGGCCTTCAAGGAGCTTTCATCGCGCGTCCTCGGCAGTAGAGCTCCTCGGCCTAGGCTTTGGGCCCTTAATACAAAGTAGGCTAGGACCTTAGACTTCGGGCCCCACAGGAACAGTTTGGGAAAAAATCTAAAATATCTATGTCAATAGAGAAGGGTACGCTGGATAGTATAACGACCAAGGACAAAGGGAAAGCTGCCCTTACTGCCATTCAATACTCTGCACCTGACAGAGCCATACTCTTCAGCTTTTATAACCATCCCCAACCACTCTGGGTATGGGCTGATGGGACAAGTATTAGTCCTGGAAAGTCGAACCCACACGTGGACGTTGGATAAGGGATATAGGCTAGTATAAAAGGAAAAGTAAGCAATCCAGAGAAAGGAGGCTGGGAAAAATGGCCAAAAACCAGAGCCTCCCAGCCCGCCTCCTGGAGAAAAACTCCTAGAGTGAACACGATTTAACTATGTATGAACACCACGGAAAACTACTGTCTTGTGACCAAGGCCTAGCCTTTCAAACCCACGCTCTATAAATGATATTGTTTGGGCCTTTTTACGTGCGAACCCAACGTTATTATGGGTCGTTACAAATTGTGTCCATACAATTGGCACCGTCTGTGGGAAAGGCTTGTGTTTTGGCACAGGAGGTAGGTTGAGACAGTCCCCTTATTATTTCTAGCAGCCGGTTATAGTGTTCTAGCGTAAAGTTCCACTAGGGGCTATGTTTCTTTACTAGGGGCTGCGCTTCGTAGCGTCAGCAGCACGGATGGTTTTAGGGGCTTAGCCGAGGAGCTAATTCCCCTTAAACCAAGGTCCCACGCCTTAGCCGAGGGGTTAATTCCCCTAACTACTTAAATATCAAGTTTTGGATAGAACCAAGGTATTGCATGGTCCTCGGACTCAAACCTATGGGGAAACCAACTACTTAAATATCAAGTTTTGGACAGAACCAAGGTATTGCATGGTCCTCGGACTCAAACGTATGGGGAAACCAACTACTTAAATATCAAGTTTTGGACAGAACCAAGGTATTGCATGGTCCTCGGACTCAAACCTATGGGGAAACCAACTACTTAAAAATCAAGTTTTGGACAGAACCAAGGTATTGCATGGTCATGGTCCTCAAACTCAAACCTATGGGGAAACCAACTACTTAGAAATTAAGTTTTGGACAGAACCAAGGTATTGTATGGTCCTCGGACTCAAACCTATGGAGAAGTCAGCTACTTAAGAAGAATTCTAAGTCGCTCAGTTCTCGGACCAATTACCAGAAAAGGTTAAGGCTATGAAAGTTATTAGGAAGATGGCGAAACGCCTTATTACTCAGCAACCTACAGGGGCTGTACATTTTTTGGGTTATATATCCTCGGATGATTACTTCCTACAGGGCATAGAGCATTCAACCATCACCTCGTTCAAGTTTTGGGTATACAACCCATTTTCAGGTCGGTCTTATTGTACACGATACCTCTAATAAGTTCATAATAACATCTTTTTTCTTAGTAAGGGATTTCGGTCCTAAGTATTGTTTTCTCAGGTCAGCGTCATTATGCCAGACAGCTCTAATAAGCTCATCATAATATCTTTTTCTTTCCTTCTTAATAATGATTTCTGCCCAAAGTATCATTTGTTCAAATCGGCATTATTATGCCAGATAGTTTCAATAAGCACAGAGCAAGGTCTTTTTGTTAACTGGGATCTCGGCCCTAAGCATCGTTCATAGAATAAGAATAAAAAAGAAGTCACAGGATAGTACGTCTATTCACGGCATAACCATTTCAAAAGGAAGAGATAGAATATACAAAATAGAGCAAAGATGATTTTTATTAATATAAAGTGGTATTACAGCGTACAATGAAGGGCTTAAACCAACCTATATAGAAAACGAATTACAAAATCAATAAAAAACAAAACAAACAAACAACCAGAAATCTTTTTAAGCTCTGCTCCCAAGTCTTTCCAAATTCGGCCCCAGTGGCACCCATATTGAGAGGAGAACCTTCCTTGGTGGAAGAGGAGAAGAAGAGGAAGAAGGAAAAGCACCAGGATGGATCTGGTGATGGGAAAGAAGAAGAAGGGGAGGCAAAAGGAGGCACCAGTGAAGGAAGAGAGGAAGAAGCAGGGATACTTTGTCCCCGCGTCAGTCCTGACTCCTAACACGTTGGTGTCATATTAGCTATGCTCATAAGAGAGCAGCTGGTACTGATAATGGGTAACCCCAGCTCAGTTGCGCCAAAAGTTTGACGCGACGAGCCCCTGCTTCGGATTTTGGCTGAAAGGAGAATAAGAAGTATTTTGAGTCTCTGCCATCCCTGCCCTGACCGAGCCAGTTTGAGCTTCACAAGAACGTAGCATTTTTTGGAAGGGTATGGTCTCTTCATTCACGCTCCTATCTTGGACGTATCACAATTCAAGGTGAAAGCGAGCGGATAAGGGAAACTCTGGGGGAGGCTAAGGGTTTACAGACTTTAAAAGGATTGAAAGGTCTCTGTGTAAGAGAGGTAACCTCTTGCTTTCCTTCTTATATGAAGGGCAAAACGGGAGGCATTTAATCTGTCCAAATTTCCAAGAAACTCTGTAAAACGAGAATATGCCCACTCCACTTCCCCACGCTGTCAATAACCGTCGAATTTAAATGGTCTCGTAAAGGGAAATCATTAAAGGCGCGTTTCGGATAATGAAACGGCAGGAACGCATCATGAATGAATTCAAAGGAATGTCTCGTAGCCCGGTATGTTTCCTGGATAGATGAAGAGACATCCACATTGATGAAGGGCAGAGCTAAACGAGCCGTAATAAAGGCTTGGCATTACCAAAACCCTCCTCTCTGACCAAGAGGTCGGACAGCAGGGTTTTGAGGGGCTATTGTGGGGTCCAATAAGTTGTGGCCCTGGCCCATTTTTATATTGGGGCCCAAGGCCCGACCCAAGGAAGGTTGTGGCCGAGGATAAGTAATAAAAGTTCAAATAGTCTTAAGACACAGCCGAGGATGATTCTGTCCTCGGCATATCCGAGGTCCCCCTGGAAGGAAGGGCAAAAACGGTATAGGAACAGTTTGGGAAAAAATCTAAAATATCTATGTCAATAGAGAAGGGTACGCTGGATAGTATAACGACCAAGGACAAAGGGAAAGCTGCCCTTACTGCCATTCAATACTCTGCACCTGACAGAGCCATACTCTTCAGCTTTTACAACCACCCCCAACCACTCTAGGTATGGGCTGATGGGACAAGTATCAGTCCTGGAAAGTCGAACCCACACGTGGACGTTGGATAAGGGATACAGGCTAGTATAAAAGGAAAAGTAAGCAATCCAGAGAAAGGAGGCTGGGAAAAATGGCCAAAAACCAGAGCCTCCCAGCCCGCCTCCTGGAGAAAAACTCCTAGAGCGAACACGATTTAACTATGTATGAACACCACGGAAAACTACTGTCTTGTGACCAAGGCCTAGCCTTTCAAACCCACGCTCTATAAATGATATTGTTTGGGTCTTTTTACGTGCGAACCCAATGTTATTATGGGTCGTTACAAATTGTGTCCATACAATAATTATTCATGAATCTTTGTGACCCATCCAATTCTTTCTTATGAGCACATAAAAAATAATTTCACCAAATAAAATACAATCCAATGTTCTTAAGTTGTTCTATTTTAATTTCAAACTTCTTGTCATATGAGTAAAAATTCTTTCACGAAATATATTGTTAGCTGGCATTTGTAGTAATAAAGAAAATATATAATACCATTAAGCCTAAGTTTTGTTATTGATTTAAGTTTTGGATTTAAAGTATAAATGACTTACCCTACAATAAATTTTTAAAACTAGGTTCGCTTTTTATGGCATTTTACTTTCTTAAATTATAGAAATAAGATAAAGAAGGAAGTCCCAATGAAGAAATCTTAAAGAACAGTAGAAATGGTTAATTAATTAATGTCATTTTTTAACTGGATCAAACCCTTGAAGACATTCTTCCATCTAAATTGATCTTGAATGACAACCGCTGGAAGATGAAAATTCTTTTTTTTAGAGGCGACGACCTAATATGTTACGTAAGAGCATTTACATTTGTTATCTTCAAACTATTTTATTTTACTATTTTCAAAAGTTATTTTATCAATTAGACCGTACAATTTTATAACACATCTAATATTTCAACTTTTTCTCGTCAAAAAAAAAAAAAAAATCTCAACTTTTATTTTCCTATACAATACATTATAATAATATATTTATCTAATAAAATATATAACCCAAAACCATCTCTCTCCTCTCTCTCTCTATTTTCTGTCTCTATCTCTCCCTCTCTGTCTCTGTCTCTCTCAACCTCAATCTCACCACCAGGAACAAACCCAAAACCCAACACAACCACCCTTCAAACCCAACCACCCCACCACCTCCCAACCATCAACAGCACCACCACCACCTGCCACCACCATCATCAACAACACAACCACCACCCAAACCCACCACCCCACCACTGCTGCACCACACAAATCAACCCAACAAATCACAACAAACCCATACCAAAATCACCCAAATCAACCCAACAAATTACCAACATAACCAACTGCCACCACCACCAATCCAAACACAACACAACCCATTGCCACCAAGCCAAATACCACACCGGGACCAAAACCCACCACTACATGAATCAAAACCCCCTATAATCTCCAAGAATCAAACCCATAGAAAAAACCCATACCAAAACCCATCCAAGAATCAAACCCATAGAAAAAAAAATTACAATAGATCAAACCCACTGAAATCTCCACCGCAAACCCACTGCCTGCAAGCCAAACCACCGATCTCAACCCACATCAGCCATCGCACACACAACACCGAAACCAAAAAGAAAAAGAAAAGAAAGATAAAATAAAATTAATCAATTTTTTATTTAAAAAATATACATCATTCTTCAATTGCTACCACTAGTTGACGTTGTCGATCAACCCAAAATTACACCATTTAGCCACCTTTGATGATACTCAATTTCCAAAAAGATAAAAAATAAAATAAAAAAATCGCCCATATGTGTTTCTCCATTTGGCTGCAAAATAATGAATATTGCCGATATCCATGCCGATATAAGAGAGGAAGGAGTGAGTAAGACAGAGACAAAGTGTGTTGGGAGAGAGGGAGGGAGGTTGGCTTGAGAAATGAGAATAGAGAAAAGTGATTTAGATTTCAAAGAGAGAGAGAAAGAGAGAGAGAGAGGAGAAATTAATAAAATATGTGGTTCAAGTTTTACAAGTTGCTAAGTACTGTCATACATATAAGACAGTACCATAGCACTATTGCAAAAAAAAAAAAATTTGGTAAAACTATTGCAAAAAGTTTTGTAATTAGAAGATCAGGTAATGCATGTTATTTGTACTTTGATGCTAAAATATACCATAGTTTGCTATTTACAAGTCTAGATGTGAATGCTTTTAGAGCATCAGCATTGAAGAATGCTACTCTATCCTATTTTACCATCTCAAAAAGTTACTTTATCAATTATACCATACCATTTTACAATACACCCTACATCCAAAAACTCTATTATTTTACTTTTTCATTAAAATATTATTTTTTTAATCTTTCTTTATTATTTCTTTCACATCATCACTTTTTTTCAACTAAGGGGTGGAATAAAATATATATATATTTTTTAGCATAGTGCTACAGTACAATTCTAAGTTTAGAATTGTACTGTAGCACTATTGCAAAAAATTTTGCAATAGTGCGGTTTAGCATTGTTTGATGCAAGTGTTTTTGTGCTCTAAAATGTCAAAAATGCCTTAAATATGGCTTTAGCATTTTTCAATGCTAGTGCTCGGGCCAAGCTGGGGAAAAAATTATGTTGAGTTATTAGATTAAAAAGTAGTTCTAGCTATTTCTTGTACAAAAATGGACTTGATCACGTCCCAAGTAACAAATATGTTTTCTACTTCTCTTGTACACACTTTTTAAAACGAAAATAGTAACAATATGTCGATCCAAAAAAGGGCATAGCCTTTGTGGAACATAATGGATCTGCATAAAAACAAAGAATTTCCCTTTTTTGATTGATGAGGCGGTCACCCTCTTCATAGGTTAGACACCGTCATAAAATGAAACTTGTCATTAAAAAAATAGATAAGAAAAGAAAAGAAAATTAATATACTACAAAAGAATATGACATCACGAATGCTACTCAAGATCCAAAATATACACCAACACAATGAAAAACCCAAAACAGAATGTAGATGACAAAAAAAATCATCACATAAAATAACTGACCAAAAATCATATTACCAAAAGAACTAAAAATAGACAATAAAACAGAGTAGCAATCTAGTGAGAGCATTGAGAGAACAAACCAAGAAAGCAATAATTTAACGACCAATCTACAGCAATACATTTTAGGGCAAAAGGGAAATTACTCCTGTCGGATGCCATTGCCATGTGACCTTTGGAATTCTCAGACTATGATTAATGTTGAAGAATTACCACCAAAAAAAAAAAAAAAACCTTGAAAAAAAAAGTAAGTTAAATATTTTTTATTAATTAATATCTAGATATATATAAAATGGTACCATTTAAAATTTTCCATGAGGTCCCACAAAATATTGAGCCAACCCTGTAAAAATAGGAGTTAGGACATCAAACGGCGTGAGAATTTACTTGTCAACAGCGTAATTTCCTATTAGATTTGATATTATATTTATCCAAAAAAAAATATCCTATTAAATTTGATTTTGGGAATTATTATTTTCACACTTCTTGTTATTTTTAGACCAACTTCTGTAATATGATGGAATGGATAAAGGATATATGATCATAAGTATTTCAAACTAAGAAAAAAAATGCCACCACATGTACTTTAGATTCCATATTAGCTAATAATTAGTGTCCCTAAAAAAAGAGGCTATATCTATGGGGGTTCGGGTTTGGGTTCAAGTGCGGGTGAGGGTGTAGATGTGGCTGTGGCCCGTGCGGGTGTGGTGTGGTGTGGTGACTCGGCAATTTTTGAAAATATAAGGTGTGGGTGCGACAGAATATGTCTTTTTAAAAATTATTGAAAATATTTTTATTCATATTTTCTATATTTTGCTAAGCACACTTTTTCATATAATTGTAAACATATACCAATTTAAAAGCAATAGTAGATAATAATTAAAACATGACGTTCATAAATTAGAATGCAACCCACAAGTTTAAAACTAAAACATTCCATGATGTTCAGAAATTAGAATACAACCCACAAGTTTGAAACTAAAACAAAATAAAAGATTAGTGTTCAAGATAATCAAATACAAATGTTATCATCATTTTCAAGATCAATAGTTTCATTTTGAACTTCACTTTCACTAGTAGTAACACTAGTGCTAGCATTCCTAATAACCATGGCCTCCAACTCTGGTTCATCAAGTGTAAAGGTAGCATTCTCAAAAATTCTAGCTCCTCCATGTAGGTCACTCTTATTCCAAAGGTCTCTTGCAATATCCCATATCTTTGTTGCTGCATTTACGTACTCCTCATGGTGCCTTGACAAGAGTTGAAGATTAGAATGCACATATACCAAATCCTCAACATGTGCAAGAGCCATTTTGTTTCTTTTTAAGGAATGAATGAATTTGTATGTACTCCAATTCCTCTTAGCACATAAGGATGAACAAAGTTGTCCAAGAAGTTTAAAGGCAGGAAACCTCCCTCCTGAAAGTGTATCAAACTCAATTTTCACCATCCTTAATTCATTCTCATCTTCTAAGTATTGCTCCAAACTCTTGCTCTTTTCTACAGAAATTTTCGTAGCATATCATAAATAGGTCCTGTGAATTCAATGATACAATTAGAGCTGTCCAGATTGATCCGGTAACCCGACCCACCTGAAGAACCGACCGGACCGGACCCGACCCGAATCTGGCCGACCCGATTGCTCCGGCGGGTCGGTGGCGGGTCTTCACCACTAGAAACCGATCCCGGCGGGTCGGTTTCGGTTTTCCTCCTCTAAACTCGAAACACCCAAACCGACCGAAAGATTTCCAGATTCTAGCCAAAATTTCCAGATCTCGGCCAAAATTTCCAAAATCTTACGATAATTTTCCAGAATCCAGCGAAGAAACCCAGATTCCGATGATATTTCCCTTAGATCTAGTGAGATTTTGACTGGATTTAGAGAAATCTCATCAAATCCGGTAATATTTTTGCTGGATCTAAGGGAAATCTCTCTAGAATCTGGATAACTATCGCCGGAATCTGTGTTTATTCGCCAGATCTGTGTTTTTTCACTGTTTTCTCGCCGTCTTCTCAGATTTATGACTTCGATCGACCTACCTGCCACCTGTTGATGGTCTGAACCGCCCGAACCGATTACTCCGGCAGGTCGGCAGCGGGTGCATTTTTTTCTCACCCGATTCCGGGTTGGGCACAAACCCGACCCGAACCGACCCATGGACAGCCCTAGATACAATCAACAACATCCTACCGATGATCACTTAAAATCAAATCTTTCACTTTTTGAGCTTTTCCAACATCATCCTTCCTATAAGAAGCTCATCAGTCACTAATAGCCATGGCTTGAAGGCATCTTTTTATCAACTTCAACCTTTTCAGCATGACAATAACCGAAGCAAATCTAGTATCAGCAACTTGGAGCAGTTTTAATGGACAAAATTCATTAAACATTATCAACCTCATTGAATGGTTCATGATAAAAACACGTTAGAAGGATGCATCATCAGCAATACGTATAATCCAAATACGTTCCTCATATGTAACTTCATTCTTTTCAGTGTTTTTTGCTGCACAAATATCCTTCAAACCTAGATTGAGAGTGTGGACAACACATGTTGTCGAAAATATTTTGGGATACTCACCTTCAATAAGAGCTCCAGCAGCCTTCATCACATTAGCATTATCAGTGATGACTTGGACAACTTTTTCATATCCAATCTCTTTTATAGCATCCTTTAACAACTCAGCAATAAAATGTTTGTCTTTGTATTCACTTGACCCATCAATTGCCTTTATAAACATTGGACCCCCATCTGATGCAACCATTATATTAATAAGAGGTCTCTTTTGTGGATTTGACTATCCACCAAAAACTATACTTACACCATTTGCAAGCCAAGAGTCCTTAATTGGTTTCAAAAGTCTTTCAACATTTGCTCTTTCTTTTTGCAAAAGTGTTGTTCTCAAGGCATTGTATCCAGGAGGAATATAACTCGGAATGTTATGGGTAGCAGCATATGCTTAGAAATTACGATAATTTGGGTCCCTTGCAAAGTGAAATGGAAGTCCACCAATATAAAACATCCTAGCAATTTTACTATTCAATTCAGCTCTAGCACTATTTTGAAATACTCTCTCCAAAGGAGAATTCGCAATCACCTTCCTCCTCTTACCATCAACCACTGCATCAGTACTACCACTCCATTGTCCCTAGAATGAGGGAATAGGCCCAGGGAGAGGTGGGGGGGTAAGGGAATTCAACTTTTGCGTTCTCGCTCTAACTTATCATTCTCAACCTAATCATGCACTCTCTGCATTTACAATCTATGGCCCGATGTCACTTTTATACATGCTTTAATACCTTTACCACTAATTTTTAATAAATGAGCCTTAACCCTAGAATAGGATCCCACAAAAGTTCCATCACAATTTCAATTTAAGTTGTTTGACCTACAAATAATTTGACAAATATATTATAACTAAATAAGAAATCAAGAACTAAATAAGAAATCAAGTAATCAACTCAAGTCTCAACATTACAACTTATATAAAAAATTAAAAAAATCAGATAATAGATACATATTGAGAGACAGATATAGAATGAGCAATAGAGCATGTGAGAGTATAATGGAGAGTGAGAATGAAAGCAAAATACCTGAGTAAGCTTGGGACTTGGGTCAGTGAGCTTGAGGCCGAGATTAAGACCGAGAGATGAAGAGTGAGCTTAGGCAATGAGGCAAAGGAGAGATTTTGAGTGAGTGGCCGTGGGTTAGGGAGTGAGAGAGGAAAAACGGAGAGTGAGAGAATGAGAAAGGCAGAGAAATCTGTCGTTTGAGAGGGATAAGGGTTTTTTTTTTTTTTTTTTTTTTTTTGGGGGGGGGGTTTAAAGTTGCTTCAAAGTTCAAAACATTGAGTTTTGTATTATTATTATTATTATTTTACTAGAATTTCAACTTGATTCAAAGGTGGTTTCGACCTGATTCGGCCCAAATCGGTGCAAAACTGCAAACAAAAAAAAGGACACGCCACTAACGCATGTGTAGCGGTGTCCACTGCCGCATAGCTCGTCCGTGCGTGTCAGGTGCGGGTGTGGTGGCCTTGCAGCTACACCCATGCTTCCTAGGGCTATATTAGATTTTGAACAATATGTAACTAAAAGCCTTATATCTCTCTGACTCTCACTGTTGTAAGCTGCACCTTTAGAATTAAAAAACAAAAAACAAAGTAGATGCCTTCTTCCTACCATCTTATGGGCAATAATCTATTTTTTTAATAATAAAATTAGAAAAAAAAAAAAGGACAATAGTCTATTGGTTCACAGCTTATCACAATCTGCCGCATTAGTACTATAACCCAATATAATTCTCTAAGAGCATTCCCAACAAAGAAGGTATATATAATTCTCAAAAAATTCCCAATAAAGAAGGTATGATTGCTAAAAATTGAGTTTAGCAACTTATTTCAGAAAAAACACACTAGATTGGTATACTCAAAAATTTTAACAACTGAGCTACAGTTGGCTGGTATAAATAACAGCCTACTGTGGCTCAACACTTAAATAATAATAATATTTTAATACTTCTCTCTCATTTCTTCTCTGTTTTCTTCCTTCCTTTTCTCCTCACCGTTCTCATTTTCTTCTCTCTTTTCTTCTTTCACCGGCCTTTGGCTTTCTTTCACTTTCTTCTTTCACCCCAAGAGAAAAACTTTGAGATTTTGGGTTTGGGTCTGAGCAAAAATCAAAAGAGGTGGGGCTGGTCGGAGTGTGGTGGTGGTGGTTGGTTGTGGGTTTGTGGAGGATGGCCAGTCGGAGCGTGGTGGTGGCTGGTTGTGGGTTTGTGGAGGTGGGGCTGTGGGTTTGGGATTGTGGAGGTGGGGTTATGGGTTTGTGGAGGTGGTGAGTGTGGGGTTGTGGGTTTTGAAGGATGGCCGGTTGGAGCGTGGCAGTGTTTGGTTGTGGGTTTGTCGGGGTGGAGTTGTGGCTTGCTTCAGACGAAAGAGAAGAAAAGAGGAGAAGAAACAGAGAAATGAATAATTAAAAAAAAGGAAAAAAAAAAAAAAAAAAAGAATGGGGGAGAGAAATGAATAAAAATTGAATAGTTTTTTAGGTAATGTAAAAAAATAGAAAATTTGAAGCAGGATATATTGTAAGTTGTGTTGATAAAATAGCTTTTTTAAGTTGTTAAATGTTAAAAAATTTTCGATTTTTATTGTGAATGCTCTAATTAGCTGTAAAATTGTAAATGTTGTCAGCTTTCAGCTTTCTTGTGTGTTGCACTAACGGCACGTGTGAAGACGGTCGGAGACCATTATCTTCAGTATTATTCCAAACACAGAGGTATGTTAATGTCATTTACGTTGGCTTCTTTTGTCCTTCAATTTGATTACACTTTTCCTCTAAAAAAAATTAACAAAATTTGTTTACACTTTCGTTGTTGCCATCGTTTTTAATTGGCCTTTATTTGCCTATACTCTCAAGACAGCAGCCCAACCCAAAAAGAAGCAAAAAATGGATTTCTTACGGAGACCGTAAAAGTATTCGTTGAAAAAACTGTGGGTTACACAATTGCAGCAGTCGGACGTCAGATTGGTTATCTGATTCGCTACAAAAAAAATGTTGACATTCTAAATAACAAATTTGACGATCTCAAAGGTGCTAGAGATGGTGTGCAGCGTAAGGTTCAAGCTGCTAGTTACAATGTAGAAGAAATTGAAGCTAACGTCCAGAGGTGGCAGACACGTGTTCAGGGGATCACTGCAGAGGTAGAAGAATTCGTTGAAAAGGAAGGCCAAGCAAAGTTGAAGTGTTTTAATTTGAAGGCCCGTTATCAGATTGGAAAAAAAGCACACAAGATGGGATTGGCCGTCAAGGAACTCAAGGATGAGGCGGACACGTTCGATACAGTAGGCCACCGTGTCCCTATAGATGGGGGTACTACTATTTCTACTAAAGGTTATGAGGACTTTGAATCAAGAAAATCAATTTTTGACGGAGTTATGAAGGCTCTAAAAGATGATACTATTACTGCCATTGGGGTTTGTGGGATGGGCGGCCTGGGCAAAACCATGCTTGTTGGAAAAATTGCAACACAAGCCATGAAAGACAAGTTATTTGAAAGGATTGTTACGGTAGTTGTAACCCAAACTCCAAACTTGAAACAGATTCAGAAAGACATTGCAAAAGAATTAGAGTTGAAGTTTGAAGATGAGGACACTGATTTTAAAAAAGCACATTTGCTACGCGAGCGGTTGAAGAAAGAGAAGATCCTTTTAATTGTAGATGATATTTGGAACAAGATTGACTTGGACGCTCTTGGAATTTCTTTCGGGGACAATCGCGAAGGAAGCAAACTATTGCTAACATCTAGATTCCGAGGTGTATTAGACAAGGATATGGATGTTGAAAAGATATTCCAAGTTGAAGTTCTATCAAACGAAGAAGCTAAATTCTTGTTTGTAAAGATAGTGGGCGATTTTGCTGAAACCTTGAATTTCCAATCTACCATGGTTGAGGTTGTCAAAGAATGTGCAGGCTTACCGATTGCAATTACAACAGTTGCGAATACATTGAAAAATCAAAAGAACCCAAATGTTTGGAAGGATGCCTTGCAACAGTTAAAAAGGGCAAATCCAACACAGATCAATGGGATGCATGAGAAGGTATACTCGAGTATAAAGTTTAGTTACAATTTTTTAAGTAAGGAAGCGCAATCTTTATTCTTGTTCTGCAGTTCATTTGAAGAAGATATGGTCATACAAATAGATCTCTTATGGAGATATTTGGTGGGTTTGGACTTCTTAGAAGATGTTTATAAAATGGAAGAAGTGAGGAATAGGGTCCACACGTTGGTCGAAATTCTAAAAGATTCTTGCTTGCTGTTAGAAAGTTATAGGAGTGGTACATTTAAAATGCATGACGTCATTCGTGATGTTGCCATACATATTGCAGACAAAGAAAAGAAAATGTTAACCATAAGAAGTTCAGATGATTTGGAAAAATGGTCCAATATGAAAAAAATGAATGACTCCATTGGAATCGCACTTTTTGAAGCCAAGTTTAGTGAGCTTCCTGCAAGGTTGGTGATGGTACCGAAAACAATACCACCAATGAGTCACACGTTCCTCGTACGATTACTAATGGCACCTGCACAATGAAAAAGAATAACCTAGCGGGGAGTACCGGTGTGGTACCAGCCAAGTACCCTCCGAAGGTCAAATTAGAATTATTCTCACTGCTCTAGAGTGCTAGAGAGGGTAAATTACGCGTACCTCGGTTTGTGAGGGTGCTTGGGTTTTTATAGTAGAGAGGGCTGACCCTCTTTTCCTTGGAGTAGAAGTCTTTTCCTTGTAGGAGTCTCCTTGGGCGTATTTTACGGGATTCTTTCCATATAGGAGTCTTTAGGTTCCATGAAACGTGGGGAGCAAGTTATTTACTTATACGTGCAAGATGGAAACTTCATAGACTGACACCGTCAGTTTATGTTATCCCGTCAGTATATGCTCACTCCGTAAGCTTCAGGAAGTTCGGCCCTGTGGAGTTCTTCTGCCTTAAATCACCGTCAGCCTAGAAGGTATGCTGACGGCAAGACCATCTCGTCATCCTTGTTAAGTCGGCATCTTCACTTACCAGGTCTGCACCGTCGCCTTTGTCAGGTACGTGCCGTCACCCTTGTCAGGCACGTGGCGTCACCCTTGCCAGTGTTTTTATCCTCATCATTTGCCCCCTACTCCATATCTCCGTCACCCTCTGCACTGACGGGTTATGGAGTTTGTTTTCAAAAGAGGCAGAAACATCGCGTAGATCTGAGCATTTAATGCCCTGGACAGGTGGCTCGTTCCCATTGGCCTTACTCCTGACGAGATGTCGCTTCGTCTTCCGCGCCATTTTTTCCATGTATATAAACAGCGTTTTCAGTCATTTTTCACTATTTCAACCCTGCTGAATTTGTGGAGAGACAGACCGTCGCTCATCTTTCGTCAGCTTCACCACCGTCACTTTACCGTTGCTGTCTCTAGAGCCATCCAGAAGGCTTCCATACCGGTGAGTTTTCATCCTCTCTCCTTTTTCTTTTTATTTTCTGGCTCATAAGTGAGGCCGTCATCCTAGGTACTTAGTTTGAACCCGTCACTTGTAGGTAGTCAGATGTCGAGTGACGCGTCTTGTGACGAGTCGTCAGTCCGCGAGGGAGCGGGCTACGACGAGGCCTTTGGTTCTGGAAATGAGTCAGAGTTCTCCCTCCCGTCAGAGAGAGAGTCGTCAGCCCAATCTCCTGACAGTGAAGAGAGTTTTGCTGAGGGAGAGGGGGATGAGAGAAGAGGGGATGAAAATGATGGGGTTGGATTGGATGTTGACGGGGATGGCATAAATGTTGACGGGGATGATAGTGACGGGGCTGAGAGATCCAGTGAAGGGAGTTCAGAGGGTTCCGGAGATAACCGTCCCTTCATTCTTCCTGAGGATTGGGCCGTCAACAAATTTTTGCCCGGGATGAGTGGTAAGGTCTTTAGAGAGTTACGGGTTCGCTATCAGATCCCAGACCACATTCCCATCCGTCTCCCTAGAGAGGGTGAGAGGTGTTACTCCGGGCGGACAGCTGACGTCGGTATGTATGACGCCATGTTTGCTGCGGGCCTGAGGTTACCGTTGACGGCTCTGCACCGTCAGCTAGCTGATTTCCTAGGAATATCCGTCACCCAGATTGCCCCAAACGCCTGGAGGACCTTTATAGGAGCTGAAATCCTGTGGGGCAGCTTTAGTGGAGGGCACCGTCAGCTTACACTTGGAGAATTTTTTTATTGTTATAGGCCTCATCACATTGCCTCGTCTAAGGGGACTTATCATTTTAATGCCCGAGAGAAAGGGCTACGGTTAGTGTCAGATATGCCTGACTCAAATAGGAACTGGAAGAGTAGGTATTTTTTCGTTGAAGGGACAGACTGGGTGTGCCGTCAGGAGGAGTGGGTGACGATGCCCAGTGGTTACTTTGACAATACTTGGGCCTTTGTCAAGGATTCAGGTTAATCCCGTCACCCACGAGGCTCGTGCGTTTTTTGAAGTGACGGTGCTAACACATTATTATTATTATTTTTTTTTCAGCTTATACCCGTCCGCATATAACTGACGAGCAGGAGGAGTTCATCCATCGGGTTCTAGAAATTCCTTTGGAGGACCGTAAGTGCAGGGATTTGATTACCCTTGACACCCTCCATCTATACTGTGGGGGCCCAAATCCGTCAGCGGAAGCTCGCAGGTTGGAGGAGTTTGCGCGACGTCGTAAGTAGACTTTTATTTTTCCGTCAGTTTCATTATTTCCGTCACTTTTCCTAAAGTGTTTTCTTTGTGTTGTAGAGATGGATTCTGCGAAGCAAAGGATACGGGCTGCCGCAGCTCGTCAGAAGGAGGAGAGGAAGGCCAAGGAAGCAGGGGGGGAAGCCTCGTCAACCCCCACGGCCGTCGCCAAAGTGGCGAAGAGGAAACCTGACGGGAGTGACGGCCGACCCTCAAAAAAGCCTGCCGTTACTCCGTCAGTCGACCCATTGAAGGAAAAGTCCCCTCCGACGTCTGGCCATGGTGCGGGAAAGGGGGTGATGACTTCCGCTGGTCCCGTCCCTGAGGGTCCGTGCCGTCTCCTAACCCACAAAGAATATGCCGTCGGGGAGGTTGAGTCCCTGATAAAACCAACGGACATGGAGCCCTGTGATCAAGTAGGGACGGAGGATTTAGGGGCGTCGGCCCTCTTTGATCTCTCCAGGGTAAGTTTCTCACATTTTTTGGGTTGAACATGCCGTATCTTGTTTTGGCGTACTTTTTATCTGACGGATATGCTCTTTCAGGCCTTGGTTCGTGTCAAAGCCCTCCGTGACCGTTGCGTGGCGAAGGAGGGGGTCGTCAGTCGAGTCCGCAGCCATAACAAGAACTTGCTGAATCAGCAGGCTCAGTATAAGGAAGCCGTCCGTATCCTGAACCAGGAGCTGCAGGATGTTAATGCTAAACTGACGGCGGCCAATGGCGAGAACGTCAAGCTCCAAGGAGAGGTGACGGCTCTGGAGGAGAGGCTACAGACGGCGGGGGCTGACGCGATCAGGGACTTCAAAACGTCGCAGTCTTTCATCGACTCATGTGGTCAGTATTATGGCACTGGGTTTGATGATTGCCTTCGTCAGGTTGCGTCGGCCTTCCCGGATCTGGACTTGTCTGGGATTACAATGGACGATGGAGACGACGTCTCTCTTCAGCCCGAACCCACACCGGAGCATGACGGCAGCGTCGTCCTGGCTCAGCCTGCCGCTAATCCTACTGCTTCCGATTCTCCTGCTGTTATAGTGGACGTTGAAGACCGTCTTGCTGACGGCAATCCTGCTGACGTTCCTGCTGCCTAATTATGGCTTTGTAGTTTGCTTCTTTTTTCTTTTTTCATCTCTTCTGGAAAACAGTCGTAATTTTTAGACAGTTTTAGTTTTAAACAGTTTTAAACAATTGTAGTTTTAAACAATTGTAATGTTTAAGTGCCCTTGACGTTTATGCATAGTTGCACGTATTTCATTTCCGTCGCTTTTATCTCTCTCAGACAAACGTTGGAAATTCCCGGCTTTTTAAACTGTTTGAATATCCCGTCAACTTTACGACCGTTGGTTTACAAGTTGTCTTTTGACATCTTTGTTGGTCCGTCAGTTTTGAGGACCTTGCCTTTAAGATGGTTATTCCACCTTATTGGACCATCAGCCCTTAGGCTGTTAGTCTTTTTGGGCCGTCACCTTCTTGGCCTTGGCCCTGATGTCATTTGACATCGTTTTAGCCCGTCAGCTTTTTAGGTGTTGATGTCTTTTGACATCTTTTTCGATCCGTCGGCTTTTTAGGTGTTGATGTCTTTTGACATCTTTTTCGATCCGTCGGCTTTTTAGGTGTTGATGTCTTTTGACATCTTTGTCGATCCGTCGGCTTTTTAGCCTTTTCGGACCACTGTTTTCTTGGCTTTTTTAGCCTTGATGCCTTGACATCTTTCATTAGTCCGTCAACTATTAAGGCCTGGGCCCTGTGATGGTTACTCCATCTTATTGGACCGTCGGCTTTTTCTTTAGTCCGTGTGTAATGGACTTAGTCGTTTTTTGGGCTGCAAACTTAGTGGACCGTCGGAAGGAAAATACACTTCAGCAATTTCTGAATAGAACTCCTCTTATTGTCATGCATAAAAATAATTAAAACCAAATCCTGCCCCTTGGGCTAAAAAAGTTGTTGCGAAAAAACTAAAATAAACGATAAATCTGAGGAGTTAAACTATAATTTGCTGAAAAAATAAAAAAGGGGTTGGTCTTCATGCTGCTGCTCCTATTGGTAGTACTTCCGTAGGTGCTCGGTGTTCCATGGATGTGGTAGTTTCTGTCCCTCCAATGTTTCAAGGTGGTAAGTACCTTTTCTCTGCCACGACAAAACTCGGTAAGGACCTTCCCAATTGGGGCCGAGTTTCCCTTGGGTAGGGTCCCTAGCGGCGCCCATGACCTTTCTAAGAACAAGGTCTCCGACTTGGAAGTCTCTGTGTCGGACCCGAGAGTTGTAGCATTTGGCCATGCGATCCTGGTACCTAGCGAGCCTCTGTTCTGCTGCTGCCCTGATCTCGTCCACTAGGTCAAGCTGCAGTCGTATAGCCTCATCGTTTCTGCCCTCATCGTGGTTGTGTACCCTGTAGCTTGCGAGTCCAACTTCGGCCGGGATGACTGCTTCGCTTCCGTACGTCAGGCGAAACGGTGTCTCTCCTGTGGGTGTTCTTGCCGTCGTCCTGTATGCCCATAGCACACTTGACAATTCTTCGGGCCATATACCCTTTGCCCCCTCGAGCCGAGTCTTGATGATCTTGAGCAAGGATCGGTTTGTGACTTCGACCTGTCCATTAGCTTGAGGGTGGGCGGGGGAGGAGTAGTGGTTTTTTATTCCCAACTGTGAACAAAAATCCCGGAAATGGTCGTTGTCGAACTGTCTCCCGTTATCCGAGACAAAGACTCTAGGAATGCCAAACCTGCATACGATGCATCTCCAGACGAAGCTCCGAACGTTTTTCTCCGTAATCGTGGCTAAAGCTTCAGCTTCCACCCATTTCGTGAAATAGTCGATGCCTACAACCAGGAATTTCAACTGCCGTATAGCTGTAGGGAATGGTCCCATAATGTCTAATCCCCATTGTGCGAATGGCCATGGGGCTGTCATTGGGGTCAGCTCTTCGGGCGGTTGTCTGATGATATTGCTGAACCGTTGGCATTTGTCGCAGGTCCTGACATAGGCTTCGGCGTCCTTCTGCATGGTGGGCCAATAATACCCTGCTCGTACAAGCTTGTGTACCAATGATCTGGACCCTGAGTGGTTTCCGCAGATTCCTTCATGTACTTCTCTCATGATGTAGTCTGCTTCTTCCGCGCCCAAGCACCTCAGATACGGTCGGGAGAAACCTCTCTTGTATAGGACGTCTTTTATCAGGACGAACCTTGCCGCCTGGACTTTAAGTTTCCTTGCGGCGTCCTTCTCGTCTGGTAAGACCCCGTCTTTTAAGTACGAAACTAACGGTGCTGCCCAGCTGCTGTCGGAACATATTTCCTGCATGTTGCTGAGATCTATTAGCGGGGAAAGCTGTACGAAAGAGAGTACATTACCAGGGATGACCATTTGTTCAGCTGAAGCGGCCTTCGCGAGACGGTCGGCTCTCTGGTTCTCTTCTCTGGGAATCTGGACGACTTTGGCTTCTAGGTCTCCCACCCTTGTCTTTACTTCGTCAAGGTACCTTTTCATCTTTTCGCCCTTGCAATCGTAATCTCCGTTTATTTGGTTAGTGATGACCTGTGAGTCGCAGTAGATGACTACCCCGGCGGCTCCTGCTGCTTTGGCAAGGTCAAGTCCTGCTATCAGAGCCTCATACTCTGATTCATTGTTGGTGGCAGGGAAGTCGAAACGGACCATACATTCGATGGTGTCTCCCTCGGGCGATAGCAGCACGATGCCGGCCCCTGCGGCTTGTCTGTTGGACGATCCGTCCGTATATATGCTCCATTGAGGGGACTCTGCTGCCCCCTCATCTTCCCCATGGGTGAACTCAGCTATAAAGTCGGCGACGATCTGTCCCTTGATGGCGGTCCGCGGGCGATATTGAATGTCAAATTCGCTTAGTTCTATGGCCCAGAGTGCTAATCGTCCCGCCGTCTCAGGGCTGCTCATCGCCCGTCGTAAGGGCTTGTCCGTTAGGACGTTTATAGTATGAGCTTGGAAGTATGGCTTGAGCTTACGGGCCGCCGTAATCAATGCGAAGGCAAGTTTCTCCATGGGCGGGTATCTCTCTTCTGCACCGTGAAGCGCTCGGCTTGCGTAGTACACGGGTTTCTGCACCTTCTCTTCCTCTCTGACCAAGGCCGCGCTAACGGCTGCGGGGGAGACGGCTAGATAGAGGAAAAGTTCCTCTCCTGGCTGCGACGGGCTTAGCAGTGGTGGGGAGGAGAGGTAAGCCTTCAATCTTTCGAACGCTTGTTGGCACTCGTCAGTCCACTCGAAGGATTTCTTCAATGTTCGGAAGAAGGGCAAGCACTTGTCCGTCGCCCTTGACACGAACCTATTCAGTGCCGCTATCTTTCCATTGAGGCTTTGCACCTCCTTCACATTTCTTGGTGGTGCCATATCCATAATGGCCCGGATCTTGTCCGGGTTTGCCTCGATCCCTCTTTGAGACACCATGAATCCCAAGAATTTTCCTGCCGTCACTCCAAAGGCACATTTCCCCGGATTGAGTTTCATGTTGTAAGAGCGAAGGGTGTCGAATGTTTCTTTGAGATCTCCTAGATGATCTTCCTCCCTTCGGCTTTTGACTAGCATGTCGTCTACGTAGACCTGGACATTCCTCCCAATTTGTTGCGCGAACATTTTGTTCATGAGCCTTTGGTATGTTGCGCCCGCGTTCTTCAGGCCGAAGGGCATGACCTTGTAGCAGAATAGGCCTTGGCTGGTCACGAACGACGTTTTCTCCTGGTCGGCCTCGTGCATCCGGATTTGGTTGTATCCTGAGAAAGCGTCCATGAAGCTCAGCAACTGATGTCGGGCCGTAGAGTCTACTAGGACATCGACCCTGGGAAGGGGGTAGCTGTCCTTGGGGCAGGCCTTGTTAAGGTCGGTGAAGTCCACACACATTCGCCATTTTCCGCTCGCTTTCTTCACCATCACTACATTTGCTAACCAGTCGGGATAGTACACTTCCCTGATGAAGTTTGCATCCCGTAGCTTTCTGACTTCTTCTGCTATGGCTCGGTCCCGCTCCGGGGCAAACACCCTCTTCTTTTGTCTGATGGGTAAAAAGGCGGGCGACACATTCAGCTTATGCACCATGATTGAAGGATCTATTCCTGGCATATCTTCATGACCCCATGCGAATACGTCTTGATTTTGCCTAAGGAATGTTATGAGCTCTTGACGGGTCGTGGTGTTAGCGAGTGTTCCAATTCTGGTCGTTCGGCCAGGATCGGAACTGTCAAGGGGTATTTCTTCTAGCTTCTCAACCGGCTCCGTTACCGTCCGGTGCTCTTCTATACTTAAAGTCTGAACCTGATCCTCCATCTCCACCATGGCTATGTAACATTCGCGCGCGGCCATCTGATTCCCGCGCAACTCCCCTACCCCGTAGTCAGTTGGGAACTTAATCATCAGGTGGTAGGTGGAGGTTATCGCCTTCCATGAGTTGAGCGTGGGTCGCCCGAGGATAGCGTTGTAGGCTGAGGAGCAATCAACAACCAAGAATGTCACGTCCCTGGCTATCTGTTGGGGGTAATCACCCACAACTACGGATAAGGTGACTGCGCCCAGTGGGAATACTCGGCTCCCGCCGAAGCCGACAAGCGGGGCATTTGTTGGGATCAGCCGCCCCCTGTCGATCCTCATCTGCTGGAACGCGGTGTAGTATAAGATATCTGCTGAACTGCCGTTGTCGACGAGCACCCGGTGCATATTGTAATCTCCTACACGCAAGCTGACGACGAGTGCGTCGTCATGTGGATGGTGAAGGCGTCGTGCGTCTTCTTCTGAGAATCCGATCACGGGACCTTCTCTTCTTGCTATCTTCGGCACGGCTCCCGTCAGTTGAACATTCTGTATCAGCCGGAGATAGGTCTTACGGGCCTTCTTGGATGACCCGGCAGCGGTTATCCCTCCTACGATCATCCTTATATCCCCAATTGGGGGCCTTGGTCGCTCATTGTCCCGTCGGGGGTGCTGGTCTTGTGCGGGGGGATCCGCCCTCTCCTTGCTAACGAATCTCTGCAGCTTTCCTTGTCTAATAAGGGCTTCAATCTGCTGCTTGAGGTCATAGCAATCTGCTGTGTCGTGGCCGTGGTCGCGGTGGAATCGGCAGTACTTATCTCGTGAACGTTTGTTGGGGTCACTCTTCAGCTTCCCTGGGAATGTCAGCGGTTCCTCGTCCTTGATCTGCATAAGGACTTGATCTATCGGGGCTGTCAGCGGAGTGAAGCTTGTGAACCTTCCCCCCGGGGGCTTAGGGCGTCTTTCGTCCCTTCGGTCCGCGGTTCTTGACTTCTTTCGGCTTTGGTCCTGCCGACCGTCTTCCTGCCGTTCTCTTTTTCCAGGCCTCTCTTCCCGAGCTAAGAGTGCATCTTCAGCGTTCATATACTTTGTGGCACGATAAAGTACTTCTGACATGGTTTTTGGGTCGTTTTTGTATATGGAAAACAAAAACTTGCCCTTCTTCAAACCATTTGTAAATGCCGCGACAAGTATTTTGTCGTCCGCTTCGTCGATTGAGAGCGCCTCTTTATTGAAACGGGAGATGTAGGCTCTTAGAGTTTCGTCTTCTCGCTGCTTCATACTCATCAAGCAAGCCGTAGACTTCTTGTACCGATGGCCTCCAATAAAGTGTGCGGTAAACTGAGCGCTGAGTTCCTTGAAGGTGCTGATGGAGTTTGGGGTCAGTCGACTGAACCAAATTCTTGCCGCGCCCTTTAGCGTTGTAGGGAAGGCCCTACACATGATGGCGTCCGCTACTCCTTGAAGGTGCATTAGGGTTTTGAAGGTCTCCAGGTGGTCCAGTGGGTCCTTGACCCCGTCATAACTGTCTATCTGCGGCATGCGGAACTTACTTGGCAACGGGTAGGAGTTGACGGTAGTGGTGAACGGTGAGTCCGTTCGGTTGACGAGGTCGTCAAGGTCGCTTGATACCCGTCCCTTGAGAGCATTCATCATAACCTCCATTTGTTCCTTCATGGCTTGCATCTCTGCGAGAACGAGGGGCGGAGTGGTTTCCGCGAGGGAGGGGATGCTCGTGTTCTGTCGTTCAGGTTTGCTCGGGGCGTTGCTGGCCTGGGGTCCTTCCTGGTTTCTCCTGTCAGCGCTGGTTCCTTCTTGCTCTGCTCCTTGGTTGTTGGGAGCTGCATTCTTCTGTCTCAGTTGCTCTTCTAGGTCGTGATTTTGCTTTGTGAGGCGCTCCACGGCGGCGGCGAGCGTCCTCACCTGTCTTTCAAGCGCGGTTGTAGGAGCTTCTTCTTCTTGAATGTCGTTGTTGGTCGCCATTGAGCGAGTGAGTACCATGTAACTCTCTTGTCTTGAAAGCGAGAACGTGCTAAAGCGTTCCCCACAGACGGCGCCAACTGATGGTACCGAAAACAATACCACCAATGAGTCACACGTTCCTCGTACGATTACTAATGGCACCTGCACAATGAAAAAGAATAACCTAGCGGGGAGTACCGGTGTGGTACCAGCCAAGTACCCTCCGAAGGTCAAATTAGAATTATTCTCACTGCTCTAGAGTGCTAGAGAGGGTAAATTACGCGTACCTCGGTTTGTGAGGGTGCTTGGGTTTTTATAGTAGAGAGGGCTGACCCTCTTTTCCTTGGAGTAGAAGTCTTTTCCTTGTAGGAGTCTCCTTGGGCGTATTTTACGGGATTCTTTCCATATAGGAGTCTTTAGGTTCCATGAAACGTGGGGAGCAAGTTATTTACTTATACGTGCAAGATGGAAACTTCATAGACTGACACCGTCAGTTTATGTTATCCCGTCAGTATATGCTCACTCCGTAAGCTTCAGGAAGTTCGGCCCTGTGGAGTTCTTCTGCCTTAAATCACCGTCAGCCTAGAAGGTATGCTGACGGCAAGACCATCTCGTCATCCTTGTTAAGTCGGCATCTTCACTTACCAGGTCTGCACCGTCGCCTTTGTCAGGTACGTGCCGTCACCCTTGTCAGGCACGTGCCGTCACCCTTGCCAGTGTTTTTATCCTCATCAGTTGGAATGTCCTCAACTTAACTTCATTATTTTGGGTGATAAAGAAAATTCTTTGCAGATTCCTAATCACATTTTTGAAGGGGCAAAAAATTTAAAAGTTTTAGTTTTGATGAGAGCAAGTCTCCCACTTCCTTCATCCCTTTCACTTCTTCAGAACCTCCAGACATTGGCTTTGCTTGAGTGCGAGTCAGAAGACTTGGCTTTAATTGGAGAATTGAAGAATTTGAAAGCTCTTGTCCTAGTTGATTCCGAGATTAAGAAGTTACCCATAGGATTAAGGCAATTGACTCAGCTTCAATTGTTGGATTTGAGAAGGTGCACCGAACTTGAAGCCATTCCATCAAATGTATTATCAAATTTAAAAAATTTAGAAGAAATACACATGAATCGGAGCTTTAATCAATGGCAGGTTGGCGGAGAAATTACAGAAAGAAGCAATGCTAGAGTCTCAGAGTTGGATCATTTATTACACTTGACCACATTATGTATACATATTCCGAATCCCAATATTATACCAAATGCCTTACTTTTTGATAAGTTGGTAAGATATGAAATATTAATAGGCCCTAATTGGGATTGGGATAGTAATAGTCGTGTTGAGTTTGAAATCTCAAGAACATTGAAAATTGACCTTGATAGAAGCTTACAAGAAGAGGATGGAATTAAAATTTTATTGAAAAGTTGCGAATATCTCACTTTGGCTCCTGGGAAGGGTATTAAAAATATTCTTTCTGAAGTTGATAAGGAAGGTTTTCCACGATTGAAGCATCTTTATGTTCAAAACAGTGTTGAGATTCAATACATCATTGATTCGATATGTGTTGCCTTTCCGGTTTTAGAGTTACTTTCTCTAGTCAATATGACCAATTTGGAAAATATATGCCAAAACCAACTTGCAATGGGGTCTTTCCACAACTTGAGAAAGTTAAAAATAAGAAAATGTGATAATTTGGTATTTGTCTTCTCCCCAACCTTGCTCAGATGCTTTTCGAAACTCCAAGAAATAGAGATTGAGGATTGCAAGGTAATGAGTGCAATTGTTGCAGAGGAAAGAAATCATGGGATACAGGTCAATGATGACATCACTACAGATACAATTGACTTCCCTCAATTGCGTTCTTTAAATCTGAAAAGATTACCAAATTTAAAGGGCTTTTGTTCTAATGTTGATTCTCAACCACTTTTCAACAAAAAGGTATTGTTATGACTTATGATTTAATATCCTCTACAGATTGTGATAACTTTCACACATACACATTTCAGTGTTGAGCATTATACTAAAAGTTGAGCATGAATTTGACTGTCACTTGTATGGAAATTACTTGCTAGTTATTCATTATTGCAAAGTCAAATCCCTTATATATCATGATTATGACTTTCATTTTGATGGAAAGTATTGATTCTATTAACATCATTTACTTCCCACAAATTACTAGATTGATGTAATTTGCTTACGAAATTTCCTTATGAGGGAATATGTTAGACAAACACATATCACACCAATCTTCTTATTAGTCAACAATTGATTTTCTTTGTGCATGTCAAATTACTTCAATCATGCCCTTTTTATTTCCTTACTTAACTTATTTGATCATTTGTAATATAATTAGAATGTTTAAATTAGTTTGTTTAATTACTAGTGTTAAGGTCCAAACTAAGTTTGTTAACCATAGAAATCTAGAGGGAAATTGTATATATATTTTTATTGCCGTTTTAAGCTTCAATAAAACTAAAACTACCCCCATTTTCAACTCTCATTCTTGTGAAAAAAAAAAAAACAAACAAACAAACAAATCGGGTTGGGTCGGGTGCCCATTACCCAACAGGACGGGAAGAGAAAATTGTTGCTAAAGTGGTTTGGGTATGAGTGCAGACATTAAAATCAGATGCAATGGGTTTGTGCTGGTGGGGTTGCAATGTGGCACACTACCACTAATCATCGTTTGGGATACACCAAAATTGGTCTTTATTCTTTAGAATCTCTGAGCTAAATAATTTGCCCCAAAGCGAGATTTTACTTAAAGAAATTCAATTGATTTTTTTTTTATCCTCGAAGCAATATTGTCATCTAAATTTTGTGAGCACAGACATCACATTTTAGAAAGAACTTGAAGAAATGAACCTACTGTTTGCCACTCAAATCTCTCTTCATTAAAAGGCTGGTTTTTTTTCCCGTTTCCCCCTTTCTTTTATTAGTTTCTTCCATGTTCTACTTGCTTCGTGGGTTTTTGGAATATAATTTAATTAACTTTTCTCATGTTTGTCTTTATGTCTTATTCTCAACATAAATCTTCTTCTTCTTTGGGTAATATAAAGGTATGTTATTGACTCACTCAATAAATATGTGAGAATTGTAGGTTGCATTTTCTAACTTGGAGAATCTACACATCGATGCCATATATAAGCTGAAGATGTTGTGGCACAATCAACTCGATTCAGACTCTTTTTGCAAGCTAAAACAATTGCGTGTTGATGACTGTGAAAATCTAATAAACATTTTTCAGCCTAATATCTTGAGCAGACTCCAGAATCTTGAAGATTTGCAGATAAGAAATTGCAATTTATTAGAAGAGGTATTTGAAGTTCGAGGGAAAAATGTTGATGAAAGATGTGATATGGTGGTATCCACTCAGTTCAAAGTCTTGAAGTTCATCAATCTACCGAATCTTAAGCATGTATGGTCTTCATGTCCCCAAGCAATTTTAACATTTCAAGATCTGCATGAAGTTGAAGTTTCTAACTGTAAAAGTATGAAAAGTCTCTTTCCAGCTTCAGTGGCCAAAAGTCTTAAACAACTTAAGAAGCTAAAAATACACGATTGTGGATTGGAGGAAATTGCTGCTATGGAAGAAGGATTGGAAACAGTGACTAAGTTTGTGTTCCCACAACTAGTCTCTCTAAGTCTTCAATTGATGCCTGACCTCAAGTGTTTCTATCCAGGAAAACACACTATAGAGTGGCCATCACTGAAACAGTTGATGATACTCAAATGCGACAAAGTGAAGATTGTTGCTTTGAATGAATTAAGCTTCCCAAATACAGATGGGTTGGGCCATGTTCGGGTTCAGCAGCCCTTTTTCCAGATGGAAAAGGTATGGACTTGTACTTGTTTCTTTGTTGACATGGATATGATAATTATATTAAAATAATCCGAAATACTTGAAATTGAAATTTATATTTAGAAAAATGATTAATTGCTCTCAGAGCATGGTGACATGGTGCTCCCTCATTTCACATCTATGATGGACCCCACTATGAACCTAATTAGTGGGATCCAACATAAATGTGAAAGAAATAAGCACTACATCATTGTTGCTCTGTAATACCTAATAATTATTCATTTATTTAAAACCTACTTCAGAATATTGTCATATCATATCTTCTTCAACTCGTATAATAAATAAAATTATATATAAATATAACCATAATAAATACATATGAATAATTACTATAGTAAATATCAAATTTCATATGTAGAAAAAATTACAATTTATTATTATAAAATTACAATATAAGGTAAAGTACTATTTCGGTCTATAAACTTTATCCAAAGTTTTTTTTTTTATCCCTAAAATTTAAAAAGTTTTTTTTTTCATCCTTAACTTTGTAAAGAGTCTTTTTTTTTTTTTTTTAATACTTTAGAGACAAAAATAGGGATGAAAAAAAACTTTTTTCCAATAGTTTAGTGATCTAAAAAATCTTTTTTAAAATTTAAGGACCAAAAGTAAAACATTTTTAGTATGTTTAGAGACAAAAAACAAAGTTTTCAATAGATTAAAGAAGAAAAAACAAACATTTTAAAGTATAGGGATGAAAAATTGATAAAATTTAGGACCAAAATAATATTTTACCTTATAGTATATTATTATAGAAGCCTAGGTTATGGCTTTGCCATTTGTGAAATATAAAGCTTCCAACACTCGACATATGGCGAATTTCTACATTCATTTAGATGAGTTGGACAAATAATGCCACATGGCAAATAATAATTGGTACACATAATTTTATTGACAACATAATTGTTGTGTCAACAATAAATAAGTATCTGTGGGGTCATAAAGCCCAGTGACACACATCCACCTTACATACTGGGCCTGAGGCCCATGTCGAGGTCCAGAATCGTGTATGAAGAAGACAGGGGTAATCATCGCGACCCAGAAAACCGTGTCGAGGACAACGCTGTCCTTGGCTAGCAAAAGCCGAGGTAGAAGAAAATTGATTTACCGACAAAGACAATCTTCCAAAGCACCTCAAGGAAAAAGATAGGTATAGAAAGTAAGCACACTAGAGCATGGCGGTAGAGCAATTCCAGGAAAAGCTGTTGTCTCCACATTAAATGCTCCACAACTAACACTCTAACCGCATTAATGTGGAAATGATACCGAGCAATGGCATTTCAGACTCACAGCTACTACCTAAGAGCTTTGGGAGGAGGTTGATGTGACAAAGACCAACAACATCAAATCCGATCTGCACATGTACGGTGAAGATGAGGAAGGAAAGTAGTACATAAGGAAGAAGGAGCCCTAAGGAAAGGGATCGGATTTTTGACTAGAAGACACACTGTAGTGATCTAAACTAACTTTGTAACCATTATCATTGTCACTCAAGAAATATATAAGTTGAAGTTCCTCGGAACAGTGCCGAGGACCGAATTGCTTGCTTAAAGTCCATATTTGTTTTACTTGTTCATCCTTTAAATCATCTCCAACTATTGTTACACTTATTAAAGCCTAGTTCTTCCATTCACTCTCTACAAATTTATTGTATTGGGCTTACTGGACTTGAATTCACTTATCCCTTAGGAAAGTGCTCAAACCCAGTCCCTACAATTGGCGCCGTTTGTGGGAAGGAACTTATGTGTTAGTGAGTGCAATGGTTAAACATGGTAGGATCAAGTCCACACCAAGAAAACCCACACCAAGCAAATCCCCAACGGACAGAACCCGTAGGGTCTTAGCGACAGAGTAATTTTCCTGACCCTGAACAAAATCGGGAGAATGAAAGGAATCGAGAGGGGAGTGTGCATACCACCCAGACGAGCAAAAGCCACTCCCAGGTTGGCAGTCGCGTATCCCAAAGACAAAACAACAAACAAGCCATGCAGCAGGAGATAGATTACTTGAAAAAGAAACTGCGCCATGCACAGCGGAGGCAATCTCCTTCCGGTTCTAACATATCCTCTAATGATGAAGAGGACGGCAATTACAGATAGAGATCAAGAACTCCTCCAAGCGAGACCTTCTCTTATAAAGACGAGCACCATCATAGACGAAAACAAAAGGGCCCATCTAGTAGGGGTCTGGGTAATGATGCCATGAGTAAAGCTCTGGATCAGATCTCTAAGTCACCCTTCATACGCATTATAGAAGGGGCTAGGCTACCTCGGCGGTTCCATCAACCTACGTTCACCGTTTATAATGGTCGAACGGATCCTGTAGAGCATGTGAGCCAGTTTAATCAGAGAATGGTCGTCCACTCCAAGAACGAAGCTTTGATGTGCAAGGTTTTCCCGTCCAGCCTAGGACATGTAGCGATGAGGTGGTTCAACGGCTTGAAGACGAACTCCATAGATTCCTATAAGCAGCTTACCCAAGCCTTTGGCTCTCACTTCATTATGAACAGCAGGGCTCCTTGGCCTCTGAGCTCGTTGTTGTCATTATCCATGCATAAGGGAGAAACTCTGAAAGCATACTTGGACAGATATTGAGAAATGTACAATGAGATGGATGGCAACTTTGATGACGTCGCCATCAGCACTTTTAAAAGCAGTTTCCCAACTGAGCACGGCTTGAGAAAATCCTTGACTGGCAAGCTTGTCATCAGTGTATGTCAACTTATGGACCGGATTGACAAATACAAAAAGGGAGAAGAGGACCAGCTACAAGGGAAAGGAAAGGAGGAGTGATTTTAGGTCAGACTGATACAACGATAACCATTCAAGGAGAGATTTCACAAGGCAATCCGGATCAACCAATATGCAGATGGTTAACGTCGTATTCAGAGAACCAGTACATCAAGTTTTGGAGAAAATCAAGAATGAGCCATTCTTTAAGTGGCTGAATAAGATGGCTGGAGACTCCATGAAGCGCAATCAGAGTTTGTATTGTCAATACCACCAAGACCACGGACATACTATAGAAGACTGCAGGAAACCTTTGGAACTACCTTGATCAGCTGGTCCGAGAAAGGAAACTGAGGCACCTCTTGCATCCTTCTAGTGGCCATCAAGGCCAGGTAAACCAAGAGCCCCGGAGAGACACTTCCTTAAGACCACCATAGGAATGATAAGCGTAATCTTTGCCGCTCCGGGGAGGACGGGCTTATGCCCTACTAGGGTGATGTCTGTAGGTCGACTACCCGCCGATAACTCTGGCCCAGAACCAAAAAGACCCAAAGTGTATCCTCATCCGGTCTTGGGTTTCTCTAAGGAAGACAAAATTGGAACCATCCAACCCCACAACTATGCGTTGGTAATCACTCTTCGGATTGGGGGTTACGACGTAAAAAGGGTAATGGTAGATGGTGGTAGTGGGGCCGAGATCATGTACCCCGATCTCTATAAGGGGCTGAAGCTGAGACCGAAAGACTTGACGTCCTACAGCTCCCCCTTGTTGAATTTTGACAGGAAGATGGTCATGCAAAGGGCCAGATTAGACTACCTGTGCAAACCAGCCCAGAGATAGTGGAGGCTAACTTCATTGTAGTGGATACTTACTCCCTTTACATTGCCATTGTAGCCAGACCTTGGCTTCATACCCTAGGAGCTGTTGCCTCCACCCTACATCAGAAAGTGAAGTTCCCTTCCGAGAGCCAGGTCCTGAAAATTCGAGGTTGCCTGGCTATGGCGAGAGAATGCCTGGTGTCTGCTATCTCACATCGGCCTAAAGTAGAGTCCTCGGCCCATGTTGAAGAAAGCTCATAGCAATCAATGACCCCGGCATTGCCTATTATTGCACCAGCCGAGGAAGCAAAATGTGAGGATTTAGAAAAGGTGATCATTGGCGATGACCCGTAGAGGTTCTTCTAGGTGGGATCTTAACTACCCCCTGGGGAAAAGGAGTGATTGATAGGGTTCCTCAGAGAAAACATTGATTTGTTCGCATAGGACGCCTATGATGCCCCAGGAATTTATCCGAACTTCATTTGCCACCACTTAAATGTAAATCCATTAGCCACTCCCAAAAAACAACCACCTCGACGCTCATACAAGGAGCACCCTAACGCTATCAGGGACAAGGTGAGAAAGCTTAAACAAGCTAGGGCTATCAAGGAGGTGTCCTACCCTGAGTGGTTGGCTAACACTGTGGTTGTAAAAAAGAAGAGTGGGAAGTGGCAAATTTGTGTGGACTTCATAGACTTAAACAAGGCATATCCAAAAGACCCGTTCCCCATGCCTCAGATAAACCAGTTAGTGGATGCAACTGTAGGCCACCCTCGGATGAGTTTCTTAGATGCCTTTCAAGGTTATCATCAAATACCACTAGCCCTGGATGATCAAGAAAAAACGGCATTCGTGACTCCTATTGGAAATTACCACTACAAAGTGATGCCATTTGGTTTGAAGAATGCGGGGTCTACCTACCAAAGGATGATGACTAGAATGTTTGAGCCACAGTTGGGCAAAAGTATTGAAGTCTACATAGACGACATGGTGGTAAAGAGCAAAATGATGTCTGAGCACGTGGGAGACCTCGGAGTCATTTTTGACATCTTAAGGAAACACAAACTGCATCTCAATGCCTCTAAGTGCTCATTTAGTGTCAGGTCTAGCAAATTTTTGGGCTATATGGTAACTTATAGGGGAATTGAGGTAAGCCCAAATCAGATCAAACCAATTCACAATCTGCAGCCTCCTCGAAATCCCAAAGAAGTCCAGAGACTCACTGGAATGATCGCAGCCTTGAATCGGTTTATTTCCAGATCTGCGGATAGGTGCGAGCCATTTTACCTCCTGATGAATAAATGGAAAGGATTTGAATGGTCTGAGGATTACACTTTAGCCTTCCAGCAACTTAAGGAATACCTATCCCAGCCACCTATCATGTCTAGCCCTGAGGCCGACGAGGTTTTGTTCGCCTACATCGTGGTGGCCCCTCATGCTGTAAGCTTGGTGTTGATACGAATTGATGGTGGCATACAACGGCTAGTCTATTATGTGAGGCAATTTTGGCAACGATACCATTGGAGAAGGCAATTTTAGCAGTAGTGCATGCCACGCGAAAACTCCCTCATTACTTTCAAACGCATACAGCTGTTGTTCTAACTCAGCTTCCACTTAAGTCTGTACTCCGAAGCGCCGATTACACGGGAAGAATTGCTATGTGGAGCACAGTTCTAGGAGCTTTCGATATCAAATACATGCCCCGGACCTCCATCAAGGGCCAAGTCCTCGCTGATTTAATAGCTGAATTTGCCGAACCCCCCGATAGAAATAAAAGCAGAGGAGCAAAACATGGGTGAAAAATCGATTGGCACAATTTCCGTTCAAGGACCCTCACACTGGAAAATGTACGTTGATGGCGCAACTAACCAAAGCGGGTCTAGAGTGAGGCTAGTTCTAATATCCCCTGAGAAGATTACCATAGAGAAATCGTTAAGACTAGGATTCTCAGCCACAAACAACGAAGCCGAATATGAGGCTTTATTGCAAGGAATGGCCATGGTACAGAAAATGGGGGGAAAGGCAGTGGAAGCGTTCTCGGACTCGAGATTGGTTGTGGGCCAAGTGAAGGGCGAGCTATAAGCCAGAGATGTGAGAATGCAAAAGTACTTGAGTCAGGTCAGGTGCTTGCAATAGGATTTTGAATTCTTTGACTTATCACATGTCTCTAGGAGTGGAAACATGCACGCAGATTCATTGGCCACTCTTGCCACCTCCTTGGCGCAGGGTTTACCTCGGATCATCCTTGTGAAGGACTTGTGCAGAGCAGATGGAGTCAAGCAGGACGTGGTTTGGATCCATCAAGTCAGAGTGGGTTCAAGTTGGATGGATCCTATAGTGAGCTTTCTTAAAGATGACATACTACTTGAAGAGAAATCAAAAGCTAAGAAAGTGTGAAGAAAAGCTCTTCGGTTCTAGCTATTCGAGGATCACAAATTGTACAAGCGCTCCTATTCTGGGCCGTATTTGCTATGTATACATCCCGAAGCATCAGAATTGCTGCTCGAGGAGTTGCATGAAGGAATTTGTGGGAGTCACACATGAGGAAGATCTCTATCCCACAGAGCCATCATTCAAGGATATTGGTGGCCGGGTATGCACAAGGAAGCCCAAGAATACGTCAAGAAGTGTGATCAATGCCAGAGATTTGCTCCGAACATCCACCAACCAGGAGGGGTCCTCAATCCTCTCTCCAGTCCGTGGCCGTTTGCTCAGTGAGGCTTGGATATTGTAGGCCCTTTTCCCCAAAGTAGTAGGAAATAGGAGATACCTATTGGTCGGCACAGACTATTTCACCAAATGGGTCGAAGCCGAGCCCTTGGCCAACATCAGGAATGTAGATGCTAAGAAGTTTATCTGGAAGAACATCGTCACTCGATTTGGGGTCCCTTATACCCTCATCTCAGACAACGGTCTTCAGTTTGATAGCAAGGCCTTTAGGAGATACTGTTGTGACCTGGGAATTACAAACAGGTATTCCACTCCAACCTACCTCCAAGGAAATGGACAAGCCGAGGCTGTTAATAAGGTCATAGTCAATGGGTTGAAAAAGAGATTGGATGATGCGAAGGGAAGATAGGTGGAAGAACTGCCACACGTCCTATAGACATATCAGACTACACCACATCGGTTAACAGAAGAGACTCCATTTTCCATGACTTATGGGGCCGAGGCTGTCATCCTTCTAGAAACAAGCTTCCCAACATTAAGGACGAGTAGCTTCACTCCGCGCAACAACAATGAACTGCTATGGAAAAGTTTGGACTTAATTTAAAAGAGAAGAGAAAAGGCAATGATCCAACTAGCCTATTACCACCAGAAACTCAAGCAAGGGTATGATGCCAATGTGAAGCTACGACCATTAGCACCAGGGGACTTGGTGCTGAGAAAAGTTTTGGGTAATGCCAAGAACTCAGCCTAGGGAAAGCTAGGGCCTAACTATGAAGGACCATATCGCATCACTTCAGTAGCAGGAATAGGTGCATATCATTTAGAAGACTTAGATGAGAAAGCTGTACTCCGCCCATGGAATGTAAATAACCTAAGAAGGTATTATTATTAATGAAAGCAGTTTTGTTTGCACTCTGATTTATTACTAATAACTTTTGGCAACTATTTAAGTATTAGACAGAACCAAGGTCTTGCATGGCTCCTCGGACCACAAACTTTGGGGAAACTAATAACTTTTGGCAACTATTTAAGTATTAGACAGAACCAAGGTCTTGCATGGCCCTTCGGACCACAAACCTTGGGGAAACTAATAACTTTTGGTGACTATTTAAGTATTAGACAGAACCAAGGTCTTGCATGGCTCCTCGAACCACAAACCTTGGGGAAACTAATAACTTTTGGCAACTATTTAAAGTATTAGACAGAACCAAGGTCTTGCATGGATCCTCGGACCACAAACCTTAGGGAAACTAATAACTTTTGGCAACTATTTAAGTATTAGACAGAACCAAGGTCTTGCATGGCTCCTCGGACCACAAACCTTGGGGAAACTAATAACTTTTAGTGACCATCTAAGTGTTAAACAGAACCAAGGCATTGCAGGGATCCTCGGACCACAAGCCTTGAGGAAATTAACTACTTTAGACATTTATCTAAGTGATAAGCAGGACCCTAAATGGAGCCTGGCTCCTCGGATCACCTGCCTTGTCCTTATTCAAGAAAGATGTAAACAAATGTCCTTCCATGAGCATCACTTAAAACATTTCAAGGTACACTAGGCCTATCTTTCGTTTATAGTCAATACTATTGTGTCTCCCTGAGGTCAATGAGTTTCTAAAAAATCTCCATTTGCATATCCTGCCATAATGTATGTGCCCAGAAGTTGGAGTTTTTTCTTTTCATAAATACTGTGAATTTAGCATCTCTAATCCATTGTGGTAACCAATTCAGAAGGTATGGGATCTACATTATAAACCTAAATTCTCTTATGGTCCACCCAATAAAAGTGAAAGATGAGTTACACTACTAGGATTACTCAAATGTTAATAAGAACACGAATCACACAAACAAAGAGCCTTATCATCAAAGGAAGTGCACACATTTCATTACAAAAAGGCAGTTTCATTACAAAAATTCAAGTACATTTACCAAAAAAAAAAAAAAATGACAACAGCAACATAAATAAACAGACATAGCCAATTTCTTCAGCTTTATAGTCAACTTGTCCTTAGAAGGTTGTTGAGAGGCTGTGTCCAAGGCTTCAAAACCCTGGCTCGGAGGAGTGACTTTGAGAGGCATAGCAAGGGAGGCCAAAACTAACTCCGTTTTCTCAGGAGCCTCCTTCTCAGCAAGGGGAGCTTGCGAGTCAGCAGGAGGCTTCATCACATCTTGGGGTACTTCCTGGTCAATAATTTTCTCTTTTCCTAGCACCCCAGGACGCTCAGTCTCCTCGGCAGGTGTGCCAAGAGGAATTGGAGCATTGGTGGCACTATCTTGACCTACCTCTGCCGCTTCGGGGACAGTATCAACTTCAGAACTGGTGGGAGCAGACTCTCGGAGAGCCGGGGGGTAATACACATTCTCTGCTCTCCTAAGTTCAGACGAAGCCTCAACCCCAGCCTGATTGAGGGCTTTAACCCAAACTTAGGAGCAGTAGAGCCTGCATACCCTTGGCACTTGGGCTCTGAGATTGGTCTCAATCTTAGCCACCCCAATCTCGTAAGCTTCCTGCTCGGCCCGCTCTTTGGTCTCTTCTACCAGTTTCCTAGCCTTTTCTGCCTCCGCACAAGCTGACACTACCTCGTCCCTGGCTTTCTCCATGGAGTCCTTGGCTTTCTTTGCACCTGCTAACTTTTTCTTCAAGGAGTCAATCTGCCCTTTGGCAGCAGCCAATTGGTCCTCGGCCTTGCGAAGGAGCAGCCTCTGGTCTTCAGCTTACTTCTGAGCGCTCTCTAAAACCGAGTCCGCACTCCTCCTCGCCCTCTCCTCGTCCTTCAATTTATTCCTCAGGTCCTATGTAAATTGGTCGGCAATGTTAAAGGCTTCTACAACCGCAACACTCCTATTCCTCTCGTCTTCTAGCTACCTGCTACAGTTGGAGGCTATCTCCTTTGCCCTGAACAGCCTAAAAAAGAGATCAAATGCAAGGTAAACAGGGAACAAAGGAAAAAAAAAAAAAAAAAAAAAAAAAAGAGGCTAACTAATTAAACTAAGTTGGAAACCTTACCATGCCCAAGTACCTCTTGAGGTTGAGGAAAACCTCCTACCTCCTAAAGGATCGCAGCTCGGCCATGTCCGAAGGCAGCAGCAGAGCACTCTCCAAAGCATCGGCCACATGGCTGCCGGTGCCTTCCTAGAAGTCCCTGATGGAAGCATTGTCCATTAGAGGAGCCCCATTAAGCATTGAAGCCGAGAGCTAGGCTTGGGGCTCAGGCAGAGGATCGACCCTCTTCTCAAGTCCCTTGTGCCCAGCCTTTTGTTGCTTGGCAGCTCGCTGGGCATCCTCTTCTGGTGCAGGGTGTGGCCTCTCAGCTTCTACCGCCTCTTTGCCCTTTGACTCCCTTTTGCGTTTGGGGTCGGAGGGCTTAGGTCTCGACGGTAGGGTTGACTTGGGAGGAGGAGGAGGAAGTTTGGATGGAGCAGGAGGGAGCTTCCTCTGAGAAGAGGAAGGGGGTTTGCTCTGAGCTGCTCTCCTTTGTGTCCCCTTCCTCGGCTGGGACTCTATCAAATCTAGCAAACTTGTACTTTGCCTCCTTTGAATGCCCATATCGTCTTCAAAAAGGTTTTCTGCCGAAGGGAAGTCTTCTTCAGTGTAGCTTGGATCGCTGAGATCACCAAAAGGGTCCTCATATGACTAAGCTCAGTTGAACACCTCAAATTCGTCCTCGGACGAACCTACCTCAACGACTTCTTCTTCTTTCTCTATTTTTTCTTCCTCTTCTATTACCACTAGATGAGAAGAGGAAAAGCCAACCAAGGGTATGCCCTCCGGAACTGAAGCACCCTTAGGGAGCAGAAACCCCTCAACGGCAACACTGATCCTATGGAGACGTGGATCATAGGCCTTGATAACACACTTTGGCACTTGGAAGGCACGAGAGATAGGCGTATACCTTAGTATCAGGTTTGCCGCCCTGAGCTGATTGTCATCCTCGTTCACAAACACCTCGGCCTTGAGGATGTAGTCCAAGCTCTCCTTGTTAACCAAACTGAAATTTGGTTCGATGGCACCTCTGTTTGCAGAACCATAAAAAGTAAAGGGTTAGAGGCCAAACCACACAAATCATGATAAAGTAGTGAACAAGTTCTACTCCTATCTCTAGAGCCCCACCTAGTTGCCTCTCTTCCGTTGGGCAAGAGATGCCATTATGCCACTCCTCGGACACGATCAAAAAATCCTTGTTTAGCCCCTTACTAGACTTAGGAAGGCATTGTATGAGCCTGATCTCAAGTTGCCTTGTTTTCAGGTAGTACCCCTTCCCCTTCGGGTGGTGAAGGTTATAGACCCAATTCACATCGTGATGGGTCAACCATAGCCCAATTTTCTCATTTAAGGCGTCTACACACCCTAGTATCCTGAAGAAGTTTGGGACGCACTGAGTGGGGGCTAGCCTAACAAACCTAAGGTAATCCCTCATCACCGGCCCCATAGGGATTCTCACGCCACCTTCTATTAAGGCAATCATGGGAATCACCACCTCACCTACTTGCCTTAGAAAATGCCATTCATCCTCCTCACAATATTTCAGGCCCACATTGGGTGGAATCCTGTAGTCAGCCCTAAATATTTCCATCCCTTCCTCAGAATCTACCAAACTCTTAAATCTACCCATCCCCAAGAAAAGTTCAGAGAAACTAAAGAAAGTCGGGAAAAGAGGCAAAGGAAGAAAGACACAGGAAAAGGAAAGTAAAGAAAATATGAAAAGTTTGGAAATAACTTACAAGAATGAGGAAAGTGTCCTTGGACAGGCTTTTGAAGAGACATGAATGAGTAAGAAGGATTGGTAGATTCAACGTATGTGCGTAGGAGCTCTTGAATGCAAAGGTAATTTGGGCAAATTGATTTAAATGGGTATTTATACCCAAATCGAAGTAGCAACAGGAGTTTTCCCACTCATGATTTGGAAAAAATCTCCATCGTTGGATCGCCATCGCACCGTAGAACGTGGGGGACAACTAGCCGCAGGAATTTAATAAGAGCACGCTCCAAATACCGAAGCGTCAGGAACATGCCTTGGGCAATTAAAAATGCACTGACGCCAGCAGAAGACAAGACATAACAAGCCCAAGATACGCCCGAGGACATCAAAATCCTCTTTTCTGTCCGAGGGGCCAGATAGCAGAATTTTGAGGGGCTATTGTGGGGTCATAAAGCCCAGTGACATACATCCACCTTTCGTACTGGGCCTGAGGCCCATGCTGAGGTCCATAATTGTGTATGAAGAAGACAGTGGTAATTAGGGGTGTTCGCGGTGCGGTGCGGTGCAGTTTTGGGTCATTTTTAGCACCGTACTTTGCGGTGCGGTTTAGCTAAAACCATAACTGCAACGCATCTTATTTTTGCGGTCACATGTGCGGTGCGGTGTGGTGCGGTGCGATTTAAAGTTTAGCGAAAACCATAACCGCACCGCACTTCATTTTTGCGGTCACATATGCGGTGCGGTGTATAAGATGCGGTTTGAATGATTTGAAATCAGTATATATTTCAAATTTTGGGCTTTTTCTACCCAGCTCAAAACTAATTTTTCCCTTTATTTTGGTCCAAGTTTTAAACTATTGAGCTAGTTTTTTTTTTTTTTTTTTTTTGGGCTGGCTTTCTTAATCAACACTTGCTAGGGTTATCAAACTTTTTTTTTTTTTTGAAAACTGGGGTTATTAAACTGTTAATAATATATTTAATATAAAAAATAATTAAATATATTAATATATAGAGAGGGTGCGGTGCGGTGCGGTTTGTGCGGTTTTCTTATTATAAAACCGCAAACCGCACTGCACCATGCGGTGTGGTGCGGTGCGGTGCACTATTACTTGCGGTGCGGTGCGGTTATGCTATTTTGCAGGTGGTTTTGGTGCGGTTTTTGCGGTTTGTGCAGTTTGGTGAACACCCCTAGTGGTAATCATCGCGACCCAGAAAACCGTGCCGAGGACAATGCTGTCCTCGGCTAGCAAAAGCCGAGGTAGAAGAAAATTGATTTACCGACAAAGACAATCTTCCAAAGCACCTTAAGGAAAAAGATAGGTACAGAAAGTAAGCACACTGGAGCATGGCGGTAAAGTAATTCCAGGAAAAGCTGATGCCTCCATATTAAATGCTCCACAACTAACACTCTGGCTGCATTAATTTGCTCCATTTTTCCTCAATTCTTTCATTAGTTTGCTCCATGTTGTACTAGCGTCGTGGTTTTTTAGAATATAATTTAATATTAACTTTTCCCATGTTTGTCTCTGTCTTATAACCAACCTAAATAATCTTCATTCTCAAAAAAAAAAAAAAAAAAAAAAAAAAAAAAAAAAAAAAAAAAAAAAAAAAAACTTAAATCTTCTGTTTCTCAATTATTTTGGTAATATAAAGGTATGTTACTGACTCACTCAATAAATATGTGAGAACTGTAGGTTGCATTTTCTAATTTGGAGAATATATGCATCAGTGACAAAGATAACCTGAAGATGTTGTGGCACAATTATCAACTCGTTCCAGATTCCTTTTGCAAACTAAAAAAGTTAGGCATTGCAAGATGTAAAAATCTAATGAACATTTTTCCGCCTAATATGTTGAGAAGACTCCAAAATCTTGAAAATTTGGAGATAAGGGATTGCAATTCGGTAGAAGAGGTATTTGACATTAGGGGGGTAAATGTTGATGAAATATGTGATACGATATCCAATAAGTTGAGAGTCCTGACGCTATTCAATCTTCCAAAGCTTAAGCATGTATGGAGTTTGGATCTCCAAGCAATTTTGATATTTCAAAATCTACATACTATTAAAGTTTCTAACTGTAAAAGTCTGAAAAGTCTTTTTCCAGTCTCAGTGGCCAAAAATCTTGAACAACTTCAGTGGCTAGAAATATTCGATTGTGGATTGGAGGAAATTGTTGCTATGGAAGAAGGATTGGAAACAGTGACTAAGTTTGTGTTCCCAAGACTATTCTCTCTATGTCTTTTTTCGTTACCTGAACTCAAGTGTTTCTATCCAGGAAAACACACTTCAGAATGGCCATCACTAAATTATTTGTGCATATCTGAATGCAACAAAGTAAAGATTTTTGCATCAAATGAATTAAGCTTCTCAGATACAAACGAGTTGGGCCATCATGTTCCAGTTCAGCAACCCCTTTTTCTGATTGAAAAGGTATGGACATGTACTTGTTTATTTGTTAATATATATATATATAAGCATATAACACTTTGTGTAATTATCCAAAAATTAAAACTAATACTATAACAATTTGTTAATCAATAAGTCTAGGTACACAAATAATTCCACCAAAATGTTTGAATATTTTCTTTTCTTTTTTTTGTTAAACCACGTTAAAATATTTGAATTGTATAGCTTTTATACTTGATGGACATTGTTCGGTTGACATTTTTTTTTTCTTCCTTTTGGGGTGCTTTTGAACTGCTCCATTTATTATTATTATTATTATTATTATTATTATTATTATTATTTTTCAATTTCTTTCGGTTACGTGCTTTTAATTTTTCCTACATTAAATATGCTTCCCCCCTACCCCACGCCCTTAAATGTGCACCACCTTGTCCTTGGTACAATCATTTTTTTTTTTTTTACACGTTACACCACCAATTTTTACATCTATCCTAACATGCAGTACAATCAAAACCCTTCCTTTCAGGTTCTCCAAAAAAAAAAAAAAAAAAAAAAAAAAAAAAAAAAAAAAAAAAAAAAAAAAAGAAAGAAAGAGGAAGAAGAAGAAAAGACTTCCTCTATTAAAAATGACTTCTTTCTTTCCTTTTTTTTATTTTTTTTGGTTAAAGTGCACCACCACTCCTAAAATGGCTCTCCATTATTATTATTATTTTTTTTTTACTCTTTCTTTTTGAATATATCATAATTTTTGTTGTTATTGTAAAATTATTATTAAAATATTGTGGACGTAATATTTATTTTATTATTATTATTTTTTCATATGAAGGTTGAGAGCTTACTAAGGGTTAGGTAGGGATAAAATATACAAAGGGAGAAAAAATTAGTATAGGGGAAATCATGCATTTCAATCATGTGAGTTAAGGTTAATTAACTCATACCAGTTGAACTATTTCAAACTCATTGCATTAGAGACTATTGTTTAGAGTAGATGTTATACTAGTACTAATATAATCAATTGTTAAAAAATATCCCAAATAACTTTATAAAAATTTGTGACCACTTAATCATTTCTCATTATGTGATTTAAAGCCAGTTCATACAATATATAGAATCTCTTACCTAAATAATTTGCCCTAAACTCACGAGATCTTACAGAAGCAAATCAATCAATTCAATTGATTCTCAAAAATAAAATTAAAAATCAAACAATTCAATTGTTTTTGTTTTTATTATTTTGGTTATCTGAATTTCGAGAGTACAGCCATCACATTTTATAAAGAATTGAACTTGAAGAAACTAACCTCTGTACTCCCATAGAATTTCTCTTCAATTGAAGGGTGGTTTGTTTCTTTTTTCCTCAATGCTTTCATTAGTTTGCTCCATGTTGTACTAGCCACGTGGTTTTGTAGATTACAATTTAATTTTAAGCTTTCCCATGTCTCTCTCTATTTCTTATTCCCAACATAAATCTTCTTTTTCTCAATTATTTGGGAATATAAAGGCTATGTTATTGACTCAGTCAATAAATATGTGAGAACTGTAGGTTGCATTTCCTAACTTGGAGTATATACACATCACTTTCATGGATAACCTGAAGATGTTGTGGCACAATCATCAACTTGTACCAGATTCCTTTTGCAAACTAAAAAAGTTGCTTGTTGGCGGATGTAAAAATCTAATTAACATTTTTCCGCCTAATATGTTGAGAAGACTCCAAAATCTTGAAGAATTGAAGATAGGGAATTGCAATTATGTAGAAGAGGTATTTGAAATTAGAGAGGTAAATGTTGATGAAATTTGTGATACGGTATCCACTCAGTTGAGAGTCCTGTGGTTATTCAATCTTCCAAAGCTTAAGCATGTATGGAGTTTGGATCTCCAAGCAATTTTGAAATTTCAAAATCTACGGACTGTTGAAGTTTTTAATTGTAAAATTCTGAAAAGTCTTTTTCCGGTCTCGGTGGCCAAGAGTCTTGAACAAATTGAGAGTCTAACAATACATGGTTGTGGATTGGAGGAAATTGTTGCTCTGGAAGAAGGAATGGAAACAACAATTAAATTTGTGTTCCCACGAATAACCTCTCTATATCTTGAATCACTGCCTGAACTCAAGTATTTTTATCCAGGAAAACACACTTTAGAGTGGCCATCGTTGAAAAGGTTGAGGATAAAGAATTGTGACAAAGTGAAGATGATTGCTTCGAATGAGTTAAGCTTCCAAGAAAGAGATGAGTTGGGGCATCATGTTCAGATTCAGCAGCCCCTCTTTCCAATTGAAAAGGTATGGATTTGTACTTGTCTCTTTGTTAACATGTATATGACACTAGCTAGTGTAATTATTATAAAATAATCAAAAAACTAAATTTAATAACAATTTTTTAATACTAAAATGACTAGTGGGACTACATATAAATAGTTCAATTAGGTTATCTATAAAAAACTTTAAAAAAAAAAAAAAAAGTAGTAGGATTAGGAGCCCAGTTTCCAGCTGTACCATAGCTATGTTGAAGCTATACCAACCAAGGTAGTCAATACCATATCGGTACCGGCTAGTATGTACCGTACTGGTATGTATACCAGTATCGAAACATCAACGTTTCGTACTAATTTAAATACCGGCCGGTACAGAAAAAAGTTTTTTTATTTTTTATTTTTTTATAAGTTTTGTAATTTTTAAATTTTTAAATTTTTGTTAGGGTAAAATGGTAACTTATTTGTATTAACTTATTAATATTATTTGTTTTCTTAGTATGTAATGGTAACTTTTAAGCTTTTTATTTTTTATATTGTGTGTGTGTTTTTTTTTTAATTGATACTAAAGTCTAAAACCATGAATAATTACTTCTGAATTGAGGAAATGTTTTATGGTAAACTTTTATATTTATTATAATATATATATACACACACACACATACATACATACATACATACATATATATATATATATATATATAAAATAGTGGAAAACTCGAAACGGTACACCGGTATTGACCGGTATCCGAAATATATCGTACTGCTAGCCAAACCGGCACAGCATCCGGTACAGTTTGACTCCCTTGATACGAACTAACAAGTAAATGTTCATAATAAGAAATTAGATACATTGGATAGGTTCATTGCTACCTTAACGATATTTTTCAGATTTCTTTTTTGGAAAATGAAGGACATAATTGAGATATCCAACTGACTAAAACCTTATATGAAATCATCTTCTTTAAAACTAATTAGGGTATCATTTTTGTGTTTGATAATTTATATAGAGAAGCCTTTCATTTTACTAGTCAATAGATAATTTTCAAATTAATTATGGTTGGTAGGTCGGATTCCATATTATTGTTTAATTTTCTAAACTTTTATTTGAGTTTGGTTCTAAAATAATTTCAGAATTTTGGGTTTGACTAATATATGTTTTGCTGATCTCGTGATAGTTTCAAATTTTTTGTTTCAGTTTATTAAAAAAGTTGTTGATGCATATGAATTAGGGGACAATTTTGATGGGTATCTCAACCCATTCTACCCATAATTTTGCATATGATTTGTCACATGTTGGGTTTAGACCACTATCAAATATGATTATTAATCACATTTAAGGCCAAGTTGATTATTAGATTTATTATGAATAGCCTTTAAAAATAAGATAAACATCAATAGCATGCATAGAGTGGAAAAGTAAAAAAAAAAAAACATATGTTATTTTTATGATTGAGGAAAAAACCTGTAAAACAAACTAATTACACAGGAAAAACTTTGGAGGACTTGACCTTATCAATCCCGGGGTGAACAGGTCCACTATTAAATAAATGTTTACAGACTAGATAACTCTATTCTTTGTAAACTTAACTATAGTTATCAAACTAAGTTCTGAGATCCACAGACATCTCTGATAGCAATTCACTACAATGTGAACCTCTAATCCTTGAATGCAATATTCCCTTGAAGATTAGATTCAACACCTTTGATGACTAATTTGTAGCAACTTTAGATTCATCAATTTTGATTGTATGAGAATGAACACTGGTAGCAGTAAGCATTAGTGGCGGCTCTAGATTTTTTTTTCTATGGGGTTCAATAAGAAGATGAATCTTGAGTAGGAGAAGAATCTTGCAGTCTACATGGTTTTCTTATGACAAATTTGTTCATAGTACTAGCAAGATTATAAAAGATAAACTATAAGTTCATTTGGTATATTGTTTCTTAATATAATGAACATATTAATTATAGAAGGAAGTTGGAAGGGGGGAAGTAAGAGCCGGGTTCAAGTCTCTAGAAAGAAGCTTAACACACATATATACTTAGATTAGACTAGAATAGGAAATCAATCTCAGATTAAAAATATAAAAAATACAATAAACATATTAATTATTGTTGTTAAGTGAACTTTAATTATTATTGCTTATAATGTTTTTATCTATTAGTTTATATGTTTACTCTTCACAATTCTTTTATTTAACAATTCAACTCAACTTTGACAACTATTGGTGTTTGTAATTATATTAAGAAAACTTTTGTTGTGTTAACTTTTGCTTTTGTCTTCATTCAATCACTCCCTTGTTCTATATGCCTCTTGTCTAATGTTTTTATATTTATTTTTTTAGAATCACTCATTGTCTAATTGTTTAATTGTCTTTTAGTATTAACATTCGCTAATCACTGATGAATTGACTAGCCCATGCCTCAGTACCCATTAAACAAACAAGAAATTAAGAACACATATAAAATTAGCTATTCCATTCACAAATTCAGTCAGAAGTATAAATCAATTGTAACTTTAATTTGCAAGAATAGATTGTTAATAGGATCATAGTCAAACTAATTTCAGTTGGACTTAAAAAAGATTTAAGGTCAAGGACTTGAGATGTGCTATGTTCACAACAAATTCTATGTGGTAGGTTGTTACAATTCTAATTTTAATCCACCACAAAAATTACTATTTTGCCTATTCTTGTAATAGCTATTAACAACCTGTTTCTTAGGATTTGTTGTGAAAATGTTATGTACATATCATTTCTCTAGAGACTCAAGGTGTTCAAAATTTTATTTAAGAAGGTCAAACAAAAGAAATTTTTTTTTCCTTTGCAAGCTCTTGGAGTTCATTTGAACACCCTAGACTAAAGCTAATGCCACCCCTAGTAGGCACAAAATCGTTTAGATCTCAAATGAGTAGCTCCAAAGTTCCTAAAAACGTTTGTTAGGGTTTTCTTTAAATATTGAGTAAAATAGATTTGAAACCCAAATCACTTGATGGTCCGCTAGGCTAAAAATCCATTTTAGTGAAAACACATTTCGATTAATCAAAACTATAAGTTTTTGATCAGTTGAAATGAATCGAATTTTCATCCTTGCACACTGAGAAACAAAACCTTGAGCACCTATCTTAACATACCTATAAACTCTAAAGACTATAACAAGACAAATTATGATTCACATGTTTGCTCATATAAACTAAGATATTTAAATCCTAACATCATATTTTGTTGGTTATTTTTGTCTTTGGCTTAAAATTTTTCTTGTAGGTTCCAACTACTTCAACGAATAAAGTCTATTATAAAAAAAAAAAAAAAAAAAGATCTAGGTCAAAATTCCACACACACAAAAAATCACTAGGTGTCTTGACTTGATAATAAGAAACTATAATAATGCAATCAATACTATAAATTGAAATCTATCATATCTAAAAATTTTAAATAAATAAATAAATAAATAAAAAAGGTAAAAAATTCAACTTTTAAACACACCTTTAAAACCACAACTGGCAAACTCTAGTTGAATTGGATCTTTTTTACTTTTTATATTTCCTTTAAAAAAAAAAAAAAAACACATTGTGCATATTTGTACTCAAAACTTTTGTGCGTGAGCAATTTTGTTTGAAACGAAATCCCCCAAGTTGCATATTATGCCTCTCTCACATACAGATCAGTAATTCATTTGTGGGGTTTACTCCAGTGTGAGATGGTGTTATATGCAATCATTACACGCTGAAGGGGATAAAACCCAAGGTAGATAGACCCAATTAATTGAGTCAATTGTAAGCAACGGAGTTAAGAAAAGGGACGGTCTAAACAGACTGACAGACAAATAACTGGTGGAAGGGATCATGTCCCGAATGGAAGGGCAGGAAAGACGGACGAACTCTCCGTAGTGGATGGAGTCCAACAAGACGGACACAAGGGAGACGGGTAGCAAGGACACATGTCACCTACGTGGTCTAAGTGGTCTCCAAGGAACCTCATATGGAAATATATTGTACCCTATGACTAACCCTAATCAACGAAGTCTTTACAAAGAAAGGATCCCGCAAAATACGTGTATTAATGAGGATCTTCCCCAGGAGGAAACACCTTCTCCATCAAGAAACGAAGGTTGGCTCTACACTACTATAAAAACCCAAAACCCAAGAAATCGAGGGATGCATAATTTACCCCAGCTCTGGCACTCTAAAGTTGTAAAAGTTCTCTAACTTAACTTTGGAGGGTATTTGGCTGGTACCACACCGGTACTCTCTGTGAGGTCTTCTCTTTCTTTATTTCGCAGGTTTTTGTCTCAAGCACGTGAGGATTGTGCAACTTACTGACGATTTTTGGCATCATCACACAAGATAATCAATCATGACATAGTATCTGACTTTAGAAAATCATATATAATATTAGTATCTGATGTAAGAAAATCATATATAAGCAATCGCCCCACGACCTCCCCAAAATCATATATAATATTATCTGATGTTAAATTGCCCCTAATAACACATACATAAAGCCCCTTTACTCGAAGAAAGAAACAACTATCATCATACTAGTTTTTGTCTTTTCATAGTGGGTGCACCCCTGTTTGGTTAGAGTATTGGGGTTTTTTGTTTTCAAAACAATGTGAAAACAATCATCAAAAAATTAAATTCAAAATTTGTTTTCCAATTACAAAAAAGTGTGTTTGTCACCATGTTTTCAAGTTAGTTTTTTAAGTACTGAAAACACAAAAAGAAAGAAATCTTGCAATACCCAAATGGATTCATCAACACACCCAGCACCATTTTTTTTTCAACGCACCTAAACCAAAACCTCCCCTCTTATCTTAATGAAATCACTTTCTACCTAATTAGATTTTAGGTAATCTCTAAGAGACCAATGAGACACTACCACTCACCACCTAATCTCTTTTGTTTCTAGAGAAGTACTATGTCCATAACATTTTCACAACAAATCATAAGTGATTAGTTGTTATTAGTTCAAATTTGAACCAAACACTAAGATTACTTTTTTACCCCAACTATAACAACCAGTAACAACCTGCCACTTAAAATTTGTTGTAAAAATATTGTGAAAATGTAATGAACATATCATTTCTCTTTAATTTTTATTCATTTTAAAATTAATCATATCAAAATCCTAAACCCCATTTCTTCTACAAGTCCATCAGACAGCATGTTGAAGTGTTTCCACATGTTCAGGCATAAAAGACAGAGCATCCTTAACCCTGCAACATTTGCACCGAACTCATCAAGTCACACGATGACTCTAGAAGTACGCCAACATAGACTTTGCTTGTCGATGGACTCGCTAACAATCACAGTATCATAGAGATTTGTATGAAAATAACATATCATAGTATTGTGTACCTGTTTTGTTATTCATACCCATTATTATTTTTCCAATTTAATTATACTTTCAATTTTTTCATTTAATCTCCCCCAATTGAGTTGATATCCTAACTTTGCCACTGGTTAGATACATTCGATCCCTACTTGAAATAGTTGGGAATATTATCCTAAACTTGCTTAGAGAACACTAACTTTTCCTTTCTTTTGTTCAATGCTTTGATCTTTCTCAGGATACATTGTCTAACTTGGAAGAATTGAAATTAAATTGGGATGATACCATAAATCAGGCATATGATCGATTAAAAACACAGTTCTCTTGCAAACTAAAAGTCCTCGGGCTGTACAACAAAGATAGGTCAACAGCATTCCCTTGGGTATTTGTTCAAGGATTGTACAATCTTAAGGAGCTTCACATCTCTAATTTTTTCTTGGAAGAAATTTGTCCATGTGGAATTGTCGATAACGAAGGACAATATGCTGAGATGTTCGAACGTTTGACAACTTTACATCTATCTAAAATGCCCAAGTTGATGCATTTGTGGAAGGAAAACTCTCAACAAGGTAGGGGCATTCAAAATTTGGAGTCTCTACATGTATCATATTGCGGCAAATTAAAAAATTTAGTACCATCCTCAATGTGTTTACGAAATTTATACACTTTGAAAGTATCGGAATGTCATGGGTTGATTAGTTTAGCAACTTCCTCAACCGTCAAAAGTTTGGTCCAACTCAAAGAATTGAGTTTATTTGGATGCAAAAGAATGAGAGAAATAGTCACAAACGAGGGAGAAGGTGACGCAGGAGATGAGATTTGTTTCAATCAATTGAAATATTTGTGGCTTTATGATTTACCCACTCTGGGAAGCTTCTTCCACTTGGATAATCGCACCATAAAATTCCCGTCAATGGAATCTCTATATGTGGCCCGATGCCCGGAATTGAAGATCTTCTCTAATGGAGTCCTAAGCATGCAGAAGCTAGAGCGTGTTGAACTGGACGGAAACTATTGGTCGGCATACCAAAGAGGACTGTTCCCGGTGGAAGATGTGAATACCTTCATAAAAAGATGTTGGGAGAAAAACAATGATCCATGCTTAAGACAACTATTCACTCAGAAGGTATGTTGACTATGTTCTCACGTTTTTATTTTATGTAATTCTTAAAAGCATTTTTGTTTGGAGTTAACACAAGGAAAGTGACATGATGCGACCCAATGGTCACATATCCTAAATTCCCAGGTAACATAACGTTAATCTATATATATCTAAAAGCTGAAGCGTAGCATTTATTGTTACTACGCTTCTGTTAAGCCACCTCATCCTCCACGTCATTGCCACATCATTATTTTTTTTCATATTTATTTTTTACCTTTAATTTTTTTAACAATATTATATATATATATATATATAAATTGGCTTTACAAATTCATCTTAGGCTGTTTTAACTTTACATATTCACCTACTTTAATTTTGATATTATAACTTAGTATTGCCTATACATATTTCTCTTAGACAGTTTTAACTTTACATATAATTTTGTCTATTTATCTTCCTTTATTTTGACTTTTCTTATTCTCATCTTCTTACTATAAATTTGTTACTCTCTCCCATTTTATGTATACTTTCCCACACAAAAAGGTTATTTCTCACCCTCCCTCCCTCTCTCTCTCTCTCACTCTCTCATTTTTTGCTGGATTTTTTTTATGAGGTTTGTACTCCCATTGTTTTATTATTGACTAATTTATATGTGTTATTTGATGCAAGTATTTGTTTTATCATTTTATTTACAACACAAAATAGTTTTAATGTTGTTGACCAGATTTAGGGAAAAATCATATTATAATATGTCCATATTTTGTGTTGTTGACAAGTTTTAGTTTATTTGAAAAACAGCAGGATAGTTTAGACAATACAATGAAGAACATTTAATGTAGTTGAAAAAGATGGTATTTGTGCAATTTCCTTTCATTATTTGTAAATATTTTGTTTAACAAATTAGCAGCAAATTGTTATGTCTCTATTATATGATATTTTTAGATGCTTGAGTAATTGTTTGAAGCATTTACAAATATTTTGTATTGTTCATATTCCTTATCTCATTTGTGTATTCTTTGAGATTTTTAAGAAAAAAAAAATCAATTTTGTGTTTAAAATTATTTATTTATCTACTCATTTTTCATATGTTGGATTAGGTGTTAGATTAGATTATGATAGTATTAACACAATACTTCTTATTTTTACAAAAAAAAAAATTCTCTAAATTTCCCTTTTGTACTCTTGGTTACATCATTATATATAAAGTTATAACCAACACTTTTTTTCTTGGGAATAATGACATATTTCTATTGTGTCACTTCAAAATCTTATTAAAAATTTTGAATTTGATTATGCATTAGATATTTGGCTTGATCACATCATGATTGAAATGTTTTACATATTCGGAAGAAGAAGTTTGACTTTGATGTGATTTTTATTTTTCCCTTTCTCTTTTTGAATTGTAATTTTTGTTGATTTTTTTTATAAGTTTTTTGGTGTTTTTGATTGTATTGTAGATACAATTGGATTTGAAAAAGTTTTTTTTTTTAAACTTGAAAAAGTTTATTTTTTTAAACTAAAAAAAAAAAAATCATATTTTATATACTTTTTAATGATACACAAAATGTTATAAATAATTTTTATTAAAAAATTAATATTTTTACTACTTTTGAATTCTCATGAAAAATTGTATTGCTTTCATTTTGGTACGAAAATATTATATATATTACATCTGTGATTATTCCTATAATAAATGAAAATATGATTATGAAATACATTATTATTTATTAAATTAGTCTAAACTGCAAAAAATAAATTTAATGAGATCATCCTAAAAATATTATCACGCGGAGCACGCGGGTCCACGACTAGTAATATATAATATGTATACTTGCAATTGTTAGTGTGCATTTGACATGACTTAATTTTGTCAGCTTATTTTATTATTCGGTTTATTTTTGCTACTATTTATGAGTTTCACAATATTTTTTGGTACTATTTATGGGTTCCATTATACTATTTCAGCTAACTTTTACTTTTATTTACAGTACTTCCAACAAAAAGTTTTCAGTTTCAGCAAAATAAATAAATCCTAAACAGACTCTCAATAATCTTTTTCACTGATGGTCGTTAAAAGGTGCAATGCACTGGAACGTGAATTCAACTAGTTTTAAATTAGTTTATTTAATATTGAGTTAGTTTATACATTAAAACAAAAGTGAATTCAACTGGTTTTAAATTAAAAGATCTTATTTTTGTTCTTGAGGAATTTGGTTAGAAAAGACTTGATATTTGTTCTTGTGCTTGTTGGATCTTCTAACTTAGGTATCAATTGCATTTATTATTGTATATAAGAATGAGATTGTTGATTAGATCATGATCTAGTGTTATGTTGTTTTGGGATTAATTTTCTCTTTCATATCTTTATTTTTATGGATTAGTTTTCGTTTGGGGCATTAATTTGAACCTCTTTTATTGCAGATCAATACAAGCACAAGTGAAGCCAGAGAGGAAAATGATGTTGATGACTTGGAGGATGACTCAGTGTAAGATTCAAGTAAGGGGAGACAAGAAAACGCTGGTGATAGCTTTGGAGGATGACTCAATAAGATTCAAGTGAAAATGGAGAGAAAAATATTTAAAATGACTTCGAGAATGACTCAAAAGAAGATTGATCTTTTAATTTATTAATGATTGATTTCTAGAACAATATAACTTTTATTGTTGAACGAGTGATGTAGTGTTTTTTGTTTTTGGTTGTGATGTTAGAGTTGTAGACATTATTGGATGGATCAAAAAGTTTGCCTTAATGAATTGGTGTGTTATGGATAAGTATGAGACTCATAGACTCATAGTAGCTTTGTCATGGTGCTTTGGAGCTAAGACAAGGCGATTATATAGTCCAAGAAATCATATGAATTTTTTATAGTGAAACTGTAGTTTCGTAGACAAATTGATGGATTGCTTTAATCAAGTAGTGAATTTTTTACTCATCCCTACTCATCTCTAAAGAGGTGAAAACCATATAGCAGGATCCCTAGCTCATATCTAAGAGCATTAGCATCCGGGGATGCAACCAAAAAAAAATAAAAACTATTTTGTATTCTCAAACACTAATTTATCTATTTTACCAACTTATTTTAACCCAATAAAATAATATAAACTACTTAATAAAATAATAAAAAGTATTATTCTCTCTCTTTTTCCCCCACTCACTTTTTCACGTCACACACAACCACATATTAAAATAATATATATATATATATATATTTAATCTATGAACAATAAGATTGCATATACTATTCATAGGTTGCAAATTTTTTTAGTTTACAAACCCGCATGGAGTGGATTTTGGGTGGGTTAGATTGTAAAATAGCAACTGGGGGTGTTTACACCTCTCAATGCTAGTGCTCTAAAGAGTTAAAATTCAGCACCAAAAAAAAAAAAAAAAAAAAAAAAGAAGCGAAAAACAAATACTAGCCTACCGTTTGCGTTGGTGAGCTTCTAAGTTATCTTACATTTGCTTTGCTGATGATCTTGCTTAGTATGTTTATATTTATTTATTTTAGATGAAGTTACTGGGGATCATACCTTAGACATTGAGACACAACAAAGGTTGATCGAGGTGCTGTTAGGAAAAAAAACAAGTGTGAGAATTGAGATTAAGCTTTTGGGATGTGAATTTATTCATTGGTCTCAATGAAACCCATGTTAAAAAATGGTTAAGTAGTACGAGTAGAGGCCACCCCATTCAATTAAGTTGGTTTTGATGCCTAACACTATCCCAAGTTTGTACCCTCCTATCTTCTTATTACTTAAATAATTGGTCTTTACACTCTTAATCAAGATGAAAATAGCAAAACTGCTAAGAACTTAATGTTTTAAATGACATAGAAGAGTGCCGAATTTGAATACAATGTAACAAGGCCTTTAGTAGGCATATTGCTACTCAATGCTGATACAACACAAATAGTAAAACACTTACCTGCAACACATTTTTCCTTTTACTAACAACCTAGCTATATATTAAATATGTGTTTAATATTTGTACTTATACAATGCAATGAGACCTTCTATAAAAATAGGCAAACACAAATCCCTATTTATAGGCCCCTTAGCTCCGAAATTTATCTCCTAGTAGAGTGGTCCTCTCACAAACATGTGGGCTCATGGATGGAGCTATATATGGACTAGGTGGGGTAATGGGCCCCCTAAAGTTTTTTTTTTTTTTTTTTAAATATTAGTATATTAATAGTTAGGTACTGATTTTAGCAATTTTGTTCAATAAAATTACGCTTTGCCCTCCCTTAACAATGCCATCAATTCTTTTAAGGGTAATGTTATATCCGCAAACTTTTTTACAACATTTTTACAAACTATTGAGTTAGCAAATTTTTATTGGTTTGCACACTTGCATCACTTTTTACTTACCAATAACCACTCACCACATTAGCAATTTGTAAAAATTTTGTAGTTTTATCATTTTCCACCTTTTAAAAGCCATAAAAAAATTAGCCCTACAAAAAAAATACCAATAATAAAGCTAAAAAAAATACCAATAATAAAGCTAAAAAAAATTAAGCCCAATCAACATATTTTACCCAAAACAAACAACTTGGCCCTTCAAAAAGCTTTAAACAAAAATCCTTAGTGGTAAAGCAGTAGAATCAAAGGCTGGATACGTTGCACACAACGAGCAGCAGAGCCGCTCCCTAACTTCAAGTTCTGACTCTGTTCCTGTATAGGCTTACACCATGAAAACAACACTTTCCTTAAGAATGAGTGCACCTAAATCCCTATTTAGCCCCTTCCTTAAACCATTAGTTCTTCACTGTTTTTATGTTCTGATTCATTGATATGGTATTTGTTCTTGTAATATTTTTTGAAACAAATCTGTGAAGATGTAGAGATGTAGAGATGCTATTGCAACCATATTGACTTGAATTAATTAATAAAACCCTGAAACTTATTGTTGCATTTTTTTCCTGTAAATACAATTTCAAGTGATAAGAGTACATAAGTTGGCAACTTGGTAGTGCAGTTGCAGTGGAAGACCGGAAGCTAAAAATGAAGCAAAGGCGCGTGCTAGCAGTAGCCCTCTAAAGCAAGTACCAATGGGGTAATTTCACCTTGAGGTATAGATCACTGGCAGCTTCATGTTCTTCCAAAAATAGCAACCATAAAAACTAGTTGGTTAGTCAAATTGAAGGAAAGTTAAAAGGCAGAATCAATAAAGATTTTAGGATTTCAGTTTGAAGGGTTATATTGAACTTGTCTTGTGTAATGAAATGGAGAGGAGCAATATCATTCGAATTTGGGTTTAAGATTCAATGGTAGTGATGTTGAATGGCACTCATTACCGATTTTGGTTTCAAATGGGGAAGAGGATCCATATCATTTGGGTTGGGTAGTGCACACATTAGGCACATAGAGACAAGAAAACAAAAAAGACTAGACAAAGGAACCAATTATACTCATTTTGAAAATTTAGTAGCTAAAAGCACTTGTTAGGTTCTAAAAACTTAGGTACTTATGTATTTAGAACTCTAATGTGTATTGTTGGCAAACAATGTGTTTAGAAGTGTTTTAGTCTTGCTCAAAGTTGTATGTTTTATGTAAAGTTGGAATCGAGCTAATGCAGAAAGTATTATGCATTTCGGCCTGGCTCGATCGATCGAGCCTAAGCTTCGATCGATCGAATCTCGGGTAGAATGTTTTTTTTCGGAGCTTACACGTGGTCGTGTCAGTAAGTTCTACTGGTTGGTAGCAATAAGAAGTCGAGCGTGGGGGCTTGTAAGTCTTATTGTATGAACTTCGATTCTTTCAAGATAGTGGATTCAAGTTTATCTTGGGAATAGCTAGGTCAAATCCTCCCCAGGCTTTTACCGGTTTGGTTTCCTGGGTGATCATTTCTTGTGTTATTTACTTTTCGTTGCTTTGCATGATATGATCTCTTGATTGTGATAACCTAGATTTGTTAAATTGGACTAAGTAACAACTTGGTTAATTACCTAGGTTAAATCAATTGTGTTTTAAGGGGTCTAAAAACTATCAACACTCATTTAAAATATTAGGAACCATAAAAGCACTCATTATGTAAACATTATGGAGCAAAAGTTTTTTTTTTTTTTTTTTAACCTATATAATGTAGTTTTTGACAATGAGAAAATTGAGTTAATTTTTTTAAAATTTTAAAGTCTAAGGTCTTGCATATATTATACTATATAATATAATTTGATCTTAATTAATAAATATCAGAACTAAAACATCTACCTCCATGCTTTGCGGTTTAAGATGTAAATTTTGAAAATTGTAGGGGCTAAAAAATATTTGCCAATGTGATGTGATTGGGGTGTGACTTTGATAGATCATATTGTTTTACAGCTCATGCTTTGTCTTCACTTCCACTGTTTGCATCGTACTCTGTCATAAATATAGATATGTTGTTTGATTTCTTAATTTTCATTTGTCATTCTTTTTCTTCTTTTTTTTCTTTTGAATGTTTTTGGAATATATGTGTCCTTAATTTTATTTTATATTTTATAAATATGCTTGTTTTTAACAACTTCCGATCTTATCATTTAGCCTTCACACGTAAATTAAATGTTTTAATGTTGGGATACATCACTGCTAATGGATAGCCCTACTCACGTGATGGCTAAATAATGGATGGGGCTATATTTTTAGGAATGGCAACGAATCGGGTTCGGGCCGGGTTTTTCCATACCCGAACCCGACCCACTGGCCAAGACCCGGCCCGTTTACTAAACGGATTTTTTCTGAGGCCCAGACCCGCCCCGCCAGGCCCCGCTGGGCCATGGTACTTCAAGGCCCATTCTGTGGCCCAATCAAAAAAAAAATGTTTGCCTAATATTGATTTTCTCAGCAACCAAACAGGAGGGGGAAAAGAATACTCAAGAAAACCCATTATTTTCTCAACAACCAACAGATCGAAAACCCTTTTTTTTTTCATTACAATATTTTCCCACATCAAAAGCAAAAACAAGAATTAACATACAAACCCTAGGTCTGAACAATAAGACCCCACAAAATCAAATCAAACAAGCCGATCTATTCAACCAAAATAGCACTAAAACTAGAAATTACAAATTTGATTCTTTGAACAAAATGAACGATTTTCACTAAAAGAACAAAAAGAACAAAAGCTTGAGTTCACGAGGTGAGGGAGATGAGAGAGTTGCGGCCTTGTGAGGTGGAGGAGGGCCTAGCGAGGTGAGGGAGGAGCAGCGGCGTCTGCAGCTTGCGGCAAGGTGAAGGAGGCAGGGAGGAAAGACCAGCGAGGGGGAGAATGGAGCGGCATCGGCGAGGTGAGGTATGCAAGGAACAGCAACGCCAACGAAGTGAGAAGTGGCGCCGGCGATGTGAGCATGGGAGGCGAAGCAGCGACGCCAGCGGTCTTGCTCAAGTGAGAGTGAGGGTGAGGGAAAGAATGGGAGGAGGCTTGGGAGAGAATAAGAGGGTGAGAGAATGGGTCTGAGGGATTTAGGGGAAAAGTGAGCATTTATAGTTAGGGTTTTATTTTTTATTTTTTAAAATTATATATACGGGTCGGGTTCGGGCCAGTTATGCCTAATACCCAAACCCGACTCGAACCCGCTTTGGGTTTTTTAATGAAAACCCAGACCCGACCCTAATGTTAAACGGGTCAGGTAAAACCCGACCCATTAGGGTCAGGCTAGGCCAGGTACCCGCAGGTTGGGTTCATTTTGCCATCCCTATATATTTTCTGATATTCAAAGAGTTAGGGTCTGTTGGAATGAGGAGATGAAAAAGTGAGAAGACAAAAAAGAATTAGAATGAGGAGAAGAAAAAGTGAGATGATAAAAAAGAGTTAGAATGATGAAAAAGTAAAGGGATAAAAAAAAAACTTATTTATTTGGTTGAGTAGAAAAATGAGGATAGAAAAAATAGTTTATATAAATTTACTCTTATACTCCTGCAATGTGTTTTATTTTTCTTTATAATTACATTACATTATATTATATATGACAATTATAGAGGAGCCTTCCATCATTTGGTTAAAAACAAATACCACCATTGATTCAAAAAGGTTTAAAGAAATAAAAAAGCTATTGTTAAACACAAAAACAACCGTCGAGACTTGGATAAATAAAAAAGCCATAGATTGATAAAAGAAAGAATACACGTTGAAAGAAAAGAAAAGAAAAAAAAATCCTATTGTTTGATAAAAGAAAGAAAATAGAAAGACCAATGATTAAAAAAAAAAAATCACTATTTGAGAAACGAAAGAAAACACGTTGAAAAAAAAAAAAGGAAAATGAATTGAACCTAAAACACAACACCGGCACAGTGAAGGGAAGGGCACATTTAGTAATTTGTCATCTATAAATCACTCTGCCATATTCTCCTATAAATCACTCCAATTTGGAGAGGTTTCTTTTTGATAGCACAAGAAGAAAATACATAGGTCCCACCAAAATCCCTTCTATTTTTCCCCATTACCAAACAACTCCACAAATTATTTTCTTCCGTATTGTCTTCTCTATTTTTCATCCTCTTACTTTTCACCCCAACCAAACAGACCCGTAGTGTTAGTTTTGTTATTAGCAATGAGCATGAAGAATTTATGGGGCAATGTGTTCATTGGAAGCAATTGGATTAGATGCAAAGGATGCGGAAGCACTAGTGGCTCTAGGCTTTTGAATTTTTATAAAGCACTAATCGCCAATTTGAATGGAGGAGGGAAGGGGAGTCGGGGAGAGTTGGCTAAAAATTAGTCTAATTTCCAGCCAAATCCCCTCTACTCCACCTCTTTTGTTCTCCATCCAAACTGGGCATAATATCCAAAGAAATTGATATGGCTGAAATTGCACATTTGTACAAGTTAACAGAAAGGAGTATGGCTAATTTTTTGCACGTTGTGTCCTCATACCGATAAATTATTAAGTCTACTAAGAGGACTCCCGAAGTGTCTTCCTAATTAATGAGATGATGCCACTTATGCAAATGTGACTTAGTTTCCTAATCAACATAAGATATTAAAAAAAAAAATCACAAATCACTAGGTGATGTTATATTTGCATATGTGATGCAGCGTACTGATGCAGCGTAGGCGTGTAGAAGCAGAATCTAAAACACACAAATACTACAACTCTTCCACTAAACCTAAGTTCTACAAGAACACTAGGCTAATAGGCACAGTAATAGAGAAAACCTCTCTAGCAAACTTTTATTCAAAACACACATAACATAAATAATCTCTCTATAAAGAGTATTTATAGGAATAGAATTTCTCCTACTCATTTTAAGAAAAGAAATAATAAACCTACTTCTACTTGAGAAAGGAAAAACAATTTAACTAGAAAAAGAAAAACAATTAAAATCCCAATTCAACTAGGAAAAGGATTTTAATTCAAAGTACTAGAGTAAATAAATCCTAATTCAAATAGGAAAAGGAAAACAATAAAAACTATTTGTTTCTTCATAACGTGATTTGCATCATTCTCCCTGGGTTGGAAGAAACTCGTCCTCGAGTTTGGAGTCTGGATTGGAATTGTCTCCTCGATATGGAACAAGATGCTTAACATTGAAGACGTCAGATGTACGCATTTGACTTAGAAGTTTCAATCAATAGGCATTAGGATTAATTTTCTCAAGAATCTCCAAAGGACCAATCTTTCTAGCAGCTAGTTTGTTGTACTCTCCCACAGGAAAGCGAACTTTGGTCAAAATTGCCCAAACAAAATCACCAATCTCAAATTCTACTACTCGACGTTTCTTGTCAGCGGCTTGTTTGTACTTAGCGGAAGTCTCCTGTAAACGCTTAGCAGTAGCCGTATGAATTTCTTGAATTTGTGCGATTAGATCCTCAGCTTTCACATTGACACGCTTCAAGTCAGGGATAGGAGCCAAATCAAGTGGTGCACGTGGGTTGTAGCCATAAGTAATGACAAAGGGACTGAAGCCAGTGCTACGATTAACAGAACGGTTGTATGCAAATTCTGCCTGGCACAAGCGTTGATCCCATGATTTAAGATGATCACTCACCAAGCTCCGAAGTAAATTGCCCAAGGAATGGTTTACCACTTCTGTTTGACCATCAGTTTGAGGATGATAGGCACTACTAAAATTAAGTGTGGTGTTGGCCAAACGCCATAAGCAACGCCAAAAGTGACTAAGAAAACGCACATCACGGTCTGAAACAATTGATTGTGATAAGCCATGGAGGCGATAGACCTCTCTAAAGTAAAGTTGAGCGACATTAACTGCATCTGAGGTTTTCTTACAAGCAATAAAGTGGGCCATTTTGGAAAACCGGTCCACAACAACAAAAATTGAATCGTTACCTCATTGTGTATGCGGTAATCCCAAGACAAAATCCATACTGACATGAATCCATGGCTGGTCTGGTATGGGAAGAGGCATATATAGGCCAGCATTGGTTGTGGTGCCCTTGGAAACTTGACAAATACGATACCTCTCAACAAACTTGGTAATCTCCTTTCGCATGGTTGGCCAAAAATAAGAGCCTGTCACAAGCTTCATGGTTTTATCACGTCCCATATGGCCTTCATTATGCAACTCTTGAATAACCCTTAAGCGTAGGCTACTATCAGGAATGCATAGTTGATTCCCTTTAAAAAGGAAACCATCATGTATAAGGAAGTCAAACCGCTTTCTTGTTGCCACATCATCCATTATAGGGCCAAAGTATGGGTCACTAGAAAGTAACTCACGAAATAAATCAAACCCCAACACTTTGGTTTGCATTGTGATGAGCAAAGAGGCCCGTCGACTAAGAGCATCTGCCACTCTATTCAATGCTCCGGATTTATGCTTGATGACAAAAGAAAATTGTTGAATATAAGCAGCCCAAATTGCATGTCGAGATGAGAGCTTGTCTTGGCTATTGATATGCTTCAAAGCATCATGATCTGAATAGAGGACAAACTCATGATAGGCCAAATAAGAACTCCAATGCTTCAAAGCACAAATTATTGCATAAAATTCCAAATCATAAGTGCTATAATTTAATTTTGACCCATTCAACTTCTCACTAAAGTAGGCCACTGGTTTGCCATTTTGACTAAGAACAGCTCCAATTCCAATCTTGGATGCATCACAATGTAACTCGAATGGTTGAGAGAAATCAGGAAGAGCTAGAATAGGTGCTGTAGTAAGCTTTTCCTTGATCTGATGAAATGCCTTAGTGGCTTCAGTTGTCCACAAAAACTTACTAGCCTTCATGCAATCTGTAATCGGTGCCATGATGGTGCTAAAGTCAGGGATAAACCGCCGGTAGAATGACACCAACCCATGGAAACTGCGGACCTCGTGGACTGTGGTTAGTATTGGCCATTGTTTAACAGCAGTAACCTTTGATTCATCAACTGATAGTCCATCCTTGGACACCACATAACCAAGAAATAAAACACTATCTATCATAAAAGAACATTTGGTTATGGCAGCATAAAATTTCTCCCTACTTAGAACTATGAGTACCTCACGAAGATGTTGGAGATGTAAATCAATATTGGCACTATATATCAGGATATCATCAAAATAAACTACAACAAACTTGCCGATGAAGGGGCGAAAAATCTGGTTCATAATACGCATGAAGGTGCTAGGAGCATTAGAAAGTCCGAATGGCATTACTAGCCACTCATACAACCCCTCACGTGTCTTGAATGCTGTCTTCCATTCATTACCAGGACGTACTCGAATTTGATGGTACCCACTTTTTAGATCCAACTTAGAAAACATTGTAGCACCACTCAACTGATCAAGCAAATCATCCAATCGAGGAATAGGGAATCTATACCGGACTGTAATTTTGTTGATGGCACGACTGTCGACACACATTCGCCATGATCCATCCTTTTTGGGTGTTAGTAAGGCTGGCACGGCACAGGGACTAAGACTCTTTCTAATGTACCCTTTTAACAACAAACCCTCTACTTGTCTTCTAAGTTCTTCATGCTCTTTTGGGCTCATACGGTAGTGTGGGCGATTAGGTAGATTCGAACCTGGTACAAGATCAATTTGGTGTTGTATATCTCGGAGTGGTGGTAACCCCTCAGGTAGATCACTAGGAAATACGTTTGCAAATTCATCTAATAAAGATTGCACAGCCTCTGGTACTACCCTACCCTTTGAGCTCTCCTTTCCCAATAATACAAACACCAACCCTGAATCAAACATCTCTTCAACAAATGCCCTTTTAGCTAAGAGATTCTTACCCCCTCTTGAAGTTGGCTTAGGTTCAATCTCCTTACAGGGCAACAACACAATTTTTGTGCTACCAAACATGAAATTGTATGTATTCTTCTTACCATCATGTTGAACCTCTCTATCATATTGCCATGGTCTACCAAGGAGAAGATGACATGCATCCATAACTACCACATCACACCATGCATTATCCTTATATTTCAACCCAATAGAAAAAGAAACCAAACAACGTTTAGATACAGTTACCTCATTGCCCCTTTTGAGCCAAGATAGTTTGTAAGGGTTAGGGTGCTTCTCTGTTGCTAATCCCAATTTTTGAACAGCCTTTTCTGATACCACATTCTCACAGCTTCCAAAATCAATAACAAGTCTACATACCTTGCCCCCCATAGTACATGTAGTTTGAAAGATATTGCTTCGGAGCCAATCCTCGCCTTCAGATTTGCGAGGTGTGAAACACGCCCTTCTTGTAACTAACAAAGGGCCATCATCCCCCTGCACATACTCCTGTTCCTCTTCAGCATCATAAACAGCTTCTTACTCAAAGGTATTTAAATGATCATCAATACATTCTTCACTCTCAATAAATAAACCCTTACCATACCGGCCACCCTTCTTGCAATCAGCCATTCTATGCCCTGCCTCACCACACTTGAAACATCGAGAGCTAGAACTACTAGCTACAGTGCGGTTGGGTTGTGGATTAGCTTGATTAACTTGGCCTTTTCTTTGTGTAGATTGTGTAATTGCACCATAAGGAGGAGCTACTGGTGGTAGTCGGTTGCCACTACTATTTGAAACCATGTTAGTCTTCCTATTCATCGTTTTCTCTAAATGCAAAGCTCTCTGATGGGCTTCAGTTACAGAAATTGGGTCAAATAAATTCAAAGTATCTTGAAATTGTTGCCTCATGCCTCCAATATAACGTGAAACTAATTGATCTTCCGAATCTGCAAGGTCAACTCTAGCTACAAGTTGATAAAACTCTCGAGTATACTCATCTATAGATTGTGTACCTTGCTTAAGATTGTGTAGTTGTTGATATAATGTACGCATATAATTATGGGGTAAGAATGCAGCACGCATATGTTTCAAAAAAATTTCCCAAGTATTGATTTTAGATTTACCTTGGCGAATACGACTTTGCTTTAATTGCTGCCACCATGCAGCAGCACGTCCTCTGAATTTGGTCGCCACCAAAGAAACTCTTTTGTCTTGCGGCACCTCCTTAAACTCCAAAATTTCTTCAACTGCAGCTACCCAATCTAGGAATTCTTCAGGTTGTAAACAACCTTTGAACTCTGGAATATCTAATTTGAACCCAGATTCCCATCTGTTTGAATTGTATGAAACCAAGGGTTTCTCCCTCCTCCTTCTATGTCCAGCAAACGGATTTTCCATCTCATCCTCAACATTATAGTCTACCTCATCTTCCTCCACAAAACGTAGAGTTGGACTACGGTTTCGAGGCTGGTTAACAACGGCTAAGGCAGCAAGCTGCTTTGTTAGCGCTTCAAATTGCTCTTCCATCCGCTGACAGCATGCCTCTAGTTGTGTATTGCGTGCAATCTCATCGCGTTCATACTCACCATCTACAGCAGCGTGCCTTCCCCCACGTGATCCTCGTGCCATGGTAGGAACCTAACCTGGGCTCTGATACCAACTGATGCAGCGTAGGCGTGTAGAAGCAAAATTTAAAACACACAAATACTACAACTCTTCCACTAAACCTAAGTTCTACAAGAACATTAGGCTAATAGGCACAGTAATAGAGAAAACTTCTCTAGCAAACTTTTATTCAAAACACACATAACATAAATAATCTCTCTATAAAGAGTATTTATAGGAATAGAATTTCTCCAAATCCTTTTAAGAAAAGAAATAATAAACCTACTTCTACTTGAGAAAGGAAAAACAATTTAACTAGAAAAAGAAAAACAATTAAAATCCCAATTCAACTAGGAAAAGGATTTTAATCAAAGTACTAGAGTAAATAAATCCTAATTCAAATAGGAAAAGGAAAACAATAAAAACTATTTGTTTCTTCATAACGTGATTTGCATCAATATGTGACAAAGTTTTATTGGTTGGGACTTAAAAGAACCCTAGAAGACCACTTCTACAATTTCTACAGTTCCCGATGGACCAAGTAATTTCTCACACTGATAAATAAAAAAAGGTTCGCTCAGTATTTAGCTATTTAATTTAGACTAGTAGATAGCTAAGTATTCTAGACTAGTAGATGGCCAACAGGTTTGGCTAGAAGATGTTCCATCACTCCTATCTAGCTGTCTAAATTTGAATATACATGTTGATTAAGTTAATGGCTTTTATATTTGTTCTAAGAAAAAAAGATTGAAGTTATTTTTGTTTTGCTATTTACATTTTTAAATTTTCATTTTAGCTCATCACATCTGATTTCGTTTTTATATTGACCATGATGATTATATTTGTTAGTAATTTGACCTTTAAGTGCCAAATAAATATTGTCTATTAAGACATGTCATTCATATAAGTCAAATTTATGTCAGTAATCTGACTGTTCAATGCTAAATAAATGTTGTCCATTAATACATGTTACCCATATAAGTCTATTTTTGTTAATAATATGACTGTTAAGTATCAAATAAGTACAATTCATTAAGAGGTACAACTCACCCATACAATACTAGGCGTCACAAGATTATTAAGGAAAATAGACATGAGTAATATGAAATGGAATCAAATATATATGGCCAAAATAAAAAATTTAAAACATAACTGATAAAAATAAAAAGGTTTTACTAACGTATACTCTAAGAGCATACACTAGTAAATTATTTTAGGAAACATTTTATGGGAAATTGAAAAAGTAAATAACTGTTTTGACAATTTTTTCAATTTCTCATAAAACTTTCCTAAAATGGATGATTAGTGTATGCCCTAACCTAACCAGACCCAAAATAAAAATAACCTAAAATTTTAAGGAAAAAATAGTATTTTAATATATATTTTTATCACAATTTAAAAATCAATTTACAGTAATCTTGTGAATTGCAAACCCAGGCTTTGATCAACTTCAAGATGTTCAAAAAAAGAAAAACAGAGTACTTTTATCAACTCGATAATTTAGTTTCAGCCTTCCTCAATGGCACTATCCAATAAAAATATGGTTGAGAAAAACAATGGGAAAGAAGAGGAAAAATTAGGGAGAAAAAAATAGAGTACTTTAATTAACTCAATAATTCTGCCTCCTCAATGGCACTATCCAATAAAAATATGGTTGAGAAAAACAATGGGAAAGTAGAGGAAAAATCAGGGAGAAAAAAACAGAGTACTTTAATTAACTCAATAATTCTGCCTCCCACTATCTTCTTCTTCTTCTTCTTTTGCTTAATACTACACGCCATAACCAAAAGTGCATGCCTACCTCCCACTATCTAATAATTCAAAAGATTCGTTCCAAGTTGTAGATCTAGAATTTTCAAAAAGCAAAACAATAATAATTGTAAAGCATTGATTGGTCACAGGTAACAACAAAGACTTCCATGCTTACTTATTTATTGTTTTTGTTACATGTAAATGTCTATAACTCTTTGAAGTTTGAATAGTTAACTAATCTCTTCCATATGCATTTTATCTTCTGTAAGGTTGAATTTATTCAATCATTTTGTTGGCTTTATTTCGTGCCAAATTTGCTTGTAATTTAGCATTTAGAAACCCTGTATTTAGGTGGGAATCATGTAAGGGTAGTGTGTGAGAGAGTGTGAAGAAAAGCTCAAGAGTGTACAATCATGAAGAGCCTCGCGACTGGATCTCACGACTGGCGAGTCGCCAGAAGGGCACACGTGTGAAGCATGCAGGGGGAGCTGAAGTGTCATGCTAGCTGTTGCACTACAGGACAAAACTTCCAGTCTGGCCAGGCCGTTAACTCGCAACTCAAACTTGCGACTCGTTCCAGTCGCGAGCTTGAGTTGCCAGATCACCCTGTTTGATTGTAACTAACTCTTCGCATTCCATACACACCCTACTATAAATACCCTTATACCAACGAAATGTAGAGAGCTTCCAGAGAGAATTTTGAAAGAGAAACCCTAGAGAAAAACAAGATTGACTCATCCACAATCTTCATACTTTGATTCTCCAAATTCCTCTACTCTCATCCTCTCCATTGTTATATTCTTGAGAGGTACATTAGCCAAATTCTTATCTCACCATACCCATATCTGTGAGAAGGTCTTTTGGTGCTTGGGAAGCAGTTAAGAAGGGGCCAATTCATTTTGGTTGATGCAATGGGCGATTGCGGGATCTGGTAAGTTAGAGAAGACAAGGTTCGGCGAACCCTGTTGGAGCAAGAAGCTTAGAGGGCTTAGGTGCACTGGATAAATTAGGCTTGAAGGGTCTTCTGCTATTCATGTATCCCAACTTTATTCTCTAGTGGATTATTGACCGCTTGGAGGGCGGCGGAGAGGTCTTACGCCGAGGACTTCAATTTCCTCTTCAATAACATATCGCTGTGTTGTCTTTGTATTTGCATCTCTCTTCCCTTAATCTTTGCCTTTTAATTACTGCCGTGATTGTGATTAATTTCGGTTTAGATAGTTTTACCAATTATGTTTTAGCTTATTTTCATATTTTGCACATTTATTGTTTGATTATAAGCTTGTATTTGTAATTTGTAAATTGGGGGTCTAAACGTTCGTAGGTGTTTTACACACTATTTGAACATTCATCTTCTTTCTAATATACATTAGATAATTACAATTAAGGATGAATTCCTTATGAGTGTCTCTAATAGTTGCTTAAAATATTTAAATTTAGAACTTCATGAATCACAAGAGGTTTGGAAAATTACTGTGCCAATCCTTTAAGATTTTTCAGCTTAAATTGGAAGTATAGTTAAATCTCTCTCTCTCTCTCTCTCACACACATATATATAATTAATCTTTTTAAGTTATATGTGACTATGCACCCCATACATACTTTTTGGCAAGATATACATGTAAATTTTAACTTTAATGTATTAATTTGTCAAATATTGTATTAGGTGAAAATAACCTTGGAGATGCTCAATGCCGATGACATCAATAATATCTATCTAGCAACACTTATTTGTAAATTTTACAACTTTTTAAAACACTATATAGTTCGTGCTTATGTTTTTTAAATTAAGGTGGAAATGATGTGAACACCAACAATACTCTTCGTATATAGTGAATTAATTATTAGAGATATATATTAGTACAAGCAGGAGTGGGCTTGAGCCTATTACATTGGGCTAATATGATAAAGATGTAGCCCTTAAGGGATTCCTCCGTGGATGTAGGCCGACAAGGCTCAACCAGGTAACCCTTGTGTTCTCAATGTTCTTATTCTATGCTTCCCCTTCCGCATCCACTCTAGCATACACAATATGGTATAACACATTGCATTGCTGAACCCTAGACTACTAGTACAAGCAGGAGTGGGCTTGAGCGTATTACATTGGGCTAATATGTCTAATATATATCTCTAACATTAATATTGGCTCAAATTAGTGACATTTAAATAGGATTGTAGATTCAAGAGATTTTATGCATATATGCTCATAACAGTATAGACTTGATCCAGCTTACTTGTGTCGCGTTTTTCAATTTTTTTTCCTTTTTACATAAAACGTTTGCTCATAGAATATATAGATTAAAATTTTATTACTTTTATTTAAAAACAAATAGTCAATGAGCAAGAAAAGAAACTCTCTTCTGTTGAGGTCCGTTAAAAGGCTTTTCCTATTCTACTTTCCTTCATTTCTCTTGTTCTCTAAAATCATTTTCGCAGTATCTTTTGTTTCGTCAATCTTTACCCTCTCACTTTGGGTTTTATTTTGCTCAACTTTTCAAAAAAAAAAAAAAAAGAGTTTGATACTTTCTATTTTACGCCATTAATTTTCGTTGCAGTCATCCTCTTAGTTTGGTTTTGCTTTGCTCTAGTTCTTAAAAAAATAAAAAATAAAAAATAAAATAAAATTATAGTAAAGAGTGAGATTTTTCTGACTTTTTACCTTAATCTTTGTCGCATTTTTTTGTGTTATCATCCTCATCCCATCGTTTCAATTTTACTTTGCTTCACTTCTCAAAAGAAGAAGAAAAAAATAAAGAAAAAAGAAGAAAAAAAGTCCAATTAGCTTAGGGTGAGTTTGGTTCAGCTTTTTGTAAAAGTGCATAATGAAAAAATGGAGTTTTCAAAAAGTGCATAATTGAAAAAGTGCATAATTGAAAAAGTGCATTTTCAAAAAGCTGAGTGTTTGGTAAAAGCTGTTAAAAAGCGATTTTTGAAAAAATTGAGTGTTTGGCTAGCACTTATAAAAGTGGCAGTTTAAGGGATAAATTACCAAAAAGGACAATGTATATATAAAAGCATCTCCAGCAGGTTAGACAAATTTTTGTGCTGTTTGGACAATCAACAGTGACATTTATCTTTTGCCTATCCACTTTTTTAATTTTTATTTTGTAATCAAATTTATTCTTTTTTAATATTTCTTTTTTCTTTTTCTATTCATTCTCAACAATTATATTTTTCAACAAAAAGTGTTACATCCACAATATTTTTTGCAATACTTTCACAAGAATCATAACAAAATCTTATATGAAAAGTTGTTACTAGTTCTAATTTGAACCCATTACTGAAATTATATTTTTACTCATCAATATTAGTTAATTACTTAAAATTTATTGTGAAAATATTGTGGTAATATTTTTAAATTGTGATTTCTAATTCTTTGCCTTTTTTTTTTCCTCCATACGTTTCCTTTTCTTTTTTTCTTTTTTTCTTTTTCTCTTGTATTTTGTCCACCACACACGTATACATTATTTTGTCCACATCCTCTCCTTTTTCTTTTTCTTTACTTCCACAGCTCCACTTTCCAGAAGCTCCTCATTCTTTCATTCTTTCCTCTTTTATTTTTCCTTTACTTCCACTTGATGATTCTAGAAGCTCTCCGGATCTCTCAATTTCTTCTCTCTCTTTTTTTTTTTTTTTCCCACTTGATTCCAAAAGCTCTCCACAAACCACTGCTGACGCTATACACTTACGCTTCTTGACTTATATGAAGCAAATTGCTCACGGACCTGAACTGAACATTGAGAAGTCTCACGACCTTGAAGTCATTGGATACGAAATCGAATCCGAACCCAACACTGTGGGTTCGGTCTTTCTTCGTCTTCCTCTTCTTCTTCCTCTTCTTCTTCTTTCTTTCTGTCTTTCTGCGTGTTTATGGTTGTTTGGCCGTGGGTTTGTGCTATTTGATTTCTGTAGTTTTGGATTGTGGTTTGTGTTTTGGGTAATGATTTTTCTGTGTGTTCTTTGGGTTAATTTCTCATGGGTATGGGTTGGTTATGATTTCTCCATTCTTTGGGTTGATTTCTCACGGAGAGGGCAGAGCAGAGAGAAGAGATGGGAGGCGTGAGGTTAGGCGTTGAGAGAACTGATTAATTTCATGGGTATTTCCGTAATTCCATCATCAGCAACGGTAACCTATCAAACGTGCAGTCATTTTCATTTATGGACCCTCAGAGGTCCATAAATTTTCCGCGTTTAGTCCGCATTTTTGGGCTTAACCAAACGCAATTTTAGGCCTGGCTTTTTTCAAAAAGCCCTTTTTGGGCTCAAAACGTGGAAACAAACGGGCACTTAATCGTCACCGCTGCTCTCATTTACTATAGCCACTATCCTTGATCTGCTAAAATAAGAGAGGTACTTCCTTTTAGTTCCTCAATTTGATTTTTGTTGCAGTTTGTTACACTGATTTACATTTTCTTTTTTAATTTTCATTTTAGTTTGTTCTACTTATCATTTGTCAAGACAGGCAAGGAACGAAAAAGAAGAAGGAAAGGAAATTAAGAAAGAGCGAAAGAAGGAAGAAAGGAAGGAAAGAACAAGATGTCATCTACTGTTTCCCGTTTTCTGATACTCAGCATAGTGACTGTCCGAGTCTAAAACAACCTACGGCTCTGATTCGATATCCTAAAGAGTACGGCGATCGAGGTAACCTTCTTATTTCTTATTATCTCATTCATCCTTTGACATGGTTCTTTGCTGTTGTAATCACTGTAGTCTGTTACTAACTTGGTGCTTAATTTTGGATCTAATAGCTACCCTTAAAATAAAAATTTATAATAAAAAAATGGCAAAATAGGAGATAGGGATTAAGAAAAGTGTTAAATTACCAATTTTTTCAAAATTTTAAATTATTTAAATATAGTAAATTTAATTATTTAACTACATACTTTCAATAAAGAAAAAGTTTTTAAGCATAAACAAAATAAGAAACAAATAATTTTAAAAATCTAGCAAATTCTCCTATTAAACATCATTTTCTTTTTCTTTTACTTTTTCTTTTTCTTAAAGAGAGGGGATAGAGGAATTTTAATTTGGGTTCTCCCATGAGAGAAACCAGTAGTTCTACTAAGCAATAAAATAGTATAAAATTAGGCATAGCTCACGCATTGCGGGTATATATTATTAACAAAATTTTTGTTTTAAATAATATAAAATCCTTTTATAGCTCTATTATTCATTACAACTAAAACAAATATAGCATAAAAATTTAATATTTGACTTGGAATGGAGAAAAAAAATGCAAAAGCATCGAACAATACACATCAAATTCTTTATAGAAAAGATAATAACCAAATTATTTTAAAAATTGAAACAAAAAAGCAATTGTTAATATCTTTTCAATTAAATTCATCATCCAAACCAAAAGATTTTAATCAAATCCATGACTAGTGTACACAATTTTAAGACCTTAACACTATTTGATAATTATTCATGAATGTTTGTGACACATCCAATTCTTTCTTATGAGCACATAAAAAATAATTTCACCAAATAAAATACAATCCAATGTTCTTAAGTTGTTCTATTTTAATTTCAAACTTCTTGCCATATGAGTAAAAAAAATTTCACGAAATATATTGTTACGTGGCATTTGTAGTAATAAAGAAAATATATAATATCATTAAGCCTAAGTTTTGTTATTGATTTAAAGTTTTGGATTTAAGGTATAAATGACTTACCCTACCATAAATTTTTAAAAATAGGTTCGCTTTTTATGGCATTTTACTTTCTTAAATTATAGAAATAAGATAAAGAAGGAAGTCCCAATGACAAAATCTTAAAGAACAACAGAAATGATTAATTAATTAATGTCATTTTTTAACTGGATCAAACCCTTGAAGACATTCTTCCATCTAAATTGATTTTGAATGACAACTGTTGGAAGATGAAAATGCTTTTTTTAGAGGCGACCACCTAATATATTAGATAAGAGCATTCACATCCATTATATTCAAACTATTCTATTTTACTATCTTAAAAGCTACTTTATCAATTATACCATACCATTTTATAACACATCCAACATCCCAATTTTTATTTTCCTATACAATTACATTAAAATAATATATCTACCCAATAAAATATATAACCCAAAATCATCTCTCTCCTCTCTCTAATTTCTCTCTCTGCCTCTCTCTCTCTCTCTCAACCTCAATCTCACCACTGGGAACAAACCGAAAACCCAACACAACCACCCTTCAAACCTAACCACCCCACCACCTGCCAACCATCAACAACACCACCACCACCTCCTAGCACCACCATCATCAACAACACAACAACCACCCAAACCCACCACCCCACCACTGCTACACCACCCAAATCAACCCAACAAATCACAACAAACCCATACCAAAATCACCCAAATCAACCCAGCAAATTACCAACATAACCCACTGCCACCACCACCAATCCAAACACAACACAACCCATTGCCACCAAGCCAAATACCACACCGGGACCAAAACCCACCACTACATGAATCAAAACCCACTATAATCTCCAAGAATCAAACCCATAGAAAAAACTCATACCAAAACCCATCCAAGAATCAAACCCATAGAAAAAAAAAATTACAATAGATCAAACCCATTGAAATCTCCACCACCAATCTCCACTGCAAACCCACTGCCAGTAAGCCAAACCACCGATCTCAACCCACATCAGCCACCACACATAACACCGAAACCAAAAATAAAATATGTGGTTCAAGTTTTACAAGTTGCTAGAGTACCGTCGTACATATAAGACGGTACTATAGCACTATTGCAAAAATTTCTGCAATTAGAAAACGGGGTAATGCATGTTATTTGTACTTTGATGCTAAAATATACCATATTTTGCCATTTACAAGTCCGGATGTGAATGCTCTAAGGGCCAAGCTGGGGAAAAAATTATGTTGAGTTATTAGATTAAAAAGTAGGTCTAGCTTTTGGAATACTCAAAGATTCAGCTGTTTCTTGTACAAAAATGGACTTGATCACATCCCAAGTAACAAATATGTTTAAAACTTTTCTTGTACACACTTTTTAAAAAGAAAATAGTAACAATATGTCGATCCAAAAAAGGGCATAGCCTTTTGGATCTGCATAAAAACAAAGAATTTCCCTTTTCTGATTGATGAGCCGATCACCCTCTTCATAGGTTAGACACCGTCATAAATTGAAACTTGTCATTAAAAAAATGGATAAGAAAAGAAAAGGAAATTAATATACTGCAAAAGAACATAACATCACGAACGCTACTCAAGAACCAAAATATACACCAACACAATGAAAAACCCAAAACAGAATGTAGATAACAAAAAAACTCATCACATAAAATAATTGAGCAAAAATCATATTACCAAAAGAACTAAAAATAGACAATAAAACAGACTAGCAATCTAGTGAGGGCATTGAGAGAACAAACCAGGAAAGCAATAATTTAACGACCAATCTAAAGCAATACACTTTAGGGAAAAAGGAAAATTACTCCTATCGGATGCCATTGCCATATGACCTTTGGAATTCTCAGACTATGATTAATGTTGAAAATTTTCAAAAAAAAAAAAAATAATAATAATAATTACGTTGAAGAAAAAAGTAAGTTAAATAATTTTTTAATTAATATCTAGATATATATAAAATGGTACCATTTAAAATTTTCCATAAGGCCCCACAAAATATTGAGCCAACCCTGTAAAAATAGGAGTTAGGACATCAAACGGCATGAGAATTTTCTTGTCAACAGCGTGATTTCCTATTAGATTTGATATTATATTTATCCAAAAAAAAATCCTATTAAATTTGATTTTGGGAATTATTATTTTCACACTTCTTGTTATTTTTAGACCAATTTCTGTAATATGATGGATTGGATAAAGGATATATGATCATAAGTATTTCAAACTAAAAAAAATAATGCCACCACATGTACTTTAGATTCCATATTAGCTAATAATGAATGCCCCTAAAAAAAGAGACTATTACTATGGGGATTCGGGCTCGGGTTCTGGTTCAGGTTTGGGTGCGGGTGTGGGTGCGGTGTAGCGACTCGGCAATTTTCGAAAAAGTAAGGTGTGGGTGCGGCAAAATATGTTTTTTAAAAATTTATTAAAAATATTTTTATTTTTATTTTCTATATTTTGCTAAGCATATTTTTTCATATAATTGTAAACATATACCAATTTAAAAGCAATAGTAGATAATAATTAAAATATGACGTTTATAAATTAGAATGCAACCCACAAGTTTGAAACTAAAACATTCCATGATGTTCGGAAATTAGAATACAACCCATAAGTTTGAAACTAAAACAAAATAAAAGATAAGTGTTCAAGATAATCAAATACAAATGTCATCATCATTTTCAAGATCAATAGTTTCATTTTGAACTTCACTTTCACTAGTAGTAACACTAGTGCTAGCATTCCCAATAACCATGGCCTCCAACTCTAGTTCATCAAGTGTAAGGGGTAGCATTCTCAAAAATTCTAGCTCCTCCATGTATGTCACTCTCATTCTAAGAGTCTCTTGCAATATCCCACATCTTTGTTGCTGTATTTAGGTACTCCTCATGGGGCCTTGACAAGAGTTGAAGATTACAATGCACATATACCGAATCCTCAGCATGTTTAGGAGCCATTTTGTTTCTTTTTAAGAAATGAATGAATTTGTATGTGCTCCAATTCCTCTCAGCATATGAGGATGAACAAAGTTGTCTAAGAAGTTTAAGGGCAAGAAACCTCCCTCCTGAAAATGTATCAAACTCAATTTTCATCATCCTTAATTCATTCTCATCTTCAAAGTATCGCTCCAAACTCTTGCTCCTTTCTACAAAAATTCTCGTAGCATATCATAAATAGGTGCTATGAATTCAATGATACAATTAACAACATCCCACCAATGATCACTTAAAATGAAATCTTTCACTTTTTGAGCTTTTCCAACATCATCCCCCCTACAAGAAGCCCATTAGTCACTAATAGACATGGTTTGAAGGCATCTTTTTATCAACTTCAACCTTTTCAGCATGACAATAACTAAAGCAAATCTAGTATCAGCAACTTGGAGCAGTTTTAATGGACAAAATTCATTAAACATTGCCAACCTCATTGAATGGCTTATGATAAAAACACGTATGAAGGATCCATCATCAGCAATACGTATAATCCAAATACGCTCCTCATATGTAACTTCATTCTTTTCAGTGTTTTTTGCTACACAAATATTCTTCAAAGCTAGATTAAGAGTGTGGACAACACATGTTGTCCAAAATATTTTGTGATACTCACCTTCAATAAGAGCTCTAGCAGCCTTCATCACATTAGCATTATCAGTGATGACTTGGACAACTTTTTCATATCCAATCTCTTTTATAGCATCCTTCAACAACTCAGCAATAAAATGTTTGTCTTTGTACTCACTTGACCCATCAATTGCCTTTATAAACATTGGACCCCTATTTGATGCAACCATTATATTAATAAGAGGTCTCCTTTGTGGGTCTGACTATCCACCAGAAACTATACTTACACCATTTGCAAGCCAAGAGTCCTTAATTGGTTTCAAAAGTCTTTCAACATTTGCTCTTTCTTTTTGCAAAAGTGTTGTTCTCAAGGTATTGTATCTAGGAGGAACATAACTCGGAATGTTATGGGTAGCAGCATATGCATAGAAATTACGATAATTTGGGTTCCTTGCAAAGTGAAATGGAAGCCCACCGATATAAAACATCCTAGCAATTCTACTATTCAATTCAGCTCTAGCACTATTCTGGAATGCTCTCTCCAAAGGGAGAATTCGCAATCACCTTCCTCCTCTTACCATCAACCACTACATCTATACTACCACTCCCTTCATGTCCCTAGAATTAGGGAATAGGCCTAGGGAGAGGTGGGGGTAAGGGAATTCAACTTCTGCGTTCTCGCTCTAACTTTCCGTTCTCAACCTAATCATGCACTCTCTGCATTTACAATTTATGGCTCGGTGTCACTTTCATACATGCTTTAATACCTTTACCACTAATTTTTAATAAATGAGCCTTAACTCTAGAATAGGATCCCACAAAAGTTTCATCACAATAGTTGCACTTAAAATGTGTATTCCCACCTGATTTAGAAGTAGAACCAACAGGATTTTCCAATTTAGTTACATACTTCCAAAGAAGACCTTCATCTGATGAAAGTTTTGTGCTAGTAGCTTCATCCATTGAAAATTCAATAATTTCAATTTAAGTTGCATGTTTGACCTACAAATAATTTGACAAATATATAATAACTAAATAAGAAATCAAGTAATCAACTCAAGTCTCAACGTTACAGCTTATATAAAAAAATAAGAAAAAAATAAAAAAAAAATCAGATAATAGATACAAATTGAGAGACAGATGTAGAACGAGCAATAGAGCATGTGAGAGTATAATGGAGGGTGAGAATGAAAGCAAAATACCTGAGTGAGCTTGGGACTTGGGTCAGTGAGCTTGAGGCCGAGATTGAGACCAAGAGATGAAGAGTGAGCTTAGGCAATGAGGCAAAGGAGAGATTCTAAGTGAGTATCTGTGGGGTAGGGAGTGAGAGAGGAAAGATGGAGAGTGAGAGAACGAGAAAGGCAAAGAGTTCTGTCGTTTGAGAGGGATTAGGGTTTTTTTTTTTTTGGTTTAAAGTTGCTTCAAAGTTCAGAACATTGAGTTTTGTATTATTATTATTATTATTATTATTATTATTACTAGAATTTCGACCTGATTCAAAGTTGGTTTTAACCTAATTTGGCTTGTTTCGACCAATACGGTCTAATTTGGCCTGAATTGGCCCAAATCGACGCGAATCTACAAACAAAAAAAAAAAGGACACGCCACTGACGATCGTGTAGCGACGTCAATTGCCGCATAGCTTGTCTGTTCATGTCGGGTACAGGTGTGGTGGCCCTGAGCTGCACCCATGCTTCCTAGGGCTATATTAGATTTTTGAACAATATGTACATAGCTAAAAGCCTTATATCTCTCAGACTCTCACTGTTGTAAGTTGCAACTTTAGAATTAAAAAACAAAGTAGATGCCTTCTTCCGACCATCTTATGGGCAATAATCCATTTTTTTTAATAATAAAATTAGGAAAAAAAAAAAGGGACAATAGTCCATTGGTTCACAACATATCACAATCTACCGCATTAGTACTATAACCCAAAATAATTCTCTAATAGCATTCTCAACAAAAAAGGTATAATTGCTAAAAATTGATTTTAGCAGCTTATTTCACAAAAAACACACTACAACAAGGTTGCTATACTCAAAATTTTTAACAACTGAACTATAGTAGGTTGGTATAAATAACAGCCTACTGTAGCTCAACACTTAAATAATAATAATATTTTAATACTTCTCTCTCACTATTCCCTCTCATCTCTTCTCTCTTTTCTTCTTTCTTTTTCTCTCACCGGTCTCATTTTCTCCTTTCTTTTCTTCTTTCTCTCTTCTTCTTTCACCGGCCTTTGGCTTTCTTTCACTTTCTTCTTTCACCCCAAGAGAAAAACTTTGAGATTTTGGGGTTAGGTTTGAGCAAAAATCAAAAGAAATTGAACTTTGGGTTAGAGGAAACCTTGAGATTTTGGGTTTGGGTCTGAGCAAAAATAATAATAAAAAAAAGTTGGGGCTGGTTGGAGTGTGGTGGTGGGGTTGTGGTTTACTTCAGATAAAAGAGAAGAAAAGAAGAAGAAACGGAGAAATGAATAATAATAAAAAAAAAGGGAGAGAGAGAAATGAATAAAAAATGAATAGTTTTTTAGGTAATGTAAAAAATTGAAATTTTGACATAGTGTGTATTGTAACTAGCTGTAAAACTGTAAATGTTGTCAGTTTTCAGCTTTCTTGTGTATCGCACTAACGGCATGCGTGAAGACGGTAGGAGACCATTATCTTCAGTAATATTCCAAACATAGAGGTATGTTAATGTCATTTGCATTGGCTTCTTTTGTCCTTCAATTTGATCACACTTTTCCTCCAAAAAAAATTAATAAAATTTGTTTACACTTCCGTTGTTGTCATTGTTTTTTATTGGCCTTTATTTGTTACGGAGACCGTAAAAGACTAAAAGTACTCGTTGAAAAAACTGAGGGTTACACAATTGCAGCAGTCGGACGTCAGATGGGTTATCTGATTCGCTACAAAAAAAAAAAATGTTGACAAACTAAATAACAAAGTTGACGATCTCAAAGATGCTAGAGATAGTGTGCAGCGTAAGGTTCAAGCTGCTAGTTACAATGTAGAAGAAATTGAAGCTAACATCCAGAGGTGGCAGACACGTGTTCAGGGGATCACTGCAGAGGTACAAGAATTTGTTGAAAAGGAGGCCAAGCAAAGTTGAAGTGTTTTAATTTGAAGGCCCGTTATCAGATTGGAAAAAAAGCACACAAGATGGGATTGAATTTGAACGTCAAGGAACTCAAGGATGAGGCGGACACGTTCCATACAGTAGGCCACCGTGTCCCTATAGAAGGGGGTACTACTATTTCTACTAAAGGTTATGAGGACTTTGAATCAAGAAAATCAATTTTTGACGGAGTTATGAAGGCTCTAAAAGATGATAACATTCCTGCCATTGGGGTTTGTGGGATGGGCGGCTTGGGCAAGAACATGCTTGTTGGAAAAATTGCAACACAACTACACAAGCCATGAAAGACAAGTTATTTGAAAGGACTGTTACGGTAGTTGTATCCCAAACACCAAACTTGAAACAGATTCAGAAAGACATTGGAAAGAGTTAAAGTTGAAGTTTGAAGATGAGGACACTGATTTTCAAAAAGCACATTTGCTACGTGAGCGGTTGAAGAAAGAGAAGATCCTTTTAATTGTAGATGATATTTGGAACAAGATTGACTTGGACACTCTTGGAATTTCCTTCGGGGACAATCGCAAAGGAAGCAAACTATTGCTAACATCTAGTATTAGACAAGGATATGGATGCTGAAAAGATATTCCAAGTTGAAGTTCTATCCAACAAAGAAGCTAAATTCTTGTTTGTAAAGATAGTGGGCGATTTTGCTGAAACCTTGAATTTCCAATCTACCATGGTTGAGGTTGTCGAAGAATGTGCAGGCTTACCGATTGCAATTAAAACAGTTGCGAATACATTGAAAAATCAAAAGAACCCAAATGTATGGAAGGATGCCTTGCAACAGTTAAAAAGGGCAAACCCAACACAGATCAAAGGAATGCATGAGAAGGTCTACACGAGTATAAAGTTCAGTTACAATTTTTTAAGTAAGGAAGCGCAATCTTTATTCTTGTTCTGCAGTTTATTTGAAGAAGATATGGTCATACATATAGATCTCTTATGGAGATATTTGGTGGGTTTGGACTTCTTTGAAGATGTTTATAAAATGGAGGGATAATTACAGATAACCCACCTGTGGTTTGGGCGAAAATCACCTTGCCTACCCGTGGTTTGAAAAGTGTCACTTAACCCACCTGAGGTATGTTCCGTTTGTTTTCCGTAACCCACCTCTGTTAAAATCAGGGTAAATAGATATTTTTGCTCAAATTTTATATCTCTCTCCTCCCAAAACAAAAAATAGCACAAAAATAGAAGAGAAACAAGATTAAAAAGTGGTATTTGTCTCTCTATATTCACACAAATTTTGAACATGAAGAACATACCAAAAAAAAAAAAATTGTATTAGCACATTCACACTACTCTGATTATTTTAATGATTTTTTTCCTTATTTTTTTCTTCCTTTTCTTTCATTTCATCCCAGCTGTCTCTCTCCTCACATCTTCCCGCTGAGTTTCTCTCTTTTCCTCCATCGCCGATATGCACAAGCCCATCCACCATAAACCCAGCTCGCCTCCCCAGCTCCGATCCAGCCCTTCCGCCGACCCAGCTCGCCAATCTCCACAGCCCATTCCGTCGACCCAGCTCACCGATCTTCCTCCACTCCTCACCGGCCCAACTCCCCTACCCAAACGTATTCCTCCACTCGCCGCCGACCCTTACTCTCGCCAACCCAAGCCGTGGGTTTCGCCATGTTCAATGTGGGTTTTGGGTTTAATGGTTTGTGGGTTTGATGGTGGTGGATTTTGGCCGTGGTAGTGGGTTTGTGGTAATGGATTTTGGTTTGTTTTGTGGTGGATGGCTGGATTTTGTCTGGGTTTCGTGGTAGCTGGGTTGCTGGATTTTGCCGCCATGTCTCCCCTCTTTGGGTGGATCGTGGTCGTGGTTTAATGGGTTTTGTTTTTTATTTTGTTTTTGATGGGTGGATCGTGGTTGTGGTCTGGGTTGCTAGATTTTGTTTTTGATTTTTTTCTTGTTAATGGGTTTGGCAGTGGATCGTAGTTGGGTATGTTCTTCATGTGCAAAATTTGTGTGAATGGAGAGAGAGACAAATACCACTTTTTGATCTTGTTTCTTTTGTATTTTTGTGTTATTTTTTGTTTTGAGAGGAGAGAGACATAAAATTTGAGCAAGAATACTTATTTAACCCTGATTTTAACAGAGGTGGGTTACGGAAAACAAACGGAACATACCTCAGGTGGGTTAAGTGACACTTTTCAAGCTACGGGTAGGCAAGGTGATTTTCGCCCAAACCACAGGTGGGTTATATGTAATTATCCCTAAAATGGAAGAAGTGAGAAATAGGGTCCACACGTTGGTCGAGATTCTAAAAGGATCTTGCTTGCTGTTAGAAGAGAAAGTCTAGTGCCACAACCATAATGCACACTTGTGGCGAGTTGTGGCACAAGTTATACATTATGGTTGTGGCACTAGACTTTCTCCTGTTAGAAGGTAAGACGAGTGGTACATTTAAAATGCATGACGTCATTCGTGATGTTGCCATACATATTGCAGACAAAGAAAAGAAAATGTTAACCATAAGAAGTTCAGATGATTCGGAAAAATGGTCCAATATGAAAAAAATGAATGACGCCATTGGAATCGCACTTTTTGAAGCCAAGTTTAGTGAGCTTCCTAAAAGGTTGGAATGTCCACAACTTAACTTCATTATTTTGGGTGATCAAGAAAATTCTTTGCAGATTCCTAATCACATTTTTGAAGGGGCAAAAAATCTAAAAGTTTTAGTTTTGATGAGACCAAGCCTCCCACTTCCTTCATCCCTTTCACTTCTTCAGAACCTCCAGACATTGGCTTTGCTTGAGTGCGAGTCAGAAGACTTGGCTTTAATTGGAGAATTGAAGAATTTGAAAGCTCTTGTCCTAGTTGATTCCAAGATTGAGCAGTTACCCATAGGATTAAGGCAATTGACTCACCTTCAATTGTTGGATTGAGAAGGTGCACCAAACTTGAAGCTATTCCATCAAACGTATTATCAAATTTAAAAAATTTAGAAGAAGTACACATGAATCAGAGCTTTAATCAATGGCAGGTTGGTGGAGAAATTACAGAAAGAAGCAATGCTAGAGTCTCAGAGTTAGATCATTTATTACACTTGACCACATTATGTATACATATTCCGAATCCCAATATTTTACCAAATGCCTTACTTTTTGATAAGTTGGTAAGATATGAAATATTAATAGGCCCTAATTGGGATTGGGATAGTAATAGTCATGTTGAGTTTGAAATCTCAAGAACATTGAAAATTGACTTTGATAGAAGCTTACAAGAAGAGGATGGAATTAAAATTTTATTGAAAGGTTGCAAATATCTCACTTTGGCTCCTAGGAAGGGTATTAAAAATATTCTTTATGCAGTTGATAAGGAAGGTTTTCCACGATTGAAGAATCTTTATGTTCAAAACTGTAAGGTTGAATTTAATCAACCATCTTGTTGGCTTTATTCTATACCAAATTTGCTTGTATTTCAACAATTAGTAACCCTGTATTTAGGTGGGATTTTTGTAAGGGTAGTGAGTGAGATAGTGTGCTGAAATGCTCAAGAGTGTGCAAGAAAAAAACAGAGACTCGCGACTGGATCTCGCGGGTGACTCGCGACTGCAAGCCGCCAGAAGTAGCACACGTGCCAGGAATGCCAGAAGTTGAAGCGTCATGCTAGCTGGAGCACTACAGGACAAAATAGGACAACTGGCCATTCAGTTATCTCGCGGCTAGATCACGACTCGGTCAAGCTGCGAGCCAACCCTGCTTTGAAAAACCTGACTCTTCACATTCCATTCTCACCCTAGTATAAATACCCCTTATACCCACGAAAGAAAGAGAGCTTTGAGAGAAAATTTTGAGAGGGAAACCCTAGAGTAAAACAAGATTGATTCATCCACAATCTTCACATAAGAGATTCTTCAAATTTCTCAACTCTCTTCCTCTCTATTGTTAAATCATTGAGAGGCCTTTTACCAAAACCTTTTCTCACCATATCCATTACTGTGAGACGGCTGTTTGGTGTTCTGAGAAACAGTTAGGAAGGAACCAATTTACATTGGTTGATGCTATGGTCAAGTAGCAGAATCCGGGAAGTTAGAAAAGAAATAGGTTCGGCGCAACCTCGTTGGAGCAAGAAACATGGAGAGCTTAGGTACACTAGGTAGATTAGGCTTGGAGGGTCTATTGCTGTTCACGTATCCCAACTACATTTTCTAGTGGATTACTTACCGCTTGGAGGACGGCAGAGAGGTTTTACGTCGAGGGCTTCGATTTCCTCTTCGATAACACATCGTTGTGTTGTCCTTGTGTTTGCATCTCTCTTCCCTTAATCTTTGCCTTTTATTTTCTGCTGTGGATGTGATTTTAATTGACTTAGATTGTTTACCAATTCTGTTTATAGCTTGTGTTAATTTTCCGCACACTTGTTGTTTGTCATAAAGCTTGAATTGGTTATTTTGTAATTGGGGGTCTAAACGTTCAAGGGTGTTTTATACACTAATTGAACTTTCAAAAACAGTGTTGACATTCAATACATCATTGATTCGATATGGTTTCAATGTGTTGCCTTTCCTGTTTTAGAGTTACTTTCTCTAGTCAATATGATCAATTTGGAAAAGATATGCCATAACCAACTTGCAATGGGGTCTTTCCACAACTTGAGAAAGTTAGAAATAAGAAAATGTGATAATTTGGTGTTTGTCTTCTCCTCAATCTTGCTCAGATGCTTTTCGCAACTCCAAGAAATAGAGATTGAAGATTGCAAGGTAATGAGCGCAATTGTTGCAGAGGAAAGAAAACATGGGATACAGGTCAATGATGACAACATTACGGATACAATTGACTTCCCTCAATTGCGTTCTTTAAATCTGAAAAGATTACCAAATTTAATGGGCTTCTGTTCTAATGTTGATTCTCAACCACTTTTCAACAAAAAGGTATTGTTATGACTTATGATTTAATATCCTCTACAAATTGTGATAGCCTTCACACGTACACATTTTAGAGTTGAGCATTATAATAAAAGTTGAGCATGAATTTGACTCTCACTTGTACGGAAATTACTTGCTAGTTATTCATTATTGCACAGTCAAATCCCTTATATATCATGATTATGACTTTCATTTTGATGGAAAGTATTGATTCTATTAATATCATTTACTTCCCACAAATTACTAGATTGACGTAATTTGCTTATGAAATTTCCTTATGAGGGAATATGTTAGACAAACACGTATCACACCAATCTTCTTATTAGTCAACAATTGATTTTCTGTGTGCATGTCAAATTACTTCAATCATGTCCTTTTTATTTCCTTGCTTAATTTATTTGATCATTTGTAATATAATTAGAATGTTTAAATTAGTTTGTTTAATTACTAGTGTTAAGGTCCAAACTAAGTTTGTTAACCATAGAAATCTAGAGGGAAATTGTATATATATTTTTATTGCTGTTTTAAGCTTCAATAAAATTGAAACTACCCCCATTTTCAACTCTCATTCTCGTTTAAAAAAAAAAAAAAACAAACAAACAAATCGGGTTGGATTGGGTGCCTATTACCCAACAGGACGGGAAGAGAAAAATTATTGCTGAAGTGGTTTAGGTATGACTGCAGACATTAAAATCAGGTGCAATGGGTTTGTGCTGGTGGGGTAGCAATGTGCCACACTACCACTAATCATCATTTGGGAAACACCAAAATTGGTCTTTACTCTTAAGAATCTCTAAGCTAAATAATTTTCCTCAAAGTGAGATTTTACTTAAAGAAATTCAATTGATTTTTTTTTTTTTTTTTAAATCTTCGAAGCAATATTGTTATCTAAATTTTGTGAGCAGACATGTCTGCCACTCAAATCTCTCTTCGTTAAAAGGCTCCTTTATTTTCCTTTTCCCCCTTTCTTTTATTACTTTCTTCCATGTTCTACTTGCATTGTGGGTTTTTGGAATATAATTTAATTGACTTTTTTCATGTTTGTCTCTATGTCTTATTCTCAACATAAATCTTCTTCTTCTTTGGGTAATATAAAGGTATGTTATTGACTCACTCAATAAATATGTGAGAATTGTAGGTTGCATTTTCTAACTTGGAGAATCTACACATCGATGCCATATATAAGCTGAAGATGTTGTGGCACAATCAACTTGATCCAAATTCCTTTTGCAAGCCAAAACAATTGCGTGTTGATGACTGTGAAAACCTAATAAACATTTTTCAGCCTATTATCTTGAGAAGACTCCAGAATCTTGAAGATTTGCAGATAAGAAATTGCAATTTATTAGAAGAGGTATTTGAAGTTCGAGGGAAAAATGGTGATGAAATATGTGATATGGTGGTATCCACTCAGTTCAAAGTCTTGAAGTTAATCAATCTACCGAATCTTAAGCATGTGTGGTCTTCGGCCCCCGAGCAATTTTAACATTTCAAAATCTGCATGAAGTTGAAGTTTCTAACTGTAAAAGTATGAAAAGTCTCTTTCCAGCTTCGGTGGCCAAAAGTCTTAAACAACTCTAGAACCTAAAAATACACGACTGTGGATTGGAGGAAATTGTTGCTATGGAAGAAGGATTGGAAACAGTGACTAAGTTTGTGTTCCCACAACTAGTCTCTCTAAGTCTTGAATTGATGCCTGACCTCAAGTGTTTCTATCCAGGAAAACACACTATAGAGTGGCCATCACTAAAACAGTTGATGATACTCAAATGCGACAAAGTGAAGATTGTTGCTTTGAATGAATTAAGCTTCCCAAATACAGATGGGTTGGGCCATGATGTTCCGATTCAGCAGCCCTTTTTCCAGATCAAAAAGGTATGAACTTGTACTTGTTTCTTTGTTGACATTTTTTTTTTATTTGAGAAACACACACATATATATAGGGGATTCTTTGTTGACATGGATATAAAATGTTTGCATTGTATAGCTTTTATACTTGATGGACATTGTTCGGTTGACATTTTTTTTTTTTTTCCGTTAAAATGATTTCCACTTTTTTTTTTATGGGAAAATGATTTCCACTTAATGCTTCATATAAATCTAAATGGAGCTCTGTCGTTTAACCTCTACGAAACTGAATGAAGATAGTAAAAATGTTTTTTTTTTTTTTTTTTTTGGGTGTGCTTTTGTACTGCTCCAATTTCTTCTTTTCACCAATATCTTTCGGTTACATGCCTTTAATTCTTCTTACGTGAAATATACATTTTTTCCCCTTAATTGTGCATCGCCGAGTCCTTAGTCCCATCATTTCTTTTTAACTTTGATTTTATATTTTTACAACTATCCTAACTTGCACTACAACCAAAATCCTTCCTTCATATTCCCATCAAAAAAAAAAAAAAAATCCTTCCTTCATATGATTAAAAAATAAAAATAAAAAGATAAAATATCATTTTTGTCTCTATATTTTTACAAAATTTTGTTTTTTATCTCTAAATTTTACAAAACATTATACTTTTCATCATTTTGTCTTTGTATATTCTTCTACCTCTGTTTTGCAATCTTGCTTCCTCCGTCTCTTTCTAATCTTGAACTTTTCAGTTTCTCACCTCCCTCTATTTTTTCACATCTCCAATATATAGCATTGACGCACGGTTTAAAATAATTACATAGCTACATCCCATAATTTTCCAAATTTTATGACTTCTTCCTCTTTTTCCCTAGGATTCCTCAAACACATCACTTCAGAGCCAGTAAAATTTTACTTTCTCCCCCCCCCCCCCCCCTCCCTTTTTTTTTTTTTTTTTCCTTTTGGGTGTTGGAATCTTATCATATATCATACACATTGCGATTTTCCAATTATTTTAGGTGTGATATAGTATTTCAACTCTCTTTTTTTGGATTCTCTGCAATTGTCATATTACAGTTGTTAATTGTTTGTGATTGAGAGATATGAAGATTGAGAGCTCACTATATATATGGTTAGTTAGGGATGTACAAAGGAAGACGAAATTAGCATAGGGAGAATCATGCAGTTCAATCATGTGAGTTAAGGTTAAATCATACCGTTCGTTGAATGAGCATAAAAATGAAGGTCGATACTGTATTTTACAGCATATTTGAGATTCACTCTGTCCTAAATTTGATCATACAAGAGTGATAATCTTGATTCTTGAGTCACTCACTCTTTTAAGTCTTAACCCATATGTCACCATGATCTTGACCTCAGTGTAGCAATTCTTTTTCTTTTTGCAAGAAAACTGACGAGTTTGATAAATTTTGTTAATGGATGAGAAATTCTATTATACAAAGTGATAGTCTTGATTCTTGAGTCAGTCACTCTTAACCCATGTCACCACCATGCATCTACCAAGTTGCTGTATATTTGGTTTCTTTTTGATAGTTGTGGTTTGTTTTTGTTGGAATAATTGTTTGGGTACATATGTTTTTAAGCAAAATTCGTTAGTGAGAGCTGGGAATATTCTTAGGCATAGAAAATCATTAGGAATTGATACATGGAGGACCAAGAAAGAGTAGAAGGTTATAATAAGTCAAGGAAGAGTGACTCATTGGAGGCTTGATTAGCCGAGGTAGCCCAGTGAATGGGAGCATCATAAAAAATTTCTTAAATTTATATAAGGTCAAGTAATGTTATTGATTAAATTTTTCAAATACTTTTTTTTTATTATTATTATTTTTTATAACAATAAACTGCGCAAAACTCAATTATAGCAATCTACAATTGTATGTAGAGCATTCGGTTAAACATAAAGAGATTCCCTTCATTTAGTCTTCATGCATCTTATCAAAATATTGCATTTATAACAAAGCATTAATTAATTGCCATATGTTAATTGCCATATGTATATGGTTCACTAATTATTTATAAATAGATTTATATAGTTATTCTCTAAAATTGATATAAGAAATAATTTATTTGGATTACTTATTATAAAAATATATTTGAAAGTATAGCATAACTTCTCATCAAAAAGCAAAAAAAAAAAAAATATATATATATATATATAATGACACATGATACTCAAATACAAAAATATTTGTGTGCTTAATTTCGCCAAAATATAAAAATATTTGTGAATTTATCAAAGCAAAATGTTAATATTTTTAATAATCGTCCTTTCCAAAAAAATTTACATTTCCTAACATCTCTTAATGACATATAATATATATACATATAACCAACAATTGAAAAAAAAAAAAAAAAAAAGACTATTAGGTTTTAGATCCCTGTAAACTAGATTGTTTAACCTAATTAATTAACTAATTAGGTTTATTATTTAGATCTAGGTTAAAACAATAAAGTCATATCATGTAAAGTAGCGGAAAATAAAGAACACAATGATATGATCACCCATGGACTACTTCTTTCCTTGGCCTTTGCAACACAAGCACCCACACTTGTGACTTTAAGACTCCCTCAAAGGTTTATCAATACAAACTCTCCTATTTGTGACTCCAAGACCACCCTTGAAAGTTTAGATCATTAGCACCTTTGATGACTAGAGAGGGCATCAACTTCTACAACACTGGATCTTGAGATTCTTTAAGGAATAACACTAGTAGAAGACATGAGAGAGTTTTTTGGGTACAAAACCCTAGATAAAAAGGAGGCACACTCTTCTCTCTCTGAAAAGCCTTATAAAAATGTGCTTAGGATTTCCTTTATATACTAGGAGAAGTAGATTTGAAACCCTAATCCTTTTTGGGCTTGAACTGCTGTTCGGGCTTAATTAAAATTCTGCAGATGCAACTCTCAATTGATCGAGCTTGTCTCTCGATCGGTCGAACAAGGCAGATTCTGAATTTTTCTTTCTACAGCTTGTATGTTCTATAATTTTGACTTGAATCACCTTGAGTGTTGGCTAATAATACCTATAGACTCTAGGATCTATATTTAGACAAATTTGTGTTCATGATTTGTCAATTGTTCTAAACTTTTAGAACCTAACAAAGACAAAAAAAGATTGTCTTTTTTTTAAGAAACAAATAGACACACACACACACAAAGAAGAGAGAAAGGGTTTTTAACACAAAGACACATACCACAAATTCTACTCAAAAGCCATAGTAAAAAAATATATATATTTAATTTAGTAACACAACCAAAAATAAATAAAAAAAATAAAAAAAGTAATTGTCCTCTTATGTTAGTGGATATAAATAAATATTTGCAGTTTAGTTATATTAATTTTAACAATTTTCAATTTCTCCAATTTTTTTAGTGAAATATAATATAATTGAAATTAATTCTCTAAATATTATACCACATAATAGATATTATACATAAGCAATGCGATAATTCGTTCAAATATTAAAGATTTACCGCACATTTCATGGAACTTTTTTTTTTTTTTTTTAAGAAACACATCACATGGAACTTGGGCAGTTATTACTTATTTATGAACTCTGTGGAGTAATTTTTAATAATGAAAATTATCATATATTTAGTAAAGATGTATATAGGAAATATTAAATTACTATTAAATGTTTTTAAAGTGTTTGCATTAGAGTTTAGAGCTAAATTGACATTGTCCTATGCACAAAGTGCTTGAGGATCTAGAGAGGAAAGGGTTCAAGATGTGGAGTTAGTAGCATATTTTAATAATTTTTGAAAAAAAAAATAGTCTAGAAGACAAATGTATAGATGGATGTGATTCCTGTATAATCATGTCATAAATGATATACCAAATAATTTAATAAAAAATTGGGACCATTATAACAAGTTCTCATTTTGTCTCACACACACACACATATATTATATATATACTAGGCTTATCACACACGCTTTGCGCATGCGATAATGCTCTTTTTTATTTATTTGTTTTCTTTGTTTAGTGTTACGATGTTTAAAAGTAATATATAAATAACTGTGTATCTTTTTTTAAAGAAAGAGGTCAAATAACGTGGGATAATATTTAAAAATGAGATAGAGATTCTTCTTAAAAAAAGAAGAAGATAGAGATAGTGTCTTAAGTTTTAGGCATAATAGAAAAGAAAAAATAAAAAATAAAAACCTAAAACTTAGGTATAGGCCTATTTGGTGAGAGATTTTTAGTATCGTTGTTTAAGTTTTGTGGAAATACGTGTGGGTGAAAATTGTGTAGAAATATGTGTTGTGATGTTTAAACAACGATTTTTGTTGTTTAAAATTATTTAATTAAAAGATAAAGGTATTTTAGAGAGTCTAATAATTTGTGTGAGAATATTTTAGTACGCACACACTAGCCTTATCACACGCTTATGGATAGTGTGTATAAGGCGCGCGCGCGTGTGTGTGTGTGTGTGTGGTCCTATATTGTAGAAAAAAATGTGTTTTTTTATTTTATATATATAATTTTTATTTTGATAATCTAATTTATAATTGGATAAAAAAAATTGAAAATCAACAAGATAGTGGCCCTATTTTTTGTCTCTACTTAAACATAGGGATGTAGGGGCATTTTTGAACAAAAAAATTGAGGATCCTAAAGAGTGAAAGCCCTTTAAATAGTAGTAGTAGTAGTAGGTGTGTGTGTGTTACCTGAACAATTTGCCCCAAACTCATGAGATTTTACATAACCAAATTCAATTTTGAGAGCAATGGCTAGTTTGTTTCATTTTTCCTCAGTTCTTTCATTAGTTTGCTCCATGTTGTACTAGCGTCGTGGTTTTTTAGAATGTAATTTAATTTTAACTTTTCCCATGTTTGTCTGTCTTATAACCAACTTAAATCATCTGTTCATTCTCAAAAAAAAAAAACCTTAAATCTTCTATTTCTCAATTATTTTGGTAACATAAAGGTATGTCATTGACTCACTCAATAAATATGTGAGAACTGTAGGTTGCATTTTCTAACTTGGAGGATATATGCATCGGTGACAGAAGATGTTGTGGCACAATTATCAACTCGTTCCAGATTCCTTTTGCAAGCTAAAAAAGTTAGGCATTGCAAGATATAAAAATATAATGAACATTTTTCCACCTAATATGTTGAGAAGACTCCAAAATCTTGAAAATTTGGAGATAAGGGATTGCAATTCGGTAGAAGAGGTATTTGACATTAGGGGGAAAAATGTTGATGAAATATGTGGTATGGTATCCAATAAGTTGAAAGTCCTGACTTTATTCAATCTTCCGAAGCTTAAGCATGTATGGAGTTCGAATCTCCAAGAAATTTTGACATTTCAAAATATGCATATTGTTAAAGTTTCTAACTGTAAAAGTCTGAAAAGTCTTTTTCCAATCTCAGTGGCCAAAAGTCTTGAACAACTTCAACGGTTGGAAATATGCGATTGTGGATTGGAGGAAATTGTTGCTATGGAAGAAGGATTGGAAACAGTGACTAAGTTTGTGTTCCCACAACTATTAGTTCTAGATCTTTTTTCGTTACCAGAACTCAAGTGTTTCTATCCAAGAAAACACACTTCAGAATGGCCATCACTAAAATATTTGTACATATCTAAATGCGACAAAGTAAATATTTTTGCATCGAATGAACTAAACTTCTCAGATACAAACGAGTTGGGCCATCATGCTCCAGTACAGCAACCCCTTTTTCTGATTGAAAAGGTATGCACTTGTACTTGTTTATTCGTTAATATGTATATAAGCATATAACACTTAGGGTACGTTTGGTACACTGAATGTGGATTACAACATGAATGGTAATCTTTATTATCAAGAATAAAATATGTTGTAATGGAATAACTAAACCTATTCATTAGTTTGGTTATGAGTTGTAACATTAGAATAAAACTTATGATCTATTTTAGGAAATATCTCATTCATACAATTATATTTCCTAGAAAATAATATATTTTAAATTTTAGAGAGATGAGTTATATTTTAATGATTTTTTATTTCCATAAATGTTAAGTGGATATGGAAAGTTTATTTATTTGGAAATATATTAGTGTTGAAAATTATTACATCTACTAAGGAATAGTTATTACAACTCTTTTAGAGAGGAATAGTTATTCTTCATTTTAAAGAATAGCTATTCATAAGGAATAATCATTCCCTATAATAAAAACATAACAAAACTATTGAATAGCTAAATCATAGGAATAACTATTACATTACAGTGCCTATTACAGTCTATCAAACGTGCCCTTAGTGTAATTATCCAAAAATTAATACTGTAACAATTTGTTAATCAATAAGTCTAGGTACACAAATAATTCCGCCAAAATGTTTGAATATTTTCTTTTTCTTTTCTTTTTTTTCGCTAAACCACGTTAAAATGTTTGAATTAATTGTATAGCTTTTATACTTGATGGACATTGTTCGGTTGACATTTTTTTTTCCTGTTAAAATGATTTCCATTAAATGCTTCATATAAATCTAAATGGAGCTCTGTATATTAAAAATGATTATTTATTTATTTATTCTTTTTGGGGTGCTTTTGAAATTTGAACTGCTCCATTTATTATTTTTATTTTTATTTTTTATCAATTTCTTCCGGTTACTTGCCTTTAATTTTTCCTTCATTAAATATGTTTCCCCCCTACCCCACCCCCTTAAATGTGCACCACCGAGTCCTGGTCCAATCATTTTTTTTTTTCACTTCGGTTACACGTTACACCACCGAATTTTTACAGCTATCCTAACGTGCAGTACAATCAAAACCCTTCCTTCAGGTTTTCCAAAAAATATATATATAAAAATATAAATAATAAAATAATAAAATCCTCCGTTAAAAATGACTTCTTCTTCTTCTTTTTTTTTTTTTTTTTGGGTTAAAGTGCACCACCTCTCCTAAAATGGCTCTTCATTAAATTTTTTTACTCTTTCTTTTTTGTAATGTTTATTTTATTATTATTATTATTTTTACATATGAAGGTTGATAGCTTACTAAGGGTTACAAAATTAGTATAGGGGAAATCATGCATTTCAATCATGTGAGTTCTTCTTCTTCTTCTTCTTCTTCTTCTTTTTTGGGTTAAAGTGCACCACCTCTCCCAAAATGGCTCTTCATTAAATTTTTTTTACTCTTTCTTTTTTGTAATGTTTATTTTATTATTATTATTTTTACATATGAAGGTTGATAGCTTACTAAGCATCAGCATTGAAGAATGCTACTCTATCCTATTTTACCATCCCAAAAAGCTACTTTATCAATTATACCATACCATTTTACAATACACCCTACATCCAAAAACTCTATTATTTTACTTTTTCATTAAAATATTATTTTTTTAATCTTTCTTTATTATTTCTTTCACATCATTACTTTTTTTTAGCTAAGGATCTGATTCCAACGGAAAAAGGGTAGAATAAAATATATATATATATATATATATATTTTTTTTTTTTTTTTTACCATAGTGCTACAGTACAATTCTAAGTTTAGAATTGTACTGTAGCACTATTGCAAAAAATTTTGCAATAGTGAGGTATACCATTTTTTGATGCAAAGGTTTTTGAGCTATGAAATGCCAAAAAGACCTTAGATATAGCATTAGCATTCTTCAATGCTAATGCTCAGGGTTACAAAGTTAGTATAGGGGAAATCATGCATTTCAATCATGTGAGTTAAGGTTAATTAACTCATACCAGTTGAACTATTTCAAACTCATTGCATTAGAGACTATTGTTTAGAGTAGATGTTATACTAGTACTAATATAATCAATTGTTATGTGGGTTCCAATTAACTTAACTGGTAAAATCTCTGATGGTTATATAAGATATCTAGGATTCAATCCCCAGCTACACCAAAAAATTGATTGGTGTCTTGGTCTAATGATAAAAAGCTATCATCAAGAGCGGATACCATAGGTTGAAACTCTCTCAAAAAAAATATAATCAATTGTTAAACAATATCACAAATAATTTTATAAAAATTTGTGACCGCTTAATCATTTCTCATTATGTGATTTAAAGCCAGTTCATACAATATATAGAATCTCTTACCTAAATAATTTGCCTAAACTCACAAGATCTTACAGAAGCAAATCAAGCAATTCAAATGATTCTCAAAAATAAAATTAAAAATCAAACAATTCAATTGTTTTTGTTTTTATTTTTATTTTTTTGGTTATCTAAATTTCGAGAGTACAGCCATCACATTTTGTAAAGAATTGAACTTGAAGAAACTAACCTCTGTACTCCCACAAAATTTCTCTTCAATTAAAGGGTGGTTTGTTTCTTTATTCCAAAATGCTTTCATTAGTTTGCTCCATGTTGTACTAGCCAGGTGGTTTTTTAGAATACAATTTAATTTTAACCTTTCCCATGTCTATCTCTATTTTTTATTCCCAACATAAATCTTCTTTTTCTCAATTATTTGGGAATATAAAGGCTATGTTATTGACTCAGTCAATAAATATGTGAGAACTGTAGGTTGCATTTCCTAACTTGGAGGATATACACATCATTGACATGGATAACATGAAGATGTTGTGGCACAATCATCAACTCGTACCAGATTCCTTTTGCAAACTAAAAAAGTTGATTGTTATTGGATGTAAAAATCTAATTAACAATTTTCTGCCTAATATGTTGAGAAGACTCCAGAATCTTGAAAAATTGCAGATAATTAATTGCAATTCTGTAGAAGATGTATTTGAAATTAGAGGGGTAAATGTTGATGAAATTTGTGATACAATATCCACTCAGTTGAGAGTCTTGCAGTTATTCAATCCTCTAAAGCTTAAGCATGTATGGAGTTTGGATCTGAAAGTTCAAATAGTGTATAAAACACCCTTGAACATTTAGACTCCCAATTACAAAATAACCAATTCAAGCTTTATGACAAACAACTAGTGTGCGGAAAATGAACACAAGTTATAAACAGAATTGGTAAACAATCTAAGCCAATTAAAATCACATCCACAACAGAAAATAAAAGGCAAAGATTAAGGGAAGGAAGATGCAAACACAAGGACAACACACGATGTGTTATCGAATAGGAAACTGAAGCCCTTGGCGTAAAACCTCTCTGCCGCCCTCCAAGCGGTAAGTAATCCACTAGAAAATATAGTTGGGATACATTAACAGTAATAGATCCTCCAAGCCTAATCTACCCAGTGTACCTAAGCCCTCCAAACTTCTTGCTCCTACGAGGTTGCGCCGAACCTATTTCTTTTCTAGCTTCCCGGATTCTGCTACTTGACCATAGCATCAATCAATGTATATTGGTTCCTTCCTAACTGCTTCCCAGAACACCAAACAGCCCTCTCACAATAATGGATATGGTGAGAAAAAGGTTTTGGTAAAAGACCTCCCAAGGGTTTAACAATGGAGAGGAAGAGAGTTGAGGAATTTGAAGAGTCTCTTATGTGAAGATTGTGGATGAATCAATCTTGTTTCACTCTAGGGTTTCTCTCTCAAAATTCTCTATGGAAGCCCTCATTCTTTCGTGGGTATAAGGGGTATTTATACTGAGGTGAGAATGGAATGTGAAGAGTCAGGTTTTTCAAAACAGGGCTGGCTCGCGACTTGGCCTCGCGGCTTGACTGAGTCGCAAGATCCAGCCGCGAGATAACAGAACGGCCAGTTGTCCTATTTTGTCCTGTAGTGCTCCAACTAGCATGACGCTTCAACTTCTAGCAGCTTGTAGCCGCGAGTCACCCGCGAGATCCAGTCGCAAGTCTCTGTTTTCTTGCACACTCTTGAGCATTTCAACACTCTATCTCACTCACTACCCTTACAACAATTCCACCTAAATACAAGGTTACTAATTGCTAAAATACAAGCAAATTTGGTACGGAATAAAGCCAACAAGATGATTGATTAAATTCAACCTTACAGGATCTCCAAGCAATTTTGACATTTCAAAATTTACGTACTGTTGAAGTTTTAATTGTAAAATTCTGAAAATTCTTTTTCCGGTCTCAGTGGCCAAGAGTCTTGAACAACTTGAGAGTCTAACAATATGCTATTGTGGATTGGACGAAATTGTTGCCCTGGAAGAAGGAGTGGAAACAACAATTAAGTTTGTGTTCCCACGAATAACCTCTCTAAATCTTGAATCGTTGCCTGAACTCAAGTATTTTTATCCAGGAAAACACACTTTAGAGTGGCCATCGTTGAAAAGGTTGAGGATAAAGAATTGTGACAAAGTGAAGATTATTGCTTCAAATGAGTTAAGCTTCCAAAAAAGAAATGAGTTGGGGCATCATGTTCAGATTCAACAGCCCCTCTTTCCAATTGAAAAGGTATGGATTTGTACTTGTCTCTTTGTTAACATGTATATGACACTAGCTAGTCTAATTACCATAAAATAATAATAAAAAACTAAATTTAATAACAATTTTTTAATACTAAAATGACTAGTGGGACTACATATAAATATTTCGATTTGGTTATCCATAAAAAAAACTTTAAAAAATAAAAAGAAAAAAAGTAGTAGGATTAGGAGCCCAGTTTCCAGCTGTACCGTCGTATCTGTGTTGAAGCTATACGAACTAATAAGTAAATGTTCAGAATAAGAAATTAGATAGGAGTACTTTGGATAGGTTCATGACTACCTTAACGATATTTTTCAGATTTCTTTTTTGGAAAATGAAGGACATAATTGAGATATCCAATTGACTAAAACCTTATATGAAATCATCTTCTTTAAAATTAATTAGGGTATCATTTTTGTGTTTGATAATTTATATAGAGAAGCCTTTCATTTTACTAGTCAATAGATAATATTCAAATTAATTATGGTTGGTAGGTCGGATTCCATATTATTGTTTAATTTTCTGAACTTTTATTTGAGTTTGGTTCTAAAATAATTTCAGAATTTTGGGTTTGACTAATATGTTTTGCTGATCTCGTGATAGTTTCAAATTTTTTGTTTCAGTTTATTAAAAAAGTTGTTGACGCATATGAATTAGGGAAAAATTTTGATGGGTATCTCAACCCATTCTAACCATAATTTTGCATATGATTTGTCACAAGTTGGGTTTAGACCACTGTCAGATATGATTATTAATCACATTTAAGGCCAAGTTGATTATTAGATTTATTATGAATAGCCATTAAAAATAAGATAAACATCAATAGCATGCATAGAGTGGAAAAGAAAAAAAAAAACAAAAACAAAAACAAAAACAAAAACAAAAAACAAAAAAGACATACGATATTATGATCAAGGAAAAAACCTGTAAAACAAACTAATTACACAGGAAAAACTTTGGAGAACTTGACCTTATCACTCCCGAGGTGAACAAGTCCACTATTAAATAAATGTTTACAAACTGGATAACTCTATTCTTTGTAAACTTAACTATAGTTATCAAACCAAGTTCTGAGATCCACAGACATCTCTGATAGCAATACGTTGCAATGTGAACCTCTAATCCTCGAATGCAATATTCCCTTGAAGATTAGATTTAGCATCTTTGATGACTGATTTGTAGCAACTTAATTATATAGTTATCAAACCAAGTTCTGAGATCCACAGACATCTCTAATAGCAATACACTGCAATGTGAACCTTTAATCCTCGAATGCAATATTCCCTTGAAGATTAGATTCAGCATCTTTGATGACTGATTTGTAGCAACTTCAGATTCATTTATTTTGATTGTATGAGAAGTAGTGACTTTGGAAGTAGTAGGCACCTATGGAGGCTGTAGGATTTTTTTTCTATGGAGTTCAGTAAGAAGATGAATCTTGAGTAGGAGAAGAATCTTGCGGTCTACATGGTTTCCTTATTACAGATTTGTTCATAGTACTAGCAAGATTATAAAAGATAAACTATAAGTTCATTTGGTATATTATTTCTTAATATAATGAACATATTAATTATAGAAGGAAGTTGGAAGGGGCGAGTAAGAGCCGGATTCAAGTCTCTAGAAAGAAACTTAACACACATATATACTCAGATTACTAGAGTAGGATTTCAATCTCAAATTAAAAATATAAAAATACAATAAACATATTAATTATTGTTGTTAAGTGAACTTTAATTATTATTTCTTATAATAATTTTATCTATTAGTTTATATGTTTACTCAAAAAAAGTTTATATGTTTACTCTTTACCATTCTTTTATTTAACAATTCAACTCAACTTTGACAACTATTAGTCTTTGTAATTGTATTAAGAAAAGTTTTTTTGTGTTAACATTTGCTTTTGTCTTCACTCAATCACTCCCCTATCCTATGCCTCTTGTCTAATGTTTTTATATTTATTTTTTTAGAATCACTCCTTGTCTAATTGTTTAATTGTCTTTTAGTATTAGCTTTCGCTAATCACTGATGAATTGATCATTGGCCCATGCCTCAGTCCCCATTAAACAAACAACAAATTAAAAACACATTCAAAATTAGCTATTCCATTCACAACTTCAGTTAGAAGTATAAATTAATTGTAACATTTATTTGCAAGAATAGATTGTTAATAGGATCATATTCAAACTAATTCCAGTTGGACTTAAAAAAAAAAAAAAAAATTAAGGTCAAGGACTTGAGAACTACTGTGTTTACAACATTTTTACAATAAATTTTAGGTGGTAGGTTGTTACAATTCTAATTTTAATCCACCACTAAAATTACTATTTTGCCCACTCTTGTAACAGCCATTAACAATCTATTACTTAGAATTTGTTGTGAAAATGCTATGTATATATCATTTCTCTAGGGACTCAGGGTGTTCAAAATTTTATTTAAGAAGGTCAAACAAAAGAAAAATTAAAATTATTTCTTTTTTTTTTCTTTGCCAGCTCTCAGAGTTCATTTGAACACCCTGGACTAAAGCTAATGCCACCCCTAGTAGGCACAAAATTTTTTAGATCTCAAATGAGTAGCTCCAAAGTTCTTAAAAACGTTTCTTAGGGTTTTCTTTATATATTGAGTAAAATAAGTTTGAAACCCTAATCAATTGATCAAAACTATAAGTTTTTGATCAGTTGAAATGAATCGAATTTTCATTCTTGCACATTGAGAAACAAAACCTTGAGCACCTGTCTTAACATACCTATAAACTCTAAAGACTATAACAAGACAAATTTTGATTCACATGTTTGCTCATACAAACTAAGATATTTAAATCCTAACATCATATTTTGTTGGTTATTTTTGTGTTTGTTTTACAATTTTTCTAGTAGGTTCCAACTATTTCAATTAATAAAGTTTGTTATAAAAATTTTATAAAAAAAAAAAAAAGAAAAAGAAAAAGAAAAAAGATCTAGGTTAAAATTCCACATACACAAAAAATCACTAGGTGTCTTGACCTAATAATAAGGAACTATAATAATGCAATCAATACTATAAACTGAAATCTATCATATTTAAAAAACAAGGTAAAAAATTCAACTTTTAAACACCTTCAAAACCACAAGTGGCAAATTCTAGTTAAATTGGATCTTTTTTACTTTTTATATTTCCTTTAAAAAAAACACCTTGTGCATATTTGTACTCAAACTTTTGTGCGTGAGTGATCTTGTTTGAAACCAATTAAATCCCTCAGGTTGCATATTCTGCCTCTCTCACATACAGATCAGTAGTTCATTTGTGGGGTTTACTCCAGTGTGTGATGGTGTTATATGCAATCATTACACAAGATAATCAATCATGACATAGAATCTGATGTTAGAAAATCATATATAATATTGGTATCTGGTGTTAGAAAATCATATATAAGCAATCGCCCCACGACCTCCCCAAAATCATATATAATATTATCTGATGTTAAAATGCCCCTAATAACACATATATAAAGCCCCTTTACTCGAAGAAAGAAACAACTATCATCATACTAGTTTTTGTCTTTTCATAGTGGTCGCACTCCTGTTTGGTTAGAGTATTGGTGTTTTTTGTTTTCAAAACAATGTGAAAACAGTCATCAAAATAGTAAATTCAAAATTTGTTTTCCAATTCTCATAATACAAAAAAGTGTGTTTGTCACCATGTTTTCAGGTTAGTTTTTTAAGTACTGTGAAAACATAAAAGTAGTGTTTGGAACTATAACTCAATTTTTTAGAATAAAGTGAACTTTTTTTGACAGAGTCATGAAGAGAGAGAAATCTCGAAATACCCAAATGGATTCATGAACACACCCAGAACCATCTGTTTTTTCAACACGCCTGAACCAAAACCACCCCTCTTATCTTAATGAAATCACTTTCTACCTAATTAGATTTTAGGTAATCCCTAAGAGACCAATGAGACACTGCCACCTCACCACCTATTCTCTTTCGTTTCATTTTAATTTTAACTCATTTTAAAACTAATCATATCAAAATCCTAATCCCCATTTCTTCTACAAGTCCATCACGCAGCATGTTGAAGTGTTTACACACGTTCAAGCATAAAAGACAGAACATCCTTAACCCTGCAACATTTGCACCGAACTAATCGAGTCACACGATGACTCAGAAGTACGCCTACATTATATAATTAGAATACAACTACAAAAGGACCTAACCTTTGTAGTTGTAAATTAGGGTTATAAACAGCGAACACTAAACACACACAACCAATATGGGATAATAAAGATTTGTATGACAATAGCATATCATAGTATTGTGTACCTGTTTTGTTATTCATAACCATTATTATTTTTCAAATTTAATTATACTTTCAATTTTGTCATTTAATCTTCCCCCATTAATTGAGTTGATATCATAACTTCGCCACTGGTTAGATACATTCGATCCCTACTTGAAATAGTTGGGAATATTATCCTAAACTTGCTTAGAGAACACTAACTTTTCCTTTCTTTTGTTCAATGCTTTGATCTTTCCCAGGATACATTGTCTAACTTTGAAGAATTGAAATTAAATGGGGATGATACCATAAATCAGACATATGATCGATTAGAAACACAGTTCTCTTGCAAACTAGAAGTCCTCGGGCTGTACAACAAAAATAGGTCAACAGTATTCCCTTGGGTATTTGTTCAAGGATTGTACAATCTTAAGGAGCTTGACATCTTTAATTTTTTCTTGGAAGAAATTTGTCCATGTGGAATTGTCGATAACGAAGGACAATATGTTGAGATGTTCGAACGTTTGACAACTTTACATCTATCTAAAATGCCCAAGTTGATGCATTTGTGGAAGGAAAACTCTCAACAAGGTAGGGGCATTCAAAAGTTGGAGTCTCTACATGTTTCATATTGCGGCAGATTAGAAAATTTAGTGCCATCCTCAATGTGTTTCCGAAATTTATACACTTTGGAAGTATTTAGATGTCATGGGTTGATTAGTTTAGCAACCTCCTCAACCGTCAAAAGTTTGGTCCAACTCAAAAAATTGAGATTGCTTGGATGCAAAAGAATGATAGAAATAGTCACAAACGAGGGAGAAGGTGAAGCAGGAGACGAGATTTGTTTCAATCAATTGAAACATTTGTCGCTTTATGATTTACCCACTCTGGGAAGCTTCTTCCACTTGGGTAATCGCACCATAAAATTCCCATCACTGGAATATCTACATGTGGTCAGATGCCCGGAATTGAAGATCTTCTCTGATGGAGTCCTAAGCATGCAGAAGCTAGAGCGTGTTATAGACTGGACGGAAACTATTGGTCGGCATACCAAAGAGGACTGTTCCCGGTGGAAGATGTGAATACCTTCATAAAATTATAAAAAGATGTTGGGAGAAAAACAATGATCCATGCTTAAGACAACTATTCACTCAGAAGGTATGTTGACTATGTTCTCACGTTATTATTTTATGTAATTCTTAAACGCATTTTTGTTGGAGATAACACAAGGAAAGTGACATGATGCGGACCCAATGGTCACATATCCTAAATTCCAAGGTAACATAACGTTAATAATATATAATATGTATAACACTTACAATTGTTAGTGTGCATTTGGCATGGCTTAATTTTGCCATCTTATTTTATTATTCAGCTTATTATTTCTACTATTTATGGGTTTCACAATATTTTTTTATACTATTTATGGGTTCCATTATACTATTTTAGCTAACTTTTATATTTATTTACAATACTATCAGTAAAAAAATTTCAGTTACAGCAAAATAAGCAAATTCCAAACAGACCCTTAATAATCTTTTTCACTACTAGTCCTTAAAAGGTGCAATGCACTGGAACGTGAATTCAACTAGTTTTAAATTAGTTTATTTAATATTGAGTTAATTTATCCATTAAAACAAAAGTGAATTCAACTAGTTTTAAATTAAAAGATAAAAAGAAAAAGTTATTGACAAACGCATGTGCCATTTTGGCAATCCCTTTTAGAAGGTTTTTGGTGGAATGATTTTCTTCCGCTGCCATGTATTATGCTTTTGGTTTCTTGGCAAGTTTAATCCAAATATATAGGCTATACATTTATTTTTTATATATTCATCTACAGACATGCACATATGGTGTACATTTTTTTTCTTTATTTTATAAGTGTGGGAGTTTTGTTCTCATATTTACCATCTAGTTGACATAAATAAATTTCCATTTTATATATGAACTCATTTTTCTTCTACGGTGATGAAGTGCTCATTTCTCCTATATATAATAGCAAAATTATGAGATTTTTTTACACAAGCATATCTCACTCGTCACTACAACAAAAGAGTCTACTAGCGAGAGTAAAATGCCCTCGCAAAAATTCAAATATCGTCGCAAAAGGTTATTAACAAGGGTATATGACCCTTGAAGGCCGTCGTATTTGCTCTTGTTGTTGAAAGAGATTTTGCGACCATACTTTCGCAAATAGATAATTTACAAGGGCAATCCACCATCGTTATTAAACAAATCCATCCTCACAAATATATTACCAAACGGCGAGAAATATCGACGACTTATTTTTAGCAAGGGAAAGCAATCGTCGTTAACAACTATTTGTGAGGACCTTTATACCCTTGCAATTAGTTAATTGCACTACAAAAAAACTTTACTATTGCAACGGGCCAAAAATGCCGCTATAGGTCTTCAATTATATTAAAATGTTTTCCTCCAACGGCGGTTTTTGCCCGCCACTATAGGTAATTTTTTTTTTCTTTTCCTCCTAGGTTCTAAACCCACATCTATTACAAATAACCTATAATAATTTTAACTCCACTAAGACAATACCACAAATGTAACTAGATAACACCACAAATGTCTCCAAACTAACATTATATTAACATAAAAATATATTATCAAATATATAACATTGTCTATAACCATTATCAAAGTTCCAAAGTATTTAAACAAATCCTTCAATACTTCCAAAAAATGCAATTGTTTAAATGTGGTTCTTTGTACACAAAAAGCCATAAAAAAATTATAGCATCTTTAGTATTGTAGCACCATCATTAGTAATTGTCATGTCTCCAATATCATCAACGAGCATTTGAAACCATCAACCAGAAAGCAAATCAAAATTACACCCTTTTGCAGAACCACATAGTCCAAATAAACCACCTGTAAACGAATGAAATTGTAATTAAAAAGAAAAAAAAAAAAAAATCATTGTGGTGCTTTGAAATCATAGATTGAAAAGTATAATTGTTACCATTCAAGCATTTTCTCAATGGTGATAGCTTGACCAAGTTGAGAGAATATCAAACATGGAAGTAAAAGTGGAAAGACCAACTGCATTACACAAATAGTGGGAACAATGAGTTATGGTGCTCAAATTTGCTGATAGGTAAATCTAAGTTATAAAGTAAGTTAATAATAAGTGAGTATCAGCATGACATATTCAACAACAAGAAGCTGTAGTCTCAAAATTTTGGAGTCAACGAGTATTACCCCATTTAAAAGTTTCCTTCCACTAGCAGGCAAAATGTTAACATACTTGGAAGCCATAAGGAATCCCAAAAAGCACATTGTGAAGACCTTTGCTAGTCTAGCCTAGTCACGAAAAATAGAATATTGTAAATGAACAACTTGAACACACAGAACTCATAATTTTATAATAACACAACCAAAGACTCAAACTAAGAAAATACAAAGGAAGAGATAGATTGCATTAGAACATAATGAAAAGGTAAAGAACCCCATTCTCCACAAAACCCTAACATTTTCATTTTGGTATTGGATAGAGGAAAACAGAGCATTTTTCCAAGTCCCCAAAAGGGGCAGATGGAAAAGACAACGAAAGGTCAAGGTTTTTCTTTTTCAATTTTTTTTAAAATACATTAAAGTATTGCAAGCATATGTAACCAAGTGGAGAAAAAAATGAGCATCTTCAATTCTCTTAAGGCATATGTGTACGGTGGAATTCTTAAAACATTTCATGATACCTTTACAGCATCCTTAACAGAGCCACTGCCTCTTATGTACACCCTACATTCTGTCATGGCTTCAACCCTTTTCAGTGAGTTCCCACGTGGTCCCAGAATTCGGCCGACAAAATTATACTGCCAAGCTTTATTTTAGGAACTACTATGTACTGAAAAGGAAAAGGTCAAAATTAACTCCACAAGGACACATTAACTTACACTTGGATATTTGTCCACAGGAACATCAAGTCTAATAACTCTCTTTACAATAGGAGTAGTTGGAATTCCTTGCACCCCAGGCCAACCCATCAAAGGAGTTTGTAACGGAGTCATTCTTTGAATATGTCCATTTTCCTGCAGGAGCAAAATTATCAACAAAAGTTCAAATAATTTCAACATCAAATCACAATCTTATATCCCAAACTCTCTTTCTACCATGTTTCAAGAGAGCCCAGCCAGTTGAATCTCCATAATAATAATAATAACAAGAAAGAGTGTCTTGTTCATCTGAGGATCAAAATTTTCAAATAATTAGTATTTTCCCCCATTCTTCTCTCTTCATATATTACATAATGGAAATGATACTCTCAATCCACAGCCAAAGGTTCGGTTGTCAATTATAGTCCATTTTTATTGTGGCATGTAAATGCTAAAGTCTTACAGAAAGAATAATAATACATTCAGTTTTGCCAACAAAACATTCTGGGCAGATCATTTGACTGTAGCAAACAATCTGCTGAAGCTAACTTACCAAATGTCTTGCTATATGTATAAGATTTCTCCTATCCTTACTTCATGATTATGAACTCCAGAAAGTTGTGGAGACCACCTGAGGCTGGGTGGTAGAATCATGTACCTTACTATCTAACGCAAACAAACATGCAGTATTCCATTTTCTATAGCGCAATTGGCATAAAATAAAATGATATAACATCAGACTTGGAAAATGTTGCAATAGACACAATAAATTAAAAATATTATAAAGAAGATGATAAGAGAAGGTGAGAACGACCCCAAAAGAAGTATGAGGTGACCAGAGTAAAACAAAGATGCCATGAGAAGGCACCCACCATATGTAAATTATACCACTACCACCACAGTAGGATACCTTGGCACTCCACACCACATTTAGCTTCCTGCATCTTCACTAGAGTGCATGGAATGTGACAAAAACATAGAACAAACAATAGCTAAAGTGGAGTGCCTAACATCCAACCACAAATTGAGCAGGTTTATTTTAACATCTTGTAAAGATTAGTTATTGTTGCGCAAAGCAGAGAGTCTTGAAAGAATATAAAATGCAACTGTACAAACAAAATGGACTATGATTGACAAGAAAACAGGAAGTAGAGTTAGATGGCCAATCGTTTGGCAAAACTCAGGTGCTCAGGACAAGGTTTTGTTAAGTTTTAACAGCATGCTTCTATGCCTACAAAAATCATTGTTAAATTATTATTTTCAAGACAGATTAGGGTGGCGTAGCTGGCAAAGCAACACCATTTTTCGTTATTAATACACATATAAGATAACAGAAATGGAGATTGCTCACCATAGTAAAAATCAGAAACCAAAAAACTTAAACCTTATCTAGATTGAAAACTCAGCAAAACGTACATAGATTAATATTGGAATAACCCAAATACTAAAATAAAAAGAATAAGTTGGAAGGAGAAATGTACCTTTAGCAGGAGCCATTGCAAAACGAAGAAAACTCTACCCAAATCACTTCCTTACCTAAAAAATACAAAACCAGAGCAAACAAAAGCACGAAAAAAGGGTTAGTCTTTGATATTGTCAAATACCCACTTCGATTTTTCAGATCTAGATGCAGGAAAATCAAAGTAAGAGCAAAGTGAAAATTAAATAAAGTATCTACATATTACACCACAAAATCCAAACCCAAATTTTACAAAAATCAAAATTGAAAATTAAATAAATAACCTAATGTTAAGTATCCAAATCCAAACCCAAAATTTCACAATAATCAAAACAAAAAATCAAATAAATAACTTACCAAGAAAAATCGGAATGGGTATGGGTATGGGGGTGGTAAGGGGAGAGAGGGAGAAAGGGAGAAAGGATCTTGTGGTGAGGGAGAGAGAGCCGATGGGTATGGGTTGAAGGTAGAGAGATCGAGGAGGAGAGGAGTCGATGGCTGGGCTTGGCCTCGTCGGCGTCGTCACTGGGCTGAGCTGAGCTCTGCTCGTCGGCGCCGGCGGGGTTGTGTGTGTGTGTGTGTGTGTGTGTGTGTGTGTGTGAATGTGAGAGGCCATGTGAGAGATAGAGAGAAAATGAGAGAGTTTTGTGAGTAAAACTTTGTGTGAGAAATGAAACTTTTGCGTGGGAAATGAAAATATAAGGGGGAACAATTTTTTGGAGAATTTTGTGCGGGAAAGGAAAAAAAATTTGGGGGGAAATTTTCTTCCTAACACCTCTGTTCTTTATCTTGAGCAGTGACAACATCACTACACTCGTGTGAAGTACTGAAGTTTAATGGAGTGTTTATTCAACTTTTTTTGAAATTTTTTTACCATCTGTCAAATTGATAACGTGTTGTGCACCACAAATACTATTATTATTATATTATTATTTATTAAATAAATCAACTAAAAAAACTATCTATTGAGTATTTATTAAATAGATAAACTATCTATTATTATTAAAATGAGCTAACATTTTAAGTTTTTAACTAAAGTTTAGCATATTAATTAAGATATAGACTTATAATTGTAAATATTTTTAATAAATTTTATGGATTTTGACTAATGAACTTATAAATAAGTAAATAAATATTTTTATATTTTTTTTATATATAAATATATAAAATTAGCGGTAATTCCGAAACAGTACACCGGTATTAACTGGTACCGAAATATTTCATTTATTTGACCAAATCGAAACAGTCTCTAGTACGGTATTGATTCTCTTGTTTTTGGTCTCTAAAATGAAAAATGCGTTCCATTTTAGTTTTTACTGTCATCTCACTGATGAAAATTACTTACATGACAAACGGAGTGTATTGTTTGCATACTAAATGCTAACATGACCATTAAAAAAATAGTCCTGAGACCATTGGACTTGGTGAAATTCTTATTCAAATCTTGATCAATATGATTGAAGAGTATGGTGACATACTGGTGTTGGTCAAATTTGAGACCAATTGGATAGTCAGATTGAGCAAACATAACCATACAAGTACACAACACATGTCCATCGTGCACCATACTTAGATTTGAAATCTAATCGTTAAATTTGAAGAGTATAATGAAAAGTTAATTCTAGTAAATTATGGTTACAATCAAACAATTGGATTTAGAGAAATGCGTGGTCAAAGTTGGTCAAACCCGATCAAACTTAATAGATAGTTCTGATACCATTGGACTTTGTGAAATTCATATTCAAATCTTGATCATTAGGATTGAAGAGTATGGTAACATATTGATGTTGGTGAAATTTGAGACCAATTAGATGGTCAGATTGAGATAATATATATAGCCATATAGGTACACAACACATGTCCATCAAGTGCCATACTTAGATTTGAAATCTAACCACCCAATAACTTATTATTGAATTTATATTTTGAAAATCCAATTGTTGGATTATATTTTCTATATGTTCTTAACATGCATGCCAATTTTCATGCCAATCGGATATAATTTATCATTTGTTCTATAAACTCATATTTTATGCATTATTTTAAACTACAAAAAACTTGAATTTAGACAATTGATTTATGACATGTCTATTAATCTTTGATTACCTTAAAATTTTGTAATCATGAAAAATATAAGAAGTTAATATAATCTAACGGTATATTTATCAAAATTCACATCGAATTAAGAAGTATAGGGTTGGGTTCAAGTTACACCTGACGTAATTCTAAAAAATGTTACACCACCCAATAACTTATTATTGAATTCATATTTTAAAATCCAACCATTGGATTACATGTTCTACATGGTCTTAACATGCATGCCAATTTTCATGCTAGTCAGATGTAATTTACCATTTGATCTATAAACTCATATTTTATGCATTATTTTAAATTACTAAAACTTGAATTTAAACAATTGATTGATGACATGACTATTAATCTTTGATCACTTTGAAATTTTGTAAGTATGAAAAATATATGAATATAATGTAATTTAACGATAGATTTGTCAAAATTCACATTGTATTAAGAAATATAGGGTTGGGTTCGAGTTAGATCTAACATAACTCTAAAAAATGTTACACCACCCAATAACTTATTATTGAATTCATATTTTGAAAATCCAACCATTGGATTATATGTTCTATATGATCTTAACTTGCATGCCAATCTTCATGTCAATCGGATGTAATTTACCATTTGATCTATAAACTCATATTTTATGCATTATTTAAAACTACAAAAACTTGAATTTAAACAATTGATTGATGACATGATTATTAATTTTTGATTACCTTGAAATTTTGTAAGCATGAAAAATATATGAAGATAATGTAATCTCACGGTAGATTTGTCAAAATTCACATCAAATTAAGAAATATAGGGTTGGGTCCAAGTTACACTTGACGTAATTCTAAAAAATATTACACCACCCAATAACTTTTTATTGAATTCATATTTTGAAAATCCAACTGTTGGATTACATGTTCTATATATTCTTAACATGCATGCCAATTTTTATGCCAATCGGATGTAATTTACCATTTGATCTATAAACTCATCTTTTATGTATTATTTTAATGGGAATAAATTTTTATTCACTTTTGAGAGAGAGAGAGAGAGAGAGAGAGAGAGAGAGTACAAAAGGCTGAAATTCTTGAATTTTAGGCTACCATTTTGAAGTTGAAAAGTGCTATCATTTTTTTTATGAGTACAATTGTTTAGAAAATAAGGATAGACCTTTCTTATATAAGATGTATATAAAAGGTTTTTTTTTTTTTTTTTTTTTGATACTGTAAACAAAAGGTTCATCTAAAGAATACAAAGTGCTATATGTTTATACGTTTCTTTTTATTTTTCTTTGAATTTTAGAATAACTTCTATCTCCAAAAAAAATTAATATTTTAATGATTTTTTACGAAGGTCAATCGTGGCCCTTGCAAATAATTTAGTGTTAGTAAGGGCATATTTTTAACCCACACAAAAAATAAACTTTTTGCAAGGGATTTTTATTGTCCCTCAAAAATAATTTGGTGGGAACATTTCCCTCCAAAATTTTTGACATTTTAATGATTATTTGTGAAGGTCGATTCTAGCCCTCGCAAATAATTTAGTATTAGTGATAGCTTTTTTTTAACCGTCACAAATAATACACTTTTTGCGAGAGATTTTTAACTGTCCCTCGCAAATAATATGGAGGGAAAATTTCCCTCCAAAATGTTAGTATTTGTGACGGCTATAACATATAATTGCGACAGCTTTTCTTGTTGGTCACAAATATTTCACATTTTACCAAGTATTTGCAAGAGCTGTATTTTGCCATTGCAAATAAGATTTTTTGAGAGGGCTTTTTGGGTCCATCAAAAATTTTTGGTCGCTAATAGTCATTTTTCTTGTAGTGCGTTTACATTGATATAGAAACACTAATTTAATCTTTTTTTTTGGGGGGTTTCGCCAAAAAAAAAAAAAAATCTTCTTATTTTTGTTCTTGAGGAATTTGGTTAGAAAAGACTTGATATTTGTTCTTGTGCTTGTTGGATCTTCTGACTTAGGTATCAATTGCATTTATTATTGTATATAAGAATGAGATTGTTGATTAGATCATGATTTAGTGTTATGTTGTTTTGGGATTAATTTTCTTTTTCATCTCTTTATTTTTTTTGGATTAGTTTTTGTTTGGGGCATTAATTTGAACCTCTTTTATTGTAGACCAATGCAAGCACAAGTGAGGCTGGAGAGGAAAATGATGTTGATGACTTGGAGGATGACTCAATGTAAGATTCAAGTAAGGGGAGACAGGAAAACGTTGGTGATAGCTTTGGAGGATGACTCATTAAGATTCAAGTGAAAATGGAGAGAAAAATACTTAAAATGACTTCGAGAATGACTCAAATGAAGATTGATCTTTTAATTTATTAATGATTCATTTCTAGAATAATATAACTTTTATTGTTTAACGAGTGATGTAGTGCTTTTTGTTTTTGGTTGTGATGTTAGCTGGAGTTGTAGACATTATTGGATGGATTTAATGTATTGGTGTGTTACGGATAAGGATGAGACTCGTAGACTCGTAGTAGCTTTGTCATGGGGCTTTGGAGCTAAGACAAGGCTATTATATAGTCCAAGAAATCATATGAAATTTTATTAGTGAAACTGTAGTCTCGTAGACAAATTGATGGATTGCTTTAATCAAGTAGTGAATTTTGTACTCATCCTTGCTCATCTCTAAGAGGTGAAAACCATATAGCATGATCCCTAGCTCATATCTAAGGAGTTAAAAACAAATATTCAGCTAAAAAGAAAAAAAAAAAATAGAAGTGAAAAACAAATACTAGCCTACCATTTAGTTTGGGTTGGTGAGGTTCTAAGTTATCTTATATTTGCTTTGCTAATGATCTTGCTTAGTATGTTTATATTTATTTATTTTAGATGAAGTTACTGGGGATCATACCTTAGACTTTGAGACACAACAAAGGTTGATCGAGGTGCTGTTAGGCCAAAAAAATCAAGTGTGAGAATTGAGTTAAGCTGTTAGGATGTGAATTTAATCATTGGTCTCAGTGAAACCCATGTTAAAAAAATGGCTAAGTAGTACAGGTAGAGGCCACCCCATTCAATTTAGCTGGTTTTGATGCCTAATACTATCCCAAGTTTGTACCCTATCTTCTTATTACTTAAACAATGGGTCTTTACACTCTTAATCAAGATGAAAATAGCAAAATTTCTAAGAATGTAATGTTTTAAATGACACAGAAGAGTGCCAAATTTGAAAACAATGTAACAAGGCCTTTAGTAGGCATATCGCTACTCAATGCTGATACAACACAAATAGTGAAACACTTACCTGTAACACATTTTTCCTTTTACTAACAACCTAGCTATATATTAAATATGTGTTTAATGTTTGTACTCACACAATGCAATGAGACCTTCTATAAAAATAGGCAAACCCAAATCCCTATTTATAGGGCCCTGAACTCCGAAATTTATCTCTTAGTGGAGTGGTCCTCTCACAAACATGTGGGCTCATGGATGGAGTTATATATGGACTAGGTGGGGTAATGGCACCCTAAAGTTTTTTTATTTTATTTTTATTTTTTAATATTAGTATATTATTATGTACTAAGTTTAGCAATTTTGTTCAATAAAATTACACTTTTCCCTCCCTTAATAATGCCATTAATTCTTTTAGGGTAATTGTTATATCCGTAAACTTTTTACAACATATTTATAAACTATTGAGTTAACAAATTTTTATTGGTTTGCACACTTACATCACTTTTTACTTACCAATAACCACTCACCACGTTAGCAATTTGTAAAAATTTTGTAGTCTTATCATTTTCCACCTTTTAAAAGCCATAAAAAATTAATATATTAAATCTAAAACAAAATATACAAGCCCAAAAAAATTAGTCCAACAAAAAAATTACCAGTAATAAAGATTTAAAAAAAAAATTAAGCCCAATCAACATTGTACGGCACTGAGACCCCAAAGCCCATACCGGCATTGAACCCAAGCCCATACAGGCCCTGGGCCCAGGCCCATACCGGTTTTGGATGCAGGCCCAGCGGAAAGGTCCAGTTACCCTACGCCCTTCTTGAAACTGCCTTAACGTGAAAACAAGTTTTGGGGTCTGAGTTCCAACAGACGATCGGTTTAACTTTCCCGGGCAAGCGAATTGGCTGTGTCCGGGAAAGTCATGATATGCACGGGAAACTGAATTGCCGAACATAATCGATCAAACTGGAACCAAGTTCCAAGGTCATAAATGCTGCACCGCCCTCTCACCTAAACATCCACTTTAACCAGATAATATTGGACCTTTAGTAGCACTAACGGTGGCTGTAATCATAATCTCCCCACTAACCTTGGCTATAAATAGAAGAAATTGGGGAGAAGAAGGGGTTCAGAAAAATTGAGAGAAAACCATCAAGTGAGAAAGAATAAACTGAGTGTTGCTTTGAGTCTTTCTGCTGAGAACGACCCAAAGTAGGAAATCCTCAAACCCACTACAAATAAATTGTGAGCCCAAGTAATTTAAGGCCCAGAAGTCTCGTACTTGGTTCTTACATTTGGCGCCCACCGTGGGGCTCTCCTACGAAGCTGTGGTTCGATTGAGACTCAAACAAGGGAGATGTCTGAAGAGCGTTCAGGAGGGCGTGCTCCGAGCAGTTCTATAGGATCTTCTCAGGGATCGACGTGGAGGGAGAGAAGGCAGAAATGGTGGGAGGATAGGGAGCATCCAAGAGGAGAGGAAAGGTCCGGATTGGGAGAATGATCGGCCCAGACACACCGGACGATTTCAAGCGTCTCGGCGCATCGGCAATATGATGATAGAGACCGAGAGCTGGAGCGGTTACGCAGGTTGGTAATGGATTTGGAGCTGGAAGCAAGGGATCAGCGCCACAAAAGGAACCGCAACCCCCAACAAAGGAGAAATCGGGGCGAGGAGGGCTCCAGCCGATCTGGTACGCAACAATACCGAGACCGATCACGCTCTCAAGAGTCACATCGGCACTCCCGGGAGACACATCATCAACGGGACCGTTCCCGATCGCATGGATATGATGACCGAGGATCAGAGTCGCCGGAGGAGCGGCAGCACCACAACGCCGCAATGGACGCCATGAGCAGAGCCTTGCGGATGGCAACCCGGTCTCCATTCTCCGATGAGATTGAACGGGCCCCCATGCAGAGCAGATTCACGCGACCGCCATTCAATTCCTATGAGGGGAGGACAGACCCCGTGGAGCATGTCAGTCATTACATCCACATGATGTCTTTGCATGCGCACAATGATGCACTGATGTGTAAAGTGTTCCCCTCTAGCCTCGGTTCAACGGCCCTGAGATGGTTCAATGGGTTACGGAAAGGCTCCATACACAGCTTTGCCGAGCTGATACAAGAATTCGGCAGTAGATTTGTGACATGTAGCCGAGTGCAACAGCCGGTTGACGCACTACTTTCCATGAAGATGAGGGTCGGGGAAACCCTTCGGAGTTATGCCAGCCGATACTGGGAACTTTACAACGAGATTGGTGGAGGGAATGAGAAAATTGCGGCAAGCACCTTCAGGATGGGGCTCCCTGAAGACTCTGAGTTACGGGAGTCGTTGACAAAAAGACCCCCCGAGGATATGAGGCAACTGATGAGGCGCATAGAGGAGTACAAACGCCTGGAGGACGACCGGCTGCAGAGCAGGGGGAAAGCCCCATTAATTGTGAGATCTCGGCAAGGCGTTTTGCCGACAAAACCAAAGAGAGACTTCAGAATGCAAGAACCAGAGGTACAAATCGAAGGGGTAAATGTGGCATTTAGGGAGCCTGTGCACAAAATCTTGGAGCGGATCAAGAACGAGCCATTTTTCAGATGGCCAAACAAAATGGGGGGCAACCCATCTCGGAGGAACCAAAACCTATACTGCACCTACCACAGAGACAAGGGACACACCACCGAGCAGTGTCGGGTACTAAAGGATCACCTCGGGCAGCTGGTAAAGGCAGGGTACCTGAAAGACTTCATTGCAGACTCCGCTCACCAAGAAGCCGGACAGGGCGTCCAACAGAAAAGGAACCCCCTCCCGCCTCCACTGGGGGTAATCGAAGTCATCCATGTTGCACCAAGAGGAACAGCAGCAACAAAAAGGGTATTGACAGTGGCTTGCACGGGGGGAGGACCAGCCGAGAAGAAGAAGAAAGTTGGACGGCTTAACATCTCGTTCGGGGAAGACGATTTGGAAGGAACAGTCCAACCCTATGACGACGCTTTGGTGGTCACGGCCCGGATAGGCGGGTTCCTGGTGAAGAGGGTAATGATTGATCAAGGGAACGGGGCTGACGTCATGTACCCAGACCTCTTCGAAGGGCTCGGATTAAGGACCCAAGATTTGGCGAAGTATGACACGCCGCTGGTCTCATTTGACGGGAGAGTCATAATTCCCGAAGGACAAATCTCTCTCCCCCAGTGGATATGGAAGGCAAAGGAGTTATAGTTACCTTCATAGTAGTCCGATAATTCTTGCCGTACACCGCAATCCTGGGGAGGCTGTGGATTCACGCCATGGAGGCTGTCCCGTCCACCCTCCACGTGAAAGTAAAATTTCCTACCGAGTATGGAATTGCCGAGGTAAGGGGGAACCAACAAGTGGCGAGGCAGTGCCTTGTCACCGCAGCCACATGGAAAAGTGAACAACCCGGACAAGCTGAGCGGGCCGATAAAGAAACTTCATAACAATTACAGAGGCCCCGAGGGGAAGCGGGGGCGGACGTGGCCGAAGAGGTACTGAAAAACGTAGATGTTTTCGCATGGAACCCGTACGAAGTGCCCGGCGTAGACCCCGAGTTCATTGTCCACAAGCTCAACGTGGACCCATCATTTCCCCCGAAGAAGCAGAAACCGAGAAGAGCATCAAAAGAACACGTCGATGTAGTAAACCTGGAGGTCCAGCGGCTAAATGAAGCCGGGGTCATAAAAGAAATATTCTTCCCGAGATGGCTAGCAAACACTGTCGTAGTGAAGAAGAAGAACGGTAAATGGAGAGTTTGTGTGGACTTCACAGATTTGAACAGAGCGTGTCCCAAGGACCCATTCCCAATGCCCAAGATTGATCAGCTAGTAGATGCCACGTATGGGCACCCGAGGATGAGCTTCTTGGATGCCTTCCAAGGCTACCACCAGATTGCCTTGGCGCTCGAGGACTGAGAAAAGACAGCATTTATATCCCCGAACGCAAACTATCACTACGAGGTCATGCCGTTTGGATTGAAGAATGCCGAGGCCACCTACTAGCGTATGATGACAAGAATGTTCCGAGAAAAAATTGGATGCACTGTTGAAGTTTATATCGACGACATGGTGGTAAAAAGCAGAAAAGAGTCGCAGCATACCGAAGACCTTCGGGGAGTATTCGAGATACTACGGCGGCACAAATTGCGCCTGAATGCCGAAAAGTGCACTTTCGGAGTGGGGGCTGGCAAGTTCTTGGGTTATCTGATCTCCACTCGGAGAATAGAGGCTAACCCCGACCAAATAGAGGCCGTCAATCGCCTCAAACCACCGAGCAATCCTAAGGAGGTGCAAGTGCTCACTGGAATGTTAGCCGCCCTGAACCGATTCATCTCCAAGTTTGCCGATCGCTGCCGGCCATTCTATCAACTTCTGAAGAAGTGGAAGGGGTTTCGTTGGGACGAAGGATGTGACGAGGCTTTTCGAGAGCTGAAGGAATACTTGGCAAAGACGCCGAGGTTGACGGCCCCGGAGCCTAGAGAGGATTTGTTTATGTACCTCTCAGTTACCTAGCATGCCGTAAGTGCTGTGTTGCTAAGGGACCAAGGAGTTGAAATGCCAGTGTATTACGTAAGCAAAATCTTGGTAGATGCTGAGACAAGGTACCTGCCTCTGGAGAAATTCGCCTGTGGAGGGTATTTGTGGACGACGCCTCAAATGCTATGGGGGCCGGAGCTGGCATTGTCATAATTACCCCTGAGGGCATACGATTGGAACACTCCTTCAGGCTGGGATTCAAAGCCTCAAACAATGAAGCCGAGTATGAGGCCCTACTGGCCGGCTTGAGGGCCGTATTGCATCTGGGTGCAAAAGATGTAAAAATTTACTCGGACTCTAGGCTGGTTGTTTATCAGATCACAGGAGACTTCGAGGCTCGGGACTCTCGAATGAAGGCTTATCTGAGTACGGCCAAGCAGATCATCAGCCAATTCGGAACAGTAAAAGTATCCCAGGTAGCTCGGTTACAAAATAAGCACGCCGATTCCCTTGCCACGTTAGCCTCATCGGCTACGGAGGACACGCCTCGGTTAGTCACAATAGAACTTATAAGGGAGCCAAGTATCAGTGTGAATCGTGTCCCCGGCCAAGCCAGAGTAGAGGTTGCGCAGGCAGCAGTGACTAATCCGTGTTGGATGAAGCCGATCATAGATTTTCTTGCCGAGGATATAGTTCCGGAGGATGAGGATGAGGCCAAGAATATTCGTCGGGTTGCTCCCCCGTACTGGCTGTCCTCGGACCACAAATTGTACCGAAGGTCCTTTGCTGGCCCTTACCTTTTGTGCTTGCATCCCGAGAAAGTCAGGGAGCTTCTGACTGAGCTACATGAGGGGGTGTGTGGCGGACACGTTGGGGGACGATCTTTGGCACACAGAGTGATGACCCAAGGGTTTTGGTGGCCTCAGATGCAGAAGGATGCCGCTGAATATGTTCGGAGCTGCGAACAGTGTCAAAAGCACGCCCCTTTGATCCATCAGCCTGCAGGGCGTCTGAATCCCGTCAGCAGCCCGTGGCCGTTCGCACAGTAGGGGCTTGACATTCTCGGACCATTCCCCCGAGCAATGGGGAACTGCCGTTTTGTATTGGTGGCAGTAGATTACTTCACGAAGTGGGCGGAAGCCGAGGCCTTGGCCAATATCCGGGATACTGACGTGAAAAAGTTCGTATGGAAAAACATTATTACAAGGTTTGGGGTGCCAGATGCGCTAGTAACGGACAACGGGCTACAGTTCGACAGCAAAGCCTTTCGGACCTTCTGCAGCGAACTCGGCATCAGGAACAAATATTCAACCCCGGCTTACCCATAAAGCAACGGTCAAGCTGAGGCAGTAAACAAGACTATTCTGAATGGGCTCAAGAGGAGGTTGGACGGGGCGAAAGGAAGATGGGCAGATGAACTACCCAGTGTATTGTGGGCTTACCGCACGACCCCCAGGAGATCCACAGGGGAAACCACATTTCTCTGACGTACGGAGCGGAAGCGGTGATACCGACCGAGGTGAGCTTATGCAGCGCAAGGGTCGCCGGGTTTGACCCCGTCCAGAACGCCGACCTGATGATGGAGCGTTTGGATTGGTTAGAAGAATGTAGAGAGGCCGCGTCCATACGGCTCGCCGAGTATCAGTAGAAACTGGCCCAAAGATACAACTGAAATGTAAAGGGGAGGGAATTCAGTGCCGGGGAGCTAGTACTAAGAAAGGTTGTGGGAAACATGCGAGACATAGCGGCAGGGAAGCTTGCTCAGACCTGGGAGGGACCATACAGAGTTACAGCCATTGCGGGTGCAGGGGCCTACTACTTGGAAGACCTCGACGAGAGGCCGCTTCCCCGGCCATGGAACGCCAACAACTTAAAGAAATTCTACGCATAATTACCCGTGTAAGCCAGAACTTGTATTTCGTTAAAATCAAGATAATGATGAACTTATTTGTATATGCCGTTTTCACGACCACATACCAAGAGAATTACAAATAAATCTCTAAGGACAGAAACCTGACCCTCGGTTCGATCAAAGTCGCTGAGCAGGTGGAAACCTTACAAATAAATCTCTAAGGACAGAAACCTGACCCTCGGCTCGATCAAGGTCGCCGAGCAGGTGGAAACCTTACAAATAAATCTCTAAGGACAGAAACCTGACCCTCGGCTCGATCAAGGTCGCCGAGCAGGTGGAAACCTTACAACTAAAATCTTTAAGGACAAAGACCTGGTACTCGGCTCGATTGGAACCGCCGAACAGGTTCAGACCTTATAACTAAAAACACAAAGGACAAAAGCATGACTCTCGGTTAAGCTAAATGACCCAAAGCACTGGCATAATCCCCGTGAAACATACCAATTGACAAAAATTCATGCAACTGATTAAAATAAAAGTCAAAAGGAAAGCGTTTTACTAGTCAAATGGATAAAGGTAACTGTTCATGCACCACATCCCGGTGCCTTAGGCAAATAAACCTTTAAAATTAGAAAACTGATAAAAACAAAGTAAAAATACAAAAGGGCAATAAGAAAATCAGCTGGAAGGTCGGGCAGGATCAGTCACTTCTGCCTGGACGGTTAGGGGGAAAGGCGGGTCTTCACCAAGAAGCTCCTGCACAGTCGGGATGCTGGTGGCTTCCGTTTCCTCAGGCTCGGCGTGAGCATCAATTTGTTCGACCAGCTCCCTCATACTGGCCGTTTCATCCTCGTCAATAGCAGTCGGAGCTTCCTGAACGGCAGTGACAGGGCTCGGAAACGGGATTTGGCCGGGGTCTCTCAAATGCGAATCTTCAGGAGCTCCCATTGCTTGGAGAGCGGCAAACCACCCGGCCTCAAAACCCAAATGCCGAGCCCGAGCCACTACCGGCTCTGCTGAATTCTCGGCATCGGCGAAGCCCTCGTTGTACCACTTTTGCTCCGCGGCCGCCAAGGCTGCCCTGAGGTCGGCTAACTCCTCGGCGTTAGCAATATTGAGGCTGATGGCTTCAGCTAACTTGACCTCCGTCTCATTCTGCTTCGCCAGGAGCTCCGCACACCTCTTCTCAGCCAATGCCCGGTTCTTCTCCGCAGCAGCAGCCTTCTTCTCAGCAGACTCGGCAGCTTTGAGCTTTTCCTTCGCTGTTTTGGCTGCAGACTCCCGCGCTCCCTTCTCGCGCTCAACTTCCTCGGCCAGATCCCGTGTCCGGCTGGCTACTATGTGAGCCAGTTGAGCAGCCTGGCAAGCCCAAAAGTTAATAAAGAGGCAGAAAAGGATGCATGGAAAGAAAACGAAGAAGCTAAGTAATTACCACAATGGCGTGCCACTCTAACCGGCGCCCCACAGACTCCTCGGATCCCTCCTCAAAGGCATGCACATCCTCGGGAAGAAGAAGACCTTCGGCCAAAGTTTGGGCAATACGGCCGCCCTCGCCCTTCTCCCACATCCGAACACAGGCGGTTGAGGGCAGTGGTTTGCCGTCCAACAGAAACTTTGGCTTCCATGTTGGAGCCACCTGAGAGGAGGACGCAACCCCCGTGCTAGCTTGGGTCGGTGGCTCACGGATAACAATTCCTCCTGTTGGTTGGGGAGGAGTCTGGATTGCGGCATCCCCCGGACCCGTGGAAGGTTGATCGGTTACTTTTTGCTTCTTACGGGCCCGTCCGGACTGCGAAGGGGGTGGAGGCTGAGACACTTGACCCCGACCCTGAGTAGGTGGGGGCTGATTGGGCTGTCGGGCACCGGGCACAAACCGGTCGATGGTCATGACTCTCCTTGACACCATCCTTGCACCGGGTTGGATAGCTTCAGCTAGCAAGGCAGCCGCTTCTATCACTTGCTGTTGAGGCTCGGCAAGTGGATTCTCGGGATTGGGCTGCTCTTGGACTTGGTCTCCTTACTGTATGGCTTCGTGGGCTATCTCTCTGAGGCGCTGAGATACCCGTTCCGCGGACTCGTCTCGCAAGGGAGCTAGCTCGTCCGAGGCAGTGAACCGCCGACCAAATTCTCTTGCCTCCCCGGTTGTAAGTTTCGGAGGCAAAAAGTTTGCGTACCGGACGTCTATGTATGATAGTAGGGGGCTGTCAACTAATAATGCCTGCTTGAAGGTTTGTCAGGTAGAGTAAACTGGCTCTACTCCGAGGATCAAGTGCGAGGCCCGGAGTTGTCCGTCCCAATGCACGTATATCTCGGAACGGAGGACGAAGTTCAGATCCTTGACGTGGACGGGTCTGATGTCCGAAACGAACACCTTGCCGTCTGCAAAAGAGCAAGTGTCGCATTAGTATCTAACAATAAGAAGAAAAAGAGAAGCAAAGGAAAGCAATTATATCAAGGGAATAGTACGAACCCATTTCACGCCGTGAAAAGGGGCAAGGGACGTCCCCGGCAAACCAATTGCCACGCACCCTTACAAACTCCCCGGCGGAGTTCCTGTTCGAATTAGGTAGGCATGATATCAGCCGTACCCGATTATCTCTTGTCTTTAAGTAATAGTTGGTGGATTTGTTCCCACAGAGGCTATACATGTGGTTAATGTCATGGTGGTTTAACTGTAAGTTAAAGGTATGGTTCAACTTACTGACACAGCTAACTACCCGGTAAAAGTTGGGGGGAAGCTGGTCAGGACACAGCCCGTAGTACGTGAGTGCGTTTATTAAGAGGGGATCCACGGGGAACCTAACCCCTCCTTCTAAAATTGACATCAAAGGGAAAAAGGCTGTGCCCCGCCCTCGGTGGAGTTCAATATCACTCTCATGGCAGTAGGCCACATCCACGTCATCGGGAACATTAAATTTACTCCTAAAGGTGGCTAAAGCAGCCGGAGATTCTAGAAGGTAAGAGTAACCCATCTATAACGACTAAAACTACAAAAGGGGAACTTGAAGAAATATAGCTGAAGGAACAGGAAGGGGAAGAAAAACTTACTTTGGGTTCTAAGGAGGAAAGGAACACTGGGCAAGCGAGTAAGCGCACAGTGATTTGGTCGGCAGAGAGTAAGCGCAAAAAATCAGAGGCAAAGGAAAAATGAAATGATGTTCAAAGGGGGACTATTTATAGAGCCAAAAGGAAAGAGGGGGAGAAGAAACGTTTAATCGAGCAATAAATGGGCACGATTTATGAGCGGCCCATCAAATGCCAAACGTAAGTGATTCGCGCGCCGCTTCGGTTCACGAACCGACAGGCAATAATGGCGACTGCATCTGGCGCCGCGAAACGGCGCGTCTTTTGAGATGAATATTAATTAGAAGCCGTAGTCACGAGTCCCAGGCTATAAGATTCCCGAGGTCAAAAGTCCCAGACAACTCCTTGATTCTTCTCGGCCACCGAGTATGAATCAAGGGGGGGCTAATGTACGGCACCGAGACCCCAAAGCCCATACCGGCATTGAGCCCAAGCCCATACAGGCCCTGGGCCCAGGCCCATACCGGTTTTGGATGCAGGCCTAGCGGAAATGTCCAATTACCCTACGCCCTTCTTGAAACTGCCTTAACGTGAAAACAAGTTTTGGGGTCTGAGTTCCAACAGACGATCGGTTTAACTTTCCCGGGCAAGCGAATTGGCCGTGTCCGGGAAAGTCATGATATGCACGGGAAACTGAATTGCCGAACATAATCGATCAAGCTGGAACCAAGTTCCAAGGTCATAAATGCTGCACCGCCCTCTCACCTAAACATCCACTTTAACCAGATAATATTGGACCTTTAGTAGCACTAACGGTGACTGTAATCATAATCTCCCCACTAACCTTGGCTATAAATAGAAGAAATTGGGGAGAAGAAAGGGTTCAGAAAAATTGAGAGAAAACTATCAAGTGAGAAAGAATAAACTGAGTGTTGCTTTGAGTCTCTCTGCCGAGAATGACCCAAAGTAGGAAATCCTCAAACCCACTACAAATAAATTTTGAGCCCAAGTAATTTAAGGCCCAGAAGTCTCGTACTTGGTTCTTACAAACATATTTTACCCAAAACAAACAACTTGGCCTTTCAAAAAGTTTTAAACAAAAATCCTTTGTTGTAAAGCAGTAGTTACAAAGGCTGGAGACGTTGCACACAACAAGCAATAGAGCTGCTCTCTAACTTCTAGTTCTGACTCTGTCCCTGTATGGGCTTACACCATGAAAACGACACTTTCCTTAAGAATGAGTGCACCCAAATCCCTTTTTATCCCCTTCCTCATACCTTTAGTTCTTCACTGTTTTTATGTTCTGATTCATTGACATAGTATTTGTTCTTGTAATATTTTTTTTAAACTAATCTGTGAAGATGTAGAGATGCTATTGCAACCATATCGACTTGAATTAATTAATAAAACCCTGAAACTTATTGTAGCATTTTTTTCCTAAAAATACAATTTCAAGCGACAAGAGTACATAAGTTGGCAACTTGGCAGTGCAGTGGCAGTGGAAGATTGGAAGCTAAAAATGAAGCAAAGGCGCGTGCTAGCAGCAGCCCTCAAAAGCAAGTACCAATGGGGTAATTTCACCTTGAGGTAGAGATCACTGGCAGCTTCATGTTCTTCCAAAAACAACAACCATAAAAACTAGTGGGTCAGTCAAATTGAATGATAGTTAAAAGGCAGAATCAATAAAGATTTTAGGATTTTAGTTTGAAGGGTTATCTTGAACTTGTCTTGTGTAATGAAATTGAGAGGAGCAATATCATTCGAATTTGGGTTTAAGATTCAATGGTAGTGATGTTGAAGGGCACTCATTACCGATTTGGGTTTCAAATGGGGAAGAGGATCCATATCATTTGGGTTGGGTAGTGCACACATTAAGCACATAGAGACAAGAAAACAAAAGAGACTAGACAAAGGAACCAATTATACTCATTTTGAAAATTTAGTAGCTAAAAGCACTCATTTAAAATATTAGGAACTATAAAAGCACTCATTATGTAAACATTATGGAGCAAAAGTGTTTTTTTTTAACCTATATAATATAATTTTTGACAATGAGAAAATTGAGTTAATTTTTTTAAAATTTTAAAGTCTAAGGTCTTGCATATATTATACTATATAATATAATTTGATCTTAATTAATAAATATTAGAACTAAAACATCTGCCTCCATGTTTTGTGGTTTAAAATGTAAATTTTGAAAATTGTAGGGGCTGAAAAATATTTGCCAATGTGGTGTGATTGGGGTGTGACTTTGATAGATCATATTGTTTTACAGCTCATGCTTTATCTTCACTTCTAAAATTTGCATTGTCCTTTGTCATAAATATAGATATGTTTTGATTTCTTAATTTTCATTTGTCCTTCTCTTTTTTTTTTTTTTTTTTTTTTTCTTTTGAATGTTTTTGGAATATATGTGTCCTTAATTTTATTTTATATTTTATAAATATGCTTGTTTTTAACAACTTCCCCTCTTATCATTTAGCCTTCAGACGTAAATTAAATGGTTTAATGTTGGAGTACATCACTTCTAATGGGTAGCCCTACTCACGTGATGGCTGATTTAAGGTAAATAATGGATGGGGCTATATTTTCTGATATTCAAAGAGTTAAGGTTTGTTGGGCTGAGGAGATGAAAAAGTGAGAAAATAGAAAATAGTTAGAATGAGGGACAAGAAAAAGTGAGAAGATAAAAAAGAGTTAAAATGATGAAAAAGTAAAGGGATAAAAAAATCTTTTTTATTTGGTTGAGCAGAAAAATGAGGATAGAAAAAATAGTTTATATAAATTTACTCTTATACTCCTGCAATTTGTTTTATTTTTCTTTATAATTACATTATATTATATATGACAATTATAGAGGAGCCTTCCATCATTTGGTTAAAAAATAAATACCACCATTGATTCAAAAAAGTTTAAAGAAATAAAAAAGCTATTGTTAAACACAAAAACAACCTTCGAGACTTGGTTAAATAAAAAGGCCACAGTTTGATAAAAGAAAGAAAACACGTTGAAAGAAAAAAAAAACCTATTTTTTTATAAAAGAAAGAAAATAGAAAGACTAATAATTTAAAAAAAAAAGTTACTATTTGTGAAACGAAAGAAAACACGTTAAAAAAAATAAAAAATAAAAAATAAAAAAAGAAAATGAACTGAACCTGTGAACCTAAAACACAACACCGGCACAGTGAAGGGAAGGGCACATTTAGTAATTTGCCATCTACCCCTCTCCTCTACCATATTCTCCTATAAATCACTCCAATTTGGAGAGGTTTCTTTTTGATAGCACAAGAAGAAAATGCATAGGTCCCACCAAAATCCCTTCTATTTTTCCCCATTACTAAACAACCCCACAAATTATTTTCTTTTGTATTCTCTCCTCTATTTTTCATCCTCCCACTTTTTATCCCAACCAAACAGGCCCTTAGTGTTAGTTTTGTTATTAGCAATGAGCATGAAGAATTTATGGGGCAATGTGCTCATTGGAAGCAATTGGATTCTGCAAAGGATGCGGAAGCACTAGCGGCTCTAGGCTTTTGAATTTTTATAAAGCACTAATCTCCAGTTTGAATGGAGAAGGAGGGAAGGGGAGTAGGGAAGAGTTGGCTAAAAATTAGCCTAATTTTAAGCCAACTCCCCTCTACTCCACCTCTTTTGTTCTCCATCCAAACTGGGCGCAATATCCAAAGAAATTGATATGGCTAAAAATGGACATTTGTACAAGTTAACAGCAAGGAGTATGGCTAATCTTTTGCGCGTTGTGTCCTCATACTGAGAAATTATTAGGTCTACTAAGAGGACTCTTGGAGTGTCTTCCTCATTAATGAGATGATGCCACTTATACAAATGTGACTTAGTTTCCTAATCACATTAAGATATAAGAATAAAATAAAAATAAAATAAAAAAATCACAAATCGCTAGGTGATGTTATATTTGCATAAGTGACAAAGTTTTGTTGGTTGGGACTTAAAAGAACCTTGGAAGACCACTTCTCCAGTTCCTACAGTTCCCGATGTACAATGTAATTTTTCACACCAATAAGTAAAAAATGGGTCGTTCAATATTTAGCTATTTAATCTAGACTAGTAGATGGCCAACAGGTTTGGCTAGAAGTTGTGCTAAGTATTCTAGACTAGTAGATGACCAACAGGTTTGGCTAGAAGATGTTCCATCACTCCTATCTAGCTGTCTAAATTTGGATATACATGTTGATTAAGTTAATGGCTTTTATATTTGTTCTAAGAAAAAAAGATTGAAGTTATTTTTGTTTTGCTATTTACATTTTTAAATTTTAATTTTAGCTCATCACATCTGATTTCTTTTTTATATTGACCATGATGATTATATTTGTTAGTAATTTGACCTTTAAGTGCCAAATAAATATTGCCTATTAAGACATGTCATTCATGTAAGTCAATTTATGTCAGTAATTTGACTGTTAAGTGCTAAATAAATGTTGTCCATTAATACATGTTACCCATATAAGTCTATTTTTGTTAATAATATGACTGTTAAGTATCAGATAAGTACAATTCATTAAGAGGTACAAATCACCTATACAATACTAGGTGTCACAAGATTATTAAGAAAAATAGACCGACATGAGTAATATGAAATGGAATCCAATATATATGGCCAAAATAAAAAAATTTAAAACATAAATGATAAAAATAAAAATGTTTTACTAACATATACTCTAAGAGCATACACTAGTAAATAATTTTAGGAAACATTTTATGGGAAACTGAAAAAGTGAATAACTGTTTTGACAACTTTTTCAATTCTTCATAAAAACTTTCTTAAAGTGGATGATTAGTGTATGCCAAAACCTAACCAGACCCAAAATTAAAATAACCTAAAATTTTAAGGAAAAAATAGTATTTTAATACATATTATATCACAATTTAAAAATCAATTTACAGTAATCTTGTGAACTGCAGACGCAGGCTTTGATCAACTTCTAGATGTTCCAAAAAAGAAAAACAGAGTACTTTTATCAACTCAATAATTCAGTTTCAGCCTTCCTCAATGGTACTATCCAATAAAAATATGGTCAAGAAAAACAACGGGAAAGAAGAGGAAAAATCAGGGAGAAAAAAACAGAGTACTTTAATCAACTCAATAATTCTGCCTCCCACTATTTTTATTTTATTATTATTATTTTTTTTTTGGCTTAATACTACACGCCAGAACCAAAAGACTATCTAATAATTCAAAAGATTCAAAAGTGCATGTCTGCCTCCCACTATCTAATAATTCAAAAGATTAATTCCAAGTTGTGGATCTAGAATTTTCAAAAAGCAAAACAAAAATAATTGTAAAGCATTGATTGGTCACCCAAATTATGAATAGATAAGGTAACCACAAAGACTTCCATGCTTACTTATTTATTGTTTTTGTTACGTGTAAATGTCTATTACTCTTTGAAGTTTGAACAGTTACTTAATCTCTTCCACATGCATTTTATCTTCTTTCTAATATACATTAGAAAATTACAATTAAGGATGAATTCCTTATGAGTGTCTCTAATAGTTGCTTAAAATATTTAAATTTAGAACTTCATGAATCACAAGAGGTTTTAGAAAATTACTGTGCCAATCCTTTAAGGCTCCGTTTGGGAGTTCATAAGGGAATGGAATGAAATGCAATTGAATAATCATAAGAGAATGGAAAGGAATAGAATGGAATGAAATATATTTAAGTAAGGGAAATGAATGGAAAAGAATGGAATGGAATGGAATTAAGTAACCTTGATTGGATGTTTTAAAATAAAGGAATGGAAATGAATGAAAATGAATGGAATGTAAGTAATCTTGTTTGAGAGTAACATGGAAAGAATGGAATTGAATCATTTTATGACAATATTACTATTAGACCCCTATTTTAAAATAAATAATTGAATATATAGGAGTAATTTGGGAGTTTTAATAAAAAAATCATTAAATTTAATTTCATTCCCTCCCATTCCTCCCAATTTCGAGGGGAATGAAAATTTGAGGTTTTAAGGGAATAGAGAGGAATGAGTGTTCCCTCCTACCCATTCCATTCCCTCCTACTTAAACTCCCAAACAAGGGAATGGACTTTCCATTCCCTTCATTAAAACTCCCAAACAAGGGAATGAAAGAATATTCTAAAATGATTCTTTTCATTCCTTTCCATTCCCTCCTCCCAAATGAGGCCTAAGATTTTTCAGCTTAAATTGGAAGTATAGTTCAATGTTGATGACATCAATAATATCTATCTAGCAACACTTATTTGTAAATTTTACAACATTTTTTTTAGAACTCCCAAACAAGGGAATGAAAGAATATTCTAAAATGATTCTTTTCATTCCTTTCCATTCCATTCCATTCCATTCCCTCCTCCCAAATGAGGCCTAAGATTTTTCAGCTTAAATTGGAAGTATAGTTCAATGTTGATGACATCAATAATATCTATCTAGCAACACTTATTTGTAAATTTTACAACATTTTTTTTAGAGAGAGTTTCAACCTATGACGTCTGCTTCTGATAATAGCTCTTTATTATCAGACCAAAACACCAATCAGTTTTGGTGTAGGCGGGGATTGAACCCCAGATCTCTTATACAACCATCAGAGACTTTACCAGTTGAGTTAACTGGAACCCACGTAAATTTTACAACATTTTAAAACACTATATAGTGCTTATGTTTTTTAAATTAAGGTGGGAATGATATGAACACTAACAATACTCTTTGTATATAGTTAATTAATATTGGCTCAAATTAGTGACATTTAAATAGGATTGTGGATTCAAGAGATTTTATGCATATATGCTCGTTAGAGTATAGACTTGATCCAGCTTACTTGTATCGCGTTTTTCAATATTTTTTTCTTTTTACATAAAAAGTTTGCTCATAAAATATATAGATTAAAATTTTATTATTTTTATTTAAAAACAAAAAGTCAATGAGCAAGAAAAGAAACTCTCTTCTGTTGAGGTCCATTAAAAGACTTTTCCTATTCTACTTTCCTTCATTTCTCTTGTCCTCTAAAATCATTTTCGCATCATCTTTTGTTTCGTCAATCTTTACACTCTCACTTTGGTTTTATTTTGCTCAACTTTTCAAAGAAAAAAAGAGTTTGATACTTTCTACTTTACGCCATTAATTTACCTCTCAGTTTGGTTTTGCTTTGCTCTAGTTCTTATAAAAAAATTAAAAAAATTAAAAAAATATAATAGTAAAGAGTGAGATTTTTCCGACTTTTTACCTTAATCTTCGTTGCAGTTTTTTGTGTTATCATCCTCGTCCCATCATTTTAATCTTACTTTGCTTCACTTGAATCACTTCTCAAAAGAAGAAGAATAAAATAAAGAAAGAAGAAGAAGAAAAGTCCAGCTAGCTTAATCGTCACCGCTGCTCTCATTTACTATAGCCACTATCCTTGATCTGCTAAAATAAGAGAGGTACTTCCTTTTAGTTCCTCAATTTGATTTTTATTGCAGTTTGTTAACTGATTTACTTTTTCTTTTTTAATTTTCATTTTAGTTTGTTCTACTTATCATTTGTCAAGACAGGCAAGGAAGGAAAAAGAAGAAGGAAAGGAAATTAAGAAAGAGCGAAAGAAGGAAGAAAGAAAGGAAAGAACAAGATGTCATCTACTGTTTCCCATTTTCTGATACTCAGCATAGTGACTGTCCGAGTCTAAAACAACCTGCGGCTCTGATTCGATATCCTAAAGAGTACGGCGATCGAGGTAACCTTCTTATTTCTTATTATCTCATTCATCCTTTGACATGGTTCTTTGCTGTCGTAATCACTGTAGTCTGTTACTAATTTGGTGCTTAATTATGGATCTAATAGCTGCCCTTAAAATAAAAATTTATAATAAAAAAATGGCAAAATAGGAGATAGGGATTAAGAAAAGTGTTAAATTACCAATTTTTTCAAAATTTTAAATTATTAAAATATAATAAATTTAATTATTTAACTACATACTTTCAATAAAGAAAAAGTTTTTAAGCATAAACAAAATAAGAAACAAATAATTTTAAAAATCTAGCAAATTCTCCTATTAAACATCATTTTCTATTTCTTTTTCTTAAAGAGAGGGTATAGAGGAATTTTAATTCGGGTTCTCCCATGAGAGAAACCAGCAGTTCTACTAAGCAATAAATATTTAAAATTAGGCATAGCTCACGCATTGTGGGTATATATTATTAACTAAAATTTTGTTTTAAATAATATAAAAGCCTTTTATAGCTCTATTATTCATTACAACTAAAACAAATATAGCATAAAAATTTAATATTTGACTTGGAATGGAGAAAAAAAATGCAAAAGAGTCGAACAATACACATCAAATTCTTTATAGAATAGATACTAACCAAAATCTTTCAAAAATTGAAACAAAAAAGCAATTGTTAATATCTTTTCAATTAAATTCATCATCCAAACCAAAAGATTTTAATCAAATCCATGACTAGTGTACACAATTTTAAGACCTTAACACTATTTGATAATTATTCATGAATGTTTGTGACACATCCAATTCTTTCTTATGAGCACATAAAAAATAATTTCACCAAATAAAATACAATCCAATGTTCTTAAGTTGTTCTATTTTTTTTTTTTTTGAGAAAAAAAAATGGAGGTGTTTATGGTTATATTAAACCCCCGGGTTGATTTAAGTTTTAGATTTAAAGTATAAATGACTTACCCTACGATAAATTTTTAAAAATAGGTTCGCTTTTTATGGCATTTTACTTTCTTAAATTATAGAAATAAGATAAAGAAGGAAGTCCAAATGATAAAATTTTAAAGAACAGTAGAAATGGTTAATTAATTAGTGTCATTTTTTAACTGGATCAAACCCTTGAAGACATTCTTCCATCTAAATTGATTTTGAATGATAACCGTTGGAAGATGAAAATGCTTTTTTTAGAGGCGATAGACCTAATATATTACATAAGAGCATTCACATCGTTATCTTCATATTATTCTATTTTACTATCTCAAAAGCTACTTTATCAATTATATCATACCATTTTATAATACATCCAACATCATAACTTTTATTTTCCTATACAATACATTAAAATAATATATCTACCCAATAAAATATATAACCCAAAATCATCACTCTCCTCTATTTAATTTCTGTCTCTGTCTCTCCCTCTCTCTCTCTCTCAACCTCAATCTCACCACCGGGAATAAACCCAAAACCCAACACAACCACCCTTCAAACCCAACCACCCCACCACCTGCCAACCATCAACAACACCACCACCACCTGCCACCACCATCATCAACAACACAACCACCATCTCAAAAGCTATTTTATCAATTATATCATACCATTTTATAATACATCCAACATCACAACTTTTATTTTCCTATACAATACATTAAAATAATATATCTACCCAATAAAATATATAACCCAAAATCATCACTCTCTTCTATTTAATTTCTGTCTTTGTCTCTCCCTCTCTCTCTCTCTCAACCTCAATCTCACCACCGGGAATAAACCCAAAACCCAACACAACCACCCTTCAAACCCAACCACCCCACCACCACCACCTGCCACCACCATCATCAACAACACAACCACCACCTAAACCCACCACCCCACCACTGCTGCACCACCCAAATCAACCCAACAAATCACAACAAACCCATACCAAAATCACCCAAATCAATCCAGCAAATTACCAACATAACCCACTGCCACTACTAGCAATCCAAACACAACACAACCCATTGCCATCAAGCCAAATACCAGATCGGGACCAAAACCCACCACTACATGAATCAAAACCCACTATAATCTCCAAGAATCAAACCCATAGAAAAAACCCATACCAAAACCCATCCAAGAATCAAACCCATAGAAGAAAAAATTACAATAGATCAAACCCACTGAAATAACCACCACGAATCTCCACTGCAAACCCACTGCCAGCAAGCCAAACCACCGATCTCAACCCACATCAGCCACCACACACACAACACTGAAACCAAAAAGAAAAAGAAAAGAAAGATAAAAAAGAAATTAATCAATTTTTTATTAAAAAAATATACATAATTCTTCAATTGCTACAACTAGTTGACGTTGTCGATCAACCCAAAATTACACCATTTAGCCACCCTTGATGATACTCAATTTCCAAAAAAAAAAAAAAGACTCGCCCACATGTGTTTCTCTGTTTGGCTGTCAAAATAATGAATATTGCTGATCTCCATGCCGATATAAGAGAGGGGAAGGAGTGAGTGAGACAGAGACAAAGTGTGTTGGGAGAGAGGGAGGGAGGTTGGCTTGAGAATAGAGAAAAGTGATTCAGATTTCAAAGAGAGAGAGAGAGAGAGAGAGAGAGAGAGAGAGAGGAGAAATTAATAAAATGTGTGGTTCAAGTTTTACAAGTTGCTACAGTACCATCATACATATAAGACGATACTATAGCACTATTGTAAAAATTTTTGCAATTAGAAGACCAGGTAATGCATGTTATTTGTACTTTGATGCTATAATATACTATAATTTGCCATTTACAAGTCCAGATGTGAATGCTCTAAGAGCATTCACGGCAGTGGAGCTAAATTTTTAGCAATTTAGCTCCACCAAAAGTTACTTTATCTATTTTACCTACACACATGCTGCAGCAGTGGATCTATTTTAGCTTTCAACATAATAAAATAATATATTCATCACAATAAAATAATATTTCTACTACAATTAAATAATAATATTTCTACTACAATAAAATAATATATCACCACCACCACTACCACACAGCACAAACATCCTCCACCACCACCTCCACCACCACCACTAGTAGCAGTCCACAGCAGAGAAAAAAAAAAAAAAAAAAAAACCCAAATCCTCAATCCACTCCCTGTCCCGTTACGCCAGCGCCGTACAACAAAGCTCAGGTCAGCTCGCCAAAGTCGCCATAGGCGTGAGTCCCTCCAAGGCTCGCCGCATGGCTACCTACGTCTCCACTTTGATTTGCTAGGTCGAGTATGGAACAGACCGCAGAGCCACCGCGGCTTTGCACGACTGCTTCACCAATTTCGGCGACGCGGTCGACGAGATCCGCGGCTCGCTAAAGCAGATGCGTCAGCTCGGAGCCGCGGGTTTGGGAGTGGAGTCTTTTGGGTTTCAAATGAGCAACGTGCAGACGTGGATGAGCGCTGCCTTGACCGACGAGGACACCTGTATGGATGGGTTTGAAGATGTGGCTAATGGGTCATTGAAGAGTGACGTGTGTGATCGGGTGACGAAGGTACATAAAATCACAAGTAATGCGCTTGCTTTGGTGAACAGCTATGTTGCCCAGGGGACACCTTGATGAGCGAGAGAGATGAGAGCTTGATGAGTGAGGGAGATAAGTGCTTGATGAGTGGGAGAGATGAGAGCTCTGATGAGTGCACGGTGGAGATAGAATAAAAGAATGAAAAAAAATAAAGTGAGTTTTATTATTTTAATCGGGAGTTGGATTAAATTTTTTTTTTTTTTAGATGAGTGCTATAGTGCACATCTATAAATAGATGTGCACTGTAGCAAATCAGCTAAATTTTATGGATTTGGCTCCACTGTTGCAAGCCTTTTTTGGTATATTGATGGAGTTAAAATAGCATTATAGCTTTTTAGCTCCACTGCTACAAATGCTCTATGGGCCAAGCTAGGGAAAAAATTATGCTGAGTTATTAGATTAAAAGTAGTTCTAGCTTCTGGAATACTCAAAGATTCAAAGAAAATTAATATACTACAAAAGAACATAACATCACGAACGCTACTCAAGAACCAAAATATACACCAACACAATGAAAAACCCAAAATAGAATGTAGATAACAAAAAAAAAATCATCACATAAAATAACTGAGCAAAAATCATATTACCAAAAGAACTAAAAATAGACAATAAAACAGAGTAGCAATCTAGTGAGAGCATTGAGAGAACAAACCAAGAAAGCAATAATTTAACGACCAATCTACAGCAATACACTTTAGGGCAAAAGGGAAATTACTCGTGTCGGATGCCATTGCCATGTGACCTTTGTCCTTTGGAATTCTTAGACTATGATTAATGTTGAAGAATTACCAAAAAAAAAAAAAAATTAACGTTGAAGAAAAAAGTAAGTTAAATATTTTTTTAATTAATATCTAGATATATATAAAATGGTACCATTTAAAATTTTCCATGAGGTCCCACAAAATATTGAACCAACCTTGTAAAAATAGGAGTTAGGACATCAAACGGTGTGAGAATTTACTTGTCAACAGCGTAATTTACTGTTAGATTTGATATCATATTTATCCCAAAAAAAAAAAATCCTATTAAATTTGATTTTGGGAATTATTATTTTCACACTTCTTGTTATTTTTGGACCAACTTCTGTAATATGATGGAACGGATAAAGGATATATGATCATAAGTATTTCAAACTAAGAAAAATAATGCCACCACATGTACTTTAGATTCCATATTAGCTAATAATTAGTGTCCCTAAAAAAAGAGGCTATATCTATGGGGATTCGGGTTTGGGTTCGGGTTCAGGTGCGGGTGCGGGTGTGGTGTGGTGACTTGGCAATTTTTGAAAAAGTAAGGTGTGGTGCTGCAGAATATGTTTTTTTAAAAATTATTGAAAATATTTTTATTTATATTTTCTATATTTTGGTAAACATACATTTTCATATAATTGTAAACATATACCAATTTAAAAGCAATAGTAGATAATAATTAAAACATGACATTCATAAATTAGAATGCAACCCACAAGTTTGAAACTAAAAAATTTCATGATGTTCGGAAATTAGAATACAACCACAAGTTTGAAACTAAAACAAAATAAAAGATAAGTGTTCAAGATAATCAAATACAAATGTCATCATCATTTTCAAGATCAATAGTTTCATTTTGAACTTCACTTTCACTAGTAGTAACACTAGTGCTAGCATTCCTAATAACCATGGCCTCTAACTATGGTTCATCAAGTGTAAAGGTAGCATTCTCAAAAATTCTAGCTCCTTCATGTATGTCACTCTTATTCCAAGAGTCTCTTGCAATATCCCATATCTTTGTTGCTATATTTACCTACTCCTCATGGTGCCTTGACAAGAGTTGAAGATTAGAATGCACATATACCAAATCCTCAGCATGTGCAGGAGCCATTTTGTTTTTTTTTAAGGAATGAATGAATTTGTATGTGCTCCAATTCCTCTCAGCACATGAGGATGAACAAAGTTGTCCAAGAAGTTTAAAGGCAGGAAACCTCTCTCCTGAAAATGTATCAAACTCAATTTTCACCATCCTTAATTCATTTGCATCTTCAAAGTATCGCTCTAAACTCTTGCTCCTTTCTACAAAAATTTTCGTAGCATATCATAAATAGGTCTTGTGAATTCAATGATACAATCAACAACATCCCACTGATGATCACTTAAAAATCAAATCTTTCACTTTTTGAGCTTTTCCAACATCATCCTTCCTATAAGAAGCCCATTAGTCACTAATGGCCATGGCTTGAAGGCCTCTTTTTATCAACTTCAACCTTTTCAGCATGACAATAACTGAAGCAAATCTAGTATCAACAACTTGGAGCAGTTTTAATGGACAAAATTCATTAAAGATTGCCAACCTCATTGAATGGTTCATGATAAAAACACGTAAGAAGGATGCATCATTAGCAACACGTATAATCCAACTACGTTTCTCATATGTAACTTCATTCTTTTCAGTGTTTTTTTCTGCACAAATATTTTTCAAAGCTAGATTGAGAGTGTGGACAACATATGTTGTCCAAAATATTTTGGGATACTAACCATCAATAAGAGCTCCAGCAGCCTTCATCACATTAGCTTTATCAGTGATGACTTGGACAACTTTTTCATATCCAATCTCTTTTATAGCATCCTTCAACAACTCAGTAATAAAATGTTTGTCTTTGTACTCACTTGACCCACCAATTGCCTTTATAAACATTGGATCCCCATCTGATGCAACCATTATATTAATAAGAGGTCTTCTTTGTGTATTTGACTATCTACCAAAAACTATACTTACACCATTTGCAAGCCAAGAGTCCTTAATTAGTTTCAAAAGTCTTTCAACATTTGCTCTTTCTTTTTGCAAAAGTGTTCTTCTCAAGGCATTGTATCCAGGAGGAACATAACTTGGAATGTTATGGGCAGCAGCATATGCTTAGAAATTACGATAATTTGGGTCCCTTGCAAAGTGAAATGGAAGCCCACCAATATAAAACATCCTAGCAATTCTACTGTTCAATTCAGCTCTAGCACTATTCTGGAATGCTCTCTCCAAAGGAGAATTCGCAATTATCTTCCTCCTCTTACCATCAACCACTGCATCTGTACTATCACTCCCTTCCTGTCCCTAGAATGAGGGAATAGGCCCAGGGAGAGGTGGGGGGGGGGTGGGTAAGGGAATTCAACTTTTGCGTTCTCGCTCTAACTTATCATTCTCAACCTAATCATGCACTCTCTGCATTTACAATCTATGGCCTGATGTCACTTTCATACATGCTTTAATACCTTTACCACTAATTTTTAATAAATGAGCCTTAACCCTAGAATAGGATCCCACAAAAGTTCCATCACACTTAAAATGTGTGTTTCCAACTGATTTAGAAGTAGAACCAACAGGTTTTTCCAATTTAGTTACATACTTCCAAAGAAGACCTTCATTTGATGAAGGTTTTGTGCTAGTAGCTTCATCCATTGAAAATTCAATAATTTCAATTTAAGTTGTTTGACCTACAAATAATTTGACAAATATATAATAACTAAATAAGAAATCAAGTAATCAATTCAAGTCTCAACATTACAGCTTATATAAAAAATTAAAAAAATCAGATAGTAGATACATATTGAGAGACAGATATATAATGAGCAATAGAGCATGTGAGAGTATAATGGAGAGTTAGAATGAAAGCAAAATACCTGAGTAAGCTTGGGACTTGGGTCAGTGAGCTTGAGGCCGAGAGATGACAAGTGAGCTTAGGCAATGAGGCAAAGGAGAGATTTTGAGTGAGTGGCCGTGGGTTAGGGAGTGAGAGAGGTAAGACGGAGAGTGAGAGAACGAGAAAGGCAGAGAAATTTGTCGTTTGAAAGGGATAAGGGTTTTTTTTATTATTTTCTTTTGGTTTAAAGTTGCTTCAAAGTTCAAAACGCTGAGTTTTGTATTGTTATTATTTTTTTACTAGAATTTCAACTTGATTCAAAGTCGGCTTTGACCTGATTTGGCTTGTTTTTGCCAATACGGCCTGATTCTGCCTAAATTGGCGCAAAACTGCAAACAAAAAAAAGGACATGCCACTGACCCGTGTGTAGCGGCGTCAACTGCCGCATAGCTCGTCCGTGCGTGTCGGGTGCGGGTGTGGAGGCCTTGCAGCTGCACCCATGCTTCCTAGGGCTATATTAGATTTTGAACAAGATATAGCTAAAAGCCTTATATCTCTCTGACTCTCACTGTTGTAAGCTGCACCTTCAGAATTAAAAAACAAAAAACAAAGTAGATGCCTTCTTCCTACCATCTTATGGGCAATAATCTATTTTTTGTAATAATAAAATTAGAAAAAAAGGGACAATAGTCCATTGGTTCACAGCTTATCACAATCTGCCGCATTAGTACTATAACCCAATATAATTCTCTAAGAGCATTCCCAACAAAGAAGGTACAATCGCTAAAAATTGATTTTAGCAACTTTTATTTCACAAAAAACACACTAGGTTGCTATACTCAAAATTTTAACAACTGAGCTACAGTTGGCTGGTATAAATAACAGGCTACTGTGGCTCAACACTTAAATAATAATAATAATATTTTAATACTTCTCTCTCATTTCTTCTCTCTTTTCTTCCTTCTTTTCCTCTCACCGTACTCATTTTCTTCTCTCTTTTCTTCTTTCTCTCTTCTTCTTTCACCGGCCTTTGGCTTTCTTTCACCCCAAGAGAAAAACTTTGAGATTTTGGGTTTGGGTTTGAGCAAAAATCAAAAGAAATTGAATTTTGGGTTAGAGGAAACCTTGAGATTTTGGGTTTGGGTCTGAGCAAAAATCAAAAGAGGTGGGGCTGGTCGGAGTGTGGTGGTGGTGGTTGGTTGTGGGTTTGTGGAGGATGGCCAGTCGGAGCGTGGTGGTGGCTGGTTGTGGGTTTGTGGAGGTGGGGCTGTGGGTTTGGGATTGTGGAGGTGGGGTTATGGGTTTGTGGAGGTGGTGAGTGTGGGGTTGTGGGTTTTGAAGGATGGCCGGTTGGAGCGTGGCAGTGTTTGGTTGTGGGTTTGTCGGGGGTGGGGTTGTGGCTTGCTTCAGACGAAAGAGAAGAAAAGAGGAGAAGGAACAGAGAAATGAATAATTAAAAAAAAGAAAAAAAAAAAAAAAGAATGGGGGAGAGAAATGAATAAAAAATGAATAGTTTTTTTAGGTAATGTAAAAAATAGAAAATTTGAAGCAGGGTATATTGTAAGTTGTGTTGATAAAATAGCTTTTTTAAGTTGTTAAATGTTAAAAATTTTTCCATTTTTATTGTGAATGCTCTAATTAGCTGTAAAATTGTAAATGTTGTCAGCTTTCAGCTTTCTTGTGTGTTGCACTAACGGCACGTGTGAAGACGGTAGGAGACCATTATCTTCAGTATGTTAATGTCATTTACGTTGGCTTCTTTTGTCCTTCAATTTGATTACACTTTTCCTCTAAAAAAAATTAACAAAATTTGTTTACACTTTCGTTGTTGCCATCGTTTTTAATTGGCCTTTATTTGCCTATACTCTCAAGACAGCAGCAATTGAAAATGGAGTTTCTTACGGAGACCGTAAAAGTATTCGTTGAAAAAACTGTGGGTTACACAATTGCAGCAGTCGGACGTCAGATGGGTTATCTTCGCTACAAAAAAAATGTTGACAATCTAAATAACAAATTTGACGATCTCAAAGGTGCTAGAGATGGTGTGCAGCGTAAGGTTCAAGCTGCTAGTTACAATGTAGAAGAAATTGAAGCTAACGTCCAGAGGTGGCAGACACGTGTTCAGGGGATCACTGCAGAGGTAGAAGAATTCTTTGAAAAGGAAGGCCAAGCAAAGTTGAAGTGTTTTAATTTGAAGGCCCGTTATCAGATTGGAAAAAAAGCACACAAGATGGGATTGGCTGTCAAGGAACTCAAGGATGAGGCGGACACGTTCCATACAGTAGGCCACCGTGTCCCTATAGATGGGGGTACTACTATTTCTACTAAAGGTTATGAGGACTTTGAATCAAGAAAATCAATTTTTGACGGAGTTATGAAGGCTCTAAAAGATGATACTATTCCTGCCATTGGGGTTTGTGGGATGGGCGGCTTGGGCAAGACCATGCTTGTTGGAAAAATTGCAACACAAGCCATGAAAGACAAGTTATTTGAAAGGATTGTTACAGTAGTTGTATCCCAAACTCCAAACTTGAAACAGATTCAGAAAGAAATTGCAAAAGAATTACAGTTGAAGTTTAAAGATGAGGACACTGATTTTCAACAAGCACATTTGCTACGTGAGCGGTTGAAGAAAGAAAAGATCCTTTTAATTGTAGATGATATTTGGAACAAGATTGACTTGGATGCTCTTGGAATTTCTCTCGGGGACGATCGCAAAGGAAGCAAACTATTGCTAACATCTAGATTTCGAGATGTATTAGTCAATGATATGGATGCTGAAAAGATATTCCAAGTTGAAGTTCTATCAAACGAAGAAGCTAAATTCTTGTTTGTAAAGATAGTGGGCGATTTTGCTGAAACCTTGAATTTCCAATCTACCATGGTTGAGGTTGTCAAAGAATGTGCAGGCTTACCGATTGCAATTACAACAGTTGCGAATACATTGAAAAATAAAAAGAACCCAAATGTTTGGAAGGATGCCTTGCAACAGTTAAAAAGGGCAAATCCAACACAGATCAAAGGGATGCACGAGAAGGTATACTTGAGTATAAAGTTTAGTTACAATTTTTTAAGTAAGGAAGCGCAATCTTTATTCTTGTTCTGCAGTTCATTTAAAGAAGATATGGTCATACAAATAGATCTCTTATGGAGATATTTGGTGGGTTTGGACTTCCTTGAAGATGTTTATAAAATGGAAGAAGTGAGGAATAGGGTCCACACGTTGGTCGAAATTCTAAAAGATTCTTGCTTGCTGTTAGAAGGTAAATGGAGTGGTACATTTAAAATGCATGATGTCATTCGTGATGTTGCCATACATATTGCAGACAAAGAAAAGAAAATGTTAACCATAAGAAGTTCAGATGATTCGGAAAAATTGTCCAATATGAAAAAAATGAAAGACTCCATTGGAATCGCACTTTTTGAAGCCAAGTTTAGTGAGCTTCCTCAAAGGTTGGAGTGTCCGCAACTTAACTTCATTATTTTGGGTGATAAAGAAAATTCTTTGCAGATTCCTAATCACATTTTTGAAGGGGCAAAAAATTTAAAAGTTTTAGTTTTGATGAGACTAAGTCTCCCACTTCCTTCATCCCTTTCACTTCTTCAGAACCTCCAGACATTGGCTTTGGTTGAGTGCGATTCAGAAGACTTGGCTTTAATTGGAGAATTGAAGAATTTGAAAGCTCTTGTCCTAGTTGATTCCAAGATTGAGAACTTACCCATAGGAATAAGGCAATTGACTCACCTTCAATTGTTGGATTTGAGAAGGTGCACCGAACTTGAAGCCATTCCATCAAATGTATTATCAAATTTAAAAAATTTGGAAGAAATACACATGAATCAGAGCTTTAATCAATGGCAGGTTGGCGGAGAAATTACAGAAAGAAGCAATGCTAGAGTCTCAGAGTTAGATCATTTATTACACTTGACGACATTATGTATACATATTCCGAATCCCAATATTCTACCAAATGCCTTACTTTTTGATAAGTTGGTGAGATATGAAATATTAATAGGCCCTGATTGGTATTGGAATAGTAATAGCCGTGTTGAGTTTGAAATCTCAAGAACATTGAAAATTGACCTTGATAGAAGCTTACAAGAAGAGGATGGAATTAAAATTTTATTGAAAGGTTGCGAACATCTCACTTTGGCTCCTGGGAAGGGTATTAAAAATATTCTTTCTGAAGTTGATAAGGAAGGTTTTCCACGATTGAAGCATCTTTATGTTCAAAACAGTGTTGAGATTCAATACATCATTGATTCGATATGTGTTGCCTTTCCAGTTTTAGAGTTACTTTCTCTAGTCAATATGATCAATTTGGAAAATATATGCCATAACCAACTTGCAATGGGGTCTTTCCACAACTTGAGAAAGTTAGAAATAAGAAAATGTGATAATTTGGTATTTGTCTTCTCCTCAACCTTGCTCAGGTGCTTTTCGCAACTCCAAGAAATAGAGATTGAGGATTGCAAGGTAATAAGTGCAATTGTTGCAGAGGAAAGAAAACATGGGATACAGGTCAATGATGACATCATTACGGATACAATTGACTTCCCTCAATTGCGTTCTTTAAATCTGAAAAGATTACCAAATTTAATGGGCTTTTGTTCTAATGTTGATTCTCAATCACTTTTCAACAAAAAGGTATTCTTATGACTTATGATTTAATATCCTCTACAGATTGTGATAACCTTCACACGTACACATTTTAGAGTTGAGCATTATACTAAAAGTTGAGCATGAATTTGACTGTCACTTGTGTGGAAATTACTTGCTAGTTATTCATTATTGCAAAGTCAAATCCCTTAGATATCATGATTAGGACTTTCATTTTGATGGAAAGTATTGATTCTATTAACATCATTTACTTCCCACAAATTACTAGATTGACGTAATTTGCTTACGAAATTTCCTTATGAGGGAATATGTTAGACAAACACGTATCACACCAATCTTCTTATTAGTCAACAATTGATTTTCTTTGTGCATGTCAAATTACTTCAATCATGTCCTTTTTATTTCCTTACTTAACTTATTTGATCATTTGTAATATAATTAGATTGTTTAAATTAGTTTGTTTATTTACTAGTGTTAAGGTCCAAACTAAGTTTGTTAACCATAGAAATCTAGAGGGAAATTGTATATATATTTTTATTGCCGTTTTAAGCTTCAATAAAACTTAAACTACCCCCATTTTCAACTCTCATTCTCGTTTAAAACAAAAACAAAAACAAAAAAAAAACAAACAAGTCTGGTTGGGTCGGGTGCTCATTACCCAACGGGACGGGAAGAGAAAAATTGTTGCTAAAGTGGTTTGGGTATGAGTGCAAACATTAAAATCGGATGCAATGGGTTTGTGCCAGTGGGGTAGCAATGGGTTTGTGCTAAAGTTGTGTTTTGTTTTCCTTTTCCCCCTTTCTTTTATTAGTTTCTTCCATGTTCTACTTGCTTCGTGGGTTTTAGGAATATAATTTAATTAACTTTTCTCATGTTTGTCTTTATGTCTTATTCTCAACATAAATCTTCTTCTTCTTTGGGTAATATAAAGGTATGTTATTGACTCACTCAATAAACATGCGAGAATTGTAGGTTGCATTTTCTAACTTGGAGAATCTACACATCGATGCCATATATAAGCTGAAGATGTTGTGGCACAATCAACTCGATCTAGATTCTTTTTGCAAGCTAAAACAATTGCGTGTTGATGACTGTGAAAATCTAATAAACATTTTTCAGCCTAATATCTTGAAAAGACTCCCGAATCTTGAAGATTTGCAGATAAGAAATTGCAATTTAGTAGAAGAGGTATTTGAAGTTCGAGGGAAAAATGGTGATGAAATATGTGATATGGTGGTATCCACTCAGTTCAAAGTCTTGAAGTTAATCAATCTACTGAATCTTAAGCATGTATGGTCTTCGGGTCCCCAAGCAATTTTAACATTTCCAAATCTACATGAAGTTGAAGTTTCTAACTGTAAAAGTATGAAAAGTCTCTTTCCAGCTTCGGTGGCCAAAAGTCTTAAACAACTGAAGAAGCTAAAAATACACGATTGTGGATTGGAGGAAATTGTTGCTATGGAAGAAGGATTGGAAACAGTGACTAAGTTTGTGTTCCCACAACTAGTCTCTCTAAGTCTTGAATTGATGCCTAACCTCAAATGTTTCTATCCAGGAAAACACACTATAGAGTGGCCATCACTAAAACAGTTGATGATACTCAAATGCGACAAAGTGAAGATTGTTGCTTTGAATGAATTAAGCTTCCCAAATACAGATGGGTTGGGCCATGATGTTCCGATTCAGCCTCCCTTTTTCCAGATTGAAAAGGTATGGACTTGTACTTGTTTCTTTGTTGACATGGATATAAAATGTTTGCATTGTATAGCTTTTATACTTGATGGACATCGTTTGTTTGACATTTTTTTTCCGTTAAAATGATTTCCACTTTTTTTTTTTTTTTTAATGGGAAAATGATTTCCACTTAATGCTTCATATAAATCTAAATGGAGCTCTGCCGTTTAACCTCTACGAAACTGAATGAAGATATAAATCTAAATGGAGCTCTGCGGTTTAACCTCTACGAAACTGAATGAAGATAGTAAAAATGTTTTTTTTTTTTTTTTTGGGGTGGTTGTACTGCTCCAAAATTTTTTTTTTTCACCAATATCTTTCGGTTACATGCCTTCAATTCTTCCCACCTGAAATATACTTTTTCCCCCTTAATTGTGCACCACCGAGTCCTTAGTCCAATCATTTCTTTTTAACTTTGATTTTATATTTTTATAACTATCCTAACTTGCACTACAACCAAAATCCTTCCTTCATCATTATCAAAAAAAAAAAAAAAAAAAATTCCTTCCTTCATATGATTAAAAAATAAAAATAAAAAGATAAAATATCAATTTTGTCCCTATATTTTTACAAAATTTTGTTTTTTATCCCTAAATTTTACAAAACATTATACTTTTCATCCTTTTGTCTATGTATATTCTTCTGCCTCTGTTTTGCAATCTTGCTTCCTCCGTCTCTTTCTAATCTTGAACCTTTCAGTTTCTCACCTCCCCTCTATTTTTTCACATCTCCAATATATAGCATTGACTCACGGTTTAAAATAATGACATAGCTACATCCCATAATTTTCCAAATTTTATGACTTCTTCCTCTTTTTCCTCTAGGATTCCTCAAACACATCACTTTAGAGCCAATAAAATTTACTTCCCACCCCCCCCCCCCCCCTTTTTTTTTCCTTTTGGGTGTTGGAATCTATTCATTATCATATACATTGCCATTTGCCAATTATTTTAGGTGTGATTTAGTATTTCAACTCTCTTTTTTTGGATTCTCTGCAATTTTCATATTACAGTTGTTAATTGTTTGTGATTGAGAGATATGAAGATTGAGAGCTCACTATATATATGGTTAGTTAGGGATGTACAAAGGAAGACGAAATTAGCATAGGGAGAATCATGTGAGTTAAGGTTAAATCATACCGTTAGTAGAATGAGCATAAAAATGAAGGTCGATTCTGTATTTTACAGCATATTTGAGATTCACTCTGTCCTAAATTTGATCATACAAGAGTGATAATCTTGATTCTTGAGTCACTCACTCTTAAGTCTTAACCCATATGTCACCATGATCTTGACCTTAGTGTAGCAATTCTTTTTCTCTTTGCAAGAAAACTGACGAGATTGATAAATTTTGTTAATGGATGAGAGAGATTATATTATACAAAGTGATAGTCTTGATTCTTGAGTAAGTCACTCTTAACCCATATGTCACCACCATGCCTCTACCAAGTTGCTGTACATTAGATTTCTTTTTGATAGTTGTGGTTTGTTTTTGTTAGAATAATTGTTTGAGTATATATGTTTTTAAGCAAAATTCGTTAGTGAGAGCTGGGAATATTCTTAGGCGTAGGAAATCATTAGGAATTGATACATGGAGGACCAAGAAAGAGTAGGAGGTTATAATAAGTCAAGGAAGAGTGACTCATTGGAGGCTTGATTAACCGAGGTAGCCCAGTGAATGGGAGCATCATAAAAAAATTTCTTAAATGATGTTAGTGATTAACTTTTTTTTTGGACGATGTTTTCTTTGATTATCAAGAATCTTCAGCAAAGTATAAGAAAAGAAAAATGAGTGTCTTATATATTGGTACGTAGAAAGTCTTTATATTTAAATCAAATATATATATATATATATATATATATTTTACAATAAACGGCGCAAAACTCAATTATAGCAATCTACAATTGTATGTAGAGCATTCGGTTAAACATAAAGAGATTCTCTTCATTTAGCCTTCATGCATCTTATCAAAATATTGCAGTTATAACAAAGTATTAATTAATTGCTATATGTTAATGGGATAAATATATTTATTTCAATGTATTAATTATATGTATATGGTTAACTAATTATTTATAAATAGATTTATATAGTTATTCTTTAAAATTGATATAAGAAATAATTTATTTGGAGTACTTATTATAAAAATATATTTGAAAGTATAGCATAACTCCTCATCAAAAAGCAATATATATATAATAACACATGATACTAGAATACAAAAATATTTGTGTGCTTAATTTCGCCAAAATATAAAAATATTTGTGAATTTATCAAAGTAAAATGTTAATATTTGTAACAATTGTCCTTTCCAAAACAATTTACACTTCCTAACATCTCTTAATGACATATAATATATATACATATAACCAACAATTGGAAAAAAAAACCAATAAAGACATCTTTTTTTTAAGAAACAAACACACATACACACACAAAGAAGAGATAAAGGGGTTCTAACACAAACACATACCACAAACTCCACTCAAAAGCCATAGTAAAAAAAAAAAAATATATATATATATATATATATTTAATTTAGTAACACACAACCAAAAATATAAATAAAAGTGATTGTCCTCGATCTTATGTTAGTGGATATAAATAAATATTTGCATTTTAGTTATATTAATTTTAACAATATTCAATTTCTCCAATTTTTTTAGTGAAATATAATATAATTGAAATTAATTCTCTAAATATTATACCACATAATAGATATTATACATAAGCAAGGCGATAATTCATTCAAATATTAAAGATTTACCGCACATTTCATGGAACTTTTTTTTTTTTTTTTAGAAACACATCACGTGGAACTTGGGCAGTTATTACTTATTTATGAACTCTATGGAGTAATTTTTAATAATGAAAATTATCATATATTTAGTAAAGATGTATATATAACGTAAGGAAATATTAAATTACTATTAAAAGATTTTAAAGTGTTTGCATTAGAGTTTAGAGCTAGATTGACATTGTCTTATGCACAAAGTGCTTGAGGATCTAGAGAGGAAAGGGTTCAAGATGTGAAGTTAGTAGCATATTTTAATAATTTTTGAGGAAAAAAAAAGAGTCTAGCAGACAAATGTATAGATGGATGTGATACTAGTATAATCATTTCATAAATGATATACCAAATAATTTAATAAAAAATTGGGACCATTAACAACTTCTCTCTCTCTCTCTCTCTCTCTCTCTCTCTCTCTCTCTCTCTCTCTCTCTCTCTCTCTCATATATTATATATACTAGGCTTATCACACACGCTTTGCGCGTGCAATAATACTTTTATTTATTTATTTGTTTTCTTGGTTTAGTGTTTCAATGTTTAAAAGTAATATATAAATAACTGTGTGTATCTTTTTTTAAAGAAAGAGGTAAAATAACATGAGATAATATTTAAAAATGAGATAAAGATTCTTCTTAAAATATATATATATATATAGATAATGTCCTAAATTTTAGGCTTAATAGAAAAGATGAAAAAAAAAAAAAACCTAAAACTTAGGTATGGGCCCGTTTGGTAAAAGATTTCTAGTGTCGTTGTTTAAGTTTTGTGGAAATGGGTGAAAAATGTGTAGAAATATGTATTGTGTTTAAACAACAGTTTTTGTTGTTTAAAATTATTTAACTAAAAGATAGAGGTATTTTAGAGAGTCTAATAATTTGTGTAAGAGTATTTTAGTACGCACACACTAGCCTTATCATGCGCTTATGGATAGTGTGTCTATGTATATATACATATATACACACACACTAGCCTTATCATGCTCTTATTTAGTGGTCCTATATTGTAGAAAAAAATGTATTTTTATTTTATATATATAATTTTTATTTTGATAATCAATTTATAATTGGATAAAATAAATTTGAAAATCAACAAGATAGTGGCCCTATTTTTTGTCTCTAATTAAACTTAGGGATGTAGAGGCATTTTTAAACAAAAAAAATGAGGATCCTAAAGAGAGAAAGCCCTTTAAATAGTAGTAGTAGTAGTGTGTGTCTATATATATTACCTAAACAATTTGCCCCAAACTCACGAGATTTTACATAACCAAATTCAATTTTGAGAGCAATCGCTAGTTTGTTTCATTTTTCCTCAGTTCTTTCATTAGTTTGCTCCATGTTGTACTGGCGTCGTGGTTTTTTAGAATATAATTTAATTTTAACTTTTCCCATGTTTGTCTCTGTCTTATAACCAACTTAAATCATCTTCATTCTCAAAAAAAAAAAAAAAAAAAAAGAAACCTTAAATCTTCTGTTTCTCAATTATTTTGGTAATATAAAGGTATGTTATTGACTCACTCAATAAATATGTGAGAACTGTAGGTTGCATTTTCTAACTTGGAGGATATATGCATCAGTGACAAAGATAACCTAAAGATGTTGTGGCACAATTATCAACTCGTTCCAGATTCCTTTTGCAAACTAAAAAATTTAGGCGTTGCAAGATGTAAAAATCTGATGAACATTTTTCCACCTAATATGTTGAGAAGACTCCAAAATCTTGAAAATTTGGAGATAAGGGATTGCAATTCGGTAGAAGAGGTACTTGACATTAGGGGGGAAAATGTTGATGAAATATGTGATACAGTATCCAATAAGTTGAAAGTCCTGACTTTATTCAATCTTCCGAAACTTAAGCATGTATGGAGTTTGAATGTCCAAGCAATTTTGACATTTCAAAATCTGCATAATATTAAAGTTTCTAACTGTAAAAGTTTGAAAAGTCTTTTTCCAGTCTCAGTGGCCAAAAGTCTTGAACAACTTCGGTACCTGGAAATACACGATTGTGGATTGGAGGAAATCGTTGCTATGAAAGAAGGATTGGAAATAGTGACAAAGTTTGTGTTCCCACAACTATTCCATCTAAATCTTGATTCGTTACCTGAACTCAAGTGTTTCTATCCAGGAAAACACACTTCAGAATGGCCTTCACTAAAGTATTTGTACATATCTAAATGTGACAAAGTAAAGACTTTTGCATCGAATGAATTAAGCTTCTCAGATACAAACGAGTTGGGCCATCATGTTCAAGTTCAGCAACCCCTTTTTCTGTTTGAAAAGGTATGGACTTGTACTTGTTTATTCGTTAATGTGTATATAAGCATATAACACTTAGTGTAATTATCCAAAAATTAAAACTAATACTGTAACAATTTGTTAATCAATAGGTCTAGGTACACCAATAATTCCACCAAAATGTTTGAATATTTTCTTTTTTTTTGTTAAACCACGTTAAAATGTTTGAATTATATTGCTTTTATACATGATGGACATTGTTCGGTTGACATTTTTTTTTTTTTTTTTTTCCTGTTAAAATGATTTCCATTAAAAATGCTTCATATAAATCTAAATGGAGCTCTGTATATTAAAAATGATTTTTTTATTTATTCTTTTGGGGTGCTTTTGAACTGCTCCATTTATTATTATTATTATTTTATCAATTTCTTTCGTTTACTTGCTTTTAATTTTTCCTTCATTAAATATGCTTCCCCCCTACCCCACCCCATTAAATGTGCACCACCGAGTCCTGGTCCAATCATTTTTTTTTTTTTTTTACTTCGGTTACACTTTACACCACCGAATTTTTACAGCTATCCTAACGTGCAGTACAATCAAAACCCTTCCTTCAGGTTCTCACAAAAAAAAAAAAAAAAAAAAAAAAAAGAAAAAAAAAAAAAAGAAAAAGAAAAATACACTGCCTCCGTAAAAAATGACTTTTTTCTTTCCTGTTAAAGTGCACCACCACTCCTAAAATGGCTCTCTATTGATTTTTTTTTTTTTTTTTACTCTTTCTTTTTGAATATACCATAATTTTTGTTGCTATTCTAAAAATATTGTGGAGGTAATATTTATTTTATTATTATTATTTTTCCATATGAAGGTTGAGAGCTTACCAAGGGTTAGGAAGGGATATAGTATACAAAGAGACACAAACCTTTTTTTTTTTTTTTTTTTTCTCTGAATAAAGGGAGAAAAACTTAGTATAGGGGAAATCATGCATTTCAATCATGTGAGTTAAGGTTAATTAACTCATACCAGTTCAACTATTTCGAACTCATTGCATTAGAGACTATTGTTTAGAGTAGATGTTATACTAGTACTAATATAATCAATTGTTAAACAATATCCCAAATAATTTTATAAAAATTTGTGACTGCTTAATCATTTCGCATTATGTGATTTAAAGCCAGTTCATACAATATATAGAATCTCTTACCTAAATAATTTGCCCTAAACTCACGAAATCTTACAAAAGCAAATCAAGCAATTCAATTGATTCTCAAAAATAAAATTAAAAATCAAACAATTCAATTGTTTTTGTTTTTATTTTTTTGGTTATCTGAATTTCGAGAGTACAGCCATCACATTTGGTAAAGAATTGAACTTGAAGAAACTAACCTCTGTACTCCCACAAAATTTCTCTTCAATTAAAGGGTGGTTTGTTTCTTTTTTCTAAAATGCTTTCATTAGTTTGCTCCATGTTGTACTAGCCACGTGGTTTTTTAGAATACAATTTAATTTTAATCTTTCCCTTATCTGTCTCTATTTCTTATTCCCAACATAAATCTTCTTTTTCTCAATTATTTGGGAATATAAAGGCTATGTTATTGACTCAGTCAATAAATATGTGAGAACTGTAGGCTGCATTTCCTAACTTGGAGGTTATACACATCAATGACATGGATAACTTGAAGATGTTGTGGCACAATCATCAACTCGTACCAGATTCCTTTTGCAAACTAAAAAGCTTGTTTGTTGGTGGATGTAAAAATCTAATTAACATTTTTCCGCCTAATATGTTGAGAAGACTCCAGAATCTTGAAGACTTGTATATACGGAATTGCAATTCTGTAGAAGAGGTATTTGAAATTAAAGGGGCAATTGTTGATGAAATTTGTGATATGGTATCCACTCGGTTAAGAGTCCTGTGTTTATCTAATCTTCCGAAGCTTAAGCATGTATGGAGTTTGGATCTCCAAGCAATTTTGACATTTCAAAATCTGCATAAAGTTAAAGTTTCTAATTGTAAAAGTATGAAAAATCTCTTTCCAGCTTCGGTGGCCAAAAGTCTTAAACAACTTAAGAAGCTAAACATACACGATTGTGGATTGGAGGAAATTGTTGCCCTGGAAGAAGGAGTGGAAACAGCAATTAAGTTTGTGTTCCCACGAATAACCTCTCTAGATCTTGAATCGCTGCCTGAACTCAAGTATTTTTATCCAGGAAAACACATTTTAGAATGGCCATCATTGAAAAGGTTGAGGATAAAGAATTGTGACAAAGTGAAGATTATTGCTTCGAATGAGTTAAGTTTCCAAGAAAGAGATGAGTTGGGGCATCATGTTCAGATTCAGCAGCCCCTCTTTCCAATTGAAAAGGTATGGATTTGTACTTGTCTCTTTGTTAACATGTATATGACACTAGCTAGTGTAATTATCATAAAATAATCAAAAAACTAAATTTAATTAAAAAATTTAATACTAAAATGACTAGTGAGACTACATATAAATAGTTCGATTAGGCTATCTATAATAAACTTAAAAAAAAAAAAAAAAAGAGTAGTAGGATTAGTAGCCCAGATTCCAGCTGTACCGGAGCTGTGTTGAAGCTATACGAACTAACAAGTAAATGTTCAGAATAAGAAATTAGATACATTGGATACGTTCATGACTACCTTAACGATATTTTTCAGATTTCTTTTTAGGAAAATGAAGGACATAATTGAGATATCCAACTGACTAAAACCTTATATGAAACCATCTTCTTTAAAACTAATTAGGGTATCATTTTTGTGTTTGATAATTTATATAGAGAAGCCTTTCATTTTACCAGTCAATAGATAATTTTCAAATTAATTATGGTTGGTAGGTCGGATTCCATATTATTGTTTAGTTTTCTGAACTTTTATTTGAGTTTGGTTCTAAAATAATTTCAGAATTTTAAGTTTGACTAATATGTTTTGCTGATCTTGTGATAGTTTCAAATTTTTTGTTTTAGTTTATTAAAAAAGTTGTTGACGCATATGAATTAGGGAACAATTTTGATGGGTATCTCAACCCATTCTAACCATAATTTTGCATACGATTTATCACATGTTGGGTTTAGACCACTGTCAGATATGATTATCAATCACATTTAAGGCCAAGTTGATTATTATATTTATTATGAATAGCCTTTAAAAATAAGATAAACATCAATAGCATGCATAGAGTGGAAAAGTTTTTTTTTTTTTTTTTTAAACATATGATATTATGATCAAGGAAAAAACCTGTAAAAAAAAAACTAATTACACAGGAAAAACTTTGGAGGACTTGACCTTATCAATCCCGAGGTGAACAAGTCCACTATTAAATAAATGTTTACAGACTGGATAACTCTATTCTTTGTAAACTTAACTATAGTTATCAAATTAAGTTCTGAGATCCACAGACATCTAATAGCAATACGCTGCAATGTGAACCTCTAATCCTCGAATGCAATATTCCCTTGAAGATTAGACTTAGCATCTTTGATGACTGATTTATAGCAACTTCAGATTCATTGATTTTGATTTTATGAGAATGAACATTGGTAGCAATTTTGGAAGCAGTAGGAACCAGAGGCAGCTCTAGGACTTTTTTTCTATAAGGTTCGTTAAGAAGAAGAATCTTGAGTAGGAAAAGAATCTTGCGGTTTACATGGTTTTCTTATTACAAATTTGTTCATAGTAATAGCAAGGTTATAAAAGATAAACTATAAGTTCATTTGATATATTGTTTCTTAATATAATGAACTTATTAATTATAGAAGGAAGTTGGAAGGGGGGAGTAAGAGCCGGGTTCAAGTCTCTAGAAAGAAACTTAACACACATATATACTCAGATTAGACTAGAATAAGATTTCAATCTCAAATTAAAAATATAAAAATATAATAAACATATTAATTATTGTTGTTAAGTGAACTCTAATTATTATTGCTTATAATTTTTATCTATTAGTTTATATGTTTACTCTTTACAATTCTTTTATTTAACAATTCAACTCAACTTTAACAACTATTGGTCTTTGTAATTATATTAAGGAAACTTTTGTTGTGTTAACTTTTGCTTTTGTCTTCACTCAATCACTCCCTTGTCCTATGCCTCTTGTCTAATGTTTTTATATTTATTTTTTTAGAATCACTCATTGTCTAATTGTTTAATTGTCTTTTAGTATTAACATTCGCTAATCACTGATGAATTGACTAGCCCATGCCTCAGTCCGCATTAAACAAACAACAAATTAAAAACATATTCAAAATTAGCTATTCCATTCACAAGTCAATTTTTTTTCTCCTCTCGCTAGGAGCTTTCCTTCTCACCTAGGGTGAGCCGCCTTTCTTCACCACGTTTTTTCCTCGTGGTTTTTCTTTCTTCCTCCCTTTTCTTTCTCCTACATCTCACTATTCTTTGAAGTTACTAGACCAAGGGGCTAAAACCTTGAACACTGAGATGGACGTTGAAGTTATTGATTGTTTGCAATAGATTAACTTAACTTCAAAGGAAGGTGAAGTTATCATAGTAAGGCCTGACAGAAGGGATAAAACCCTAGAAGAGTGCTCTCTCAGCCTTCTCAGAAAATGCTTAGCACCCTATTCGCTAAACCTGAGAGCTACCAAGAAGCTCCTTTGATCTATATGGAAGATAAGATCGGACCTCAAGATAATCGAGGTTGGCAATGGTTTACTTCAATTTAAGTTTGCATTAGAGAGCTAGGTATTGTGGGTCGTGAATAACGGACCCTGGAGCTTTGATAATCGGATCCTGTTATTGAAGCGATGGGAACGGGGCATGATGGCACATTCAGTCACTTTCATTGACTTACCTATTTGGGTACAAATCTAGGGTTTGTCGTTCAATCTCATCAATGTAGAGGCGGGCCTGGAGATCGGAAACAACCTGGGTTAAGTTGTTGAAGTCGACTATAAGGCACTTACCACGGACCAAGCGCACTTTCTCCGAGTCTGTGTGGTGACTCCTCTGGACAAACCGATTCGTAGAGGCGGGCCGATAGTCAACCCTGAGGGAGATAAGACCTGGATTGCGTTTTGATATGAGCAATTGTGTGGTTTGTGTTTCAAGTGTGGTAAAATCAGTCATGAGGCCAAGGAATGCAATGTCCTGGTTATCGAGGGGGAAGACCTACCTTATGGGGATTGGCTGAAAGCTGGGTTTCGTCGGAGAGCTACCGAAAGCAGTGGTTCGATAGAAACTAGGACGAGGAATGACCCAACAGACACACATTTTACTTCGACTAAGGAAACCGGTGATGATAGGGTCCCACTAAACAGCCATGAAGCCACTAAGGTTTCGACGAACACCAACCAAACCTTAGTGTTAACTGAGGATAATGCTTCTTTTGGTAAGAATAATATCTCAGCAGATTTTATGGCCATCACGCAATTTTCGCAAAAGAATAGGACTGAGCGAGATTCACGGGATCCCATTCCTAATATACTCAAAGTTGACATTACACCTAAGGAAACTAGCTTTATATTGGGGCCTATAGACATGGGAGGAGTTATTAGTGACATGACAACTATGCATAGTGGCCTTTTCAGTGTGCCTATTTCTTTCATGCAACCAACTATAGTCCCCATGGGATTGGATGGGGTGCTACATGACAAGGGAACAGTGTAACCATGTACACAGGAGGTATCCCATGCAAAAGACACTAAGAAGGGTACGTGGAAAAAGCTTCTAAGGCCCACGAACAATGTCATGCATAATAATGACATGAACCTTGATGAGGTTGGCATAATAAGGGGAAGGCTAGAAACTGAACTTAGCATAGAGATTGTAAGCACCAAGGAAGCCAAAAAACGTCCTCGGTCTGAGGGACATGAGTTAGACAAAATTGCATCAACGGTGGAGGCTGGTGGCCAGCCCCACCGAGCACTATGGTCAACCCGAAGAGCACAAGCAACATGAGACATGGCAGCTTTTATGCCACCTTTCTTCTAGATTCTCAGTCCCATGGTTATGTGTGGGGGATTACAATGAAATCTTGGTGTCCTAAGAAAAATAGAGTTGTATCCCAAAGCCCTTACATCCTATGCTGGACTTTCGGGAAGCTTTATTTGACCATTCTTTGATTGATTTAGGCTTTTAGGGAAGCATATACACATGGAGTAATGGACGAGAGAGCGAAAACTTTGTTCAAGCATGCGTGGGTCGGGCTTGTGCCACATTGGAATGGAGAGAACAGTTCCCACATGCTAAAGTCATGCATCTACACTTTTCTTACTCTGATCATGTCCCAATTATGGTTAGCACTCACAACCCGAGTATGTCTACAAGAAAGAAGAAAATCTCACACAGGTTTGAGAAAAAATGAGTGACCCACCTAGCATGTGAAGACACCATCCGTGAGGCATGGGTGGGGTCAGTATGTGAGGGGAGCCTAATGTTTCAACTTTTTGAAAAGATTAAGCAGTGTAGACAAGCTCTGGTGCAGTAAAGCCGTACAGCTTTTGGGAATGCTAAGGTGAGACTCCAGGAAAAACACAAGCTACTGGAAGAACTGGCCAACCAGAATAAGGCAAAGAACAATGATGCCATTCGGGGTGTACGGGTTGATATAAACTCATTATTATACCATGAGGAGAGGCGTGGAGACAACGGTCATGGTCCATTTGGCTTCTTGCAGGTGATAAGAACACCAAATTCTTTCATCAACGGGCAAGCCAACGGCGACGAAAAAATCACATTGTAGAGACCTATAATGCCAATGATGAGTGGCGTAACATGGATGATGGAACTGCAAATGTAGCGAAGCAGTACTTCAAAGCCTTGTTTACTTTGTCTCAACCAACTAACATGGAGGTTGTTCTAGACCCAGTAGATAGACTAGTAACCCCAGATATGAACCGCCAACTCTTACAACCCTACACACCGGAGGAAATAAAGTGAGCTTTGTTCCAAATGCACCCTTCCAAGTCACCGGGCCCTGATGGTACATCCCTGTTCTTTTTTCAAAAATATTGGCATATTGTAGGGAATGATGTGGTTAGAGTTGTTCTTTCTGTTTTGAACTCTTGCCACCTCCTACACAAGATGAACTATATCTACATTATTCTTATCCCTAAGAAGAATGAGCCCCAATACATCTCAAATTATCGCCCCATCAACTTAGGCAATGTGGTATCACGGTTATTTTATAAAGTTTTGGCTAATCGCATTAAATTTATATTGCCTAATATTATTTCTAATGCTCAAAGTGCCTTTGTTCCAAATCACTTGATCACTGATAATACCACTGTAGCATTTGAGTAACACAAGATGAGAAATAAGAGGAAAGGGAAGAGAGGTCAAATGGCGGTGAAGCTGGACATTAGTAAAACCTACGATTGGGTTGAGTGGCTATTTTTATGGAATATGATGACCAAACTCGGCTTTAATGATACCTGGATACGGCTAGCTATTGAAACGGTTTGCACTGCTTCTTACTCAATCCTTATCAATGGAGAGCCTCATGGTTTGGTCAAACCCACCCGTGGAATCAAGCAAGGCAATCCCCTCTCGCCATATTTGTTCCTCTTTTGTGGTGAAGGCTTGTCCGCAATGCTTCGAAGGGCTAAAGCGAACTGGTCTCTTAAAGGAGTTGTATCTTGTTAGCATGGAGTAAACATTTCTCATTTGCTCTTTGTCGATGACAGCCTATTGTTCTGTCAAGCCACGGTTCAAGAGTGCCAAGTGTTGCTTAACATATTTTATCACAATATGAATCGACTTCTGGACAAGCCATTAACTGACAGAAAACGTCCCTTTTCTTTAGCTGAAACACTAGACAAGAAATTTGAGACTCAAATCAAAAATTTGCTTAGAGCCAAAATCATGACGGATTGCGAGAAGTATTTGGGTTTGCCGACAGTTGGAGGTAGAACTAAGACAACCACCTTCAGGGAGATCCAAGAACGAGTTACTAAGAGAGTGTTAGGGTGGAAGGAGAAATTCATCTCCAAGGCTGACCAAGAAATACTTACAAAGATGGTTGCGCAGTCCATACCAACTTACTTCATGAGCTTATTCAGGCTTCCAAAAGCAATGTGTGATGCCATCAACTTGACCTTTGCCAAATATTGGTGGGGACAGAAATACGATGAGAAAAGATCCATTAGATGAGCTGGCAGAAGTTGTGTACGGACAAGAATAGAGGAGGTATGGGGTTTTGAGACATCAATGCTTTTAACCTCGCAATGTTGGCTAAGCAAGCATGGCGATTGATTCATGGCACTCAGTCTCTCTTTTATCAAGTGTACAAAGCTCAGTATTTTCCTAGCAGCACGTTCTTGGAGGCCCCACTGGGCCATAATCCTTCATTCATATAGCAGAGTCTTCTGTCTACTCGGGACGTGATCATTGCTGGTTCGAAATGGAAAATAGGCGATGGTAAGTGTATTGGTGTCACTACGCACAAGTGGTTGTCTCACAACCCTATCTTCAACGGTGAACCCGATCCTAAGTTGAAGGTTAGTGACTTGATAGATGCTGATACAAGACAGTGGGATAGAGGCAAGGATCATGCACTATTCACGACCAGAACTTGAAATGAGATTGTAGCTCTACCCCTCAATAATATACAAGCTAGGGACTCCCTTATATGGATGGAGAATAAGTCAAGGACCATCTCAGTTAAGACCGCTTATCATGTCACACTCTGACTGAAGCAGCAAGAAGTAGTGGAGCACTTGAAGGCCCGGTCGAACAAGCCAACCTGGAAGAAATTCTGGACACTAAATGTACCCCTAAAAGTTAGAACCTTCATGTGGAGGACATGCTCTAACAACCTACCTACTAGGGACAATCTGCGTAGAAGGAAGGTTCACGTTACGGAGGGGTGTGGTTTGTGTCAACAAACACTCGAGACTACTGGGCATATCTTGTGGGAGTGTCCCCTTGCCAAGAATGTATGGGCCTTGGTTAAGGGAAAGATTCAAAAGTGTTCCAATGAGGCTCGCGACTTCTTCCTGCTGTTCGGGTTCATGGTGCAGAGCTTAAACCAACAAGGCCTATTACTTTGGGCGATAGTGGCATGGTCTATTTGGAATGCCCAAAATAACGTCTACTTTAAACAAAAATAAACTCACCCAATGACTATTTTGAGTGGTGTAGAGGGTCTACTGAATAAATACCAAAAGCAAATGGCATCTCGGATTTAATTTTTTAGTAGGTGTCTTTTCTTAGCTACGTTGTGGTAGCCTCAGTCTATGGCTAGCTGTTTGTAGCTGGCCTCGAACTTATACAAGTTTTCTCGCATATGTATATTCAATTTGCTTAGTTTAATAAAAGTTTCTAAATTATTAAAAAAAAAAAAAAAAAAAAAAAGCGCTATTCCATTCACAAATTCGGTTAGAAGTATAAATTTGTAACTTTTATTTGTAAGAATAGATTGCAAATAGGATCATATTCAAACTAATTTGAGTTGGACTTAAAAAAGATTTAAGGTCAAAGACTTGAGAAGTGCTATATTCACAACATTTTCATAACAAATTCTAGGTGGTAAGTTGTTACAATTCTAATTTTAATCCACCACTAAAATTACTATTTTGCCTACTCTTGTAACAGCCATTAACAACATCTTATTTAGGATTTGTTGTGAAAATGTTATGTATGTATCATTTGTTTAGGGACTCAGGGTGTTCAAAATTTTATTTAAGAAGGTCAAACAAAAGAAAATTAAAATTTTTTTTTTTTTGCCAACTCTTGGAGTTCATTTGAACACCTTGGACTAAAGCTAATGCCACCCCTAGTAGGCACAAAATCTTTTAGATCTCAAATGAGTAGCTCCAAAGTTCTTAAAAACGTTTCTTAGGGTTTTTTTTTTATATATTCAGAAAAATAGATTTGAAACCCTAATCACTTGAGGGGCTGCTAGGCTAAAAATCCATTTTAGTGAAAACGCATTTCAATTGATCAAAACTATAAGTTTTTTATCAATCGAAATGAATCGAATTTTCATTCTTGCACATTGAGAAACAAAACCTTGGGCACCTGTCTTAACATACTATAAACTCTAAAGACTATAACAAGACAAATTTTGATTCACATGTTTGCTCATACAAACTAAGATATTTAAATCCTAACATCATATTTTGTTGGTTATTTTTGTCTTTGGCTTACAATTTTTCTAGTAGGTTCCAACCACTTCAACTGATAAAGTCCGTTATTATTAAAAAAGAAAAAAAGAAAAAGATCTAGGTTAAAATTCCACATACACAAAAAATCACCAGGTGCCTTGACTTGATAATAAGGAACTATAATAATGCAATCAATACTATAAATTGAAATCTATCATATTTAAAAATTAAAAAAGAAAAGGTAAAAAATTCAACTTTTAAACACACTTTTGAAACCACAAGTGGCAAACTCTAGTTGAATTGGATCTTTTTTACTTTTTATATTTCCTTTTAAAAAGAAAAACACCTAGTGCATATTTGTACTCAAAACTTTTTTGCATGAGTGATCTTGTTTGAAACCAAATCCCTCGAGTTGCATACTATGCCTCTCTCACATACAGCTCAGTAATTCATTTGTGGGGTTTACTCTAGTGTGAGATGGTGTTATATGTAATCATTACCCAACATAATCAATCATGACATATTAGTATTTGATGTTAGAAAATCATATATAATATTAGTGAATGATGTTAGAAAATCATATATAAGCAATCGCCCCATGACCTCCCCAAAATCATATATAATATTATCTGATGTTAAATTGCCCCTAATAACACATACATAAAGCCCCTTTACTCGAAGAAAGAAACAACTATCATCATACTAGTTTTTGTCTTTTCATAGTGGGCGCACTCCTGTTTGGTTAGAGTATTGGTGTTTTTTGTTTTCAAAACAATGTGAAAACAGTCAAAAAGTAAATTCAAAATTTGTTTTCCAATTCTCATAATACAAAAAAGTGTGTTTGTCACCATGTTTTCAGGTTAGTTTTTTAAGTACTGAAAACACAAAAATTGTGTTTGGAACGATAACTCAATTTTTTAGAATAAAGTGAACTTTTTCTGACAAAGAGTCATGAAGAGAGAGAAATCTCGCAATACCCAAATGGATTCATGAACACACCCAGCACCATCTGTTTTTTCAACACGCCTAAACCAAGACCACCCTTCTTATCTTAATGAAATCACTTTCTACCTAATTAGATTTTAGGTAATCTCTAAGAGACCAATGAGACACTGCCACCTCACCACCTAATCTCTTTTGTTCCCTTTAACTCATTTTAAAACTAATCATATCAAAATCCTAAGCCCCATTTCTTCTACAAGTCCATCATGCAGCATGTTGAAGTGTTTCCACATGTTCAAGCATAAAAGACAGAACATCCTTAATCCTGCGACATTCGCACCGAAATCATCGAGTAGCACGATGACTCTAGAAGTACGCCGACATAGACTTTGCTTGTCGATGGACTCGCCGACAATCACAATATCATAGAGATTTGCATGACAATAGCATATCATAGTATTGTGTACCTGTTTTGTTATTCATACCCATTATTATTTTTCCAATTTAATTATACTTTCAATTTTGTCATTTAATCTTCCCCAATTGAGTTGATATCCTAACTTCACCACTGGTTAGATACATTCGATCCCTACTTGAAATAGTTGGGAATATTATCCTAAACTTGCTTAGAGAATACTAACTTTTCCTTTCTTTTGATCAATGCTTTGATCTTTCTCAGGATACATTGTCTAACTTTGAAGAATTGAAATTAAATTGGGATGATACCATATATCAGACATACGATCGATTAAAAGCACAGCTCTCTTGCAAACTAAAAGTCCTCGGGCTGTACGGCAAAGATAGGTCAACAGCATTCCCTTGGTTATTTGTTCACGGTTTGTACAATGTTAAGGAGCTTGACATCTCTAATTTTTTCTTGGAAGAAATTTGTCCATGTGGAATTGTCGATAACGAAGGACAATATGCTGAGATGTTCGAACGTTTGACAACTTTACATCTATCTAAAATGCCCAAGTTGATGCATTTGTGGAAGGAAAACTCTCAACAAGGTAGGGGCATTCAAAATTTGGAGTCTCTACACGTATCATATTGCGGCAGATTAAAAAATTTAGTGCCATCCTCAATGTGTTTCCGAAATTTATACACTTTGGAAGTATCGGAATGTCATGGGTTGATTAGTTTAGCAACTTCCTCAACCGTCAAAAGTTTGGTCCAACTCAAAGCATTGACTTTATCTGGATGCAAAAGAATGAGAGAAATAGTCACAAACGAGGGAGAAGGTGAAGCAGGAGATGAGATTTGTTTCAATCAATTGACAGATTTGTCGCTTAATGATTTACCCACTCTGGGAAGCTTCTTCCACTTGGGTAATCGCACCATGAAATTCCCATCACTGGAATTTCTATATGTGTTCGGATGCCCGGAATTGAAGATCTTCTCTAATGGAGTCCTAAGCATGCAGAAGCTAAGCCATGTTAGACTGGACGGAAACATTTGGTGGAAATACCAAGAAGGTCTGTTCCCGGTGGAAGATGTGAATACCTTCATAAAAAGATGTTGGGAGAAAAACAATGATCCATGCTTAAGACAACTATTCACTCAGAAGGTATGTTGACTATGTTCTCACGTTTTTATTTTATGTAATTCTTAAAAGCATTTTTGTTGGAGTTAACACAAGGAAAGTGACATGATGCGGACCCAATGGTCACATATCCTAAATTCCACGGTAACATAACGTTAATAATATATAATATGTATAACACTCGCAATTGTTAATAAACTTTTTCACTACTGGTCGTTAAAAGGTGCAATGCACTGGAACGCGAATTCAACTAGTTTTAAATTAGTTTATTTAATATTGAGTTTGTTTATACATTTAAAACAAAAGTGAATTCAACTAGTTTTAAATTAAAAGATAAAAGAAAAAGTTATTGACAAACGCACGATTCACTATGGCAATCATTTTTAGAAGGCTTTTGGTGGAATAATTTGCTTCCGCTGCCATGTATTATGCTTTTGGTTTCTTGGCAAGTTTTATCCAAATAAATAAGGTATACATTTATTTTTCATATATTTATCTACAGACATGCACATATGGTATACATTTTTTTTTTCTTTATTTTATAAGTGTGGAAGTTGTTTACCAAAAAAAAGTGTGGAAGTTTTGTTCTCATATAAAAAAATTTCTATTTTATATTCGAACTCATTTTTCTTCTACGGTGATGAAGTGCTCATTTCTCCTATATATAATAGCAAAATTATAATCTTTTTGTTTTTGGGTTTGAAAAAAAAAAATCTTCTTATTTTTGTTCTTGAGGAATTTGGTTAGAAAAGACTTGATATTTGTTGATTAGATCATGATCTAGTGATATGTTGTTTTGGGATTAATTTTCTCTTTCATCTCTTTATTTTTTTTGGATTAGTTTTCGTTTGGGGCTTTAATTTGAACCTCTTTTATTGTAGACTAATGCAAGCACAAGTGAGGCCGGAGAGGAAAATGATGTTGATGACTTGGAGGATGACTCAATGTAAGATTCAAGTAAGGGGAGACAGGAAAATACTGGTGATAGCTTTGGAGGTGATAGCTTTGGAGGATGACAGATTCAAGTGAAAATGGAGAGAAAAATACTTAAAATGACTTCAAGAATGACTCAAAGGAAGATTGATCTTTTAATTTATTAATGATTGATTTCTAAAACAATATAACTTTTATTGTTGAACGAGTGATGTAGTGATTTTTGTTTTTGGTTGCGACGTTAGAGTTGTAGACATTATTGGATGGATCAAAAAGTTCACCTTAATGTATTGGTGTGTTACGGATAAGGATGAGACTCATGGACTTATAGTAGGTTTGTCATGGGGCTTTGGAGCTAAGACAAGGCTATTATATAGTCCAAGAAATCATATGAATTTTTATTAATGAAACTGTAGTCTAGTAGACAAATTGATGGATTACTTTAATCAAGTAGTGAATTTGTACTCATCCTTGCTCATCTCTAAGAGGTGAAAACCATATAGCAGGATCCCAAGGTCATATCTAAGGAGTTAAAAAAAAAAAAAAAAACAACCAGAAGTGAAAAACAAATACTAGCCTACCGTTTAGTTTGAGTAGGTGAGGTTCTAAGTTATCTTTTATTTGCTTTGCTAATGATCTTGCTTAGTATGTTTATATTTATTTATTTTAGATGAAGTTATTGGGGATCATACCTTAGACATTGAGACACAACAAAGGTTGATTGAGGTGCTTTTAAAAAGGGGATCATACCGTTTAGTTTGAGTTAATTTTTAAAAAATGTTAAAGTCTAAGGTCTTGCATATATTATATTATATAATATAATTTGATCTTAATTAATAAATGGGGAAATTACACTTTACCACCCTAAACTATATCCTAGATTACACTTTGCACCCTAAACTATTCGAATGCACATTTTGCATCCTAAACTATTATATTTGTTACACTTTGCACCCCGACGTTAATTTTACCGTTATGTTGGATGGAAATCTTGAGCACATGACTTGCACATGTGTATTACTTAAGTGGCACAAAGTCAAAAGACCAAAAACCCCTCTTTCCAATTAATTAAAAACAAAAATTTATTTCTTTATTTTTTACCTAGCTCTCTCTCTCTCTCTCTCCAATCAAAATTTGTGAAACCCTAAATCCCCAAAACAAAATTATCAATGGCACCACCACCACTCCACCATCAAGTGAGCATTTGAAATTATGTCTTTCCATTGAATATTATAATTAAGTTCAAGGTAAGTCTACACTCCTTTTTGCAGTAAGTGGCTATCAAAAAGCTGATATATGGCTTACAAGTTAATATTAATTAAAGATCCAGTGCCATAAAATTGGCAGCCTCGTGGAATTGGCAAAGCCACATATTAACTATTAAGGAAAAGGTTGTTTTTCACTTTCCCTCAGGGACATGTTTAGTGGCTCTTGTAAAGACCATTTAACCATTTATATTCAAGAGGTCAAGTTGGCCATTCGTTGCAGTGGTGGTCCTAGTGGAGCAGTAGTGGTGCCATTGATGATTTGATTTGGGAAGAGGAGTTGCTACGCACGCACAAGAGAGGGAAAGAGAGAGTTGGGTAAAAAATTAAAGAAATAACTTTTTGTTTTTAATTAATTGGAAAGAGGGGGTTTTGGTCATTTGACTTTGTGCCACTTAAGCAATACACATGTGCAAGTCATGTGCTCAAGATTTCCATCCAACATAACAATAAAATTAACATCGGGGTGCAAAGTGTAACAAATGTAATAGTTTAGGGTGCAAAGCGTGCATTCGAATAGTTTAGGGTGCAAAGTGTAATCCGGAGTATAGTTTAGGGTGGTAAAGTGTAATTTCCCCTTAATAAATATTAGAACTGAAACATCTGCCTCCATGCTTTGTGGTTTAAGATGTAAATTTTGAAAATTGTAGGGGTTGAAAAATATTTGCCAATGTGGTGTGATTGGGATGTGACTTTGATAGATCATATTGTTTTACAGCTCATGCTTTGTCTTCACTTCCACTGTTTGCATCGTCCTTTGTCACAAATATAGATATGTTATTTTGATATCTTAATTTTCATTTGTCCTTCTTTTTTTTTCTTTTTTTTTTTTGAATGTTTTTGGAATATAGAGTCTTGATTAACCCTTCAATATGGATCAAACAGTTATTGACGGTATACAACACCTCCAACTCACTAATGAAGAAGAAGAAGAAGAAGATATCTTTATCTAAACCACTAGCAGATCAAACCTCTTGGATAAGTGTGCACTAAGTCTGTTTGGTCGACTTCTAGCAGATCGGCACCAGAATATGAGAGCTTTAAAGACCACACTAAGATCAGCCTCGAAGATGGGCTCGAATCTAAGGATTGTGGATGTGGAAAAAAAAAACATTTTCCAGTTCAAGTTCAACTCAAATTACCAAATGGAGTGGGTTGAGAGAAACGGCCATTGGAACTTCGACAATAACCTCTTACTTCTTTGCAGATGGAGTAAAGGATTATTGGTCGCTAATATTTATATGGCAAGTAGCAAGTCATTGAATTAATATAGTATCAAATCTTAACTTTTATATCTTGGTTATATATTCTGCATGCTATATCTTTTCTTCTTTTTTTTGATTTGATGCATGCTATATCTTGATTCTTAAATTCTATTAGGATTTAATGTGCCATGCATGTTCATATATATTATATAATATAACATACGCAGCTGAGTGGTGAGAACAAGATCAAAAAATAAAATAATAAAAAAACAAAACAAAACAAAACATAAGCATAAACCGATAGTAAAATATAGGGTAAATTAATTATAGCGAAATTAGACTCATTATACTCGACTTTTCAAAAATGACACTTCCTCCCTAAATTTTCAACATAATTAACATTTCACACCTTTTGACCAAATAGATTAATATGGAATATTCCTTTTCCAATATTTATACCCAAATAAAACAAATTCCGTACTACCTAGACAAATAGTATTTTTCTTATAGCCAAACGCTTTGCCACCCAATATTTTTTTAGCCAAATAGACTTTTTTTTTTTTTTCTTTTTATTGGTTATATATAGAGAGAGAGATCATATGTACGGTGTGAGGTGACTGGTAAAATTAGAATTACACATATAAAACAACATAAATGATGTCATTACAGATTGGTCACTTGGGAAGACGAAATCCCAAATAAAATTTATTTATTTTTTCTCTTCCAATAATACTTTTCAACTCACCACCCTATTTCATTTTTCTTTTTTTCCTTGCCTTCTTCCTCCTCTCTGATCTTTCTCTTTTTCTTCAAAGAACACCTTTCACCACCGACCTACTATCTCGTGCAATACATTTTTTTTCTTCTCTTTTTAGTCAAAATCATCACAACTCACAATAACCTTACATAAATCTGTGCACTTGGAACCCCCAAATGCATCAATGGGCTCCAAGAGTCAAAGTCATACCCAAACCAAAAGGGCCAAAACCACTGGTCAACGAATCACATCTGTTTCTTCGTTTGCCTTTAGGTCAACGGCCAACCATTCATGTTATGCATTAATAAATTTGTTAGCACAGATCTCTAGATTATTATTTTATATGTTTTTTAATCTTTTTTTTTTTTATGAAACGGTTTGGTTTTTTTTTTTTTTTTTGATGAATGGATAATTTTATTCAAAGAGAAAGAACTACAAACCAACAAGGCACCCAACCTCCTCACTGATAATCTTAACAAAACAGGAAGGGCTTTTACAAAAGTCAAAAGAGCCAAACACACTATACAACAAACTCCATTTAGCAGGAGAGGGGGCGACCCCATTGGCTTCTCTAAGGACCCACCTAAAAGACAAACAAGGGAGATTGAATGCCAGATACTTTACACTTTGAATGACATTCTCAATAGCCCATGGGATGACCATGCCATGCACTGTGATTGATTTGAAGCAAACTTAAGAGTCACCTTCTAACATTATTGGAGCTGAATTTAAAGGCTCAGCAAATTGCAAAGCCCATAAAAGAGCCTCTGCTTCTGCCTGGAGAGGGAGGGTGGTGTTCACTTTTTTGGAGCAAGCAAATACCAACTCCCCTCTCCAATCCCTAGCCATGATTGCAACAACAGAATGATGGGCACCTACAACAGCATCAACATTTAATTTAAAAGAACCATTCTCAGGTTTCACCCATTTAGCTTGAACACTATTGCCTTGAATTTGAGGAGAGGATCTGAGTTTACGATGCTCCGCAAACAATCTAACAATTTTGGCTCTTAAATCTTCATTGCTAGCTACTCTACCCTCAAATAGAGCCTTATTCCTTAGTCTCCAAATCAAATCACAAAGTAAGGCCCCGAAAAGAAGCAAGTCCTCCCTAGCTTCTTGGAAAGGAGGAGCAAGCAGAAAATGGATGAATTGGGCCAGAATGGACAGCTTGCAATTATCAATTCTTATTCCCCATTGACTACTGAACCACAAAGCTCTAGCTAGAGGGCAATTAATAAAAAGATGGATAGTTGACTCTTGCCTAGAATTACATAGGTGGCAAATGGTGTCTGCATTGGCATCATACCTCAGCCTTTGATCCTTCGTGGGGAGACAATCTGCAGCTACTCTCCATAAAACCATCTTCAACCTTTCATGAATTCTGGTCTTCTACATTTGCCCTTTCAGCATGTCTTGGTTTGGAGGACGGTTAGAGCATCTACCAAGCCAATAAGCTGACTTAACAGACAACTCTCCAGACACAGATTTGGTCCATATCCATTTATCATAATGAACATTAAGAGGTAAAGGGATTCGGCAAATTGAGGCTATCGTTGCATCATCAAATATAGCCCTCAATTTGGAAAAATCCCACCGAGTCGTGCTATGATCCAGCAGCTGTGATACAACAATAGCTCCATCCATAGATGCATTCTCACACAAATTTGGCCGAAAGTGAGGGAGATTTGGAATCCAAGGATCTTCCCATATACGAACAGAATCCCCACTTCCAATCAACATACACACACCTTGAAAGATGAGTTGTTTTATACCCTCTAAGCTTTTCCAAACTGGAGAAATACTACCAAAGGCTTTATGATTAAGCCAATTATTTCTAACTTTATATTTTGCTCGGAGGAGATTTATACAAAAGCAATCTCTACCCTCTAGGAGCCACCATGCGAGTTTAGCAAGCAAAGCTTGATTAAATTTCCAAAACTTTCTAAATCCCAATCCACCCTCTTTAAGAGGCCAACACAACGAATCCCATGCAATAGGAGAAGAATAAGACCCCTTATCAGATTTGGAAATATTATATATTCACAAGTCCTTTTCAATAAATTATTAACAAACCTGGTATTTAGGCTGTTGTCTTTAAATGAGAATCCATATTGTTTGGGTTATAACTTGAGAGGGCTGAACTATTTTGTCAAAATGAACTCGAATCACAAATAGACAAAATTATCAACTTTAATATTTATACATACACACCTAGACACAAGATCTTTTTTACAAGAGAAACTTATAATCTTCTTAAACTCTAATAAGTATACAAACATTGTATATTTCGGTATACAACATACAAATATATAGAACCAAAAAAAAAAAACCCGAATATTGTATCTTCCATCAAAGTCATGCTCAACAATAATACTTCACATAATAAACTTCATCAATTATTATTTTTATAGCAAATTCATAATTTCCTTTTCAATATATAAACTATTTGCAAAACTTCATCCATGTTTGACAAATCAAAATCATAATGTTATAATTGAAGTCTCATATGAGCTTTTTTTCCCTGATAAAATCTTGAGAATATAAAATTTCAACCAAATTGCATATATTATCAATGTGGAATGATTTGGACACATTAATAGGATTTGAAATTGAGTTAAAAATTAGGGATTCCACACTTCTACTATTTACTCACAAAACTTACTACCTAATTATTTCATTCTATTGCAATTGTATATCAACTCTAAACCCTTTTTTTGGAATGATTACTAGATTATTTTATCAATGCTTTCTTTTGGGGGGGGGGGTCAAATCTTTTTTTCATATAACCTTTAAATATTTATAAAATATACCTATATTGTAAAAAATAAAAATAAAAATAAAAAATTTGGAGGGGCCAAAGCCCCCCAAGCATGCATGTGGCTCCGCCACTGTTTATAGTAAAGTTCAGCATAATATAAATTTGACACATTGTTATGGTCATGATGGAAAAAATCTCAACAAGATCAACCCCATCAGGTGATATTTAAGTCACCACAATCTAAATAATCCATTAACAAAGATTGAGATTACAAGTACAAGTAATGTTACCTAATTTCAAAGTAACTACTCACAATAGAACCTATTGACCTGCTATCAAATCCCATCTCCAACCCAATTGGACTACTCTTCTTAGTAGACTTCTTCGATATGCACGAACCTCCAATCCATGGTTGACTTCTCCAAATCAATTCTGGATTAATGTAGCTTAACTTTTCAGCTCCTTCACTTGAAACACCTCAAAAAAAAGTTAAATATTTTTCAAGAATATAAAATATGATTATGTTCTTATATTAGTGAAAATAATTAAATATTTTTCAATTAACTCAAGAAACTGTTTCATAATATTCTTAATTTTATCTCTTCCTATTGACATATAATATAATTAAAGTCAATTCCTCAAATATTATAACCCCAACATTTGTCGAATGTGTCATAATAGTCTCTAACCTTTTTAAATGTGTCATTTTAGCCTTTACATTTTGGCATTGTCAATATAATTCTTATCATTAAGGGGTAGATGATAAAAGTTAACGTAACTAATGATGATAATAAAAAAATTTTAAAAAAAAATGCCAAATGGGACTTTTACGTGGAAGCTCATGTGGCCTTAAAAAATTAAAAATCTCCATTCTGAAATATTTTCCTCAGCGTGGCCCAAATCCAACTCTCCTATTTCTCAATTAGGCTTATTGATTCTGAAACTCAACCAGCCTGTTCAAAACTATTTTTGTTTTTTTAAACGAAAATCTATTTCTAAACCTTACAGCTTTTCTCAACAAAACTTAAATCTCCTTTCTTTTTCTTTTCTTTTCTTTTTTTTGTGAATTTTGGCACTTCCGAAGTGCCACTTAAAATATTTCGCACATTCCGTTATTTGGTCTAAGTCGGATGAAGACCAATATTAGTTCGTGTTATAAAATTTATAAAAGTAATCATTGAGTGAGATCAACGAAAAAGAAAATGAGAGAGAAATGAAGGTCGAGAGAGTGGTGCAGTTAATTTATTGTTCTGATAATATTGGCGGTGGTTGGTGCAGTGCTACACTGCTACTCACAATAAAGAAGAAAACAAAGCACTCCAATGAGTTATGAGGCCGCTTCGGTGCCACTGTCAAATCTCTTCCCTATTTTAGACTTTTAGTTGTTCACTTCTCCCGTTCTCCGCCCTTTCCGGCTTCCTCACTTTTTGGATATTGCTCAATATTTTCTAATGGTCATGTTGCTGTGATTGCTAGTGTTTTCTATTAGTCATGTATGTGAAAATATTTTCACAACAAATTAAGGTGGCAGAGTATTACCAATGGTTGAAAATATGATATTAGTAGTGAATCAAAATTATAACAAATAATAATCTATCATTTAAAATTTGTTGTGAAATTGTTATAAATATAGTATTCATTTACCTTTAAAAAAAAAAAAAAAAATTATGGTCAATTGGTAGTCCATGGGGAAATCTAATGGAATAAAAAAAAAATTTTTCTCTTATCATTGTTAACCATGTCAACTTTTTCCATCACTATTAACTTATTATTGAAAGTTCATGTTTAGACATCCAGTACAGGTTTTTAAAGATTTTAATCCAGATTAACGGAACGAAGTGATTAACTAAATCCAAATTAAATTGCAATATATAACCACTTACAAAACTTCCAGTTATGCAATGTACATGTACTTGAGTGTCCAGCTCCTACTAGCAACAAACCACATTAGTTGTTTCTCTTCTTGGTCTCCAAACACAAGTCAAGTACGCCAAACACAAGTCCAATCTCTCAAATACTTCAAAGCCTCTTGAAGGTTTCTAATGTATTTGTGGTTTTCCAACAATCCAAATCACTCAAGGCTACGCTCAATATTTTGGTGAAATTCTCCTCTCAAAGATGGTCAATGGGAGAGGGGATACAAGAACTTCCCTTTAAAAGGTACGCTGGCCTCCTACCTTCGTTTTGGGTCGATTAAGATTTTATTTTCGTGCATATAAGGGTTATAAATCAAAGGTTGGATGGCTGCACTCAAATTTCAAAACTAATATGAAACCTCTTTTGGGCAAGAGTGGACTAAGGAGTGAATTGCTCTATGGCTCTATTCTTGTCTGCATGCTTGACAACTCGATTGACCAAACTTCATTTTCAGTTGACCCAATTCTTTAGAATCAACAACTTCAACTTTCAGCTCGTTCCTTCTTGAAAACCCAAACAACCATAACTCAATTGACTTAATTACAGGAAAAACAATTTGCGATTACCACAAAAATTTTAACACACAATCTACCAATACTTAAATGATCCTAACAATTATTATTAATAACCAAGAACTTTCTACCCTTTTTTATTTAATTCAATAGTTAAGGAATATAGATTTGAACTTTGAATGCTTTGATGGATACATTAGGCTATACCAACCAATTGATTGAGGTACTTATCTCAATTGACATTTCTTTTCAAAAAAGTCATTCAAAATTAAAACATTACATCAAGTGATATACATAATAATTGCTAAAGAAAAGTTTTTTTTTTTTTTTTTTTTTTTTTAGGATACATTGCTAAAGAAAAGTTAAAGTTAAAGATACAGGTAGATTTTGGACTTGCCACCCAATCTTTGTTCAAAATTCTTCTAGCCACACAACTAAAGCCAGACATGATTTACGCATTTGATGTCAGCTTCTTTTTTTTTTTTTTTTTTTTTTTTTTCATGTCAGCATTATTTGCGCATGTGATGTCGATAATTGGTTGATCCTAAAGCCACCTTTTTGGATTATTAACTATGATAACGATTTGACACTAAGAACAAGGGATTTATATTAGTTTATTGATGGGAATCAAAATTAATTGATTGAGAACTTGAACTAGAATTGCATTAAAATTAAAAATTAAAGCTGGAATTATAAAAAAACTGGAGAAACAAGTTTATATTCAAGTCTGAAACTAAATTATATTCACATCAAAAATTAATTGTACTCTTACATAGCAAGCCTATTTATAATCTTTAACTATTAGAAAATAAAGTAACTAATAATTACATAAGTCAAATCTGTAATTAAAGAGGATACATGGCAAATATAAGAAGTCAAAATAAGGGGATTGCTGGCTGCCCTAAGAGGTCAAAAAAGGTGGTTGGTTGTTTGGCTTGTAGATGGTGGCTGGTTGTTAGTCCTAATGGCAGGAGTGTATTGGTTGGCTGGCCTAAGAATAGAGGGTGGCTGCATTGTTTATTTTCTCGTGTGCCACATGCATCAAATAAGTAATTATAATCAATGTTCAATTATTTGACACTATATGCAATTTTAAACTCTCTCATGTGATTCCACCATTGGAGCAACTCGAATTTGTATTATATATATACACCAGATCGAGTAGATATTTCTGCTTTCTCTCTCCATTTCTGCACCACTTCTTTTCCTTGTTCTTTTGCAATTCAGTTGAGTAAATTGATGTTTTTTTTTGGGGACCCTCCACGTGAATAATGCAATTTTCCTACCCCACCTGCACTATTACTATTGATGCATTCATATCATGAAGGCATCGCACGCAGAATTTCTAGCTGTGTAGTTAACATTAATTGTTCCAATTTTATCGGTTACCCTACAGTGACAGAGTGACCTATCCAATTCTTATTACACAATGTTTGTTGCACACAATCTTAAAAATCGTGTAAAAATACGGTCTCAACTTATTTACATACTTCGTACACACTTGTGTGTAATAAATAGTGCCTATCCAATTTGTGACTTCTCTACTCATAACTACAAAAACCGAGTAGTGTTCTTTGAAGGAAATCCAAAAGTTTCCATGGATTTGAATTCCTCTCTTTCTTCTAACACCATTTTTGTCGTCTCAACTTTGACTAAGCCCACTGAGGATGCCAAATCTTCTCCTACTTCTTCTGATGAGGTGCACAAGCCCATTTGCTACTGGCCAGGAGTGTACCATTCACCAGTGACAGATGCATTGTGGAACGAGAGGGTGAGCATCAATGAGAGGTTATTTGACATACCAGACGATGCCCCTCCTCCTACTGAATTGCTCACAAGAACTCCCTCAGAGAGTCGCACCACCATTGTCTATGCTTTCTCCTCCGACTCCACCTTGAGAGAGCAGTATAAGGATCCATGGAATGAGTTCAGAATTGGAAAGTTGCTCGAAGACCTTGATGCCTTGGCTTGCACCGTCACTTTCAAGGTCTCTCTCTCTCTCTCTCTCACACAACATTTTACCACTTGTTTGTTTACTGGAATTTAAAACTTTGGTAGAACATTGCTTCAAATTTACTTCTCTCAAATGAGATTTTGTTGGGTTAAAGTGATAATCCAGTACTGATAGCATCTTTGTGGTCACCCAAAAAAAAAACAAAGTTGTTGCTATCACTTTTAAGTTAAAAGCTGGAAACCTGTAATGAATTGAATAACGTGTCATATATGTAGCTGTCAACGTCCGTACTTCTCTTAATATTTTACCACTTGTTTACTGAAATTTAACGCTTGGTAATTTTTGAAATTTACGGTTCGTTCAGTATAGGAATTTAATTTAAACATACGTTTTTAGTTTTGAAATAATATTTTACGTATTTTTATATATTTTTTTATTTATATATATTTTTAAAAAATACAAATAATGTTCTTAGGATAACGTTACTAAACGGACCCTAATCTCTCATGTGAGGTTGATCATTTGCATGTTAAAAGCTGGAGATTTGTAATGAACTTTAATTTCCTTTAGTGATTTATTTGTTTGGTTTGGTGTGGGATTAGCATTGTTCTGATGATGATATCACGACAAGGCCTCTCATGCTGGTCACAGCTTCTGTGGACAGGATAGTGTTGAAGAAGACGATAAGTGTTGACAAAGATCTTAAAATAAGTGGTTCTATCATATGGGTTGGCCGCTCCTCAATTGAGATTCAAATGGAAGTCATAACTGAAGGTAATGCAACATGGAAAATGAGTAGAATATAGTTTGAGTCTTTGAGATCTACAGTTATAATTTTTAAATAGACTTTATTATGTTTAAATATTACTTAAATAAAATTTAGGTAATATTCTATATTAAAATAATTTTTTTAATTTAAAATCCACCATTCTTACTTTTAAATTACTAATTCACTTAATGAAGCTAGATTGATCAGTTGCATATTTATTAATCCATAATTTTCTTTGGGAAAATGGTAAAATTGTTACAAATTTTATTTTCGTTGTGTATTTGAATTATTTTTTATAATTGATAATATATTAATTTGTAAGATCTATATTTTTGGGGCTTTCTTAAAAGGGGAGGAAAAAAATGCACAACTTATATATTTGGCAAAAAAACAAAAACACACACTTTCCCTTTTTTGTATGGGTTAGTTTACAATTCTCATCACTCTAGACTATAAAATCAAATAGTAATGTTCAAAAAAAAAAAAAAAAATACCACTACTCTGTTACAGAATCTTTTTATTCAAGGAATATTTCAAAATGAAATTATTAAAGTACTCTTGAGGGGGCAAATGCAAAAGATCCAATATTGGGACAAAATAAACTCAAAAAATGTTTATTAATAGAAGAAAAATTACTTAATTTATTAAAATAAATATTTTATTAACATAAAAAAAAATATAATGTAAATGTCAGTTATATTTTTTTTGGTGCTTGGTTTCAAATTTTTTTTAAACCTAGTAGAGTTAGTATAATCATTGTTACACTTAATAGTTCCTCACAAATTAAGTTGACTATAAATATATATATATATATATAAAATAATAATTAGAAATAATCAATAAATAAATATTTATTAATATATGAAATTAAAAGATTAAGCTAAATATAAGATATTCCAAAAAAATCATTTGAATACTTAAAAATTAAAATAAGAAAAGCTAAATTTTAAGAAATAAAAAGATGAAGGTATAGGGGAGAAAATCCTAAATTTTAGGAGATCTCTTTTTGAATTCAAAATGAAATTTGTTATTTAATATTTATAATCCAACTCCTAATAACAAAAATAAAGTCTTAAATAATAAAATTAAAGAAAAGCTAGGCACGTAACAGAAACTTACACTAGTCCATCCCATAATTCGTACTCCCAAGTCCCAAACATACTTTCAGATTTTCAAATTTTCATATGTACAGAATACATTTAACTGTTTACCACATACATAACATGGCCTAACGCCTAGCACTAAGGGAAGAAACCAAAATTTTAATTTAGTGGGGGCAAGCCCCCGTGGCATGAACCATAGAAATTTAAAATTTAAGAATGAAAAACATGCTATAATTGAAGTCTATATACTAAATAAAAATTATTTTAAAAAAAAAAACATTATTCATTCAGTGTTAGATAAAGAAATGGTGTAGAGAGGTTGTTGAGAAGGTAATAGGACTGTTTGGTAGCAGTATTGTTGTTTAGAATGATGTGAAAATTGTCGTTTAAAAAGTGCTATGAAAATAAGTGTTTAAAATACTCATAATGCAAAAAATGTGTTTGGCACAGTGTTATAAATAACATATTTTAAAATATGAAAAAACATAATTGTGTTTTTGGTATGTGTATTTTTTTTTTTTTTTTTAACTAATGAAAATTAACGCCCTATTTTATTTAAGGAGGGAGAAAAAGAAAGAAAAAAAAGGGCAAAGTGGTAGGCCGTAAGAGAAAAAGAAAAAAAAGTTTAGTATTGTTAATGGGTCCCACAATTTTTCAACTTATTTACACAAAGATTGTTCAACAAAATTACTTGAAAACTAAAAACTGGTGTGGTGAATTTTCAACACACATGTTTCAAATATTGAAAAAATACATGTTCGTATCACATACAAAATATACGCAGCGGAAAATTAACGGATCTATTTCATTCGCAATTAATAACATGTACTGTGTAAATTTCAGAATATAAGAAGAGAATGTACCTTGGTGCGGTGAAATTTAAAATCAAAGATTAGAAGTATTTTGGAACACTTTTAATCTTCACTCCAATTCCACTTAATGCCTAAGAAGTATGGTCTCTCAATCAGTATATATGTATGTGTTCAATGGAGAATAAGAAAGTGTCTAATACTCACATACAAACCATTTCATTCCACTCTAAGTGTCATAAATAAATCTGTATGTTTCTTCCTTTATATCTAACTGATTATCTAATTGGGCTAGCCTTTTGAGTCATTCCAATTGAGCTTTAGTTTGTGACTTGGAGTAGGACCAAAAAGAGAACAAATAAGACACTAGCTCTAATGGGTCTTGGGTTTTTCTATACAACTCTTGACAAGTCTAAAATTACCATTAATTATATTTAATACCACTATATAAATATAATTGTACTCTAGGCCTTATTAATAAATTGGGATAATTACACATTACCCACCTGTGGTTTACCTCTAATTCTAAGTGCCTACCCGTGGTTTGAATTTTGACACTTTGCCCACCTGTGATTCTCACCGTTATTGTGCCGTAACCCACCTCTCTACTTTTCGTTACTCTAACACAGAAAATGTAAAAACAAAACCCCAAACGGATCAAAACACTCCTCACATGAAGAACATACACAAACACATGAAGAACATACACAAACATGGATTGAAAAAAGCAAAGATCAATTTCAATGAAAAAAGCAAAGATCAATTTGGCATCTGAAACTTTTTTCTCTTTACATATGTTTAGTATGAAGCAGTAAGTTTTTCAAAAACCTATATCGCTCTCACTCAAATCTTGAATATGAAGAACATACCAAAAATCTGAAAAATTATAGGAAGTTGAACCCAAAATAAAACATCTAAATCATCAATAATAAAAAATCAAAACCCACTGGCCACTGCCCCTGCCACCAGCCACCACAACCCACTGCCATAGCCACCACCGCCCACAACCTCAAACCCCAACCACCAAAACTACAAACAAGTCACAAACCCAAAATCAAACCACAAACAAATCACAAACCCAAAATCAAATCACAAACAAGTCACAAACTCTAACCCATAACTGCTGAACCACCAAAACTGCAAACAAGTCACAAACCCAGGCAGTGAAACCGAGTGGTGGCATCGGGATTTGGCGTCTCTGTCGGGTTTTGATTCAGATTCTAGGTGTTTTGGGTGGACCGATCAAACCCACGCCGAACTCCAAGCAGTTGACCCACGCCGCTCCCAAGAACTCGAAGAAGGGTGCGGTTTCGTCGCCGCTGAATCCGGTACTTTCGTGTAAAACCTCATCGTCTTTGGCGCCCCAGGTGTCGAAACGGGAAGCTTTGATAGAGAGAAGCAAGAAGCCGAGCCGGTCGGAGTTGGGACCGGTGGGGAAGAAGAGAAGGAGGGAGTTGGAAAGAGGGAGGCGAAGGAAGGAGAGCTGCCGTCTGCATAATGCTAAATCTGTATCTCAAAGAGGGTTTTTTTAGCTAATGGCTTTAATCGATCCACGTTCAAGTGAGTGGAGACTTTTGCTAAGTTCTGGGAATTTTTTTTTTTTTTTTTTTGAGAATGAGTAAGTTCTGGGAATTGATTACAACTTTTGGCTAGTTTAGGTAACAAAAAGAAAATATGTCGCCACTTCGATCAATTTATTATTTAAATAAATAAATATAAAAGTAGGGCTGTTAAACTTTTGTTAACAGTAGCTTTGTGTATGTTCTTCATGTGTTTGTGTATGTTCTTCATGTGAGGAGTGTTTTGATCCGTTTGGGGTTTTCTTTTTACATTTTCTGTGTTAGAGTAACGGAAAGTAGAGAGGTGGGTTACGACACAATAACGGTGAGAATCACAGGTGGGCAAAGTGTCAAAATTCAAACCACGGGTAGGCACTTAGAATTAGAGGTAAACCACAGGTGGGTAATGTGTAATTATCCCTAATAAATTATATCTTAAGACTTTATTATACATGCAACATCTTCATAAAATATTCGTAGTAATATAAAATCATGAATGTAGACTACCACTTTGAAGATTACTACATCTTAATTCTTGAGTACCCGGTTTAATCCTTTAAGTTATTCATCATATATTTATGAAATCCAGTTTCATAAATATATATTTTAGAAACCCCTTACTAAAGTAGTTAGGCCTAACATTCTGAATAATCAAACCCATTAAACTTATTTCAAGGGAATATTTTATATCTCCGTTAAGAGATTATGAATTCCATCTTGAAAATATATGTTCCATCAACATTAAATGTGGCTATCCAACATATTGAGGTTTTGATCATGATTTTAGATCTCACTCCTAATATATCAAGGCAACCTACACATCATGATCAGGTCCATTATTCTCTCAAGATTAAGAGTTCATATAAATAGAAGTCGTGAGATTTATTATTCATTTGACAGTCGTTAGGAGAATAATAAATCTCACAGTGGTCCAGTTTAATATATCTTAACTCTTAAAATATATCAACATATCAACTAGAAGTCTTTACTTCCATGATCAAGACAAATTATCTTAATTAATATGTTATAGTTTTCGCAGATGAAATCCCCAATTTCATCACCAACTACGAACTAAAATTCTGAGTTTACAAAGAACTTGTGATTTATATCTTCAGTGACTAAATCACATATTATGCATCTTATGAACTATATGATAATGTTCAAATATTCATGTTACCATTATTTTAGATAATAATAAAATAACTTTATTAATTACAACATTAAGTCATACATCATGTTTTACATAATGTCATACATAGCATCATATAATAGGATTTAAAGGCACTAATCCTAACATTAAACATCCTAAATTGATAATTGTAACTCAAACACTTTTGATAAAAAAAACTTATACCAAACACAGCTTTCTTTTTGGGGTCCACAATCATGTTTAAATATTGTTGTTTGAACTTGCATACCAAACTAATGTTTAAGCCTACAAAGAGAGGGGCATTTCAGTTGGTCTAATGGGCTCCAAGTCAGTGGTTGTCATGTGAAGTTTAAGGGTTTGTTTGAAATCCACTTATTTTGCTGAAATTAAAATTTTTTTACTGAAAGTATTGTAGATAAAGGTAAAAATTAGCTGAAATAGTATAATAAGACCCATGAATAGTATCAAAAAGTTCAGAGAGCCCATAAATAGTAGCAAAAATAATTTGAATAGTAAAATAAGCTAGCTTTTTAATTTTTGCCAAACACACACTAAGTAGGCCAAGTGGGCTCTAAGTCAATGGGTGTCACGTGAATATCGTGCATGCATGGTTTCCATCTATGTGTGCATTTGGCTCCAGCTATTCATGGGTCCGACTGCACTTTTTGATATTATTCATGGATTTCACTGTACTATTTCAGCTAATTTTTATCCTTATCTACTGTACTTTTAGTAAAAAGTTTTCAGTTTCAACAAAATAATCAGATCCCAAATAGACTCTAAGTGTTACAACGTTTTCAATTTAGGGGGTTGGTTGTGTGTTTCAATAGTTCATGGGATAATGTGTAATTTTATGGTATAATTTAAAGTGAAATCGTGTAATTTTTCTCATTTTTTTAATTAAAAAAAAAATCACTTATTGTCCCCTACATTTAGGAGTCTTAGTTTTTCTGGTAAAAATATGAATTTTAGGTATCTTAATACTTTTTATTTTAATTTTCCTTGCTGACCATAAATTTCTTACATTCAAATTCTAAGGCTGTGTTTGGTTGGATGTAACATATTTTCCGAGTGTAAAATATTTTCAGGTGAAAATATTTTCGAGAAAGAAAAATATTTTCAAGTGTTTGGTTGTATTTCAAAAAATACTTTGGAAAATATTTTCTAGTGTTTGGTTGTGTTGCTGAAAATGCTCTAGAAAACCCATTTTTATCATGTTTCTCACATTTTCTTAGAATCCAAACAAATATTATTACAGAGAATCAAAATATATAAACAAGAAACAAAAATCAAAACAAAAAAAAAAAAAAAAATCAAAATCACAGGACCAATCGTGGCGCGATCGGTTCGTGGGTTTATGGGTTCATCAGTGAGGATGAGGGATGGGTCGATTGGTTCGTGGGTTCGTGGCGTAATCTCACCGGTGGACGAGGTGGGTCGATCAATTCGTGGGTTCGTGGCGTAATCTCACCGGTGGACGAGGTGGGTCAATCGGTTCGTGGGTTCGTGGCACGATCTCACCGTCGCGTGGAAGGGACGAGGACGGCGATCTGACTGGCACGATCTCGAACTCGACGACGTGATCTCGAACTCTCTCTGTTTTCGCGTCTGTGAGACCTTTCTCTTTCTCTTTCTCTCTTTACACGTCTCCGGAAATGATTTGAAGGTAAAATAGAAGCTGAAAATATTTTCCGGGTCAAAGGGGCTATTTTACAGTCAAAGTAAATGATTTTTCAGAAAATTGTATTTTCCATGCGCAACCAAACACACAGTTTCATATAAAAGGATTTCCTAGAATCATTTTCAGCCAAAACAAACACAGCCTAAATAGAAGTTCTAGTCCTATCTGAAGACATTAAGATTTAAAGCTTATATAATTATATTATTGTGCTCATATGATTAAGTGAGTTGATTAGAGACTTTCATTAATAGAATATTGAGTCTTTTGAGTATTGAGGTACATTGATCTAGATGTATTCTTTTCTTTCTCTTTCAACTTGTTCTTCTTCTTTAGCGCATAGTCACTGTTCAAGGTCTTGTATACGCATTTTGATCATGCTATTATTCCGAACCTATGGACAAATTAATCAAATCCTTTTGCAATTAATCAAATCCTTCCCTTCCCTACCAAAAATGTGACTATTCTTTGAACGCTAACCCTTCTTTCTAAAGCCCTAAACCATATAGAAATTGTCAATTTCTCCTAACTCTAGACAACATCTTCGCAACATATTTTCAGATATGATGAGTACTGATAATACTTTTCACCAGCTTTTTTATCTTTGGTTCAATTACGTGATTTGAATCATCACAATTTGCTCCATTAACATAGCTAGTCTTAGTGATCTATCATAAAACTTCAATCCATTTATCTTTAATAAGTCAACAATAAGAACACCAGAGCAGCACATTCTCCCTAAACTGACCTATCTCAATACTTTATCAAAAGTGATAACTTCAAGGTATAACAAGGTCATTGATCTTGATTGCCTTCTTATTTTTACTGTTTTTTTTTTCTTCAAATAAATGCCATTCTATTTTATCGATCAATTTTTTTCTATTAGGTTTGCTGACCCTTCATTATATATTCTTTGACATAGTTTGGCATTCTGAGTCTGAAATTATGAAATTCATAGGTTGATTACTTTTGACCACTTGGTCCACTTCTCCTTAACCAGCATCATGACCTATGCAAACAATATAATCCAAGAATGAAGGATGAAAATGGAGAAGTAAATAATTCCAATCTACAGAATAAGGATTGTACTCACAACTGATGTCTATCCTATTTATACAATAGAAGAGTGATCTTACCTAGGGAAAAAAAAACATTAATGTAGTTTACCCCCAATTATTCGGGGATTAAGGCTGGTCTAAGTTGAGTAGTTATGAAATCACTTTACATTTCCTCAATCATTTACAAGAAATTATGCTTTCCTTATTTGTTTTAATAATCTTGGAATTCAACTCCTCCTTATATGCATACTAACTTAACTCCTAAGAAACCATGCATAAAGCATGAATCCTTCTTCGAACAAATGAGAACATTGTTCTGCCCAGACAATTGTAGACCTATTTGCACTAAGTTGACCGTCATCTGATCTACTACATGTTTGTTAGGTGAGGGCCCTGATGATTCAGACTCTGAAGCTTTGACTGCCAACTTCATCTTTGTGGCTCGTGACTACAAGACTAGCAAAGCTGCTCAAGTGAACCGGCTCACACCAGAAACTGAACAGGAAAAGTTCCTTTATGATGGAGCTGAAGCAAGAGATAAAGCGAGAAGAATGAAGAGGGGAGAAGATAAAAAGCAAAGTGATAAATTGGAGGTGAATAGATTAGAAGCTTTGTTGTCTGAAGGCAGGATTTTCTGTGACATGCCAGCCTTGGCCGACAGAGACAGCATTCTTCTTAGGGATACTCAACTCGAAAATGCTTTGATATGCCATCCACAACAGAGAAACCTCCATGGACGAATCTTTGGAGGGTTTTTGATGCACAAAGCATTTGAATTGGCTTTTTCAACGGCTTATACCTTTGCTGGAATAGTTCCTTCCTTTCTGGAAGTTGATCATGTTGATTTCTACAAACCTGTAAGTACCATCATCCTTTCTTTTGAGACAACATTTCTCTGCCTTTCTAATTTCATTTGTGTGGTTTAGTTTAGGATGCTTATCCTAATAGTCAGGACATATACAACAGAAGCCCCACAAAAATTAAGATACTTACTCCTGAAATGGAGAGTGTAAAGAAAGCCTATGAAAGATGAACATGTAGTATATATCAAGAAGCCATTTAATTAAAAGGTGAGAATAAGAACAGAATCTTCATATGGGAGGGAGTTTTGCTTGGGTGCAGCTAATGCTCTCAAATCAAACACATCATGGCACACAAGGGAGTAGCATTCCAAATCCACTTCTTTCTTATCTACGACAACACCCTTTCCAGCAAGTGTACAACTCAGCTACTGTCCTTAGAATCAACCATTACTAGATAAAGATAGAATGGGGGAAAGAAGTAAATATGGCCAACCCCATTTAGATGAAGAGGTGCCTAGTCCAAATTAATTAGTATTAAGGCTTGAGTTAAGTGTTTCTTGTATTTGCAAATAAATGAGGCCACTTTTTTATTTTAAGAACCAATATTTGTTATACATCAAATATATTGGGGGATTTAGATGGTGCTCAAGAGCCCTCCCTGGAAGATTGGTTCTACCTTGCCCAAAATGTATTAGCACTACCATGCTTTGACTACCATTTTGGCATTCAGCGTACATGTGACATGAATAACTTTGTACATATCTGGAGAAAATTTATTATATATGTTTGTCGAACAGGTGGATGTTGGAGATTTCCTACGTTTCAAATCATGTGTTCTTTACACAGAACATGAGTCACATGACAATCCTGATCAGCCTCTAATCTATGTTGAAGTTGTTGCTCACGTTACGAGGCCTGAGATGAGGTCTAGTGTGGTAAGTCCTAGCAAACTCCGCTTTCAAAGAACAAAAATTTTTTATTTGTACTTATATAGGATGATATTATGTCTCTTATATTACCTTAGAAAGAGTAATTGTAGAAGGCTTATAATATCCTTTTCTGCACTATCCACATGAATTTGAGCTTCAGTTCATAATGGCTGTCTAAAAATTTCCCTTTATTGATTGCATATCTTTTGTCTGTTCCTGTATAATATGAAACAGGTGTCAAATACTTTCTATTTTACTTTCACTGTTCGTCCCGAGGCAAAAGCCACAAAGAATGGATTTAGGCTCAGGAACGTTGTTCCAGCAACAGAGGAAGAAGCTCGCCGTGTTCTAGAGCGCATGGATGCTGAGGCCCTGCAGAGATCACAGAGCACTTAAACGTACAACAAACCATTAAAGGCAACTAGTAGTAACTATGCCAATTATGGTTGAAAGTTTGTAAGACTCTAATTATATTAAAGAAAGATCAGAAACGAAAGTAAAATGGAGGGCTTTTTATTTTAAACCAGTGCCAAGTACTTTGTGTAACAAGGCTCTGTGTAATAGGTGGAATATATCTTCCACTATGTTTGCATGTGCTTTGAGCAAGGTCCGTTGGTAAGTGTTTATCTGTTTTGTATTGTTGTAATGGCAAGGTGCCCTGCTGTGTTTTGAAGTCTTTCTTCTAGTGTTGATGTTGTTTTAGTGTCCTGTTCTGTTTGAAGATTGTTCTTCTAGTGTGTTTTTATTAATAAAATTACTTATTTATCAAAAAAAAAAACTTGTAGGTATTTATATATTTTTTCCCTTTTAATATACCAAAATGAGAGGTATGTAAGTTTATTGCTCCGGTAATATTCTATGAGGTCATTAGACCCGCCCCATTCCAGCAGGCAAAATTCATTCTCAAAATAATAGAAGGATGCAAATAAGCCGAAGAAACTTACCTCCAAGGTGGTGGAAAAGGAAACAAGAAAAATAACAAGGGATTAGATCTAGAGAGGCTATATCAGGAGACACTAACTTCATTTGTGCTTGACTACTTCCATATTTTCTGAGTTACAGGAACATTCAGTTGAATTTCCTTCCCCATATATCCTAAGGAACTACTATATCAACAATGTCACAATTAAGTTGCACTATTTCCTCTACTATGCTATCTTAGAATGCAACATGACATCATCTGCATCTGCATTGGTTGAGTTACCACTATTCCCAACCAAACCTGAAGCTGCCATGTCAATCAATCTTCTGTGTTTTATCAACAAGCTACCATTGCTCATCTTCTTCAGGCTTCATTGCACCTTCCTGAATTCTGCCAAATTATTACTGTTGTCTCTCCCTTATTGCCTTTTGAAGTAGCATGCATCAAAACTATGTATTTTGTGCACAAATATGATTTTGATTCGTAGTTCAACCCAAGAGTGACCCACTCATCATTCTCACACTTCAAGTCAAAGAAATGATTTATTCTATGTTGCACGGACACGGACACGGGAAACGGCAATTTTTGAAAAATAAGGACACAACACGGCCGGGACACAGCAGTTAAATAATTAATTAAATTTTCTATTTAGGCATATTTTTAAATATTTTTAGACATAAAATACGTTTATGTCTAAAATTTAAATTATGTAAGGACTATAAATAAGTAAACTAACACCCAAAGTAGTACAATAATGCACATAAAATGTTTAGAGTACAAACCAAAAGTTTAAACAGGCTACATTCAACGTCAAATTAAGGAAAAAAAGATTTAAACTTTTGGGATTAAAATATATAGATATATATATATATATATATGTAGTGAGAGTGGGATTTAAAAAAAAAAAAAGAAAAAAAAGCGTCATAACTTAAGTAACACTTAACAGTACAGAGTACACAGCATATCTGAAAGAAAGAACAAAAAAAAAAAAAAAACAGAGAGAGAAGAAAAGAGGTCGGACTCGGACCTGTCCACGCCGAGAGAGAGAGAGAGAGATCGGAAGGGACAGAGGGCACGGTGTCGATGGCGACTGTCTATGGAGCTCGCCGACTCGCCGATCGGCCCAATCTTGCACCGGCGACTGTCTATGGGTTTCAACTTTCATGGTATCAGACTCTAAACTTTCACCAGCGACTGTCAAAATCTGTGATTTTTTGTTTTTTTTGTTTTCACTGCTGGCATGTCCACCGGCGACTGTCTATGGGTTTTCAACTTGAGATGTGGATTGAGAAATCTGTGATTTTCTTTCCTTTTTTTTTTTTTTTTGTCACTGCTGGCATGTCAAACGTGTCGAAGCCATGTCGGCGCTGTGTCGGAGAAGCGAAAAAAAAAAAAAAAAAAAAAAAAAAAAAAAAAAAAAAAAAAAAAAAAAAAAAGACACACTCGCCGGACACAAGAATTCAGCGAGTCGTACCCATTCCGGTGTCCAACACGTGTCCGACACCGACACGACGCCAAAAATGGCGTGTCCGTGCAACCAAGGATTTATTTCCCTCCTCTGATCTCAAAACACCTTCCTTAAGAAGTTGTTGAGCATCCATTTCCCTTGCCCTCCCCAAATAACAAGAATACAACACTTGGAATATATTCCTGCTTCCAGCCGCCAAATCGCAACGATCAGTCTTCTCCTCTTTGCTTCACTTGATTCCTACTTGATTAGTATCTGAGACAATATGCTTTCCTTTCTTACTAAACACCATGTTCCAGTCATGGTCACCATTTTATGCTTGCTCAAATTCCTTTTTCTTAAGTGGTTGCACCATCCTACCATTCATAGCCATTGAACACTTGGACAATAGTGTGTCCAAAATTTTACACCACATAGAACCAAGCAAATTTGACTCTTTGTTTCAGTTAAATGATCAGCATATAGAGACATTTTCTTATTGAGCCACCGGCTCCCTCACAGTATGCGGGCCCCACATGCTATGAGAGATCCACTGCATACAGAGGCTCCATGAGATACTACCTCCAGCATAGAGTGGCTTCTCAACTGCACTACCCACTTAACTATACCTGCCAGGCTGCCACTAGTCGAATACTCTCCTTTTATTTTCTTTTATTTGTTTGGTGAGAAACCACTAATCACTATAACAATATTCTAGCAATAATTATCTTTTACATGCAACATTTCTCTTACAATATGTGAGTCCCACACTTACATGGGACTCATATTATGAGAAGAATAATGCATATAATCTAATATGAAATGCCTTGTCATTTGAAAATTAGAAAATTTAATCCACTATAGGATTTTGCTCAACCATCTTTAGTCAAGGACATGTCAGCATGCGAGGAGCTTATAATCACATGCGAGCCAGGATGTTCTTGAGGGGTGATAGATATTTGATTTAGCAGTACTATGTTGTACTTCCAGAGCAGCCGTGTTTTAGGTACAAAAGAAGCTACACAGAATTACTCTGAAAGATACCTCAGACTAAAGTCTAAAAGAAACCAGTAACTCAATGTGCAACGAATTTCATTAGTTGACCTCATAAACTACCTTAAAAGGACTACGACAGGGAATGCAACTAGGCTCAGATTTTGATGTTATAATAGAATGATAATTATGATGAATTGATGTAATATAATGATAAATAAATTTGAGGGACGCCAATTTATTTAGGCACTGTTGGTTTAATTTATTATTGTTGATAATACTAGAAGGCTTTTATTAATAAATGGCCTCCTAAAGACAAGAAAAGTGGTAATAGTGAACTCAATTTCACTATGAAAAAGTATGCAATTCTTGGTTTTTTTTTTTTTTTTTTTTTTTTTTTTTAATATGCATTCATGGGTTGTGGGACTCGCATATCAAACTTAAATGCATTGCATGAGACAGATTCAGGAGATACGCTAACGTTTTACTAACACCAAATGTTGAAAATAAGAAAGAAACAAAAATTAAAAAAATTAAAATTTGCATTATGTAACCGAAGGTGTATGTAGTAAGCACAAGTTCTTATTTTGTAAAATTTGAATGTACATAATCACCATTGTTAGACATTAAAAACAATATCTAGACATTAACAACAACGTCTAATCTTTGTAGGTAGAAATTAACAACGTCTAATCATGTATTAATTGGTGCATTACTTATTTAATTGTCATTGAACTGCAAGGTTAAATAAAAAATAAAATAGATATAAAAAAATTTTGAAAAATCATAAATAAATATGAAAAATGAAAAAATAGATATGACTAAATTACTAATCAAAACTAAGTCTAAAAATCAAGCCATATAAAATAATTCAAACAAGCCATATAACTCACATCACTGGAAAACATAAAATAAAAGGATGTCATAGAATTGTAGCTAAGCCTTTGCTAAATAAAATTTTTTTACATTACACGTCTTAAAATTATTGGAAGAAAAGAATATATCAAACTACAAAGTCATATTTTATGCACATTTCATATCTCACTAGTTGCTCTAATCCCATGGATTACAATATGAGCTAAAATATAAAACTATATCTTTATTGATCAGTCCAGTATCAACCTCATTATAAAATCATTTGTTTTCATTATGCTCCAATTTTTTTTTTTTTATTTAAAAGGCATTGCAATGGACCTATAAAAGTAATCTTGTTCAAATTTACAAAGGTAGTTGGGTGAAAACAACCGGTCCAAGTTGCACGGGTTGCCGAAAGCCCGCTGGGTTTTAATGAATTTTGTTAGTTCAAGTGCATATACTAGTTCACTGGATTAGTAGATTATTAGCCAGACCAGTTAGGCCAGTCCAAGTTTCATAACTATAAAAATTCAATTGATTTTGAGTATGACATTCATCCTCAAGTTTAATTTTTCTTATAACAAATTTTTTTTTTTTAATTATTAAAAGGAAGAAACCAATTTAATAGGACATGCAATAAAAAAAAAATATATATATATATATATATAAAACACTTTTTTTAAGATATATAACAAATAATTGTATGTACAAATTATTTGAATTAATTACATATGTATGAATACAAAGGAGTAATATGTTTATGCTTTTAATTGAAATAACCTTAACAAGCTATATTTTCTAAATCCTTTTAATTACATGTAATGTGTGTGCGTGTGTGTGTGTCTATATATATATATATATATATAGTAGTCTAATTAAATTTGTGCTATGTAATTAAATTGAGTATTAATATGGTAAATGTGTTTATTTTCTTGTATTAATTATTTATAAATAATGCGCTAATAATTTAATGAAATTAATATTAACAATTATTTTCACTAGATTTATATATAACATATTATTGATTTGGAATATAATATTCTTTTTTAAATTAAATTGCTTTGGTAACAATTTAAACAAATTAAGTATAAAAAAAATAAAAGCAAATATAATTACATAAAATCAAGAATATAAAAAATAGTTATACTCTTATATCAGTGAAAATAATTAAATATTTGTCGATTCAGTCAAGCAATATTCCTATATTCTTAATTTTATCTCTTTCTAATAACATGTAATGAAATATAATTAAAATTGATTACTCAAATATTATAATTTTTTATTTGTCGAATGTGTCAAAATAATCTGTGTGGTTAGGTGAGTAAAAGTTGACGTGATTGATGATATTATTATAACAAATTAACTTTTACATTGACAGGAACGTTGACTTAAAAATAATAATAATAATAATAATCTCCATTCTAAAATATTTTTCTCAGTTTGGCCCAAATCCAATTCTCCTATTACTTAATTAGGCTTTGTTTCAGTGATTCTGAAACTCAACCTAGCTTGTTCATAACTACATTTTTTAAAATGAAAGCCTATTTCTAAACCTTACAAGCTTTCCTCAACAAAATTCATATCTCACACTTCCAAAGGTGCACTTAAAATTTTCAGCACAATATGTGATTTGGTTTGAGTCGTATCAAGACGAGTATGAGTTTGTGTTATAAAAGCAAGCATTGTGTGAGATTAAAGAAAAAGAAAATGGGAGAGAAATCAAAGGTCCAGTGGGTGCCACTGTGTCAAATATCTTCTCTATGGTTCTCCACCCTTTTTGTTTTCCTCACTTTTCTGTGTTGCTCAATGCTCAATATCTGATGTTGTTCATGTTGCAGTGATTGCCATTTGCTAGTGTTTTCGGAGTTGTTAGAGATTTACAGGGTTCTTACTTTTCAGCAAGGGATAATGTTTTTTTTTTTTTAAACCAAAAAACAATTATGAGCACGTGGTAGTCCAGTGACATAAAAATTTATTTTTTGTTATTATTTTTAGTCATGTCAAACTTTTCCATATCTACCATTAAAAACATAATTATTTCAGCTCAATATCAATAAGTTATGGACTAAATTAGCATATTTAAAATGTTAGGAACCAATTTAACACATAGGACAAACATTAGGAACTAAAGCAGTAATTAACCCCTAAAATATGTAGATCTATATTCATAAGAGATGGGTGCATCACTTCCAAACTATGATATATTTTTCATGAATGTGATTTTTCTTTTAAAAAAAATAGTAAAATGAAATTTGAGTTTCCAAAGATAGTTTCACTTGACATATTATATTCATGTTTAATTGTTATAAAAATACTAATTAAAACAAAAGCCAATGAGCCTGCAACTGGGAAATCCATCCAAGAGCTAAGCCCCACGACAGAGCAATATATATGCTTGTCAATTCCAAAAAGGAGGACCAACCAAACCAGTAAAAGTAATCCAAGTAAGCAATGGTTGAGAAATCAAGGTGGTCCATCCAAGGATCCAAAGAAAACCCATGAAATATCTTCTTGACTTTGGAATGGTGAAATTGTTGATACAGAGATTAACCTCCTGCTATTGTACATTTCCCTTGTAGATTCCTCTTAGTTCCTAGGATTTAGGAAGGTGTATTTATGCAAGTAGTTTACTTGTAAGTTGTTAATCCTGATTATATTCAAGTTCTTTCAATTTGACTCAAGTTCTTAGTTGTTAGCCTATAAGATCCTTTGTTCCTAACCATCGATCATATTCATGTTCAAGCTATTTACCATAGTATTGATAATCGATTAGTCTTACTAGCATGTAACCCATCAAATGCATGGATGCATTTGAAATTAAACACAATTTTTATTATAAAAATATAAATAATTAGTCAAATTATTAAAAAAAAAAATAGCATGTAACACATACACATGTATAGATACATTTAAAATTTAACATAATTCTTATCATAAAAATATAAATAATTAGTCAAAAAAAATTTTAAGTAAATGTAATTAGTCACATATTAAAATTCTTACCTAAATTTAATACTACTTATGATTTTTTTTTCTAATTTTTAATAAGATAAATCATGTGGTGATATTTGTTGTGCGGTAATTTTATTGAGTATATGTGATTGGTTTTTTTTTTTTTTTTTAATTATAGTTCATTAATACTAAATTCTTAGTATTTTGCATTCATTCAATCACTTGACACAATGATTAAAAAACTTAAGTGGATAATTATGATGTGGTTCCCATACAAATTTAGACATATGGCACAAAATTATATTCTAATTTTAAATTTTAATTGAATTTTCTTTAAGTTTTACCTATTAATATATACTAGCTTGTAAACTCATGCATATGCATGGATACACTTAAAGATATATAATAAGATGCATAATATAATTCTTATATATATAATTTAAATATTATTAATAGTCATTTTTATATTTTGTTAACTCTTTAAAAAATTTTGTAAGGATATTATTAGGTATAAAATGTAAATTATCCATTTTTAAAAAATTATTGTGAAGCATTTTTTTTTTATGATATATTTATTTTAGACTCTTTGGTTTTTGTACTAAATAACTCACTTTGATGAATATTTATAATGTGGTCTCACATTTTATTCTAAAATTAAGAAATAAAACTCTTTAAGAATAAATAATTTAGGACACATGGCACAAAATTGGAACTCTAATTTGAAATTCTAATTTAAGTTTCTCTCAACTTCACATATTATTATATATACTAGCGTGTAGTCCGTGCTTACGCACGGAAATATTAACAATTGTGATGATAAGATGTTTATCTTAGTAGATTCAATTTCCACATTGAGCATTATGAATGGAAGTAACTTAACACCAACATTTAAAAATCAAATTGGACACATAGCACAAAATTAAACTATAATTAGAAATTAATTTGATTCAATTTGAATTCTAAAATTGAACTTCAACTTAATATAATATATATGATTATATTTTTGTCACTTTTAACAAATTAACAAAATCTTAATCCAGACACAGTAAAAACTATTAAAAAATAAGAACTAATCATTGAGCTTGGAATCTTCTTGGAGGCGCCAATGAAGCGCTAATGTATGAGAGTGTGAAGCAAGGAAGAGTGGGATTGAACATTGTGTTTGAACCCGGCCTTGCTCTAAAAAATCCGTAAGGAGGAGGAGAGGGCAGTGTGTGGATCTAGTTGGTAGAGGTTGAGAGAGGAGGAGACATGGGATGAAGATATGGAATTAGGAGGAGATGATGTTTTACTTTTATAGTCTTTCTCGTTGGACTCCTTGGTTCTGGTTGTGGGATTAGAAGAGCTCCAGACTCTATTGAGATCACCCATAAAAGTGTGCAGGTGAGATGTTCTTGCTTAGGCCAATGAATATTATTATTGTGGTTTTCTTGGCTTCCGTGTTAAATGTTAATGCATCATTTATTTGGGCACAAAAATTAGAAAATTTAGATAAGATACATGACACAAAATTGGAGTCCAATCTATAATCTTCATGAAAGTGTGCAGGTAAGATGTTTTTGCTTAGGCCAATGAGCATTATTATTGTGGTTTTATTGGCTTCCGTGTTAAATGTTAATGCATTATTTATTTGGGCACAAAAATTAGAAAATTTAGATAAGATACATGACACAAAATTGAAGTCAAATTTATAATCTAATTAAATTTTTTTTTGAGTTTTGGTTAGGACAAGTGGCGCAAAATTGAGAATCCAATTGAAATCTAATTGGATTTTCTCTCTGCTTCACCTATTATTATATATATAGATAAAGACATTTAGATTTACAGTGTGACTTAGCACGACTTTAGTTTACTTAGCTTATTGGTGCTCTATAACTTAGAATTGCAATAAGAAATTAGCTCTTGATTGTAATAAGAATTTAGCCTGTTGATTTCCATCAATAACTGTTACTAGCATCATCTTCAATAATTACATCAATTTGAGGGGAAAAAAAAATCCTCTTAATTAAGGCGTCATTGAACTACATTCCTTTTGAGAATTGAATTCAAATCCCCAAATCAACATCTTTAGCAAACAAATCGAAGCATCATCGATTCACCAGCACTCAAATTGATTAGCCAAAATTAAAATCATCTCAACCAAACACAATCAGTTACATAGATTCCAAGTCTATCCTTCAAAAGTTCTCTTAATTGAGACATCACCAAACCAAATTCATTTTAGAAGCGAAGTCAAATCCCCAAATCAACATCTAAAGCAAACAAATCGAAGTTTGACAAAAGTCATCTATACACCTACAATCATATCGATCAGGCAAAATTAAAATCATTTCAAACAAACACAATCAGTCACATGGATTCCAATCTACCATTTATTTTTCTTATACAAATACAAATAGTGTGTGATTGATAGTAGAGGCCAATGCACAAAATCGCATTGCAGTTTCTTGTATCAATCCAGATACAGTTAAAAGATACAAAAAAGGACAAAACAAACTGCCAGTGTACTCTGTAGTTGCGGGAAAGAGACCACATTGGCTTCAAAATGGTTGGAAAGGAATCATGTTTAGCATCGAGAGAGGAGAAGTCGAGGACAATTTCAGGTGTACGACTATGAGTCCTTGAATGAGACAATGAAATGTTCATAAATACATTTAAAACATGAAAGTAGATGTTAAAAAATTGGTTGTAAAAATGTGGACGTATGAGCATCATTGTCATTTCTATATATTAAATTATGGATGCGTAGTATTAGTTGGGATATTAATTAATCTTACAGACTTACGCTAAATAAATTTATCTATTTATTTATAATTAATTTGACTGTTTCAACCGTGGTAGGGGTATTTAAAGCTAAGATGTTTTCATTGGAAGCATTAGGAGGTGTCAACCTGTTGAATTATACAAAGCTCTTAGCCAAGTTTAGTTTAATAATGAGCTAAATTGAGCACAATTATTACTTGAACCAAAAAAAAAAATTTGAGAATCAGCTTGAACCAAAATTAAAGCAACCAAATTAAACTTTTAGGCTTGTTTAGTTGGAGTGATTATTGGAGGGTTGGAAATCTTGGGAGAGAAAAGTGGGCAGAAAATGGTAGTGAAGGGTGTTTGGTTAAATAGGGAAGAAAATGGAAGGGCGTAAGTGTTTTTTTTCTGGGCCCATTTAAAATCAATTTCTCCAAATTTGGGAGAAAATATGAGTGATTTTGCTTGAGCCTTCTCATTTACTTTTTTTTTTACCCTCAATTGTAACGTTATCTCTCTTTATTTTATTTTATTTTCCTTCTTTTCTTTTTTTTTTCTTTTTGTTTTGTTTTGTTTTATTTGTTTCATGCTACCAGTCCTAGCTATCTTATGTTATGTTTTTTTTTTTTTTTCATTGACTTTGTTTCCTGCATTTTTCTTTCTTTCTTTCTTTTTCTTTTTTTCTTGCTTGTTCAGTGTCAAATTTGCGCTTTTCTTTTTTCTTTTACAAAGTTTGGTTACAAACTTAGTTGTATAGCTAAGAGTGGTAAAATTTGACACGACCCACAAACCTAACATGACTAACTCGTTTATAAACAGGTCATAGGTTGAGACTAAATAGGTTCAAGTCATATTTGGGTCAACACAGCTGACCCGTTTAATAAATGGATTGTGTATGTATTCAACATGCAAACCCGTCTGACCCATTTGACTCGTTTAGCTTATAAATGTATTAGCTTTTGTTATTATTATTGCTTAATTTTTTTTGTTGTAACCCAAACATTTGTTGAATGTGTTAAAATGGTTTCTGCGGTTTCTAACGTTTTAAATATGTTATTTTTAATAAAAAAAATTTATTCTTTTATGCCAAACGGACTTTTACTAGAAGCCCATGTGGCCCTAAAAAAAATCTCCATTCTGAAATATTTTTCTCAGTTTGGCCACTCTCCTATTTCTTAATTAGGCTTTCTTTCATTGATTCTGAAACTCAACCAGCCTGTTCATAACTACATTTTTTTTTTCTTTAAATGAAAATCTATTTCTAAACCTTGCAGGCTTCTCATCAAAACTCAAATCTCCCTACTTTTGTCAATGTGGCACTTTCGACATGCCACTTAAAAAATTTCGCACAACCTGTAATTTGGCCTAAGATGGATGAAGACCAATAATCCAATACTAGTATATAACTCATGCAAACGCATAGATACATTTAAAATTAAATACAATTTTTATTATAAAAATATAAATAATTAGTCAAATTATTAAAAAAAAATAGTATGTAACACATGCATACGTATAAATACATTTAAAATTAAACACAATTTTTATCATAAAAAAAAAAAAATAATTAGTCATTTTTTTTAAAGTAAACATAATTAGTCATGTAAGGACACGATTTGCAACGACCCAACACGATACTGGGTTCGCACGTGAATAGGCCCAAACAATATGATTTGTAGAGCGTGGGTGTAAAGAACTAGGTTAACTTTTCTATAATAAAAAGATTCTCCCTCACGTATATTGAAGGCCCAGAGCTGGCACAACGATCGTTTTCTTTGATAATCGACACAGTTCTTTTTCTTTTCTCTCTGTTTTCTCTCTTTCTATTTTTTTCCCCTATTTTCTTGCATGTTATTCTTTCAGTTTATATACCACCCTTTGTGTTCCATCCTCACCACACACGTGTAGGTTGGGTTCGAAGGATTTCTTTCTGTCCCATCTAGCACCTCCTGGAACTTCCTATGGGCAGCTGTAAGGCTGCCTCCTTACTGTTCAGGTATCACCCCCACATTAATGCGGCCAGAGAGTTGGTTGAGAGGTCATTAATGCGGAGGCAGCTGTAGTTATAGATATTTATTTGTCTTTTCCCTTTTACCCTTGGTCTGTTATCCTATCTTCAGTGGTGACATAATTCTGAGGTCCGGTTGCAACAAGACCGCGTCCTGATCGTCCTCGGACGCATAATGCCGAGGAGTATGGCGTCCTCGGACGAATACAGAACTCTACCCTCGTGATATTGACTACCACCCCCCTCAGTAATTGCCTTATGACCTGACTTGGCCTCCTCGGACGGATATGCCTCCTCGGATGGGCCACAGGCCCAACGACCCTGACCTTAATGGGCCTATTGATCGAATGGCCCCCACAATAGCCCCTCAAAATCCTACTTGTCGACTCCTCGGGAGAGAAGGTGGATTTTGATGTCATAAGCCCGTACCTATGCGTGTTTTGGGGCATGCCCCTGACGCTTTAGCATCCCGATTTTAGCAGCATTAAATTTTGGCAACGCCCTTGTCTCCCATGTTCGATGGTGAGATCTAAATCGAACGGCAGAAGGCTTCCCTTGTTTTGTGAGCGGGAACTTTACCGTTCACAATCCTCACATGACTATAAAGGCGTTCTCTAATTAACCCTGTACTTTACCTTCGATGATTACGTGGTTCCAGAGCTCATACATTGAACCTGCCTTTCTCCATTCTTCATTATTCTCCTAGCGACTACAAATAATCATACTTTGCCGAGGTCCTACCTTTGAACTTGTAAGTCTTCTCGAAGTTTTTACCACTTTCATTTCAAACCCATCAGTCTTTTCTGCTAAGTCTTTTTAGAAAAATGGGGAAACAAAAGAATTCATTTCGATATCTCGTTGAGTCCGAGGAAGGTATTAGAAACTTTCGCTCTAAGTATAAAATCCCCTCAACGGTAGAGATGAGGTACGCAGCCCAAGGGGAATGGGCTGATGCCAGACAAACTGGGGAGGTAGTTATTCCCATGATCGCCTTTATAGAGGGCAGGATGACTATCCCCATGGGTAGTATCACTAGGAGTTACCTCAACTTTTTTAGGCTATCCCCCACCCAGTGTGCTCCAAACATGTTTAGGGTCCTGGGAAGTATAGACGCTTTGAACAAGAGAATGGACCTAAAGTTAACCCACCATGATGTGAATTGGGTGTACAACCTTCATCACTTAACCGGTCATGGGTATTATCTTAAGTCAAGATATCCTGAGGTAAGGCTGATTCAGTGCCTTCCCACTTCAAACAAGAATCTAAAGGATGATTTCCTTATTCTTTCTGGGGAATGGCACGATGATCTGCCTTGCCCGACAGTAGAGGGAACACCAGGTGGGCGCATAGTCATAGATCTACAATATTTAATTCGCGAATATATTTCGTTTACTTTTTTCTTTTTAATCATTTTTGTATCCAACAATTTTTACTTTCAACTCAACGGTTTTACAGATAGACGCTACACAAGGCCCAATCTTAGGTTAGTCAATAAGGCGAGCCTGGATAAGTTATTGAAAGTTGAAATATACGTGAACGAGACTAACGGTCAGCTCCGGGCAGCGCACTTAATTCTCGGCTATACCCCCCTTTCTTTTGCTTTTTAGGCGCCGAAGTGCATGATTAGAGCCCGAGATCCTCGGCTTCACCGTATCAGTGTTGCCTATGAAGGGTTCATTGTTCCAGAGGGTATTCCGCTTCCCCAGTACACACCTCGCACAGAGTCTCTTTTCGTAGCCAGCGTCTCGGCAGGAACTTCGTCATCCCTACCTACCCTTAGGGAAAAGGAGGTAAAAGGGAGAAAGAAAAAGGGGAAAGTCAAGGAAAAGGTTGTAGCAGTATCTGAGTCCTCGGACGATTTTGGGATTTTTGATCAACCCACAAGCCCCGAGGAAGATCCTGACGAGATGGGGATACAAAGAAAACCCCAGAAAAGTTTGTTGGAGCTGATGGAAGGTCAGCCGGGAAAGAGTGCGTCTGCAAAATCAATACCATCCTAGTCTTCATCTCTTCCAGCTAGGTCTCCTCCTCCTCCTCCTCGTCAACCTCCTCGGCCATCACCACAACCAGCGCTTCCTAACGCTGCCGAGCAAAAAAGGCGCAGGGAACAGAAGGGCAAGGAGGTGGCAGATACGAGCAAGTCTCGTCCAACTCGAGAGGAGGATGCCCAACGAGCTGCAAAGTAACAGAAAACCAAGCACCAAACCGCGCGAGGCCAAGAGAAATCTGATTCCCAACATCTTGAACCACAAGCATGGTTGCCAGCACCGATGCACGGTGATGAGCCCCTGCGAGATGATGCATCCATAAGGGACTTTAACGGCGGCATAGGGTGTCATATAGCCTCGGCCATAGAGGAAGCCTTACTGCTCCCAAAAGATATGGCCGAGATAAAGAATATGAGGAAGAATGAACTTGTCCTTGACAACAAACGATATTTGGGCATGGTAAGGAACTAACTTCTATCTTTCTCATTCTGGGTTTGTTACTCATCAATATGCATTTTTCATTGACTATAGTGTTAACCCTTTTTCCTACAGATCATCCAAAATACTTTCAAGCTAGATGAGATGCTCAACGCTTGTTCCGATCAACTAGATGATGAAAGAAAGAGACGAGCAACGGCTGTACAGACCTTGTCCAAATTTGAACAGGACTTGGCCGATACAAAGAAAAAGTTACTGGCCAAAGAGCAAGCTCGCAAGAGCGCCGAGTCGGCATTAGAAGGCTACCAAAAGCAGGCCGAGAACCAAGGGAAACTTCTGCGTGAGGCGAATGCCGAGCTAAAGAAGACTCAAGAGCAAGTCCTAGTTCTTAGGAAGCACCTAGAGGAAACTCAAAAACTAAGGGAGCGAGCTGAAAAGTCCAAGGAGCAAGCCGAGAAAGCAAAAATCTGTGCCGAACAGGCAATAAACGAAGCTGAGCAGAGGGGCTACGAGGTTGGCATAGCTGAAACTGAGAAGGCTTTGAGAGCAGAGGTTCCGGAGGTGTGCCGTATCTATTGCGCAAGGACTTGGAGTGAGGCTCTTAACCGTGTTGGGGTTGAAGCCTCATCCAAGTTACGTAAGCCAGAGAATGTATTCTATCCCAAGGCGATTCGCCCCTCAGTTCTTCTACCCCATTAGGCTGATGTTCCCTCTTCAATTACTAACCTCAACAAGGAGGTTTCGCCTCGCAATTCTCCTTCCCTTGGCCAGCCGGAATCAGCTAAAAAGGGACTTGCCCCTCCAGGAGCTTCCCCAGACAAGACCACAATCTCTCCGGAGGCAGAGACGGCCTCCCAAGGTTTTCAACGGGATTTGGACTCCACAGTTCCACCAACTGGGGGCGTTACCAAAGCAAAAGAAGGAATCACAATTTCGGAGGCAGACATACCTGCCAGCCAGAACCCAAAGATCCAATTGAAATTAAAAAAGTAGAACTTGTTTTGTAACTTAACTAGACATCTAGTAGGGAACTTTCTTGTTCATTTTCTTACCGCTTTTACTATTTTATGTTATTTTTGTACTCGTTCATTTTGTTATTGTAACCTGGATAGGCTCATTTCAACTACCTTTTGCTGGTATGGGACAATTTTACTCACACATATCGTCAATCGATAATCAGCAATAGGCAATAAGCATTAATACAACAGGGTCTTAAGGAGACGTTTTTGATATGTGTGTATTCTTTCCAACCAATTGCAATTCTTTACGAAAGCTCATAAACTAAATAATATCATGCCTTCAGTACCTTGATTGTACACCAACTTACGTCCAAAGATCTCTCTCTGACTCCTCAATAAGTGTTACAGGGCATTATTTCCGGTTAAGTTTGTGATTAGAAGATCTATCACAACTCAGTTACTGTTCAATACTTCAATACACAACCTAGGACGTTAATTTTCACCAAGTTTGCGATTCGAGGACCTAGCATAACTTAGTTTCTATTTAACATTTCAATATACATCATAGGACGTTAATTTCCACCAAGTTTGCGATCCGAGGAACTGGCATAACTTAGTTTCTGTTTAACATTTCAATATACATCATAGGACGTTAATTTCCACCAAGTTTGCGATCCAAGGACCTGGCATAACTTAGTTTCTGTTTGACATTTCAATATACATCATAGGACGTTAATTTCCACCAAGTTTGCGATCCGAGGACCTGGCATAACTTAGTTTCTGTTTAACATTTCAATATACATCATACGACGCAGGAGTACAGGATGTATGGTTGACGTAAATTAAAAGAAATATTTGAATTGAAACACTTTTATTAATAATAATACCTCTTGAGATTATTTACATTCCAATGATGAAGTACGGCTTTTTCATCTAGGTCTTCCAGATAATAAGCTCCTATTCCCGCTACAAAAGTGATTCGATATGGCCCCTCCCAATTAGGTCCCAATTTTCCCCAATTTGGATTCTTGGTGGCCTCCAGAACTTTCCTCAGCACCAAATCTCCTAGAGCTAGTGGCCTCATCTTCACATTACTATCATAGCCCTGCTTGAGCTTATGTTGGTAGTAAGCTAGTTGAACCATCGCGCTCTCCCTCTGCTCTTCAATCAGGTCCAAACTTTTCTCCAACATTGCATCATTACTATCTGAAGAGAATGTACTGGTCCTTAACGTTGGGAATCCAGTTTCCAGGGGAATGACGGTCTCGGCCCTATAGGTCATGGAAAAGGGAGTTTCCCCCGTTGAACGTCGGGGTGTTGTCCGATACGTCCACAGCACATGTGGCAATTCTTCCACCCACTTTCCTTTCGCGTCATCCAGCCTCTTCTTAAGCCCATTGACTATCACTTTGTTAACAGCTTCAGCCTGCCCATTGCCTTGTGGATAAGCCGGAGTGGAATATCTGTTTCTTATACTCAGTTCTGAACAATATTCCCTAAAGGCATTGCTATCAAATTGGAGTCCATTATCTGAGACAAGAGTGCGGGGAATTCCAAATCGCGTAACAATGTTTCTCCAAACAAACTTCTTCACATCTACGTCTCTGATGTTCGCCAAGGGCTCAGCTTCGACCCATTTAGTGAAGTAGTCTGTGCCGACCAGCAGGTACTTCTTGTTTCCTATGGCTTTAGGAAAAGGGCCGATAATGTCCAGCCCCCACTGGGCAAAAGGCCAAAGGCTAGAGAGAGGGTTAAGAGCTCCTCTCGGTTGGTGGATATTTGGAGCAAATCTTTGACACTGATCGCACTTCCTAACGTACTCCTGCGCTTCATTTCGCATATTTGGCCACCAATATCCCTGTGTGAGGGCTCAACATGCTAGAGACCTTCCTCCTGTATGGCTTCCACAAATGCCCTCATGCAATTCCTCCAGTATCGACTCTGCTATCTCAGGAGGCACACAGAGCAGGTATGGCCCAGAGAAGGACCGTTTGTATAACTTTTTATCCTCGGACAATCAGTACCGAGGAGCTTTCCTTCGTATTTTCTCAGCTTCCACCTTATCTTCGGGCAATATGTCACTTTCAAGGAATATTAATATGGGATCCATCCAGCCTGACGACGGATTGGTTTGATTAATTTGGCAAACCTCCTTTTCTGGTGAGGTGGGGATACACAGGTCTTCGACGATAATCACCCGAGGAAAATTTCGTACTGAGGAGGTGGCAAGGGTCGCCAAGGAATCAGCATGGGTATTTTCACCTCGAGGAATATGCAATAAGTCGAAAGACTCAAACTTCGTTCGTAGACGCCTAACCCGGTCCAGATACCCTTGCATCCTTGGGTCTCGGGCCTCCAACTCTCCTCTCACCTGGCCGACTACCAATCTCGAGTCTGAGAATAACTTCACTGCCTTTCCACCCATTTTATGGACCATACTCATTCCCATTACCAAAGCTTCGTATTCTGATTCATTGTTAGTAGCCGAGAACCCTAATCTTAACGACTTCTCGATGATGACCTCCTCGGGGGATATCAACACCAATCCCAATCCTGCTCCCCGTTGGTTTGCGGCCCCATCCACGTACACTCTCCAAAAGGACTCACCTTGTGCGGATATTAGGCCAACCGATTTTTCATCCATGTGACCTTGATTCATATTAACTTCTTCTGGGCACTCGGCAAACTCAGCCACCAGATCGGCAAGAACTTGACCTTTCACAGAGGTGCGAGGCATGTATTTGATATCAAAAGCGCCCAAAATCGTGCCCCACTTGGCAATTCTTCCGGTGTAGTCATCACTTCTGAGTATGGACTTAAGAGGCAGTTGGGTCAAGATAACCACAGTATGGGCTTGAAAATAGTGCGGAAGTTTGCGTGTTGCATGGACCACCGCCAGTATGGCCTTTTCTAATGACAGATATCTCACCTCGGCTTCATAGAGGGATTTACTTACATAATAAACTGGCCTTTGGATGCCATTGTCTTCTCGTATCAAGACGAAACTAACTGCATGAGGGGCTACCGCCAAATAAGCAAACAACACCTCATCTACCTCAGGGCTAGACATGATAGGTGGTCTGGACAGGTATTCTTTCAACTGCTAGAACGCTTCAGCACACTCCGCGGTCCATTCAAATCCATGCCACTTATGTAATAGGCGGAAAAAAGGACGACACCTCTCAGCCGACCTAGAGATGAACCGATTCAACGCAGCAGTCATCCCAGTCAGTTTCTGCACTTCTTTTGGATTCTGAGGTGCTTGCAAATCGTTAATGGCCCTAATCTGGTCTGGGTTCACCTCAATTCCTCTATGGGTCACCATGTACCCCAAGAACTTCCCGGAACCTACACCAAAGGAGCACTTCGAAGCATTCAAGCGCAACTTGTGTTTTCTCAAGATTCCGAAGATACTCGCGAGGTCCCCCACGTGTTTAGACACCACTTTACTTTTCACAACCATATCATCGATGTAAACTTCAATATTTCTACCCAGTTGCGGCTCAAACATCTTCGTCATCATGCGTTGGTAGGTAGATCCAGCATTTTTCAAGCTGAAGGGCATCACCTTGTAATGGTAATTCCCAATCGGGGTCAGAAAAGCAGTCTTTTCCTAATCATCGGTGGCCAGCGGTATTTGGTGATACCCTTGGAAGGCATCCAAGAAACTCATCCTAGGGTGTCCCATAGTCGCATCCACCAACTGGTCGATCTTCAGCATGGGAAATGGATCCTTGGGGCAAGCCTTATTGAGATCCGTGAAGTCGATGCACACCCGCCATTTTCCCGTCTTCTTTTTTACTACCACCGTATTGGCCAACCATTGAGAATAGAAAATTTTCTTGATAGCCCCAGCCTGTTTGAGCTTGGCAACTTCACATCTGACCGCCTCGGCGTGTTCCTTCGATGGTCGCCGAGGAGGTTGCCTCCTGGGCATAACGGCGGGGTTCACATTGAGTCGATGACAAATGAAATTCGGGTCCACCCCTGGGGCTTCATACGGGTTCCATGCAAAAACGTCCACATTGGCTCGGAGGAATTCCAACAACCTCGCCTTCTCTGGCAAAGGCAATTTGGCCCCAACCTGGAAGAATTTTTTCGGATCGCCATCGACAACTACCTTCTCCAGATCTTCACACTCTACCCCATCGGCTGGTACGTCCAAGCCTGATACTGGAGACTTTAACTGCTATAACTCATTGTCGGCCGTAGCCGAGGTTTCTGCTTCTGGCCGATGCTGTATAGCCACTACTAGGCATTGCCGAGCAGCCACCTGATTCCCTACTATTTCCAACATTTGGTCTCCGAATGAGTACTTCACCTTCTGATGCAGAGTAGACGAGACCACTTTAAGGGTGTGAAGCCAAGGTCTGCCCATAATAGCCGTGTACGGAGAAAAAACATCTACGACAATAAAGTCCACCTCCACCACATCCGTACCTTATTGCACGGGCAACCTGATCAGTCCTTTGGGAGTGACCAACCTTCCCTCAAAACTTACTAGAGGAGAGTTATAGGTTGTTAAGTCCTCTGGCTTCAAACCTAGCCCCTTGTACAAGTTTGGGTACATCACATCCACAGCGCTACCCTGATCAACCATCACTCTTCTGACATTGTACCCACCAATTCTCAACGTTACCACCAAAGCATCCTCATGGGGCTGTATGGTCTCAACCATATCCTCATCTGAAAAGCCTAGAATCAGGGGGACACGCACCTTGGCTCTCTTCAGCGCTTGGAAATGATCCTCGGCCGAGGATTGGGACACCGATAATACTCTGGAGGGGCAAGATCCAGTCCTTCCCGGGGCTGCAAAGATAACGTTAATCGTACCCAAAGGGAGTCTTGATGAAGCGTCCCCACACACCTCTGAACCTGCTTGGTTCGCCCTTCCACTGGAGTGATGCAAGAGTTGTTTTAATTTCCCTTCACGGACTAACTGTTCCAAGTGGTCCCATAAATTCCTGCAGTTATCCGTCGTGTGCCCATGATCCTGATGATAATGGCAGTACAAATTCGGGTTGCGTTTCCTAGGCTCTCCCGCCATCTTGTTCGCCATTTGAAGAATGGCTCGTTTTTTATCTTCTCCAAAACCTGCTGCACTGGCTCTCGAAATACTGCATTAACAACCTGGGCGTCCGCCGAACCTGACTGCCCAACCAAATCCCTCCGTGGTCGGTTGTTATTATAACGGTCCGACCTGAAATCCCTCCTCTCTTGAAGGATCACCTTGGCCTTTCCTTTTCCCTGAAGTTGATCTTCCTCTACCCTTCTGTATTTATCTATTCTGTCCATCAGTTGGCGCACACTGGTAACAGGTTTATCCGTCAGGGATTTCCTCAAATCGTGATCAGTTGGAAGACCAGCTTTGAAAGTGGTTATAGCCATAGCATCATTCTTTCCCTCTATTTCATTAAACATTTCCCAGTACCTATCCGATTAATTCTTGAGAGTCTCGCCCTCTCGCATAGACAGAGTCAGCAAAGATCCCAAAGGCCGAGGAGTCCTGCTGCATGTAATAAAGCGTGCATCAAAAGCCCGAGTCAGTTTTTTGAAAGATCCCACAGAATTGGCCCTTAAGCCGTTGAACCACCTCATCGCCGTCGGACCCAAACTTGATGGAAAAATTTTGCACATCAAAGCCTCATCCCTAAAGTAGATAGCCATCTTCTGGCTGTAATAGCTTACATGTTCCACCGGATCCGAATGGCTATCATACAGAGAGAACGTAGGCTAATGGAATCGCCGAGGATGAATCGCATCATCTATGTTTCTAGTGAAGGGCGACTTGGAAATTTGACTCAAGGCTTTGTCCATGGCATCGTTTCCCAAACCCCTGCTAGGTGGACTTCTACGCTTACGTCGATAATGGTGCTCCTCCTCATAGGAGAAAGTCTCGCTTGGCGGAGTTCTCGATCTCCGCCTATAACTAGCTCCATCCGACTCCTCAGATGATGGTTCGGAGTAAGGTGGGGAACGTTCCCGCCGTGCATGGCGCAACTCTCTTTTCAAATCTACAATCTCACGTTGCAGATTCCCATCATGCTTCGCGTGGGAGACGTGACTCTTCCCCCGAGAGTGGCTCCTGGTGGTATGAGTTGTACGTACACTCCCCTCATGGCCTTCTCTCCGTTCGGGACTCCTTCGAGGATCACCATGTTGGGAGCCCCTTGACTCTGCCTGGTGCAGGTTGACATCCTCCTGATGCGGTCCCGCCGCGGGGTGATGTGGACCCACTTCTTCCATTAGAAACGTTGCACCGGAAGTCCTTTAAGTTAACACAAGCTCTTCCCACAGACGGCGCCAATTGTAAGGACACGATTTGCAACGACCCAACACGATACTAGGTTCGCACGTGAATAGGCCCAAACAATATGATTTGTAGAGCATGGGTGTAAAGAACTAGGTTAACTTTTCTATAATAAAAAGATTCTCCCTCACGTATATTGAAGGCTCAGAGCTGGCACAACGATCGTTTTCTTTGGTAATCGACACAGTTCTTTTTCTTTTCTCTCTGTTTTCTCTCTTTCTATTTTTTTCCCCTCTTTTCTTGCATGTTATTCTTTCAGTTTATATACCACCCTTTGCGTTCCATCCTCACCACACACGTGTAGGTTGGGTTCGGAGGATTTCTTTCTGTCCCATCTAACACCTCCTGGAACTTCCTATGGGCAGCTGTAAGGCTACCTCCTTACTGTTCAGGTATCACCTCCACATTAATGCGGCCAGAGAGTTGGTTGAGAGGTCATTAATGCGGAGGCAGCTGTAGTTATAGATATTTGTTTGTCTTTTCCCTTTTACCCTTGGTCTGTTATCCTATCTTCAGTGATGACATGATTCTGAGATCCGGTTGCAACAAGACCGCGTCCTGATCGTCCTCGGACGCATAATGCCGAGGAGTATGGCGTCCTCGGACGAATACAGAACTCTACCCTCGTGATATTGACTACCACCCCCCTCAGTAATTGCCTTATGACCTGACTTGGCCTCCTCAGACGGATATGCCTCCTCGGATGGGCCACAGGCCCAACGACCCTGACCTTAATGGGCCTATTGATCGAATGGCCCCCACAAGTCACATATTAAAATTCTTATCTAAATCTAAGACTACTTAATCATCATTTTTTTTAATTTTCAATAAAATAGAACATGTGCTGATCTTTATTGTATGGTGATTTTTAATTTTTTATTAAGTATATGTGATTGCTTTTTGTTTTAATTTATAGTTCATTAATATTAGATTCTTAGTATTTTGCACTCATTAACTCACTTAACACAAAGATTAAAAAACTTAAGTGAACACATGACACAAACTTAAGTGGATAATTATGGTATGGTCCCCATATAAATTTAGACATATGATACAAAATTAGATTCTAATTTCAAATTCTAATTGAACTTTTTCTCAATATTACCTATTAATATATATATATATATATATATATATTAATTTGTGTTGTAAAATTTATAAAAGTAAGCATTGCGTGAGAACAACGAAAAAGAAAATAAGAGAGAAATGAAGGTCAAGAGGGTGGTGCAGTTAGTTTATTGTCCTGATAGTATTGGCGGTGGTTGCAATTGTTGGTGCTAGTGCTACTCACAATAAAGAAGAAAACGAAGCACTCCAATGAGACAGCTCCGGTGCCACTGTCAAGTCTCTTATCTATTAGTTGCTCACTTCTCCTTCCTTTTCGTCTTCCTCACTTTTTAAATGTTGCTCAATATTTTCTATTGGTCATGTTGCTGTAATTGCTAGTCCTTTCTAAGTTGTTAGGGATTTTTTTTTGGGTTTCTAGTAAGGGATAATGGTGACTATATTGAACTGGGTTATTAAACTCAAACCCCTTTTTTTTTTTTTTTTTAGAAATGAAACTATGACAATATTTTCACAATAAATAGTAAGTGGCAAATTATTATCAATGGCTAAAAATGTGATATTAGCGGTGACCAAGATTGTAACAAATAACAGTTTATCACTTAAGATTTATTGTAAAACTATAATAGATGTAGCATTCCTCTACCTTTAAAAAAAATTTAATTATGGTCTAGTGGTAGTCCACGTGGAAATCTAATGGAATAAAAAAATCATTTTCCATTACCACTATTAATCATGTCAGATTTTTCCATCACTATTAACTAGTTATTGAAAATACATGTTTAGATACCTAGTACAGCTTATTAAGTGATTAACTAGACATTGGAAAAACATGGTTTGTATTTCATACAAAATATACGCAACGGAAAATTAACGGATCTACTTCATTCGCAATTGATAACATGCACTGTGTAAATTTCAGAATTCAAGAACAAGAGAGCGTACCTTGGTGTGATGAAATTCAAAAACCAATAATTAGAAGTACTTGAGAACACTTTTAATCTTCACTCCAATTCCACTAACGCCCAAGAAGTGTAGTCTCTCAATCAGTTTTCAAGGGAGAATAAGAGAGAGGCTTACACCCACATACACACCATTTTATAGACTTACAACTTGTTACAAAATTCTAAATGTTTCTTCCTTAATATCTAACTAATTATCTAATTGGTCTACCCTTTTGGGTCATTCCAATTGAGTTTAAGTATATGGCTTGGAGTGGGACCAAAAGGGAACAAATAAGACTCTAGCTTCAATGGTCCTTGGGCTTTTTTGTCAACTCTTTACAAGTCCAAAGTTACCATTAATTATATTTAATACCACTATATAAATATAATTGCATTCTAGGCCTTATTAATAAAATATATCCCAAGACTTTATTGTACATACAACCCCTTCATAAAATATTCGTAGTAATACAAAGTCATGAATGTAGACTGCCACTTTGAAAATTACTACATCTTAATTCCTTGATTACCCGGTTTAATCCTTTAAGTTATTCATCATATATTTATGAAATCCAATTTTATAAATATATACTTTAGTAACTCCTTACTAAAGTGGTTAGACTTAACACTCTGAATTACCAAACCCATTAAACTTATTTCAAAGGAATATTTTATATCTCCATTAAAAGATTATGAATTCCATCTTGAGAATATATGTTTTATCAACACTAAATGTGGTTGCCCAACATACTGAGATTTTGATCGTGACTTTAGATCTCACTCCTAATATATCAAAGTAACCTACACTTCATGATCAGGTCTATTAGGGACATATTTTTATGTAATTAGTACATCCTTTGACAAAACGCACTTTACTTATATTCGGGTAAATCTAAGTAGGTTCAAGATAATCATTACAAGTGATTAAATTGAAGACATGAAGATTACTCAAGAACTGCTCAAGAAAAGTGCAATCTGCAGGTCTCGATACCTTCTCAACAGAAACTCGATCTATCGAGATTCATTAAAGCTCGACACATGTCTTGATCTATCAAGCTTACGAGATTCAAACTATAGCCAGCAACGTTTTTATTCTAAAAGGTTATTTGTTTATAGGTTTGTATAATCCTTTTAGGACTAGGAAAACCCAAGTTTTGGGGATTTGTGTAATCCTTATTGGACTAGAAAAACCCAAGGTTTGTGTAAACCTATTTGGAATAGGAAAGCCCATTAAGCTCCTATTTAAATGAGGTGGAAAAAGAAAAACCCTAACCCTAGAGAGCTTCATAAGGTTTTCTTTTTGAAACTCTAACCTCCTCTTACAAAAGAAAGAGTTCTTGCTGCGTTTCTTGTACGCCTTTAGGTTTTGTAACCAAGCAAAGTCTCTTGTACCAACATTGAAGATCTTATTGGTGTCTCTATGTGAAGCTGCTGTAAATCAACTACAACAATCAAAGGGTTGCTGTGGAGTTAGTCACGTACTTGGATTCGTGCAAAGGAGTAGGCCGCGTACTGGGATCCGCGCATCAAATTGATTAGTCACATACTAGGAGCCGTGCATTAAAATAAGAGATTGTCACTACAGAACAAGTCCAATTGGATATTGGGGTAAAGGTTCAACTGTAGGTTAGTATAAGGTACTGAGATTCCTTTACTTGTAATCACTTGTTTTGATAATAATGGATTCTCGAAAGTGGTGACCTTAAAATCACCCGGTGGGGTTTTTGCCATGTAGGTTTTCCCCATTCGTAAACAAATCACCGTGTCAAATTTATTTTTCGTTGCATTTAGTTTAATTGATGATTTGTTTGTGCTACCACGCTTATTGCATGCTAATTGAATTAATTAATTAACTTGCTAATTAATTGGTTAATTCATCACAAGAGGTCAATACATTCTTGGCTTATCAAGGTCCATTATTCTCTCAGGATTAAGAGTTCATGCAAATATAAGTCGTGAGATTTATTATTCATTTGACAGTCGTTAGGAGAATAATAAATCTCATAGCGGTCTAGTTCAATATGTTTTAACTTTTAAAACATATCAACATACCACCTAGAAGTCTCCACTTCAATGATTAAGACAAATCATTTTAATTGATATATTATAGTGTTCACAGATGAAATGCCCAATTTCATTATCGACTACGAACTAAATTCTGAGTTTACAAAGAATTTGTAATTTATATTTTCTGTGACTAAATCACATACTATGTATCTCATGGACTATATGATAATATCCCAATATTCATGTTACCATTATTTTAGATAATAATAAAACAACTTTATTAATCACAACATAATGTCATACATGATGTCATACATAGCATCATATAATACGATTTAAGGGCACTAATCCTAACACTATATCCAAATTAAATTGCAATATATAACGACTTACAAAACTTCCAGTTATGCAATGTACATGTACTTGAGCGTCCTAGCAACAAACTGCTTTAGCCATTTCTCTTCATGGTCTCCAAACACAAGTCAAGTACGCCAAACACAAGTCCAATCTCTCAAATACTCCAAGGCCTCTTGAAGATTTCTAATGTCTTTGTGGTTTTCCAACAATCCAAATCACTCAAGGCTACATACGCTCAATATTTTGGTGACATTCTCCTCTCAAAGATGGTCAATGGGAGAGGGTAAAGGTATGAAAGAATACAAGAACTTCTCTTTAAAAGGTACACTACCCTCCTACCTTCGTTCTAGATCAATTAGGGTTTTATTTTCATGCATATAAGGGTTATAAATATAAATCAAAGGTTGGATGGCTGCACTCAAACTTCAAAACTAATATGAAACATCTTTTGGGCAAGAGTGGAATAGTGGACAGTGGAGCTGCTCTGTGGCTCTATTCTTGTCTGCTTGCTTGACAACTCGATTGACCAAACTTCATCTTCAATTGACTCAATTCTTTAGAATCAACAACTTCAACTTTCAGCTCATTTCTTCTTGAAAACCCAAACCATAGCTCAATTGACTTACATGAAAAACATTTTGCAATTGCCACAAAAATTTTAACACGCATTTTTTTTTTTTTTTTGGTTAAAAGGAATTTGCATTAAAGAAAACTAAGAGACCATAGTGGCCAGAGTAGCGGTAGTAAGTCTACCATAGTACATGCCATTAGCATCTGTAGTTACATAGGATTCAATTTCTACAGATGGCGGAAAATCAAAATTAACAAAATCTTCCTGGAGAGAGCACCCTCTTCTCGCTAAGGCATCCGCACATCTATTCGCTTCCCTAAATGTGTGCCTCACGCTGACTTGGTGGAAGTTGCGTAGGAGAGATCTACAGTCATTAAGCAGGGGAAGAAATGAATTATTAACAACAGAGTTAAACTGCACCAAATCAACAACTATTTTAGCATCAAGTTCAACTTCAATTTTTTGTATTCCAATCTGGGAGGCAAGGATAAGACCATCCCTTAACGCCTAGAACACAGCTGTGATACTTGTGGCAAAACCAACGGATCTTGAGAAGCCTCTTACCCAGTCACCTGAACAATTTCTAATTAGCCCCCCAGCACCTGCAGCCCCTGGGTTACCTAAAGAAGCCCCGTCCGTGTTGAGTTTCATCCAATCAATGGGGGGTTTAAGCCATTTGACTGGAATCATGATATTCTACCTCTGATTTCTAGCTTTTCCAACACAAAAAAAGAATTCCAAAGCCTGATTAATGCATGATTTATGCAGGTTCAGGTTCAGGGGAATATTTTCAAAACAAACTTTGTTACGGTGTTTCCAAATGGACCAGAGAGCAAATGGAAATAATATGCTCCACTGTATAAAGGAATGATGAATCTCTTTGCTCTGACAGTTCAGACGAAGCCAATCAACCAATTCCGCACTGAAAGAAGGCTTTACTGCATGGGGTAGCTGAATCTTACTCCAGCAAAATCTAGCGAATTCACATTCACAAAGTGAGTGTATTATGGTCTCCCCTTAACATCCACAGACCGGGCAAGCATTACTACTACTAATGCCACGGTTTGCCAAAACATCTCTAACTGGAACACTATTATGAAAGCAGAGCCACAGGAAATTAATAATTTTAGGCAACATGTCCATTTTCCAAATCCAACTCCCCCTAAAAGGAGATCCAGGAGCATCACTAGGTAGAGCAAGTTGATAAGCAGACCTTGTGGAAAAGTCTTCATCTTTGGCAGCTTTCCATATGATAGTATCTTCTCTTGTGCTGTAGATTTGGAATGGAACCGCTTTTATCTTGTCCTTAATAGATTGAGGAAGGTCAAATGAAATCAAATTCCAATTCCAAACCTGATTTTGCTTCAAATCCGAGACTGTAAGGTCAACCTCAGCACCTGTTAAAGGACCTTCAATCAACTCTCTTAGGGCCACACCTTTAATCCAACTATCTTGCCACACCCTAATCTTTTCTCCATTACCAATACTCCAGCCAATTCCTTTTGCAAATACTGGGAATCCAACCATAATGGCTTTCCAGTTGGGCGATGAAGGCAGTTTATCAGGGTCTATAGATCGTCCTCTCGAAGCAGCACAGTATTTACTCAGTATGACTTTCGCCCAAAGGGACTCTTTTTCCTAGTACATCCTCCAATTTAATTTTGCCAACATGGCAATGTTTTTTGCTTTCGACATCTGGATACAAAGACCCCCTTCTTCTTTTGATTTAATTAGTTTATTCCAGCCAACTAGATGAAGCTTCCTTTTTTCACAAGTTGATCCCCAAAGGAAATCCCGGTTCACTTTATCAAGCTTCTCACATAGATGAGATGGGAGAGTTGACCCTTGCATCACGTAGCTCGGGATGGCTGACATGACAACTTTAACTAACACAGCTCGACCAGCAAGGATAAAAACTTCGTCTTCCATCCAGCCAGTCTTTCCATTACTTTCTCTACCACAAAATTAAACTAACCTCTTCCTGCTCCCTTATTTTTAATTGGAAAACCAAGATATTTCCCGAATGCATTTGTGGATTGAAATCCCAAAATACCACATATCTCTTCCTTCCTTTCAACATCTACATTAGCTGAAAAATAGATTCTGGATTTCTCCATACTCACCTTCTAACCAGATTCAGAGCAAAAAGTCTGAAGGACATCAGAGATCGCTTCAAAGGCCTCATCATTTATTTCGATGAACAATATAAGGTCATCAGTGAAAATGAGGTGAGATATACCTACATTCCCACGAGAGGCTTTACTTGGGATCCAGCTGCCATCAATACATTTTTCCTAGATTAGGTAGCCGAGATATTCCATACATAGTATAAATAAGTACGGGGATAGGGGGTCGCCCTGCTTGATGCCATGGGATGAAGCAAAGGAATCAAGTTTACCCCCATTAACTAGAATAGAAATACTAGTAGAAGAGACACAACTCATGATGAGTTTGATGATGTTTTGAGGAAAGTGAAATATTCGTAGGATTTTATAAATAAAGCTCCACTCTAACCTGTCGTAAGCTTTTTCCAGATCAATCTTGATAGCCATACATCCAGATTTACCTTTCTTTTTATCCATTGCATAGATAAGCTCCTGAGCAATAAGAACATTGTCTAAGCCTCTTCGCACAGGGACAAAAGCTGACTGGACGGGCGAAATGATTTTATTTAGGAGAGGCCTGATACGCTCAACAAGGATTTTTGACACTACTTTATAAATCGAATTGCATAGGCTGATAGGTCTGTATTGGGAGATGGTTTTAGGATTTTTGCATTTCGGAATAAGAGTGATCAGAGTCTCATTTAGGTATCCCAGAATAATTCCCTGAGTAAATATATTCTTAACTTCAGCATAAATAGAATCCTTTACGTCATGCCAAAAATGTTGGAAAAATCCAGCGTGTAGACCATCAGCACCTAGAGCTTTAAAAGGTTTGAGGGCCCAAAGGCCTTTTCTTATCTCCTCATCAGACACATCCATCCCAATTAGTTCCTGTTCCTCATTAGAGAAATAAAAGTGGGAGTGATCCGAAGTCCAAGCATTCAGATTGGAAACTTCCATTTCCGTAGTGTAAAGTTTAATAAAACTCTGCTGGATGTGGTCCTTGACTTTATCATCCTCATATAGCCATTCTTCTTCCATGTTTCTAATGCACCTTATCTTATTCCTGTGTCTACGAACCACTGTGGAAACATGAAAATATGCAGTATTTCTATCCCCAAAAGTGGCTGCATTAAGCCTAGATTTGAACGCCCAAAACTCCTCTTCCTAAAGAAGGATCAAAGAGTATTCCTCAATTAGTTTCCTTTCTAACTAGAGTAAAGAATCATTCGGATTTTCAGCTAAGGCTTTTTGAGTCCCATTCAGCCTTGCTAGTACTCTTCTTTTCCTAGCAAAAAGATTCCCAAACACTTCAGCATTTCATTTCCTAGCTCTATTGGTGAATCCAGAAATAGCCCAATTGAGGCTTACCCCCACACTCCAGGCATCCTGGACCACTTTGTGGAAATCCAGATGGAGTAACCACAAAGTTTGGAAACGGAACGGCTTGCTCCCATGATTAGTCCTTGAATTACAAAGCTCCACTAACACTAGATGGTGATCAAAGAAAGTACGAGGTAAGTGAGTAACAGTTGCTTCTGGAAATAAGAGTCTCCACTCCGGATTTGCAAAACACCGATCAACCCTTTCAAGAATAAGATCCGAAATAGGTCTTATATTCGTCCATGTAAACTTGGGACCAACAAACCCCAGGTCTATCACGTTGCATGTATCAATGCATTCCTTAAACTCCATGGCCCTGTTTATGTTCACCTTTCTACCCCCAACTTTTCCTCCCCACACAAAACTTCATTGAAATCTCCCAAAAGAAGCCAGGGAAGCTTGTGGAGATTAGCAACTTCAGAAAGGTTTGACCATAGTATCCTTCTCTCAACTAGTCTAGGACGGGCATATATTGCAGAAATTAACCCAAGTAAGGTTAAAGGAACATACCTTAACAGTAGCATATATCTCTTGCTCCGTGGAAGCTAGCAAAGTCACCTTCGTATCCTTTTTTTTTTCCATAAAACCCACAGTCCACCAGCATACCCTATGGTATCAGTAGTTATGAACCCATCAAATGGAAGACCCTCTATGATCCTCTCCACCCTTTCACCTCCAATTCTAGTTTCAGTAATTACCATTATGGAAGGCTGATGATTAATGGCCATCTCAAAGATCCTCCTTTTAAAGTCGGGGTTTAAAGCCCCTCTGCAATTCCACATCAGAATATTCATCTTGACAAATTGTCTTAAGGGAATTTCCGACGGGTTAGGATTCATCATAGCTACATCTACCATGCTCCAACCCAGTCTCCTCAACAAGTCTTTGGACGTAGTCGACTCCGGTTTCCATATCATCATGTATCGGAGGATGCCTAGAATATCCTCTTTGCAACAAATGAGAAGGTCGCACTTCTGCACTGGTGCTAGCACCTGGATCAGCTTTAAGGACGGATGATTCCCCATGTGAGCTAAAGCCATCCCCCTGAAGTCTACAATCTTCCTCTCTTGTATTAACCATCCTGATTCGTCGAAGTGGGGCACCATTGATGGCCTTGGATACCTGCCCAATCTCTCCGCTTCCTCCCAAGACAATAGGGGAGTATCTGTGAGGAATTTCCACCACGGGTTGGGGGTGTGACCCCACGCCGGATGGTCCAATTCCAGAAGACCTATTTTGAAGCTAATCGGTGTTAAAGGAAAAATATGCTTCCAAGCATTCTTTAGATCCTCTTCGTGCCACACCACCAACATCGTTGGAGCTGCCCTTATCTGCTCTATTATCTTGTCTGGAATCCCAACTACCTTGTTCCTGTACCATATCGCCCAGTTCGAACGTTGCGCTTGGAGTACACCTCGGAAGCTTGCTTCCATTAGTTCTGAGTTTGGGACTTTCAGATGGGGAAACTGACTGGCCTTGGGTGGTTTTAGTTCCAGAGCTAGATAGCTACCTCTTCAAAGTTTTGGAGCTTTTCACACCTAATCCTTTAGTGGCCGAGGCTTGGAAGATTGACCGGCCCTTTCTTTAGTCTTTTCAAATTGTGTCTGCCTTTCCTGAACATTACTGAGTTGTTTCAGCCCCAGGGTGTCCTGGCATAGCGCCATGTCACAGTCCTCTTCAGGTTTGTCTTCCCTATGAGAACGTTGGGTTAACTCCGCACATGTCTCCCCATGCTGAGATCCATCCACGTCTATTCGCTGGGATTTGCTTTGGACGTCATCATCCACTTCATTTAAAGAATCCTGGTTTACTAAACTGCCCTTGTAATTTTCCTTGTTAGTTTCAGACTTCAATAGGGACTTGTTACGTCCATTTCGAACTGAGCCCCTTCTCTTCGTGACAAGCATCCATGACCCAAAGTTTAAATCCAACTGAGCATCTTGGCCTCCGTCCCTGTTGGGAGGGTGTTCCGCTTCTTCTGCAATTTTTGTCACTGGTTTAACTCTATAACAACAGCTTTCTTGCTTGTGTCCAATCCGCCCACAGTAAAAGTACAGAGAAGAGATGCCTTCGTACAAGACCTGTTGGTTAATTCGTCCAACCCTTACCCATTTAATGAGAGGCTTCTCCAGGTCGACCTGAATGCATAGCCTTACATAGCTGCCTCGTGCACTCGTGGCTGTGTAAGAGTCAATACGGAGCACGAGTCCAATGGCTCTCCCAAAATCCTTTAACACTTCTAAATCATAAAACTCAATGGGGAGTTCAGGGAGTCGGACCCAAACTACCACTGAAGACAGCTTCGCTTCTGAAGCCTTAAAGTAAGGCTCCCAAGGCCTGATAGCTAAAAAGTGCTCTCCCACGAACCACGGTCCACCACGCAAAACCTTATCATAATCCTCACTGCTACTAAATCTTACCAAGAAAAAGTCCTTTCCTAAATTTACACGATCCATTCTAAAAGTTGGTTTCCACAAGGCGTTGATTTTGAAAGTGAGGTAATTGAAACCCACAGTCTTACCAAACACTTTCACTATCAAAGCCTTTGTCCATGGCTTCCTGATACGAGATTTAGTCTCCTTAGACAGTTTAACTTCCACCATACCTTCGATAAGAGGTTCCAGCTCCGTATCCGATTCATCTGCGTCTTCCTCTCTGACCATATCAAGCTTAAAGGCTTGCTCATAAGTGCCAAGGATATCACCTACTAGGCTATCCTTATAACTGATGGGTACTCGGTCCTGGGAAGACTGCTTAGCTCCATTACTTTCCTTAAACTTCTTAACGCTATGACCAAGTTCATCCTCTTCTTTACCAATACTTTAATGATCCTAACAATTATTATTAATAACCAAGAATTTTCTACTTTTTTTTTTATTTAATTTGATAGTTGAAAAATAGAGATTTGAACTCTGAATGCTCCAATAAATTTAATACCAAACAATTGATTGAGATATCCAAAAAAAATGGTATCTTAATCGATATTTTATGGTGTTCTCAATAGAAATATTCAAAAATAAAACTCTACATCAATTAGATACATCATCATTGCTAAAGAAAAGTTAAAGTTAAAGGTACAGGTAGTTTTGGACTTGCCACCCAATCTTTGTTCGAAATTCTTCTAGCCACACCATTAAAGCCGGACATGATTTACGCATTTGATGTCAGCTTTTTTTTTTTTTTTTTTTTTTTTCATGTCAGCATTCGAGCAACTTGATTTGCGCATGTGATGTCAGCATTATTAATGTACACTAAACTAATTGATTTGGTAGCCTAAGATAAGGTCGATAGTCGGTTGATCCTAAAGCCACCTTTTTGGATTAGTAACTCTGATAACGATTTGACACTAAGAACAAGGGATTTATATTAGTTTATTTTCTCGTGTACCACATGCATCAAATAAGTAATTATTATCAATGTTCAATTATTTGACACTACCTTCTCAAAAAAAAAATTATTTGACACTATATGCAATTTTAAACTCTCTCATGCGATCAACTTGATTTCCTCATGTGATGCTACCATTGGAACAACTCGAATTTGTATTTTATATATACACCAGGTCGAGTTATTGATTTGGTAGGCTAAGCTCAGTATTTTATCCCAACCTTACTAGAATTTGAAAATTTTATTAGGTATTTTAAAAGTACAGTTGCATGATATTCTATTTTTTGTTTTATTCTTTCATATTTACGGTGAACTTTATTAATCATGCATTTAATTACTTCCCAGAGAGTTTCTAATAAGTACTCATAGAATTGGAAACCCAGACCCTCATAAACATTTTGGCTTGAGTGAGAAACCAGAGTCTAAAGCCGGCCCACCTCACATAGGGTGTGTCACATTTATTTCTATGGTGGGTTTCTCCTTAATCAATGGTCTTTTCTTTGAGAGGGAATTGGGGCAGAGGGAATGGGCATAATAATTATAATAATAATGGTCTTTTCCTTTTTCTTTTTCTTTTTTAAATTCAGCTGAGATTTCATTTTTGTGTTGGACCCGCCACGTGAATAATGCATTCTTCCTACCCTGCCTGCAGTATTACTATTGATGCATCCATATCATGAAGGCATCGCACTCAGCAGAATATCTGTTTGTGTAGTAACATTGTTCCAATTATATTGGTTGCCCTCACAGTGTTTATTGCACCCAATCAAATTCTCACAATATATGTTACACATAGTTAGGGCCCATTTGGTGGGATATTTCTAATAACGTTGTTGTTTTATAAAAATACATGTAGGTGAAAAAGTGCATAAAAATACGTATAATGTAGTTGAAAACTGTTGTTTAAACAACAGTACTAAACACTCTTTAATTGCACACATTCATACACAATTTAAATACTAATAAAGTAAAATCATGTTTCACACTCCGTATGCGTTGGTGTGTACTCAGCCACATTATATACGCTTGCTTTCACTCTCACATCCCATTTGTGACTTCTCTACACAAAACTAATCTAAAAGCCGGTGGTGTTTCTTTGAAAGGAAAATCCAAATATTCCATGGATTTGAATTCCTCGCTTTCTTCTAACACCATTCCTGTTGTCTCAACTTTGACTAAGCCCACTGAGGATGCCAAATCTTCTCCTACTTCTGAGGTGCACAAGCCAATTAGCTATTGGCCAGGAGTGTACCATTCACCAGTGACAGATGCATTGTGGGACGAGAGGGTGAGCATCAATGAGAGGCTATTTGACATACCAGACGATGCCCCTCCTCCTACTGAATTGCTCACAAGAACTCCCTCAGAGAGTCGCACCACCATTGTCTATGCTTTCTCCTCCGACTCCACCTTGAGAGAGCAGTATAAGGATCCGTGGAATGAGTTCAGAATTGGAAAGTTGCTCGAAGACCTTGATGCCTTGGCTGGCACCATCACTTTCAAGGTCTCTCTCTCTCTCAACATTTTACCACTTGTTTGATTACTGGAATTTAACACTTTGGGTAGTATTGCTTCAAATTTACTTCTCTCGAATGAGGTGTTTTTGGGTTCAAGTGATAATCCAGTAGTGATAAAATCTTTGTGGTGACTTAAAAAACAAAGTTGCTATATTGTGTGGCGGATCACATTCATTTGTATGTTAAAAGCTGGAAATATGTCAAGGTAAGTGATTCCCTCAATATTTTACCACATGTACTGGAATTTTACACTTCATTAGGAAATTCTTGAAATTTACTTCTCTCAAAGGGGTTAACTTGTGTCCATAGTTGATCATTTGCATGTTAAAAGCTGGAAATTTGTAATCAACTTTTAGATCCATTTAGAAATAGATCCATTTGGATCCACGTTTTCCTGCGTTTGCTGCCTCTTTTTTTTTTTTTTTTTTTTTTTTTTTTTTTTTTTTTTTTTTTTTTTTTTTTTTTTTTTTTTTTTTTTTTTTTTTTTCACGCGTTTTGAGTATTGCGGTTACTGTTCATTAAACAGTAACCGCAAAAGTGGACTTTCTGCCGTGAACAGTGCATATGTGCACTGTTTACGGACCCACAAATTTCATTTTTTATCAATTTTTTCATTAAAAATGAGTCCCACAGCACTATTCACATATTTAAAAATTATTTTGCTACAGTGTTTTCAGTTTTCAATTTCAGCAAAATAAATTTTATCCAAACACACCCTAAAACTGAAAACTTTTTTGCTAAAAATGCTGTAAAAAAAACTAAATAATATAGCGAGACATATGAACAGTATCTTAGTGACTTATTTGTTTGTTTGTTTGGTGTGGGATTAATTAGCATTGTTCGGATGATGATATCACAACAAGGCCTCTCATGCTAGTCACAGCTTCTGTGGACAGGATCGTGCTGAAGAAGCCAGTAAGTGTTGACAAAGATCTCAAAATAAGTGGTTCTGTCATATGGGTTGGCCGCTCCTCAATTGAGATTCAAATGGAAGTCATAACTCAAGGTAATGTAATATGGAAAATGAATAGAATACAGTTTGAGTCTTTGAGATCTACAGCTATAATTTTTAAATACACCTTCTTATGTTTAAATATTACTTAAATAAAATTTAGTTAATATTCTATATTAATTTTTAAAAAATTTAAAATCCATCATCATTACTTTTAAAATTACTAATTTCCTTAATGAAGATTGAGTTGCATATATATTAATCCATAATTTTCTTTAGGATAACAGTAAAACAGTTGCAAATTTTATTTTCTTTTTGTATTTGAATTATTTTTTATAATTGATGACACATTAATTTGTAAGATTTATATAATATAATTTATAATATCTCTCACATCAAAATATTTTTTGGGGTTTTCTTAAAAGTGGAGGAAAAAAATGTACAAATTACAAATTTGGGGAAAAAAAAAAAAAACACTTTCTCCCTTTTATTTATGGGTTAGTTCACAATTATCATCCTAAACTACAAAATCAAAAATTAATGTTTTGAAAATGAGTAAATACCCCTACTTTGTTATAGAATCTTTTGATTCATGGAATATTTCACAATAAAATTACTAAAGTACTTTTGAGATGGCAAATGCAAATGACCCAACGTTGAGACAAAATTAACTCAAAAAAATGTTTATTAATAGAAGAAAAAATTACTTAATTTATTAAAATAAATATTTGATTAACATATATATATATATAAGTAAAATAATAATTGAAAATAATCAATAAATAAATTATCATTAACATATGAAAATATAAGATATTCCAAAAAATCATTTGAATACTTAAAAAGTAAAATGAAAACAAAAAAAATTAACTTAGAAGTACTAGCTAATCATATTCACGAAAGTTTTAGAATGTTCTATGTAAGCCTTGATTTTATTTCAAAGATGTTATATGACATTGTTATTTTGAATTAACTAAGAAAATATTAATGTTTGTTTTTCCTATCTTAGATTTATTTCTGACTATCAAAGGATTTTTTTTTTAATTATAAATAACCTTAAAAATTCTATAACAATGTAATAAAAAATTGAAAAAAAATATATATGTAAAATTGAGCACATTAATTAGGAGATAATAGTATAATATATCATAAGATTTTTTTTCCCCCTTCTTCACTATACTAGAGAAGTCAAAATTCTATAACAATGTAATAAAAAATTGAAAAAAAATATATATGTAAAATTGAGCACATTAATTAGGAGATAATAGTATAATATATCATAAGATTTTTTTTCCCCCTTCTTCACTATACTAGAGAAGTCAAAATTTATTTTATTTTTTTAAAATTAAGCTTGAAATTGTTGAGATTTTAAATTTGAAATATTAATATAATTCAACACGTTCATTACAATTCAGTCCTTAACTATTAGGTCATTTGCACTCCCCCCCCAACTATTGTTTTATTTGCATTTCTCTCTCGAGCATATTTAGTAATTTCCCTATGAAATATTCTATGAATCAAAAAAGATTCCATTATGTGTTACTAAAGTTGGCGGTCATTTGCTCATTTTCAATAGTTAAATGGGAGCATTGCTCGATTTTAGAATTTAGGGAGAGAAATGAAGATTTTTTAGGAAAAATTTACACTTTTCACCCTAAATTATACTCAAAATAAAATTTTATAACCTAAACTAATGAAAAGCACAATCGACCCTGTAAATCAAAAAGTTTGTTATACTTAATCCTTTTCTATTCATTTTGCTATTAAATTAAAAGAAAATTATAGACAGTGAATCACATGTGACAGTTGAAGAGCTATACCCTAATACCTAAAAGTAAAAGACCAATTACCCATCCATCTCTCTCAGTCCTCCATCTATTTGTTTACCAAAAATATTGAAGAAGAGAAAGAAGATTTTTTAGAAAATCTCTAGAAAATACGAATAAACAATTTGCTTTCACTTACAATCTTTATATGTAGAGTCATACTTGAATTCAACCACAAACGCAACACGGCTACTTACACCATGAAATCATAGCAATCACACACAGAAACTTAATTACACAAGTCCATTTCATACTTTCAAAATCCTTTCAGATTTTCAAATTTTCATACATATAGAATACACGTTTCACAAAAAAAACAAAAAAAAAAAAAAAAAAAAAAAAAAAAAAAAACTCATAAATAAATTCCACTATTTACCACATACATATTGATATAATACATGTCCCAGACACTGATAGTGTAGAAGTCAGAAGAAAGCACACATGATACTCTTTTAGAAGGAACAGAAACTTAACTAATAGTTTTTGATCATGAACCACGAATCCACTAAAGGTCCCTTGCTGGCTTATGAATAAGTTATTAATAATAATCGGTATTGCCTTTAGAGGCTACAATACGTTTAAATAATAAAAATAAATAAAAAATCTATAGTAACTAAATGACTAGAAAAATCTTCAAAACCCTAATTAGACTAAACAACATTAAAAACACCTAAAAATAAGGAAATAATAACTCTAAACTTAAAATAACAAAAATTACATAAAAATACTAAAATTAATATATTATAAAAATTAAATAATAGATTCTGTTCTACATCATACAACTTGCATGAGGGACGGAACAAGAAATTTAATTTAGGGGATGCCAAGCCGCGAGACATGAACTCAAAAAAAAATTTATAATTTAATTTAAGAATGAAAAATAGATTAAAATTTGGAGTTTGAAAGCTTTGGTAAACAGAGCTGATGTTTAATTTAAGACCGAAAAGAGGGGTATTTCGATCACTTTAGGTAAGCCTAGTGGGCTCTAAGGCAGTGGGTCTCGTGTGAATATCATTTTAGGTAAGCCAGTGGGCTCTAGTGCATGGGCTCTATACGCATACTGATCATGCTAATGCTATTATATATTCAGAAGCTGTGGACCTAAATCTAAATTGCTTATCACCTCTTTTGCAATTAATTAACCAACTCCTTCCCTTTCCCTACCAAAACTGTGACTATTCTTTGAGCTCTAACCCTTCTTTCTAAAGCTCTAAACCATAAATTGTCAATTTCTCCTACCTCTAAGCCCATCACAAGCACACGTACACTGTGTCTCGATCTGTCCTACATCACTTACTCTTGAATGTTCTTCAGGAGTCAGGACCATAATTAGTCTTTAATTTGATGTCGAGATGATGATAACCTTCAGTGACACAACATCTTCACTTAGGTCTTCCCTACATATTTGTTCAGATATATATGATGAGTGCTGCTAATACTTTAGGCCAGTTTGCTTAATTCACTTACATGATTTGAATCATCAATATTGCGGGAATCACCTAAAATTTACTCCATTAAAACATAGCCAGTCATAGGATCTATCATAAGACTTAATCCATTTATCTTTAATATGTCAACAGTAAGTACACTAAAGCAGTAAAGCACATTTTTTCTAAACTGACCTATTTCGATATTACGAGGTATAACTAGGTCTTTGGTCTTGATTGTATTCATCTTTTTTAATTTTCTTTCAAATAAAATGCCCATTTTATTTAATTTGTTTTGTTCTATTAGGTTTGCTCCCTTCTTTCTATAAGCATTGACATAGTTTGGCATTCTGAGTCTAAAACTATGAAATTCATAGGTTGATTGCTTTTTTATACTTCTCCTTAGCAGCATCATGACCTATGCAAACAATATAATCCAAGAATGAAGGATGAAACTGGAGAAGTAAATAATTCCAATCTACAGAATAAGGATGGTACTCACAACTGATGTCCATTCTATTAAATTATTAATACAAAAGAGGAGTGTTCTTACCTAGGGCTTAGTGGGGGAAAAAAAAACATTAATGTAGTTGACCCCAATTATTTGGGATTAAGGCTGGCCTAAGTTGAGTAGTTAAAAAATCTTTTTACATTTCCTCAATCATTTACAAGAAATTATGCTTTCCTTGTATGTTTTAATAATCTTGGAATTCAACTCCTCCTCATATGCATACTAACTTAACTAAGAAACCATGCAAAAAGCATGAATTTTTCTTCAAACGAATGAGAACATTATTCTGCCTAGACAATTGTGGACCTATTTGCACAAAGATGACCATTATCTGATTTACTACATGTTTGTTAGGTGAGGGCCCGGATGATTCAGACTCGGTAGCTCTGACTGCCAACTTCATCTTTGTGGCCCGCGACTACAAGACTAACAAAGCAGCTCAAGTGAACCGGCTCACACCAGAAACTGAACAGGAAAAGTTCCTTTATGATGGAGCGGAAGCAAGAGATAAAGTGAGAAAAATGAAGAGGGGAGAAGATAAAAAGCAAAGTGATAAATCGGAGGTGAATAGATTAGAAGCTTTGTTGTCTGAAGGCAGGATTTTCTGTGACATGCCAGCCTTGGCCGACAGAGACAGCATTCTTCTGAGGGATACTCGGCTCGAAAATGCTTTGATATGCCATCCACAACAGAGAAACCTCCATGGACGAATCTTTGGAGGGTTTCTGATGCACAAAGCATTTGAATTGGCTTTTTCAACGGCTTATGCCTTTGCTGGAATAGTTCCTTCCTTTCTGGAAGTTGATCATGTTGATTTCTATAAACCTGTGAGTACCATCATTCTTTCTTTTGAGACAGCATTTCTTCCCCTTTCTGATTTCATTTGTGTGGTTAGTTTAGGATGCTTATCCTAATAGTCAGGACGTATACAAGAGAAGCCCCACAAAAAATTAAGATACTAACTCCTGAAATGGAGAGTGTAAAGAAAACCTATGAAAGATGGACATGTAATATATATCAAGAAGCCATTTAATTAAAAAGTGAGAATAAGAACAGAATCTTCATATGAGAGGGAGTTTTGCTTGGGTGCAACTAATGCTCTCAAATCAAACACATCATGGCACACAAGGCAGTAGCATTCCAAATACACTTCTTTCTTATCTGCGACAACACCCTTTCCAGCAAGTGTACAACTCAGCCACTGTCCTTAGAATCAACCATAATTAGATAAAGATGGAATGGTGGAAAGGAGTATATATGGCCAACCCCATTTAGATGATGAGGAGCCTTGTCCAAATTAATTAGTATTAAGGCTTGAGTTAAGTGTTTATTGTATTTGCAAATAAATGACGCCACTTTTTATTTTAAGTACCAAAATTTGGGGGATTTAGATTGTACTCAAGAGCCCTGCAAGATTGATTCTACCTTGCCCAAAATGTATTAGCACTACCATGTTTTGGCTACCATTTTGGCATTCAGCCTACATGTGACATGAATAACTTTGTACATATCTAGAGACAATTTATTATATATGTTTGTCGAACAGGTGGATGTTGGAGATTTCCTGCGTTTCAAATCATGTGTTCTTTACACAGAACTTGACAATCCTGATCAGCCTCTAATCTATGTTGAAGTTGTTGCTCACGTTACGAGGCCTGAGATGAGGTCTAGTGTGGTAAGTCCTAGCAAACTCCGCTTTCAAACAACAAAAAAGTTTATTTGTACTTCTATAGGATGATGTTATGACTCTTATATTACCTTAGAAAGAGTAATTGTAGAAGGCTTATAATATCCTTTTTTGCACTATCCACATGAATTTGAGCTTCAGTTCATAATGGCTGTTTAAAAATTTCCCTTTATTGATTGCATATCTTTTGTCTGTTCCTGTATAATCTGAAACAGGTGTCAAATACTTTCTATTTTACTTTCACTGTTCGTCCTGAGGCAAAAGCCCCAAAGAATGGATTTAGGCTCAGGAACGTTGTTCCAGCGACAGAGGAAGAAGCTCAACGTGTTCTGGAGCGCATGGATGCTGAGGCCCTGCAAAGATCACAGAGCATTTAAATGTACAGCAAACCAATCAAGGCAACTAGTAGTAACTATGCCAATTATGGTTGAAAGTTTGTAAGACTCTAATTATATTAAAGAAAGATCAGAAACAAAGGTGAGATGGAGGGCTTTTTATTGTAAACCAGTGTCAAGTACTCTGTGTAATAGGTGGAATATATCTTCCACTGCGTTTGTATGTGCTTTGAGCAAGGTCTATTGGTAAATGTTTATCTGTTTTGTATTGTTGTAATGGCAAGGTGCCCTGCAGTGTTCGGAGTTTGGGGGAGTGTACTTGTTTGCAATAGGGCAGTATGCCGTGTTTTGAAGTCTTTCTTCTAGTGTTGATGTTGTTGCAGTGTGTCCTGTTCTGTTTGAAGGTTGTTCTTCAAGTGTGTTTTTATTAATAAAATTACTTATTTATCAACCAAAAAAACTCGTAGGTATTTATATTTTTCCCCCCTTTTAATATAGCAAAATAAGAGGTATGTAAGTTTATTACTCCAATGATATTCTATGAGGTCATTACTCATTAGACCCGCCCCATTCCGCCCCATTCCAGAAGCAATGATGGCTCAAGGAATTCTTTTTAGGATAGTCATTAAGAAACTAAAATTATACAAAATCTAATAAAAAGAGAACATACATTGACAAAAAAAACACACACACACACGCAAATAAATAAAAATTTTACAATTTCCTTCTAAATTTTTTTTTTTTTTTTTTGTGGAAATTATTATATGATAGTCTCATTATCAATGTTGCAAATTACATCTCTTCAAAAGTTTAGTTAAATAAAATTTTTCTTGGACTCTTTATTTTTATTTGCAAGGACTTAATATATTGTTAAAGGGACCAAAGTTTAAGAATAAAATTTGGCTACAAACTTAGTTGTAGTCACTCTTACTAAATGAATTATTGTTTTTACATATTTTGAAATTCTAATCGATGAATTACATGTTCTCTATATTCTAAAAATATATCAAAATTCCATGCCAATCAGATGTTATTTACCATTCGATCCATAAAATTATTTTTTATGGATAATTTTAGACTGCAAAAACTTGAAATTTAAATATTTGATTGACGACATAACTATTGATCTTTTACCTTTTTGAAATTTTGCAAGTATAGAGGATTTAAGAAGAAAACGTAATTAAATGGTAGATTTGTTAAAATTCACATTCAATAAAAAATATATATTGAATAGAGTTGTAACCTTAGTCTACAACCAAGCTTGTTACCAAATTTTGTCCAAAACTTAATTATATTGGGCCTAAAAAAAATTTAGGGTGGTCACAAAGTTTTTTAATGATAAAAAATTCATAAATTTTTAAAATTTATACATAACGATTGTTTTTTTCCCAGGTCAGGGTGGTCCTGTGACCACCCTGGACTCTATGTGAAGCCTCCCTTGCATTCCAGCAGGCAAAATTCATTCTCAAAATGATAGAAAGATGCAAACTTACCTCCAAGGTGGTGGAAAAGGAAACAGGAAGAATAAGAAGAAAGGGATTAGATCAGGAGAGGCTATATCAGGAGACACTACCTTCATTTGTGCTTGAGTATTTCCATAATTTCTAGGGGTTACAGGAACATTCAGTTGAATTACCTTCCCCATATATCCTAAGGAACTACTATATCAACAATGTCACAATTAAAATTGCACTATTTCCTCCACTATGCTATCTTAGAATGCAACATGACATCATTTGCATCTGCCTTGGTTGAGTTACCACTGTTCTCAACCAGACCTAAAGCTGCTACGTCAATCAATCTTTCGTGTTTTATCAACAAGCTACCATTGCTCATCTTCTTCAGGCTTCATTGCACCTTCCTGAATTTTGCCAAAACTGCTACTACTGTCTCTCCCTTATTGCCTTTAGAAGTAGCATGCCCCAAAACTATGTATTTTGTGCACAAATATGATTTTGATTCATAGTTCACCCTAAGAGTGACCCACTCATCATTCTCACACTTTAAGTCAAAGGAATGATTTATTTCCCTCTGATCTTAAAACACCTTCCTTGAGAAGTTGTTGAGGATTATTTCCCTTGCCCTCCCCAAATTACAAGAATACAACACTAGGAATATATTCCTGCTTCCAGCCCCCAGGTCGCAATTATCAGTCTTCTCTTTGTTGCACTTGATTCTTACTTGATTAGTATCTAAGACAATATGCTTTTCTTTCTTACTAAGCACCATGTTCCATTCATGGTCACCATTTTATGCTTGCTCATATTCCTTTTTCCAAAGAGGTTACCATTTATAGCCATTGAACACTTGGACAATAGTGTATCCAAAATTTTACACCGCACAGAACCAAGCAAATTTGACTCTTTGTTTCAGTTAAATGACCAGCATAGAGGGACAATTTTCTTATTGAGCCACCGGCTCCCTCACAGTATGCAGGCCCCACATGCTATGAGAGATCCATTGCATACAGGCTCCATGAGATGCTACCTCCAGCATGGAGTGACTTCTCAACTGCACTGCCCACTTAACTATACCTGCCAGGCTGCCACTGGTCCAATGCTCACCTTTTCTTTTCTTTTATTTGTTTGGTGAGAAACCACCCATCACTATAACAATATTCAAGCAATAATTATCTTATACATCTAGTATATGCAACATATCTCTCACAGTGAGTCCCACACTAATATGAGACTCACATATTATGAGAGGGATGATCCATGAGATGCAATGCTGGATGCATGAGATGCATTGCCATTCTCAAGGGGGGACATTAAAAAATTTAATCCACAACAGGATTTTGCTCAACCATCTTTGGTCAAGAACATGCCAGCTTGCCAGGGGCTGATAATCACATGTCAGCCAGGATGTTCTTAAGGGATGATAGATATTTGTATCAGCAGTACTATGTTGTACTTCTAGAGCAGCCGTTTTTTAGGTACACAAGCAAAAGCAGCACTTTATTTATTTTATCCAGCATTAATAGCTATGAAAAACTCACCTTTCCTGTGGACTAAATTTACTAGAATTTTTTATCCAAAAAGTAAAATGAACAGAATTAGAATTACTCTGAAAGATACCTCAGACTAAAGTCTGAAAGAAACCAGTTACTCTTAAGGGCAACGAATATCATTAGTTGACCTCATAAACTACCTTAAAGGGACTTCGACTGGGAATGCAAGTCGGCTCAGACTCAGATTTTGATAAATGAAAACACTAGTCAGAAATGGAAATCAAGCGGTACCCAGTATAGGCTTGTAAGGTTATTATAATACTTGTCAATTTAGATGTATCTTCAGTGTAATCAAACGTTATCACTTTCCAATGATTCTATAGAACCAAACCTACTTTGAAGTAAAAAAGGTTGGAGAATCGGAATTTTTTTTCCCTTTTTTTTTTTTAAACTAGAAATCCTTTGTCCTACAAATCACATCCACTTTTATACAATGCTGAAATTCAGTTGGAACATAGTTTATTGCTATAAGAGGAAAAATCTTACAACCAAGGAGTCTTTTAACTGAATATTGCAAAAAATTGAGTTTATTTGTGATATGGTACTATTGAAAGTTATTTGGGGAAATAAGGAAAGAGAGTAAACTTCGCCAACACCGTTGTTGAAATTCTAACAAAAGGTATGAGAGAGGAAAGATAAATGATGTGATGGGAGGAATGAGAAAAAATTTGAATTTCAATAATGAGGTTACCAAAATTCTTGCTGCCTAAAATTCCTGCCCAGGTGAAGTACTCGAAGGAGGAGTGGTTGACAGGGAAAAAACCAATTGTGGCAACCAAGTTGCCGAAATTGTAGGAGAGTGAGGAGAGGGAAAATAAGAATTGTGGCAACCAAGTTGCTGAAAATGAGAAGGGGGGAAAAATTGTGGCAACCAAGTTGCTGAAATCTTGGGTAAATTTCATATATGGTGACAATTTATTATGGTAAATTTCAAATATAACTAAAAATGCTTGTAGTCCTAAACATAAAAAATTCATTAATCTAAAATTTGAATAATAACAACAACAACAACAATAATCATAATCATAGTCATACAAACAATATTAACTACAACAATACATAATATTTTACAATATATTAGCTTCTAATATTTACAAAGCATATATTTATACAATAATAATAAATCTGTTAATTTCTAGAGCTGTAAGTTAATAAGTAAAGCAAAAAAACTTACATTAACCCAAAACTTACAATCCTTAGCTGTGCACATTGAAGCAAAGCAAAAGAGTAATATAGCAATGAACAATTGAAGGTAAGTGAAACAATATGAAAAATGTAACTTTCTATAAGGAGATACAATGCAAGAAGTGATGATGCATGCTGCCTTTTATAACGAGGAGGAGAAATGAAAAGACAAAAAAGAATTCATGACAGAGATTCTATGTGTGATAAAGAATATATTCCAAGTACTTTGGAGAATAAGAATCAGGAAGAAGAGGTGAGGTGATTGACGACTCCAATTTTCAGTGCCACAATTTTTTTTTTTTTTGGGCATGCCAAAATTCCTATTAAATATTTCTCTCTCCTCCCTTACAATTTCGACAACTTGGTTGTCATAATTCTTTTTTTCCCATTTTCGACAACTTGGTTGCCGCAATTCCTATTTTCTCTCTCCTCACTCCTTTACCATTTTGGCAACTTGGTTGCCACAATTCCTATTTTCTCTCTCCTCACTCCCTTACAATTTCGCCAACTTGGAACAGTAAGAATTTAAGTAATCTCATTACCAAACCCATATCACAAATAAATTCAATTTTTTGCAATATTTAGTCAAAAGATTATGCAACCAAGGGCGCTATATTTCCATATCAAAAAAAGAAAAAAAAAGGCGCTATATTTCTCAATGAGCAGAATTTTTTATTAAGTAATTGAACAGCATTTGTACCACCTTCAATCAACTTATGTTCATAGGCTTACAATACATATCCAAAAAAATTCAGCGTACTAGCTTATTCTTCTTTTTGAACAAAAATTCTTCTGTATATTATCTATAGGATGAACTCAAAATCTTTTACATGGATTTATACAGATCAAAAGGAAAAAAATAAAATAAAATTACAACAGGGCCAGACCATACAAGCTCCAACCTTTCCTAACCACCACCAGTTCCAGGCAGTTTTTGGCTACATGCAGCTAAAAGGTCATCCTGATTCAGACCATAAAACTAAGGGGATGCAGTCTCATCATCAGAGGAACTGTATGGCCGCCTAATAGGGAATCCAGGAAGACCTTGTGGCATCATCGGATTCACTGGAACAGGAAGAACTTGTGGCATCATCGGATTCACTGGAACTGGAAATTTATGGGCAGAACTAACTATTGTTCGCTCATTTATCAAACTAACTTCCTTGCAGACCCGATCAAGTACCGTAAGAAAGTCCCTCACCACCATGAAGATTCTGAACGGGTGAGCTTCTTCCTTGGCTGAGTTGCCGTGGAAGTACTCTGTAATCTCCTTCACTAGAGACAAAGCAACACTTTCTTGAGCTCGAATTCTTATGATCTCCTCCTCAGCCATTTTCATGAACCTGTTCATTGACTCTGAAAATTTCAGGGTGCTTTCATCCAATCCTACTGTCTCATTTAATGTCACCACCTCCCTAATGTTCCCAAGCTCACTTGAAAGCTTGGCAACTTCACTGCAAAGCACATCGGAGTCCATTGCAGCAGATTTCTTCACATTGGTGAGCTCTGAACTAAGACTTGAAACAACTTGCAGGCCAAGCTTCCTATACTTTGCATCTTCATTCAAAGTGGAGTTTGGAGTTTGGTTGGTTCCTGAAAGTCTAGCACCTTCAGTTCTTATAATTTCTTGTACAACAAAATGCAACAGTGTGGTTTTTCCATCAGCAGCCTTGACATCAGCAAGCTTGAGAAGCGTGTCAAGCTTGAAGGCATGGGCATCACCTCGGTTTGTCCCAACATTCATGCGATTCCCAGTCTTCAACACAGCTTCTAGAAGCTTCAAAAACATTCTACTGTTTCTCAGTTCTTCACAAGCAACCTGTAGAAGGAAAACCAATTAGATTCAATAAAACCCACAAAACTATAATCTTTACCCAACAATGAACAATGGACTATTGCAGGAATCTATTATGTGGAGTACGATATTTTTACAGGGAGAATGCAAAATATTCATACAGCACAACGTAAGTTGCGTTGGCATAGATGAACATTGGATAACAAGTCTTCACTAGAGTTCAGCTTTGACTTTCTTTCTTTTTTCTTGACTCAAAGGTGAGTGTGTCCACACAAACACACACACACTGAAACTAGTAGGCAAGCCTAGTTATGCTCATGGAAGCTGGCCTAAAAACCTGGGCCATTCAACACATGATCCATGTTCAGAAAGAACTGTAACAAAGGATTTGAATAGTCAACATATTGTGGTATTGGGCGTCCGGAAAATTCCAAGTTCTAAGGAAGATGTATCGCAGAACATTACCATTTGGTAATATTCAAAAAAAAGCAACCAACAGGGGAAAGCAGGGAGAGGGAGAAGTTAGATAACTTGAATTACCTCTAGAGTTTCAAAAGATTTTTTCAGGTACTCAACCTCGGAGTCAAAATTAGATATGTAAAGCATCGCATCCACCCTTTTAAATGCGAAAGGCACATCAAGCACTGCCTTCAGAAATTTCTCAGCTGGACCAAGCTTGATTGGTGAATCATCTTTGTACTCCTTCAGTTTACGTTCTTCTTCTTTCGTTGGAGCCATCTTCAATAAACTTTCAAGCAGTTCAGTGCCAAGTGTATCCGCATTACCTGCATTTTTTTTTTTAGTTTAGAAAAGAAAAGAAATTCACTTTAATTACAAGTTCAGTATCTCAATAATAGGGGGAAAAGCCCATCAGTTATGGATATCTACAAAAGGACCTCTGGGGCTCCATTTACTTTACTGTAATCTGAATAGATATAGGAAGATGTACGGATTTTTCATGCAGCACCCTACCAACTATTTAATCTTCTCATGGAACAAAAAAATTTGTCTTCGTTTTGAAGATAAATTTCTGGTGTTTGCTTTTGCTATATATTAAGCATCATCTGTTGTTAGCATTCCATTAATGCGTTGTGTTAAAGAGGATTACAGAAAATTAGCTTTTCACAAAACAGTAGATGATGAAAGTGTACATAACAAGATGAAAATGCAAAGGAAAAAGACAGACAATAAGTTCTAGGCACTCCTGATCCTGAAGTGCTAGTTTATTTAACTGCCACTTCAACATCAGCTCCTGCACCTACGAGTATCAAGTCCCACCACTCATAATCACACTGAAAGACGTTACAACAATGCAATCCTAACCATAATTGTAACTTTCCACAAATTGTTGTCTGCAAGCTAAAATGTCTGCACATGGGCATGCACTACAGAAGGAGAGAGAGAGATAGAAGAGAGGACAGAAGCCAAGTGCTTGTTGATTAACTCTAACGAGGCCTGCCTAAGGAACTTCTGCTTCATTTACAGACTTCAACTGTGCTATACCCTGGAGAAGGCCATTCTCATACAAATACAAGTAAACACAAAAATAGCAATAAAATGTAGGAATTTATATTCAGGAAAAAAAAAAAAAACTGTTAGACATCAAAAGCAACCTGATTTTTCATTATTAAAGCATGTGACAGTTAATATGTTCTAATCATAACATTTGCATAAGAGAAACAACAATTTTCCCAGAAACAAGAAGTCAACATGAAAATTAAATGAGAAGACAAGATAGACTATAGATACCTTCTAAAAGGGCATCACAGACTTCCTCCATGGTCACATTAAGCGCCCTTAATGAAATTGCGATATTCTGTGACTTTTTCGGATCAAGGACTCTGTCCTCTTGATTTGGTGAGGGAGCCGCCCATCGTGGAGTTGTTTCTTTAGGTTTCTGGTTCGGGGCATTCACCACAAACAATGTCTCAATCATTTCCTCATTTAATCTGCAGCACCCCAATTCAATACGCAATTAGTCAACAAATATGATACAAACAAGTATAGAACTGAACAGTTTTAGGCCAAGAAAAACAAGTAAACCGAAAGTAGATTAAAACCCAAAATAATAATGAAAAGACAAAAAGAGAAGGAGCGAGAAAAAGAAAAGAAGAGTGTTTGAGAAGTGAGTAGCATACTTAAAAGAGCTAGATCTGAGTTGATCCCAAACCGTTTCACGATCAGAACTGGCTCTGACTTTATCCCAATGTAAAGGTTTTAACTTTGGCTTTGGGGTTTCCTCATTGTTTTCTATGGTTGAAGAGGCCGGTGGCAACTCAATTGGAGAAACCTCTGTTATTGTTTTTGTTCTTGGTGGGGTTTGCAATACAAAAGGCCTTGAAGGCGGTATCAATAGCGTCGGTGGCGGCTTAGAGATTGGTGTCAAAGGTTTCGGAGCTTCCCAATGTCTGTACTGAGGCTGCAGTGGCGGAGGAGGAGGCGGCGGCGGTGGTGGTGGTGGTGGCGGAGCGTGAACCTTAACAGACTGCGCATTTGAGTCCCAAACATTGGATAAGCCAACTGTATTTTGCTCCAAATGACGCGCTGGCGAAGAAGAACAAGAAGAAGCACTGGATATTGTCGCTGATTCAACAACTGGGTCTGCGTCTCTCTGTGACAAAGACTGCCTTTTTGGCTGGGAACCGTTGGATAATCGTGGCGATGAAGAATACGAAGAAGAAGCATTGGACATTGTTGGTGATCCAGCAACTAAGCCTGCCTCTTTCTGCGAATATCTTCCAACTGAACCTTTCTCAGATTGTTGTTGTGGATAAAGAGACTGCAATTTCAACACTGATAATCGGGGCGATGAAGAAGAAGAAGAAGCATTGGATATTGTTGGAGATTCAGCAACTGGTTCTGGCTCTCTCTGTGAAAAAGACTGCCTTTTTGGATTGGAAGCATTGGATAATGGCGATGAAGAACAAGAAGAAGCCATGGATATTATTGGAGATTCAGCAACTGGGTCTGCGTCTCTCGGTGAAAAAGACTGTCTTTTTGGCTCAGAAGCATTGGATAATGTTGGTGATGATGAATAAGAAGAAGCTGCCTCTGGGTTTTGCTCCTTCAAACCCAAACCCACCTGTAATGACAAAGCAGGCAGTGTCGGTGAGTACCTACCTCGATCTGAGGCATTCGATATTCTTGTAGGAGATGAACCCAGAGCTCTCTCTGCATTCAATGCTGGTTCATTCAAGGCTGAAGCCGAAGCTTGGTTATGGCTTTGGCTTTGGCTTTGGTTTTCTTCTCTGGACTTGGGTTTGGGGCTCCAACTGACAGGCGGAGAGAGACTGATAGAGTGAGAACGAGCAGGAGATCCCGATTCCGATGACGAAGACGAATACGAATTCGAACTCGAATCACTGATTTTCCCCACTGCCGCAAAAGTTCTTCGAGACCCAGATCCAGTTCCACTCCCACTCCCACCCAATGACCCTCTCGGCGAGTAAAACTCTTCGTCTTCGTCCTCTTCCTCGGCTCGTCTAGCACTAGCAGTAAGTGGCGGAAGTGGGTGTAGCTCCGGCGAGTCCATTTTCCGAGTGTCCAAACCGCCATGATCATCAATCCTAGCTCCTCCACTAGGGTTCACCAAAGTACCCAGATACAGAAACTCAGAACTTGCTGAAGTGGAGGCTCCTCTCACTCTCTTGCTGGCAGTCGCAGTCGCAGTGGTGGGCCTTGTTTCCTCTGCATTTGTTTGGACCTCCGACGACAGGTAAGTCTTGTCGTCCTCGTCGTCGAGACCGCGGATCCTCCTGCGTCTCCAGTGGAAGAATAAGAAGAAAACGGCAATGGCGAGGAGGATTACCACGACGGAGACGGCGGCGGCGACGGCTTTGGGAGATTTGTGTTTGGGAGAAGAGGTGCGGGGGAGGATGAGGGAGGAGATGTTGGCTGGGAAGGAAGCGAAGGTGGAGGTAGAAGGTGGCGGAGGAGTTGACGGTGGAGAAGGGTAGGATGGGAAAAATGGAGATGATTTAGGGGTAGAACTGGAAAATGGATATTTTGGGGTGGTGGTAGTGGGCCGAGAAGGAGGATGAGTGGCGGTGGGGGGTTGTGAAGGAGGGAGAGAGTCTTGTGGGAAGAAGGGTTCATGGAGGATTCTGCGGTGGTGAGTGTGAATGTGGGTGCAGGATATGGGGTTGGGTGTGAAAGATAAGAGTAGTAAGAGGATGAAGATGGTGATGGAAATGGTGGGCATTGTGCTGTACTTGTAGTATTTCCACATTAACGCTACCGGCTCAGATGAAGAAGACAGAGACAGAGAGGCTATGGTTGAATTGTGGGAGTGTGGACTAAATTTTCAGAGACTGAAGAGTGAGAGTGTGAGTGTGAATGTGAATGTGTTTCATTTGCTGTTTGCAGATGAGAAAGAGAGAGAGAGAGAGGTGGTGGTGAAGGTGGATGAAGATGGAGATGGTGGTGAAGGTGGATGAAGAGAGTGTGAAAAGGTAAGAATCAGAGTGGAAAAAGGTAAGGAGGAAATTAGGTGCGAGCTGCTATGCATCCAGCTAAGATTCTGCTGGTACTTTTCCCTTCAACCGTGCTCATCTTTTTTTTTTTTTTTTTTCTTTTCTTTGCTCTTCTTTTTCCTTTCAGAAAGAAGTAAATATTTACTCCTGCTACAGTACCATCTAAGGGTAGATATTAACCGAACCCTTTTATAAAAACTAGATAAGCACACTGTTTTTTCAAAAAAGAAAGAAAAAAGATAAGCACACTATTAATAAATTGCTTCATTTATCTTTTGTGGAAAATAAAATGCAAAATGGTGAAATCAAAATCACTTGTGAGTTTCCAAATGGATATAAGGGTTTTGAGTTATGAGTATAGAACGAGTGAATGATAGATGTTCATTGGGAGTAGACCTGTTTCAAGAAACTTTTTTTTTTTTTAATGAAAAAAATGTGGGTGCCAACTCATTGACCACATATCACATAATGACAATATGTAATATCACATGTACCATCGGGGTCTTGATAAGCCTATCATCATAGGCACAACACATTCGCTAAAGTGAAGGTGTGAAACTACTTGAACCATTTAACTTCTGTCAAACACCGTATAAAACAATATAAAGACTACAACCACCAAGCTATACCCCACAATAATGTTTCAATAAACCTACTTATTACATCTAAGCGATTGGTAAGAGGTCCTCCAAAGATTAAGTCAAACAATTGTGATGATAGAAAATTTTTAAAGAGTGCGAGCTTCTAATTTTTCATAATTTTGCCTAGAAATAAGTCTATATATTTGTAAGACCTTCCTTGTAGATATAATTAGAATTCTAGTTCTACTTGAATTTGGGGGTTAAGTCACTTGCCCCATAGCAAGATCAAGTATTAGTGAATCGAGGACAACACCCTCTTCCATCCTTTTTAGATTACTAAATAAATTACCTATCAAATGACATTAAATATGATTTAGAGTTTTAACTCCTTTCAATGACATGAAATATATATATATATATATATATATATATAATAGCCTAAAATATGTGTTACATAGATTCTATAAAAAAAATTGTGATGGGTAATTAAAAAAAATATTAATAGTTATAAATTCTAATAACATGTAATATAATTGAATTTGATTGGCTAATTATTATAACATGTAATAAATGTGGGAAGATGATCCCCTCCATCAAAGAGCTAAGCCAGAGATGTTGAGCATGTAAAGCCCGGGGTAGGCATGAGATGTTGGACCCATATAACAACCCAAGTAATGATTGAGATGTCGAGCTCGGGTCACGCCCTGAGGTATTGGGCCCACATAAGGTTTTTGTGACGAGGATAAAGGAAAAAACTCGATTAGTTTGGCTCCATTACACTTGAGCAAAGAAGGCAAAAACCTGCTAAACCAAGGTAAAGTCCTATCAGATGATTCTTGATCCGGAAATCCGCCGAGGGAGGAATTACCCAAAAAGCCGCCAAGGAACCAGGAAAGGTGGCACTCAATCCAAGTAATAATCATATCCGCATTAATAAGATGTTCCTACCTAATGCATGCTACATTTAATAATGAATGACCCGCCTAAATTGGACACCCCAAAAGTTCATTTTCATCATGAAATTAAGGGAAGAGACACCTATTAGGACAAGAATTTGCTGCCGTTTAGCCTGGTAATTAGCTGATGGAAGGATGATCTGAAGGAGGGTATAAATAAGCCTTTTCTCACTTACTTACTAAAGGTGGAACAAAAATAGAGAGAGAGTGTGTGTTCTTACTTTGGTTAATCTTGCTTGTAATCTCGACAAAAGTTCAGTTACGTTATATTAATATACAAGAGTTTCGTTTCAATCCTTGATCTTACTTGTTTAGTCTTTTCATTATGGATTACCCCCTTATTAACAAATTAATTGTGATAACTAGATCCACGAAAACCTCCTTTAACAAAAAATATTATGCTAGGTAATTAAAAATAATATTAATAGTTATATATGACTTTACTTTTAATCATTTTTATTTTCTCTTTTTCTAATAACATGAAATATAATTGAATTTGATTTGTTAATTATTATAACATGTAATAAATGTGGGAGGATGATCCCCTCCACAAAGGAGTCAAGCCAAAGATGTTGAGCTTGTAAAGCTCGAGGTAGGCATGAGATTTTGGGCCCATGTAACAACCCAAGTAATGCTTAAGATGTTGGGCTTGGGTCACAACCCGAAGTATTAGGCCCATGGAAGGTTCTTGTGACGAGGATAAAGGGAAAGACCCGGTTAGTCTGGATCCACTGCACCTAAGCAAAAACGACAAAAACCTACTAAACCAAAGTAAGGTCCTATATGATGATTCTTGATCCAGAAATCCACCAAGGAAGGAATTACCTAGAGAGCCGCCGATGGAGGAATTACCTAAAAAGCCACCAAGGAACCAGACAAATTGGCACGCAAGCAATGTCACCTCCACATTAATTAAGTATTCCTACTTAATGCATGCTGCATTTGATAATGAATAACTAGCCTAAACTGGACACCCCAATAGTCAATTTCATTATGAAATTAAGGGAAAAGGCACCTAATGAGACAAGGATCTGCTAACATCCAGCCAGTATTCCACTGATAAGAAGGATGATCTAAGAGAGGGTATAATAAGCCTTCTTCTCACTTATTGAAGGTGGAACCACAAAAGAGAGAGAGAGAGAGAGAGTCTAAAGAAAGTGTTCTTACTTTGGCTAATCTTGCTTGTAATCTCGGCAAAAATTCAGTTACGTTATATTAAGGGTGCGTTTGAATTGACTTCAAACTAATTCCGGAAATGATTTTCCGGAAAATTCGGTGTTTGGCTGTCACGGAAAACGTTATTTTCCGGAAAATCATTTCCGGTTGACCACGAATTTTCCGTTTGACCACGGAAAATGAAATCTGCCTTCATTTTCACTTCATTTTACTTCCGGAAAAAGAGAGAGAGAGAGAGAGAAGAGAGAGCCCAGATCAGAGAGAGAGAGGGACGATCGCGCCGCTCGTCCGACGATCGCACCGCGCCGACGAGCGGCGCGGTGCACGATCGCGATCGTCGATCGAGCGGCGCGATCGACGATCGCGATCGTCTCTCGTCGATCGACGAGCGCGATCGACGAGCGCGCTCGTCTCTCGTCGATCGACGATCGCGATCGACGAGCGCGCTCGGCTCTCGTCGATCGACGAGCGCGCTCGTCTCTCGTCGATCGACGAGCGCGTTCGTCGATCGCGATCGTTCGTCGATCTCGCCTTCGCGATCGTTCGCGCCGGCGAGATCGCGATCTCGCGAACGCGATCGCGCCGGCGAGATCGCCTTCGCGCCGGCGAATCGCCTTCGCGCCGGCGGGTTTTCTGGATGTGTTTTCTGAGTTGTGTTTTCTGATTTGTGTTTTCCTTTCTTCTTTTCCAAACACTAGAAAATATTTTCCGGAAAATTTTTTGAAATGCAACCAAACACACAGAAATATTTTCCTTTTCCAGAAATTAGCATTTCCGAAAAATATTTATTTTCCGGAAAACGTTTTACGGCAACCAAACACAGCCTAATATACAAGAGTTTTGTTTCAATCTTTGATCTTACTTTGTACCGTCTTTTCATTGTGAATTACCCTCTTATTAACAAATTAATTAGATCCGTGAAAACCTCCTGTAAGGTTTCATCATTTTTTTACCCCCACAATAAATATTGTATATAAATCATTAAAAAAATCTTATAAAATATTTTAAAATACAGGGAAGGTTATTGGCTAATATATATATGTAGTTAAAGCATCCTCTAATGCCCACAGGACTGACAGGAGAGGGGAGACACAATGTGGAAAATCCATGCTAGATTGCTAACCCAAGTCAATGCGTTTTGAAAAAGTAGTGTGCTTGCATGGCTTTTTGAATTCTCTCCCATCATTGCAAGTTCCAAAACATTTCACAAGTATTAATTCATTTATATTTATATCATCTATATGCCAGTGTGATATAATACTAGTACAAGTTAATTAATGAAAAAATAAAGTAAATTCATTAATAGCATGCAAGTTCCAAAACATTTTTTTTTGTGTTTTTCCAATCTCTCATTTCCAAAATATCTAACCTTTTAGAACTTCGAAGAACTGTTGTTTCTTTTACACGACTAGGGAAAAAAAAAAGGTTTTATTTAATTATTTTTTTCTTTCACTTTTGGCGATAGCGACATAGTAGTGGAAGAAGTAGTGGGCATTAGATTAGACTGTTTTTATTTATTTATTTGGCACCCGATGATAGCGCATGAGATTGGAGTGTGGATCATCAGTGTCTCATTGGATTAGGAAGTCAAGAAAAACGGTCACCTAGTTCTTGTCCATTTTCTCTGCATGTGTATATGCTTAACAGCTTTATATTAATAACTTCATCTCCAAACCAAAAATTAAATTACATTAAATTAAATTAAAAACTAAGTGTGTGCTAATGCTAGTGCTAATGAGTACTGTTAATATACATATGGATAAAATAATGATAACACCAACTGTGGTGAGATCTCATCTCTCTCTCCTCTGCCTACCATTCTTTACACCTTTTATGTTGGTCATAACTTGTCATAGCAGAGAGGACACAGTTACCGTTGCAGTTTGCATCACATCACAATTGTTTCGGGCGCCAAGAAGTATAAAAGCACAATAAATACAGAAATCATCAAATTGCCGACAATAAGTGACTTCCATCTTCAACTTCACCTGTGAGTTTTTCCCACATCCATAATTTGATTCACATCTGCACTGTTGTTGTTATGACCCAATATAATGTGTTGGATAAATGGTTATATGAATTAGAAGTATTTAAATTTAGGTTTGGTGAAAGATTATTATTATTATTATTATTGATATTTGCTTGTATTTAAATTTTTTACTATATTTTAGGATAAGATTAGTTCATTTTAGGATTAATTGATGAGATTATCTCATTCTTGACTATTTAGGTAGGTTATTTACATCCTTAACTTTCAAGTTCAGGAGATTGGTTATTTATTTTAAATTGACTATACTGTCTTTTATTTTTTAGTTCACAATATATGCATTAAAAAAATTTCATAAAACCGTCTTATGAAGTATTGTTTTCATATTTGATGAGTCTCACACACTTGAGAAATTCACATATTAAGACTTATGAGTGAAACACTTCATGAGATGGTCTCATAAGATAATTTTTTTATGTATATAATCAACCCCCTTGACGAGTTGACCCAAGTTGCCCACTCATTGATAACATGATTTCCACAATTTTCTAATGTTGTCACCGATCTTCTCCCCATGCGTCACGTAGAAACTAAAAGTCCTGGTTAAAAAAAATACATGCATTCATAGCTAGTCAAGAACTACATATTTCCAATTCCCTTCCACATACACCCATCATTTAGCTTTAAAAAAAGCTCAACTTACCAACAAAGAGATATTCAATTACTACTTATAATTTATTGATGATACAAAGAGCTCATTTTGTAGCAAAATTATATAATACAATTTTACAAGGTTAATGAATTCGATTTTTATAATTCATAAACAAAAGTCATTCTTTCTATTTGATTCAAATAATACAATATCAATTATAATTTAGATTTTAGTAATTTATTAGCATATAATAATAAAGAGTTAAAAGAATAGTTGTATAATGTTTACTATATAAAAAATAATAAATTAATTAAGTAACTCATAAAAAGTTTGAACTTATTCGGCGAAAGAAAAATAAAAAAATTAAAACAAATAATTTAGTTTGATTATGAACTTAAACTTGAGATGTGTTCAATATAAAATTTAAATGACACGACTTGACTTGGCCTAGCAAAAAGAAACTCGTTAATCACATGGTACTATGGGCTATGGCACATGACAAACGATCTATCGAGTCGTGAAGGTCTGGTCTGGGACCTTCCTGACAGGTTGCGTACTCATTTGTTGAATGGTACTATTATTACTATTTCATTTTTGTTGGGAGTGTCGACTAGGGTGCACCGACAACACCAACGTTACAATTTTAATTATTGTTTTATTTTTTTTTTTTTTTTTTTTTTTGATTACCAAAAAAAAAAAAAAATTATTGTTTCTTTTTCTTTGCCTATAGAGATGCAACAAGTACATGGGTCAGTACTAAAACTCAATATATAGACAAATAGCCATTGTATTGTGAGTTTGTAAAAGCATCTGTAGCAAATGTTGTAAAAATTATGTCATTTTATCACATTAAAGACCTACTTTATTATTTTATCACATCATTTTATAACATTCCATTTATCAGATGTTTTATAATTCAATCCTACACATTAAAATAATATATTATCCCCTCCCCCATTATCATCAACAACAGCAACAACAACCCACATTGTAGATCAACTTCCACAGCCCACAACCACCGGCCACCCCCACAGATCAACCACCGACCACCAATATTAGCCACTGCTACCAAAAAAAAAAAAAAAAAAACTCAAACAAACACTACAACCAATATCAGCCTCTACACCAAAAATTAAAATAAACAACCACCAAAAGAGAGAGAGAAATTGGCAAAATCGGAGTGGCGATGATGATCGGCGATGATGATGGCGATGACGATGGTGATGATCGGAGTGGCCTCGCCCATGCCGCTTGCGCCAAAATACTCATGAACACCAACCAATCTCAACACCAATTCAACCCAAGCCAAAATACCCATCACCCGCAACCGATTCAACCCAAGCCCCAACCGATTCAAGCCACGGCTCCACCACTGAAACACCAACTACCACCGAAACTGAAACCCAAATGACTGAAGAGGGAGAGACAACTAAAACCCAAAACAGATCTCAAACACAATCTCTACCGTGACCTATACCCAAAACCGATCTCCACCGTGACCCAAACCCAATCTCCACCGTAAAACCCAGCCAACACCCAAACGACCACCACCAATCCGAACCTAGCAACCACTGAATCAACCCACCACTTTAAACCCAATAACCACCAATTTCAACTTGTGATAATGGCTACCTTGCCTTGGAGCTTATTGTTTGAAGATGTGGAGTGTGTCATTTTGTTCTTTCTCTGTTGAGGGAGGAGCTGGGTTTGATGTGAGAAGGAGCTAGGTCTAATGTGAGAAGAGAGAAAAAATCAAGACCAAAAGTGAGAGGAGAGAGAAAATCGAATAAAAAACAATATTTTGGTTTACCATTTCTGTTTGTACCATTGCAAATTTGCAACGGTACGGAAAAAAATGGTATAATTTTGGCACATATACAACATCTGATGGGAGGTATTTTTTCTGTTTGGTGTGGCAAATGTGCCAAATATTTGGCATTTGGCACATTTGCCACATCTACTGTGGGTGCTCTAAGAGCATTAGCATTGGGGAATGCTAATGCCAAATGTAAGAGATATTTGACATTTCAAGTCCCAAAATGTATTGCATTAGGAAATGCTATTGCTAAGTATAGAATTGCACTGTAGCACAATTCTAAAAAAAAAAAAAACTAATATTTTATTGTGATGGTGATTGGGAGAAAGAAAGAATAAATTATGGTGATTGGGGGAAATATTATTTTATTGTGTAGATATATTATTTTAATGAATAGAATAGAAAAATAAAAGTTTGGAATGCTAAAAGTATTGTAAAATGAAATGGTATAATTGATAAAGTAACTTTTTGGGATGGTAAAATAGAATAGAGTAGCATTTCCTGATGCTAATGCTCTAAGAGCATTCTTATCAAGGATTGCAAATCCTAAAAGATGCTTTTTTTAGCATTTATAACCCAAAAATTTGCCCCATCAAAGATTATAAATGCTAAAAAATTTACAATACTGTTACAGTGCGCTCTCATTTTTGAGACAGCACGGTAGCACAATGCTATTAATTTTTTATTAATTTCTCTCTCTCTTCCATGCGCTCTCATTTTTTTATTTTTTCCTTCTTCCTTTTCACTCTCTCTCGTGCTCTCCGTCACATGCTACCGCCGATCTCATGCTCTCCATCACATGCTGCCGCTGATCTCGTGCTCTCCGTCCACTCCTTCTTACCCTTTCTTTCATTTTCTCTCCACCTCTCTGTTTCCCTTTCTCTCTGAATCTCAAGTTTGTGGGTCTTAGGTGTGGTCGGGATGCGATGCTGGGTGTGGTTGGGCTGCGATGGTTTTCGCGGATCGTGGATCTCTACGGTGGTTCGTGGTAGGTCTCTGTGGTGGTTCGGTGAGTGGGTTTTGCAATTTGATATCAGTGAGTTTTAATTTCAATGGTTTTGATTTATTTTGGTGGGTTCTTGATTTCGGTGGCTGGGTTCGTGGGTTGATTGGGGTGACTTTGGGTGCTAGGTGTGGGTTGATTGGGGTGGTTTAGAGATGGGTGTGGGTTGATCGAGGTTGTTTTGGGTCTTTATTGTGATTTTGTGATTCTTTGATTTTGTGGCTTTGGATGTTGAGGTTTTTTTTTTTTTTTTTTTTTTTTTTTTTTTTTTTTTTTCCTACTGTTGTTTGTGATTGAGGTGATGGTGGGTGGATGGGGTGGTTGTGAAATGGGTGGGTGGATATGGTGGCCAGCGGCACTGGGTTGTGAAAGAGAGACCAAGAGGAGAGAGAGTCAAAGAAAGAGAGAGGAAAAAAAAAAGAATAAAAAATGATAGAGAAAGAATATTTAAATGAAGTGTTAAAAAAAATAGAAGTTTTTATGGAAGGGATGTTGCAAAGTAGTGTATTATATGTTATAAAATTGGGTTTTGAGATGGTAAATGCTAAATTTTTTAGAATCCTTGATAAGAATGCTCTAACTACTAAATTTAGGAAATCCATGGATGAATACCAACTACGACCAACCACCAAATTTAGGAAATCCATGGATGAATACCAACTACGACCAATCAAATGCATGGATCTGCTAGAAGATGTTGACTCCTTTTATTTATTTATCTTTGTCCCTTTAAAAAAAAAAAGAAAAAAAAAAGAAAAAGAAAATAGTATGCAACTCTTATTTGTTTTCAATCGTTCATAAAATGTTATTAAATTGAAATGGGGGGACAATGATTCATATTATTGAATTCAATCTGTTTAACAAAGGTTGTTTTGCTTTGATGGCATTAGTGGCATGATCGAACCGACATCAATTTAATACATTCATCACATGTGCTTGGCTCTACCAACTCGCTCATGGTAATTAAACTAAAAATAATTAAGTTCTTTTTCAAATTTTATGTTGACCCATTGTCCACTGTAAAATATGACTAATTATAATATTATTATCGATAAACATGGAATATCGGTTTTTGTTAATAGATTTAGCTTACGTTCAGTGTTTCTGTGCATTAAACGCAATAGAAACACAAATATGTGTTTTAAAATTGTCACATATCAGTTTAATTTGTATCTTATTCAATGCACATGAGTATTAGACTGAAATCTTACCCTATTAGCAAGATATTATTTTAGTGAAATTTTAAAATGTTGCCAAAGAATAAGGAAGCCTAAGAAATTTCATAAGAAATTAAAACAGCTTGTTGGCATCAATTTTGATTATTGTGAATCATTGTAATTCTCATTAGTCTATCTTCAAATGGCCTCCGTGATTAGGAAGTGGGAGACAAATCAATCCCATCCATGAAAATATGTCCTAGACTGTGTAGTGTGTTTAAGTTATTACGTATTTAGTGGAACTATAAAGTTGCTGCATGTATAGGTACACATAATATAGGAATAAGAGTATCAATGGTTTCATGGCTTAATGATTGTTTAAGAAGAAGAAGAAGAAAACATAATTATTAATATATGGTAATGATGCAATGATGATATATTCTCTATCTTTCTCTCTCTCTCTCTCTCAACAAAATATGATTATATAAAGAAGAATCACTCGCCTATTAGCATATCCTCTGTAATACAAATTTTGAATCAGTTGTTTATAATTTGATTAGAGCTGATATAACATTGATCATGCCACGCAAGAATAGAACCAAAAATTTATTTTTGGAAAGGTTCAAATTCAAAATATAAATAAAAAATTTCACTATTCAAGAATAACAAATATACTAAAATTTAAAACTAAATGAAAAAAAAAAAGAGTATATATTATTAAAAATAATATAAAAAAAAGAAAAAAAAAATACAAACAAACAAAGAAGAACTATTTTGTTATATATTTCAACTCAATAATCTATCAAAACAGAAGTAGGCACATTTTTAATCCCGAAATCATCTATCTATGAATGATTGAGGACTAAAAATTTTGCAATAATTTCTCCATTTTATATATAAAATTAAATATTCCATTAGAAAATCATCTACTATATTATCTTGAAACCTAGTTGTGGCTTTTGAATTACTTGCAATTTTTTTTAAATTGAAAAATTCAAATATTATGGTTGGTTTTCCATAATTCTATAAATCATATTTATTATCACATTATACGCCTAATATTTTATGACTAAAAAACCAATTAATAGCTAGTGAAATGCTGTTAAGTGATTAGTTCTATAACCCAGGAAAGGGGGAAAGGTGATGTCCTTCAACCACCTCTCCTCGAGCTTCCTGAAATTAACCTAACCTTTGAATTTAGAAAAAAGGAAAATCCGCATCATGTCCTCATGACAATGATATATGATTTAACAAAATTCCAATGAAGGTATGAAGAAACTAATACTTTTATTTAGTAAAATTCTATCTAAATAATGCTAAATTTGACTTAACCTTCAAAGCACCTTGATCAATTTTACTGGTCGGTTTTTGGTGTAGTAGGTAGGCTTCTTTATCTAGTTTTAGGTTCTATTATGAGAGTAGAATACTCATGAAGGATTAATACTTCCTCCTGTATTTGTTCTCCATGTATAAGTTGTCATTTTAAAACATTGTTAATTGCACATTGATGTGTACGCTTTTTATATATACGTCACATTAGCTAAAATTATGTGTTCAAAACACCATTTTTTTTTTTAATTATAACTAAAATCATGTTTTAAATACACAATTTTCAAGTCTGTGTGTATTGATGTGTGCAACAAACATTAACCACCATTTTAATAGTTTTGGTGTATATAAGGGAATTTCAAACAAGTGCTCCCTAGTAAGCATAAGACTCTTAACAATTATTGTTTCAACAGTTTAAAGAAAATGACTTCCACTATCAATTAACTTTATCTTTCAGACAGATTTAATTCTGAGATCAATCTACATCATCATTGAGCAACCATCGCCAGCTATATATTGTTTGGTGGTTTGTAATATGGTCGTTATTAGTCTGATGGATACCTTAGCATGCATCCATGCAATAATTAACATGAATTGATAATTGATTAGATCTATGTCCCTCTTTTAGCTTTTCTAGTATTGATTTTCAAATCAATTGACTTTTTCTCTCCTTCAATAGGCCATGGATACTTACTAAACACTATAGTTTTTTTTCTTTTTCTTTTTTTAAAAAGAAGTACAAAAAAGAGGAAGGAAAAAACCATAGAAAACACCAAAAGCTTTTGAAAGTGAGCTTTTCCCTCACTAAACTAAAGTTTCAAGAATTTAAAAGCCACAGTAAGGAATAATATATATTGTTTAACCCTTTTCATTTTCTCTAATCTTTTGGGAATCAGCCAAATCTTATCATCTTTTTAAGGATTCGATGTTCTATATCTTAAGGGCAACGGTTAGGCCTGACTTAATGGATTAAGGGCATGATTGATTTTATTGTGTTTATCTATAATTTGATTCCTACCCCCTTTTTCAAAGCCATGCACAGGAAAAAGAAAACATTGTTAAAACTGCTTTGGGAACATATTTACAAAATTGTTTTCTTTGAAAATTCATTATTAAGACAAACTTATTGCAATATCAAAAATTAAAGTCATCTTGTTTTTGTTTCACATATGCTATTTATTAGATTTTCCCATATTTTAAATGTTACCAAAAAAAAAATTCAATCATCCCAAAGTATATATTCAAATTACATTTTTCAGAATAGAACATTTTTTTTCCACTAGCTTAGTCTTGCAAGTTGCAAGTCCCAATGGATTAGGTTACTCAAAACTGTGAGTTCTATTCGATTTGAATACTCAAAACTCAGTTTATGTTCAAGCACATGTTTGGTGATGTGCGAAATTTTATAAATATACTATCCTAAGAACATTAAACTGAAGCCAAAAGTTAAAAAATGTCATTTATATCCATTAGTTTAATATTGCATTGTTTTTAATATTATGGTGATTACTATTTTGTGTGTGTTACTGTGTTCTACTACTTCCTGCTCCAAATCATACCTGTCCAAACATATATAGCAGAAAGAAATGTAAGGGCTACCCCGGGAAACAAGGAAGCTTTGCTTGAGCAAAAGATGGAAAGTATATATTAGTGACACTAGTTGTAGTGTTTAGTTTAGTTGGACTTTGTTTTGTTCTGATGTCAAAAAAATATATAAGTGTTTAAGAAGGGACTAAGGAGTGAGGACAAAAACTAAATGCCAGAAAAGAAGACAAGGGCCAGCTTGGCGGGGAGCATCCTTTTCATTTTTTACATGAATTGAAGAGCTACATACAACTGTGCTTAAGAAATAATGGTCCAAGGAACTGGAATGTTCGACAAGAACATTCCATTTTTATAGCCCTCATTCATCAGGGCTGGCTTGCTTTATTGTCTTCTAAGTTCTGCATGTTTATTTTCTTTGGACTAGTAACTCTAAGTTTACTTTGGACTCTCTCTCCTTGCCTATTGAAGATGGGGAAAAATCCCACCTTTTAATATATTATGGCCACTTTCCCTTCTCCTCTTCCTCTGTTCCAAACATATCATAAGAAATGAATTAAATTGTTGCAACTATAAAATAGTCCAAGGAACTAGAATGTTGGATTATAACATTCCAAAGCTCCTCCCTGCAGTGGCTTCTAAGTCCTACATGTGTGTTTTTTGAACAAGCAACTCAATTTAAGTTTCTTTTGTTTTGCAATATTTTGCGCTCTCTTTCTCCTTGCTTATTGAAAATGGGGATAAATCCCATAAAAAAAATTCTAGTGCCACACCAAAAGGCACAACTTTGGTCACAACTCGTCCATGTGGCAAGTTGTGGTTGGTAGAAGGGTGTTCCCACATGGATCAACCATCACCCTTCCACCAACCACAACTCGCCACATGGGTGAGTTGTGGCCAAAATTGTGTCTTTTGATGTGGCACAAGAATTATTCATCCCATAAAATTATAGTTGAAAGCCTAAGAGGTTAACCTTATGTTTGGATGGAGGGAGAAGAGAGGAGAATAGGTCAAAATTTATTATATTTTTTCTCGATCACTGTTCCCATCCCTCTCCTTCTATCTCCCTCTATTCCAAATATATCATAAGAAATGAGTTAGATTGTTCACAACTCAAAGAACTTGAGATATTGCAACAGAATTAAAAGCCATGAGGGAGGATCTAATGTCTGGCCTTTACAATAAAAAAGTAAATTATTGGATTCATAAATAGATGATGTCAATATATTGTAGTCACATACAAGTGAATGGCGGCACTGCAATTACATCCCCTAAAGATTTTTCAAAAAGGTAGAGGTATATTTAAATTATTAAAGAGAATAGTAGTACTATGCTTGTGTAATGTAGGAAAACAATTTTTTTTTTTAATCTACTAATATGTTAAAATTGAATGATAAATTAGATAGTAAAAAATGATGACTTTATTTCTTTGCTTTTCTTAAAAATGGTCCCTATGCAAAAACTTGTTATCCAAATGACCTTCTTTATGAATCAGCCATGGTCTAGTGCGGAAAGAGGGAAGGAGAGGTAAAACAATTTTTTGACCCCTAAAACTTAAAATTCAGTTGCACTTAATTAATTTAATTGTTAAATAAAAAAGTTTAGCTCCAATACTATTTCCTATCATAATTTATTGACAACAATATTATATGTTAACCAATACCTAAGGTATTGGTTTAAGAATCATTTTTAGAAACATTTTATTAGAAGAATGACAAAATAATAAACGTTATTGACAATTTTTTATATTTTTCATAAAAGTGGTGTCAAAACTTTTATATTATGATTTATTAACAATTATTTTTTTTTATATACAAAATAGAAATTCTATTTTAATGTAATTTAAGGATATCCGTTAATATAACCCTATCATTAATTTATATGTTTGCATTAAATATTCTAATCATTTCTAGGTTTCCTGTCATTACTTAATAATGCCGTTCATTTGAGTGGAAAGTACTTTTTTGCATTTTCTTGTGTTTGATGAGATAGAAAGTATTGAGGTTATTCATCCATTCTAGTAAAATATTTGCATTATGCTCTGTGTCTTTACTAGCTAGTAAAATATTCATATTAGGTTGCTCATAGAAAAGTGTGAAAGTTGATTAAATTATTTGGTTTTTACTCAGTTATCAATAAATTCCTCTTATAAAAAAAATAAAAATAAAAAGAGAAAACTAATTTCAGAACAAAATACTTGCCTATTGAAAAACATTGTTCAAAGCAAAACAATACTTAAAGCCTACTTGCAACATCTTTTCACAAATCTTGAGTTATGAACTAAATTTTTTTTACAAGCATATAAATTATTAGGACAAAGTTATAAAATCATAATAGGCTAATTGCAAAAAGATCTGTGAATCTGATAACCACAATTTTCCACAAAGAAAATTGAAAAATTTTCATGCGAATTAAATAGTGCTTGGTTTGATGAGATTGAAATTAGTTGTAGTACAGGAAACAATGTTACCTTTTGTTTGTCTTGTTATCATTTCAAGTTGACACTTACATTGGAAAAGACCCAGCAAGTGAAATTTTTTTTCCCCTTACTCACACAATAGCACAATACATATAAATTAGTCGTTACACCACTGAAAACTTTTTAATCCCGCACTAGATGACATGGGTTTGATACACTCCAAAACATAAAAGTAGCTGGAAAATTAAAATAACAGGGGATCCCACCCTATTCTTAATATATTGAGAAGAAAAAGATAAAAGAAGAAAAGAGAAATGATATTTTATAATATTTATTCATGGTGAAGAATGGAAAGAATGAGGAATGATAAGAGGGATAAGCTCTTTTTCAGAACATCCTATTGTTTTTTTGTCATCTTTTCCCTTGTAATTTGTAGAATCACTTTATATCAAAATCATAACTTCCAGGTTCTGCAAAATATTCAGTACTCAGGACTGTTTTTTTGGCAGTTTATACTTATAGCTCAACTGCACCTAGGAATAAATATGCAAACTTAATATTTAAGAAAACCATACCCAAAATATACACTATTTATATAATGTACATGAATATGACACAATGCCTTGATGAGGGCAGAGGAATAGTGGGGTTTCCCTCAAATTCTTAGGGATCACTTTTTAGTGCAAGAGATGACTAGATGAACTTTGGGACATACCTACCTAGCTAGGCCTTCCAACTTTTATGGTGGTGGGGTTTTCCCTTTATTTCTTTAGAGACTTGACTTTTTATTAGGCATTAGCTATTATTAATTGGTTAAAATCTGATACTGTGCCTTTTGCTCCCACATTGATTAACTTGATTCTAAATTGAAGAAACCTTCTAGCAAGGCCATAGATGGTAAGACTTAAAACACATTTTAGAGACACCTACAATGTGCTGACTTTAGGAGATGTTTGGCTCTTTCCACTTAAGCTTTTTATTTGAACTTTGTTACTATGCTTGATTCTTTTATTAAACGTTATCCCATGTTCATAGCAAAAAAAAGCATTGCCTTTCTCCTTTAGGGACAATTTATGGTCCGTTACTTTCAAATGTGTACCGCACAATGCTACTTCCTTACTTAGAATCTACTGGCATGCACAGCACTATCATCATCAAATTTTGGTGCAACTTTCTTGCTTTTACGAAGGTAGCATCTTAGATTTCACAATGCAGAGCCTATTTTATTTTCGAAGGGACAAAGTAACAAACTTTTTAGGATACCCACAAAAAGATAAAAGGAAATAAAGGAAAAGAAAAAGAAAATTAAAGTGGAATGATGTTTATGTACTATATAGGCTATAGCATTATCCTTCCTTAACATTCATTTCTTAAAACCAAAAAAAGATTTAATTTCAAAGGTGATTACATCCTAAGAGAGTATCTAAAAATAGGTTAAGTTACTGTCATTACATTTTAACAACAAACATGATTACCAATGTGGCTTAGTTCAAAAAAAAAAAAATGACACATGTGAGTCATTTCTTGCAGAATAAAGTTTGAGTAACTACTACTAACTGGATAGACATAATTTAGCTGGGCTAGCCCCCACGCCCTTGGCTACAATTAATGATTTATCTAGTTTGATTCGTTTTGTTTTTGGGACCATGTAGTTGTTGCAACTGAAGTTTAATCAATGGCGTTTTATTAGGTCTTACTGATCATAATTGGTGCAACCAGGTAAATCCAAAGTAAATGGTAATGGGGATGATACCAATTATTTAATACAAATGAATGGTTGAGTCTTCAATTGACCCCTTAGCTCAATATGATTATTTGTTTGACAGTTTTATAATCACTATCAAACAACAATGATGAGCTTTCATTGCCCTTCTTCTTTTTGGCCCAAACTCTCTCCACAAAGAACGTCGAGGCTCTCTTTACTTACGTGGTGCCATATCAAGTTTGTCATCACATGCATCATTGGAATTATTTTTGAGGGCTTGGTTCCTCTTTCCCTAAAGAAAGTACTTTTAAAATAAAGTGCACACAATTCTATAAGCAACCAATTCGGGATTAGAAGCAGTAATACACAAGTAATGTGCAAGGTGCAATAGTTTTTTTTTTTTGGGCAGCAAGAATTCTGCATTCTTGTCCTATCTTATAACCAAGAGTTCGATGAATTATTGCAAGGGAAATCACTGCAAACCATTGAAGGGTGGCAGCCTGATGGTAGGAGTCCCTTGAACCATCATCCTTGCAAGTCCGAGGATTGTGGTTTGAGTCGTGACGCTTTAGTTTAAATACTGTGCTCACATGGATAGCCTCAAGCAGCTTTGGTGGTCCCACACCATAGAATTCAAGTTCAAGTGGATCAGGGCAATGATATTGTGCCATATGAGACCTTTTTTGTTCATAAAAAAAGGGGGGGGGGGGGAATTACTGCAGGACAGGTGTCCAAACTCCTTTTTGGACATGTGTCATTGTGAAACTAAACAGGATAGCCCATTAATTTTGGGCAGTCAATGAGACAGGCCCAGAACTTTCAAAGTGAATAAACTAGGCCTGGGGCATCTCAACGGAAAAATGAAGTTTGGGGTTGCTTCGGCTAATACCCAATAGGCTCATAACAAACAGAACCAATCAAGTAAATTGTTTGTTTAGTTGTACAGAAGCCTGGACTTCACGTATGGTCTTGCCCTTTCATTTCCCAGTTGGAGAAGAGGGGGTAATTTGCAAAAGACTTTATACCATACTTTCCATGATTCACCCTCAAACAGATGAAACAACCGCTTTGTGGCACTGCTAAATCATTCAGCAGCATCAAATGAGCTCATTTGGAAACATGGGACCAATAGCCAAGTCAAAATTACTTCGAAAATTGGGTTATCAGGAAACCAGGAGGAGCTAACCATCTTACCATTTAAGAAGGAAAAAAAAAAACACTACAGAGAACTTTAGGGGAGAGGAGCCAAAAGGAAGAAGGAAAGCTTCCAATTTAACCAGACAAGGAGAGCTGATTGCTGTTAACCAATAACCCTATATTTTGCTAGTTAGAATACACCAGATTTGGACCAGACATTGCAGTCATGAGTTTCATGAGTATGGAGTTCTGTTACCAAAGTCTAATGAGAAAGTTCAGACCAGGCATTGCTACATCCACAAGCATTGCCTCGGTGAATCACCAGTTGCCAGGCCAAACTGGGGCCACCATCTCAAAAGAAGTGTCACCCTTAATCTAACAATCGTTAACCAGCATTTATTGTGCCACCAACAACCTCACATCGCATTAAACGTAGTGGAGCCTGTCACCCTTGTCAATTGGCCCAAAGTGACAAGCACCATATCCCCTTAAAAGGCCTGAATCCATGGGACGGTTTAGACAGGAAAAAGGCAAGGTCCCCAGCTATACGAAGGGATCTCATAATCTGGTAAAGGTATTAGGAAAAACTCTGAAAATTTTATTACTCATTCTTTCAAATTTTTAAACATTGACTTAACCATCAGAGTGGTTTCAACCAGGCCTATCTCACGAAAATAGATTTTCTTTGTCTTACAGTAACACTCAAATTAAGCAATTTGGACCGTCAATCATCCCCCCTCGCGTGATTTCTCGTACACAAGAATTCATCCACCACGGTTAGTAAATTCCAACTACCTTCCCCTCTCCTCTACTCTCCTATCCTCGCCTCTCCCTCCATAGCCACAAACCCAAAATAGCTTGATCTTGAACAAGTGAATGAGTATCTGCACGGAGAGATACAAATAGGCGACTGGCTTACATCTACTAAAATCTCCATATCATGTAGACTCCCTATAAAAAAACGAGAGATATCTCACTTTGGCAACAAAGACCAATGGTTAATTAATGACAATTTCAAGTAACTATGAATCATCCAGGTTTATTAATGCTGATAGCAAATAACTGCGAATCATCCATTTGCACAGTAGAATCCCTGGTTTTGGTAATTGCTACTCCCAGACATGAATGTTAAGAAGCCCCCATCACTGACAAACAATAAAGAAAAGAATCATTCTGAGCCTCAAAATATCAACCAACAGCAATAATGATTCCCTCGATGACCCAGTCATTAAGTTTACTGTATATACAAAGAATACATTAATTAAATGAATTGAGGATTAATGTGAGGACATAGCCCTAGCCCTTACAATCAATTTGGATAATCAAACATGCTAGTCATTGCTACAACAGATGAGGGAATATGTACACAATCCCCTTCCCAATCTAGTCTTCCTAAAACTCAAAAGCTGGAAACTCTAATTTAAGCTTATCATTAATGTCAGCTTAAAAACTCTAAACAGGAGAAAGATTATAATAATGTATACACGCTGAGAAATCCAATGCGCCACAGAAACTGAGAAGAAAAAAAAGTAAGGAGTCTTGCACATTACTACCAATAATATTAGACCACTGTTATGATACAAAAGAGTTCATTTTTAGCAATTTTTACCTTACATCAGATGCGATCACTAGGCTAATTTATCTTCACAATCTTTAGTCAGTTCACAAGCCGTTCTGTATAAAAAAAAAATGTAATGTAAGTAATGACTGTAGTATACACAGACATTTCTAGGTTTGGTCTACCATGTAGAGAAGATTACAGATTACAGTTGCTGCTAAAGGCAGAATACATAAGAAATTAATAGTAAAAAATGCATATTATACTCTTTAAGTTTGACCAATATTTATTTCAGATATTTGACTTTACTTTTGTTCAATCGAGTCCTCTTAAGTTGAAAATTTGATCAATTACGGCCTCCCATCCACTTCTGTTAAGTGGTTGTTGTTAAGTGTCTAATTTTGATTTTATTTTTATATAGCTTCTTTATTCAAAAAATCCAAAAAATATTAAAAATAATTTTTTGAATAGGAAAAAAAACACACACACACACACACACACACACACAGATTTAGGCAAGCAACAGGATCAGGAACAAAGTACAACCCCATAACCAAAACCAAAATAAAAGCAAGATAACAATTAAACTGTAGCATGGTGATGCCCAGGCTGTTTTCATACAAAGAGCACCCATGAGCAATTAAACTGGAGTAAATTCTAAAAAGGGAATACCCATTTGCACAAAACATGCCCCCTGTAACATTAACCCAACCCCAGGATCCAATTTGGGTTATTTTTTATTTCAGGGATTTCATTTCCATCATTGTGGCAGATAAACAAATAGGTATAGGTATAAGCAAAATATCAAAAAAACCGGTTCTCAATTCCACTTGGGTCTTTTCTATGTAAGTAAAACAAGAAAATCTTTTCCCAATCTTGTTGCTTCTTCCACGCCACCCAGATCTTTTTCTTTTCTTTTTTTCCCATTTTTTTCTTATCAAAAAATTGTTTTTATTATTTTAAAAATTTTTGAATTAAATAAAAAAAATTAATTCAAAATTGGACACTTAACAGTAACTAGTTAATAGAAGTGGAATTTGCATTTTTGCCAAAATAATAATACCATTAAGACCTAATTAATCTGAACACAAATGAAGAAAACCAAAACACACAGAAAGAGAGAGTAATGCAAGGCCACAGAAAAATATGAAGAAACAACAGCTTCTTGCTTTATTCATAAATGCAAATTTAGCTTGCTATTAAACAAACGGGGATTGACAACACTTCTGACTCTCTGAGTCTAGGCTATGTTATAACAGATAAGCTGGATATTAAGGATAGACTAACTGGGAAAAGAGCTGGCTGCAACAGATAAGGATCCAAACTAACTTTGATTATTGGAAATCTGGGATTGTGTATATGCGTTTAGGCCTAAGGGGAGGAGAATAGTGTGGTTGATTACAAGGCTAATTACCATTACTGAAACATAAAGTTGAGGTGCATCATGAATACCGTGAAGGAGATTAGGAATCATAATTGTGTAGTACGCTGCTGGGCAAGTGTTCATCAGAATTAAAATTAAATATTATGTCACGGTGTTTTACCTCAAACAATTGGACATCGTTAAGCCAAAGACCCCCCAAACTCTCTAACAAGAACCATTGAGAACAATTATTCTATGCCACCTTCAGCCGGCTACCTTTATCGCACCCATTTCATCAATTTTTGAGCTTTTATGCTGCAACAAATTAGTGTTAATACACAAAGCTTAATTATAGCCAAATAATGGCCAAAATTATTCAATTCATAGGAGAAACAATGAAGTAGGATTGAAAGTAAAACAAAAACAAAATCATCCAAATTGCAAACGTTTCTTGTTTATATATATTACCTTACTTTTTTTGTGTCGGTGAATGTCATTAACGTCTTCATCTCCATCATGCTTCCTTTTCTGAGAAAAAATCCAGTACATAGACTCAATTATGGGAAAACACTGAAACCTTAAATTAATTTTTCAATGAATAAACAAAGCAAGGCAAATTTTTTAAATTTATCACAAACCATAGGGCTATTAATATTGAATGTCAATGGAAGATGGTAGGAATTAGAAGATTAGGATTAGCCTTTGTAGAAGACTTGGGAAATGGTGAAATCGGTTTAGGAATTAAGGGCTCACAGATTTAGTTACACATGCAGGAAAATCAGAAACATATTGTGGAAAGCAAAAATATATATCCACTAGCATCACACCAGCTTATTCCTAAAAACAACACTAGTGAAGAAAGTGTCACACTTCGTAGGGGTTGAAAGAAACTCAAGACCAGCCATCAAAATTCTGATTATATGTCTAAAGATAATAAGAATCCCATTGTAAAGCTTATATATGCCTCCCAAAAAATTCTAATGACTCCAAATTTAGACCCTCAAAACAAACTAATCTAAATCACACTTTATTACTAAATAAAATATAAATATGACCCCAAAATTCTTACTACTTGGATCCAAAAATAATAAAAATCTAAATTTCAGCAGTGCCTTGAACAAAGAATTTTGGCCAGTAATTTCAATTTGGCTCCTATGTAGAATCTGGACCACAATTTCAGATAAACTCAATTTTTAAGTTTGCTCTTCTGGGAGCTTCATGCCACTTTCTCCCCTGATTAGATAAAACTTGAACTTGATTTTTGAGCTTTGATTCTTGTTCAGAGTGTTCACCATCGTGAACATGATGTTCAATTTTTTTCAATAAAAGTATGACTACCTATCAAAAAAGAGAATGATTTTTGAGCTTTGAAGTAATAGAGTTCCAAACTTCTTGAACAACACCACTGACATAGGATAAAAAATTTGGGCTGAAATTTTCTTTCTTTTCTTTATTGGTGTAAACCATGATGACACTAGAACGTCCTTTTTTTAATAGTAGCACTGAAATTTCCAGCAATTATAAAATCAACAACGTGAACCAACATTGCAAATTACACATTCTTAGCCTGTAGTGTAGGTTGAACTGTTGAAATAGGCTTTCCCAACTCTTTTTTTTTCCTTGTTTCCATCTATCACCCTTTTAATTCTTCTTGACAACTCCTCGTAGCAACAAGAAAGAAGGATCTTGGATCTTGGATCTTGGATCTTGAACTCTTACTGAACAAAATGTCTTCCTTTGCTTCAACTTTATCCTCTTCTATAATTCTTGAATATTGTTAGAGATGTATTTGACATGAAAGAAATATTCTGTGGCTGAACTATCAGTTTCCTTTGCTCCAACAGCCTTTTTGACCTCTGTTTCTTTGCTCTCATGTCTAAACTCATCTTTGTCAATCAATTGAGGGGCTTTACCTTTTTGAAAATTTCATCCATTTAAAATTTCATCAGAAAGTCACCTAGGCATTTCAACTTGTTGATTATGTTCTTTTGCTGCTTTTCCTGCTCACTGTTTAGGCTTGCAAACTGCAGCTTTCTTCACTTGATACTTAGATCTCAAAACCCTTATGATTCTTTCCCACATGAAAGCTGTATCAATACCTTCTTAGAGATCAGAAAATTGCATGGTCGACATCTCCTTTTGAATTCCAGATCTTAGCCCGGGCTACAATGATGCATTGTAAGAGTTGAGGATGTTTTTAAAGAGAAAAACCGTTTCAAGACAGACGTCAGGAGAGACTTTATGATAAGATGGATAGTTTTCACAAGGTAATTTATCAATGATTGATTGTGCTAGTTTGTTTGATGAGTTATCTCATGGTGTCATAACCAGAACCCAGACCAATTCGTGCAGGATATCAGCAAAGATTCTATGATTTAGAAAATCTGTTAGGGCTTGTTAAAGATGAATTTGGTGTCTTTCAATCAATATTTATTGGGTAAATGGCTTTGGAGTTTTGCCACAGAGAAGGATGCTCTTTGCAGGAAAATAATGGAGAAAAAATATAATTGTGAGCGGGGTGGTTGGTGCTCGTGGGTGGGCTGGGGTCATTATGGTGTATGTTGTGTAAGGATATTAGAAAGGGTTGGGGCAAACTTTCCAGATTCATCAGTTTTAAGGTTGATAGTGGTACTACTTATCAAAAAAGAAAAAGGTTGGTAGTGGTACTAATGTTCAGTTTTGGCAAGACAAGTAGTGTGGGGATAGGGTTCTTTAGGAAGCATTTCCAGATTGGCGAACTACTTGTGTTGGAATGCAGGCAACTTTCAGTGGGATGTTGCTTTTATTAGAGCCTTTCAACATTGGGAGTTGATTTTGTTAACCGATTTCTTTAGAAACATAATTGTTGTTGACTGGTATTGCATGTGTAAGAAGGATGGAGAGACAATGGACCATTTAATCTACATTGTGATATAGCCAGAGAATTATGGTCCCTAGTGTTCTGCTTATTTGGGATGAAGTGGGCTATGCCTAATATGGTAGTTGATTGACATGTTGGAAGGGGTTGTTTGCTAGGCACCATAGCAGTGGTATTTGAAAAGTGATCCCTTTATGCATAACACGAACCATCTGATGAGAACGAAATAAACTGAAGTTTGAAGGAATTGAACCACCTACGATGATCTTCTTACATTTTCCCTGTATGAGTGGATGACTTTGTTAAGTGATCATTTATTCTCTAATATGCTTGACATTCTTGAATGTTGTAATTTTTGTTAATTTGTGGTGCCCCTCAAGTAGATATCCTGTGTACTGGATGATGCATTTTCTAGTCTAGTGTTTGAATAATATTTTTGACTTAGCTATCAAAAAGATTCAAGAATTGGTGAAATTGGTTTGGAAATTAAGGGCATACAGATTTGGTCACACCTGCTAGAAAATAAGAAACATAGGGTGGAAATAAGAAAATAATTACTGGCATAAAATGAGTAGGTTCCTAGGAATCACTCCTAATGAAGAAAGCCCCATGTTTTCTAGACTTTCAGTTAAAACTCAAGACCAGCTGTCAAAATTGTGTTACATGACAATGATAATAAGAGTCTCATTACAAAGCTATATGAGCCTCTCATATAATTCTAACAACTCTCAATCTAGACCTTAAAACAAACTAATCTGGACCACACATTATTACTAAACAAAATGTAAATAAAAGACAGAAATCCTTACTACTTGAACTCACAAATAATTAAAAACCAAAATTTCAGCACTGCTGTGAACAATGCCACTATAGTGTATTGAATTTTGGAGAAAAATCATGTGTTAGGTTTATTTGATTAACCCTAACACCAGTTCTATTATACTCAGATAATGATATGCAAATTACAGGTGTACCCTCACAAGGGTAAAAAATAGCAAACTTAGTGCCCTAGACCATGTATTCTAACCTAATGCCATGAACACTACATTTTAACTGACAACTTGAATTCAACTTCTATGTAGAACCCAGAAAATTAATTTCGATTAATCTTGATATTAAAGTCCACTCTTATGGGAGCTTGTTGCCACCAGCATTAGTTTTTTTTTTTTGATAAGTAATCCAGCATTAGTTATCTAACCTTAAATTGGACAGAAAACAGCAGTCTATACCTAACTATAGCTGATTGCTTAACTTTAAAGGCTGAAAAAGAGAAGGCCATTTGAAAGTTTAAAAAAACTTGTTGACTATATTTACCCAGTAGATTTTCACAGCATTCCCATTTTTCTCAAATCGTCCCAAGTGTTCAAGAATACATAGTTACAAGAGAGATTTAGCCAACCTTTTCGTGGTGTTTCTTTGAGTGATCAGCACTAGAATCATGATGCCCACTTCTATCCTTCTTCTTCTCCTTATCCTTATCTTTATCTTTATCTTTACTTCGGTCCTTATGACGGTGCTTGCGCTTCTTATGCTCTTTATCCTTATCCTTATCCTTATCCTTATCTCTGTCTTTGTGCTTTTTATGCTTCTTGTCCTTGGACTCACTTTTTGATTTCCCTGCAATGGTAGGGATCCCCTTCTCTGCCTAAAGACAGCAAAAGAGATAAGATCAGCATTTAAAAAACAGATGTAACCCATTACAGGACCATATTAACTCTGGGAACCAACCACATGACAGGGATTCTCATCCAAATATAAGAAACTATCTTAAAGCACCAAAAGTATTTCAAGGCAATGGATTTCTTACAAGGGGCAAATCAACGGGAGCAGTTTCCCTTAATTGAAAGGCTTCTTTCAGAATATCGAGATCAAATGGTTGTATCCGTGTATTAGTATCTCTGGAATAAGATGTGTTCTGAATAAGCTGATCCAATTGCATCCCTTCTCCTTTTCTGATATCTGTGTCTCCCACAACATGGTGAAGATAATGCGTGTCTGAAATTGACAAAGGAAGTGATCTCTTGCAGAAAAAATCATGGTGTGGTAACAACTTGTAGTGATTTATGAGATCTACAGCACCAGTCAGTTCCCTTGGTCCTAAAGCCCAAATAGTACAGCATGTCATCCAAAAGGAGGGGGAAAAGAACCAAAAAAAAAGGTGCAAAGTAAAAAGGCCAACAAACTTAACAAAAAGGAAAAAAGTAACTGAAAACAGAATTGGATCATTTGACATCAATCAAATGTTCCCAAAAGATGAGGCAAATACATGCATTAGATTGCCTTTGTTTCAGAATGCAATATTTTACGAAATTATTTCCTGTATTTTCCTATGTTTGATGCAACTGAAATTGATTATCAAAGGAAAATTTTTGCATATTCAACAGAAAATTATAACCAAAGAAATAAAAAATAGCTTATGATTACCTGCCCCCTCCCCACTCTAACACCCCCCCCCCCCCCCCCCACCCACGCCACACTGCCAGCCCCCACACCACCCAACATAACCACCACTACCTACCAAATTTTTGTGGGCTTGTGTTTTTTTTTTAAGTAATGGTAAGTTACACATGAACCTAATGGCCATTAAACCCATAACCTCACCTTCCACAATGCTCTTACAAGGGAATGAGGTCCCATTTAAGCTAGAGTTCCAGATTTTTGGTACCCCAAAAAAAAAACTAGAAAATTATTTTCAGGATACCAATTACAGGAAGATAATGCAATTTCCCTGGAAATATTTTATCATGAAACCATTTCTGCTAGGAATATGTTTGATGTTGAAAAAAGCAGAGCCCAAAGGCAAGGTATATGAAGCTGAAAAGCATGACCAGATAGTTTAAGCCATCTTATAATCCAAATTTACACCACAATAAGACTTTTCCTGCATATTAAAGAAAAAAGATAAAATCCCACTGTCCTGAACCATCCCAACTATTTACAGGATACCCAGGCAGCACCAAATTTTTATATCTAGTATCTTCTGTTCCAACCCTCCTGTACTTTAAGCAAAATGCACTAAAGAATCAACTTATCTAGAATTATTCATGTTATACATAGCAAGCATATTTCCCTTTTTTTAGAGAGAAAAAACAGGTTTTTACTGAAATCTTATAATTCATAAAGTTAATAACTTTCAACCATTGGTAATTGCAGCAACATTTGTCAACCAATACCTGAAGGTGCAATGCATTTCCTTAAAAAGTTTAATTTAGTTAATTAGATAAATTACTTAGAAGTTACTTTTTTTTTTTTTTTTTTTTGTGCCAGGTAAACAACTGTGTTAATCAATAGAATAATGTTTTAATGTATCTGTAAGTGTGTGTTTGTGTGTGTGTGTGTGTGTGTGTTGTGTGTGTGTGTGTGTGTGAGAGAGAGAGAGAGAGAGAGACAGAGAATAAACATGTTCCCAAGAAACAAAATCATATAGTTGGTATTAGGTTCAAGCAACACAAACTGTCTCCATACTAGATCCCAACAAACCAAGTATTATGCAAATCTCACAATTTAACAATTAAGCAAAAGTGCAAAACCCTGTGAAGTCCTGCCTAACGGACACAAATATACACAGATGCAGAAACACATGTAAATAGGCAAGCTTTTCCGTGCATGATGCCACCAAAGGCACATGTGTAATGTTTCCAAACCTACCTCTAGAGGAAAAGATAATATCCCTGGCCCAATCCTTGTCTTGCATGTATTACCACACCAAGACAGTTCTAAGATGTCACAAGGCTCTCTACCATTGGCGGAGCCAGGATTTGCAAGGAGAGGGGTGGGCAAAATTTATAACTAACATACATATATCTTCATACACCCATGGACATACATAGATAGACATTGTACACTAACACAACACACACATTATATATAGAATACTTAAGACCAATTTGTAAAATGCCACTTGTGAATACTAAGCGGTATTATATTGTTAGAAAACCCATAAAAATAACAAATTATTACATAAATAATTTAAGATCTTTGACACTTTTGAAAGATAATAGTAATTTTTTTTTCTCCTGTTAAAAATTTTGCTTCTATATTTTGCTGCTGCTTCTTTTTTTCCCCTATCCTTCTTTTACTTTTGAACCTTAAAAAACATTAATAAAATATGAAAGATTTTCTTCTTTTTTTCAAAGGCATATAAAAAATGCATGAAAAATATAGAAAATAAAGTATAAAAGAGGAATTTTTGGTGGGTCCAGGGGGTAATTGCCCCCCTCAACCCTCTTGGCTCCACCATTATGCTCCATATATAAAATCCATGGATCATGTACAAATTTCTCTCTCTTTTTCTTCTTCCTTATTCACCCTCTTTAAACTGTGTATATGTGGGCATATGCATGCTTCTGTGACTGATACAGGAAGATACCTGATCTCATATTTGATTTTTTTACTTTTGCTTTTTGAATTTGGGCTTTAGCGTTACTGAGGATTTTATGGGATGAAATTGCAGCTTGATGTACTCCTTAAAGCCTATTTACAAGAGACTCCAAAAATAGTTTTGAGCAGTACATTTTGAATAAAAATCTTGGTATTAGAGTTTTCTCCACAGCTTGGTGGTGATGACAAGTATCCTCAGGTGGTGAAGCCAAGTGTTTTCTTTCTTTCTTTCTTTTATCATCTATTTTTAGTTCTGCAAACCCATTCTGCATCTGTGTCTGGGTGGGTGTTTGGGTAAGGAAGGCCAACACCCCATAAAGAAGAAAAGGCTCAAAATTATACAAATAATCTAACATCAAGTTTAAACAAAATTGCAGATAGCCCTTCTTCACCATTCATTAATGTTAATTGTAGAATTAGTTAAGTCAAACAGTTTCCAAGTGAATCAAATTGCAATGAATAAATACTTTATATGTTAGCACAAGTGCACGTGCAAAATGCATATTACCAACACAAAATGAGAAATAAGATATATTACATTAACACACAAGAATATTTTTTATAAGTACATTAACACATAAGAAATAACATGCTTAGTTCTGTTAATAATTGTTGACTTCTATGAGTAACCCTATAATAATTAAATGAAGGGTGGTCATCTAACACTGAGTGCACTATGCAAGATAAGAGGTCATAAGCAGAAAAATAATTGCTACGTGTAGATATTGCAATGTCCACATACAGAGTTTTCCTATACACAAGACCAAATTAACAAATACGATACCAAATCCAGATTCAGTCAAACAAGTGTTTCAAGGAAATAAAACAGATTAAGACAAACAACAAAGAAAACATATATAATAAATCTTTACCTCTTCCAAAATTCTTGCCTTCAGGATCCATGTGTCAATGTTTCACAAAGCAGTGGACCATTATCAACTGCAGTTTGCCAAAACCATCAAAATCAACAGAATCTCTACTCTAAAAATTGTAGAAAGAACATGAATAGGTCTCTAGTCTCTACAATACTATAACAGAAACTAAGCATATACATTAAATGTTCTATTTCCATCATAGGGGAACTCGAAACTTTTCTTTTCTTATGTGTTAGACATGGAATTCTCTACGTACATGTCCATGGTCACCTATTACTTTAAGTACTATTAGATGTCCACCAGTCATACTACACAAACTTTCAATATGGAGAGAGAAAAATCGCCTATCAAAAGACTTTTTTCAATCTCCATTCTCCCATCCACACTTTAAATATTGACATCACTGTTTGCAAATTACTACTTTGTCAACAAATATGTTCAATGTAGTTAAAAGCAAGGCTGGCACTTGCCTAGGTGCCTGGACGAGGCCAACAGGATGGATAACTTTAACGGTGCACTCCACACTGACCTTCTGACTGAAATGAGTGCTATGGTTCAGGCAACAGGAGCTAGGCTGCTAGCAAGCAGCTCATTAAAATAACCTGTTGTTAAAGGTACTTTAATCATAAAATTCAAGCAATCCCACACTCCACTTATACTAAACCAGGGTTCTGATAATAAAGTATCTCCTTTCCAAAAATATTAAAAAGTATCTCCTTTCCAAAAAAAGGGAAAATTAATAATAAGACCCACATAATTTAAGCCTGTCCATAACAATGTAAGCCCTCACTCAAAACTTAAAATTTAAGAAAGATATTGTTGTACTTCTCTATGTGTCACATAGGGGTCTCAATAATAAAGCTGTGTCCTACAAATCATAAGAATCTCTCTTTTAATTGATTCGATTCCCAGGGAATACATTTTTTTCCAGTTCATTTCAATAAAATGCAAAATGAAAAGAATGGTGTTAAGGATGATAAATATGCTTAATTTATTATTTTTGTCAGTAATTACACACATGCACCCAATGAGTCGTTAACCCACTACCTCACCCTCCACCTTACTTTTACAAAGAGAGGAGGTGTCATATGAACTAGAGCTCATTGGCATAATTATACCTATTGTAAGTTAAAGTTCATTAGATTATATTGTACTTATAACTTCCAAATAATGGTAATAATGATTAATATGTTCATATTTAGTTAATGTTCACTAGGCTATATTCTAGTTATAAGTTGATGAATTTTGGCTCAAATAGCACTTACTCCTCCGAATGAGAATGGGGTAGAGGGAGAGATCTAACATAAAGTGTGTGTGGTATAAATTTCCATATATTGATTTTTAATGTACTTTCATGCGTATCAACTACTTCGGATATTGGTGAATTTCTTAGCTTGCACAAGCACCCTATAGCCGCCTAGCACCTCAGGAAACTATGAATCTAGTGCCTTAAGGGCATTTTTCCTTAAGGTTTGAATTCCAACTTATTTTAAGGAAACTAAAAAGAAATGACGAAAAATAAAAGCCAAATTTTAAAATGATAAGGCTTTTGACTCACTCTAATTGAGTGTTTAAAACACAAGATTTTCATCAACATTGTTTTTTTGATAGGTAATAAGAGTGATATTATTGATAAAGGAAAAAAGAAAAGTACCAGGTGTTCACGATGATGAACACAAAAGGAAAACAGCAACATACCACAGAAGGACAAAAATAAAGAGTATTCTAAGAGAAAAAAGGAACTCTATGATGGAAGAACAGTCCAAAACACCCCAACACCAAGATCAAGCAAAAAGAGTTCGCTAGCACAAATCTATTTTCATAAACATACAGTAGTGAGCCAATATTCACTAACTCTTTTCATTTGGCTTTCCATTTCTAGTGATAATCTCAATGATTCCTAAGAGGGTGGCATTTTTCGTGTGGACAGCGGTTCATGGACAGATCCTTACATTGGATAATCTTATGCTTAGAGGGCGCATTTTGGTGAATCGGTGTTGTATGTGCCATCGTAATGAGGAAACTGTGGATCATCTCCTCCTCCATTGTCCTGTAGCTCACTCACTGTGGGTTTACATGTATCAGATTTTTGGGATCCAATGGGTCATGCTAGGCTCTGTGGAAAGCTTGGTGTATAGTTGGAGCAATTGGCTGAGCAAATTTAATTCAGACATATGGAACATAGTTCCTAGCTGTTTGATGTGGATAGTTTGGACGGAAAGAAATCGGCGCTTTTTTGAGGATACTAAGAAATCTTTGGTTCAATTACAAGCTCTATGCCAGAAGACCTTATTTGATTGGTCTAAGTGTTGGGGCTTCTCGGATTGCTCTACTATCTTGGAATTTATTTCTTCTCTTAGTTGTGCACTTTAAGTTTTTTCTTGTCATTTGATGCTGTTTGTTTGTTTGTTGCATTTCCTTGTGTTCACCATCATGAACACCTTGTATTTGCTTTCGTTAGTGTTGAAGTTTGTTTAATAATATTCTTATTACCTATCAAAAAAAAATAAAGTGCACAATTATCAAAATGGGAATCGAAAACAAGAATAGAGCACTAGAAAAGTAAACCCTAGAAATCATATTTCCAAGATATTCATGAAGCAAATAACGGATGTCACAGCTTGAACCCCCTAGTTCACATAGGGTCCAATGTCCACAATCACGGCCTAAGCCTTCCAAATGGTCAAGGCAGACCCTAAAATAGGAAAGGGCAGTCCCCAAATTCCACTTAAAGCCCGCCAAAAACTATAATATCTCAACTACATAGCTATCCCAAGGACAACATAGATCAGTTTTGCAATCTAATCCCACTCGAGCTTTATCAATCCCTAACAGTGCGAAACCAGATTCCACATGCATCACTAAACACTAAACAGCCCCAAGTGCCAGTTTTTTGCACAGAAAGTCCCAATTAATCTACTTAGACTCGGTCACAGATGCCCTTTCCATGACCAGTCACTAACTTGAGTAAATCAAAGTTCCAGCACTAAAAGCCCTAGAGTTGATTTAGTAAAATCAAACTTTAATGCACCCCAATTGCAACTTGACTAAGTAATTTAATGCACTACACAACTTCTTTTTAAAATTAGGGTCCATAAACCCCAACAAGGTTTAAAATTTTCCAAATCCTCACAAGCCCATGAAAAAAGAAACCTAAAAAATCAATGTCTCCATTATCAAATTTCATAAATTTATCACCAAAAAAAGAGTTCAATCCCATAATTCCTCTGAAAACCCAGAAAAAGGAAAAGGGCATTTCAATCTGGTTCAAATTTCCATGATTTTTGCACATATCCCAAAACCCATAAAAATTCAAAAATCAAAATGGGGACTTGGGGGCCCTACCAACTTCAACAAAATGAAATCTTCATGGGTTTCGCATATTAATACACAAAAATCAAGAATTGGTCATAACCCAAGTATTTAAATCAAGAACTAAAACCAAAAGTTGTTGTTTTTTTTCTGAGTATCATTATTATTTACCGTGACTTTTCCAGTGGATGCCGAGCCAATAAGAGTTGGGGGGGCCCTTCGTTGAATATTCCGGCGACTGGCCGGAAAAGAATTGCCGGAGGTTGCTGGAAGAGGCGGCCGGCCGGCCAAGTGACTGAGTGAGTGAATGAGAGAGAGAGAGGCGTGTGGGTAGCGGTTTGGGTCAAAACTCGAGACTCGAGCGTGGCGAGAAGAATAGCTTAGACAGAACGAGAGCGAAAGAGAGAGAGAGAGAGAGAGTGAAGAAAAAGAAACCAACGATATTATAAGTACCACTTTCTTCTAATAGATCTCATTGTTTTTCTTAGGTTTTTTTTTGGCTAACAACGTTGTCCAAAGCTCTATGAGGCCTCAATTATTATTTTTTTGATGAACAAGACCTTAATTATTTTTTATTCAATTACGAGTAAACTAAAATATTTGGCTAAGAGTTTTGAGTTCCAGATTTCATAAATCTCATGAGAATTGAGAGTAAACTAAAATATTGGCCAAGAATTTTGAACTTTGAATTTCATATATCTCATGACAAAAGAAAAATCGCTAGACAACAAGGATAATATAATACCATCTTCTTATTTTAGATCTCACCCCTTTTTTTTTTGTGAATAAAGGTCTCAAGTTTTAATCAACTCCTACTCATGTTTATTTTGTTTGGGTTTGTTAGAGTTTTTTAATTCAACTATATGATTGAATTGATAAATAAAGTAAGCTAAGTGTGCTATAGATTGGTGTTGTATTTAAAACGGAACATGAGCTTAATGTGTGTTTTATAAAATGTTCATTTCATGTTGTTCCTAAGAATGTAATAGTGATACTTAATTGCTAACGAATATTGCTATGGAGACTGAGGAATCCTTTATATATTAAGGATAAGTCAATGTAACCACACTATTAAATTTAATTAAAAAACCTTAAACATGATACCTAAAATAATTTTTCTCAAGTTTTACCCTTTGTACATTAATAAATACATATTGTACTAACCTTACTTTATATTTTACAAAATAACACTCTCCTAAACTAGGGATGTTCAAGCCCTGTCACACTATGATCTTCCTAAGGGAATGTTTCATTTTAAAATAATAATAACAAAATCCTACTTACTTTTAAGTTTCATGAACTTGAGGTTAGTATCATTTCGATCATACTTTGAGTAAAGTTCATTTTTAAAGTTAAAAATAAAATAAAATAGAAGATGGACTTATAAACCTTAGGAAGGAAGTGTTTTGACTGTTTGGTTTACGCTGTGTTTGGAATGGCAGGAAGAGAAGGGAAGGGAAGGGATTCTATTTCTACTGTTTGGTTGGCTAGAGAGAAAAGAAAACAAAGAATATGAGATCCCTCTCATAAAAAATAAAAAAAAAAGAATATGAGTAATGAGATTCCTCCGGGCCCACCTTTTCCAACCTGCCCGAACGGGAGAGAAAGGTGGAATGGGAAAATGCGGCCTCTTATTTTTTACTTTTTATTTCTTTCAAAATTACCATTTTGCCTTTTACTCACTTTTCCAATTAATGAGGGTATTAAAGTAAATAACACATTTTCTTCTTTCCATTTCTCTGCTTTTGCAAGCCAGACAAACATTTTTCTTTTCTTTTTCCTTCTCCTCCCTACATCCAAACATATGCTAAACATTTCTCCTTCATCTTTTCTTTTCATTTCTCTTCCTCCGTTTGCAACCAAACACAGTGTTAGTTTGCTATTTTTTTCTTTATACGTCCTCGATTTTATTGAAAATTTTAATTATTTATGTATAATAAGTTAAGCCACATTCCTTGTTGTTTCGCACAAAAGCTAAGCCTTTTTTTTTCCTAGCACATGCAACAAATGATGAACGAACCAGAGGGACTAGCATGACCTTCACAAGCTCTAACGATTTGCCAATGCAGAGAAACCATAAAAAACAAGCACCCACAATTGTCCACATACCAAATCCCAAAGATTTTTCATTTATGGAAACCTAGAACAATAGAAAGCACACAAATAGGGTTTCAAACTATAAAGTGGTCGGTTCATAGGGAGGCTAAAATTTTCTGTGTTTTCGAAAACTATAATTTATCCCCCATGCATACAACCATAGGCTTAAGGTTTTCATCTTAATGTGTAGGCTGCCCAAATCATATGGGCTTCCTTCAGATCAAGGCAAGCTCAACATGTCTAGTCCAATGCCAACATTCCCACTTACTTACAGTAAGCATGTTATCTAAACCATGTTTTTCTCGTTTGCGTCATCTATTATTTACTTTTGAGAAGTGCTACATTTATAATATTTTCACAATAAATTTTAATTGGCAGGTTATTACAGGTTTTTAATTTGAATTTATTGCTGAAATTACTTCTTTGCCCACTAGTAACTACATGCCACATAAAATTTGTTGTGAAAGAGTTGTAAAAATGCTGTGAACATAATATTTTTCTTTGTTTTTTGCATAGAATAAGAAAGGTTTTGTGTAACCGTTAAGCCAAACCTGCAAGGTAGGGATGCTTTTTTTTTTTTTTCTATATCTAAGCTCCATAAAATTTTGAATAATGTAATTTCCTAAAGAAAAATGAAATTCTTCATATGCCCCTGACCTATCTAGTCATGTATAATCGAGCCTCACTCATGACCATAGGCAATGTGATAAGGTGGCAGTTATATATTAACCCTCTACTCTGTAATGTCACATGCTAACCATTTTGTTATTTAATTTTTACATTTGTTTGTCACTTTTGACAAGCATTGACAACAACTTGGTAACTCACATTCAGTGGTAACTTTATATTCTTCTTTTCTTTTCTTTTCTTTTTTTCTTTTTTTGAAAAATACCTCACATTGAACCAAAGCTATGTGATTTTAAACCATTTTTCAAAAGATCAAATTACATATATAAAGAAACGAACACACACGTAGGGGAGAGGCGATAGGGTTCTAGAGTGGTGAAATTTATACTAATAAGTCTGGAGTGGGTCAACCGCAACATTATTCACAACATAACATATTTTATGTGAGTTTTAATTAGTTCAACTGGGAAAAAAAAATGTAAAGTCTCTTATTGTTAAATAAGAAGTCTGAAGTTATTATCTATATAAAACAAAAAACAAATTAAAAAAACTCATACACACGTATATATAAAATATAAACAATACTTCATATTTTATGTGGATTCTAAAAAAAAATATATATATATATATATATACACACACACTTCTATACTACTATTTAAAGGGGTTTCTCTTATCTAGACTCTTACTTTTAGATGCCCAAAATATTCTCATCCTGCTAACTTATATATAAAAGTTTTCAACTAATGGGAGATAAATATCTAAAATAAAACCCCTAAACTTTAACCACCCCCGCTAACTCACATTTGCTTAGGCAGTTTACATCCCAATAACACACATACAACTATCATTCTTTTCTCTTCTCCTTTTAATCGAAAAAACCATAGTCTCTACACGTGTGCTCAAGGCTCTTCTATTATTATTATTATTATTTTTTTGTAAAAATTACTCCCTCCGTCCCACTTTGTTTGTCCTCTATTTCATTTTGAGATGTCCCAAAATATTGTCATGTTTCTAAAAATAAAAGTCATTAATTTACTAATGTTCCTATTATACCCTTATTAATTTACTAATTCAATTTTTTGATAAATTTATTTAAGGGTAGTTTTGGAAACTAATACATTTTTAAAAGATAGACAAGATAATAAATGATGTTCCCTTAAAAAGTTTGACTTTTCAAACAGGACAAACAAAGTGAGACGGAGAGAGTAATAATTTGCATTAATTATGATTTGAGATTACTGCATTTTTCAATCACAAAAATACTTAAGGGTGTGATGAAAAAATTATTTCACCCACAAATACATAACACTCATCAGACCCCTAGGTAATTTTGTGATTGGAAAAACAAAAGCCCAAATATAGTTATCAATTATCATCTCTCCACCTATGTTCAATTTTTATCCAAAAATTAAACAAAAAAAACAAATGGCCAAATTCAATCTGATTGGGAATAGCTTATCTAGCCACTTCCCAAGTTTAAAACTATTTGAATCTTTCAACCATTAATTTCCTTCCATTGATCTCATGAACATTGAGTAGAGGCACGCAGGCCTTTCAAACCAAACATTGTTCAATGCTCGGTCTTCTATGGAGGGTGATGAATTTAATTTCTCTCAACTTTACAAATATATTAATACAAAGCTAGGCTTTCTCAAATTGCTCCCTTTGTGCAATATATATGGGTTTTTCCTCCTTCCATAATTTTTTTAGGTTAATAACTTCAAAGATGTATTGGTTGAGTTCTTGTTTTTTTTCTCCTAATATACCATGTTGATTCTTTTTCTTTGCCTCTCTCTCTTGCAGAGTCTCACTCTTTGCTAGGTTTTGGATTGAAAAATAACGGTAACTCTTTTTCCACTTTCATATTCATCCTAAATTCTCACCTCTATTCAAGATTGCATGTAAACTTTTACGGTATTATAAACTTGGCTTCCATTGACCATGAAGTTGAGAAGCTACTTGCACAAAATTATGGTTTTATTTTAATTATCATTTGTTTTTGGTTAGTTTTTTGAATTTTGAGTTTAATTTTCATTGTTTTTAGGTCCCAACAAAATAACATTGCAATATTGATTGAAACCTTATTGAAGAGAGCTTTGCAACCCAAATTTTTATTTAAGGAGCACGGAGACAAGTTTCGGAATATTCTAACTAAAAAGCTTTTAAATTTGATCCTTCAAATTAAAAGATTCTTAACCTTTTTATGCTTTCTAGCCACAAAAAGGGCAATGCATATTTTCACTATTACGTGTTATTATAGTTAACATTGTCAATTCTTTAAACTTATTAATTACATTGTATTTTTTTTTTATATTAAATTTGGTTGAATTCGTGGTTAGCTAGGAGTTTTTCATATTAAGTGGTTGGTTACTAATTTCTTTTAACAATTTCAAAGTTACAAACTGTTAGTTTGTACTTTGATTTCAATAAATTCATATTAGTTGTCAATGTCATTTTGTGTGGTGATATTTTGTTAAAGAAGAATATATCTTGAACATTTCGACATTTTATGGGATAAACCATAAATATGCAACAATGGCTGAAAATATGGATCATGAGTTTAAATGCTTCTTCTCCTATTCTTGAAAAAATAAGAACAAGGTTCTACTAACGAAATGGTAGACAAGTTTAGGCCAAGTTGGATACAAACAAAAAGTCTAAGGACATACACTTTACAACACACTTTGTCACAGCTTAGAGTAGTGTAATCTAATCACAAATTGACATTTATGGAAGTTGTGACAAAGTGTGTAGCTAAATGTGTGGTCCTAGAAAAACTCAATTAGATGAAGGTCGGTCCATATGCTGATGCATTCTATATACATTATCCAACTTCGCGCATAGGATCCAACCAAATGCAATAAATGACAACTAGCCTCATCGCACGTACTTCATGCGTGCTCTAAGGCTCTTTGTTTAGTACGAGGATGACAATCATTTGACTCTTTCATGATAGAGTCCGATAATTATTATCCTAATTCTAATCTATTTTTTACAAGCATGAAGAAATGAGGAGTGAAAAGTCAAAAAAAGAGGGGGGGGGGGAGAAAATAAAGTGTGTTTATCTCAACAAAAAAGAAATAAAAGACTTGAACTCCATGCTAATCCATTTCTATATTATTCTCACAGATTATGAGTTTTGATGTCCATCTTTAATGGGATCTTAGAATCATTTTAGCTTTGAATTCAATTGGTTTTTCTAATAAAGAGAAAAAAAAATGTTATTTGAAACTGTTCTAAATGTTTTGTTCACAAATTCTTAGAGTTAAGCTCCATCATAGCAGATGATAAAAATAAAATAAATAAAATAAAAACTCCATCGCGTTAAAAAAAATGTTTACACGAATATAAGTGGCAAGCTAAATTTTAGCATGATTTCAGTGTGCAAAAAAAGGTTGTTTTGATTTTTAGGGGTTCATCTATATTTGCATCATAAAGTCAAAATAGTAGGATTTTTTTTAGTAAAAAAAGGCAGTTGTACAAACACATCCTAATAAATCTTGATATATGAAACTGTTTATTAATAACACAAAAGTAGCACATTGGTTTTTTTTTTTTTTTTTTTTTGTGAGAAACAAGTAGCACATTTGTTAGTTTTTTTAAAAAAACAAACAGCACATTTGTTAGTTTGAAAATATGTCCATGGCAAATGTTGGTGGAGAGCAATTAGAAAGGAGAACACAAAACATTGTTCCACCAACTTCTCCACCATAGCCTGCAGAATTTTAATAAGATGATTTGTTCTATGTTACTAACATAGTTTATTATTTTACAATTTTCCTTGATGTAAATATTTCAAGTTTCTACATCGATTCATCAACTTATTCATAATAGATTCCATAAATATTTTCACATGCAATTTTTAATTAGTTTTATAGTTACAATTTCATTATTGTATTTTTACTTTATGTAAAATTTTAAGATGTTCTTCTAAATTTTTTTTCTAATGGTTGATATTGAATTATAGTATAGTATTCCAATCACCTAAATCATTGATTATTGCATTAAAAGAATTGCAAAAAATAGATGATGATTATAAAATACTAGACTTAGAGGTTAGTTGTAGAGATAAACGCTACAAAGATATTCATTGAGTAGTTAATATAATACATAGAAACACACTTAACCTAAAAGGCCTAAGCTCAATGAGCATGAACTTAACTATATTATATTAACTACTCATTCTTCAATGTAAGACTTTACTCAAATGTGTGTACCCAACAAAGACTCTTCTATTTTTTCTTCTTCTAAAGGTTAATAATTTCCATTCACTATAAATCATAATTTAGATTTTCTACATTTTCCAATCATAGAAGTATCTAGGGGTGTGATAAGATTTATGTGTTTGTGGGTAAAATAATTTTTTTCGTACAGATCTCATTACTCCCTTAGGTAGGGATGTGCATGGGTTGGGTTGAGTTGGATTAAGGAGGTTTTTTACCCAACTCACCATGGTGGGTTAAAAAAATTTCAACCCAACCCAATCCATCATATAAGTCAAACCCAACCTAACTCACATGAGTCAGGTTGAACCCATGGGTTGGACAATTTTTTATTATTATTATGATTATTAAATTGAGCATAAAAATATAAAATATAAATATATTTAAAAAATCCAAAAATTAGTATCAATGTAACTCCTTAAAGGCAAACAATAATAATAACTAAATAATAATAATAATTTACTAGGGTTTGTTTGAACTAATTGGCTTTTATATAGGATAGGAAGAATTGGTTATTTAAAAAAAAATTATTAATTTTTTTTTGAAACCAAAAAAAGAATTATTAATTATATAATATGTGGGGCCAGAGAACTTGGCGACCCCGACCCACTTTATGCTGGGCCCAAGGCCCGCGCCGAGGAGAGAAATGTCCGAGGACATGCGATGAAAATCCAAATGGTCTAGAGATGTTGCCGAGGATGATTCTATCCTCAGCATTCCAGACTCCAGTAGGGAAGAACGGTACGCCATCAAAGGCAGCCTCCCAGAGCGTTCCCCGAAGAAAGGATGAGTACAGTAGGACGCGCACGGGGGAATGGTGTAGGAGCAGCTTAAGGAAAAGTTGTCACTTCCGCATTTAATGCGCCCAACTAACGTCCTAGTCGCATTAATGATGAAAGGACCCCTGAACAGTATGGCCTTGGTTGCCGCAACTCACAAAGGGTTTGGGAAGGTGGCTGATGGGACGAGCACTCAAGTAATGGCTTGCACAATCAACAGATGAAGGGTTAAGATCGACTGGAAATAAATATATAATGGGAAAGACCCCCCAAGAATGGGAGGTCGCGAAAAAGGGGCAGGAAGAGAGAAAAAGGAGAAAACTGCAGCAGTCCGCATGGTCTTGAAGAACCACGGGAACCTAGTACTGATAAGTAGAAGAAGAAGAACATCAAGCTCCCCAGACGAAACACCCGGGGACAACATTTCAGACTTGAACCCATTTCCTCATTGGTCCGCCCACACCTAACTATGTATAGTGATTGTGGTTTAGCTTAACACCTAGTTCTTAGGCCCACTCTCTAAAAATTCATTGTATTGGGCCAGTTAGGCTTGAGAACTTTCATCCAATAGGAAGAGCGCTTAAAACCAACACCCTACAATTGGCGTCGTCTATGGGAAGAACTTGTGTGTTAGTAAGGACAACGATCCGGCATGGTAGGGTCAGGCCCTCATCAAGCAGGCTCCCATCAGCTGGAACCAGCCAAATCCCAACAACAGGGTAACTCCCCCAACCCCAAGTGCAACCGAAACGAAGAGAACGGAAGGTTTCGAGAGGGAAGCGTAAACACCACCCAAACCAGCAGGAGCCACTCTCGCGCGAACAGCCACGTGCTTCAGAGATGAAATAACAGCCGGGCCCCGTAGCAGGAGGAAGTTAGGAGCCATATATCTCAAAAACAGAACAATAGGCAGTCCATGCAGCGAGAGATAGACGATTTGAAAAGAAAGCTATACCATGCACAGCAAAGGCAATCTCGTTCCAGACTTGACGCGCCTTCCGAGGATGAAAATGACGACAACTATAGACGAAAATCGAAGACTCCCCCAAGCGAGACCTTCTCCCACGAAGAAGAACACTACCGGAGGTGTAGGCGCAGAAGCCCATCTCCTAGGGGCTTGGGAAACAACGCTATGAGCAAGGCACTGGATCAACTCTCCAAGTTGCCTTTCACGCACCACATAGAAGGGGCCATACTCCCTCGACGGTTCCAGCAGCCAACCTTCGCCCTTTACAACAGTAGAACAAACCCGGTGGAGCATGTGAGCCAGTTCAACCAAAGGATGGCTGTCCATTCTAAGAATGAGGCACTGATGTGCAAGGTCTTCCCGTCCAGTTTGGGACCAATGGCGATGAGGTGGTTTAATGGTCTGAAGACGAACTCCATCGACTCGTATAGGCAACTAACCCAAGCTTTTGGCTCCCGCTTCATTACGAATCGCAGAACCCTTCGGCCTTTGAGCGATTTGCTGTCATTATCCATACATGATGGAAAAACCTTAAAGGCCTACTCAGACAGATATTGTGAGACGCATAATGAAATGGAAGACAACTTTGACGATGTCGCCATTATCACTTTCAAAAATAGCCTCACAGCCGATCATAGCCTACGAAAGTCTTTGACTGGCAAGCTCGCCACCAGTATACGTCAACTGATGGATTGGATCGACAAGTACAAGCAAGTGGAGGAAGACCAGTTACAGGGGAGAGGAAAAGAGAAAGTTATCCCTCAAGAGAGGAGGGATTTCAGGTCGGACCGATATGGCAGCAATCGCCCGAAGAGGGACTTTGTAGGGCAACCCGGGACAACCAATGCACAGACTGTCAACGCCGTATTCCGAGAACCAGTGCATTGGGTTTTGGAGAAAATCAAGAACGAGCCATACTTTAAGTGGCCGAATAAGATGGCGGGAGAACCCTCGAAGCGCGATCAGAACCTTTATTGCCAATACCACCAAGACCATGGCCACACTACGGAGAACTGCAAGAACCTCTAGAATCACCTAAACCAGCTAGTCCGGGAAGGGAGGCTAAAGCTCCTTCTGCATCATTCCAGTGGTCATCAAGAGGCCAGGAGGGATGCTGCTCTGAGTTCACCCGCAGGAATGATCAGCGTAATCGTGGCTGCGCCAAGGAGAACGGGCACGCACCCTGCACGAGTGTTATCGGTGGCTCAACTACCTGCCGAGGAGTCCCAACCAAGGCCGAAGAGGGCCAAGATGAGCTTTCGCCCCGTTTTGAGCTTTTCAGAGGAAGATAAGATCGAGACCATCCAGCCCCACGACGATACCCTGCTAATCACCCTCCGAATCGGGGACTACGATGTGAAAAGAGTAATGGTGGATGGCGGTAGCGCGGCTGAGGTTATGTACCCCGACCTATACAAGGGGCTAGGGTTAAAGCTGGAGGACTTGATGCCCTATAACTCCCCTCTGATGAGCTTCGACGGGAAGCTTGTCATTCCAATGGGCATGATTAGGCTGCCCATCCAGATCGGCCCGGAAATAATGGAGGTGAACTTCATCGTGGTGGACACTTACTCTCCCTATACAGCCATTGTCAGTAGGCCCTGGCTCCATACCCCATGGGCTGTTACTTCCTCGTTACACCAGAAGGTAAAATTTTCGTCAGGAGACCAAGTCCTGGAAATCCGTGGTTGCCAACCCACAGCGAGGCAATGTGTGGTAGCGGCCGTCTCGCATCTGCTTGACGTGGAGTCCTCGACCTCCGCTGAAGAGAACTTGTAGCAACTAAAGGCCCCAGTTTTGCCCCCTAACGCAACTGCTGGGGAGGCAAAATGCGAAGACCTAGAAGAGGCGGTCATTGATGACGACCTGGAGAAGTTCTTCTGAGTAGGGGCTCGGCTGCCTCTCTAGGAGAAAGAGAAGCTGATTGAGTTCCTTAAAAGGAATATTGACGTATTTGCATGGGATGCCTGCGACGCCCCCGAAATCGACCCCGCCTTCATATGCCATCACTTCAATGTTAACCCGGCCATCATTCCCAAGAAGCAACCACCCCGTCGTTGGTAAAAAGAGCATGCCGACGCGATTAGAGACGAAGTGGCGAAGCTTAAGCGTGCTGGGGCTATCAAAGAAGTCTTTTACCCCGAATGGCTGGCCAACACGGTGGTGATCAAGAAGAAAAGTGGGAAATGGTGGGTCTGCGTGGACTTCACAGACCTAAATAAGGCATGCCCTAAGGACCCATTCCCAATGCCTCGGATAGACCAGCTAGTGGACGCAACAGCAGGCCATCTTCGGATGAGCTTCTTGGACGCCTTTCAAGGCTACCACCAAATACCACTGGCCTTGGGGGATCAGGAGAAAACGGCCTTCGTAACACCAATCAGAAATTACCACTACAAGGTAATGCCGTTTGGCCTGAAAAATGCGGGATCAACTTATCAAAGGATGATGATAAGAATGTTCAAACCACAACTGGGCAAGAACATCAAAATCTACGTCAATGACATGGTGGTGAAGAGTAAAGTAATGTCCGAGCATTTAAGGGACCTCGGTAGCACCTTTGGCGTCTTGAGGAAACATAAGTTGCGTCTGAATGCTTCCAAGTGCTCATTTGGTGTGGGGTCAGGCAAGTTTTTGGGCTACATGGTTATCCATAGGGGAATCGAGGTTAACCCAGACCAGATTAAGGTCATAAATGACCTGAAACCTCCACAAAATGCAAAGGAGGTCATCGCAGCCCTTAATCGATTCATTTCCAGATCTGCGGATAGATGTAGGCCGTTCCATCTCTTGATCAACAAGTGAAAGGGGTTCGAGTGGTCCGAGGACTGTGTGGTGGCTTTCCAACAACTCAAAGATTGCCTATCCCAGCCACCTATCATGTCTAGTCCCAAGGCCGATGAAGTTCTGTACGCATACATTGCTGTAGCCCTCCATGCTGTGAGCTTGGTGTTAATACGGGACGACAATGGCATCCAAAAGCCGGTATATTACGTGAGTAAGTCACTGCATGAAGCCGAGGTCAGATACCTACCCCTGGAGAAAGCCATACTGGTTGTAGTCCACACCACGCGAAAGTTTCCCCATTATTTCCAGGCCCATACAGTGGTTGTTCTAACCCAACTACCCTTGAAGTCTGTACTGCGAACCGCTGACTACACTGGAAGGATTGCCATATGGAGCACAATTTTGGGAGCTTTTGACATCAAATACATGCCCCGGACCTCCATAAAGGGTCAGGTCCTGGCAGACTTAGTAGCCGAATTCGCTGAACCCCAGCAGAAACAGTGGCAGAGGAACAGAACATGGATGGAAAATCGGTTGGGGTGATCTCTTCATCAGGACCCCCATGTTGGAAGGTGTATGTTGATGGCACAGCAAATCAAAGGGGATTTGGAGTAGGGCTAGTCCTAATATCTCCCGAGGAAGCCATCATAGAGAAGTCCCTGAGACTTGGGTTCTCGGCCACGAACAACAAAGCCGAGTATGAAGCCCTGCTACAAGGAATTGCCATGGTACAGAAAATGGGAGGAAAGGTAGTGGAGATTTTCTCGGACTCGAGACTGGTAGTGGGTCAGGTAAAGGAAGAATTAGAGGCAAGAGATGCAAGGATGCAAAAGTACCTAAGCCGGGTCAAACGTTTATAGCCGAGCTTCAACTCTTTCAACTTGTCGCACATCCTCAGAAGCGGAAACACTCATGCGGATTCGCTGGCCACGCTTGCCACCTCCTCGATAGGGGACCTGCCTCGAATTATTCTCGTCGAGCGCCTGGACAAAGCGAATGAAGTAGTCAAAGGCATGGTCCATATTCATGAAGTCAAAGTGGGCCCTAGCTGGATGGACCTTATCATGAGGTTCCTCAAAGACGACGTCTTGCCCAAGGAAAAGTCAGAGACAGAGAAGATACGAAGAAAAGCTCCTCGGTTCTGGTTGTCTAAGGACCATAAATTGTACAAACGCTCATATTCCGGGCCATATTTTTTATGCGTCCACCCTGAGGCATCAGAACTACTGCTCGAAGAGCTGCATGAAGGGATCTGTAGGAGCCACACAGGAGGAAGATCTCTGTCACACCGAGCCATTACCCAGGGATACTGGTGGCCAGGGATGCAGAAGGAAGCCCTGGAGTATGTTAAAAAGTGCGACCAGTGCCAAAGGTTCGCCCCGAATATTCATTAACCTGGCGGGACCCTCAACCCTATATCCAGTTCGTGGCCGTTCACCCAGTGGGGCCTGGATATCGTAGGACCCTTCCCAAAGGCAGCAGGAAATAAGAGATACTACTAGTCGGCACAGATTACTTCACCAAGTGGGTCGAAGCCGAGCCTCTGGCCAACATCAGAGACGTGGATGCTAAGAAATTCATCTGGAGAAATATTGTCACACGATTCGGAGTCCCTCGCACCCTCATCTCAGACAATGGACTCTAGTTTGACAGCAAGGCCTTCAGAAGATACTACTGCGAGTTGGGGATCACTAACAAGTACTCAACCCCAACCTATCCTCAGGGAAACAGGCAAGTCGAGGCTGTTAACAAGGTCATCGTCAACGAACTTAAGAAGAGACTGGATGACGCCAAAGGAAGATGGGTGGAAGAGCTGCCGCACGTCCTATAGACCTATCGGACTACACCACGACGATCGACAGGGGAGACGCCTTTTGCCATGACCTATGGGGCCGAGGCCATTATCCCTATAGAGGCAAACTTCCCGACTCTGAGGATGAGTTCATTCACCTCGGATAGTAACAACGAACTACTGGGGAAGAACCTAGATCTAATCGACGAACGAAGAGAAAAGGCAATGGTCCAATTGGCCTATTACCACCAGAAGCTCAAACAGGGATATGATGCCAACGTGAAGCTTAGACCACTAGCACCAAGGGACTTAGTGCTGAGGAAAGTTGTGGGTGCTGCAAGAAACCCATCATGGGGAAAGCTCGGGCCCAATTGGGAAGGACCATACCGGATTACTTCAGTTGCGGGGATAGGAGCATGCTACCTAGAAGACTTAGATGAAAAAGCTGTACCTCGTCCATGGAATGTAAATAACCTGAGAAGGTATTACTATTAATAAAAGCACTTGTCCGGTTCAGATTTTAAGTCCATCTTGATTACACGTCTCACACTCCAAGAAAATTTAAGTGCTAGACAGAACTAAGGCCTTGCATGGTACTCGAACTCAAGCTTATAGGGAAACTAATCACTCCAAGAAAATTTAAGTGCTAGACAGAACCAAGACCTTGCATGGTCCTCGGACTTAAGCCTATGGGGAAACTAGTCACTCCAAGAAAATTTAAGTGCTAGACAGAACTAAGGCCTTGCATAGTCCTCGAACTCAAGCCTATGGGGAAACTAGTCACTCCAAGAAAATTTAAGTGCTAGAGAGAACCAAGGCCTTGCATGGTCCTCGGACTCAAGTCTATGGAGAAACTAGTCACTCCAAGAAAATTTAAGTGCTAGACAAAACCAAGGCCTTGCATGGTCCTCAGACTCAAACCTATAGGGAAACTAGTCACTTTAAGAAAATTTAAGTGTTAGACAAAACCAAGGCCTTACATGGTCCTCGGACTCAAGCCTATGGGAAAACTAGTCACTCCAAGAAAATCCAAGTGGTGGACAGAACCGAGATCTTGCATGGTCCTCGAACTCAAACCTATGGGGAAACTAGCTACTTCAAGATTTGTAAAAGCTGCGGATACGGCCTAAGCGTCCGCTCGGCACCCCGGATTATTCACTTAACACCCTAGAGATATGGGAAAACACAAACTAAGCGTCCCCTTAATACCGGTAAGGCAATATTGAGGGATTTAACTTCAAATATATTATGTGCACAGCCATTCACACTCATTAGGATAATTAATTCGCAAGCCACGAGATTTTGCAGTAATAGTAATATCGATAAAGGCAATAGACACATGATTCAAAAGGGAAAAGAAGAAAGGAGTTTCATATATATATATATATATAGTCGAAAAATTCAATTACAAACAAATTCCAAGACTCCTAAAACAGAAGCAAATTAACTAAAAACTAAGCTGAAAACAAAACCAACACAAAAGGTGACCGGAGTCTTTACTTCTTCAACTTTATTTTAGCCCCTTCCTTGGGAAGCTAAGCAGGATTGGCCTCGAGGCCCTAGGAGATATCCCCTTCCTTGGGAAGCTGAGCAAGATTGGCCTCGGGCCCTGAGTGACATCAGTCGGGAAAATGGACTGGAGGGGCTTAATTAAGAGAGGTGGCTCCTTGGCTTGAGGGTCCTGAGCGCTGACTATGGATCCGGCAGCCTCCTGGGGTGCTTCAGGGGTAGAACTCACACCCGTTTCTATCACCTTAGGAAGCTCGCCCCCCTTGGCTAGTTCGTTAGCGGGGGACACAACCAAGGCAGCCTCAAGCAAGGCAACCTCAGCCTCCCCCGGAGCACTCATCGTCTCAGAGTTGGTCTCACGAATGGTCGGAGGATAGTACACTTTCTCCGTCTTCCACAGATCAGACGAAGCCTCCACCCCAGCTTGTTTAAGGGCTTCATTCCAGACCTGGAAGCAATAAAGCTGGCATACCCCAGGGATTTGAGCCTTAAGGACGGCCTAGGTATCAACCACCCCCACGTCATAGGCCTCCTCCTCAGCTTTGTCCTTGGAGGTCTCGGCCTCCGTCTTGGCAAATTCAGCCTCTGTTTTAGCCCTTAGTGCTTCATCTCTGGCCTACTCTGCAACGCCCTTAGCCATCTCTGCCTCGGACGACTTCTTCTTTAAATCGTTAATCTGCTCCTTTGCAATCCTCAGCTGGTCTTTAGCTTTAAGTAGGCGCTTCGTCTGGGTCTCGGCCTGCTTTTTGGCACCAGCCAAGCCTGTTTCAGCGCTGTCCCTTAGCCTGGTCATGTCCTTCAGATCCTCCCTGGCCTTAGTGAGGTCAGCCTTGGAGTTCTTAAGGGTGTGAGCAACGTCCAGACGCTTATCACATTCGGTCTCCAAGGGCCTGCTCTGCTCCTTAGCCTCATCCTCCAGCCTATAAGTGGCCTGGACGGCCTGCCAATCGGAACAAACACACTATGAATGGGAAATTGAGGAACAAAAATTGACGGAGTCACAAGTATCAAAAGCCTTACCATAGCCAAATACCTCTTCATGTTGAGGAAAACCTCCTACCTCCTCTTCAACTCTTTCATGTCAGTGGGAAGGAGCAGGGTCCTCTCCAACTCGTCGGCCACGTAAACGCCTTCGCTACCTCGAAAGTCCCTTAGGGAGGCATTTTCCATTAATGGCTCCCCGTGGAGCATTGGGGCAGGGAGCCAAGCCTCGGGCGCAGACCGAGCACCGATCTTCTTGCCTTGGCCTTAAGGCCCAATCTTTAGCTGCTTTTGAGCTCGTGGGGCTTCGCCCTCCTCGTGAGGCGTGTGAGACTTCCCCTCATCCATCGGCTCTTTGCCCTTAGAACTCCTCTTCCTTTTTGAGTCGGTGGGCTCAGGTCGAGGAGGTAAAGTTGATTAGGGGGAAGCAAGGTGTTTGGGTCGGGGAGACGGCGTCCGCAAACTAGCAGGGGAAGACCTGATTTGAACAGGTTGAGGCTGTGGCAGAGGAGTTGGGGGTTTGGACTGCGACTTTCCTGGTGCCTCTTTCCCCAGCTGGCCCTCAATTAGGTCGAGCAGGCTTGTCTGGGGTTTCCTTTTAAGACCCATCTCCGCCTGAGATGATGTCCCCGCTAACTAGAAATCCGCCTTGGAAAAGTCGGGGTCACCCAAGTCACCAATGGGATCCGCAGATAAACTAGCCTGGTCAAACGCACTGAATCCTTCTTCGAGCAAACCCAAATCACTCTCGGCTTCCGCTGCTTGGTGGGATGAAGAAGAGCCTGCCAATGGGATACTTTCCGGAATAGGAGACCCCTCATGAATTAGAAACCCGTGCTCAACTACAGTGATTCTCTGAAGCCAGGGATCATTTACTCTGACCACGTACTTCGGATCGGCGAATGACCTCTGAATAGGATCGTACCCCAAGATCTTGTGAGTGGCCCTGACTTGGTTGTCCGCCTCGTTTACAAAAACCGCCGCCCTGAGAATAGTTTCCAAATCTTCCTTGTTGATCAGATGGAAGTGCCGCTGAAAGGCGTGCAGATCTGCAAAAAGAAGGCATGTTTATATCAGTAACCAAACCGTGCAAAACGTGATGGCAAAAAAAAAGGGGGGTCATCCCTTTCCCATTCTAGATACCCCACCTGGCTCCCCTTCCACCGTGGGGCAAGGAAGGCCATCGTGCCACTCCCCAGACACGATGAAGAAGTCCTTGTTTAACCCTTTGCTGGACTCGGGGAGGCACTGAATAAGTCGAACCTTATTATCCCTCGTCTTTAAATAGTAAGACTTGCCTTTTAGGAGTTGGAGGTTGTGGCACTAGTTCACGTCGTGATAGGTTAACCTTGGCTTCATTTTCTCGTTTAAGGCGTCCACACAACCCAGGATCCTAAACACGTTAGCAGCACACTAGGTGGGGGCTAATCGGAAGTGCCTAAGATAATCCCTCATCACTAGCCCCATGGGGATCCTCACGCCCCCCTCTATAAAGGCAAGTATGGGGATCACCACCTCACCCATTCTTCTCCTAAAGTGCCACTCCCCTTCCTCACAGTACCTCAGACCCACATTGGGGGGTATCCTATAATCGACGATGAATTTTTCCATCGCCTCTTCGGTCTCAACCAACTTTTTTAATTTACCCATCTTTAGAAACTGCCAAAGAGACTCAGGGGATGACGAAAGAAGAAGAGGAGCAAGAGAAAGATAAACTTAGAAGAGGGAAAGCACAATTTGAAGAGCGAAGAAAACTTACAGAAATGAGGAAAAGCTCCTCGAGCAGGCTCTTTATGCTGAAAAGGAACTTGAGTTTGGCTAGAAGTTTGACTGAACTCAGGACATATGCGCAAGAACTCTTAAGTGTAAAGGTAAAAAGACGAGTCCGTTTAAATGAGAATTTATACCTCCCATTAAAAAATAACTGTGCGGGTTTTCCCGCCCATAAAGGTGAGGAAATCTCAACCGTCAAAATCACCATCACACCATTGAACATGGGGAGCACGGAGCCACCAACATTCATTAAAGACACGATTCATATACCAAGGCGCCATGAACGTGTCTCGGGTATATGAAAAGACTCTAGCATTAATGAAGGACAGGACGTGACAAGCCATGACGGAAGCCTGATGTTACCAAAACCCTCCTCTCCGTCTGAGGATCTAGACAGCAGGATTTTGAGGGGCTATTGTGGGGCTAGAGAACTTGGCGACCCCGGCCCACTTTATGCTGGGCCCAAGGCCCACGCCGAGGAGAGAAATGTCCAAGGACATGCAATGAAAATCCAAATGGTCTAGAGATGTTGCCGAGGACAATTCTGTCCTCGGCATTCCAGACTCTAGTAGGGAAGAACGGTACGCCATCAAAGGCAGCCTTCTAGAGTGTTCCCTGAAGAAAGGACGAGTACAGTAGGACGTGCACGGGGGAATGGTGTAGGAGCAGCTTAAGGAAAAGTTGTCACCTCCGCATTTAATGCGCCCAACTAACGTCCTGACCGCATTAATGATGAAAGGACTCCTGAACAGTATGGCCTTGGTTGCCGCAACTCACAGAGGGTTTGGGAAGGTGGCTGATGGGACGAGCACTCGAGTAATGGCCTGCACAATCAACAGATAGACGGTTAAGATCGACTGGAAAGAAATATATAATGGGAGAGACCCCCCAAGAATGGGAGATCGCGAAAAAGGGGCAGGAAGAGAGAAAAATGAGAAAACTGCAGCAGTCCGCATGGTCTTGAAGAACCACGGGAACCTAGTACTGATAAGTAAAAGAAGAAGAACATCAAGCTCCCCAGACGAAACATCTGGGGACAACATTTCAAACTTGAACCCATATCCTCATTGGTCCGCCCACACCCAACTATGTAAAGTGATTGTGGTTTAGACAAACACCTAGTTCTTAGGTCCACTCTCTAAAAATTCATTGTATTGGACCAATTGGGCTTGAGAACTTTCATCCAATAGGAAGAGCGCTCAAAACCAACACTTTACAGAATATATTTTAAAAATATATTAAATATATAGGTGGGTCGAGACGGGTCGTGTTTGATGGGTTTGGAATTTTATGACCCAAACCCAACCCGACCTGCTATAAAAAAAATATATATATATTGTAACCCAACCCAACTCACCAAGTCTAAAACCCAACCAAATCCAGTGGATTGGGTTGGGTCGAATCGGTTTTGACGGGTTGGCTACACCCCTACCCTTGATATTTTTATTATTGGAAAATATAGCAATTACGTCTTATTTTAATGAAAAGGGATAATTACACTAAACCCACCTGTGGTTTGGGCGAAAATCACTTTACCTGCCCGTGGTTTGAAAAGTATCACTTAACCCACCTGTGATATGTTCCGTTTGTTTTCCGTAACCCGCCTCTGTTAAAATTAAGGGTAAATAGATATTTTTGCTCAAATTTTATGTCTCTCTCCTCCCAAAACAAAAAATTGCACAAAAATACAAGAAAAACAAGATCAAAAAGTGGTATTGGTCTCTCTCTCAATTCACATAAATATTGAACATGAAGAACATACTAAAAAAAAAAAAAAACCTAGATCAACCTACATAAACAGTCTCTCTTTCTGTGCCCGCACTTCCATCCATTTCTCACAAAAAACACTCTCTCACTCTCTGCTCTTTTTCTCTTATTTGAGGAAAATTTTTTACCAAGAACTTGAATTCCAAAGAAAAGAAAAAATGCGTGAGATTCTTCACATCCAAGGTGGGCAATGTGGGAACCAGATCGAAGCGAAGTTCTGGGAAGTGGTGTGTGCCAAACATGGCATAGATCCAATTGGGAAGTACCAGGGAGACTCAAATCTACAGCTAGAGAGAACCAACGTAGCAAGCTACGGTCGCTATGTTCCTCGTGCTGTTCTCATGGATCTGAAACCTGGTACCATGGACAGCATCGGATCTAGTACCTACGGCCAGATCTTCTTCGTTTTCGGCCAATCAGGCGCTTGTAACAACTGGGCCAAAGGCCATTACACTGAAGGTGCTGAACTCATCGATTCAGTTCTCGATGTGGTTCGTGAAGAGGCTGGTAACAACTGGGCCAAAATTAGAGATTGTTGTACAAGCTAAAACTAAAACCCCGATCCAAAAAACAAACCAAACAACAGAATCAACCTGTGAAACTCAAAATTCACAAAAACAACATAGTTGTCCGTACACCCCCACAAACTAAAAGCACAATGAAAGACCCTCTAAACCCACAAACTTTTGAGACCCCATTATCGGAGCAGATAGGAGAAAGGAGAAAAGAATTTTAAGAGCTCAGTATTAATTCAATAGCTAGGAGTAGGACCTGGCTACTTGAATTCATGTGGTTATATAAATCGTTCATGTTATATATTTCACAAAGTATTACAAGAATGCATCACCAAATGGGAATCAAAGCAATTGGGAAAGCAAGGAATTATATATTTTCCTGCAATTGTAATTTCTATAATTACTTTGGAGCTCATTGCACATATGCCCATATGAACCCGAGAAATTACCACTTGATGAAGACATATCAATAAAACACAATTTCTGGGAAGTACAAATTTAGAGTTTCACACAGTAAGTTGGCACTTGAACAAAATCTGAAACCCTAAATCAAGAACAGACACAAATACCTTGATTTTCTTTACCGAAACTACCTTCTCTAGCTTCGATGTTGCGAAACTTGTGTTTTCTCCCCCTCCAGACACTCCAAATCACGAAGAACACGTTGATCTCACCATAGGTCTCTCTCTCAAAAAGTTTCTGAGTTTTGGGTGTTTTGATTCGCGTTATGTTATGTTTTGGGGTTAGGAAGTGTTTTTGTAACGGCTGGGCTTGAGGTGGGTTACGGAGATTGATGGAAACATACCACAGGTGGGTTAAATGATACTTTTCAAATAACGGATAGGCAAAGTGATTTTCGCCCAAACCACAGGTAAATTTAGTGTAATTATCCCTAATGAAAATTATTAAAACCTTTAAAAAAAATTAGAAGGAAGAAAAAAATATAAGAGCGCCGTGCCCGCGTGTTTAGAGGCTATCCTTTTGGTAATGGATAACACCAAAAGTGGTAATGGATAACACTAATGGATAATACCAAAGTGGTAATGGATAACACCAAAAGTGGATCGTTTGCATTACTCAACCAATTAAGCTTTCGAGTGGCCAGTGTCCTATTGGTAATGGATAACACCAAAAGTGGGCGTAGAAAATTACATATACACGGCTTTGCATTGCAAAATAATAATATCTGCCAACACAGGAAAAGAATTTCCCGCAACGCCTTATCTAGTACAAACTATCCATTGGTTATCTTTATTCTTATCATATGGGATTAACAAACTTGCTCTGATCCTCACCTCAGCATCTCCCAAGTTAAGACTTCTAAGTTCTCTTACACCCAGGTAAACCAACAACAAACAACTAGAATCTTTCTTGTTTATTTCATGATCGCTCGGAAGTAATCTTATCTTCTCCTTGTTTTCTGTATTTTGTTGGTCCCGTCTTATGAATTTTTGAAGTTCATCCATTTTTTTGACGACTTTAAGGTATCTATGATTTTTTTTTTTTTTGAGAACCCATTTGATATTGAATCCTTACTGTGATTGATTTTGGGTGGACAATTATTAAAGTGAATTCCTTTGCAAATAATATTATTATTAATGAGGAACCTGTCAATATCTTCCATGATGACTGGTTGTTTTGTTTGGAATGAGGATTTTAGTAGGATGGAGAAAGATGCTATTAGTAATACTGTCCAGGAAAAGATTTTAGTTGTAAATTTCATCAAATATCAGCTGAAGTTGTTGTCTTTGTCTTGGGGATAACTACCTATACAACTGAGCTAATGGCTGTTTTGTCATGTGGAAGTGAAGTAAAGGTTTTAAGGTTATAGACTGAGGTATTTTTTGCTTAATTGGTGCCTAGATGGGTAGAGAAGTACCATGGGTTATTAAGACTTGGATGTTTGTAATAGAAGGGTTATAGGTCTGATACGGGAAAGAGAAGGTGATTTTCAGACGTTATGAACTGTAATGGATTGTGGATTTTGTAGCTTGACGGCTATGATTTTTTGATAGGGGAAAGGATTTTGTTTGATAAGAATGGATTTTAGGATTTAAAGAAGTGGATTATCAGGTCTGGCTTAAATTCGAATCACTCATAAGTGTGCAGAAAGTGAAACTTTTATTGTGCAAGACTTAATAACTGAAATGTCCAAACAACTAGTACCATGTATGTTTAACCATAGACTTCTTAGCTTGCATGAGGCTCTTGATTATCACAAGGCCCAAAGCCTTAGTTTTTGAATTGCAATTGTTTTTATGATAAGTTAATTTCATACTTGAACCCAGGACTCAAACCTTTACTCCATTCTTATGATGGAAGGAAATGCCATTTGAGCCCAATCTCATTGATAGTTTTGGAAATCCAATGGCAGTAGTTCTTTTCTAATCATGCCATGGTTACTGCATCAAGCAGTTATAAAATTTCTCAAAAGCAACAAAGCAAGAAAGGTTCCTTTTAAATGTTGACAAATATTAAATTGCATAGTTAAGTAGGCCAGCATTCAAACCTTTCAATGCCTTATGATTTTCAATTTATATTCTTTTTTTTTTCAAGCGATAAGTATTATGTTGTAGATTGTGGTTCCCTGAGATTTGTTGTCATGTAGAAAATTATTTTATCCCTTCTCTATACTTTGCAGTTGTGGGTCCTGTGGATACCCTCTAAATTTTACATCTTCTAACTGAAAATACATAAATTAAGGATTTGTGTTCTCCATATCATTTGATCTCAGTTGATTTACTCAGGTTGACAAGGTAAACTGTTTCCCTGTGGGCTCATTACTATTCAAAGTAAACTCCTCAGCCGTAAAAGTGGAGTTCATATAGGCCATGTATATGAGATGCACCTGCTCTTCTTATCTTCAACTTGCCCTGCTCATCTATCTCAGCTTATGAAAAGTTCAGCATAAAGGTTGAAGCTCTATAGACACCTGAAGAGTGCTAAGAGGGTTAACAACTTGAAATGGAAGGCCCTTCTAGAGATAGTATTACCTTCATCCTTAATCTGCCTGACGATTGCCTCTTTTTAATTTTCCAATGGCTTGATTGTAGCTGTGATCGTGAATCGTTTGGTTTAACATGCCGTCGCTGGCTCAATATACAAAATTTAAGTCGCCGGTCCTTGCAATTCCAGTGTTCATTCACCAATTTCACCCAACTCATCCGCTCCTCGTTATCCCAAACCGTTCCTATTAACTCATTCCATCTAGACAGGCTGTTCGCCCGTTTTCAATATTTACAGTCTTTGTCCCTCTCTGGTTGCACACAACTGCTTGATTTAGACTTGAGACAGTTGGAACACTGTGGTTCAAATTTGCGTACTCTTTTTCTGGATTGTTGTCTTGGAATCACCGATCGTGGACTGTTTCTCGTTGGTACTTTCTGTCCTTTGCTTACAGTTATTAGCCTTTACCGATGCAATATCACTGATACTGGGTTAGAAAGTTTGGCTAATGCTTGCTCAGCTTTAAAGGATGTGAATCTATCATACTGTGCATATATTTCTGACCATGGACTAAAGGCTGTTACTCAAGGATGCCGTCAGCTTCAGGTGGTTAGGATTTCTTCTTCTTGGGAAGTAAGTGGTATTGGCTTCAAAGGGTGTTCATCAACCTTAGCTTATATAGAAGCAGATTGTTGTAACCTTGAACCGGAGGGTATAATGGGGATTGTCAGTGGACGTGGGCTAGAGTATTTGAATATTTCTGGTGTAAGCTGTAGGATTAAAGGAGGTGATTTGGCACCAATTGGAACAGGTTTTGCCACAAGTCTCAAATTCCTTAATCTTCGCATGTGCAGAGCTGTTGGCGATGAGTCTATTATGGCAATTTCAAAGGGGTGTCCTTTACTTCAAGAGTGGAACTTAGCATTGTGCCATGGGGTGACAATAACTGGGTGGGAGGCAATTGCACTCAACTGCCATAATTTGGAGAAACTTCATGTCAACCGGTGTCGTAATCTATGTGATGATGGTTTGCTGGCTCTTAAAGATGGGTGTAGCCGGCTCTCTGTCTTGTACATACATGGGTGTCGTCGGATCACTACCACTGCAATAGAGTTATTCAAATGTTATAGAAGTAATGTCACTATAAAGGGAGAAGAAATCATATGCATTGGTCCTAAATTGGCATTTAGATAGTAGTAATGGGTGAAATTGAAAACATCATTGTACTGTCAAACTTTACATGACAAACAAGGGTTGAATTCTGTTTAAAGATTTGTGGTCTGTACAGGTGAACAAAAGCTACTTATGTTTTTTAAGGTGTTTGGATGATACCTTGTATATTGTCTCCTATATATTTTCATCAATAAAATGCACAGGCTTTATAGTATGGATGCCTGCTGAAGCTGATTCTTCTAAGTTATCATTGTTAAATGTGAGGAAGGGATAGAGAATAAAAGAGAATTAGTAGTTTGGATTTTATATTTATTTTACTATTAAGTTATCATTGTTGAATTTAAGCAGTTGATTTTGGGTTGGGTCCTGTACAGATTTCATTTTGGAATATTTAAGACCTGTTTCTCATGTTCTGTCCAAGTTAACTCTATTATGTCTAATAGTTTGGATTTTATTTTAATTTTTGCAAAATCAGTTGGTAGGAACAAATTGGTAAATTGGCTCTATTTTAATAAAGGTGGTAATAAACATGATTTTGTTTTTTTTGTTTTTTTTTTTTTTTTGAATTCGAAATTTAAAATAGTACAAATAAATTTTTTTTTTTTTTTTTTTTTTTTAGAAGAAAGTACTAATAACTTCTTATTTTTTTCAACAGTTTCTTATCAATTACCACCACCAAAGTTGAAATTTAAAAAGTCTCCAAACACATACGTAGCATATGTGATATATATTTTTGGGTAGAATACTAATGATAGAATGGCATATGTGATTTTGCTTTGCGACTAAGCAATTCTTAAGAGTAAAGTTATTTGATAGGTGCATTCTCAAAAAAAAGTTATTTGATAGGTGGGTTTCCAAGAATTGGCTACTTAAACAAAATAATCCATATGTATATTTCTTACGAATCTGTTACTATCTTTTTGGTTAAGAAAGCGTAAATTAAAAATTAAAAAACTATGCCTTCAAAAAAAATTAAAAGACTATGAATTAATAAAACATTTTTTGATTTGCTAGTTTAATAAATGCACCCAAAATTATAGCGTATTTACACTTTGGGATATAAACTTGCCATCAATCATATTATAGATAAATTTACTAAACTGTCCTCTCTTGTTATCCTTATCCAAATCTGTTTCAAGTCCAGGCCAAGAAAGAACCAAGACTCGATTGATCCACATATTCACCAGAGCTTAGAGTTGACGCCAACAATTAGATTAGGGATTTTTTTATTTTTTATTTTTTTTGAGAATCAATTAGCTTAGGGATTAGGGAGGCAATATTATTAAGAGAGGGTTTTTGGTTTTGGGCTTTTAGAAAAGTGCTTTTCTTAAAGTGTGATTTGCAATTGATGCTCGGAGGTCCAGTACGACAAGGCAGAAAATCACAATATTGGGATCGAACACACGAGTTTTAAATCCTACTAAGGGTCTGTTTGGATACAGTTGAAAATTGAAAATTAAAATTGAAAACTGAAAAACATTGTAACATAATCATTTTTAAATGTGTAAATAGTACCATGAGACCCATTTTTAATGAAAAAATTATTGAAAAGTGTAGTTCATGGGACTCATGAATAGTGCACGAGAGCACTGTTCACATAAGAAAAGTCAAAAAGTTACGGCTGGGAAAAAAAAAAAATCTAAAACGCACTCTAAATGCAACCAAAAAAAAAAAATGCTATCATAATTTTTCGTCAAAAAGCAAAAACTAAACGGGCACTTAACCTTAGACCGTAAGACTTACTTTGTAAGACTTGTTACAATTGGAGTGATAATTATAATTTTTCATTATTTAAGGTGTAAAGTGTAAAGTACCCTTATAATTTGGGGTAGATTATATAATTTGACTTTATTTTTAAATTTTATATAAGAATTGTTGTGATAGATTTGAAACCCAAAATATCATTCTAACCTCTTATAAATAAATAAAAATTTGTAAAGAGAAAAGTAATTTTTTCCCCATATGATAAGGAGAAGGATTTGAAACTACATGTTTGCATTAAAAACACTAGAAAATGTCAAGTGGCCAACCACTTGAGTTACAAAATTCTTAATAGGGCTATCTACACATGCTCCACTCAACCAAACTCGATTGGGATTGATCTGTTCTAATTCAAGTGAGAAAGCCCATCTCTTGGAGATCTTGTAAATCTCTGATCCAACTGAGAAAGTCCATCTTTGGATCTCTGGCCAGATTAGCCAAAATCTCTCTTTGTTGATGTGTCCTTTAATTTCATCCAAAATCGATAACCATTGGACAACTGACTCAGCCTGACCCGTCACTTCTCTTTGGTTTAGTGCAAGTCTTGTTTTTTTGCCACTCGACAAGATCAAGTTGTGTTTGGATTGAGCCTAAGCTTGTCTTAACTTGACCCATGGACAACCCAAGCTCTTGACACAAGATTGATTTTTGAAATAATTTATAAGGGCCAAGTTAGGGCATCTATTAATAATTCATCTTCGAAAACTTTTTATAGAAAATTGAAAAAATTGTCAAAAAAGTTAGTCATTTTTTTATTTTCCTATAAAAGGTTTTTTAAAATAGTTTACTAATGTATATCTTAAGAGAATATGTTTGTAATACTCTATATAAAATGAAATATGTTTGTAATACTCTATATAAAATGAAAAATGTTATGTTCACAGTATTTTTATAACAAATCATGTGTATCAAGTTGTTACTTAGGGCAAGAAAGTAATTTTTGTGGTTGATTCAAATTAAAAATCCATAACAATTTACCACTTAAGATTTGTTGTAAAAATATAAAAATATTGTTAACGTAGCATTTTTTTTATTATTTATAAAATACTAGTAATTTGGTTTTTCCTAACTAAAGACACTTTTTAAATTCCACACGCAATCATTTGGAGAAGTTTCTTCTTCAATTTTTTTTTTTGGAAAAGTTAAGTTGGAAACGAATAGAAGAAGAAAAGATTAACAAAAAAAACAAAACAAAAAACAAAAAAAGAAAAGATTGAAGCCGCGGCATATGCTTTGTATTGAAATATCGACACATAGAGATATTCCCCAACACAATCGCAATCACTCCTCTCCTCTTCTCTTCTTCTTCTTTAAAGACAAATCTCTGTGATTGTGTACGGACAAAATAGTATGCAATAATGGAGGGCATACAGCAACGACTAGAGACGTGGATGAGAGAGCAACGAGCGAAGATCCTCAATGCCTCTTCCTCGTGGGGTCCACTGCAATGGCGAGTGATGAAGTGGCCATGGAACAGCAACGACAGAGAGCAGAGGAAGCGGATCCAGGAGGAGTACGAGCGTCGCAAGAAGCAACTCAAACATCTCTGTCGTGATCTCAAGGCTGAGTCTGTCTCTGACTTGCAAGACATCCTCTGCTGCATGGTTCTCTCCGAATGCGTTTACAAGGTAAGCTTCTCGCTTCTTTTATGGAAAACAAAACATGGGTCTTTTTTTTTGTTTTTTTGTTTGTGTGTGTGTGTGTGTTGAACAATGAATAATTCATTTTTCTGAGACCAACCCAGTTGGAATTGGTTAACTTATCAAACAAAGAAAACAAACCCAGTTGAAATTGGTTATTGGGTTTGTTAGAAAAGTGAAGAAATGGGAAGGAATATAGGATTAGGAGGAGTTTGTGTTTCTTAAACGACAGTTTTAGGTTTTTTTGTTAATGGGATTTCTTGGTTTTTAAGAAATTTGTGGACTTCAGAAATGAGACTGATATGTGCATGCTTAAGAGGGGTGTTAAAACTTTTGAATGATAAACAAAATGTACAAGTACTACATTTATAGGCATAGTCTAGGAGTAATTCATTTTGTGAGACCAACCCAGAAGGAATTGGTTAACTTATCAACCCAAAAAAAAAAAAAAAAAACAGTTGAAATTGGTTATTGGGTTTGTTAGAAAAGTGAAGAAATGGAAAGGAAATTGAGGATTTGGAGGAGTTTGTGTTTCTTAAACGACAAGTTTAGGTTTTTTTTTTTGTTACTGGGGTTTCTTGGTTTTTAGGAAATTTGAGGACAGGAAGGGGAAATGAGATTAATATGTTGTGGTGCATACAGAGGGAACGTAATCAACGTACGTTTGAGGATGTGGAGAGTTTGGGAGACCAGTTGCTTGCTTCTTTCATTGGTTATTGGTTTGACTGGTCTCGGGTTTGGGGACTCACATCTTGTGACTCCATCCCTTTGTTCTTTAGTTCTCTTCTTTTTTGTTTTTCCCATCTTAATTTTGTACCTTTTGACTGCTATGTGCTTTTCTTGCATATTGTAGTGTCTTTAATATATTTTTTTTTACCTATCATAAAAAAAGAGAGAGATTAATATGTGCTTGATTAAGAGGGGTGTTAAAACTTTTGAATGATAACCAAAACGTTCAACTACTACATTTATATTTATAGGCATAGCCTAGGACTAGTGGTATAACTAATACAATATATGAAGTGCAGTGGGCCTAAAGAGAACATAATCTAATAGTGGGGTTTATTACCTTAACTGTATACCTATATTTATAGGTATTAAACCCACAACTTCTCCTTCCATCCCGTTATTATAGAAGGAGTACTTGCTATTTTAGCTTGAGCTCATTGGTACATTATAACTATGTTTTATTTTTCTCACTTAGCTCTATGTGGATCGTTTGGAGAGAGAGAAATAATTCCTTCAATGGTGTTGAGTTTTCTACCATTGAGCTGAAGTTCTTAATTTCACATACTTTATATGACTGGTCTAATGCTCTAGGCAATGTTTCTTCTCATCCTTTTGTATATTTCATTAACTGTATCTGATTCTAATTCTTTAAGGGACTCCTCTTCAAACTTGACATATACTAAGGCTCTCCACTTAGTGTGCATTTGGAACGCAGGTTGAATGTGTGTTTCTGCGTTTTGCTGAAAAATGGTGGCCCCATGCACTGTTCACGGGACTCGCAAGTATGGAATTTAGCAAAAGAACCTTTAAAACTAGTTCCCACATGGCACTATTCATATTTAAAAATTATTTTGCTATAGTGTTTTCAGCAATAAGTTTTTAGTTTTCAGCAACTAAGTGGTATCCAAACAGACCCTTATTATAAAATTTTCATAATAATAATAAAAATGTATAAACTTTTAATGAAAATGACTAGAAAAGTGTAGCCATAATAATTGAGTAGTATACAGGAGATAAGTAAAGTAGAAAAGCTAAGATTTAAATCTACAAAGATCAATCAAATCAAGAAATTCAAAGATGCATTGAGATGAAAAGTGATCTAAAAATAGTGACTTAAGTCAATCAATGAGAATTCAATTCCACAAAGTTCCAAGCATACGTCTCACTCCAGATAGCACACATCAAGCATAATGGTAGTAATAGTATGGCATTCCAAACGCTTGAAGTTTTTTCCTCTCTCTCTCTCTCGCTCTCTCTCTCAGTTCAAACAATACAATATTGATGTCTCTTGAAATAGCCTCTCCAACATGCAATTGACCACACTACCAACTTAGGCATAACCCAAGAGATCACATACAAAGAAAATACTAATGATTGCAACACCCTAATAAGGTACGGTGAAGAAGGCGATGGTCCATTGTTTCCTCACTTTTGTTTGCACGTAAACACCAGTGAACTATATATAGCTATCTTGCATTTCTTGAGGTAATTCATGGATCACTACAACATTGTTTTCCCTTGAGCCCTTTTGTCATTCAGATTAGAATGTGGCTATAATTAAATGGGAGAGATGTTTGTCAGTGTCATGTATGTGTGTTTCAGTTGACCTTACAGTTTACAAAATTGGAATGCAACAAAAGCTTTGATAATCATGACATGTCTTTTTTGGTGGAATAGTTATGAATAAATGTTCTGTAGGCACTGAAAATGAATTTGCTTATATTTACGATGTTTTTCTTCATTATGAAGAGACCTGCTGCTGATATGGTACGGGCCGTAAATAAATTTAAGGCCGACTTTGGAGGGCAAGTTGTTTCTTTGGAGCGTGTGCAGCCTTCTTCAGATCATGTTCCTCACAGGTTTATTCTGCTCTATATCTTTTAATATTCATTTAAAAGATTTCTCTATACTGCCAAATGTATTCCTAATCCTTTTTTGTTAAAAATGATTGCTGGATTGGCTTTCTAATATCTTTTACCATTTCTGAAAAAACATAGTTAGCTGCTACCCTCTTACTGTTTCCTTTTTGTCCTTTTTCTATTGGCACATTTTTAGGTTATATGGAGACATTGTGTATATTAAGTTTTTGGGCAACAAAAGGCTACACTTTTTTGATACTAATAAACGTATCATTAAAACAAAAAATGTAAAAGGGTTTCCTAGCACATGGGATGTATATTGCCTAGAAACAAATAGAAAAGATTAGTTTCTAAAATTTAACATATCTAGAAAATTAAGGAAGCTTGAGGGAGAAACTGTATTGATTGCCTGTGTCCACTCAAAGAAGGCTACATTTATAAATATTCGGACTTTGCATTACCTCAGTCTTTTATGAGTTTTTTTTGAGCAATGTATATAAGCATAAATCACGTCATACCACATGTCAAGTGGTGTACCATACCCCTTTCTTGTCCTGTGTACAATGATAATCTTCCAAGTAGTAGAGATTTTTTTCATGTTAATAAATGTAAAACACGGAAGATGCTGATGAATTAGAAGATCTTTATGCCTCTTGCCTAAAAATGCTTTGGATATGTCATGCGTGGTTTCCAGTGGCAGCTGGTGCAAACCAAAGTATGGAACTTTATACAAGTTGAAACTTCAAAATTCTGTAGTTATTTTAGTTAATGGTATGAATGGTAGTGGTGATGTTAAATTTCCATGAAATTACTCTAGTTTCATTTAATTACTAAAGTTATTTTTCTACCTATGCATACTTTTGTTAGTTATATGTCTACTTATGCATACTCTTGTCTTTTTTTCATTTTTTGAATAATCACTCTTAATTTTTTCTGTTTATCATATAACTTCTTTTTCATCTTGGTTGTTGCAGGTATCTTTTGGCAGAAGCTGGTGACACATTATTTGCTTCCTTTATTGGAACGAAGCAGTACAAGTAAGAATGATAGAATATATTGATTTAGTTATCTCAGTCTCTATAATTTTATAAGTATGAATTTTATTTTGTGCAAATCAAGGGATGTCATGGCTGATGCAAACATACTGCAAGGGGCTATATTTCATGAGGATAGTATGGAAGTTGCTGAGGAGATTGAAACGGTTAAGTCTGAACAACATGAAAGTCGAAAAGGAAATTTGGAAAACTTGTGGAATCCCCTTGAATCAAAATCTAAGCAACTAAAAGATAAATCTAAACCTGCTGCCCATCGAGTAAGATAGCAGTTATTGTTTTCATGGTTTTGTTGATTGTGTTTCATCAACATATGTCAAATATGTTAGCGCGTTATACTTTTTTTTCCCCGCGTTTTCTAAGCATATCTAATTCCCTATATGCCAATGTATTGGTTGGTTATTCCTAGATTCTACAGATGCTCTTATTTTGTATAATTGTCTATGTATTTTTCTGATTTTTTTTTTCTCTTTCAAAAATTTTCAGGGCTTTTTGGCCCGTGCTAAAGGGATACCTGCTTTGGAGTTGTACAGACTTGCTCAGAAGAAGAAGCGAAAGCTTGTATTATGTGGACATTCACTTGGTGGAGCAGTAAGTCTGATTAGACTGCTTTGCTTCAGTTTTAGCCAGTTCTCTGCATATAATTAATTGACGTAGTCGGTGTACCTGGGCTGCTGCCCCTTGGTCTACTCAATTAATTGTATATTATTAAAAAAATATAATTAATTAATAAATTTATTATCTGCTCTTATTTTGTCTTTGTAGGTAGCAACATTAGCTACCCTTGCCATTTTGAGGGTTATAGCTGCCTCATCATCTTCAAAGGAGAGTGAAAAAGTTTTAGTTAAATGTATAACATTCTCCCAGCCCCCAGTTGGAAATGCTGCTTTAAAAGAGTAGGCATCTTCTTAGTAATTATATTATTTCTGAATATTTGAGTTCCTGATATTATTCTTTTTTATTTATTTAATTATTAGTTTAAGACAACACATCCATATTTTTTTTCTTTCAGCTATGTTAATAGAAAAGGATGGCATCACTATTTCAAGAGTTATTGTATTCCAGAAGATCTGGTGCCTCGTATCTTGTCTCCCGCGTATTTTCATCATTATAATGCACAGGCTCAATCAATGCCTTCTGATGCTGAATCTACTAATATATCTATGTTAAAACGTGAGGAAGGGATAGATAAGCTAAAAGAGAATGAGGGGGAGCAGTTGGTTTTGGGATTGGGTCCTGTACAGAGTTCATTTTGGAGGCTTTCAAGGCTTGTTCCTTTGGAGGGTGTAATGAGACAGTTGAATAAATACAGAGGAAAACGATTTGTACCTGCGGAAACGTCTACGTCTGCTGATTCTGTTGCAACATCTTTGGTTGAAGATGAAGTAGTTGGGCCACAGTCTCTTGTAATCCAAGAGGGTTCAGATGGCATTTCCCTTAAGCCATTTTCTGACACTGATAAAGCGCCACCAGAGGTAGCAACAAGTGGAAAGGTAGCAGAACAAGGTGACATTAAAGGTGGGGATAGCAAGAGCTGGCGTAGAGTGCCCTATTTACCTTCTTATGTACCTTTTGGGCAGGTATATATAATGAATTCCTGCTTCATTTATTTGTCTGTTTGTTTTTCATTCGTTTATTGTAGATTATTTTTGCCAGATAGAAATAAGCTGGGTTTGATTGACTAAACTGTTCTTAGGAAAAAGTGAATCTTTACAAAGCTGTAACTAAGAAAGTAAGCTGCCTATATTTAGGAATTAAGCTGTAACAAATGAACATTGCACAAGAGATGGAAAAGGAGCTGAAATTATATCAGTACTCTGAATGCTTTGGTGTCCGCTGATGTATTTCATTGTGAGTCTGCATTAACTATGCCTCCTTGGGTTAGTTTTTGATAATGATCTCCTGTCCCATCCTTAGCCAAAAAAAATTCCCCAACAAACTCTATTAACTATATTAGCCATGCTAGTGACAGGAGATCATCATATTGGTTGAGATATCCATATGGTCTCAATATGAAGCATGTCTCTTAATTGTGAAAATGGATTTTTGTAGTTTAAAATATTAATGGTCTTGCTTTTGTTATGTGATAGCTTGGAACAAACCTCTTCCGGGTTAGTGGCTATAGAAATAAAATAGACTCAGTCCCTTTTGGGATTTGGTTGCAAAGAGCAAGTAATGCCTCTAGCAAGATGGTTGGAAATTATATATGGTACCTGGGTAAACTGCAGCAAGATAGAAGGCCACTCTTGAAAATGGTTTTCTTCAAACAAGTTTGACTTATGAGTTTGGATAGTTTTTTATTTTATTTTATTATTATTATTTTTAAAATATTTCTGGGGAAATTACACTCTATCCCCTAAATTATACCCCCTTTTACACTTACCCCTCTAAACTATTACCCGTGTGACACTTTATACCCCATCTCATTGGTAATTGTTTAGGGAAGTGTGTATTCTCATCATTTAAGGGGGTAAGTATAAAAAGAGTATAATTTAGGAGGGTAAGTGTAAAAAGGGGTATAGTTTAGTGGGGTAAAGTGTGCATTCTCGTAGTTTATGTGGTATAGTTTGGGGGGGGGGGTTAAAGTGTAATTTCCCCTATATTTTTATTACACTATTTGCTTATGTAATTTTATTAGAGCCTCACTTTTTTTAGTTACACTTGTACTTTTGCCAACTTTTAGCAAAGAGCTAATCCAAATGCACTGTATTGAGGAAGAAAAGGAATAAGAAGAAGTATCATGAATAATGGAAACTGGAAAAGTTAATGAGTTCTAGCTTAAACGGCACTTACTTTTCCCACAATAATGGGATGTAGGGTGAGGTAGTGGATTCAAGGCCCACTGAGTGCAAGTATGCTTATCATTCAAATATAAAAAAAAATTAAAGAAGGAAAAAAAAGATAAAAAAAAAAAAAGAAATACTACATAAAAGCAATTAACAAAGAGTTCTCAGGTTAATAGGACAGAGGAAGTGGACACTTAGAATCTGGGATGCACGGACGCGGCTCCCAGGCCGGCGCACCCGTGTCCGACGCGGCGGGACGCGGCGACGCGGGAGGGACTCCGCAGACTGTGCGTCCGTCCCGCGTCGTGTCGCGTCGCGCCACGTGGCGGATCCCGACTCGGGCCGATGCGGCCGAAATCGGAGCCGACGCGGCCGAAATCGGAGCCGACGCGGCCGAAATCGGGCCGACTCGGTCCGTATCGGCCTGTATCGGCCGTATCGGCCGAAACGGCCGAGTCAGGCCGAAATTCAAAAAAAAAAAAAAAAAAAAAAGGTGCAAACGCATCGTTTGACTTACCCAGACCCCTTAAGTCACTCACACTTCATCCAAATCTCCTCTCTCACTCCGTCCCTCATCTCCTTCTCTGTGTGCTTCACTGCTTCGTCCCTCATCTCTGTGTGCTCCGTCCGTAGTGATTGCTGTGTGCACACTGCACTGCTTCAGCCTTTAGGTGTGCTCTCTCTGCTCTTTTCTTGAATTTTTATTCTTTGTTCTTTACGATTTCTCTCTTTCAAATTGCTTAGAAATAAATTTGTGAATCTGAAAATTTACGTTTTAGTTGTTATCTACTATTACTCTTAAATTTGGTATTTGTTTATATAATGTGAAAAAGTAAAAGTATGCTTAGCAATATATTAAATATATATTATAAAAATATTTTTAATAATTTTTTAATCGCCGAGTCCTGCCGCACCCGCACCCACCTTTTTCAAAAATTGCCGAGTCCCACACCCGCACCCGAGTCCCGAAACGCACCCGTGCTTCATAGCTTAGAATGCATCTATGGAAGTAAATGGTTAGTTAGTAGCTAGAGCTGGATGAGTACCATACCAACACAAGTGATCCATCAATGCTAGAAGAGTAGATGTCAGAGTAAAGGGATGATGTTTCAAGAAGGTAGCACAGCAACAGACATGGAAGATGGAACTTAAGGGCCGGAATGTGGCATCAACTCAAGAAAAAAATGCATTGTAGATTTAAGTCAGCAGTTGAGAGCTTTGAATGAGAGCATTGACTAAACTACTCCAAATTTATAAATGGGAATCTAAGGGGTTGAAAACAAAATTGTTGAGAAGGAGAAATGACAACAAAAGAATTAAGTATAACCTCAGTATAAATGGAGGGGGAAAAGGAAAGACAACCATGTTCTAGCCTTTTAGGGCTTTGACATTGTGTTACATGTAAAAGTTGTTGAATAAATGTAGAACCAGTTTCAAGTCATGAATGTTAAAAATGAGCATGCAAAATGCATCTAATTCTGTGGATAAGATGTTGCTGGCTTGTATAGGTTGTTTCATTCTTTTTCATTGCTTTTTTGTAGTCTATTGATTCTTGTAGGGGTCTCTGATCATTTGTTTGTGACATTATTGACTTGCTAGTAAGTTTGAGTTCCTGGGAATTACCTTTTTGTCCCTCCACTGCTTATAAGTTTGTGAAATGACCTGAGAGGTCCCAACTCTTTTAAATTCCAACACAAGTGGCTGCCTTCTAGTCTTCTACCCCCAAACAAGTTCGACACAGTCTTTGAGAGTAATTTATGTAAAAGTAAATTTCGCTGGCAATTAATATTTTATTGCGTGAGGTATTAGTGTGCTTGTCTGTTTTCTCTCTCCAACATCAGAGGCATCATTACATGTTGTTTGCCATAATAGTTGTCTTGAACTCAGTCTTCACACATCTGTTCTTTATATTGGGTCTGTAATTTTGGTGTGTTTGATTTTTATTTTATTGACTTCATTGGAATCTATTTATTTACTACAGCTTTATCTCTTGGGGAATTCATCAGTAGAATCACTATCGGGTGCTGAGTATTCGAAGTTGACATCGGTATGTCTTCCTTTGTTTAGAAATCTCCCTCTCTCTTGGTTGGGGGTGGCAAGATTTTTAATAATTCTGCGGCCTAAATCTTATGATTTCAACAGCCTTTTGTGATACTGAGTGGTAGCTTGTAGTAGTATCTTTTGGGATCTCTCATTTTGTTTACTTTCTTCTGGCAAAGACATTTTCAGGTCAGATCTGTGATTGCGGAATTGAGGGAACGGTTTCAATCGCATTCTATGAGGTCATATAGGCTCCGATTTCAGAGGTGTGGATCGTTTTTTATTAAAAAATATACCTATTACATTTGTTAATGAGTTAATCACACAATTTAGTTGTGCTTGTATTTTGTTCCCTTTTTCTACCAAATTGGTTGTCAATGTTTACATTGGTTGGTAGGTTCTTGTTTGCATAATTTCCCTGGTATTGGACCAAGGAGTTTTCATAGGCAGTTCAAGGGTTGTTAGTAAAATTATTGATTGCTAATACTGTAGTAAGATTTATTCAACGTGTTTTAAAACATATAAAACAGTTTAAGTTCGTCAATAAACTACAATTATTCACCCTCTCGCTAATGCAACTTATATACATTTTTTCAAGAAGATCTTGAAATCATTATAGTTCCTTGCGGTCTCTACTTGGATATGTGACAGTGGATGGTCATTTTTGGAATCATATTTAGCAAGAAATTTCAGGATTCATAAGTCTCATATTTGATGGAATTGTCTTCTTCTTCTTCTTCCTTTTTTTTTTTTTTTTTTTTTTTGCAGAATCTATGACCTATGCATGGGTGATAATCCTTCATCTTTCTTGGGAATTGAGCAACTGCAGCAGTATACACATCTGCAGCAGTGGCTTGGTCTTTCAGTTGCCTCTGTAGAGCTTGGGCATATTGTAGAGTCTCCAGTTATTCGCACAGCTACTTCAATTGCTCCTCTTGGATGGAATGGAGTACCTGGCGGGAAGAATGGAGAACCTTTAAAAGTCGATATCACTGGATTTGGCTTGCATCTGTGTACACTGGTTCACGCTCAAGTGAATGGTAACTGGTATGGTCCTTGGCAATTTTTATGGCTCTCCCCACCCTTCTTTTGTGAATTAATTTTACAATTAAGCACATCCTACATGATATATTAGGATACGATGACTTTAGTGCAACCTGCCAGGATTGCTTCATTGTCATCGTGCATATCATCATTCACGATCAGTGTCTTTTTTAGATCACCTTTAGGACTGACTACCAAGGCTTGATTGTTGTTGTCGTGTTTTATAGATCACCTATACTGAACACAAAGACCTAATTTCCTGATACTTTTGGCAGCGGCCATTTTTTTTTTCCTTCCCTTTTTTTAAATATATGCTTCTCACTAATGTTTCTTGATTCAATTGTTTCTTTGCTACACCTGTTTGAGCTTTGACCTGACCAATATGCTCTTCACTTCTGTACCGGTTTCTATTGAGTGCATTCATACATTAAGGGATCATATTAAAGGAATATTTATCTTCTAAGCTTTTTTGTTGCTGGAGCATTGCCTCATGATCATCATAAATTAAATTGCAAAGTGAATTGCACATTCTTTATTCTAGTGACTACCATATAGGTTCAAGGTACACTTACTGTAAATCTTGTTAATATAACTTTGTATTGGATTAGTATTTTTGACAAATCTAACGTTGGATTATGCCGTCTTCTTTAAATCTCCAAGCTTGCATATTATCAAGATATGATTAGATGTCAATAACTATCTTATTTATAAAATGTTTTGCTTTCAAATTTTTCCTATTTTAAAAATTTATGTTAAACATGAATTTATAGACATGTAGTAAGTAATATATGATTGACATGAAATTTGGCATGCTATGTATGTGTTAAGAATCAATAGAACATGTAATTCAATAGTGGGGTTTTCAATTATTTTTTTATAAGTATATAAATTTATTAAAAAAAAAAATTCAAATCAAGTACATGGGATGTATACAAGAACAGAGTGCTAAAGAAAATAAAAGCAAACCAGAAAAAACACAACTGTTATCTAGAGCCCAGGGAGTCCGTGAAATCTGGGAGCTCCTTAATTGAAGAAGACATTGAGCATGTTGGCCACACATATAATGACTTCAAAAACAAAAACTTCATTATGTTGAGCTCTTGGCCCTCAAAGCATCTCATGTTTCATTCATGCCATATATGCCACATGAGACAAAATGGAACCACTATATATATATTCCCCACAGATTGGTTTAGCTTTGTGTTTATTATCAAGTATATATGTTTATTTGCTCCAGCAGCCTCTCCTTGATTGGTTGAGAAAAGGATTTTGTGGGGTTGACCGTTTGTATTACTCACAATTGCCAATTGCTAGGCCCAAGAAAATTTAGAAACTAGGTTAGCCATAGGCGGAGAGTATTACTATATGGCGTTGTTCAGCTATTATTTTGTTTCAACTTTATCTACAGGATTTGATATTTGTTTATTTATTTTTAACACCCGAGTATTTTTGTGAATGAGAGTATTCTTAGGAAGGTAACACTACAGAAGCTATGAGTCATTTGAGATTGTTGGTGATGTTTTAGAGAGAATGATCAACATCCCATTTCAACAAATGGTGCGTTCTGGTTCACAGTAGTGGATTTTGTATGGCCATTAGAGTTTTATGAAATGGTATCTAATTGCTTTCCATGTCTTGCTGTTGAAGTTGTCCTGACACTTGGTGCAGTGTTTATGGTTTTTACTTTTCAATTGTTCTGTTTTTGGCCAACATAATTTTGATAGCATATTTTCTTCTGTAACACAACTCTACTATCCACCTGTCCATATGCATATGTGTGGGCGGAGCTTGAGAATGAAAAAAAAAGAGGGGGGTGGGAGGTTCTTTTTTTCCCAGAACCTCCATGGGTGTCTTTTGGTTTGAGATACATCATGATTTTGTATTTATCCTATTCAGGTGTTCTACTAGAGTGGAATCATTCCCCTCAGTTCCGAATTATTCTTCAAATTGTGAAATGGAGCGAGAATTACAACAAATGCGAGTTTTGGTTGGAGCGCCATTGAGACAACCACCAAAGCATCAGATAGTGGCAGATCCATTGATGCCTTTGTTTTCTTCTATTGATTCAGATGCTGCCCATCTCAATCATGAAAATACTTCAGGTTCCTTTCATGATGAAAAAATTATTCGCCCTGAAGGTTTGAATGATTTTTTTGTGTTCTGCACCAGTGATTTTGCTACTGTCTCTAAGGAGGTTCATGTCAGAACTCGTAGGGTCCGGTTACTTGGCCTTGAGGTACTGATGTTTAAATATATATGAAAAATATGATTTACAAAAGATGTTTCTTTTTTTTTTTTCTTTTTTTTTGTTATTTATATAGTGACACATGACTTATGGGCCATGTAGGGTGCTGGTAAAACTTCTCTTCTTAAGGCAATACTTAGTCAAAGTAGAGTAAACACTAATGCCTATGTTGAGAATATGCTTCCTGAGAGTGATGATCAAGAAGGGATTGCTGGTGGTTTATGCTACTGTGTTTCAGCAGGGGTAAATTTGCAGGTATTCATTTTTTTTTTTTTACTGTAAAAGATGTTACTTGTTTATACGAAATTTTTATTCTCCTCTATTACACTTTAACATTGGCACTATATTTGATTGGTCTTGGGTTTGGGGACTCACATCTAGTGAATCTCACCCGTTGTTTTGTAGATTCGCTTCTTTCTTGTATATAGTTTCTGATTTCTTTTGTATTTTTTGGCTGCTTTATGTTGTTTGCATAAAGAAGTCCTTTATTAATAATATTTTTTCTTATCTATCAAAAAAAAAAAAAAAAATTGCTGTAATTTCTACCAATTGTACCATACTACACTTATAGCTGATCAAGCTGTTCTGTGTGACCCAAGCATGCCAATGAGTTTTAGTTCAAATGGCACCTCCTGCTTGTAAGAGTAAGGTGGAGGATAAGGTTGTGGGTTTGAGATCCACTTGCATGTATAACTTACAAATAAAGAAAAGTAGTGACCCAGGCATATTGACCCTGATAATCTATCTTGGACATGCTTGATATTAGTTCACTTGTGGGGAGCCAATTAACTGTAGTTCACAGGATACTTTCTCCTGCCATAAAGAATGGGTGGAGGTGGACATTCTTCTACCAGAGGTTGCTAAGTTGTTTACATTGAAAAGGACCTTGTTGAAGTGTTTATATTTACCAACTCATGGAGCAATGTAGATGCTTCATGCTAGTTAATGATTTTGATGAGATAAGGCCTCTAACATTAGGATAGATGGAGTTTAGGCAGAGTATGCTCTCAGCTTCTAATTATATCATTGATCTGATTAGGTCGAGAAGGATTTCTCATGTGTTTATCCTCTCTCTCATGGTTATTATTAGTATATTTCTCGACTTTTTGTCTTTAATTTCTCTCCCCCTGTTCATATATTTATTTAATTATTTTCACTGCAGGATCTGAATAGGGAAGTTTCTCGTTTCAGAGATGAACTATGGATGGGAATTCGTGATCTTAGTCGGAAGACAGATCTGATTGTTCTTGTGCATAACCTGTCCCATAAAATACCCCGATACAATCACTCAGATTTGTCACAACAGAAGCCAGTCCTTTCTCTTCTGTTGGATGAGGCCAAATCTCTAGGAATCCCTTGGGTTCTTGCCATAACAAACAAATTTTCTGTCAGTGCACATCAGCAAAAAGCAGCAATAGATGCTGTTGTGCAGGCATACCAAGCATCTTTAAGCTCAACTGGAGTTATCAATTCCTGTCCATATGTTATGCCTGGTGTTGCAAGTGCTTCTTTGTCTTGGGGTGCAACTGGCGGAGATTCTGATGGGAGGATGGGTGCTCAAAAACTTATTTTTGCTCCAATCAATCTTGTTCGGAGGCCTTTCCAGAAGAAAGATATTGTTCTTTCAGTGGAGGGTGTTGCCTCTCTTTGTCAGCTAATCCATCGTGTGCTTCGAAGCCAAGAGGAAGACTCTTTCCAGGTAAAAGCATTTAAATGGATTTTGTATTAACAGAATGTAATGTTTGAACCCCTTCTTACTAATGGTTTTGTGTTAAGTTATGACTATGGGCACAAATTTTTTGATGCAGTAGCAAGGGGTGTTGAATTTGCTGACAATATTCAAAAATGAATTTGGGCATTGAATTTTGTTTTTATGATATTTTTTTTGGGGGTGGGGGAGGGAGGGGGTCTGCAACAAGGGTTGATAAAAGAAATTGGGTGTTTAGAATATTGGAGAATTTCATGAATGATTTCATTGTCGCTGGATTGCATTAATCACCCATGTATGAATCTAGTCTAGGTCATTGAGGAACTTCGTGACTTCTTGTTGTTGGTTAGGTCATATACTTTGCAATCTTTTTTATATGTTGGTACTACTTTAGTTGATTATCCCAAAAACCATTTTACTGGTTACTTTGATGCTCTCTGGTTCTATTAATAACCATGTTGTAATATGTGTTGTGGTTTGTTGTTCATATGGTTTTCTTTTCAATATTAATTTTAATGTTTTTCTTTTTTCAAATAAAAGGAATTTGCTAAAGATAGACTTATGGTGGAGTTGGCACGAGAACAAGCAATGGTTATAGGAGCAAGTAGAGATGCTCAGGCCAAGGCATCCTCCTTAACAGCTGCAGCTGTGGGTGCTTCCCTCGGTGCCGGTCTTGGTATTGTCTTGGCTGTTGTGATGGGTGCAGCATCTGCCTTGAGGAAGCCCTGAGAATTTACTCCATTTTTTTTTTTCATTTTAATTTTTTCAGAATTGAGAGTTTGGTAATTTTTTTTTTTTAATTTTTAGTTTTCCCATGTGGCCATTTTTGTCAATACTAGAGTTAATCATCTTACAAGGCATTGCTTCATATAGGCAAAGGGGCTTAGGCTTCTCTTTGAAGTTCTATTTGTTTATTTATAGTTTTGAACCTATGCCATCTCTCCTGGATGTACAGATTGTATATGTTGGTGAACAATGCCATTGATGATTTCAAGAATATACCCCAGTATAAACTACCTCCCATTAATAAAGAGTTGAGCACATTTAATCTCTAACACCTCTAACCCACTACTAATTAATAAAATATTTTTATTTCTTTCATTTTGGATTTTATTATTTTTACTATTTAAATAAAATAAATGTCAATTCCATGTAAGACACTAAATCTATGGGGAAATATAACGGGGCACTAACACAACCCCACCAATTCACGCGGATAGAGGTGTTCACTAAACTGCATAAACCGCACCAAAACCGCTCGCAAAATGGTATAACCGCATCGCACCACAAGTAATAGTACACCGCATCGCACCACACCGCATGGTGCAGTGCAGTTTGCGGTTTTATTATAAGAAACCGTACAAACTGCACCGCACCCTCTTTATATATTAATATATTTATTTATTTTTAATATTAAATATATTATTAATAGTTTAATAACCCTGATTTTCAAAAAAAAAAAAATTGTTTAATAACCCTAGCAAGTGTTGACTAGAAAAGCTAACCCAAAATAAAGAAAAACTAGCTCAATAATTTAAAACGTGGCCCAAAAAAAGGGAAAAATTAGTTTTGGGCTGAGTAAAAAAAGCCCAAAATTTGAAAAATATATAGACTTCAAACCGCATCTTATACATAGTATCGCACATGTGACTGTAAAAATAAGGTGAGGTGTGGTTATAGTTTTGGCTAAACTCTGAACCGCACTGCATATGTGACCGTAAAAACAAGGTGCAGTGTAATTATAATTTTAGCTAAACCACACTGCAAAGTGCGGTACTAAAAATGGTCCAAAACTGCACCACATCGCACCGCAAACACCCCTACATGCGGGTTTGTCCCAACAAAAAGTTGGTGGATTGAGGGTGGGGCCTCTCACATACTTACTATGATAAGGCTAGTGATACAGGACCAGGAAAAAAAAATGCAATGACTCAAGCTCGTGCCATCACATATACAAATAGAAATTGTGGACTCAAAAGGAATTGGTTATTATTGCAAGAAACAAGATTTTATTGTCTTGGTACTTATTGACCTCATATCATCTTGAAATGTTACAAGCATAGAAGTTATAAAAAGAAAGTGTAGTGCGAATGTGTATTTGTCAAAATTCACATTCAATAAAAACTTGAAATTCAAATATTTTATTGATATGATCATTATTTTTCGTAGAGTTTTAAAATTTTGATTTTACATCTTGAAGATGTATATTGTTTACATCAGTAGCCTCTTCATTTATACTTTTCCACACTTTTCCACTAAGTGCCACAAAATAATGTTGCACGTGTTTAGTTTGTCTAATAAAATAATGTCACGTGACAGACTAAAAATGACGTGAATAATAGACACAATTGATCCTTATAATAAATTTCACAATAAATTTAATTTTTCACAAATACTTATGATATATTTCACAACAAATTTCATTATAGGTAAAATAATTAATTATGAAATAAATACTTAAATAATTTCACAAATACTTATAAAAAGTTGCTTTTGTATAATTATTTAATCCTTAAACTTAAATAATTGTTTGTGGCCAGCAGCCAAGATTCAAAAAAGTTATTCACTGTATACTGTGTAAGCCCTTACGAAAAAAAAAAAAAAAAAAGTTGTGTGGCTCTTTTCTTACCACGTATCCACATGAGGTCATGAGGACAACATTATTTCAGAAAGGGATTGTTGTGTAAGGGAACTTGTTTCAGCCAAGGCATAACTTGTTTCATAAATTTTGTCCTCCTTTCCACTGCTACACCGCAATAAGGGAGGAAAGTCTTGGTCTTCAGTGGTAAATGTTTCTTTCACTTTCAGTTTCACTACACTTTTTTTTCTTTCTTTCCTTCATTTTCTCTCAGATCCCATCTCTTGCTCTGTCTTTTTTCTTTCTTTCTTTCATTCCCTCAACAGACAAAGACCGCTGAAATCAAAGAGAACTCAAGCACGAAATGGGGATGGCTTCAAGGAACACCCGATCATGAACCACGCCTAGCTGATGCACCCATTTCAAGGCACCTCCTGTCGTCGGCAACAAATAGTTTTTCAGCTTTGAACAGTTCCGGCGCTGAGATTCACAAGTATTTAAAACCCATATCGATTTCTTTTAAAAAAATATTTAAGTCATAATTTTTTTTTAGTGATTATATGTTCTGGTTTTGTTCTATAACATCTGAAATTTGTATGAGTTGTAATTTTTGTAAGAGGATATTTTTTTAATGAGACTTTTGTAAGAAGTTGTTTGGTAGTAGAGTGTTGTTTTTGGTTAGCTTGTTTCAGGTGTGTAGTTTGCGTTTCAACCTTCGAGGAGGAGGGGGAGGAGAAATGAGTGAAGGGTAGTTATGTCTTTTTAGAAAAATATATTTTGTCAGATACTTTTCCTTGTTCCCATAAAATCATTGCTGTCCTGTGAAAAAGCAAAACACAACAAATAAAGTATTCCTGACCCAATCACAAATTTTTTTGTTTGAGAGGTTGACCCAATCACAATATACATTACATTGAAAGACCATTAATATCTCACCGACACACACCAACCATTACAAGATAAAGTCAAATTCAAAAAGTTAGAAAACGGACAAAATATTAATAAAGCTACAGCTTCAGTTAATCACAGTTCAGATTAAGTTAGTCTTAAAAGAATAAATCAATAAAGAGAGATCTCATTCATTTCAGTTCCGTTTAGTGATTTCAGGTAAAGAGAGAGAGAGTCAGAGAGAAAAACCTTGAGGGAGCACCGGAGCAGGGAGGCTGAAGGTTGAGGCTGTGGCAGTGACCGTCACTGACGAGCGATCTCCGATGAGGGGCGACGATGTGCTCTGGACTGCGACTGGAGCGAGGGAGGCGTTGCTCTGTTTTTAGGTTTGCTTTAGCTTTTAGTGATTTGCTCGGTTTTTTTTTTTTTTTTTTTAAGAATCCGTAGGTTTGCTTCCTCTATAGTCTGTTGGGTTTGCCGTGGGCGGCTAGCCGTCCGTTGTTTTGCTCTGTTACAATTATTTATTTATTTATTTTTTTCAGATTTTAGTTCAAAATTTTTTTTTGGGCTTTTTTTTTTTTTTTTTGCTTGAAAGTAGAGCAATAAATTAAATTTTTTTTTTTTAAAAAAAAGGAAAATTTGAGGGTGTTCCTAATTTTTTTTAAAATTATTATATATATATTTTCAGGTCAGGGTGTTGCTGGGAACACCACACCCTGAGCATAACGTGGCGCCACCACTGCTTGCAGCAAGCAGGTACACCGTACGTGCATTACTATCATGTTATTCAAAAAGTGTAAAACTTTTATTAATTCTTGTTATACATAATATTTTGAGGCCTTTCATTCCTATTATGAAATCAATTGCTCAGGTTAATCTTTTTATGGTGGAGATATTAATATTTGTAATAAAAAATCCAATTACAAATAATTGAGATCATATTATCATTGTTAGACTATCTTAAAGCAAAAAAAATAATGTTGTGTCCCTAATATGGTGTATATATTTAGTTTCTAAACCGTAAATTAACTAGGAAAGTAGCAGTTTTTTTTTTTTTTGGTTTGCTGAATGAAAAGTAGTAGACATATAGACAAACAAAACCAGCAATATTGAATTATAGAAATACATAAAGTGGCATGGCTTGATAGAAATACAAAAGTGGCATGGTATGAATACATGAAGTGGTGTGAAACAATTGTGGCATGGTAGAAGTACAAAAGTAGTATACAAATAGACAAACAAAACTAGCAAAACCTAAGTGGTATGATAGACCAAAAAAATTTAATAGTAGCCAACAAAGAAATTAAAAGACTAGCAGACAAAAAAATACTAGCAGACTACTTGTGAAAAAATAGTAACACTTAATCATCCATTGTCCGACAATGTCCTAAAGCACGAGTGCGTTTCGGGACTCGGGTGTGGGTGCGGGTGCGGGACTCAGCAATTTTTGAAAAAGTAAGGTGCGGTGCTGCGGGACTCGGCGATTAAAAAATTATTAAAAATATTTTTATTTATATATTTTTACTATTAAAATATTCTTAAAAAACACATTACCATGCCTTGATTCACAAAACAAAGAAAGAAGAAGGCAAGAAACACGTTACTATGCGTTTGAGGTCAGAATTTCGGCTGTTCCGGTGAGTTTCAAGGCCGATATCGGCCTGTTTCGGCCGTTTCCAACCTGTTTTGGCCGTATTAGTTGCCGGCTGATACGACCCGATATGGCTGATACGGCTCGATTCTGGCCGAATCAGCTTGGTTCGGCGCAAATCGAGCTGAGTCGGCGCGAATCTGAGAAAAAAAAAACAAAACTTAGACGCGGCACCGACGCGCGGGCAACCGCGTCCCGTGTCGGGCTGCATCGGACTCGGGTGTGGCACCCTCACAGTCGCGTTTGTGCTTTCTAGGTTGTATTCTTGGTTAATATTCTTAAAAATGTCTTTCATTGTTGGCCTTCCATCTGGTTCTTTTTTTACACAGCATCTTGCCAATTTATAGGCATTTGCGAGCTTCAACTTTTCTAGTATTGTGGGAGCTGAAGCGCGCAGTCCAACACATCTTCATCAGCAAATGAATATTTCTTTTTTTGATTTTTTTGAAAAATCAAATGACCAATTTGATTCCTTCTTCTGACATGATGAAACCATATCATCTAAATACTTGCCATGGACGAGTTCCAATATTAGAACTCCAAAACAATAGACATCAACTTTTGAAGTCAAAATCATTGTTCCAACACATTCTGCAAAGACAAAGACAACAATCCAACATTATTTATAATCTAAGCCCTATGTTACTTCAAGATAATAAGAACTATATTACCAGGCGGAATGTATCCAGGTGGGCCTGCACATCGTTTCTCATATGGGGTATTAAAATCCACAAGCCTGGCTAGCCCGAAATCTGATATATGGGGCTCGTATTCATCATCCAACAGAATATTTTTGCTATTTATATCACGATAGATAAGTTGCTTTTTGCAATCATGGTGCATATAAGATAGCGTTGCTGTCACACCTTTGATGACTTTAAACCGGCTAGACCAATTTAGGCCTCTAGCAGTGTCTTCATTTCTCAACACATTTGCCAAGCTTCCCGTTTCAAAGTACTCATATATGAAAAATGAGACCCTTCTATGTATGCAATAACCATAAAGCTTTACAATGTTTCGATGTCCCGTTTCCTCTAGTGCTTGTAGCTCCTTTAAACTTTCTTTTGTCATATCCTCTACCATCAGGCAAGGCATGGAGTTTCTTAATAGCTACATTGCCAATTGATTCCAACTGCACTTTGTATACACTCCCTTCTCCTCCAATACCAATGCGAAATTTGTTATGAAAATCCTCCGTGACTTGAATTATTTCGTCAAACAATTTATTTCCTTTAGCTGAAGATTGAATTGGGAGGTCGTCTTCATGAACTTCACCTTGTTGGTGAATCTCACATTCTTCTATTATTTGTTCACCTTGTGAGTATTTTTTTCTTCCATAGATCAAGTAAATTACAATGAAAATGAATGGTACAACTCCAAAAGAACCAAAAATAAATGAAATGACATAAATTCTACTAGCCAAAACATGATGGTGTTTCTTGGAGGCATGGCTGCACTGTGTCATCTCTATTTGATTGCCACATAATCCTTTATTCCCCCCAATGCTTCAATGGGAGCAAGTAGAAATGCTGCACTGTTGGGAATAGGGCCTTGCAATTGATTGAATGAGACATCAGCATACATTAGCCACTTCATATCTTCAAAAGAAGAAGGAATTTCACCAGATGATGTTGTGGGAGATGTTCAACATCACTAAGTTTTGCAAAATATCTACATTGCTTGGAATTTCCCCTTCAAGACAATTGTGACTCAAATCTAGCTGACACAATTGTGCAAACTGTACTAGCTGATTAGGAATATTTTGATTGAACTTATTGTAACTCAAGTTCAAGTAAATAAGTTGTGTGAAATTACCCAAACATCCCGGTATTGGTTGGCTAAACATGTTGGCAAACAAGTCCAAAAAGAGAAGCTTGGTTAAAGCTCCTGATTCTTGTGGAATGATGCCGGAAAGTTGATTGCCATTCAATAGCAGCTTGAAAAGGGATGTCAACTTCCCAAGTTGCCTAGGAATTTCCCCAACCAATCTATTCCAAGACAAGTTAAGTACACCTAATTGGGTTGAGTTTCCTATTATTGCCAGTATGGTGCCGGTGATGTTATACGCAATAAGGAGCATATTTAGTTTCGGACAACTTGCCCAGTTGCTTGAGATTTCACCAAAAACATTATTATGGCTAAGATCAATAAAATTGAGCCATGGATAGGCACCAAAATCTTCAGACAGATTTCCGCTCAATTTATTTCCTTTCAATTGGAACCTCAACAAGGCAGAGAAATTTCACAAGCTTTTGGGTATTTGACCACTGAATTGGTTGCAGTGAACTTTCGAAGTAATCCACCTTGGCAGATATTTTGAGGCAATGAACCAGTGAAGTAGTTCATATTGAGTATCAATGCAGTTAAATTCACCAAGTTTCCCAACTCGAGGAATGGTTCCAAACAGTTGATTATCACGAAGGAACAAAGTTTCCAAATTCTTCAACTTACCAATTGAAGTAGGCACTGATCCAGTAAGTTTATTTTCATGTAGTTGTAATCGTTTCAAGGAATTTAAATTTCCTAGCTCCTCAGGAGTACAGCCAGAAAGATTATTTGTATTGACATGGAAAAGTTTAAGTTGGCCAAGTGAACCTATGGAAGCTGGAATTGAAACACAAAGACTATTGTTTTCAAGACTTAAGCTAATCAAAGATTTCATGTTGCTAACTTCATGTGGAATTGGGCCTAAAGTAAATTGCAAAATAAATGTACTAATGTACATTTTGTAAGGTTCCCAAAGGTGGAAGGGATTGGACCTATTAGGCACATAATCATCCATAATGAATCGATGAGGCAGTTAATAAAAAAAGTCACCGAACAGCAGCGATAGCGTGAAGAGAACAGCAGCAGTAACGAAAAACAACAGCAGCAGCATGAGCAGCAGTGCAAGAATGATAGCTACATTATTTTGTACGGCTGGTTGAGAAAAAAAGGTATTGTGATGTGTAAAAAGGGCTGAGAAGAAGATGTGGGTGTTATTGTTATAGATATGATATTGATGTTTGGAATTTCCATTATTCTGAGATCTTCTATTGTATTTAGTCACTGAGTGAAGGAGTATAAGACTTAGCAACCAAATTCAAGCTGTTTTTCCTTTGGACAACCAAATTCAAATTCATCTTTAGAGGTCAATCTTTGAAGTGATATATCATGGAATAGATCTATTTGAAATAGTAATTGTTTATGCTATTTGTATTCCAATTACAAAAAAAAGAAAAAAGAAACTAAATAGAGACATTTAAAACTCCTACCAAATTCAAACAAATGAAATTAATATTTTGCTAATGAAGTATCTCGCGCATTGCAAGGATTATTGCTTAGTACTACATATAATTACAGAAGACAACGTTAAGGCTTTGCAATTTGTTAAGTTTGAGGCTTCTGTTGCTTCACATGGGTTCAAATGTTATCAAGGGGAAAAATTTGTAGACAATATCCAGTAGGCTCAGTCAAAATATGTCCTCATGGACTGGACTGGGAGGGTACAAAAATACAAAAGTTCCCAACTTTATTAATATCATCTTACCTTTGGAACAGAGTAAGTCTAGCACCACACTAATATTTAGAACTTTACCACAATTTTGTCATTTGGCGAGTTCTAAGGGTGGAAATAAAATGGTGGGTCCATGTAAGTCTATGATTCCATCACTAATGAGCCATTACATTACAAATTTATGTCAAAATTGTAGAAATTAGTGTAGTGTTAGATTTACTCTTTGGAAAAAGCTACAAGCAGAGAAGTAAGGAACTTTTTGCTTTTTATGTGCATGGTCCTAGTCCTACTTAATAATTGCTTGTTTTTGGTTTTTGGTTTGATTTTATGCTTTCCAACCATGTCTTTAATATTCCAATTTCCAAATACAATATATAATGGGTCCTACTCATGAGCCTATCACATTTGCAAGTGCCATTGATATTGTGTTATACTTTCAAGTTGCTCTCTGATCATAATTCCTGAACTCTCATTACCTGTGTGAGGTTGGGTTCAGTAGTGTGTATAATCCTGTTCTACTTGAGTAGCGTTTCCTCGTTCAAGCATAGCGCCAATGTCATTTTCGGTTTTCTGGGTAGCATTATCGTTCATGTTCACAGTTTTGGCTGCAGACTCTACTTCTCAAGCCAATGGTTTGATAGAATGGAAATCATCACTTGATGCTCGAAGCCAACAAGTACTCTCTTCTTGGCATTTGCTCCAAATAATGGCAGCCCATGCAACTCGTTGGGTGTTATGTGCCATCGTGGTCCAACCAATACATTATGTGCCTAACAAGTCCATTTCCTTCCACCTTTGGGAACCTTACAAAATGTACATTAGTACATTTATTTTGCAATTTACTTTAGGCCCAATTCCACATGAAGTTAGCAATATGAAATCTTTGATTAGCTTAAGTCTTGAAAATAATAGTCTTTGTGGTTCAATTCCAGCTTCCATAGGTTCTCTTGGCCAACTTAAACTTTTCCATGTCAATTCAAATAATCTTTCTGGCTGTATTCCTAAGGAGCTAGGAAATTTAAATTCCTTGAAACAATTACAACTACATGAAAATAAACTTACTGGACCAGTGCCTGCTTCAATTGGTAAGTTGAAGAATTTGGAAACTTTGTTCCTTCGTGATATTCAACTGTTTGGAACCATTCCTTGAGTTGGGAAACTTGGTGAATTTAACTGCATTGATACTCGATATGAACTACTTCACTGGTTCATTGCCTCGAAATATTTGCCAAGGTGGATTACTTCGAAAGTTCACTGCAACCAATTCAGTGGTCAAATGCCCAAAAGCTTGCGAAATTTCTCTGCCTTGTTGAGGTTACAATTGAAAGGAAATAAATTGAGCGGAAATCTGTCTGAAGATTTTGGTGCCTATCCATGGCTCAATTTTATTGATCTTAGCCATAATAATTTTTTTGGTGAAATCTCAAGCAATTGGGCAAGTTGTCCGAAGCTAAATATGCTCCTTATTGCGTATAACATCACTGGCACCATACTGGCAATAATAGGAAACTCAACCCAATTAGGTGTACTTGACTTGTCTTGGAATAGATTGGTTAGGGAAATTCCTTGGGAAGTTGACATCCCTTTTCAAGCTGCTATTGAATGGCAATCAACTTTCCGGCATCATTCCACAAGAATCAGGAGTTTTAGGGTCCGTTTGGATGGAGGAGTGGAAAATTGGGAGGATGGAAAATTAGTGGGAGGATGGAAAGGAGGGAGGATAGAAAATATTTAGTTTTCCCTCGTGTGTGTTTGGTTGGAAGGATGGAAAAGTAGGAGGGTGGAAAACTCTTTTGTTTGGTTGAAAAGAAAAGTGAGAGGATAGAAAATGCAGTTTATATAAATTGACTATTATACCCTTGTTACATAATAGGTAAGAAATAAATTTATTTGTACTTATTAAATAATATAAAATTTACCAACAATTATATTTTTCAATGAGAAGTGTTACGTCCACAACATTTTTCGCAATACTTTCACAACAAAATTTATGTGGAAAGTTGTTACTAGTTTTAATTTGAACCCACTATTAAAATTATATTTTTACTCACCAACATTAACTAATAACAATCTGTTACTTGAAATTTATTGTGAAAATATTGTAGTAACATTTCTCAAATAGGATTTTTATTCTTTATATTATTTCTCTTTTCTCTCTTTTCATTTCATCCCTACGTTTTTCTTTTCTTTTTTTTTTTTTCTTTTTTTTTCTATGCTATCTCCTCCACACACGTTGTATCTCTATCCCACCCCATCTTTTTCTTTTTCTCCCTCATTCAAGTCTCCAGCACTCTCTCTTTTTTTCTCCAGTTTGCTCTCTCTGGTTGGTTTTTTTTTTTTTTTTTTTTTTTTTTTTCTCCACACGTTGTCCTTATATCTCTATCCCCTTTCTTTTATTTGCTTTGTCTTCCTCATTCAAGAACGTTCCAGGCTTCCACAGGTGCAGCTCACATTCTCCAGCACTCTCACTTTTTTTTTTTTTTTTTTTTTTTTTTTTTTTTTTTTTTTTTTTTTTTTTTTTTTTTTTTTTTTTTTAAGCTTGATTCCAGAGGGCATTATGGACAAAGTCTTCTTCATCAGTTTTCCACTCAAGCTTTTCCTCCGGATTTGGGGAGACGAAATTTGTGGGCCCGGGAGAGAAAATTTTCTCCCGGGTTTTCCACTCTCCCTATTTTCCTCTCTTTCCCAAACAGTGGAAAACACTGTTTTCCACTCAGTTTTAAGCTCTATGTTTTCCATCCCTCCTAAAATCACTCCAACCAAACATAGCCTTAACCAAGCTTCTCTTTTTGGACTTGTCTGCCAACATGTTTAGCCAGCCAATACCGGGATGTTTGGGTAATTTCACACAACTTATTTACTTGAACTTGAGTTACAATAAGTTCAATCAAAATATTCCTGATCAGCCAGTACAGTTTGCACGATTGTGTCAGCTAGATTTGAGTCACAACTATCTTGAAGGGGAAATTCCAAGCAATGTAGTTATTTTGCAAAACTTAGTGATGCTGAACATCTCCCACAACAATATCTCTGGTGAAATTCCTTCTTCTTTTGAAGATATGAAGTGGCTAATGTATGCTGATGTCTCATTCAATCAATTGCAAGGCCCTATTCCCAACAGTGCAGCATTTCTACTTGCTCCCATTGAAGCATTGGGGGGGAATAAAGGATTATGTGGCAATCGAATAGGGATGACACAGTGCGGCCGTGCCTCCAAGAAACACAATCATGTTTTGGCTAGTAGAATTTATGTCATTTCATTTATTTTTGGTTCTTTGGGAGTTGTACCATTCATTTTCATTGTAATTTACTTGATCTATGGAAGAAAAAAATACTCACAAGGTGAACAAATGATAGAAGAAGGTGAGATTCACCAACAAGGTGAAGTTCATGAAGACGACCTCCCCATTCAGTCTTCTGCTGAAGGAAAAAAATTGTTTGACGAAATAATTCAAGTCACGGAGGATTTTCATAACAAATTTCGCATTGGTATTGGAGGAGTAGGGAGTGTATACAAAGTGCAGTTGGAATCAATTGACAATGTAGCTGTTAAGAAACTCCATGCCTTGCCTGATGGTAGAGGATATGACAAAGTAAGTGTAAAGGAGCTACAAGCATTGGAGGGAACGGGACATCGAAACATTGTAAAGTTTTATGGTTATTGCATACATAAAAGGGTCTCATTTTTCATATATGAGTACTTTGAAAAGGGAAGCTTGGCAAATGTGTTGAGAAATGAAGACACTGCTAGAGACCTAAATTGGTCTAGCCGGTTTAAGTCATCAAAGTTGTGGCAGCAGTGCTATCTTATATGCACCATGATTGCAAAAAGCCATTTATCTATCGTGATATAAATAGCAAAAATATTTTGTTGGATGATGAATACGAGCCCCATATATCAGATTTTGGGCTAGCCAGACTTGTGGATTTTAATACCCCATATGAGACACGATGTGTAGGCACACTTGGATACATTCCGCCTGGTAATATAGTTCTTATTTTCTTGAAGTAACATAGGGCTTAGATTATAACTAATGTTGGATTGTTGTCTTTGTCTTTGCAAAATGTGTTGGAACAATGATTTTAACTCCAAAAGTTGATGTCTATTGTTTTGGAGTTCTAATATTGGAACTCATCCATGGTGAGTATTTAGATGATATGATTTCATCATGTAAGAAGAAGGAATCAAATTGGTCATTTGATTTTTCAGAAAAAACAAAAAAAGAAATATTCATTTGCTGATGAAGATGTGTTGGACTGTGCCCTTCAGCTCCCACAAAACTAGAAAAGTTGAAGCTTGCAAATGCCTATAAATTGGCAAGACGCTGTGTAAAAAAAGAACCAGATGGAAGGGCAACAATGAAAGACGTTTTTAAGAATATTAGCCAAGAATACAACTCTAGTAGGACATTGTCGGACAATGGATGATTATGTGTTACTATTTCACAAGTAGTCTGCTAGTATTTTTTTGTCTGCTAGTCTTTTAATTTCTTTGTTTGGTACTATTAAATTTTTTTGGTCTATCATACCACTTAGGTTTTGCTAGTTTTGTTTGTCTATTTGTATACTACTTTTTTATTTCTACCATGCCACAATTGTTTCACGCCACTTCATGTATTCATACCATGCCACTTTTGTATTTCTATCAAGCCATGCCACTTTATGTATTTCTATAATTCAATATTGCTGGTTTTGTTTGTCTATATGTCTACTACTTTTCATTCAGCAAACCAAAAAAAAAAAAAAAACTGCTACTTTTCTAGTTAATTTACGGTTTAGAAACTAAATATATATACACAATATTAGGGACACAACATTATTTTTTTTGCTTTAAGATAGTCTAACAATGATAATATGATCTCAATTAGTTGAAGATGAAGATGAAGTAGTTGGGCCAGAGTCTCTTGTAATCCAAGAGGGTTCAGATGGCATTTCCCTTAAGCCATTTTCTGACACTGATAAAGCGCCACCAGAGGTATCAACAAGTGGAAAGTTAGCAGAACAAGGTGACATTAAAGGTGGGGATAGCAAGAGCTGGCGTGGAGTGCTCTATTTACCTTCTTATGTGCCTTTTGGGCAGGTATATATAATGAATTCATGCTTTGTTTATTTGTCTGTTTGTTTTTCATTCGTTTATCATAGATTATTTTTGCCAGATAGAAATAAGCTGGGTTTGATTGACTAAACTGTTCTTAGGAAAAAGTGAATCTTTACAAAGCTGTAACTAAGAAATTAAGCTGCCTACCTTTATGAATTAAGCTGTAACAAACGAACATTGCACAAGAGATGGAAAAGAAGCTGAAATTATATCAGTACTCTGAATGCTTTGGTGTCCGCTGATATATTTCATTGTGAGTCTGCATTAACTATGCCTCCTTGGGTTAGTTTTTGATAATGATCTCCTGTCCCATCCTTAGCCAAAAAAAATTCCCCAACAAACTCTATTAACTATATTAGCCATGCTAGTGACAGGAGAGCATCATATTGGTTGAGATATCCATATGGTCTCAATATGAAGCATGTCCCTTAATTGTGAAAATGGATTTTTGTAGTTTAAAATATTAATGGTCTTGCTTTTGTTATGTGATAGCTTGGAACAAACCTCTTCCGGGTTAGTGGCTATAGAAATAAAATAGACTCAGTCCCTTTTGGGATTTGGTTGCAAAGAGCAAGTAATTCCTCTAGCAAGATGGTTGGAAATTATATATAGTACCTGGGTAAACTGCAGCAAGATGGAAGGTCACTCTTGAAAATGGCTTTCTTCAAACAAGTTTGACTTATGAGTTTGGATTAGGTGTTTATTTTATTTATAATTATTTTTTATATTTTTTGGGGAAATTACACTCTATCCCCTAAATTATACCCCCTTTTACACTTACCCCTCTAAACTATTACCCATGTGACACTTTATACCCCATCACATTGGTAATTATTTAGGGATGTGTGTATTCTCATCGTTTAGGGGGGTAATTGTAAAAAGAGTGTAATTTAGGGGAATAAGTGTAAAAAAGGGTATAGTTTAGTGGGGTAAAGTGTGCATTCTCGTAGTTTAGGTGGTTTAGTTTAGAGGGAGGAGGGGGGGGGGGGGGTAAAGTGTAATTTCCCCTATATTTTTATTACATTATTTGTACTTTTTTTAGGTACACTTGTACTTTTGCCAACTTTTAGCAAAGAGCTAATCCAAATGCACTGTATTGGGGAAGAAAAGGAATAAGAAGTATCATGAATATTGGAAACTGGAAAAGTGAATGAGTTCTAGCTTAAATGGCACTTACTTTTCCCACAATAATGGGATGGAGGGTGAGGTAGCGGATTCAAGGCCCACTGAGTGCAAGTAAGCTTACCATTCAAATAAAAAAAAAAAAAAAAAAAAAAAAAAAAAAAAAAAAAAAAAATTAAAGAAGGAAAAAAAAAGAATAGACTACAGAAATGCAATTAACAAAGAGTTCTCAGGTTAATAGGACAGAGGAAGTGGACACTTAGAAATGCATCTATGGAAGTAAATGGTTAGTTAGTAGCTAGAGCTGGATGAGTACTGTACCAACACAAGTGATCCATCAATGCTAGAAGAGTAGATGTCAGAGTAAAGGGATGGTGTTTCAAGAAGTTAGCACAGCAACAGGCGTGGAAGATGGAACTTAAGGGCCGGAATGTGGCATCAACCCAAGAAAAAAATGCATTGTAGATTTAAGTCAGCAGTTGAGAGCTTTGAATGAGAGCATTGACTGAACTACTCCGAATTTATAAATGGGAATCTAAGGGGTTGAAAACAAATTGTTGAGAAGGAGAAATGACAACAAAAGAATTAAGTATAACCACAGCATAAATTGGGGGGGGGGGGGGGGGGTAACTATGTTCTAGCCTTTTAGGGCTTTGACATTGTGTTACATGTAAAAGTTGTTGAATAAATGTAGAACCAGTTTCAAGTCATGAATGCTAAAAATGAGCATGCAAAATGCATCTAATTCTGTGGATAAGATGTTGCTGGCTTGTATAAGTTGTTTCATTCTTTTTCATTGCTTTTTTGTAGTCTATTGATTCTTGTAGGGGTCTCTGATAATTTGTTTGTGACATTATTGACTTGCTAGTAAGTTTGAGTTCCTGGGAATTACCTTTTTGTCCCTCCACTGCTTATAGGTTTGTGAATACAAGTGGCTGCCACTCATATAATGACTTCAAAAACAAAAACTTCATTATGTTAAGCTCTTGGCCCTCAAAGCATCTCATGTTTCATTCATGCCATATATGCCACACGAGACAAAATGGAACCACTATATATATATTCCCCACAGATTGGTTTAGCTTTGTGTTTATTATCAAGTATATGTGTTTATTTGCTCCAGCAGCCTCTCCTTGATTGGTTGAGAAAAGGATTTTGTGGGGTTGACCCCAATCAGTTTGTATTACTCACAACTGCCAATTGCTAGGCCCAAGAAAATTGAGAAACTAGGTTAGCCATAGGTGGAGAGTATTACCATATGGCATTGTTCAGCTATTATTTTGTTTCAACTTTATCTACAGGATTTGATTTATTTATTTATTTATTTTTAACACCCGAGTATTTTTGTGAATGAGAGTATTCTTAGATGGTAACACTACAGAAGCTATGAGTCATTTGAGATTGTTGGTGATGTTTTAGAGAGAATGATCAACTTCCCATTTTGACAAATGGTGCATTCTGGTTCACAGTAGTGGATTTTGTATGGCCATTAGAGTTTTATGAAATGGTATCTAATTGAGTTCCATGTCTTGCTGTTGAAGTTGTCCTGACACTTGGTGCAGTGTTTATGGTTTTTTACTTTTCAATTGTTCTGTTTTTGGCCAACATAATTTTGATAGCATATTTTCTTCTGTAATACAACTGTACTATCCACCTGTCCATGTGCATATGTGTTGGCGGAGCTTGAGAATGAAGAAAAGAGGGGGGGGGGGGGGGGGTGGGTGGGTAGTGTAGCCTTTTTCTTTTTTTCCCAGAACCTCCGTGGGTGTCTTTTGAATTGAGATACATCATGATTTTCCTATTCAGGTGTTCCACTAGAGTGGAATCATTCCCCTCAGTTCCGAATTATTCTTCAAATTGTGAAAGGAAGCGAGAATTACAACAAATGCGAGTTTTGGTTGGAGCGCCATTGAGACAACCACCAAAGCATCAGATAGTGACAGATCCATTGATGCCTTTGTTTTCTTCTATTGATTCAGATGCTGCCCATCTCAATCATGAAAATACTTCAGGTTCCTTTCGTGATGAAAAAATTATTCGCCCTGAAGGTTTGAATGATTTTTTTGTGTTCTGCACCAGTGATTTTGCTACTGTCTCTAAGGAGGTTCATGTCAGAACTTGTAGGGTCGGGTTACTTGGCCTTGAGGTACTGATGTTTAAATATATATGAAAAATATGATTTACAAAAGTCGTTTTTTTTTTTTTTTTGGTTATTTATATAGTGACACATGACTTATGGGCCATGTAGGGTGCTGGTAAAACTTCTCTTCTTAAGGAAATACTTAGTCAAAGTAGAGTAAACACTAATGCCAATGTTGAGAATAAGCTTCCTGAGAGTGATGATCAAGAAGGGATTGCTGGTGGTTTATGCTACTGTGTTTCAGCAGGGGTAAATTTGCAGGTGTTCATTTTTTTTTTTTTTTTTTTACTGTAAAAGATGTTACTTGTTTATACAAAATTTTAATTCTCCTCTATCACACTTTAACATTGGCACTGTATTTGATTGGTCTTGGGTTTGGGGACTCACATCTAGTGAATCTTACCCGTTGTTTTGTAGATTCGCTTCTTTCTTGTATATAGTTTCTGATTTATTTTGTATTTTTTGGCTGCTTTATGTTGTTTGCATAAAGAAGTCCTTTATTAATAATATTTTTTCTTATCTATCAAAAAAAAAAAAAAATTTCTGTAATTTCTACCATTTGTACCATACTACACTTATAGCTGATCAAGCTGTTCCCTGTGACCCAAGCATGCCAATGAGTTTTAGTTCAAATGGCACCTCCTGCTTGTAAGAGTTAGGTCTGCTTGTAAGAGTAAGGTGGAGGATAAGGTTGTGGGTTTGAGATCCACTTGCATGTATAACTTACAATTAAAGAAAACTAGTGACCCAGGCATTTTGACCCTGATTATCCATCTTGGACATGCTTGATATTAGTTCACTTGTGGGGAGCCAATTAACTGTAGTTCACAGGATTCTCCTGCCATAAAGAATGGGTGGAGGTGGACATTCTTCTACCAGAGGTTGTTAAGTTGTTTACATTGAAAAGGACCTAGTTGAAGTGTTTATATTTACCAACTCATGAAGCAATGTAGATGCTTCATGCTAGTTAATGATTATGATGAGATAAGGCCTTTAACATTAGGATAGATGGAGTTTAGGCGGAGTATGCTCTCAGCTTCTAATTATATCATTGATCTGATTAGGTCGAGAAGGATTTCTCTTGTGTTTATCCTCTCTCTCATGGTTATTATTAGTATATTTCTTGACTTTTTGTCTTTAATTTCTCTCCCCCTGTTCATATATTTATTTAATTGTTTTCACTGCAGGATCTGAATAGGGAAGTTTCTCGTAAGAGTAAGGTGGAGGATAAGGTTGTGGGTTTGAGATCTACTTGCATGTATAACTTAGAATTAAAGAAAAGTAGTGGCCCAGGCATTTTGACCCTGATTATCCTTCTTGGACATGCTTGATATTAGTTCACTTGTGGGGAGCCAATTTACTGTAGTTCACAGGATACTTTCTCCTGCCATAAAGAATGGGTGGAGGTGGACATTCTTCTACCAGAGGTTGTTAAGTTGTTTACATTGAAAAGGACCTAGTTGAAGTGTTTATATTTACCAACTCATGAAGCAATGTAGATGCTTCATGCTAGTTAATGATTATGATGAGATAAGGCCTCTTAACATTAGAATAGATGGAGTTTAGGCAGAGTATGCCCTCAGTTTCAGAGATGAACTATGGATGGGAATTCGTGATCTTAGTCGGAAGACAGATCTGATTGTTCTTGTGCATAACCTGTCCCATAAAATACCTCGATACAATCACTCAGATTTGTCACAACAGAAGCCAGTCCTTTCTCTTCTGTTGGATGAGGCCAAATCTCTAGGAATCCCTTGGGTTCTTGCCATAACAAACGAATTTTCTGTCAGTGCACATCAGCAAAAAGCAGCAATAGATGCTGTGGTGCAGGCATACCAAGCATCTTTAAGCTCAACTGGAGTAATCAATTCCTGTCCATTGCCTGGTGTTGCAAGTGCTTCTTTGTCTTGCGGTGCAACTGGCGGAGATTCTGATGGGTGGATGGGTGCTAAAAAAGTTCTTTTTGCCCCGATCAATCTTGTTTGGAGGCCTTTCCGGTAGAAAGATATTGTTCTTTCAGTGGAGGGTGTTGCCTCTCTTTGTCAGCTAATCCACCGTGTGCTTCGAAGCCAAGAGGAAGACTCTTTCCAGGTAAAAGCATTTAAATTGATTTTGTATTAACAGAATGTAATGTTTGAACCCCTTCTTACTAATGGTATTGTGTTAAGTTATGACTATGTGCACAAAAATTTCGATGTAGTAGCAACGGGTGTTGAATTCGCTGACAATATTCAAAAATGAATTTGGGCATTGAAATTTTTTTTTTTTTGGGGGGGGTGGTGGAGGGGTTCTGCAACAACGGTTGATTAAAAAAAATTGGGTGTTTAGAATATTGGAGAGTTTCATGAATGATTTCATTATCGCTGGATTGCATTAATCACCCATGTATGAATCTAGTCTAGGTCATTGAGGAACTTCTTGTTCTTGGTTAGGTCATATACTTCTGCAATCTTTTTTATATGTTGGTTCTACTTTAGTTGATTATCCCAAAAACCATTTTACTGGTTACTTTGATGCTCTCTGGTTCTATTAATAACCATGTTGTAATATGTGTTGTGGTTTGTTGTTCATATGGTTTTCTTTTCAATATTAATTTTAATGTTTTTCTTTTTTCAAATTAAAGGAACTTGCTAAAGATAGACTTATGGTGGAGTTAGCACGAGAACAAGCAATGGTTATAGAAGCAAGTAGAGATGCTCTGGCCAAGGCATCCTCCTTAACAGCTGCAGCTGTGGGTGCTTCCCTCGGTGCTAGTCTTGGTATTGTCTTGGCTGTTGTGATGGGTGCAGCATCTGCCTTGAGGAAGCCCTGAGAATTTACTCCATTTTCTTTTTAAGTTTAATTTTTCTAGAATTGAGAGTTTGGTAATTTTATTTTTATAGTTTTCCCACGTGGCCATTTTTATCAATACCAGAGTTAATCATCTTACAAGGCATTTCTTCATATAGGCAAAGGGGCTTAGGCTTCTCTTTGAAGTTCTATTTGTTTATTTAAAGTTTTGAACCTATGCCATCTCTTCTGGATGTACAGATTGTATGTGTTGGTGAACAATGTCACTGATGATTTCAAGAATATACCCCAGTATAAACTATCTCCCATTAATAAAGAGTTGAGCACATTTAGTGCTGGGGTCTCAACCAAAATTCACAACCATTGGCCTCACCTCACACGTCATTAAAAAATTTAAAGTTGCAGATTGTATGTGGTGGGCTCAGCTGTGAGGCAGTAGGCAAATTATGTTGCTTTAGCACCTACAACAGCTCCAATTACTTTTAACACTCGAAACTTATTTCAATTGACACTTTACTTGATTAGACATATGTATCTTATGCCATAACATCACTTAAATCTCATTTTTCTTATTCTTGCCAATGCCTCAAACACCTTCAATTTTTATTAGAATGGGAGAGAAGGAAATTCAAAATTAGACATTGTTAAAAGAAATTAAAGCCTAAAAGCCAGACTTTTTGAAGAATTAACCAATAATAACAAAAAACCATCCTCATGACCAACTCAGAGGACAGGAGTGGAGGGTATATTCAAAGCCACTTAAGAAAGAGGCTCTCACAACAAATCTAAGGGGGTGCTGTACATGTTCAGTACCATACCACCAAGATCCAAATAGAAGGAAAATTTTAAGGTTGGCTGGAGTATCATACAGCAGGTACAATGTAAAGAGAGAGAGATCAAAAACCTACCATAGTGTGATTAGGCAACAGTTCTAAGATTCTTTGGATCACTCCCAAGAAAAAATGCAACAGACATCAAGCAATGGCAATTTTTCAGATAATTTATCCTATAACCTTCAAATATATGTCAATCCTGTATAAAGAGCAGAGACCAAGTAAACTTAGAAGCAAGCAAACTTGCTAGGAAAGCCAACAAGAAACTTCAACCAGTCAAGACCTACTGTAAATGACTAGGCAGTATTGTGACCCACCGAACAATTTTTTTTTTTTTGAAAGTAATGTAATTTTTATTGCCCTCAAAAAATAGAGTTGCCCAAGTATACAGGAAGTATACAACTGGGGACCATACGATTAATCACACAAATTACATGAATTTATCGAAACAATAACAGACCACAAGGACTGACAATGCAAATCCGAGATCCAACTCATCAAAAAAAATAAATTGCAAAACTGACATTCAATCCAACAAAATCTGAACTCAACTAAACACAACTCATAAAGCAAATCTATATAAGACTGCCCTTAAACAACAAAATTACAATATTTTCAATATGGCTGTGAACCTAAAGAAAGTCAGAAACTATCTTATTTTTTTAAAAAAATTGGGACTGTTCATAAATATAAATTCCATATATGTCAGGCGTTTTAATCTGACATGTTTTATACTACTAACTCTTTAGGATTGCTCAAATAATGACCTTTATTTCTGCAAAAGAAAAACATCCCAACTGGTTACCAACATAGACATGGTATTATGATTAACTGATTCAATTCAGTCATTTGATGAAGCCAACAAAGATTGTTTCAGAAATAAAGAAGGCACAAACACATTATTAATCCTAGGCAACCTGAACATGGAACAACATGGGCAAAATCTAGGCAAGGTAGTTTCGGTCAAGTCTTTAAGTTAGAATCAAGCAAGACAGTTAATCAACATTAGCCATCAACGAGGCCAATGAGCTCTAATTCAAATGGCACTTGCTTCCCCCATACAAATAAATGGAAGGCCACCAAGTTGTGGGTTTAAAAGTTAAAACCCCATTAGGAGCATTGAAGCTTACCAACCTAAAAACATTAATCATTAAATAGAGAAGCTCTCTGGGTTTTACAAAATCATTTTGGACTTTTATCTTTATTTTTAGTATGTCATATAATCCAATTAACCATCCAGCCAATTGGATGGTAAAACCATTACACCTGTGATTAAATGTTATCAAGGATCAACGTGGCAGAGAGTTATAAACCATCACAAAGTAATCCTTTAATAGTTCAATTTTGTTTTCTATGGGGAATTTAGTGAAGTGGGAAGTGGTGAGGAACAACCAAAAACTGGAGAGCCAGTCATATAGACTTCCAAAGAAATTAAGGGGTTTACTCATCAATTAAGGCCACAAAACAAAAGAATTCAGGGCATACCAAAGAGCTACCCATAACGACCATGCATGTCCTACATATATAGCAAGTGATTTCCAAGTTATAAGAAGCTGAGTTCCAAATTCCACACCTTGACAAAAAAGGAATATTAATCTCTCCAAACAGAACCCACATAAACCCCATTAGGACATAGTTTTTACATCGGTAAGATCAGTAAACAAGCCAAACAAACTGATTGGGTATAAACAATCCCACAAAGCCAAAGAAGAAACCAAGTATCTAAACTTAACATGAAGAGCTAAAAATGCTCCATCACAACAGAAACCACAATCAATAATATTATATATTAAAAAAAATATATATATCAAATACTGGGGAACCTCACAGAGTCACAGTAGTACTCTTGGACTTGGATTGAATGGCTCCTCCACATACAGTACCAAATTGGCATACTCCATTCCCGCCAACACCAACCCTACATTCTGTTTTCGCAACTCTCTCTCTCTATCTCGCTCTCTGCTCTGGTGTATTGTAATTGAAGTAAAACTAAATAAAATTAAAATTTGTATTAAAAAAAAAAAGTGTCACGTAAGAGTAAATGTAAAAAGTGAGGGGTAAAATGGAGAGTAAGAAAAATTAAATAAATGTTGCGCTAATTTCTTGAATTGCTTATGGTTTGGGTTGTGAATGATGAATAAAAATCCCTTTGTTTTGTTCACTCCCACTCAAAGTCGGATAGATTTGCATTCAATACAAACAAATGTTATACATCCAAACGTAACAAATTAAAATGGTAAAATTATCATCTTGATTACTTCATGAACTATAAGTACAAAGAATTAAAAAATCATATACAAAAAGAATCATCATCAACATGTAGATCATCATCAATGACGGTGATAGCACTTGGATTTCTTGGAAAGATTAATCTCTGGCTCAGGCTTAGGGATGTCTCTCAAATCCACCAATTGAATCTTTCTTTTGGCCTTTTGAACTTGTTGGTATCCAAGTTGTAGCTTTCTTTTTGATGCTTCAAGTTTCAACTCCAATGACTTCCTCTTCTCCTCTTCCTCCTTTTGCGCTTTCCTTTGCCGCCATGCAGCCAAATTAATCTTGACCACAATCCTCTCTTTCTTTTCACCATTCTCGGCAGCAGAAGACAACGTTGAGATCGCTTCCTTCTTGTTACCATCATCTTGCTGCTTTGAAGGAAACCCAGAAGCAGAAGCAGAAGCAGAAGCAGAAGAGAGAGACTTCTTCAAACCCATACGAGGGTTAGGATCTAAACCCATAGCCACACGAGTTCTTGCATCTAAACCCAAAAGCATAGCCATAGCCATGACTACCGAAATCTTCAGGAGAGAGTATTTTTGCGTACTGAAATCTTCAAGAGAAAGTATTTTTGCGTTTAGGTTTTTTCTTGCCAAAGTGGGATAGATATATATATACAAAAATTTACTACATCACTCTCCGACTCCCGCACGGAGACGGAGAAACTCTCACTCTCTGTTTTGTTATCACCGACTCAGAGGAATACTTTCATCCCACGCAACCCCAACTAGCCGTTACTATTTCAAATATTATGCATTACAAGAATTAATAATAGTTTTATACTTTTCAATGACATGATAGTAATGTACGTACGGTGTACCTGCTCGCTGCAAGGGCAATACAGATTTGAATGAATTGACTAAAAAGAGAGAAATTTCCAATTGAATAATCATCTTGAAATGGGCCGTGGATCTTTCTTCTTCTTTTTCTTGAAATGTTTAGAGGCAGTGGCGGCGCCACTCAGAGGTCAGGGTGTTCCTGGGAACACCCTGACTTCAAAAAAAAAAAAAAATTATATATAATAATTAAATTTTTTTTATTTGTTTACCCTTAAAAAAAAATAGGAACACCCCCAAGCAATATCAGGAACACCCTCAAAATTTTTATGCCAAACAAATTTTGAACTAAAATCTAAAAAAAAAAAAAAAAAAAATTTGTAACAGAGAATCTGAAAAAAAAAAAAAAAAAAAAAAAAAAAAAAAAAAAGCCAAAATCATCAGTTTTTGTCGTCACAGCCACTCACCACCACATCGCCGGTCACTTCCATGTCTCCGGCCACTTCCATTTGGTCAACCGCAGTCTCCCCACCTGCTTCAGCTTCTTCTTCCTTGCTGTTTCTTCTCCGTTCTCTGTTTTTCTTCGACTTTTCCGCTTCTCTGCTCTTTGTTATTTCTAGTTTTGAACGCTAATTGCCGTATGTTCTTTGTACATTAGAGTCCTACTCCCCACGTGAATACTGAAGCCATTGAATGAGTCAACAGTTTTCAAAATTTTCAACCTTATCTCCAACCACCCACGTGTTTGGCTATAACTTTTGCACATTAATTTTTATTTCTCTTGTCTTTTCATTATTGCATTTAGTAAGTACATTTACCTTTTTTTTTTTTTTGAAATAAAAAGGTTGTAAGTACATATACTTGATAATATTATTAAACTACAACCCTTTTAAAAAAAAATTTATACTACAACCATAATTATTAATATATTTAAGGGAATTATTACGTCAGACTTTAAAATCATTTTATATTTTTAAGAGAATATATAAAATTTTTAAGAAAATATATATATTTAGTAGTAATTTTAAAACAGTACACCGATATTAATTGGTATCAAAATATTTCGTTTCTCTAACTAAACCAAAACGGCCTCCGGTATGGTATCGGAGAGGCACGGGTGTGTGCACACATGAGGTGTGTGCTAGTGTGTGCTAATGCACAGTGGGGTGTGTGCTAAACTGCTAGTAGTTAGTAAAAAAAATTAACGAAGCAACTAAACATCAATAATTAATAATTTAATTAACTAATACATTATAAAAAACAAAAAAATTAAATTATATTAGGCTAAACATCAATTAATAATTTAATAATTAATGAAACAACAATACAACAAATTATAGTTTATAAAAGAAAAACAAATTTATGAAACAACTAAACAACAATAATTAATAATTTTATTAATATTTCAAATGAACTTATAGTTTATTCTATAGGTACCTTTGTTCATTTCATTTCTTTTTATTTTTATTTTTTTCCTTTTGAGATTTTTTGGTGTACAGAATGCAAATTTGTTTTGGTTTTAAGAACATTTTTTTTTTTAAAGCACAAACTTCATGCGGGCCAAACCTTGAATTTCGGTTGATATTTACCAAAACGTCCTAAAACAGACTGAAATTACCCAAAATTTTTTCAATGTGGAATAGGAACACCCTGGACAAAATTCCTGGAGTCGCCACTGTTTAGAGGCAACTTTCAACGCCTTAGTCCAAGCCTGTAATGAATAGCGTAAAATAAAATAAGAAAAATGCTTTTTGTTTTTGTTTTTAATAAAATGATGAACCAAAATAAATTGCACTCAATAGAGACAAAGTTTTCCTACAAAATCTTTTATTTTTTTCTCTCAAAAGGGCTTATTAATTTCAGGTTAATTATCTCAAAATTTCAGATTAAAAAATATAGAAATAAAGAAAACAAAATAATAGAAATTCTCTAATAGGAATAGAAATACCTTTGTGGTGTGTGGGAAACAAGTAAAAGTGGGCTTCAGAGGAGTTGGGGAGAACTCAGATGCCTTGGTTTTGTTCTTGTGCATGTGCTTCATCTTCAAAACATTAAGATTAAGATTGATGTTGAGCTTCTTCTTGATGTTGGAAGTGACTTTCTTCAACTTGGTTTTGTTGCTCAACACCATAGCACCACCACCAAATGAGATCTTTCTATTTTTGGGTGTCATGAAATCCAAATCTTCAAAATCAGAATCCAAGTCCATGGCACTGTAAGCCCGAGGGACCAAAGGGGACCATATTGAGCTCTGCGTGTAGTCGAAGTCGAAAGCCGATGACTTGTCAGGGAATTTGCAGAGAAGCTCTTTTGACACTAATGGTTCTAAGTAGTACACCACTTTTGTAGTGCCCATAACAGACCTCTCTGTCTCTTCTTCTTCTTCTACTTTGGACATAGCCATATCTAAGAGAGATCTTGTTCTGAATCTTCTATATAAGATACTCTCTACATAGAATGTTGTGATATTTTTTGCCTTTTTTTTGCTTACTGTTTCCTTTGTGGGATTTGGACCGTTTGGGACTTGTGTTTAAAGCAAACGTGAGGGAAGAAAGAACAACAGGATGTTTTGGAAAGTTACCGTTACATTTTCAATTTTAAATGAGATGTGCCTGCTTTGTCCCTTGTTTCTTAACCTTTTTCTCGATTTTGCCCTCCATTTTTGCTTTTTTATCATTTTGGTCCATGGAGTGAGTGATATAGGTGTCATGTCACGTGTACCATACCCACAATAGTTTAGAACAGTGAATAACCTAACAAAAAGTGACCATAGGAGAATCTTAGGAACATGTAGTCAATTTTTGCTACAACCAATAAAATAAAAAATAAAGTATTTACAATGATTTGCTGCTTGTGAATTTATATTACATAATAATACTTGAAATATGTGATGAAATCATAAAAGTGTTCATCTCTTTATATATTAACTAGTACTCAAAAAAAAAAAAAAAAAAAAAACACTAGCACTTTCCATAAAAAAATACAAATACTAGCACTCAAAGTAAATATTTCTTTTTAGAAGAACTAAAAGTGGAGATTGATCAAGAAAGCTACTTACAGCTTGAGGCTAGATCAAGCATCCTGATATTCAAATCCAAATTGTCTTATTTTCTTTAGATTTGAATATTGTGGGTCTTAAAAATTTAGAGCCCTAATTTGGAATTTGGATGAATGGTGAGTCCAAGCTTAATGGCTCAGAACATAGTAGACCTACTACCAAGAAGATCATACCTCAATGACCACCCCTAGCCATGGAGGTCGACTAAGTAGGCCTCTTTTACTGTATGTTTGTAGTCATCGCATTTTTGTATGTATTATTTCACTCACCATCAATCTTATTTAATGCTACTTGATATGTGATTAGTTCTCGAACTCATAATGCAAAAAGGTTGATAGAGGATGTTGTCCTTCACTCACTCCTATTTGGAGTCTCTATGAGGCATAGGGTGACTAACTTGAGCCCTATATTCAAGAGATAGTAAAATTCCAATTTTACCTCAACAGAGGTCTTACAAATATCCAATCACAGTTGTAGGAAAATATATGAAATCATAAGCTTATAGTCAAAGTTTCAATAATTTGTTAAAATTTAAGAGTTTTCAAAATGACATTAGGCCTAACCGATAATAATAAGAAGGCCATGTGACCACGTGAATTGATATATTAATAATATAATTGATCACATGACCTGATATATCCATAAGGTGACTTGATTTGATATATCAATGTGATGTTGGGTGGAGATACTCACACTAAATGACAAAATTTGAAAAGTTAAATCAATTTCTTCTAATTTATTTATATCATTCACACTAAACAACAAAAGCTTGAAAAGTTGAATTCAACATTTAGTTTTCTTCTCATTTATTTGATAGCATTCACATCGAGTGGACAAAAAAAAAAAAAAAATTATAAAAAAAAAACTTAATAAAAAGAAGACAAAGAAACATAGTTGAAATTTCGGTTCGGTACTGATCTACCTACTAGAATGGCCTATTTTCACCAATAAGTCTGATATTTAGAATGATACTATTTGAATGTGTTTTTGTATTGGTGGACTGACTGGTAGGATAATTACTAATTGTATTGGATGATTCAATACTTTTATTAACTTCCTTGATCAGACCTTCATGGCTGATTATAATTTATGGGTTTGATCTATGTTATTTGTTTGCTTATGGGTTTGGTAATTACAAATGGCAATGGCTTTGTCTTTTTCGCCAACGACTCTATTTTTAAGAATCATCTGGTGGTTTTAAGTGACGGTGCAAATGGTAGTTTGAGTGGTTTGTGTGACGATAGTGTCTGTGTCTTTTTGGCTGAAATGGGTAGAGAAATTATAGTACATTCCTATCAACTAGTGGGGGGGGGGGGGGGGGGGGAGGTGTTCATTTCACAATTATGATTTGATTTCCTGAATTTAACAGTGTACAGAAAGAATGTGGCACTCGTTACATCTTTAGCTTTGTAATATTTAATCAAAGCCATGAAATAAATCCATTTCAAATGGAGATGAACCTAATACAAAAGTTACAGTTTAAACTTAAAGCCCTATCTCAAACAAATTAAATACATGAAAAAAGGCATGCAATATGCATATCTAACTGAAAAGGAAAGGCATATATTACAACCACTATCATGCAAATTTCAAACCTTGGCCCAAATATGTTTGGTGCCTCCTATTTCATACATTATTTGTCTATCAAAGTTATACACATAGCGAGTGAATTTCACTCCATATACAAGTAAAAGCAATGTGTAGAATACCTAATATCTTTCAATCCTTCTTCAGCACCAAAAAGTGCTTCCTGATTGTCCTGTTTAGCAGAAAAGGCAGAAATGCTATCAAAAGCAAAGTCCAAGTCCTCTCCCATGTCCGTGTCTATGGATCCTAGTTTCTGAGTTGCCATATTTCATCCAGAATAATTGTCATTTTGAGAGAGATCATCTTTAGGCCTTTAGAAGGCACGGGGCATTAGGGGGGGATCTAGGACTAGTTTGATGATGTCCTCACCCAGGGCTGGCCCTGGGCCTAGGCCACTTAGGCCACCACCTAGGGCCCCTTACTAGAGGAAGGCCCCAAATTTTTTTTTGGGGGGGGGGGGGGGGTTGGAAATTGATATATATATATTTTTTAAAAAATTTGGAGATATAGAAAAAAAAAAGTTTATATTTTTCCTTTACTTTTAAGAAGTCTTAAAGAATTGAGTAATGCTAGAGATAATACAACTTTAAATACATGAGTCTTACAAATAGAGTAATACTACAGTTACAAACTATTTTACAACATTTTTACAAATTGTTGTTATAGCCAACTTTTTACCGGTTCTCATCTAGACCCACCAATAGCATCACTTTTTTATATATCTATAATCATTTATCACATCATCAGTTTGTAAAAGTTTTTGTAAAAGAATTTGTATCTCTAGCATTTTCCCTTACAAATATATGTTTCACTAATCACAAGAAATAATTTAGATAAGAAAATATTAGAAATATTATTAATTTTACTTGAAAACTTTACAAATTGATATGACAATTAATATGATACGTGGACATAAATGCATTTTTGAACTATTTTTTGTGATTAATGATACATCTTTGTAAGCCTCATGTTATAAAATTTATAATATTTCTAACATCATTAATTCAAATGCTTGTTTATTATCTTCTTGAGGTGTCATTAATCGCATTCATTTTTACATCGTTTGAAAGTTTTTTTTAGTAAAATTTGTTATAGCTTTAGCATTTCCCCCCAAAAAAAAGCATATTACAAAATGAAAGGAATAGATTTTTGTTATATAAAAAAAATGATATTAAATACTAGTTAAATATTATTTAAGTGATAACAAAAAGGCCTCATTTAATTATATCGCTTTAGGCCTCCAAATTTGTTGGGTCGCCTCTGTCCTTACCAGAAGAAATTTGATGCTCACTTGCTCTGAACCCCCAACAGCAAGAATGCCAAATGGCTTTAGCAATGGGGCAATTGAAGAATATGTGGCTGCTTGATTCTGAATCTTGACATCATAGAGGGCATGCAAGGTTCATAGAGTCGATCCTCATGAATATGTTTTCTTTGGTTGGAAGAGTGTTAGCTCCAATTCTCCAAAGAATCATTCTTAATCTTTCTGGAACTTTGATCTTCCATAGCCTCTTCCAATGGACTACAACTAAAGGTAGGGAGCTGTCTTGTTCCGCTGCTCACTTGCCTTAGAATTAGATACCCATATGTGCTTGTCTAGTTTGAATCTTGTAGGCAAGAGGAGGGAGAGGCCGGTTCATCATCAAAACAGTTATGGAAGTTGGTTTAGTTTGGTTATGACACTAAATAGACATCTGCATTTTAGTTCAAAATAAGCAAAATAAGAATCGAACTTTAAAATATTGATTGGAAGCCCAACTTCCTCAAACATAAACAAAGAAACATTAAGATTAAATGTAATTAGTAGAATTTTTTTTTTTGGGGGGGGGGGGGGGGGGGTGGGTGTGGTGTGGGGGGGAGTCAATAAAATTTTTTTATTCAACAAAATAGAACACAAATCCAGCAGACAAAACAGTAGTAACTCTACTAAAGACAGCATAAGACATAGCAACTTTAGCTGCTATAGACAGGTACAAGACAAAGAACATAAACCCCGTCTCCACACCAAAGGTGACGGTATATACTGGGGTTAAAATGAATCCCCTGACTTGGCCCAAAAAAAAAAAAATTATATATAAATTTTTTTTTGGAAACCTTAAAATAAAATTTGATCACCCTGACTCTAATTATTTTAAAACCTAGCTTAAATAAACTTGAATATGATAATCTTAGTGCTACTTTCATAATAAAAGTTAAGGGGTAAGTTGTAACTGGTTTTTATCTGGACCCATAACTATCATCACTTTTTTTACTTACCTTTAATATCTTACCACCTAGATTTTGTTGTAAAATTTTTGTGAAAGTGTTTTGTTAGTAACACTACTCTTAAAAATATTTGATTTTATAAGAAAAAAAAATGTTTCCAAATTTTCGCTTATTCGTTAAAAAAAATAATAATAAAATAAAAACTCTTTGGGACTTCGGTATTAGAAGTGGAACGAAGTTGTTTTTCACTGCACTTTTCTTCTTTATTAGCAAAATATTATACCACCGATACAACCAACAAATTTATATCTACATTTGTGATTTTTTTCTCATTCTTTGTATTTCTCTTTCTCCCTTTTATGTTTTTCTTGATAAGATAAGTCTCTGATTCCAAAAGAATGACCGTCATGTATTAAAAAGCCATACTAGGTTCAAGACTCCCACTTGGGCTTATCAAAAAAAGAAAAAAAACTCCCACTAGGGGCAAAATCTACTTGTAAATTTGTAAAGCATTCCAAATAGTCCGGGCCACTGGATAAGGAGTTCGGTTCGGTCAAGTTTGGACAGAATAGAAGGAGTGGGTTTTCAATTTGTTCACCCCAAAGCCGACAGTAAAAGTGAGGACCCCTAAGTAAATCGGTTAAAGTTGGGTTTATTCACTTCGGCAAGGAGCATCGGTTTGGGCTGGGCTTATCCTGCGGGCCAAAATGATAAATTGGGTCTTAAATTAAACTCCCAAACATTTCAAAAGAATATATATATATATTTATATATATATAATAATAATAAAAAAAAAATGGCCCAATACAAAGTGAAACGAAGAATTTTCATTACCGTGGGGGCCTAAAAAGAAAAGAAATTTTTTAAATAACTAATGATAGGCCCATGCATTGCACAATTTTTTTTAAAACGTTTTTTGGGTAAATTAGTATTGTAATTATGGTGATGCATAGAAACTCATAAGTATTACTATTTTTTGAAACCAAAGTATTACTATTTAAAATATTAAGTAAAATTAACGGTTAAAGATTTAATTATAATCCTAGAAAAAAAGTTATTGCTTTTGCTTCCAATAGTTGCGAATTAATAGGCATTATCAATGAAACAATGAGTAAAATTTTATTTCTATTATTTGAGTTAATAATATTACATAAAAGGTCAACAAAAATTTCTTAATATTTTAACATTATTTATATACACACACGCTTTTTTTGAGAAAAAATTATATATCACTTAGAAAGATTATTATCTAAAATTTGAGACTATGCTATGATATATAAAATTTTAATATTACAATATTTATATCAATTTTTATGTGAACAAAAGAAAAAGACATGATAGTAAAATTTATTTAATAATGAGATAAAAATTCTAGGGAAAATGAAACATCTAAAAAAAATTGTTTTTCTTTAAATGTAGAGCATCAAATTTTACCATGTATGTCAATAGTGAGTTTCAATAAGAATATATAAAAAAAAAAAAATGTAACCATTTTTTAGGAGGTTGCATTTGCATAAAATGGAGATGAAACTTCTTATTTGAAACATGAAATGAAAATGTTGTATGATTTAATGACGAACATAAAAAATTATAAGTCAAATATTGTATACGAAAATGTTGACATAACTATTAGAAACTTTCATATACATAGTGAATTCCACAATCATTAGAAACTTTCATAACTATTAGATTACACATATACTACACAATTAAAGTACATTTTTTTACTCAAAAAAAAAAAAAAAAGAGTACATTTTCTACAAATATTTTTGTTAAACAAAATACTTTTTTTTTTTTTTGAGAATACTAAGGGCCCGTTTGGTACGAGTATTTAAATAACAGTTTTCAGTTTTTTTTTGGAAATACGTGTGGGTGAAAAAGTGTGTAAAAATGCATGTAATGTTGTTTAAAAATTGAAAACATGTGTTTAAAATAGTGTACCAAACATGGTTTAAGTATTTTTAACACATACACACAAGGAGGGGGAGAAGGTTTTTTTAAACAAAATACTTGAATAGCCTTTGGAAGGGGAATGAATAGAAAAATAAATAGGCAAATGAAAAATTAAGAATTAGTGGTTATAAATAAGAATAAAAATGTGAACTTAAATACCATACTAAAGAAAACCATTTATTTCATTCAAAACTTATAATTATATGCCACGTTTCTAGTATTATGGCAAACATATTGACATTTACATATGATTTTTTGTCATGTGGCATTGTTTGTCCATATCATACCAATTAAATATAGAAATTTGTCACATGTCATTGTAATATGCTTTGAAAATGAATAAGTGTCATTATAGGATGCATCCACCAGTTATGAAATCCAAATTTTATAATATATTATTGACAGATAGATGTGCTATATAATTAAAGTTGGGTTATAGTAGTTGTGGTTGCACTAAGTGACTCGACTAGCTACACTTTCGAAAAGAAACCTTAAAGTATCCATTAAATTTTTATCTCTTCCATCTCTTCACATTTACATAGTTTCAAACTTTTTTAGTCGCTCTTTGTTTTCTAAGGTTAGCCACGCTAACTCCTAGACCAGTGGAGCTTTTATGTTCTTCTCCACATACAAGTCTTAGTAGTAGTGAAGTCAATTTCGTACCATACCGGCCGATACGACTGGTATTTACTGTGCCGGTATTGAAACAAGGTTGTTTCGTGCTGAAAAAAATACCGGCCCATATCGGGTCATTTCGTCCATATCGAAGAAGATATTGGATTTTGGCCAGTAAATACATACTAGACTTGGGAAAAAAAAGTGTTTCTTTCTCACTCTCACCTTCCACCGACAACGATCTCTACATTCTCAACCTCAAGTCAGTGTCATGGACTAATTTTGGCTGTTGCTACTACATCTTCATCTTCTTCTCCTCTCTCTCTATCCGTCTAACTTTCTCTTTCCTCTCCCTTTTTCTCGATTTTTCAAAACTTTCAAACTGATATTTACTGCTTATTTTGCACGCCCAAGAAATAGATAGCAGATAGTTATTACTTTACATCTAGCATGTTTTGACTTTTTTTACCAAACTGATTAAATATTTAAAAGCCTTCTTATCACTTTTAATAAAATATTAATTTGATTGTTATTATTTTTTAATAAACGTATCTCTATTTTTTTATTAGTCTTGGACTAGAATTTCAGGTTAAGAATAGGGTCATTGATAATATAGAATTTCGATTAACCAACATTCGGGTGGCTTAGTTGGTAAGATACCGGGCCGGCAAGTCTCACTAGCTGTGTATTGGTGCTCCTTATATCCCATCTCCATTCCAAACGGTCCAAAAGAATAATAAGTGAGTTTCTCACAGACTGGGAGTATGGAGTCTCGCTCGGAAGCTGGTAGGGTGCTACTATGGTCACGTCCAGGTAGGGAAGTCACATTGGTCGCCCCCCTCTACCCATTTTTTTTTCACCTAAAAAAAAATTATGAGATTTAATCAATAAAATTTAATTAAATGAATATATATTTATTTTTAGCGGTAATTCTGTAATGGTACACCGGTATTGACCGATACCAAAATATTTCGTTTCCATGACCAAACCGAAACGGGCTCTGATATAAATTGACTCACTTGCTTAGTAGCCCTTAGTGGCTGACTGCTTAGTGAATTTTTTTTTCTTCTTATTTTTAAGCCATTTTTCTTTTTCTTTCACGCTTTTTCAGTACCATAGACTATCCATGGAAGCACTAGAAGGCCTAGGGAACAAGTTTAACCTTTCAAACAATGCGGAGAATGGTGTGAAATGTTTTAAGGAATCAATTTCCCCTTGTCTCCTACTAGTTGCTAAATTTGTGACCAAGGGGCCAGGTGGCAAACATTAAATAAGTGGCTACTTTTCGTCCCCTCTAGATAACACAAAAAAAGATTTTGAGATCAAAGACATGGGAGAAAATAAATTGTTCTTTGATTTTGAGGAAGAGTATGATCTTGTGCGAGTTTTGAAATATGAGCCATGGTTGTACAATAAACATCTAGTTATTCTCGAGAGGGTGGTAGAGAATGTTTGTATCTCTGCTCTTCCCTTCCAATTCTCTTCCTTTTGGGTACAACTTCATGATCTCCCAATCCATTTTCTGACTCGGGAGATTCGTGACTTAATAGGAAATTCGCTAGGAACGCTCCTCCATAGGACGGAATCCAAAGAGGAGAGTGGCAAAGGTAACTACTTACCAGTGAGAGTTCGAATTGACATCTCTAAACCTCTTAGTCAAGTTTGGAAAATATGGTCAAATGGTAAGAGCATTCTCATTGGTAATTATAAATGGTATATGTAGGGAAAATTTAGCATAAAGGCACAAAAAGAGTTCAATAGCCGGACTTGTAAAATCTTACAATTGCAATTTTTACATTTTAGTAAAAATTATAATATATTTAATTGATAAAGTGGAAGAGAGATGGGGAGAAGAAAGAGAGAGAGTTGTGTTGGAATATATTATATTATTTTAGTGGGTAATATATATTATTTTAATGAGTAGAATAGGAAAATAAAAATTGGGATACTGGTTGTGTTGTAAAATAGTATGGTATAATTGATAAAGTAGCTTCTTAAGATGATAAAATATAGTAGAATAAAAGTTGCGGATGCGAATGCTCTAAGGTCATTGGATGAGTTGCCTTGAAGTATGAATGATTACCCAATTTTTGCTACTGGTTTCAGAATGTAGCTTACGATGATCGAGACTCTGAATGTTGGCTAAGGAGCAAGGGAACTTTGAGAAAAGAAGACCGGAAATATGGGGAATGGCTATGAGTCAAGGTCGAATTTTCAAACAAGAAAACTTCTGTCCTTGTATTCGAGGCTAAACCTACTAGCTTGGGATTATCTGCAAAAGCCCATGCAAGTGCCACCCCCAGCAAGTCGGGCCTCCTATGCTGATTTAGAAATAGTGTGAGAACTCCAAAACTAAACTTCTAGTAACGTCGACTACAGTAAGCTCATCGACAGAGTCATTCCTCCTTAGGATGTGGATTCTAGTTTCCTTTATGAGACAGTCTAGCGTAGCTTGTCCAATGAGGGCCACCTTCCCCTCATAGCCCAAAAAAAAAGAAAAAAAAAAAAAAACGAAAAAACAAAAACCCTCCCAAACATGGGTTGCCTTTGGATGCAAAGCCCAAGGAAACCACCAACTATCTGTCTAGAGGTCCTAAAGCTATTGGGTTAGGTATATTCTGGGTACAACACAAAGCATTCAGGAAGTTGTTATAATAGACTTGAGGCCTAAAGATGCACATAAAAGATGGCATGAAATTAAAATAGCAAGAAAAATGATCTATGATGCATTAAATTTCTAATTCTTCTGTTAATTACTTTAAGACTCAACTCTCCTTTTTCATTCTTTACTTCTTTATACAGTCTATTGTCTGGCATTAATTCTGGATGCTTGGGATTTTCCAATTCATGAGTTTATGGTGCAAAGCTACTGGCAGAGCTTATAACACTACAAGTAAGAAAAAGGTGTGTAGCAAGCAAATAATTAAATTGAGACAAGTGTCTTGCTGTCAAGTAAACATAGGTTTTGTCTTCTATATTGGGTGCTTCTATTAAATTGTGACCATCATTTTCTTTCTTTTCCTTCTATGTACCACTACAATTAAGAGTCTTGTTCTTGTAATGATATAATTATAGTGATAAAATATATTAGCTATTTTGTGTAAATAAGATAGGGAACTGAGATGTGGGTACCCCACTTATTTTGCAATTAATTTTTTTTAATAATGAAATATTATTTAGGAAAGGAAAATATACATGTGTTGAGTTTAAAATTACCCCCCTTTCTCTTGTTCATTTTTTATACCATCGCTTCTTGGTAGTGTGTGCTTTAAAAGTTTAATAAGAAGCATGATACTGACCGTATGCTGAAGGCATTGGACTACAAATTTCCAAAAAGGCCAGAAACTGGGCGGTGGAGATGGGCAGTGGCCCTTCCATAAGGTACAAAGTTTTGCATTTGGCTTCTCATGCAGCCATTTTTGGATGTTAGTAATGACGAAGACAGTTTGGAGCTTGATGGAGATGGGCGGTGGCCCTTCCGTAGTTTTTTTTGAGTAACTCATCCTTGATATGTTTGATCCAGGAAAGTGACTTTTTACCCCTTCTGTCTTTTTCTTTTTGGTTGGGGAAGGGGGGTTTGGTTCACAAGATGTAGATCTTTCATCAGGGTCATTATGCTTCTTATAATCTTGTTATTTCTTTTCATTTTCAAATGACAGTTTGGGAGGTTCGCCGCGGTAGTGTCATGGCCTTGAGGGAATTTTTAACTCATCAAGGTGCTTCTGCTGGGGTGTTTATGCCTGACTTGAGCTGGGACGGTGCACTTTTTCTTGAACTAGAAGATAAAGGTATATCAAATACAATGGGGGAGTGAGAGAGAGATTGATTTGAATATGCAAGTTTCATCGGATGGGCTTCGGCCAGATCTGAAGAGGCCTAAGTTTGAAGATGTCTCATCCTCAGCAATGGCCAATATTGTCTCTTCCAGTGAGGTTGGCAATTTTGATGTCTGCATGAAGGTTGATCATGGGTGGAACTTACCTTCTGGGCTGGGTAATGGCCAGTTGAATGCGACTTCTGTTAAGGTGGATCTGGAATCTTTTCTTGATGGTGTATGCTATTTATGTAAAGATGCTGCTGATACTGCAGAGATGAAGGGTTATGCTGAGGACAAGGTTTCCATTGGAAAAGCAGACATGCTGAAATATATTCCCGAAAATTGTGAGCTGATGAACTTGGTTAAACTGGCTAGGCATTCTTGGCTAAAAAACTGTGAATTTCTTCAAGAATGTGCAATTCGTCTATTGTGTGTGTTGTCTCTTGATCAGTACTATATATGTATACTTTTGCTTCGTTGGTGATTTGGTTTCCTCTTAATCTATATATTTCTGATACATGTTTGGGTACTCATATATTAGTAAATTCAAAATTTATTTTATTTATTTAATTTTTTGCAGATTTGCTCCTGTACGGGAGACCTGTGCACAAGCATTAGTTCATGAAAGCTTAAATATATTAGTAGGCAACAGCCCTTTTTTGTGATGAACCACCTCCACAGTTTCAAGTAGGCCACAGCAATTGCCTCCCTGCGAAGAGCCCACTCTAGATGAACTACCTCTAAAATAGTCAAGAATCTCCTATGATGGAAACAACAATGTCAACATCACATAGCGGCTTGGTTCCATTAGACAAATTAACAAAAATGTAGAATGTTGTGCATCCCAAACACCCGGAAATCATGCTGTATCAATTCATTTTAAATGGAATTTTTCTGCTGAAAAGGTCTCTAGTCAACAATCAGAGGCTTAGTGGTAGAACAAAAAATACTACTAATCACATCAAATTAATACATCCTGTAAAAGATATACAACTAATTTCTCATCCAAAATTTTAATCAACAGCAGAGAAAATCTATTTTCGCAGAAGTGGAATTTAGCAACAGAAATAGCAGCTCCATTCCCTTCTGGCTACATGCTCTAAATTCCGCACGAAATATTAGTACTTCAGCTAGATTGATGTTTCTCCCTTTCACTTGTTAAGTTCAACAAAAAAAAAAAAAAAGGGGAGTGGGAGGGTTGTGTATTAACTGTTAAACAAACAGGATCAAAGTGGTAACACCAAATTTCATATTTTGGCATGTGAATTTTTTATTGTAACATATCCAATCAAATAGGGACACCTGTAATTTAAATCAAACCATACTTATTCACTTAGAAGTCACAAAAGTCACAACATAGTATACCACATGAAAGTCATTAGAGAAGCTTATCAATGAATTAGAGTCTGAAAAATAGGAATTCCCGGAGTACTAGATACAGAAACATTCATTATGCGTCTAGGCTGTCTAGTGCAAATGCGAGCATATCTAAAGACCACTATTGCAAATCCTTGTGCTTATACTTTCGACCCCATAATAGAAAACAAGAAAAGAAACTAAAGTTCCAAGTACAATCTTATCCGATACAGATTCATTTCATGAAAGCACCAGAACCAATAAAATAAACTTACTGGAGAGACTGAATTGGGCAGGTAATTATCTAACAGAAAGAAAGGGAAAAGAACACAATGAAACACTGTATAAATTTGTAGTGTAAAACTGAAGGAACAAAAATCATTTAGCACAACAAGAGAACATCTGACTTTGCTTTGATGAATCTCCATTAACCAGGCTTACTCGATTCCCAGATAACTCAGCCTTATAAGAATCGGAATTAATGACTTTTCTGCTGATATTGTTGTAAATCTCCCGGATGACAACCTCAAATGCAGCTTCAACATTAGTGGAATCAAGTGCAGATGTCTCCATAAAGAACAGTCCTTCTGCTTCTGCTAGGCTTTTGCCGTCCTCTACACTTACAGCTCTAATATTCTCCAAATCACACTTGTTCCCAACCAGCATTCTTGCCATTGTGGTATCACAATGAGCTGCATTAATCCAATTAAAAGTTCACTTAGTTCACTTTAGAGTTGAACATACAAGAAACTATCTTCATATTACAAATCAAGGGCCACAAATGGAAGAAAAAAAACATATGATAAACATAAAAGATTGCAAAACAATGGCATCATAGAGAGAGAGAGAGAGAGAAGTGGCACGGCACAAATTCTAGAAGGGAAACAATTGAAACAATACAGAGTTTCGTTTGAAGTAAAATCTATAAATCCTGTGCTAAATTTGTTGTGGCCTTCCTTCAACTGAGATAGTATGTTAGGCCTAAATTCTAGTTGAAAATTTATATGCCTCAATGAAGCAAGGTTTAATAGAAAGTTAAACAAAAACCAAGGGATATGCATTTTAAAGTGACTAACATATCCAAGAGTAAGATCATCACACTTCACTAAGGAGAAAAGTTGGCTCATAACCCTCAAATTTCCACTTAGAAATAGGAATGCTCCTGAAACAAGATTTTCAACACAGTAAAGGAAAACTGGCCACAAATATATGCAGTCACCAAGACACCAACCTAATGTAACAAAACTAGATGCAACACCTTAAGTAATCTATCCAGCAGTAATGGAATTTTAGATTAACAGCTTTATTGTCTTGACATTCAATATGTTTGCATGATGAATATCCAGAAGCTCCAACTACAACCTAATAGCTAAAAGTTTTGTCACTTTAGTTTTTAATCTGTTTCCAGCTTTTTTCCACTTGCCTTGTTCATGTTCCAATACAGATTTGGCCAGAAAAACCATTAGTTTTGCAAGGATGCTTGTTTTGTATACAAAAGCCCAATATAGTGTTTTTGATAGCTGTGCTAACATTTTCATGAGCATTAATAAAACTACTGGTGAAAAACATTCTTCATGGTGTAGTAGAAGGCATGGACTCAAAGAAAACTAATGTAAGGGGAGTATAAAATAAGGGGGAAAAGCTAACCACCAGTGTTTTTCATCTTTGCTATTGGACCTTGTAAGTTTCTAATACAATGCAGCTTGCACCAGAAAAGAATACCAATATGAAAATTTGCTGCTTATAGAGTCATTTCCAGTAGAATTATGAAGATTTGTTTTAACAGAGAAACACATTGAAGATTCCTGATCTAAGCAATGTTAGTCATGAAAATAGAGACCAAAAAACAGATTTACATGGTTCGGCAGTCTGCCTACATTTACGGGAGCAAGCATATTTATTTGTGCCCAAGAATCCTAACTCGGTGCATTGAATTTCCCAACTACTTAAGGACACTAGTTAATTCAAAAGCTTAAACTTATGGATTTGGGCTCACTTATTCTTGTTAATTCCTCAACTCCTTTACTTTTTCTCCATGTGAGACCCAACAGATAAGTCAATCTTTCATTACACAATCTATAATCAGCCATTCATATGAAACCTATGATTTAGTGTTTTACTTAAGTACTAAGCAAGGCATCAATATCAAATCACCCATTTTCAATACCCAAAATGAATCATCAGCAGCAAAGCAAGCTCGTTATAAATCTTAATTCGATAAAAAAGCAGAGACCCAATAAAGATTTACACAAATCAAGAAAGAAAAACCATACTTGTGAGTTCATCGAGCCATCTTTTGACACTGTCAAAAGTGGTGGTACGAGTGATATCGTAGACAATGAGAGCACCCACAGCGCCTCTATAGTAAGCAGAAGTGACAGCCCTGAAACGCTCTTGCCCAGCAGTGTCCCAGATCTGGGCTTTCACCTCCTTCCCATCGATTTCCACAGCCTGGGTCTGGAACTCGACACCAATGGTGGCCTTGGAGTTAGTATCAAACTCGTTTCGAGCGAAGCGTGACAGCAAGTTGGACTTGCCAACAGCAGAGTCACCAATGAGAACTATCTTCAACAAGTACTCCTCACCGCCTGAAGAATGCTCATCCATTTGTAATGTAAAAATATCAATCAATGGATTCTCAAATGTTATCAGTATAAATTGTGTGTGCGTGACTATAAAAAGTCTTGGGTCTTTCTTTGCTTGCTTTTTTTTTTGGTTGTGGAGATGGGGAGTTGGGAAAGGAGAAATGCGTGTAAATGGTAAATGAGAAGTTTGTTTTGTTATGTAATGAGTTGGAGGAGTGGAGGAAAGGTAACCGACTAATCAATCAATCATAGACAGTGGAATTAATGCAGACAAACTGCGTAATTGCCGGGCAAAAATTAATGAGAAAGTCTATACATATAAAAATAAAAATGTTTGTTTTACGCGATTTTAGTTTATAATTTTTTTTTTGGATTTTACTAACGTGTGTTCTAAGACACATATTAACCGGATTTTTTTTTTTTTTTTTTTTTAAGTTTTAACTTATAGATTCTGCTACTGAGATAGCTATATATCATTGCATCAAAGTATAAATAAAGTTCATATCATCATACTGCAACAAAAATTTTTGTTAGTTAAACTAATTAGAACTCACTCGGTTCATAAAATTGAAGTGTGTATTGTGTTTATAGAGTGTGTGTGATAAATATTTTCAAAAAAAGTTTTGCATCGACTAACATGGTTGATTGTTAATAGTAGGTGCAAGACTGGCCCAAGGTATTGTGGGATATAAGGTGATAACTTTAAGTGAAGTCTATTTTTATACTTTGAATATTAATAGAATATTTATTTAACTTTTGTTTTTTTTTTTTTCCATTTAAAATCTATTTTTTTTTAAATACAAATTAAAACGAATTCATTGCATTACTCAATAACTATACAACTAAAATAAATACTATTTATTGAATGAAGTAACCAAATATTGAAAAATTATGATTGAAAAGTGATGTTTCTATATAGAATTTGAGTATCAATTTATTTACTAGTGTAAGATTAATGAGTACTTTTAACATTTATGTGTTAGAGATTAAATGATTGACCCATCCAATGGAAAAAAAATTTCTTCAACTAGTTTTTTTTTTAATAATAAAAAGCAACTACTCTTTATTTATTGGTGAATATTTAGGATTTAATTAATACTTCTATTAGTATAAGAATATCTTTATTGGTAAAAATTTAGGGGCCTTTTTCATTGGAGGCCTTAGGCAGTTGCCTATTTAACTCACTCATTGAGCCGGTAGTGAGTAGGTAAAACAGTGATATTAGTGGTGAGTTCAGATAAAAACTAATAAAAAATTACTAACTCAATTATTTTATATATATATATATAAATAAATGCTCTTTTATGTTTGTTTGAGACTGGAGTCTAGACTCTAGAACTTAATGCTGGTCCAAAGACACTTAATAGCATTCACACCTTATATAGTAAGGTTTGGATAAATTCCCCCCCCCCCAAAAAATAACAGATTAAAAGAAGTCATTTTTTATCTATTTGTTATAGAAAAATAGAAGTAATTCTTTTTATTTTTCCCTCCATCCGCCAATAGTAAATTATTTTATGATGACTCGAAATTAAGCTACTCAATTGAGAAACCGTTAAAAAAAAATAGGGACATTGGCCATCATTAATTTTGTTCTTGAGATACTCCATGCCTAGATGGATAATTGTGACACCCATAACCAATCGGCTGCCCACAACCATATCAATCACCACAAAAGCAACCTTGATGCCCATCAACGTCGGATACACTCGACACCACCTAAAACTCATGGCCAACACCTTCCCATGGTGTGTGTATGAGAGAGAGATGAATAAAAAAGTAACAGAAAATTTTTATAAAAAGCTACCACACTATGCATTTAAAAAAAAATTGAGCTTCCCTTTGGTAACGGCATTTTAATAATGAAAATTGTTATTTAAATATAACAATACGTATTTTTATATATATATATATATTTTTTTATATATATATTTTCATAAAACTTAAACAATATATTACTACAGATCTTTTATCAAAGAGGACCTGAAAACAAGAGTCAAATGGAGGAGCTTTTAAGGGTGATTTTGTATACAGTACTCTATTTAAATTTTTGAAAAGTCGAATACAAATGCACTAATAAGTGAGGAAATTCTTTCATATGAAAATAATGGATGATATGGTTTACACCTCAAAAGTTCATCATCGTAATGTGTGGTAGGGATTTTCTAAAGAATAGTGCTATGTAGGCGGCCGGGAAAAGACAACTTCAGTCTTGTCAGTCTCAAAACCTAGGAATGAAAATGAGAGCTAAGAGAATATACTCTGTCCGGATGCCAGTAAAAAATAAAAATATTTTAATATTCAGTTTATTTTTATTATTATTTATAGGTCCGATTATTTTTTTTGATAATATTCAAGAGTATAAGTTTTTAGTTTCAGTGAAATAAATTATATTTAAACTTACCCTTATTACCAAAAAAAAAAAAAAAAAACAGAACGTCACAACTGCTATTGTCTACTCTACTGTTTAATAGAATTCTTTTGTTTAGAATATTTTTTTTAGTTCAAAAATGTTTTTATATCTTTATATTTAAGTAGAGATAAGGATTAGGGTTATTTTCATGTAGATTTTTAAATTATTTTATCCACTTATAAATTAGATTCTTAAAAGAAAAAAAAAATAGAAATATTTTTTTTTGCCACAAAATAGGACCACTAAAAAAAAAATTTTATTGCATTTGCAAATCGCGTGTAATAAGGCTAGTAACTTTTTACTACATTAAATTTACATATTGATGTGTCACCAATCATAAAGAGATAATTTGAATATTTATTTATAAGGTTGTTAAGACCCACTAATCACTTTAATTGTCACATTAGTTTGTAAATTTTATGCAATAAAATTTGTAATACTTTTAGTGTTTTCCTTTTCTAAATTAGTTTAGAAGAAAATTTTTGTCTAAAAGATTTGACTTATTATGTGCATATATATATATATATATATATTATACAAGATAAAAAATTTCTACTCTAGTCTAATCTAAGTCTAATCTAATTTCTACTTCACAAATATTTATACTTGTATAATGACTATCACACCAAGATTACGAATATGTGCATATTTTAAGATGCTTGTTAGGAGCATTTGTCCAGTCATGTGCGGTATCTTATCTCACAGGCATTAGGAAGTTATCAGAATATATAATACGTGTATGGTGATCTGAGAAGTTAACTGTACGTGCTTTTATTCAATAGCTTTTAATTGCATTCATATGAGGGTTCATGAAGTTGGTTCGGTATGCACTTCTATTGAAAATGGATTCCATCAACAAAGCTGATTAGGTGGATCTGTCTTGTAACTCTCACTGTCTTCAATAATGAATCACCACAAACAAACTGTAAAACTTCTTTAGCCAATAAGGGCATTTGTTAACATGAGTCGATATGCTTTCAACAAGGTGGTATTTACTGAGTGCTGAAAAGTAATAAAAACAAACAAATAAATATATTTTTAATTGATTTATTTGTAACTGCATCTAAAAAAGTGATTGATTACAATAAAAAAAAACTCAACTTTTTTCACCGCCTTCGTACAGTTGTTAATCGGTTCTAGCATTACTCAAATATATTAGATTCCCCAATTATACTAGAAGACTATTTGTTATCTTGATAGATATCCATCCATTCCTTCCCTATGTTCTTAGATTTCCTCCTTGTGTTTGTAACTCGTATCAGAGTTTTATACCTACTTATCTAAAGAATAAAAATCTACTACTATCTTTTAGTGTTTGTAAGGTAAGCTTGTACTATATTTGCCCATATAAATACTTCATGTTTTACTAAGTCTTATATACGCTCCTCAAAAAAAAAAAAAAAAAAAAGTCTTATATATTGTTGAAAATTAATGTTGTGTGTTGTTTCATTTCTAATAAACTGTAACTAATGTTTACCCATCTCCAATAATTACTTAAATTTACCCAAAAGTAAGGACTTAAGGAGAACAACTTAGTAGTTGATGCTTGGAAGTTAAAGGTCGGCAAGCTCTGCACTAGAAACTTTGTACACGCCTCAAGTACTTCTTCCTAGACCTGTTAAATGGGTTAGATTGATTGGGTCCGGGTGTGAGATGAGTTGTAAAACTTATGAACCTTACGTGATCTTTTTAGGTTGGATCAAACCCGTAATTTTGTTTTTTTCATATGCAAACAATAATAATATAAAATAAAAATGAAACATAATAATATTATGTTTTTCTTTTTCCAAATATAAAAATGCTAAAAAAATAAAATTTATAAACATAAATTCTTAAGTTTACACCATCCAAAATTCATTAGATTGCCTTCAAGCATCAACCTTGTTAAGAAAAAAAATCTGCAGTGTCTATTAGAAGAAAAGAACTAAGAAAAGAAAGGAAGTAGAGAATATATGCAGTGAAAGTGTGAAACATGTTTACAAAGAGTTAGAAAGCCAAAGCAAGCAAAAAAGCAGCAAATAAATTCCATTTGAAAAAAAAAAAGGGTTAAACTTGTGTGACCCGTGGGGTAACCTACACATAATTTCAACGGATTAGCTTCGGGTCAACTCATTTTTTCACGGGCCAAAAATATCTCTATATATACCCATATTTTTTGACTTGACATCATTTCAACAGGTTGGCTATAGGTTGACCCTTTTTTACAGGTAAAAAATATCTTTATCTATACCCATATTTTTCCTTAGGGTTCAGATAGGTTATTGAGTCTGGGTCCAATTTTTCTAGGTCTATATTCCAAAGTGTTATTTTGGATAGTCTTATCCCCACTTTATTTATTTCAAACATTTTGTTTGAAGATTGATGCTTTTATGGTTTGTTTGGAAATAGAATTTTCTAATTCCTATGTGTGGTATTACAATTTCTATGTCTATGAATCCTTTGTTCAAGTTGAGCAATTTTCCATTTCTCTCGTAACAAAAGCTTGGGTTTGTCAATTTGATTCGGGGCCCCTCCTCTGAAGCTAAGCACTAGCTTTTCTAAGAGAAACCATATGTCATATGTGCAATAGAAGTTAATTTGAGATGAGTAGTTTTTGAAAGAGACTTAATAGGTGTTTAGACAAATTTTTTTTTTGGTTCATTGGGAGTTGGAATGAGCTAGTACACTATGAGATGGGGCTTGAATTGTAACTGGTTTGGGCCGGTCCTGATCTCAGCTTTGCCCTCTGCTCTGATTAGAGCTGGGCTCGGGCCCATGCCTTAATGTATCCCCCTCTCCTTTTGTGTAATAAACTTAATGATTATTCAGAAGAAAAAAAAAAAAAAAATCTACTCATTGACATTTGACACATTCAACGAGCTTCATTCAAACATAGAATGGATTATGTGCTTCATCAATCTTTTTGTTGATGTTACTTCTCTTGGCCAACTGTCCTTAACTTTTCAAAATTAATGTTTCATTTGTTTTGACAGAAAACATTTTTTGGAAAAAAAATTACATGTTTTATTGAAAATATTATTTGAACTTTTTTTCTTGTATTAGGTTGCAAGCCAGAGAAAAAGTTAGAAAACGTTTTCTATTGTGTTGGATTGTATGAGAAATCATTAATATTTCTTGTAACCCCAAATAAAAATATGAATAAACACTTTTATTTATGAAATTAGACTCTAGATATTTGGGAGTCTCAAATGGGAAATCACATCACAAATTCTGGAATTTATATGAAAAAGTGGGAAAGTGGTTGGTTTGAGCAAAATAGGTTATTTGGAAAAAGAAAAGAAAAAAAAGAACAATGGTTAATCAAATGATCTATCAATAATAGATCAATGGTCGGTTTGTAGAGAAAGAAAAAAGGAGTTAAGAGGGATTGAGATTTGGGGCAATATCGTGCACGTGCAATACCACTTTCAATGGTTGAGATTAAAAACACCTTTAATCTCAACCTTTGGAATATTTTTAGGTCAATCATACGAGTGCGTGTGTGTATATACATATTAGTTTGATATTGTTAGAATACTATTCAGATTGCCCACAATGGAGTCTTTCACGAGTATACCAAACATATTAAAATTGACTGCCACTTAATTTGTCATTATCTACACTTTGCCTTATTGTTGCAATAAGTTTCTTCCCAAGATCACCTTGCAGACATGTTCACTAAGCCTCCTCCACTAGGGCGCTTTCGTGCTTTGACTCCTATACTCAAGTTGACATCATTTCACCAATATGAGTTTGGAGGGCTGTTAGAATACTTAGGTCCATAGTTGTAAGTTACTTGTACAACACACCTTATCTATCGATATATAAGACGTACTCTTGTACTTTTAACTGATATTATAATGTGGCCCCAAGTAAAAATTCTTAGCAACACCTACACCCCTGGTTGGTTAATGCTACCTTTTCATCTGCTTCATCACTCCACGACATCTCTTCATTGAATCTAGAAACGTAGTCTCGTAAACACTCAATCTTCTTTCTTGCTTATCAGTTTTGAGGTATATATGTAGTTGGTTTCATGTTTCTCCATCCCCCTATGGAGTGGCTGATAGACAATCTGCTCAACTTGGCAAATGAACCCACTATGCTTTGTTTCAACTTATTGCACACTATTATTGCCGACCCCTTCAATGTGGTTTGAAACATCCGGCACATTATCTCAACAAGCACCACTTGTAAATGGGTCTTTGGTTTCGTCAATGGCTTTTAATTGGGGCATCTTGAATTTAGGATATCCCAGATTCCCATGACTTTGGCATCGTGTTTGAGTTTTGTGTTTATTGATGATGTTGTGTTTGGTTGGCAAGAAAATTTAAGAAAAATTGAGAAAGCTACTACAAGTTTTTTTTCTTAATCTTTAAAACTAAAAAGAAAAAAAAAGTTCTTCGCTTTTTTTTTTTTCCAATTTAAATTAAATTTATTTGTTTTTTATTTTTTAATTAAAATGTTGATGTGGCATTTTTAAATGTCAATTTTGTTTGTATATTCAATAGAATTATGATCATGACTGGTGCCTCGTGGTTGGAGTACACTGCTACTATGAAATGGACCCTTTGGTCCAAATCACCTCTATGATTTGTCTCAGAATTGTACGTCTGAAATTCTTTGAAAAAACAGTAATCATAGTTAACTTTTCATCATGAAATTCTTTGTGCCACTCAAACAAAAAGATATGTATTAAGGCACTAATTATTTTTTAAGATTGAAAAATACAGATTTGGCAGAAGTCGATAAGTTTATCCTACTGGCTGCTAATCAATTAAAAATTTGTAAAACATTTGGTGGGGGAATTTTTTTGAGTTCCAATGACCAAATAGCTAATAAAAGGCACTAGTGGTGTTGTTTTGTGACGTTAGAGAGCTAATCAATTAATTGGAAATCTTTCAAATTTGTTAACTTTTTCTATCGTGAAATTCTTTGTGCTACTCAAACAAAAAGATATGTATTAACGCACTAATTATTTTTTAAGATTGAAAAATACAGATTTGGCAGATGTCGATAAGTTTATCCTACTAGCTGCCGCTAATCAATTAAAAATTTGTAATACATTTAGGGTTCGTTTGGATACAACTTATTTTTACTGAAACTGAAAACACTATAGCAAAATAATTTTTTAATGTGTGAATAGTGCCGTGAGACCCGTGAACAGTGCATTTTGTCTCCTACATAGTGAACTCATGTGATGTTACTATTCACGCACTGGGAAGAAAAAAAAAAAAAAAGCCAGAAAATGCAAACGTGTATCCAAACCCTCACTTAGTGGGGGAATTTTTTTGAGTTCCAATTACCAAATCGCTAATAAAAGGCACTAGTGGTGTTGTTTTGTGTCGTAGTGGTGCTGTTTTGTGACGTCAAATAGCTAATTAATTAATTAGAAATCTTTCAAATTTGTTAAAAGTTTTGTAACTCAATTACATTCAGTGTTCTCTCTCTATAGAGAACATAGGTTTGAATTTCCTTTTCCCGCTTTTAATAAGAAAAAAAAAGGATTTTTGATTTATTTTTTTAGATATGATAGGACAACTGTAGCATCCGCTATATAATGATTGCTCGTCATCTTATGCTAAGATATTAATTAATGGGTTTATTTTTTTTCTAGATAGGGTTTGAATCTAGCTCTCTTGTCCAATGACAAAAAACTTTTTGGTTGAGTTAACTGTAACTTGCAGGAATCTTTGAACTTTGATAACACTCTTGTTTTCTTACAGTCAGCTTTTTCCAAGCATAGTCTGACATATGCCTTTTACATAAACATTCAACGGTCATTATTAGGGGCTAGCTATAACTAAAAACCAAAGAGGGACGACCTTCTAGAAAAAATATCTTATTTTTTTTACTCACAAGTCACAAGGTGAGTCCAACATTCTCTAAAAGGAGTGTCTTTATGGTTACGCCCAATGGGTTGAGTCAAACATGGTCACCCCCGCCCCCCTTTCATTCAGCAACCAAAAAAAAAAAAAAAATGCCACAAGGTGGTAGTAACCAAGCAAGTCAAGAATGTCTGCTAGATGTTTTATCCTCACATGCATTCACTTACCAAGTCCACTTCTCAGCCTAATTAAAAAGACCTTATGAAATGAAACTTTACGTGAGCTTGCTACGTACAAAGGAGAAGTATGAATTTGAATTAAAAGAGAGCAAGGACTTACAATCTCTTAAGATAGATGAACTTGTAGGGTCTTTGCAAACCTATGAAAAATAAGAAAAATAAGAACATGGTCCTAAAAACTGTTAAAGAAGAAGACTCCTACTCATCCAATGATGATGACGTTGAGGAAAACCTAGTTCTGTTAGCAAAGAACTTAAAAAATTTTCTGAAGTTAAAGAAGAGTCAAGGGTGTTCTAAGGAACTAAAGGGTAAATAGTTTAGGAAAAAGTCCAGTGGGAGTTCTAGAGTTAAGAAAGACTACGTAAAAGACTGTGAAAGAGTTGTAATCTCAAGTTTTAAAGTGCTTTGAGTGCAATGTCAATAGACACATCCGTAAAAAAGTGACCAAATTATATCAAGTCCAAACGTAAAGCTATGAATGCTACTTTGAGTAACACTAAGAGTTCTAGTTCTGAGGACAATAGTGATAGAGAAGGAAACTTCATAGCTTCTACTGCTATAGCTGAAGTTGTTGGTGGGAATTATGGAGAAACCTCTGATGTAGATGATAAGGAAGACATATAGTTTAAGGCTAGTGAGGGATTGGAAGATGAATCCAAAGGTAAGAAGGATCTTCAAACGGCTTACAATGAGCTGATGAGGATTGTTCTTATTATGCTAAGGCAGCTAAGGTAGCCCTTAAGAAGTTAAATAAGTCTGAAACAGAGAACGCAGTTGTTGTGGATCAATTAAAAGTGGCGAGGAAGGGAATAAAGAAGCTAAAGACTGATCTTGCTAGTTCTGTTGATAAATTCATAAAAAACAAAAATTGTAATCATAGTTAAATTTTCACAATGAAATTCTCTATGCAACTCAAGGAAAAAAAAGTGTTTTGCTGCACTAATTACTTTTACAGATTGACAAGTACAGATTAGGCATAAGTTGATAAGTTTATCCTTGTGGCTTCTGCTAAAGCTAATAAATTTTTTTTAGCAAATTAGACTGCTAATTAGCCAATCATAAATCTTTGAATTTTTCAAGAGTGTTTCAGTTTGGTGGCATTTCTTGACTCTCTCTATCTGGAAAACCTAGGCTTGAATCCCCCTCCCCTACTTATTGCAAGAAGACTGTATCATAACGTTCAAAAAAGTCTTTATTATGAAGCAACTAAAAAAAAAAAAAAAAAAAAAAAAAAAAAAAAAAACCAAAGAGGGGCCATCTTCTGGAAGAAAATGTCTTATTATCTCCACTAACAAGGTGGTAGTGAGCAAATAAGTCAAGAAATGAATCCACTTGCCAAGTCCACTCCTCAGCCTATTAAAAAGGGCCTTATGAAATGAATCTTGGTGTGAGCTTGCTACAAAGGAGAAGTATGACTTTGAATTACAAAATTCTTCTCTTCCTAGCTCTATGCATTTGTAATTCTGAATCTGCAGATCCCTTGGGGCAGTTTTGCAATATTGGTAGTGGTAGCCAAATATCAGCTAATATTGATCGCTTATTAGCTGAATTGGTTTCCAAAACCCCCTCCTATGGTTTTATTGCTACTTCATATGGTAAAAACCCATATCAAGTTTTTGGCCTGGCTCAATGTAGAGGTGATGTGAGCAGTACAGACTGCTCAAGTTGCATCCAAGATGCAGCAAAGCAAATCCGCCAACGTTGTCCCTACCAAGCCGATGCAAGAATTTGGTATGACTATTGCTTTTTACGTTATAACACTAAAAACTTCACTGGAGAAATTGATACATCTAATGGTATATTATATGGGAATGTGGAAACTGTAACTGATCCTGATACTTTTAACAAAGAACTAGAAACTCTGTTTGATCAGATTAGAGCACAAGCTGTTGAGACTAGGAATGAAGGGCTTGGGAAAGGTAAGACCAAGTTGTCAACATTTGTGACACTCTATGCATTGGTGCAATGCACAAGAGACCTGGCTTTGGTAGATTGTGCGCAGTGTCTGGCTGTTGCTGCGGGAAATTTTGAAAAATTTTGCAAAGACCGTAAAGGATGCAGAGTTCTATATAGCAGTTGTTATGTCCGATATGAGCTCTATCCATTCTTCTTTCCTCTTATTTTCAAGCCAAACCATACTCTGGCTGATACTGTTATGGCCATACTGCCATAGTCCCTATGCCAAATCAGCCCTTGTTAAGGAAATAAGGATGTTGCAATAACTCCTTGAAAGTTCCATTTGAATAAGTATTGCCATTTGTGACATTTACATGTTTGAATTGAAGCCACGGGCACGAGGGCTTCATGTTAAGTGGCAGTTCCTTGTGTTTCTAACGTGCCAAGGTCTTTTGTTAAATATTTTTATGTTATAATTCCAAGTATTTGTGTTTACTTCTTTGTTTAAAAGTGACTGTATCTAAAAAGCCGATTAATTGCAATAAAAAACTCAACCGTACTTGCTGCCTCCATGCACTTGTTAATCGGTTCTAGTATTACTCAAATATATTAGATTCTCCAACTATACTAGAAGATTCTTTCTTATTTTGATAGACTTCTTTAGTCTTCTCCATCTTTTTTTTTGTATTTTGTCTTGATGCATCTTCTTTTCTTAGGAAAATACTTGGGTACTTTTAGACGCTTTATTTGTTTTAATGGAAAGTCTTGTATATAGATAGTTTTCTATGTTATTCAGTATTTGGTAACATTAGAAAAAATGAATCAAAGGAAAATTATCTTTGCTCAACATAAAAATATGACTTATTTTTTAAAGATTTTTTTTTAATTAAATTTTTTTGGGAAAACAACTTTATTTTACAGTAAACTAAATAAGAGAAGTTCGGAGATTATTTTTTAACTCATTTAAGATTGCTACCAAACATAGGAAAACGATATAGATTTATAGAAAATACTTTTTGGAAATTGACTCATTTTTTAGAAAACATTATCACTAAAACAAACATAGTGGGAGTATAGTGAAATAGTACTCTATCCTCTCCCATTCATGATAGACCACACCATAAATCTAATGACTGGACTCCACCATGAATATGAGAGAAGATAACATCATTCACCATGTTCTAAAAATACCTAAAAATGACTCATTTTCCTATACTAGAGAAGCCATTCATTTGGAAAGAGCTACAAATGCAATAATATTACTTCCTTCCATATGATCTTAAATTTCATCTTTGGGGGTTGTAACTGGTATTGGAGTCTCTTACCTACTTATCTAATGAATAAAAATCTACTACCATATTTTAGTGTTTGTAAAGTAAGTTTGTAAGTGTGAATTAGTCTACCTACTATCTTTTAGTGTTTGTAAGGTAAGCTTGTATTATATTTGTACATATAAATATTTCATTTTTTACTAAATCTTATATACTGTTGAATATTAATATTGCACGTTGTTTCATTTTTAATGTACTATACCTAATGTTTACCCATCCCAATAATTACTTGAATTTAGCCTAAAGTTAGGACTTAAGGAGAACAACTTAGTGCTTGATGGTTGGAAGTTGAAGGTCGGCAAGCTCTACAATAGAAACTTTGTGCACGCCTCAAGTACTTCTTCCTAGACCCAGTAAACGGGTTGGATCGATTGGGTTCAGGTGAGAGACCGGTTGTAAAACCTATGGCCCTTATGCGGTCTTTTTAGGGTGGGTCAAACCCATAATTTTCTTTTTCACATGCAAACAACAATAATATAAAATATAATGAAACATAATAATATTATATTTTTGATTTTCCAAAAACAAATAAGAGAACAAATGAGCAAGAATGCTAAAAAAATAAAAGTTAAACACATCAATTCTTCAGTTTACATAACTGAAGGTTCATTAAACAGCCTTTAAGCATCGATCTTGTTAAGAAAAAAAATTCTATAAGTGTCTGTAAGAAGAAAAGAACTAATAAAAAAAGGCAATAGAAAAAAGAAGTGGTAAAAGTGTGAAACATTTTTACAAAGAGTTAAAATCGAAAACAAGCAAAAAAGCGCAAAATAAATTCTGGGTAAACTTGTGTGACTCGTGGGTGACCTAACCTAACTCAGCATTTCAACGGGTTTAGCTTCAAGTCGATACATTTTTCACGGGGCAAAAATATCTCAATCCATACCTATATTTTCTTATTCGACTTCATTTCAGCAGGTTAGCTTCAAGTTGACCCGTTTTTTCCCAGTTTAAAAAAATATCTCTAGCCATATCCATATTTTTCCTTCGAGTTTAAATATGTTATTGAGTTCGGGTCCAATTTTGCTCCATCTATGTCCCGAAGTGTTATCCTAGATAGTCTTATCCCCACTTTATTTATTTATCTATTATTATTTTTTTTTTGAGAAACAAACAGGCACACAAGGGAGAGGGGAAGGAAATAAAACTCACTTTCTTTATTTCAAATGTTTTATTTGGAAGATTGATGCTATTATGGTTTTGAAAGTTCAATTAGTGTGTAAAACACTAGTGAATGTTTAGATCCCCAATTTCAAATTAACTAACACAAGCTTATATTCAAATAATATATGTGCGGAAAATGAAATATAAGCAATATCCAATTTGGAAAACTACTTTAACATTTAATTAATCACAAACACAATAGCAATTAATGGTTAATGAGTAAGGGAAGATTGATGCAAACATAAGGATAACACCGGCATGTATTATTGAAGAGGAATTTGAAGAACTCATCGAAAAACCTCTTCGCCACCCTCCAAGTAGTAAAATGATCCACTAAAGAATAAAGTTGGGATACACGAATAGCAATAGACCCTCCAAGCCTAATTTACCCAATGCACCTAAGTCCTCTAAGCTTCTTGCTCCAATAAGGTTAAGCCTAATCATGTCTTCTTTAGCTTTTTGGATCCCACAATAAGCTCCATATTGCATCCGCCATCCTTGGCATCTTTTAATGCTTCCCAAGCTCCAAAAACACGTAGTGTTTGGGTACAAATCTCCTCTCAAAGAGTATAACAATGGGAAAGGAATGAGAAGAGACTACAAAGATTTCTCTCTAAGAATGAGTAGCTCTCTCTCTAATAAGGTGGGTGTGTTGTAGAAACCTTTCTTAGGGTTTTTCTCTTAATAGGCTCTGTGCCATTTCTGTGGATAATGAGAGTATATATAGTATAGGTGATGGGAAAATAGGTCACACTCAAAAATCCTCAAACTAGTGTTTTTCACGGGTCACTGGCGAGTTGATTGAGTTGCGAAAATAGCTAGCACAACTGGCACATGACTCTTCAACTTCCATAGCTGGCACTTGAATCTTCAGCTTCTGGCATGTGCTCCTTAGTGACTGTTAGTTGTCTTGATCAAATCTCCACCACTTAATACTAAACCCATTACAAATAAATCTCACAAAAATACAAGGAAATAAATTTATGCAATTTCAACAATTTTTGTCATGGAATAAGCCAATACTAATGTTATGAAAAAAATCATAACTTAACAAGTTTGTTTGGAAATAGAATTTTCTAATTCCTATTTGGGGTATTACAATTTCTATGTACGTGAATCATTCATTCAAGTTGAGCAATTTTCCCTTTCTCTCATAGCAAAAGCTTGGGTGTATCAATTTGATTTCGGACCCCTCCTCTAAAGCTAAGAACGAGCTTTTCTAAGAGAAACCATATGTCATATGTGCAATGGAAGTTAATTTGAGATGAGTAGTTTTTGAAGGAGACTTAATAGGTGTTAGACAAATTTTCTTTTGTTCATAGGGAATTGGAATGAGCTAGAACACTACGAGATAGGGCTTGAATTGTACCTGGTTTAGGCCAGTCCATATCTTAATTTTGCCCTCTGCTCTAACTAGAGTTGGGCTCGAGCCCATGCCTTAATGTATCCCTTTCCTTTTGTGGAATAAACTTAATGATTATTCAAAAAAAAAAAAAAATCTACTCATAGCAAAAAGAATATAGGTTGACACATTTAATGATGAAAAATTCTTAGGTAATCTTAGAGTATGGTGAAATAGACCCTACCATGAGTGTGAGGGGAGGAAGCACTGTTTTTCGTGCTCTAGGAGTACCTAAGTATTACTCTTCAATAAGCTTCATTCAAACACAAAATGGATTATGTGCTTCATCAATCTTTTCATTGACTTTACTTGTTTTTGCCAACTATCCTTAACTTTTCAAAATTAATATTTCGTTTGTTCTTATAGAAAACGAACTTGTTTTCTTGTATTAGGTTGCATGCCGGAGAACAAGTTAGAAAACATTTTTTATTGTGTTGGATTGTATGAGAAAATCATTGATATTTCTTGTAATCCCAAATAACAATATGAATATTTTATTAACAAAAATAAACTCTAGATATTTGTGAGTCTCAAATGGGAAAACACATAACAAATTTTGGAATTGATACAAAAAAATGAAAAAGTGGTTGGTTTGAGCAAAATAGGTTATTTTTTTGGGGGGGGGGGGGGGAGGGGGGAGTCAATGGTCAATAAAATTATCAGTCAGTAATAGATCAATGTTTGGTTTGTGGAGAAAGAGAAAGGGGGCCAAGAGAGATTAAGAAAGGGTGCAATATTGTGCACATGCAAATCACTTTCAATGGTTGAGATTAAAAACACTTTTAATCTCAATCTTTAGAAGGATCTATATATATATATATATATAATATGGCTCCAAGTAAATATTCTTGGCTACACTCCTAGTTAATGCTACCTTTTCATTTGCTTCATCACTCCGTAGAATCTTTTCATTGAAACTAGAGACGTAGCCTAGTAAATACTCAAACGTCTTTCTTGGTTATCATTTTTGAGGTATATATGTAGTTGCTAGTTGGTTTCATGTGTCTCTATCCCCCTATGAAGTGATTGACAGACAATATGCTCAATTTGGCAAATGAACCCACCATGCTTTGTTTCCACCATATTATTGCTAACCCCTTCAATGTGATTTGGAACATCCAACACATGATCTCATCAAGCACCACTTGAAAGGTCTTCGGTTTCGTCAACGGCTTTTAATTGGGGCATCTTGAATGTAGGATATCCCATGACTTCTTATGTAAAGGGAAGCAAGTAATGTTTATAACACCAAGTTGTTTTACACAGTTTTGTATACATGTGAAAAAAAACCTTTAAGTCAAGAGACTTTAAGTCACTATTACAGTTGCTTTTTCATGTGTGTATGTGTGTGTGCACACGCAACCGGTGTAAACTTAGAAACATGAATTTAAATCATAATGTTAGTTGTTTTTTTGTGTGTGTAAAACTGAGTAAAATAATGACTGTGCAACAAGTTTAACCCTAAGGTTAATAGTAATGCGTCATAATAAAACTAGGCATTTGTTACCCTTAGGGCACATGGTTATGCCAATGATAGTGGTGGCCCTTTGCATAGAAACTTGAAAAAAGCTGAAAAAGGAGTACTTGTTTGATCTTGCCAATAATCTTTTGATATGGCCGGATCTAACAAAACAAAATGACAATATTGTCCTCCAAGTTTTTTTAACAAGACAAAAATGCTTTTTTGCAATTTCCCTCCATTTCCTATTTCATCTCCCACCAATACTTACTTTACCAATATTTACTTTTTCTTCTCCTCCACTTTACCAATATCATAGAAAAAACTAAAAGATGAGTTCAATGTTCAAAAGAAGAGTTCAATGAATGATCAAAGAATGTTTACAAGAATATAGTGTTCAAGAAATTATAAATAAGGTACTTATATTTCTTTTGTTCTTAATTTATTTTTCAAATATATTGAAATATGATGTTAATATTTATTTATCATTTTTGTTAAATTATTGTAGAATCAATGGATGAGAATTTTGTTGCAAGTGAGATTCATCAATTAGTTTCAATGAGTTGTTTTGACTTAAATGAATTGCCTCAAGAAGGTATACTATTTTATTTTATTTATAGTTTATATTTCACTTATAATTGAATATGGTGTTTATTTTTTTATTTTTATTTTTTACAACATAAAACAAATGAATGATATTGTAATTGCAAGTGAGATTTATCAAAGTGTTTCAAGGAATTGTGTTGACTTGAATGAGCTTTCAAATGATGGAGAAAATAATGACATTTGTGGGGAGGAATTAGTGATTTGGAATGAATATCCAATGGAAGAAATAGGAGTTATTGAAGAAAATGAAGATATTAATTCAATAGAAAATGAGTTTGAACTTTTTGTTGGTCAATGTTTTCTTAGTGAAGAAAAGGCTTTCATTTTCTATAAAAATTATGCAAATTGGTATGGTTTTACAATTCAAAAAGGTCGTTTTGTCACAAAAAATGGAGAAAATGTAAGACGTGATTTCTTTTGTCACTGAGAAGGTAGACAACAATTAAAAAGAGTAGATTCATCTAAGGAGCAACGAAATAGGATATCTACAAGATGTGGATGCAAAGCTCATCTAAGAATCTCATTGTGAAAGTCATTTGACATTTTTCCACGAGAATGGCATGTCACTAAATTTGTTATAGATCATAATCATGAATTGTTGTCCCCTTCGGAAGTGAGATTTCTTCTAGCCAATCGAGTTAACACTAAAGAAGATAAAGATCGCATTCTCTTATTGAAAAAGGGTGGACTTTCGGTTAGGCAAATAATATATGTCATGGAGCTTGAGAAAGGTGTGAAGCATGGAGATCTTCTATTTTTTAAAAGAGATATCCATACTCTTTATGTGAAAATGAGAAGGATGCATGCAATGAATGATGCTATGGGTCTCTTACAATTGTGCAAAGTTGCTAAGGAAAATAATTTTAAATTTCAATATGCATATACAACTGATGAAGAGAGTAGGTTGGAGCATATTTTTTGGGTGCCTACTCCTTGTTTTGATTGGTACCAAAAATATGGAGATGTTGTTTTTTTATACTACTTACAAAGTAAATGCATATGACATGCCTTTTGGTATTTTTTTTGGTATCAATAATCATGGAAAGACAATTCTCTTTGGTTGTACACTTTTTCGAAATGAAACAACTAGTAGTTTAATAGTATATATCCTACTATATTTTTCATGTGCTAATAACTTTGTATTTGATTAATAGACTTTTGCAAATTTAATGAAGTCACCTAAGGCAATTTTAACAGACCAAGATCCATGGATTATAGAGGCAATATTAAAAGAATTGCCATCCACAAAATATGTTTTTTGTATATGGCACATTACTGCTAAATTTAGTGGTTGGTTTACGGCAATTCTTCATAGTCAATAATCAAATTGGTGCACAGATTTCTACAAGCTATATAAGTTAGACTCATGTGAAGAATTTGAGCATCAATGGTCTCAAGTTATGGCAAAATATGACATGCTTACTAACAAGCATGTAAGTGGTTTATATCAAATCAAGCATTCTTGGGTACCATGTTACCTTCGTGACTATTTTTTTTGAAAATATAAATGCATTTATCAAACGGTTTGTTAGTTCCCACATAAACTAGATGCAATTTATTGAACAAGTAGTCATTATTTATCATTGCTTTCTTTTATTGTAGAATTTGATTTATTTTTTTATTTGTTAATATTTGTAGTCTTTATGTGTCTTTAAATTATTTACAATTTGTAATTTTAGGTTGACCTTGCCATTGAAGATATTGAGCAATCACAATCACATGATACAATGTTGGAGAAATATAGAGGTTCTTCTTTAAGAACACTGTCATTGATAGAAGAACAAGCACATAGTGTGTTGACACCCTATGCTTTCAAAATTTTTCAAGAGGAGTTTGGAAGAGCCACACAATATTCTGTGCTTCAAGAAAACGGTATTGAATTTGTGTTGCAATATTATGAAGAAAAAACTAGTCAAAAGCACTTGGTCTTATGGGATGGTGAGATGACTAGTTGTAGTTGCAAGAATTTTGAATTTTGGGGTATACTTTTTCGTCACACACTTAGTGCATTCATTCACAAAGATTGTTACTGAATTCCATCTTTGTATCTTCCACCACGTTGTTGTTGCGAAACATCATTAGGTGGAAAAGAATTGATAGTGTTGAGTGATGAAAATTTAGTGGACAAGGAAAATATGGTTGGTGCTAATGCTAATGATGCTATTGATGGAGATTGTTTTGTTCGTTGTCCTCCACTCTCACAAACGAAAGGTCGCCCAAAGCAAAAAAGAATGAAAGGTGGAAAAGAATTGGGAAAGCAAAAGAGAACTTATGGGTTTTGTAAGCATGTTGGTCATAACATCTCTACATGTCCTGAGAAGGAGAAGGAAAACTCAATTTTCTCAAATGGTGCAAAGAAAAGAAAAAATTGTACTTCAATAGATATGGGATTGAACCCAGTATTTTATTTGAAATGTTAGGTGTTTTGCTTAAAAAGTCACCAATATGATGTTTGTCAACTTTTTATTTTTGTCGGTGTTATATTATCATCTTGACAATATTATGCCAATGAATATCATGCATTCTTGAAAAAATAGAAAAATTTTCCATAGAAATAATAGTGTTTCACTTAAATTGAAATCTAATGTCCCATATCATATCATGTATTATGACGCTTTTTTAGTCCAAAGCAAACCGTTCTTCTCACGACATTTGAAACACAAAATTGCGAGGTACTATTTTTAAACTTAAAATAATTTTAAAAATTACTATTTATGTTTTATTGTCTTAGGACACTAAATCTCTAACACCTTTAACCCACTACTAATCAATAAAATATTTTTATTTCTTTCATTTTGGATTTTATTATTTTTACCATTTAAATAAAATAAATGTCAACTCAATGTAAAACCCTAAATCTTTGGGGAAATATAGCGGGACACCAACACAACCGCACCAATTCACGCGGGTTTGTCCCAACAAAAAGTTGGTGGATTGAGGGTAGGGCCTCTCACATACTTACTCTGATAGGGCTAGTGGTACAGGATTAGAAAAAAAAAAATGCAATGTCTCAAGCTCGTGCCATCACATATACAAATAGAAATTGCGGACTCAAAAGGAATTGGTCATTGTTGCAAGAAACAAGATTTTATTGTCATGATACTTATTGATCTCATATCATCTTGAAATGTTACAAGCATAGAGGTTATAAGAAGAAAATGTAGTGCGAATGTGTATTTGTCAAAATTCACACTCAATAAAAACTTGAAATTTAAAGATTTTATTGATGTGATCTTTATTTTTCCTAGAGTTTTAAAATTTTGATTTTACCTCTTGAAGATGTATATTGTTTACATTAGTAGCCTCTTCATTTATACTTTTTCACTTAGTGTCACAAAATAATGTTACATGTGTTTAGTTTGTCCAATAAAATAATGTCACGTGACAGAATAAAAATGACGTGAATAATAGACACAATTGATACTTATAATAAATTTCGCAATAAATTTAGTTTTTCACAAATACTTATAATAAATTTCACAATAAATTTCATTATAATTAAAATAATTAATTGTGATATAAATACTTAAATAATTTCACAAATACTTATAAAAAGTTGCATTGGTAGCTTTATTTAATCATTAAACTTAGATAATTGTTTGTAGCAAGGAGCCAAGGATGGATCCATAGTCAAAAAGTTATTTACTATGTAAACCTTTACGGAAAAAAAAAAAAAATTGTTGTGTGGCTCTTTGTTTACCACGTATCCAAATGAGGACAACAGGTAGAACTTTGTTTTAGAAATCTTGTCTTCCTTTCAACTACTACACCGCTATAAGGGAGGGAAGTCTTGGTCTTCAATGGTAGTGTTTCTTCTCTTTCAGTTTCACTACATTTTTCTTTCTTTCTTTCTTTCATTCCCTCAATAGACAGAGACCACTGAAATCAAAGAGAACTCAAGCACGAAATGGGGATGGCTTCAAGGAACACCCAATCATGAACCACGACTAGCCGACGCACCCATTTCAAGGCCCCTCCTGTTGTCGGCAACAAATAGTTGTTCAACTTTGAACAGTTCCGGTGCCAAAATTCACAACTATTTAAAACCAATATCGATTTCTTTTAAAAAAATATTTAGGTCATAATTTTTTTTTTATTGATTATATGTTCTGGTTTTGTTCTAGTAACATTTGAAATTTGTATGAGTTGTAACTTTTGTAAGAGGATTTTTTTTTTTTTTTTTTTTTTAATGAGAATTTTTGTAAGAGGTTGTTTGGTGGTAGAGTGTTGTTTTTGGTTAACTTGTTAACTTGTGTTTCAACTTTCAAGGAGGAGGAGAAATGAGTGAAGGGTAGTTTAGTCTTTTCAAAAAAATATAATTTGTCAAATGCTTTTCTCTTAATCTTAAAAAAGTCATCGCTGTCTTGTAGAAAAGCAAAACAAAATTAATAAACTATTCCCTTATATGTACGGCGGACCCATAAAACTAGACCTAATAGTACACGTAGAAGTTATGATATTCATTCAACAACTTTGGCATTCCCTGGTAACACGTATGGTAGCGTCTAGTCAAAATTATACACGGCCATGGACCATGGTTTGCACAACAGTCAGCACCATATAATTAATCAATGATCTGTGATTGACATCAATTGTGCATTCTGAACCGCCGAAAAAATCAATCACTTTTAAGACTAGATTGGTCTTCTTACGTGATTTTTCAAATTTTGTTTGTATGTTCAATAGGATTATGATCACCTCAATAATTTGTTTAAGAACTAACTGTACATGTGAAATTCTTTAAAAAAAAATAGTAATTATAGTTAACTTTTCAATGTTTTCATCATTAAATTATTTGTGCCACTCAAACAAAAAGATACGTTTTGGGGCACTAATTATTATCATTATTTTTAATTAACAAGTACAAATTTGGCCGAAGTCAACAAGTTTATCCTTCTGGCTGTCGCTAATCTATTAAAAATATGTAATATATTTTGTGGGTAATTTGTTTGAGTTCCAATGACTAAATAGCTAAAAAAAAGGCACTAGTGGTGTTGTTCTGTGACATCAGAGAGCTAATCAACTACTTAGAAATCTTCAAATTTGTTAAAAGTTTTGTAGCTCAGTTGCATTAAATGGTTCTCTCTATGTAGTGAACATAGGTTTGAATTCCTTTTTCCTGCTTATAGTAAGAATTTTTTTTAAATTTATTTATTTTTGTTTTTAGGTATGATAGGACAATTGTAGAATTTGCTATATGATGATTATTCACCATCTCATGCAAAGATATTAATTAATGGGTTTATTTATTTTATAGGTAGGGTTTGAATCCAACTGGCTCTTGCTCAATGACAAAATAACTTTTTGATTGAGTTAACTGTAACCCGCAAGAATCTTTGAACTTTGATAATGCTCTTGTTTTCTTGCAGCCAGCTTCTTCCAAGCATAGTCTAACATATGACTATTACATAAAAATACAACGGTCGGTATTAGGAGCTAACTATAACAAAAAAAACTAAGAGGGACGACCTTCTAGAAAAAGTATCTTATTTTTTCCACTCACAAGGTGGTAGTAAGCAAACAAGTCAAGAATGTCTGCTGTGGTATCCTCACATCACATGAATGATGCATCCACTTCTCAGCCTACTAAAAATAGGACCTTATGAAATTTAACTTTACGTGAGCTTGCTACAAAAGAGAAGTATGAATTTGAATTACAAAATTCTTCTCTTACTAGCTCTCTGCATTTGCAATGCTGAATCTGAAGACCCCTCGGGTCAGTTTTGCAATACAGACACTAATATTGGTAGTGGTAGCCCAATATCAGCTAATATTGATCGCTTATTAGCTGAATTGGTTTCCAAAACCACCTCCAATGGTTTTATTGCTACTTCCTATGGGAAAAACCAATACCAAGTTTTTGGTCTTGGACAATGTAGAGGGGATGTGAGCAGCACAGACTGCTCAAGTTGCATCCAAGATGCAGCAAAGAAAATCCGCCAACGCTGTCCTAACCAAGCTGAAGCAAGAATTTGGTATGACCATTGCTTTTTACGTTACAACAATAAAAGCTTCCTTGGAGAAATTGATACATCATTTGGTATATTCTATTGGAATGTGGAAAATGTAACCGATCCTAAAAATTTTAACAAAGAACTAGGTACTCTGATGGATCAGATTAGAGCACAAGCTGCTGAGACAAAGAATAAAGGGCTTGGAAAAGGTGAGGCCAAGTTGTCATCATTTGTGACACTATATGCATTGGTGCAATGCACGAGAGACCTATCTCAGATAGATTGTGCACAGTGTCTGGCCATTGCTGTGGGCAATTTTGAAACCTTTTGTAAAGACCGGAAAGGATGCAGAGTTCTATATAGCAGTTGTTATGTCCGATATGAGCTCTATCCATTTTTCTTTCCTCTTGATTCAAAGTCAAACAGTACCATGGCTGATACTCTTATGGCTATAGTTTATCCATAAAACTTCCAAGCCAAGTCCTTATACCAATGAGCCATGTTAAGGAAACATATATGTTGCAATAACTCCTCGAAAGTTTTATTTCAATAAATACTTCTATTTGTGAAATTTACATGTTTGCATTGTTAAGGATCGGATTTTCTATTTCCTACTTTAATTTAAAACAATAATATTTTTTGTTGGATTGTTAAGCGTTGGCTAATTCCATAAGCAAAGTAATTGTATTGCTGAGTATTGATATTGTAATGTAAATAGTGGTAATGAAGGCTGAAGGTTGAAGCTTCTGTTCATTGTGCAAGAATGACAAGCTCGGTCGTGCAAGAATGAAGGATTGGCCTTGCGAAATTGAAAACCAAATAAAAAACTTTCGGTAGTCTTAGTACACTCTTGGTAGTGGCAAATCCAGAAATTTTTCTCAGGATGTTCTTGGGTGGGCTTGCTCTGTTACAATTTTTTTTTTCTTCAGATTCTCTATTACAATTTTTTCTTTTTTAGATTTTAGTTCAATTTTTTTTTTTTAGCTTTTTCTTTTTGCTTGAAAGCAATGTTATGAATACTGTTTTGGACCCTGTTTCGGTTTGTTGAGTGAAACAAAATATTTCAATACCGATCTATTTCGACGTACCGTTTCAAGGTGTTTCGGAGTTTCTAAAAAAAATTAAAAATAATATATATTTATATTTTCTTATACAACATAAAATTATCGATCCAAATAAGTAAATTTCAAATAAAACAAATCGTTTAGTTTTTCTTTTTTGACACTCAAATCATTTAGTTATTACATAACAATTACTGTTTTAGAATATTAAAACATAAATATTTAATTAAATAATGAAAAACAACAACAAAAAATAGTACAATAAAAGTGTATATATGTATATCAAGGGAGTCAATACCATACTAGAAGCCGTTTCGATTTAGTTAAAGAAGTGAAATATTTCGATACCGATTAATACTGGTGTACCATTTCGAAATTACTACTAATTATATATATATATATATATATATATAATTATTTAAAATGATAAATTTACATTTTATATATTTTTATTTTTAGAATACATATATATGTAACCTATTGAATCAATCAATAATAATAATAATGGTAATCTATGATTTCAAAACTTAAAAAACTAATATATATATATATATATATATTTATATGAAAATATGGAACGTTTAGAGCATTCTCATAAGCTCTCTCATAAAAAATGCCATTTTGACACACCAAAAACTTACTTTATCATTTTAGCAAATCATTTTACAATTCACCATTTATCACATCTTCTATTCTTGAATTCTATATATTAAAATAATATATTTCAATATTAAAATAACATTAAAAAAACCAACAATATATAAAAATACAAAATAAAAAAACCAACTGCCCCCACCACAACCCACAGTCCACCCCCGCTGCCAGCAACCATCAACGCCCCACCCACATCCCACCCACCACCGTCTCACACCAAAAATAACACAGTAGAACACCAAAACCAACACCATAGAAAAACAAAAACAACAACAAAAAACACAACCCAACCGCATCCCACACACCCACCCACTGCTGCTGCTAACCCACCCACCCATCAACACCTCACATCCCACCCCACCACCGTCTCACACTAGAACCACCACAGCAGAACACCAAAACCACCACCACAGAAAAACAAAAAAAAACAATAAAAAACACAAAGATCGGCATCAGGTGGCGCGGTGAGACTGAATGGAAGAGAGAAAAGCCACCCACTGTCGAACCTACCCATCAAATCACTGCAAAAAAAAAAAAAAAAAAAAAAAAAAAAAAAAAAAAAAACCCACGGCAGCAGAGATTGGCATCAGGTGGCGCGGCGAGGCTGAACAAAAGAAAGAAAAGCAACAACAATGAGAAGAAAAAAGAGTGAAAGAAGAGATGGGTTGATAGGAATGTCTGAGGAAGAATAAGAGAGGAGAGAGAAAGATGAATAAAAAAAATAAATGGAAATGGCATTTTCATCCGTATGCTAAGAGAGCGTACTATAGCATGTCTCATAATTTTAGCACATTTAGCACACCTCATGATGCTTTGTTTTTGGTGTTTGGTGTGCCAAATGCCAAATATTTGGCATTTGACACACATGATGAGAATGCTCTTATTACAATAGGTGAATATAAGTACATTGATGTGAGAATGGTACAGAGGGAACCATTTACGAGGACTTGAATCACTTGAGTGAAAGGCTGAAAGCTTGCCTCATGACCATCTGTCCAAAGCTTTAACCCATATGTCTTTTCACTTGGTCACATGACCATGTGGGGGTAAAGAGTGAAGATAAAGACAAAGTCCTCTCACTTCCCATCTCAATTTAAATTTCCATCAGAAATTCACGTGGGGTGAAAACCAAAAGGTGAAATGGAAAAAAGAGAAGAGGCTTGACAGATGTGTTGGTGAGAGCGAGACCGAGAAGAAGAAGAAGCAAAAGTAGCAGCAATAGTGTTCTGCAGCAACAACATCTGCTAAATCTGGTTTTACAAAACCCTCTTCTTCTTACTCTACTTCTTTTCAACCCTCTTGTTTCCCAAAAATTTGCAAAGAAATCAAAACTTTTGTTTCACTCTGGTATCCAGTTACCGGCCGAAACCCTTTTTTTTTTTTTTTTTTTTGCTTGAAAATGGAACAAATAATTTTATTTATTTATTTGAGGGTGTTCCTAATTTTTCTTTTGGAGGGTAAACAAATAAAAAAAATTGAATTATTATATATAATATATATATATATATATATATATATTTTCAGGTCAGGGTGTTCTTGGGAACACCCTGACATGAATGTGGCGTCGCCATTGACTCTTGGTCAACCAAAACACTATTACAAAAACTTTGAGATTTGCTTCAAGATTTGGTTGTCCCCAGATGAGTTTAGGGTGATTTTGAATGTAGAAACTACTAGGTAAGCCTGGTCTATCCTAGAAACTACTCATGAAGACACTAAAACAGTCAAAAAACCCCGAACTCCACATGTTAACCACCAAGTTTGAAGCAGTGAACTCAAAGTTCAATCTAAGTGAAAAAATCAATGAACCTAAGATAGTTAGGAAAGTCTTGAGAACTTTGCTTGAGAGGTCCCCTTCTAAGGTTATTTCCGTAAAAGAGAGCAAAGACTTATATCTCTTAAGATAGAAGAACTTGTAGGGTCTTTGCAAACCAATGAACTCACCCATGCCCACAGTTAGAAATATAAGAATATAGTCCTAAAAGCTGTTAAAGAAGAAGACTCCTACTCATCCAATGATGATGACGTTGAGGAAAACCTAGCTCTTTTAGGAAAGAACTTAAAAAAATTTCTGAAGTTAAAGAAGAATCAAAGGTGATCTAAGGAACTAATGGGTAAATAGTTTAGGAAAGAGTCCAGTGGGAGTTCTAGAGTAAAGAAAGACTAAATAAAAGACTATGAAAGAGTTGTAATCTCAAGTTTTAAAGTGCTTTGAGTGCAATGTCAATAGACACATCCGTAAAAAAGTGACCAAATTATATCAAGTCCAAACGTAAAGCTATGAATGCTACTTTGAGTAACACTAAGAGTTCTAGTTCTGAGGACAAAAGTGATAGAGAAGAAAACTTCATAGCTTCTACTGCTATAGCTGAAGTTGTTGGTGGGAATTATGGAGAACCCTCTGATTTAGATGATAAGGAAGACATATAGTTTAAGGCTAGTGAGGGATCGGAAGATGAATCCAAAGGTAAGAAGGATCTTCAAACGGCTTACAATGAGCTGATGAGGATTGTTCTTATTATGCTAAGGCAGCTAAGGTAGCCCTTAAGAAGTTAAGAAGTTAAATAAGTCTGAAACTGAGAACGCAGTTGTTGTGGATCAATTAAAAGTGGCGAGGAAGGGAATAAAGAAGCAAAAGACTGATCTTGCTAGTTCTGTTGACAAATTCATAAAATAAAATAAAAAAATAAAAAAATTGTAATCATAGTTAAATTTTCACAACGAAATTCTCTATGCAACTCAAGGAAAAAAAAGTGTTTTGCTGCACTAATTACTTTTACAGATTGACAAGTACAGATTAGGCATAAGTTGATGAGTTTATCCTTGTGTCTTCTGCTAAAGCTATTAAAAGTTTTTAAACACATTAGATTGCTAATTAGCCAATCATAAATCTTCGAATTTTTCAAGATTGTTTCAGTTTGGTGGCATTTCTTGGCTCTCTCTATCTGGAAAACCTAGTTTTGAATCCCCCTCCCCTACTTATTGTAAGAAGAAATCCTTGATTTATTTATTTATTTATTAGATCTGGATCCATTTGGATTGAATTTATTGTTGCTGAAACTGAAAACTGAAAACACTGTAACAAAATAATTTTTAAATGTGTAAATAGTAACGTGAGACCCATTTTTAATATTTTTTTCTGAATAAAGTGGCTGTGGGTCCCATGAACAGTATATAAACAGTACTGCTACAGTGTATGAACAATACTGTTACAGTGTTAATTGTCCCCTGCCTTTCTGCAAAACGCGTGAAATGATGAAAAAAAAAGAAGAAAAAAAAAGGGAGGAACACAGACACAGACGTAGCTTTCAGCCCAATCCAAACGGCACCCTGATAACATATGACATTTGCTTCATAATGATTGCTCATTATTATTAGACTAAAACACTATGAATTTATTTTTGGTGTTGGTGGAATTTGAACCCAACCACCCTAGGCACTTGTTTGATGGCAAGAAATTTTACTAGTTTTTCTTTGAGATGATAGACTTTACTGGTTAGCTAATTGAAACATGCAAGAATCTTTGAATTTTGATAATGCTCTTTTTGATGGCAGCCAGCTTCTTCACAGCATAGCCAACTTAAGACTGTATCATAACGTTCAAAAAAGTCTTTATTATGAAGCAACTATAACAAAACAAAAACAAAAAAAACAAAGAGGGGCCATCTTCTGGAAGAAAATGTCTTATTATCTCCACTAGTGAGCAAATAAGTCAACAATGTCTGCTTTGGTGTCCCCATGCATCCACTTGCCAAGTCCACTCCTCAGCCTAATAAAAAGGGCCTTATGAAATGAATCTTGGTGTGAGCTTGCTACAAAGGAGAAGTATGACTTTCAATTACAAAATTCTTCTCTTACTAGCTCTATGCATTTGTAATGCTGAATCTGCAGATCCCTTGGGGCAGTTTTGCAATACAGACACTAATATTGGTAGCCAAATATCAGCTAATATTGATCGCTTATTAGCTGAATTGGTTTCCAAAACCCCCTCCAATGGTTTTATTGCTACTTCATATGGTAAAAACCAATATCAAGTTTTTGGCCTGGCTCAATGTAGAGGGGATGTGAGCAGAACAGACTGCTCAAGTTGCATCCAAGATGCAGCAAAGCAAATCCGCCAACGTTGTCCCAACCAAGCCGATGCAAGAATTTGGTATGACTATTGCTTTTTACGTTATAACACTAAAAGCTTCATTGGAGAAATTGATACATATAATGGTATATTATATGGGAATGTGGAAAATGTAACTGATCCTGATACTTTTAACAAAGAACTAGGAACTCTGTTTGATCAGATTAGAGCACAAGCTATTGAGACTAGGAATGAAGGGCTTGGGAAAGGTAAGACCAAGTTGTCAACATTTGTGACACTGTATGCATTGGTGCAATGCACAAGAGACCTGGCTCTGGTAGATTGTGCACAGTGTTTGGCCATTGCTGCGGGAAATTTTGAAAAATTTTGCAAAGACCGGAAAGGATGCAGAGTTCTATATAGCAGTTGTTATGTTCGATATGAGCTCTATCCATTTTTCTTTCCTCTTGATTCAAAGCCAAACGATACTCTGGCTGATACTGTTATGGCCATACTACCATAGTCCTATGCCAAATCAGCCCTTGTTAAGGAAATAAGGATGTTGCAATAACTCCTTGAAAGTTCCATTTGAATAAGTATTGCTATTTGTGACATTTACATGTTTGAATTGAAGCCACAGGCATGAGGGCTTCACGTTAAGTGGCACTTCCTTTTGTTTCCAACGAGCCAAGGTCTTTTGTTAAATATTTTTATGTTCTAATTCCAAGTATTTGTGTTTACTTCTTTTCTTAAAAGTGAATGCATCTAAAAAGCCGATTGATTGCAATAAAAAACTCAACCTTACTTGCTGCCTCCATGCACTTGTTAATCAATTCTAGTATTACTCAAATATATTAGATTCTCCAACTATACTAGAAGATTCTTTCTTATTTTGATAGATATCCATTCATTAAATATTAAGGTCACCTATTGTCATAGACTCATAATAGACTTCTTTAGTCTTCTCCATCTTTTTTTGTATTTTGTCTTGATGCATCTTCTTTTCTTAGGAAAATACTTGGGTACTCTCGGACGCTCTATTTGCTTTAATGGAAAATCTTGTATATAGATAGTTGTCTATGTTTTTCAGTATTTGGTAACATTAGAAAAAATGAATCAAAGGAAAATTATCTTTGGTCAACATAAAAGTATGACTTATTTTTTTTTTTTTTTTAAATTTATTAAATTTTTTTGGGAAAACAACTTTATTTCACAGTAAGCTAAATAAGAGTAGTCAGGAGATTGTTTTTTAACTCATTTAAGATTGCTACCAAATATAGGAAAATGATATAGATTTATAGAAAATATTTTTTGGAAATTGACTCATTTTTTAGAAAACATTATTTCTGAAACAAACAGAGCGGGAGTATAGTGAAATAATGCTCCATCCTCTCATATTCATGATAGACCATACCATAAATCTAATGAGTGGACTCCACCATGAATATGAGAGGAGAGAACATCATTCACCATGCTTTGAAAATACCTAAAAATGACTCATTTTCCCTATACTAGAGAAGCCATTCATTTGAAAAGAGCTACAAATGCAATAATATTACTTCCTTCCATGTGATCTTAAATTTCCTCTTTGGGGGTTGTAATTGGTATCAAAGTCTCTTACCTACTTATCTAATGAATAAAAATGTACTACTATGTTTTAGTGTTTGTAAAGTAAGTTTGTAAGTGTGAATTAGTCTATCTACTATCTTTTAGTGTTTGTAAGGTAAGCTTGTATTATATTTGTACATATAAATATTTCATTTTTTACTAAATCTTATATACTGTTGAATATTAATACTGTGTGTTGTTTCATTTTTAATGTACTATACCTAATGTTTACCCATCCCAATAATTACTTGAATTTAGCCTAAAGTTAGGACTTAAGGAGAGCAACTTATAAGTGCTTGATGATTGGAAGTTGAAGGTTGGCAAGCTCTACACTAGAAACTTTGTGCATGCCTCAAGTACTTCTTCCTAGACCTAGTAAACGGGTTGGATCGATTTGGTTCAGGTGAGAGACTGGTTGTAAAACCTATGGCCCTTATGCAGTCTTTTTAGGGTGGGTCAAACTCATAATTTTTTTTTTCACATGCAAACAACAATAATATAAAATAAAAATGAAACATAATAATAATATGTTTTGATTTTCTAAATACAACTAAGAGAACTAATAAGCAAAAATGCTAAAAAAATAAAAGTTAAACACATCAATTCTTCAGTTTACATAACCGAAGGTTCATTAAACAGTCTTCAAGCATCGATCTTGTTAAGAAAAAAAAATCTATAAGTGTCTATAAGAAGAAAAGAACTAATAAAAGAAAAGCAATAGAAAAAAGAAGTGGTAAAAGTGTGAAACATTTTTACAAAGAGTTAGATATCAAAAACAAGCAAAAAAGCGCAAAATAAATTCTGGGTAAACTTGTGTGACCCGTGGGTGACCTAACCTAACTCATCATTTCAACGGGTTTAGCTTCAAGTTGACACATTTTTCACAGGGCAAAATTATCTCCATCCATACCTATATATTTTTTTACTTGACTTCATTTCTGCGGGTTAGCATCAGGTTGACCCGTTTTTTCACGGGTAAAAAAATATCTTTATCCATACCCATATTTTTCCTTTGAGTTTAAATATGTTATCAAGTTCGGGTCCAATTTTGCTCCATCTATGTCCTAAAGTGTTATCCTAGATAGTCTTATCCCCACTTTATTTATTTATTTATTTAATTTTTTGAGAAACAAACACGCACACAAGGGAGAGGGGAAGGAAATAAAACTCACTTGCTTTATTTCAAATGTTTTGTTTTGAAGATTGATGCTATTATGGTTTTGAAAGTTTAATTAGTGTGTAAAACACTAGTAAATGTTTAGACTTCCAATTTCAAATTAACCAACACAAGCTTATATTCAAACAATATATGTGCGGAAAATGAAATATAAACAATACCCAATTTGGCAAAACTACTTTAACACATAATTAATCACAAACACAGCATCAATTAATGGTTAAAGAGTAAGGAAAGAGAAATGCAAACACAAGGATAACACAGGCACGTGTTATCGAAGAGGAAATCGAAGAACTCGGCGAAAAACCTCTCCACCGTCCTCCAAGCGGTAAAATGATCCACTAAAAAATAAAGTTGGGATACATGAATAGCAATAGACTCTCTAAGCCTAATCTACCCAATGCATCTAAGCTCTCTAAGTTTCTTGCTCCAACAAGGTTAAGCCTAACCGTGTCTTCTTCAGCTTTCCGATTCCCGCAATAAGCTCCATATTGCATCCGCCATCCTTGGCATCTTCCAATGCTTCCTAAGCTCCAAAAACACTTTCAACACTCTAAATGGGTGTGTGTTGTGTTTGGGTACAAATATCTTCTCAATGGGTATAACAATGGGAAAGGGAATGAGAAGAGACTACAAAGAGTTCTCTCTAAGAATGAGTAGCTCTCTCTCTAATAAGGTGGTTGTGTTGTAGAAACCTTTTTTTAGGGTTTTTCTCTCAATAGGCTCCTTGCCATTTCTGTGGATAATAAGGGTATATATAGTATAGGTGATGGAAAAATAGGTCACACTTAAAAATCCTCAAACTAGTGTTTTTCGTGGGTCACTGGTGGGTTGACTGAGTCGCAAAAAATAGCTGGCATAGCTATCACATGACTCTTCAACTTCCATAGCTGGCACTTGACACTTCAGCTTCTGGCATGTGCTCCTCATGTGACTTTTAGCTATCTTGATCAAACTTCCACCACTTAATACTAAATCCATTACAAATAAATCCCACAAAAATACAAGGAAATAAATTTATGCAATTTCAACAATTTTTCTCATGGAATAAGCCAAATTAGCCAATACTAATCAATATATTACTAAAAGCTGAAGCGTAGCGTTTAATGCTGCTGCGCTCACGTTGAGCCACGTCAACGTCCACGTCATCATCTTTTTTTTTTTTTTTTTTTTTTTTTTTTTTTTTTCATTTTCTTATAATTATTTATAATTTTTTTTATTTCATATTTACACTTCTCCAACCTTTCTTCTTCCCTTACCTTTTCATCTCCCCACTACTTCTCTAACCTTTCTCCTTCTCTCATTCTCTCACCTTCTCATCTCCCCACTACTCTTTACATTAATATCATTCTTCATCTTTCCCTTCATCTTCCTCTATTTTTGTCTCTTCTTATTCACACTTTCTTACTATAAATTTGTCACTATCTCATTCATTCCATGCATAATTTTTCCTTACAAAAAAAAGGTTCTCTCTCTCTCTCTCTCTCTCTCTCTCACACACACACACACACACACACAATTTTTGAGTGGATTTTTATTTTTTATTTTTCTTGCATCTTCGTTTTAGGTTGATAATTTTTTATATTCTTTAATCTACTTTAGGTTAATGCGATTCAGTTCTCTCTCTCACTCTCTCTCTCTTAGATTGTCAAATGTTATCCTATTGCATTATAAAGGATTAAATATAAAAATATAATATTATTCTAATACATAGCATGATTTGGATAATTTAATTTGGTAGCTACTGTAATTTGATAGCATGATTTTTATAGTGCTCAATTTAGATGTTAAACAATGGGACTTTAATCATTTTTGTTTATTTTTTAATCCTTTGTGGTAGACAAAGTACTCTATAATGCAATTTATTTAGAGAAAAGCAAAGGTTGGCTAAACAAAAGTTATTGGATGAGAGACAAATTTTATCTTTCGCAATTTTACTTTAATTATTATTATTATTATTTTATAACAATGCATATATAAAAATTTAATTCTTAGATTTTGCTAATAATTGATTATTTGATAATATGTTTTGGGTGGACGAAATTACAATTTCCGCAAAGAAAATAACCTTAGTAGATTATAAATAACAATTATTTTCCTAATTGGTTCAATTAATCATAGTTAAGTTTTATTAATTTTTTTAGTTACTTTTTTCAGTGTTTTGGATTGTAGGCAGAAAAAATAAGTTTGAGAAAGTTTGTTTAAAACTAAAAGAATAATTTCTAAATTTTATTTTCTTTTTAATGATTCACAAAATGTTATAAATAACTTTTATTAAAAAATAAATATTTTCGTTAAATTGCCTTTTGAATTTTTGAGAAAAATTGCATATTTTTTTTCATTTTAGTACGACAAAAATTATTAAATTTATGATTTATGATTTATGATTGTTTCTATATTACATTTATGATTATTCTTATAATGAATAAAAATATAATTACAAAATACATTACTCTTTATTAAATTAGTTTAAATTGTATAAAAAAAAATTAATAAAACTACCATAAAAATTATTATCATGCGCAACGCGCAGGTTTGTGGCTAATCTATATATATATATATATATATATATAAAACCGAAACCTTTGGAGTTCCCACAATTTTCCACGTCATCACTATTTTCTTTTTCTTTTTATTTTAGATTCTTTTTATTTTTGGTTTAATTTTCCACGTCATCACTATTTTCTTTTTCTTTTGGATTCTTTTTATTTTTGGTTTTATATCTTATCAAGTATTACAATAGTTTAGTTTAAATAAAATTCTATTAGATATATGTTTCAAAAGCTTGAAAATAGCCTTTGGAGCTCCCATAATTTTCAACGTCATCACTATTTTCTTTTTCTTTTTCTTTTTCTTTTAGATTCTTTTTATTTTTGGTTTTATATCTTATCAAGTATTACAATAGTTTAGTTTAAATAAAATTCTATTAGATATATGTTTCAAAAGCTTGAAAATTCTATTTCAACTAAAATTCTATAACAAAAATTTTCACAAATATAAACTTCTGCCAAGGTCGAAACCCTTCATACTCACTCAAATTTTCACAAAGAAAACACACATATCAAATTGAAGCCATAGCAGGAAGCAAGTTGATTCTTCAACGAGAACAAATCCTGTAGTACAAAGGCCACCTAATTGCTTTTAGTTTTGAACTTGATTGTCTTATTAACAACAAAGTCTATGAATTGCAGTGATGGACAGCCGTCCACAAATAACATCTACGCAAGGGCTTGATGTTCTTCTTAATTATCTCATATAATTCTAGGAATTATTTTATTTAATTTTTTTTTGGAATTAATATATTTAGATGGTTGGCATAGCAGACAACGTAAAAACAATTTTCTGTCATTTATATTGCCTTCTGCATAACCCTATATCAATGTTGAAATGTTGTGTTTTACAACCATCTAATCTTAGTAACCAAACCCTGCACCTATGATTGTTTATGATTATTTTTGTTCATTGTTTGTAGTTTAAACCCATTAAAACTTATTGGCTGATGGTATTTCATGGTTTTTTTTTACCTTTACCTTTACTTTCAAGGTTGCTAGGAACACAACCTAACATGTGATTTTTTTTCATTGTTTAAAGTTTAGACCCATTAAAATTTAAAACTAATTACTTTATAGGTTCATGTACTTTTTTCTTCTTATTTTTCTCTTTTGAATAGTCATATATTTTGTGTTAGTTTTTGCAATATTTGAACATGTTTAGCAGATTTCAACAACTATACCATGTATTGTTCTTTTGAAGGTAATCAATTTTTCTTTTATATTTCTCTATTATAAAATCATATATATATAGTTTTGTTTCAATAATTTATAGGATGTAAATCTTATGATTCCTTAATATTTTTTGGCCTTTTGGAAGTTTTAACATCTGACTTTTTGAGTTATATTTTTCTAATATCCAAAACTATCTGGAAAATTTCAATAATTATAACCATGAATTATTATTTTGAGTGTAACAAATTTTTCTCTTATATTTCTCTGTTGTGTAGTCACACACACACATATATTTTTATAATTTTTAAGCTCTTAATCTTTTGATTCTTTTCAATAGTTATAAGTTTATAGTCATGAACTATTCTTTAATATTTTTCGTAAGTCATTGCACGTTCAAACAATGACTTCTTTATCAAATTGTAACACAAATTGAAGTTATACAAGAGCAATTCATGCAATAATATAGTTTCTTAATCAATTTAAAATTTTATAAAATCAATTTAGTTTACCACATAAATAGGTAGGTTCCCGTGCATAGCACGGGTTGGCGACTAGTGTTATGATAAAAATCATAACTTAACAAGTTTGTTTGGAGATAGAATTTTCTAATTCCTATTTGGGGTATTACAATTTCTATGTACGTGAATCCTTCGTTCAAGTTGAGCAATTTTCCCTTTCTCTTATAGCAAAAGCTTGGGTGTATCAATTTGATTCCGGACCCCTCCTCTAAAGCTAAGAACGAGCTTTTCTAAGAGAAACCATATGTCATATGTGCAATGGAAGTTAATTTGAGATGAGTAGTTTTTGAAGGATACTTAATAGGTGTTAGGCAAATTTTCTTTTGTTCATAGGGAATTGGAATGAGCTAGAACACTGCGAGATAGGGCTTGAATTGTACCTGGTTTGGGCCATCCATATCTCAACATTGCCCTCTGCTCTAACTAGAGTTGGGCTTGGGCCCACGCCTTAATGTATCCCTTTCCTTTTGTAGAATAAACTTAATGATTATTCAAAAAAAAAAAAAAAATCTACTCATAGCAAAAAGAATATAGGTTGACACATTCAATGATGAAAAATTCTTAGGTAATCTTGGAGTATAGTGAAATAGACCCTACCGTGAATGTGAGAGGAGGAAACACCATTTTTTGTGCTCCGGGAGTACCTAAGAATTACTCTTCAATGAGTTTCATTTAAACATAGAATGGATTATGTGCTTCATCAATCTTTTCATTGACTTTACTTGTTTTTGCCAACTATCCTTAACTTTTCAAAATTAATATTTCATTTGTTCTTATAGAAAACGGACTTGTTTTCTCGTATTAGGTTGCATGCCGGAGAACAATTTAGAAAACATTTTTTATTGTGTTGGATTGTATGAGAAAATCATTGATATTTCTTGTAATCCCAAATAACAATATGAATATTTAATTAACAAAAATAAACTCTAGATATTTGGGAGTCTCAAATGGGAAAACACATAACAAATTCTGGAATTTATACAAAAAAAAAGAGTGAAAAAGTGGTTGGTTTGAGCAAAACAGGTTTTTTTTTGGGGGGGGGGGGTGTGGGGGTGGAATCAATGGTCAATAAAATTATCAATCAATAATAGATCAATGGTCGGTTTGTGGAGAAAGAGAAAGGGGGCCAAGAGAGATTAAGAAAGGGTGCAATATTGTGCACATGCAAATCACTTTCAATGGTTGAGATTAAAAACACTTTTAATCTCAATCTTTAGAAGGATCTACATATATATAATGTGGCTCCAAGTAAATATTCTTGGCTACACTCCTAGTTAATGCTACCTTTTCATTTGCTTCATCACTCCGCAGAAATTTTTTCCTTGAAACTAGAGACATAGTCTAGTAAATACTCAAACGTCTTTCTTGGTTATCATTTTTGAGGTATATATGTAGTTGCTAGTTGGTTTCATGTGTCTCTATCCCCCTATGAAGTGGTTGACAGAAAATATGCTCAATTTGGCAAATGAACCCACTATGCTTTGTTTCCACCATATTATTGCCGACCCCTTCAATGTGGTTTGGAACATCTGACACATGATCTCATCAAGCACCATTTGAAAATGGGTCTTCGGTTTCGTCGATGGCTTTTAATTGGGGCATCTTGAATGTAAGATATCCCATGACTTCTTATGTAAAGGGAAGCAAGTAATGTTTATAGCTCTAAGTTGTTTTACATAGTTTTGTTTACATGCGGAAAAACAACTTTAAGTCACTATTACAGTTGCTTTTTCGTGTGTGTATGTGTGCGTGCACACGCAACCAGTGTAAACTTAGAAATCATGACTTTAGATCATAATGTTAGTTGTTTTTTGTGTGTGTAAAACTGAGTAAAATAATGACTGTGCAACAAGTTTAACCCTAAGGTTAAAAGTAATGCATCATAATAAAACTAGGCATTTGATAGTGGTGGCCCTTTGCATAGAAACTTGAAATAAGCTGAAAAAGGAGTACTTGTTTGATCTTGCCAATAATCTTTTGATATGGCCGGATCTAACAAAACAAAATGACAATGTTGTCCTCCAATTTTTTTAACAAGACAAAAAAGCTCTTTTTGCAATTTCCCTCCATTTCCTATTTCATCTCCCACCAATACTTATTTTACCAATATTTACTTTTTTTTTTCCTCCACTTTACCAATATCATAGAAAAAACTAAAAGAAGAGTTCAATGTTCAACAAAAAGACAAGAAAGAAAGAAGAGTTCAATAAATGATCAAAGAATGTCTACAAGAATATAGTGTTCAAGAAATTATAAATAAAGTACATATATTTCTTTTGTTCTTAATTTATTTTTCAAATATATTGAAATATGATTTTAATATTTATTTATCATTTTTGTTAAATTATTGTAGAATCAATGGATGAGAATTTTGTTGCAAGTGAGATTCATCAATTAGTTCCAATGAGTTGTTTTGACTTAAATGAATTACCTCAAGAAGGTATACTGTTCATTTTTAGATCCCTTAAAACACAACTAGATTAACCTAGTTAATTAGCCAAGTGATTACTTAGTCAAATTATCAAATCTAGGTTAACACAAATATATCTTATCATTGTAAAGTGTGGAAAATAAAGAACGCAACAATATGCTAACCTAGGAAAACCAAACCGGTAAAAAACCTGGGGAGGATTTAACCTAACTATACTCAAGGTAAAACGAATCCATTATGAAAGAATTGAAATTTACACAATAGCAACTTAGACCACTAACATCCTATTGCTACCTCGAGTATGAAACTTATTACAACGACCACGTGACAGCTCCGAGTCTACGGACTACTTCTTTCTTGGATTCATAGGAAGCACAAGCGCTCTCGCTTGTATATCTTTAAGCTCTTGAAACAACAACTGAATTAATCATCAAGTTCTTGACATAATCTTGATTCTTGATAACCCTAAGTGTATGTGAAGGCAAACACATCTAGATCTCACAAAAGATTCACACACACAGCATAAAGAGCAACCTGTAAACGTGGCTAGGGTTTTTCCTTTTATACTTAAGACAAAACATAAAACCCTACACGTTAAACGAGCTTAGGCTGAGTTGGAAACTTCTGCAAAAAAACAATTTGCACGAGCTTCAATCAATCGAGTCTAATTTTCGATCGATTGAGCCAGGCAGATTTACACAGTAAATCCTACAAAACACTCGATTCCAACTTTACATATTAACACACTTTGAGCAAGTTTAGATATTTGGGAGTCTCAAATGGGAAAACACAACAAATTCTATAATTTATACCAAAAAAAAAAAAAGGTGAAAAAGTGGTTGGTTTAAGCAAAATAGGTTTTTTTTTGGGGGGGGGGGGGGGGGAATCAACGGTCAATAAAATTATCAGTTTCACTTTCAATGGTTGAGATTAAAAACACTTTTAATCTCAATCTTTAGAAGGATATATATGTGTGTGTGTGTGTGTGGGGCTCCAAGTAAATATTCTTGGCTAGACTCCTAGTTAATGCTACCTTTTCATCTGCTTCATCACTTCGCAGAATCTTTTCATTGAAACTAGAGACGTAGTCTAGTAAATACTCAAATGTCTTTCTTGCTTATCATTTTTGAGGTATATATGTTGTTGGTTTCATGTGTCTCTATCCCCCTATGAAGTGGTTGACAGACAATATGCTCAATTTGGCAAAGGAACCCACTATGCTTTGTTTCCACCATATTATTGCCAACCCCTTCAATGTGGTCTGGAACATTCAACACATGATCTCATCAAGCACCACTTGAAAATAGGTCTCTGGTTTCGTCAATGGTTTTTAATTGGGGCATCTTGAATTTAGGATTTCCCATGACTACTTATGTAAAGGGAAGCAAGTAAAGTTAATAACACCTAAGTTGTTTTACACAGTTTTGTATATACACAAAAAAACAACTTTAAGTCATGAGGCTTTAAGTCACTATTACAGTTGCTTTTTCGTGTGTGTATGTGTGCGTGCACACGCAACCAGCGTAACTTAGAAATCAGGACTTCAAAATTTAAATCATAATGTTAGTTGTTTTTTTGTGTGTAAAACTGAGTAAAATAATGACTGTGCAACAAGTTTAACCCTAAGCTCAATACCTCAACATGAAAGATTCCTCCCTATTACATTGCGGGTTGGGTTTCCCTAACAGATTTCCCTATGTGCTCTGTTTGTTAGACAATAGTAATGCATCATAATAAAACTATACCTAATAGTACGCGTAGAAGTTATGATATTCATTCAACAACTTTGGCATTTTCCCTGGTAACACGTTCGGTAGCATCTAGTCAAAATTATACACAGACATGGACGATGGTCTGCACAACAGTCAGCACCATATAATCAATCAATGATCTGTGATTGACATCAATTGTGCATTCTGAACCTCCGAAAAAGTCAGTCACTTTTAAGACTAGATTGGTCTTCTTACGTGATTTTTCAAATTTTGTTTGTATGTTCAATAGGATTATGATCATCACCTCAATGATTTGTTTAAGAAGTAACTGTGCATCTGAAATTCTTTAAAAAAACAGTAATTATAGTTAACTTTTCAATGTTTTCATCACGAAATTATACGTGCCACTCAAACAAAAAGACATGTTTTGGGGCACTAATTATTATTATTTTTTAAATTAACAAGTACAGATTTGGCAGAAGTCGACAAGTTTATCCCTCTGGCTGCCGCTAATCTATTAAAAATTTGTAATATATTTTGTGGGGGAATTTGTTTTGAGTTCATCCAATGACTAAATAGCTAAAAAAAGGCACAAGTGGTGTTGTTCTGTGACATCAGAGAGATAATCAACTATTTAGAAATCTTCAAATTTGTAAAAAGTATTGTAGCTCAGTTGAATTAAATGGTTCTTCTCTCTGTGTAGTGAACATAGGTTCGAATTCTCTTTTCCCGCTTATAGTAAGAAATTTATTTTAATTTATTTATTTTGTTTTTAGATATGATAGCACAATTGTAGAATTTGCTATATGATGATTACTCACCATCTCATGCCAAGATATTAATTAATGGGTTTTTTTTTTTTTTTTTTTTTTTTTTTTTTTTTTTTTTGTAGTAGGGTTTGAATCCAGCTGACTCTTGTTCAATGACAAAAAAAAATTTTGGTTAACTGTAACCCGCAAGAATCTTTGAACTTTGATAACGCTCTTGTTTTCTTGCAGCCAGCTTCTTCCAAGCATAGTCTAACATATGACTATTACATAAACATACAACGGTCAGTATTAGGAGCTAACTATACAAAAAAACAAAGAGGGACGACCTTCTAGAAAAAATATCTTATTTTTTCCACTCACAAGGTGGTAGTAAGCAAACAAGTCAAGAATGTCTGCTGTGGTATCCTCACATCACATGAATGATGCATCCACTTCTCAGCCTACTAAAAAAAGGACCTTATGAAATTTAACTATGAATTTGAATTACAAAATTCTTCTCTTACTAGCTCTCTGCATTTGCAATGCTGAATCTGAAAGACCCCTCGGGTCAGTTTTGCAATACAGACACTAATATTGGTAATGGTAGCCAAATATCAGCAAATATTGATCACTTATTAGCTGAATTGGTTTCCAAAGCCACCTCCAATGGTTTTATTGCTACTTCCTATGGTAAAAACCAAGACCAAGTTTTTGGTCTTGGACAATGTAGAGGGGATGTGAGCAGGACAGACTGCTCAAGCTGCATCCAAGATGCAGCAAAGCAAATCCGCCAATGCTGTCCTAACCAAACCGATGCAAGAATTTGGAATGACCATTGCTTTTTACGTTACAACAATAAAAGCTTCATTGGAGAAATTGATACATCTTTTGGTATATTCCATTGGAAATTGGAAAATGTAACCGATCCTGCAAATTTTAACAAAGAACTAGGTACTCTGATGGATCAGATTAGAGCACAAGCAATTGAGACAAAGAATGAAGGGCTTGGAAAAGTGAGGCCAAGTTGTCATCATTTGCGACACTATATGCATTGGTGCAATGCACAAGAGACCTATTTCAGATAGATTGTGCATAGTGTCTGGCCATTGCTGTGGGCAATTTTGAAACCTTTTGTAAAGACCGGAAAGGATGCAGAGTTTTATATGGTAGTTGTTATGTCCAATATGAGCTCTATCCATTTTTGTTTCCTCTTGTTTCAAAGTCAAACAATACCATGGCTGATACTCTTATGGCTATAGTTTATCCATAAAATTTCCAAGCTTAGTCCCTATGCCATTGAGCCATGATAAGGAAACATATATGTTGCAATAACTCCTCGAAAGTTTTATTTCAATAAATACTTCAATTTGTGAAATTTACATGTTTGCATTGTTAAGGATCGGATTTTCTATTTCCTACTTTAAAAACAATAATATTTGTTGTTAGGATTTTTAAGTGTTGGCTAATTCCATACCCAATGTAATTGTATTGCTGAGTTTTGATATTGTAATGTAAATAGTGGTAAGAATGACAAGCTTGGTTGTGCAAGAATGAATGCTTGGCCTTGCGAAATTGAAAACCAAATAAAAACTTTCGGTAGAGTTTCTGTAGAGTCTTGGTCAACCAGAACCCTGTTACAAAAACTTTGATATTTGCTTCAAGATTTGGTTGTGTAACCGCCTCTAACCCAAACCCTACTTATATAAAAACCCTATACCAACCCTAATTTTTTGAGAAGGAAGATTGCTATTAAAAAACAAAGAAAAATTATCTGTGAGTGTTCTTTATCTTCCAACTATCTCCAATTGAATTATTTATGAGAGGAGATTTCCACCCAAACACTAAGATCACCTATTAAGTGTACTAGTCGCCAACCCATGCTATGCACGGGAACCTACCTATTTATGTGGTAAACTAAATTGATTTTATAAAATTTTAAATTGATTAAAAAACTATATTATTGCATGAATTGCTCTTGTATAACTTCAATTTGTGTTACAATTTGATAAAGAAGTCATTGTTTGAACATGCAATGACTTACGAAAAATATTAAAGAATAGTTCATGACTATAAACTTATAACTATTGAAAAGAATCAAAAGATTAAGAGCTTAAAAATTATAAAAATATATGTGTGTGTGACTACACAACAGAGAAATATAAGAGAAAAATTTGTTACACTCAAAATAATAATTCATGGTTATAATTATTGAAATTTTCCAGATAGTTTTGGATATTACAAAAATATAACTCAAAAAGTTAGATGTTAAAACTTCCAAAAGGCCAAAAAATATTAAGGAATCATAAGATTTACATCCTATAAATTATTGAAACAAAACTATATATATATATGATTTTATAATAGAGAAATATAAAAGAAAAATTGATTACCTTCAAAAGAACAATACATGGTATAGTTGTTGAAATCTGCTAAACATGTTCAAATATTGCAAAAACTAACACAAAATATATGACTATTCAAAAGAGAAAAATAAGAAGAAGAAAAAAGTACATGAACCTATAAAGTAATTAGTTTTAAATTTTAATGGGTCTAAACTTTAAACAATGAAAAAAAATCACATGTTAGGTTGTGTTCCTAGCAACCTTGAAAGTAAAAGTAAAGGGAAAAAAAAACCATGAAATACCATCAGCCAATAAGTTTTAATGGGTTTAAACTACAAACAATGAACAAAAATAATCATAAACAATCATAGGTGCAGGGTTTGGTTACCAAGATCAGATGGTTGTAAAACACAACATTTCAACATTGATTTAGGGTTATGCAGAAGGCAATATAAATGACAGAAAATTGTTTTTACGTTGTCTGCTATGCCAACCATCTAAATATATTAATTCCAAAAAAAAATTAAATAAAATAATTCCTAGAATTATATGAGATAATTAAGAAGAACATCAAGCCCTTGCGTAGATGTTATTTGTGGACGGCTGTCCATCACTGCAATTCATAGACTTTGTTGTTAATAAGACAATCAAGTTCAAAACTAAAAGCAATTAGGTGGCCTTTGTACTACAGGATTTGTTCTCGTTGAAGAATCAACTTGCTTCCTGCTATGGCTTCAATTTGATATGTGTGTTTTCTTTGTGAAAATTTGAGTGAGTATGAAGGGTTTCGACCTTGGCAGAAGTTTATATTTGTGAAAATTTTTGTTATAGAATTTTAGTTGAAATAGAATTTTCAAGCTTTTGAAACATATATCTAATAGAATTTTATTTAAACTAAACTATTGTAATACTTGATAAGATATAAAACCAAAAATAAAAAGAATCTAAAAGAAAAAGAAAAAGAAAAAGAAAAAGAAAATAGTGATGACGTTGAAAATTATGGGAGCTCCAAAGGCTATTTTCAAGCTTTTGAAACATATATCTAATAGAATTTTATTTAAACTAAACTATTGTAATACTTGATAAGATATAAAACCAAAAATAAAAAGAATCCAAAAGAAAAAGAAAATAGTGATGACGTGGAAAATTGAACCAAAAATAAAAAGAATCTAAAATAAAAAGAAAAAGAAAATAGTGATGACGTGGAAAATTGTGGGAACTCCAAAGGTTTCGGTTTTATATATATATATATATATATATATAGATTAGTCACAAACCTGCGCGTTGCGCATGATAATTATTTTTATGGTAGTTTTATTAAATTTTTTTTTATACAATTTAAACTAATTTAATAAAGAGTAATGTATTTTGTAATTATATTTTTATTCATTATAAGAATAATCATAAATGTAATATAGAAACAATCATAAATCATAAATCATAAATTTAATAATTTTTGTCGTACTAAAATGAAAAAAAAAATGCAATTTTTCTCAAAAATTCAAAAGGCAATTTAACGAAAATATTTATTTTTTAATAAAAGTTATTTATAACATTTTGTGAATCATTAAAAAGAAAATAAAATTTAGAAATTATTCTTTTAGTTTTAAACAAACTTTCTCAAACTTATTTTTTCTGCCTACAATCCAAAACACTGAAAAAAGTAACTAAAAAAATTAATAAAACTTAACTATGATTAATTGAACCAATTAGGAAAATAATTGTTATTTATAATCTACTAAGGTTATTTTCTTTGCGGAAATTGTAATTTCGTCCACCCAAAACATATTATCAAATAATCAATTATTAGCAAAATCTAAGAATTAAATTTTTATATATGCATTGTTATAAAATAATAATAATAATAATTAAAGTAAAATTGCGAAAGATAAAATTTGTCTCTCATCCAATAACTTTTGTTTAGCCAACCTTTGCTTTTCTCTAAATAAATTGCATTATAGAGTACTTTGTCTACCACAAAGGATTAAAAAATAAACAAAAATGATTAAAGTCCCATTGTTTAACATCTAAATTGAGCACTATAAAAATCATGCTATCAAATTACAGTAGCTACCAAATTAAATTATCCAAATCATGCTATGTATTAGAATAATATTATATTTTTATATTTAATCATTTATAATGCAATAGGATAACATTTAACAATCTAAGAGAGAGAGAGAGAGAGAGAGAACTGAATCGCATTAACCTAAAGTAGATTAAAGAATATAAAAAATTATCAACCTAAAGCGAAGATGCAAGAAAAATAAAAAATAAAAATCCACTCAAAAATTGTGTGTGTGTGTGTGTGTGTGTGTGTGAGAGAGAGAGAGAGAGAGAGAGAGAGAGAGAGAACCTTTTTTTTCTAAGGAAAAATTATGCATGGAATGAATGAGATAGTGACAAATTTATAGTAAGAAAGTGTGAATAAGAAGAGACAAAAATAGATGAAGATGAAGGGAAAGATGAAGAATGATATTAATGTAAAAAGTAGTGGGGAGATGAGAAGGTGAGAGAATGAGAGAATGAGAAAGGTTAGAGAAGTAGTGGGGAGATGAAAAGGTAAGGGAAGAAGAAAGGTTGGAGAAGTGTAAATATGAAATAAAAAAAATTATAAATAATTATAAGAAAATGGAAAAAAAAAAAGAAAAAAAAAAAAGAAAAAGATGATGACGTGGACGTTGACGTGGCTCAACGTGAGCGCAGCAGCATTAAACGCTACGCTTCAGCTTTTAGTAATATATTGATTGGAGTGCTTTGTGAAACCACAGAGAAGGAAAAAAAACTTCAAGTAGCCTTGGAGTAATTTAGAGATTGGTTTTTTGGTTGGTGATCGACTTGCAGCGTTGGATTACTGTGAATATATGGTCTGGTTCAGCAGTTGCAGTAGGAGTGGGAAGCTCATATACAATTTCTATTACATGCACTTGAGGGTCTTGTAGGTTAGCTTGTATCACAACTTCTTCATAGTGAATTTAATGAACTGGAGTAAGCCCCAGAGTGTTTTTCCTTATTGGGTTTTCACTTTGTGAACAATCTCTCGTCTCTTGTGTGTGACTGATAATTTAATTCTTTATCCACATTACAATTGTAATTGGTTAATTGATTAATCGGACTATTAATTGCAAAATTAATAAAATTTGTTGTAAGCCGTACTTAGGGGTCTAAACACATTTTTCTATTAGTATCAGAGCTTAGGTTCAACTGTTAGGATTTATTTCCTCTGTGTGATCCTTAAACCCAGTTTGTCATGGATAAAGACAATCTTTGACTATCCTGCCATACTTTGACAGCAATTTTATGCATATTAGAAGTTTCGCATGTGTGCGGTCCTGAAATCCATTAATGATAGAGTTTGATTGTCAATGGATAAAGGGTGGACCAAACTAAGACACCCACTGAAAAGTAGAAGAAAGAAGAATCTGCTGAGTCTAATTTTAACAACAAGGCCGTGAATGCAGTATACAATGTCGTGTCCACAGATGAGTTAAGGATGATTTCGAATGTAGAAACTACTAAGCCTGGTCTATCCTAGAAACTACTCGTGAAGACACTAAAGCAGTCAAAAACTCCAAACTCCACCTGTTAACCACCAAGTTTGAAGCAGTGAACTCAAAGCTCAATCTAAGTGAGAAGATCAATGAACCTAAGATAGTTACGGAAGTCTTGAGATCTTTGCTTGAGAGGTCCCTTTCTAAGGTTATTACCGTAAAAAAGAGCAAAGACTTACAATCTCTTAATTTGTAGGGTCTTTGCAAACCTATGAACTCACCCTTGCGCCTTGCCCACGGTATGAAAAATAAGTCTATAGTCCTAAAAAAAGTTAAAGAAGAAAACTCTGATTCATCCAATGATGATGGTGCTGAGGAAAACCTAGTTCTGTTAGGAAAAAACTTTAAAAATTTTCTGAAGTTCAAGAAGAATCAAAGACGATCTAAGGAACAAAAGGGTAAATAGTTAAGGAAAGAGTCCAGTGGGAGTTCTAGAGTTAAGAAAGACTCTAATTAGAGAAAGACTGAAAGAGTGGTACTCTCAAGGTTTGAAGTGCTTCAAGTGCAATGTCAATGGACACATCCATAAAAAGTGCCCAAATTATATCAAGTCCAAAGGTAAAGCTATGAATGCTACTTTGAGTAACTCTAAGAGTTCTAGTTCTGAGGACAATAGTGATAGTGAAGGAAACTTCATAGCTCCTACTGCTATAGCAGAAGTTGGCGATGGGAATTCTTGAGAATCCTCTAATGTAGATGATAAGGAAGACATAGTTTGAGGCTAGTGAGGGATCAGAAGATGAATCCAAAGGTAAGAAGGATCTTCAAATGGCTTACAATGAGCTGCTTGAGGATTGTTCTTATTATGCCAAGGCGGCTAAGGTTGCCCTTAAGAACTTAAATAAGTCTGAAACTAAGAACGCAGTTGTTGTAGATCAACTAAAACTGGCAAGGAAGGGGATAAAGCAGTAAAAGACTGATCTTGCTAGTTTTGTTGATAAAATTCATAAAAAAAAACAAAAACGGTAATCATAGTTAAATTTTCACAATGCAATTCTCTATGCAACTCAAGGAAAAAAAAGGTGTTTTTCTGCACTAATTACTTTTAGAGATTGACAAGTGCAGATTAGGCATAAGTTGATCAAGTTTATCCTTGTGGCTGCTGCTAAAGCTATTAAAAGTTTTTTAACACATTAGGTGGTGGAATTTGATTGAGTTCCAATGACTAAAGAGCTATTAAAAGGCACTGTGATGTTATTTTGAGTTTTGTGACATTAAACTGCTAATCAGCCAATCATAAATCTTTGAATTTTTCAAGAGTATTGCAGTTCGGTGGCATTTATTGCTTCTCTCTATGTGGAAAACCTAGGTTCGAATCCCTCTCCCCCCACTTATTGTAAGAAAAAATCCTTTATTTATTTTTTTTGTTTAGATAGGATTTGAAACATATGACATCTGCTTCATAATTATTACTCATTATTATTAGAGTAAGATACTAATGAATTTCTTTTTGGTGTTGGTGGAATTCAAACCCAACCAACCAGGTCACTTGTTCGACAACGAGAGATTTTACTAGTTTTTCTTTGAGATGATAGACTTTACTGGTCAAGTTAATTGAAACATGCAAGAATCTTCGAATTTGTATAATGATCTTTTTGCTGGCAGCCAGCTTCTTCACAGCATAGTCAACTTAAGACTGTATCATAACGTTCAACAAAGTCTTTATTATGAAGCAACTATAACAAAAATCAAACACACAGGGATCGCATTCTAGAAGAAAATATCTTATTTTCTCCACTCATAATGTGGTACTGAGCAAATAAGTCAAGAATGTATGCTTTGGTATCCCCACATTATCCACATACCAAGTCCACTCCCCAGCCTAATGAAAAGGACCTTATGAAATGAACCTTGGTGTGAGCTTGCTACAAAGGAGAAGTATGAATTTGAATTACAAAATTCTTCTCTTACTAGCTCTATGCATTTGTAATGCTGAATCTGCAAATCCCTTGGGGCAGTTTTGCAATACAGACACTAATATTGGTAGTGATAGCCAAATATCAGCTAATATTGATCGCTTATTAGCTGAATTGGTTTAAAAAACCCCCTCCAATGGTTTTATTGCTACTTCATAGGGTAAAAACCAATATCAAGTTTTTGGCCTGGCTCAATGTAGAGGGGATGTGAGCAGAACAGACTGCTCAAGTTGCATCCAAGATGCAGCAAAGCAAATCCGCCAACATTATCCCAACCAAGCCGATGCAAGAATTTGGTATGACTTTTGCTTTTTACGTTACAACATTAAAAGCTTCATTGGAGAAATTGATACATCTTATGGTATATTATATGGGAATGTGGAAAATGTAACTGAACCTGATACTTTTAACAAAGAACTAGGAACTCTGATTGGTCAGATTAGAGCACAAGCTGTTGAGACTAAGAATGAAGGGCTTGGGAAAGGTAAGACCAAGTTGTCAACATTTGTGACATTATATGCATTGGTGCAATGTGCTGTGGGCAATTTTGAAAACTTTTGCAAAGACTGGAAAGGATGCAGAGTTCTATATAGCAGTTGTCATGTCCGATATGAGCTCTATCCATTCTTCTTTCCTCTTGATTCAATGTCAAACCATACTATGGCTGATACTGTTATGGCCATAGTTTATTCATGAAAATTCCAAGCTAAGTCCCTATGCCAAATCAGCCCTTGTTAAGGAAACATAGATGTTGCTCTAACTCCTTGTAAGTTTCATTTCAATAAGTATTGCTATTTGTGACATTTACATGTGTGAATTGAAGCCACAGGCATGAGGCTTCACGCAAATAATATAGTCATGTATATGTAGTATATATGCATGTGCAGCCAATGACCTTTAGTCAAGTGGCACTTCCTTGTGTTTCCAATGGGTCAAGGTCTTTTGTTAAATATTCCTAATTCCAAGTATTTGTGTTTACAGCTTTGCTAAAATGGACTTGCATGCATGCCTTTCTTTGTTCCCAATCTGTTATGTAAAAAGTGTGTGAGCCCTCAAATAGAGATTTGAAACCAAAGAGAGAATTTATTTTATTTCCACAAGTACTTGGAATTTTCATGTGGCTGTTGACACAACTTACATACACTACAGCAATGCTAAATCCTTTTTAAAAAAAGAAAAAATAAATAAATGCGTGCAAACTTAGGGAGTATTCCCCTTTTTAACATGATATTTGGTCATACACATTTATGCATTCATGTGAACAACCAAGCATTCAATTGCACAAGTATAAACTCTGAATATAGGATACACTTTTCACATATGTACACAAGATATTATTAGACTTCTTCATTCCATAACAAATAAATAATTTAATGTAGAAGATCTTCATTTAGGAAATGTCTCCTTTGCCTGAAACCTGATTAGTTGTTGGCTTTGCCACAGCATCTAGGAAAAGGGATAACATCTCTAATATCATTCAGCCCAGTGGCAAAGAGAACCATATGATCGAACCCAAGACTGAATCCAGAGTGCTTGACTGTTCCATGCCTGCGAAGATCTAAGTACCACTCATACTGCTCTCTTGGCAAACCCAATTCCTTTATTCTGTCAACAAAAAAATATGATGTTAATATTTGCAGTTTTATGAGAAAACAGGAACAAGTTTGAGGCCATTACACTATATAACCATCAATATTAGCCACAAATTGATTGAGCAGACAGTAAACATAAATACATAATTATGCTCTATAAGTGTGACTACGAATTCTTCTTGTCATCATGTGATTTATAGATGCAGTTGTAAACTTCTACAACATCTGCTTCAATGAATTTACCAGATGTAATGCCCTTAAAAATGGCTAGATAAGGGTAAACTAGAATGTCATTACCTTGAACTTAACATATCAAAACGCTCCTCATTTTGGCTACCTGAAATTAAAGTTCCAGCCTGCAAGACAATTTATACAACCAGCCTAAATAAAAACTTGAATTTTATTCAAATGAGGAAACCTCAGTTAAAGGTCATTCATGATCTCATAGGCGCACAAAAAAACTCATTCTGGGCTTACGTTTGGTACAACCATATCAAATGCTGCAACTGTTTTTCTGTCATCATTCAAGCGAGCATAAAAGGGCTTAACTTCTTTTGGATAGTTGTATATTATTACAGGCTTCTTGTAGATCTCCTCAGCCATGTAACTGTTATGACATGAAAAGAAGGTGAGTACTTGCAGTAAGTAGAGGCCTCACTTCCTACATTTCAAACGTTGGCAAATCCAACAATGAAAAAAATAGGTGTACCTTAGATGATCTGCTGTAAGAGCATCACCCCACTCAAGTTTCTTTTCAAATATATTATCTGCAACCTGGGAGGCAAATTTCAATATAAACATAAGTTAAAAATTGCTTTGGGTGAAAATGATTGTCAGGATAACATGCCCAAGGAACTAATAGTGTGATCTACCTGTTTAAAAGAATCTACTGCATCAGTGTAGGAAATCTTTTCAATTGTAGTTGATATCATTGATTGAAGGTGAGCAATGCAGGGTTTGTCAATTCGTTTTGAAAGAAATTTCAAATCTTCAGAACAGTTGTCCAAAATCCATTTGCAAAGGAACTTGAAAAAGTCATCCGCACAGCTCATGGCATCCTGAAAATTTCACAATCATTTATAATTATATGAAAAAAGAATATAGAAGTATAGACATTTTCTACCGTGGAGATCTGGTAATAATACATTGCAAGTCTGAAACTTGTTCAAGTCCAAATTAAACATAATGACATTATCACAATAGGGAGGTCGTGAGAAGGATGTGCTGAATAAATTATCAACCTATGGACTACATTTGACGTACAAACTATATATTATGAAGACCAATAGAAATACTTAAAATGCTGGGTAAGAGGAGCTTATACCTCTAACTGTGAAAAAGCCATTTCAATGTCAACCATTGACATCTCTGCCACACGTTCTGTAGAATCTGCTCTAAACCTGGGTCCAACTGAGTAAACATTTCCAAGGGCGCATGCATGGCTCTCCAGATGTAGGCGACCAGAAACAGTTAGGTAAGTTTGGCGGGCAAAGAAATCTTCAGAAAAGTTAATATCAGCCTTCAGTGAAGTTCCAGGTTTTGGTTTTTCTCTTGCTTCTAACTGTGATGCTAGTTCATTTGTTTTATGAAAATCTTGAACTGCAACTGTCAGTGCTTCCTTGTTGCTTTCACTCCTCTTTAGTTCTTCAATTACCTTACTTTTCTCCTCTACAGCAGACTTAATAACTTCAGGGCTAACTCCATCGGTGTCATTACGGGTGTTTGGCTTCACCTTTATATCTGCTTTTCCAAGAAGAGTTGTAACCTGGAATTTTTCACTAAATCCTTCACAGTCTGTGGTCGTGATAATGGGTACTTGCACATAAAGGAAGCCATGGTTTTGGAAGAATGTGTGAGTCGCGAAAGTCAGGGCATTGCTGATTCTCACGACAGATGCCACCTAGATAATGTGAAACATGTCAAATAAATAAAACTTAGATACAGTTTCGTAAGTGTAATCAAGTTTCAATATGATTGCTATAGTATAATGTAAGTGCGAGCCTTTAATAAGGCTTCAAAAATGTGATGACAACATTAATAAGTTATATTACTATAGAATTTGTGTGATACAAGATATAATCAGCTCATTGACAAATTCTATTTCCAAGAAGTAGCACTCCAAAAGTAATAAAAGAAATTGAAATACTGCATTTAGAATATAGGTATAGTTATTATGATTTACCCTATTGAATATCCGTAAGTGCACAGATCCATACCAGTCAAAAACAATTATGTATCTCAGCACTGGGTGGGGAAAAAAGAAGAAGTAAAATTGGATTACCTCTAGAAGTCACGTGGTAGTACATACTATGGGTTCAAAAATTATAGATACATACTAAGAAAAACCCAGAAAGGACTAAAATAAATTCAATAAAATTGCAGTGTCCTAGGTAACTTACCGTGGTTGTCCGAGGTCGAAACTGGGAATAATTCCTTAACATTTCAAATGGTACTTTTTTCTTTGATAATGGATACTTATCATGTTCCACTGTCCCTATATGAAGAATTCTCTCCACTTTAAGCTCGATAACATGTTTTCTCAGTACCGATGGCTGCATCAATACACCTTCTACCAATATACAAGTTCCAATAGGCAGGAGCTGGCAGGGAGGAGCTATACTGGAGGCTACAAGAACCTGATAGATTTTAATTTTAGTTAGAATATGATATAAAAGTCCTAAGATCTGGTACGAAACTCTTATTGATCAATAAATGATTTGAAACTTGTTATGATAGATGTGCCTTCAATAAGGAATGAATATGCAATTCCACCAAAAAGAAAATAAAAAAGGTTGGAATTTATGCTCAATACCTTGAGTTTCAAAGTGCAGCCAACAACTTAGAAAGATTTTTTTGGGGGTAAGGCTGCCTACCAATCACCTCTCACGAAACCCGCAAAAATGAGAGTTTTGTGCAATAGGTACAGTTTTTTTTAGGGTCCTGGCCTCTAGTTTATAGAGTCATTTTATTTATATTCTCCAAGTCTATACTATAATAAAATTTTGGGGTTTAATTTTTATGAGAGCAAAGCTCAAAACCTCTGAATTCTTCTCTAAACTAGTGGTTTTGACCCATGACAAGGGCATGATTAGCCAAACTCTAAAACTATTAATCGATTTGCATAACAACAAGCATTTAGAATGCATAGTTTATATGAACAAAATATAGTAACCAAAAGGCCTCTATGAAAAATAAAGAAGACCCCTTTTAATTCTCCTAAATATGAAGCTAACTTGATGTGTAATCAATCATCATATTTTTCCATAGCAAAATATAAGCTATTGTTCCACATAACTGAATGTATATACCTGAAGAGTTGCAACACATGAACCATCACTAACTCGCAAGAAAGCAATGGAAGGCAGTGGTGGCGTCAGCGGCCTAGGAGCCGGCTTCTCCAACTTCTCACGAGCATGGTAATTTCCAATCCCCAAAACATTTATGATGGACCGGAAAAATGGTATCCGAGTCTGAATCATTTCGACACAGCTAATTTCGACTTTAGACTCTTTTTCAACAGCTTGTGGTGGCGGTGGCAGTTGCGGTGGCACGGGCTCTTTAGTCTTCTCTTTAGAAGACTTGACCCACCCCCCTATCAAAACTCTCTCACCAACCAATCCCACACCACCATCATCACGCTCCAATATGGTTTTCAATAAGACCCGGTTGGAGTACTTGCAAGTAGTCACTGCAACCAGCATGGCTGCAGCTTCTTCTTGTTGTTTTTGTTGTTCATGTTGTGGCTGCTCTTGTTGTTGTTGTTGTTGTTGTTGTTGTTCGGTGGCCATCTGGAGATGAAAAGATAGGAAAATAAGAAGAAGAAGAAGAAGAAGAAGAAGATGGTTGATGGGTTTTTGGAGGCGAGCTTAAATAGCATGGCGGAGATACCTTGAGTGAGAAGTGATGCAGAGGAGGGAGAGGTTGAAGGAGAAGGAAAGGGATTGTCTGCGAGTTTTGGTTTGTGCAACATTGGATAGCATTAGAGAGAAACAGAGAGAAAGAGGTGGGAGGCTTTGTTTGGTTTGGAATCTTTTCAAGCGTTGGGTATTCGCGGGAAGGAGGAGTTCTCAACTTCCAATTCTGCCTAATCTTTAAATTTGGCAACGTTAAGAGAAACCCAACTTGAAAGGAATGCTAATAAAGGTTGTATTATTTATTTATTTATTTATTTTTGGATAACCTACATTTTTTCATTCTAAACTATTACCTCGATTATACTTACCTTATAAATTATTGAAATGCATGATTAACCCTTCAAGTTATAACTCGGTTACATTGTCCCCTCTGCTGTTTGCTTTGGTGTTATGTTAGATGAAATTTAACATCAAAAGATCAAATTACCCATCTTCAAATCAAATGACTTATGGGTAAATTGGTCTCTCAATACTAAATTTTGTCGGACTTAATAGCAAAACATACCACATGTGGTTAAGTGTAATGTGTTTTTAAAATTGGGGGAGGGAGGGGTCAATTATGCATTTTGATAGTTCAAGGGGTTAAGTATGACTGGGCGATGATTTATGATAATAAAAAAAAAAAAAAAGTAATTTTTCCTTTATTTTTTTATACGATAGTTATAATAATAGTGGAAAGAGATCCAAACCCAACAATTAATCTGATAAGGGTCATATTCATATCAAGGGTTATAATTTACACGAATTTGTATTTTGAAACTTGTAAGGAGTGTCTTAAAAAACGCAAGTTTTTTTTTTTTTTTTTTTTTTTTTTTTTTTTTTTTTGAGAAAGCTTAAAAACACAAGTTAAAAATGAAAAGTTAAAAAAAAAAAAACACAAAAAAAATGCATTTAAACCTAACATTTTAGGGGTAGCAATTTAAACCGTTGAGCCACAAACTTCAAAAAATAATAAATTAAATCTCATAGCTTCAAAATAATTAATTAAACTAAGGTTTCAAAAAGTAACAAATTAAACTTTCAACATATATTAAATCTCAAAACAATGTTGTTCCACGTTAGTGAAATAAGATTTAATTTGTTACTTTTAAAACTATAGAGTTTAATATATATATATATATATATATTAAACTCTATAGTTTTAAAAGTAACAAATTAAATCTTATTTCACTAATGTATATATATATATATTCTAATTATGAAATAGTATACATTCAAAAATTATTTATCAATAATTTATTGGAGTAAATGCACTAATTCAAAATGTTTGGATGTATTTTTCTTGATTTTCATAATGTGATAGCAAGTTCCTTCTACTCAAAGCAACATTTTGCAGCTTCGAGTTAAAGAATTAGCTTTTTCAAAAATAAAAAATGGGAGTAACATTTCTTACCAATCACCTTTTCTATATCCTGCAAAAAGGGTAGTTTGGTGCACCAAGTACAATTTTTTTTTAAAAAAAAAAATTAAAAGAAAAATCATTTCATAGAATAGTAAATGTAAGGACTCGATTTGTAACGACCCAAAATGATGTTGGGTTCGCACGTAAAAAGGCCCAAACAATATCACTTATAGAGCGTGAATTTGAAAGGCTAGGCCTTGGTCACCGGATGAGGGTTAGTCGTCTTGTTCGTACAGAATTAGGCCGTGTTCGCTCGAGGAGTCTTTCTCCTTAAGGCAGTCTGGGAGGCTCTAGTTCTTGGCCTTTTTTCCTAGCCTCCCACCGTGGGGCATCAACCTTCACATTATATAGCCCTTCTTGGTTGATCTTAGCCCTCCATTTGTTGATCAGGCAGGTGCCTACTTCAGTACCCGTCCCATCAGCTGCCTCCCCTTACTTTTTGTTAGTTGTGATGATCGAAGTCACCCTGTTCAGGCGTCTTTTCTCATTAATATGGTTAGGACGTTGGCGGGTGCAGTTAATGTGGAGGGGACATATTTACTTTGAGCCAGTTTTGCACCGTACCCCCACGTGGGTCCCATTCTACTCTCCTCTCCTTCAGGGGACTTTTTGGGGGCAGCTTTTCAATGAGATGTTGCTCTTCCCTTTGAAGTCTTGGAGTGCCGAGGACAGGGTCATCCTCGGCTGTGCCCTCGGCACTTCAGTCTTTCCCTATTCGTCCTCGGCAAATACCCTTCTCGGCACGGGCCCTGGGCCCTAGTAGCGCGTGGGCCGGATTATAAGTTCCCTAACCCCACAATAAATATTTTTATAAATTACTTGTCAATTAAACCATTATTTTTATTATTTATGTGTTGATTAAATAATTTATTTCCAAACGTGTCACTTGATTTTTTGTTTGTGAATGTTATGCCAACTCACCTTTAAGTTTGGCTTAGTTAGGTGGCAAATTGGAAAAATTATTCCCCACATGTATTATACCTTCATTTGAATCATCTCATATAAATGTGATTTTATGTGCGAGACGTGATTCACATGATAATCAAATATGCTTTTTGATGTTTTGAATGATGACATGCTTTGGAGAAAAAAAAATCCAATTCGCCATTAGTAATTCTATGATCACATGAATGATTTCTTTTGTTTATTTCTCTATTTTTCTAAGCTATGACATGTTTGGATAACTTGACATTCATGACCCTTAAGCTTTTGCAATTAAGAAAGGATATGTGGTAAAAAAAAAAAAATCACTCCCAATATATATTAATGAAAAAAAAAAAAAAACAGGGACATGTGGAAATCAAAGTTCTGAAACACCATTTCCTAAGTCTGAATATATAGTTGAGAATTGGTTTTGTCGAAAATTGTACTCACATTTTAAACATAGACTTGGCATTCCAGGTCCATTGACCACATTAATCTAAACAAGAATCTCAAGTCTTTTTCATTTTTTTTTTACCACATTCATTCAAGATCTTTGGTGGATCATCCAAGACTGAATAACCTGGATTGATGCTGATTTTTGTGGGTAAGATATCTCTACCCATCCAAGCCTCTGCAACTGTAAATGATTCTCTTACTGAAAATTCCCCTTCAACCCACAAAAAATCAAAATAAAAAACAATATTGGCATATAAAATGTTGAAAAATAAATGGGCATTTTCGTAATTTTAATTAATTGTCCAGAAATTCCATGAGTTAGCCTCAGTATGGGATCTTTCTGTCTGGGACCTCTTCGGTGTACTCCTCTGAATCACTGCAGATTTTGCAGTCTCTCTTATGGTCTTTATTTAATTCACCACTTCTCTCTCTCTCAAACACGCACTCATATTTATCCTTCAATTATACTGACCACATATTCATCACCTTCAAAGTCATTCCAATACCAGAGGAAAAAAAAATGGCCAACATTAAACTAAGCAACTTACTGTTGCTACTCATCACCTTAATCATGGCAGCATATGTTATACAAGGTCGTAATATGCTACTAGCTATCTCTTTCTCACTTCAATTCCTTTTTCCTTAATGGGTTCCTATTATCGTACAGTATTTCACCTTTTTCCTATAGTTTTCTCCCGTTCCCAAATATATGTTCTATTTCTGCTGAGCTTTTGTAAAACATATCCTAGTTTTACAGTCAGTTTGGCCTAGCTTTTCCATGTAAAACATGCTTCTCTAAATTATCTCATCTTTCCAACTAGGGAAAACTATGAATGGAATGAGTTTTAAAATTAAGCTTCTCTTGCCTTCCTTGCACCAAGTTTCCATTCATAATGAGATAGGCCAAGCTAGTAGCTAGTGTATCTATCTTTTGTCTGGTTTCCAAGATAATAAAGCAATTCTCTTCTGCTTCTCTTCCTCCCAATACCTATCTTTATTCTAAGTTTCTGCCAGAATTAAATAAGTTATGCTTTTTCTTCTTGTCTTGCAGGTTCAACAAATCAGAAAGAACTACCTCATCCTCTAAGTGCTTCTCATTCATCTCAACCACAAAGAGAACTACATTTGCAGGTGAAAATTAGCTAGCATTATTTGTAACAAAAACCTTATTTGGTTTTGTACTTTTTAAATCGTTTGGTTGCTTAATTCTCACATTTACATGTATTGGAGCCTAAAGGGTGGCAATGAAAGAGTGATGATGAAGAATTCAAGGAGATTGATGATAGGATCCACTGCACCAACATGTACTTATAATGAATGTAGAGGGTGCAAGTACAGGTGCAGAGCCGAGCAAGTGCCTGTAGAAGGGAGCGACCCAGTCAATAGCGCTTACCACTACAAATGTGTTTGCCATAGGTAATCTTATCTATCAAATTCAGCATCTACTAGACTACTACTCCAGTTGAGTTTGCTGGGTGCAGACTGCAGAGTCGAGAGTCCAGTTTTCTTTTCTTTTCTCTACGTTGGTTCAAGTTCAACACTGTTTTACAATGCAACCATTTTTAATGGGTGCCAAAATTAGCAGTTGAGGTGCACTACATGAATTTGTTAATTTATTGTATATCGTTTGAGTTTCTTGAGAAAGAGCACTGTTTCTTCTTGTGATATTCTATATTTCCTTGTACTTTGTTCAAGCAACATATTCAAGAATATATGTCTAAAGAATAATACTGGGGATATTCTTTACTTCACTAGTAGGGTTTACATATTGACCGTGTTAATTTCTTGAACACCCAACAAATAAAGTAATTTAAAATTTTATCTATTATGTTATTGATATGCCATTAATTATATTTATTATCACCTTACTTTGTATACTTTTTGTAGTCAAAATCAAAAATTTAAGTTTTAAGTTTTTGCAACGGTCTGTTTTTTTTTTTTTTTTTGGTAATATTATGAATATTACAAATTCTTACTTTAAAAATTTTACATTAAGGTGACGTCAGTCATAATCATTCCATCAAGTCATTTTCTATTTCTTTGATAATTTGATTTGTAATAGCTTTTAATAATAACTAGTCGTGAATCCACGCATTGCACGTGATAATTTTTTTAATGGTGATTTTATTATTTTATTTTTTACAATTTAAACTAATTTTATAATGAGTAATCATATTTTTATTTATTATAAGAACAATCATAAATGTAATATAGGAACAATCATAAATCATAAATATAAAGTTTGCCGTATCAAAATGAAAATAATACAATTTTTCTTAGAAATAAGGCAAGTTAATGAAAATATTCATTTTTTAATAAAATTTGTAGGGTCACAATTTGGAGCCCAGACCCAACAGGTATGGGGTCCTGGTCTAAGGAGCCCAAAAACAATGAATTTGTAGAGAGTGGGCTATAGAACTAGGCCTTAACGAAGTGGACACTAGCTAAAGTTGGGCTACACAACAATTAAAAATAAGCAAATCCTCTTGATGTCCATAGATACTCAGTCTAAGGAGATGAGATGAATGTATGCGGGTCCCTGTTCAAAGACTATGGTTACTTGTACTGTTCCACTGTTCTACCTCCATTTTGTTCCGTCCCCCCTCCTCATGAGGACTCCCTTCCTTATATAGTCTTCTTGAAGCTATCAGGGCCTTACACTTGTTGATTATCTAGACTCTCACTTGAGTGCTTGTCCCATCAGACACCCCCTCCATCTTTCTGTGAATTGTGGTAGCCAAGGCAGCACTGTTTATAGGTCCTCTCCACATTAATGCAGCTAGAAAAGTAGCTGCAACGCATTTAATGTGGTAGCTGCAGCCTCTTCTTGGATATCTTACGTTTCCTTCTTTGCCACGGGTCTATGGGACTCGTCCTTGTTACTAATGTTCGTTGGTGTGGGTCCTTCTAGTAGGCAGAGTGCATGTTTGAGCCATACTTGTCACGTCCAAGGAGACATTTCTCCTCGGACCGCCCTTTAAATGTCTTCATGCCCACGAGAACTGGGCTGGGAGCCCTTTTGGCACCCACATCTTCTCTTCAAACGTGGTTGATCTTCTCGTATGGGGCCCAAGGCCCATTGTATGATTTTGGGCCTTTGCCTCTACAAAATTTATTTATAACATTTTGTGAATCATTAAAAACAATATAAAATTTGTAAATTATTCTTTTAGTTTTAAAAAAACTTTCTCAAACCTTTTTTTTTTCTACCTACAATCCAAAACATCGAAAAACGTAACTAAAAAAATTAATAAAACTTAACAATGATTGATTGGACCAATTAGGAAAATAATTTGTTGTTGATAATCTATTAAGCTTATTTTCTTTGCAGAAATTGTAATTTTGTCCTCCCAAAACATATTGTCAAATAAATAGTTATTAGCAAAAATCTAAGAATTAAATTTCTATTTATGCATTGTTATAAAATTATAATTAAAATAAAATTGCAAAAGCTAAAATTTGTCACCCATCCAATTATTTTTGTTTGGCTAACATTTGCTTTTCTCTAAATTAATGGCATTATAGAGTACTTCTAATGCAACTATTAAGAGTACTTTTTCCATTACAAAGGATTAAAAAATAAACAAAAATTGGTAAAGTCTCATAGTTTAACATCTAAATTGAGCACTTTAAAAAATCATGCTATATAATAAAATAAATACCAAATTATCAAAATCATGCTATGTAATAGAATAATATTATATTTTTATATACTATATCTAATTCTTTATAATGTAATAGGGTAACATTTAAAAATGAAAGAGTACCAAAAAAAAAAAAAAAAACCTTAAAAATCAAAGCTAAATCGCATTAACCCAAAGTAGAGTTTTAAAGAATATAAAAAATTATCAATCTAAAGCTGAGATGCAAGAAAAAAAACCACCAAAAATGTGTGTGTGTGTGTGTGTGTGAGAGAGAGAGAGAGAGAGAGAGAGAGAGAGAGAACCTTTTTTGTGAGGGAAAAATATGCATAGAATGGAATCAATGGATGAGATAGTGATAAATTTATAGTAAGATGATGTAAATAAAAAGAAAAAAAAAATAAAGGAAGATAAAGGGAAAGATGAAGAATAATATTAATGTAGAGGGTAATGGGAAGATGAAAATGTAAGGGAGGGAGAAAGACTGAAAAAGTAGTGAGGAGATGAAACGATAAAGGAGGGAAAAATGTTGGAGAAGTGTAAATATTTAAAAAATAGATGTTAAAAACAATTATAGGAAAATTGGAAAGAAAAAAGAAAAAATATAATGATATGGACGCTGATGTGGCTCAACAGGAGCGTAGTAACAATAAATGCTACGCTTCAACTTTTAGATATAATATAGATTCTTTATTTTCATGAAAAGTGATATTACCATCCTGTTGTTCTTTCATTCTCCATTGTATGATACTGCATACATTGCCATTCAAAATAACTTCTTACTCCATATTGGAAATATCTTTTGCTCCACATAATCACTTAAAAAGAGCTTTTTAAACTCGAGCACATTTTAAAGCTCTTTGTTCATGTTGCTATAGTTTTACCAATGTAATCAACAAGAGTGAGTATTGTGGAAATAACAGTCAGAATTTACCAGTTTGTCAAAAACTGTCAGACTTTACGGCCTAAATTTTTCGTTTGGTACACAAGGACTAAGTTGTTTTGGGCATTTATTGCTAGATGCGAAGGAGTTTCTAGAGTGACAAAAGTGAGGGGTCTGCAAGTGGGCACATGGAATGGTCCCGAAAGTTGGACATTAGCTAGCAAAGGATCACATGCCCTAACTTATTTGGCTTCATTCGTCATGATTTGCACAAACTGGCACAAACTGAATTATATAAGGCAGACCACACATAATAATTAAGAGTATGGAGGTCCCATTTTCAGTGTAAAATCAGCAAACTAGCTGCAACATAGTTCATATTCAAATTGCACTTGCCTTCTCGCCACTGTCTTCCTTTCTCAAGAATATTCTAGTATACACTCGATTTTTGATTGTCTCACACTTAAATTATACACCGTCTTGGGTTATATACATGGATATTCATGAGAAATGTGAACAAGAATATATGAATACACCGTCTTGGGTTAAATATATGAATATTGCATATACGGAGTGTACTTCATAAAGTGTGAGACAATAATTTTCTTATATACTCTACATAAAATTGTGTTCCTAAAATGTATAGATGCTCTAGAGTTTAAACTAGCAAACATATATGAATTCAAAAGTATGGATATGAAACATATATGGGTGGAATTGATGAATACCTCTTTTCTTCATTTATTTATTTTTTTTCTCTCTCCCACTCTCTCACTATTAAAAAAAAAAAAAAACTCAGTAATTAATTTTAGGCTATAATGCATTTTTCAATCTCTAAGTTTGGAGTCACTTATCGATTGGTCACTCTACTTCCAATTTCTACTCTCAACTATTACCCCTCACTTTTTCTACTCTCGACTATAAGTTTTGCAATTGTTTGTCAGACATATTTTACACTTTTTTGTATTTTTTAAATTATTCCTATCAGAACTTTAAGGGTGGACATATTATCATAGAGCTATGATTGTTTTGCTCCCAACCGGCCAACCGTATCTACACTTTTTACATGCATGTGTAAAGCATGAACATTTTTGAAAATTATTGATACTTGACTATGAAAAATGTGGACAATGTGAGAAACAGTGTGCATTAAGGGGGTGTGAAACAATCATTTTACACTATCAGATTCATAACGTATTATATGATTGATGTTTTCTTTTTCTTTTTTCTCCCCTTATTTTTTGCTGGATGCTGCTTGTCAACTACTAGATAGAAAACCTGTTCAACCTATTCTTTTTTTTTTTTTTTCTTTTTTCTTTTTTCTTTTTTTAAAAGTTCAAGCTTAAAACTCTCACCAATGAGCAGTCCATACTACCATTGCACTGCTAAGCTCAAGATCATGAAAGATAAGATTAAAGCATATTATGTAATTAGTTCAGTGATATTATTGCCTTCCAAGAGAACAAATTAAGGATATGGTATAAACCCCACTTTTACACCCTCTAATAAAATTAAATCTAGCCACATCATCACTCTTCACAAGCCAAAATATTCACCAAGTCCCAATTTGTTGATTTTATTCCCAAATTCCATCAAAAGGGAAATAAGAGTGATTGTGTGTGTGAAGGAAAGTAATTGTTTCTAGTTGATGTTTTGAGGGTTTGAACAACTTGCTATTCCCTTTAATAGTAACCGAACATATGGTAAAAATTAAGTCTCCACATTTAGTTCTCATTGTCATTGTCTTGAGATTATTTCAGGGCAAAATACAAAGGAAAATAAGAGAGATTAGATTTTGGGTTCTAGATTAGTGACTTTCCAATATGTCTTTAAAATGTAACTAGGAGTCAAACTCTTATAATTTTCCTTTAGATTGTAAGTAAGAAATTAAGTAAGCCATGTAATTTTCTATTTTTATGAATCTTCATAAAAGAAAATGTGATTTTGAGTTCCAATTAAATGCAAAAGTACTTTTTTATTATTTGGATTTTCTTGATTATATCCTAAAATAATCAAGTAGTGACTAAAAATGTAAAGTCCCTAATTCTAGGATAAGGGTAAAACTTAAGTACAATACTACTCATGATTTATCCTTATTTGACTATTGGTTCTAAATTAATAGGCATTGTTTGTTTGAAAAATAACGGACCCAATCTTAAAAAAAAAAGAATCTAAAAGTCGAATTCTATGTGGGGTAGAACTTGGTCTTAGAGATATAAAAAGTTTGATAGAAGAGAGAACTTATACGTTATATCCAGATTTTTGGAATCAATGAAAGATGGGCAAGACTTGGGTACAATAGTTAAGTGCTATTCCTTAGGGAAAAATTGGAAAAAAATACCAAACTCCAAACAATTTAGTTAGTTAGCAACGTTTTTAAACTATTTAGGAAACTAACAACTCAAGTCCAAGAGAGTCGATTTTGCTATAGTAAATCAAGTTTTGGAGACTCAATTTCTGTATTTGAAATCGACCCTCTAAGGATCGATTTCCTTAAAGCAAATTCCAGACAAGGAACCCAGAGAAAAAACATCATCAAATAACCCAGAAAAGAAAAAACATCATCAAACAACGAATTCATCAACAAACCCAAAGAAGGAAAACATCATCAAACAACGAAAATTCATCAAACCAAAGGCCCAAAGAAGAAAAATCTTTGCCTGGAGCTTCGCTGCCGCTACCTCCGTCGCTTTTGGGTTAGGGAGATCTAGGTTTGTGTAGGTGTTTCTGATTTGGGTTTTCTGGTTTGTTGTTCGTGTATTTGTTTCTAATTTGTTGTTCTTTCGTGTTTCTTCTAATTTGTTGGTTGTTCCTTCGTGTTTTTGTTCTGGTGTTCTTCGTGTTTCTGTTCTGGTGTTTTTTGTGTTTCTGTTTTGGTGTTCTAATGTGTTTTGAAACCTTATGGAACTCGAGTCTTTAAAACTCAAGTTCCACATTGAAATCGAGTCCCTCACACTCAATTTATTGCACCAAAATCGATTCCCTTACACTCGAGATGTTAGTTTCCTAAATAGTTTGAAAACATTGCTAACTAATGAAATTGTTTGAAATTTGGTGTTATTTTCTAATTTTTTCCCTTGTTCCTTAGGTTTTCCTTTTAAAATTCTGCCATGAGGATTTTTACTCATGGAATGAAAATGTTTTTTTTTTTAATTAAGTAGCCACATGGTTGAATCTTAAGAGGGGAACTTAAGGAATAGCATTTAAGGTACTGTACCTAAGTTTTGGCCATCAAGGTCTTAGGAAACCTAAATTTCATCAAGCCCAATTTCCTCATTTCACCTATTTTTCACTACAATAGTCCAACCTAGAGCCCAACTTATAGTTTATTCCCCAATTCTTCGTCAAGCCCACTAAAAAGTTTGAGAGAAAGCCCACTTCAAGAAATATCTCCCAATCCACCCGCATGATCTAAATAAGCATTGTTTTAGAATGAACATTTGAGATTGTAGTGAAAAAATTGGCATGGACGGTAGAATTAGAAACATAGCTTTCGTCAGAACCCCAAAAATTCCCCCATTAAACGAATGAGCATTACTTTACGTCTCCTCTCTCCGAACAATCCTTAAACCCATTTAGAAATCAAATAAATGATACGTTATGGTTTCCTTATATAAGGCTGATAAACCAACTACGTTAGGGTACCCAATTTCAACCTTAGAATGAGCGTGTTTGGTATTGTTGCATACTTGCATGTGGGAAGTATAGCTATAACTAAGGCTGTCCATGGGTCGGTCTGGGTCGGTTTTGTGCCCAACCCGAAACCTACCCGAACACTTCGGGTCTCCTAAAAATGGATCCGCCGCCGACCCGCCGATGGCAATGGTTCGGGTGGTTGGACGTCAAAGTTTTCCGGTCGGTTTTCGGTCGAGCTCGGATTGTGTGAATCGCGCCGGATTTTTGCCAAAATCTGCTTATTTTTGCTGGACTTGACCGGATTTTGAAGAGATCTTGGCTGATCTCAACGAGATTAGGCCGAACTTGAAGAGATCTTGGCATATCTCAACAGATCGGACAAGATCATACCGGCGAACTACTTCAATCGACGGAGAAAGCTATTTTCGGTGTGTTTTCTGGTCAGGTCGGTTGAAATCGGTTTTCCATGCTCTAACCCGTCAACCGACCCACGAGTCTCGGATTTTGGGATCGGGGATCCACCGCCGACCGTCACCGGCGTCGGGTCGGCTGGTTCTCGGGCCGGATCGACAGGGTTGGGTGGGTGGGTCGGGTACCGGGTTTGGTTGGACACCCTTAGCTATAACTATAGATCTATGTCGTAGAGTTTTTTTATTTATTTATTTTTTAATGATAAATGACTTTTAAATGAAAATCTTAAAATTTTAGTTTGTTTGAAAAATTACAGTGCTTAGATACTTTAAAGTTTCAGTAAAAAAGAAAAAAAAAAGATACTTTAAAGTTGTTACAACTGTTTGATAACCAAATTATTAAAGAGTTTTTTTTTTGGATAAATTAAAATAATAAAAAAAGAAATAATAAAGGCGTTTTGTATAAACGACCTATTTGGCATAAAAAGTGCTACTCAACTTAACTATTTTATTATATAAATTAATATTATGCCCGTGCGATGCACAGCTTAATAAAAAATATTTTGATAATACTATTAAATTTAAAAACCAATAAAATGAAAAAAGAATTAATTCAAAATATAAGGTTAAAAAATAAATTGTACTTGTACACTTAAAAGAAATTTAATTTTTATTTCTTATTTTGATATTTAAATCATTTGTTTTAGTGTTGATTTCATTCAAATGGTTATAAGTTATATCAACCCTAAACTAAATTAATAATAAATAAAAATATAATACTCTAACTTAATGTAACATTCTAACTTACTAATAAATAAATATAACACCCTAACTTAAAGTAATGTCTGTAATTGTATTGTATTTTAGCCTTTAAGAACACACACAAATATATATATATATGTATATATATATATATATATATATATTTATCATAAAAAAAAAACACAGATATTAATATTACACATGAAAAAATAATGAATTCAATAATTGAAATGGTTGAAAAAAAAATTAAGCCAAAACCTCAAATCATTAATGAAAAAATATCCGAATTTGAGAACTTAAAAAAAAATAAAAAAAGAGTTAAGTAAAGATAGACTTACTTAGAAATTTGGATGCATGGATCCTCTCGTATCCAATTTCATATTTGACAGCAAATTTTGTTTTTAATTAAAGAATATAGATTACATGGAACAAAGCACCAAACAAAAGCCATAACAAATTAAATCCATAATAAAATATTGATGTCAACAACAAATAATCATGTAATAAGAAATTAAAAAATATAAAAATATTGCTTGCTATATTGACTCCTAAAAAAAACACTAAAATATGTGATCAAACATAGAATTTCAGTCTATTTATAAAACTTGTTGATAAAAATCATATTATATACAATAAAAAGACAACAAATACAAAAAATCTATTCAATTTGATGAAAGAAAAAAAAAAATTACCTGCAAGGTTGTAGGTGGGGCAGAGAGGAGAAATGAAGAATATAGAAAACAATTGTAAAGTACATAATAGAAATAATGAAATACCAAAAAACTGTGTATATATATAGTGGAAATTTCAGATTGTGAAGAAGATAATATGAACAAAAAGAAGTAGTTTAGGTGAAACTCAAATACATTTTCTTTTTCTTTTTTCTTTTTTCCTTTATTATTAAGAAAAAGATGACATAAGATGCAAATTTATCCACCAAAAACAAAAATGTAAGGAAAAAAATGCAAGTTTTATCTTTTTTATTTTTTTTTTATTTTTTTTTTTTTATCTTTTACATTTTTTAAAGAAGCATAGGAAACAAAATTTCATCAAGATCAAGATGGTGTCAACTAAAACCATAGATGGAAACGGTAATCTCTTTCTCTCTTTTATATATATATATATATATATATATATATATATAAATTATAAACAATCTCTTTATCATTATGATGGGATTTGGATTTTGCACGTGGGAGCTACGATTATTTATAATAATAAAAAAAAATACATTTTGTAAGGACTCGATTCGTAACAACCTCAAGATAATATTGGGCTCGTACGTAAAGAGGGCCTAAACAATATCATTTATAGAGCGTGGGTTTGAAAGGCTAGGCCTTGGTCACCGGACGGTAGTTCGGGTTGGCTCCAGTCAGTGAATCTCGTCCAAGGAATCTGGAGAGCTCTACTCTTTTCTTATTCTCCTTATTTCTAGGACACCATGGCTGGGAGGACGGGTTGTCCCGCCCCCCCCCCCCCTCTCTCTCTCTCTCTCTCTCTCTCTCTCTCTCTCTCTCTTATCATTTTATACGGGCATTTACCCTCTTACCAGCGTCCACGTGTAAGCTCAATTTCCTAGGACATAAGACTTGTCCCGTCAGCCCATACCTAGAGTGGTTGGGGGGAGGTTGCAAAAGCTGAAGAGTATGATCCTGTCATGCAGAATGCTTTATTGCAGTACTGGCAGTCTTTTATTTGTGCTGTTTCTGCACTGTGATCACTCTTCCTTTTAGGGGCATTTATGGCACGCCGAGCAGGAGCTCGTCTTCGGCCATTTCCTTAGGCTGTCCTTGACTCTCATGGTGCGTCCTCGGCCCTGTATCTCCTCGGCGCAGACCTTGGGTCTTAACATGAAATGGGCTGGGGTCATAAACTCTCTGGCCCCACAATAGCCCCTCAAAATCCTGCTATCCGACCTCTTGATCGGAAAGGAGGGTTTTGGTGATGCCACGTCTTTATTGCGGTCTGCTTAGATCTGCCCTTCATCAATGCGGGTGTCTCTTCATCTATCTAGGAAACACGCCGTACTATGAGACATTCCTCTGAATTCATTCACGATGCGCTCATGCTGTTTCAATATTCGAGACGCGTCTTTAATGATTTCCCTTCACGAGACCATTTAAATCCAACGGTTATTGACGGCGTGGGGAAGTGGAGTGGGTATATTCTCGTTTATAGATTTTCTTGGAAATTTGGATAGATTAAATGCCTCCCGTTTTGCCCTTCATATAAAAAGAAAGGCAAGAGGTTACTTCTCTTACACAGAGACCCTTTAATCCTTTTAAAGTCTGAAACCCTTAGCCTCCCCCAGAGTTTCCCTTATCCGCTCGCTTACACCTTGAATTGCGATACGTCTGAGATAGGATCGAGAATGAAGAGACCATACCCCTCCCAGAAACGCCATGTTTTTCCGAAACTTAAAATGGCTCGATCAGGGCAGGGATGGCAGAGACTCAAGATACCTTTCATCCTCTCTTCAGCCAAAATCCAAAGCAGGGGCTCGTCGCGTCAAACTTTTGGTGTGACTGAACCGGGGTCACCCATTATTAGTACCAGCCGCTCTCTTATGAGCATAACTAACATGGCACCAGCGTGTTAGGAGTCAGGACTGACGCAAGAAAAAAGTATCCCTGCTTCTTCCTCTCTTCCTTCACTAGTGCCTCATTTTGCCTCCCCCTCTTCTTCTTTCCCATCACCCGATCCGTCCTGGTGCTTTTCCTTCTTCCTCTTCTTCTCCTCTTCCACCAAGGGAGGTCCTCCTCTCAATATGGGTGCTACTAGGGCAGAATTTGGAAAGACTTCGAAGCAGAGCTTAAAAAGACTTCTGGTTGTTTGTTTGTTTTGTTTTTGTTTTTTTTATTATTATTATTGTTTTTGCAATTCGTTTCCTGTATAGACTTGTTTAAGCCCTTCATTGTACGCTGTAATACCTCTTTATATTAATAAAAGTCAACATTGCTTTATTTTGTATATTCTACCTCTTCATTCTGAAATGGCTATGCCGTGAATAGACGTACTACTATATGACTTCTTTTTTATTTTTATATTCTGAACGATGCTTAGGGCCGAAATCCCAGTTAATAAAAAGACCTTGCTCTGTGCTTATTGCAACTATCCAGCACAATAATGCCGACTTGAACAAATGATATTCAGGGAAAAAACCTTTGTTTGAGAGAAAGATGTAATTCTGTATTTATCGGGCTATTCGCCTTGATAATGCCGTCCTAAAAAAAGCAATACTTAGGGCTGAAACCCCTGCTAAGGAAAAGATGTTACGAAAAAGATGTTATTACGAACTTATTAGAGCTGTTCGGCATAATAATGCCGACCTGAAAAAACGATACTTAGGGTCAAAACCATTGCTAAGAAAAAGATGTTATTATGAACTTAATAGAGCTGTTTGGCACAACAATGCCGACTTGAGAAAGCCGTGCATACCCCAAAACAGTCGAGATGACAGTTGAATGCTCGGTGCGGTGTAGGAGGTAACCATCCAAGGATGGGTGGTTCAAAGGTGGACCGTCCATGTGGGCCGCCAAGTACTTAGAGTGTTTCGCCGCCTTCCTAATGGCTTCTGTAGCCTTGGCCCTTTTTTGGTATCCAGTCCGAGGACCGAGGTACGATCATGCCGAGCTCAAACGCTTGTTTGCATCAATTCCCTTAGAGCTGAGGCTCTGAGGACAAATCGGGATCTTCATTATACCTAGGACTTAATCCGACTTTTAGTAAATGATTTTCCTGTAGGTCTGAGTAACCTAACATTCTTCTTAAGTAGTTGGTTTCCCCATAGGTTTGAGTCCGAGGACCATGCAATACCTTGGTTCTGTCAAAAACTCGATTTTTAAGTAGTTGGTTTCCCCATAGGTTTAAGTCTGAGGGCCATGCAATACCTTGGTTCTGTCCAAAACTTGATTTTTTAAGTAGTTGGTTTCCCCATAGGTTTGAGTCCGAGGACCATGCAATACCCTGGTTCTGTCCAAAACTTAGCTTTTTAAGTAGTTGGTTTCCCCATAGGTTTGAGTCCGAGGACCATGCAATACCTTGGTTCTGTCCAAAACTTGATTTTTTAAGTAGTTGGTTTCCCCATAGGTTTGAGTCTGAGGACCATGCAATACCTTAATTCTATCCAAAACTCGATTTTTAAGTAGTTGGTTTCCCCATAGGTTTGAGTCCAAGGACCATGCAATACCTTGATTCTGTCCAAAACTTGATTTTTTAAGTAGTTGGTTTCCCCATAGGTTTGAGTCTGAGGACCATGCAATACCCTGGTTCTATCCAAAACTTAGCTTTTTAAGTAGTTGGTTTCCTCATAGGTTTGAGTCCGAGGACTATGCAATACCTTGGTTCTGTCCAAAACTTAGATTTTTTAAGTAGTTGGTTTCCCCATAAGTTTGAGTCCGAGGACCATGCAATACCTTGGTTCTATCCAAAACTTAGATTTTTTAAGTAGTTGGTTTCCCTATAGGTTTGAGTCCGAGGACCATGCAATACCTTGGTTCTGTCCAAAACTCAATTTTTAAGTAGTTGGGGGAATTAACCCCTCGGCTATGGCGTGGGACCTTGGTTTAGGGGGATGAGCTCCTCGGCCAAGCCCCTAGAACCATCCATGCTGCTGACACTATGAAGCGCAGCCCCTAGTGAAGAAACGTAGCCCCTAGTGGAACTTTTACGTCCACCGCCTGTGCCAACACACAAGCCTTTCCCACAGACGGCGCCAATTGTAAAGACTCGATTCATAACGACCCCAATATAATATTGGGCTCGTACGTAAAGAGGGCCCAAACAATATCATTTATAGAGCATGGGTTTGAAAGGTTAGGCCTTGGTCACCGGACGGTAGTTCGGGTTGGCTCCGGTCAGTGAATCTCGTCCAAGGAATCTGGGGAGCTCTACGCTCTTCTTATTCTCCTTATTTCTAGGACACCATGGCTGGGAGGACGGGTTGTCCCCCCCCCCCCTCTCTCTCTCTCTCACTGCCTCTCTTATCCTTTTATACGGGCATTTACTCTCTTACCAGCGTCCACGTGTAAGCTCAATTTCCTAGGACTTAAAACTTGTCCCGTCAGCCCATACCTAGAGTGGTTGGGGGGAGGTTGCAAAAGCTGAAGAGTATGGTCCTGTTAGGTGCAGAATGCTTTATTGCAGTACTGACAGCCTTTTATTTGTGCTGTTTCCGCACTGTGACCACTCTTCCTTTTAGGGGCATTTATGGCACGCCAAGTAGGAGCTCGTCTTCGGCCATTTCCTTAGGCCGTCCTTGACTCTCATGGTGCGTCCTCGGCCCTGTATCTCCTCGGCGCAGGCCTTGGACCTTAACATGAAATGGGCTGGGGTCATAAACTCTCTAGCCCCACACATTTTATTTACTCATTATTTGCTGTGGCGTATTGGCATATGGGATTTTTATCATTCTGGTTGGATGGTGGAGTGTCGGTGTCAACATAGAGCTATTTTGTACTCATTAAAATTTCAACAAATTAAGAAGTTATATCCTTATCAAAAACAAAGATTTAAAATTGATCTCTCTCTAGAGTTTAGAGTCCTTATTTAACTATTTTTTCACTTTAACTACTTTAGTTTAACTACTCTACATATACTCTAATTTTATTTTATTTTATATAGAAATTATAGATAAATTAATAATAAAAGGATTATATGAAGAATTTGGATTGTAATCAAATTAAAATTTTTATTAACTTAGAAATTATAGGACAAAAAGATAAGGACAAAAAAAAATATATCTAATCTTTTTTTCCTTTTACGCTTTTTAAAGAAACGTAGGAAAAAAATTTCATCAAGATCAAGATGGTGTCAACTAAAACCATAGATGGCAACGGTAACCTCTTTCTCTTATATATATATATATATAATGAGATTTGGATTTTGCACGTGAGAGCTGCAATTATTTATAATAATAAAAAATACATTTTATTTACTCATTATTTGCTGTGGCATACTGGCATATGGGATTTTCATCATTCTGGCTGGATGGTGGAGTGTCGGTGTCAACACGGAGCTATTTCTTACTCATTAAAATTTCAACAAATTAAGAAGTTTTATCCTTATAAAAAAAACAAAGATTTAAAATTGATCTCTCTCTAGACTTTAGAGTCCTTATTTAACTATTCTTTCACTTTAACTACTTTAGTTTAACTACTCTACGTATACACTAATTTTTTTTTTATAGAAATTATAGATAAATTCATAATAAAAGGATTATATGAAGAATTTGGATTGTAATCAAATTAAAATTTTTATCAACTTAAAAATTATAGGACAAAAAGATAAGGACAAAAAAATCTAATCTTTTTTCCTTTTACATTTTTTAAAGAAACGTAGGAAAAAAAATTTCATCAAGATCAAGATGGTGTCAACTAAAACCATAGATGGCAACGGTAATCTCTCTCTCTCTTTATATATATATATATATATATATATATATATTAAACAATCTCTTTCTCATTATGATGGGATTTGGATTTTGCACGTGGGAGCTGCGATTATTTATAAATAAGTAAAAAATACATTTTATTTACTCATTATTTACTGTGGCATACTGGCATATGGGATTTTCATTATCCTGGCTTGCTGGTGGAGTGTCGATGTTAACACGGAACTGTTTCGTACTCATTAAAATTTCAACAAATTAAGAAGTTATATCCTTATCAAAAACAAAGATTTAAAATTGACCTCTCTCTAGACTTTAGAGTCCTTGTTTAATTATTCTTTCACTTTAACTACTTTAGTTTAACTACTCTACATATACTCTAATTTTTTTTTTTTTTTATAGAAATTATAGATAAATTAATAATAAAATGATTATATGAATAATTTGGATTGTAATCAAATTAAAATTTTTATCAACTTAGAAATTATAGGAGAAAAGGATAGGGACAAAAAAAAATATATCTATTTTTTGATTTTAGGGTTTGTTGATAACATTTTAAATAGACATAACTGTTATAGTTGTAAATCAAATATTACTTTCTTTCATTACTTGATTTGTCACATTTATCCAAAAAATATGTATATATCTATTCTTAAAATCTAAAAATTTATTAAAATTTCTACAATTTGGTGAACCCACGTGGCACAACCACAGCGTCTAAGCTCAACTTTTATTATATATAATATGATATGTATTTTAATAATGGCCAATGGAGAAATTGATTATTTTATTATATAAATTGATTATTATTATTATTATTATTATTATTATTATTATTATTATTTGGCGTTGTCTTGCCGTAATTAATATATTATTTATATTAATTAGTGTGTTCTAATATGGCATCACGATTGTTCATAAATGTAAATATCGATCATAATTAGTGCATTAAGAAATTATTCATAAATAATAGCAAAAAAAGATTATTGTACTCAAATAATTACATCATCAATTCAAGTGGAATAATTAATCCTCAAGAATACATGGGTGGCGGGTTCAATAGATTTGAAGGATGTGCCATAAACTTGGAAGTTTAAAGGGTATGCTTCTACAGTAAATTACTCAATTAATGGTACTAATTACACAATGGGATACAACCTTACTGATAGTTTATATTCGAAGTGATCACCAAACTCCAAAGATTATGATCAACGTTGTTCACCAATTCAACCACCCACACCACAGATTTACAGGGCTATTAGGCAACATTGATAGTATGAATTGGAAATAAAAGAATTGTCTAGTGGCATTAAAAGATATGTACTTTGGTCATATTCATGAACCAACTATTATTTTGTAAATTCCAAGAGAGTTTTGTAACTTAATTAGCACCTTCACATTTATAAAGTAATTGGGGTCTAGAAGGCAAGGGTTCAAACTACAGTGTTAGTAACATATTGTAATTATCTCAAAAAAAAAAACTATTATTTTGTAAACAATAACATCATATGATTGTTGAATATGGCACATAAGTTTTGGGTTACCTAGGTTTCATAATGGCATTAATGTGATAGAATAGTCTTTTATATTTATGAAGTTTGTGCAAGGGCGTGCTTTTGCAGTTAATTACTTAATCAATGGTAATAACTACACTATTGGAAAATACCATGCCAATAGGTTATATCCAAAATGGTCGCTAAACTCTAAAGATGATGATCAACACTCTTCACTGATTTGGCCACCCATGCTACGGATTTATAGAGATGTTAGGCATCATTGATTGTATGCATTGGAAATGAAAGAAGTGTCTAGTGGTATCGAATATGAAAAGATATGTACTTTGGTCATATTTAAGAACCAACTATTATTTTCTAAGCAATGACATCATATGATCTTTGGATATGTAACAAGAGTTTTGGATTACCTAGGTCTCATTATGGCATTCCTGTGCTAAAACAATTTTGTATATTTACTAAGTTTGTACAAGAGCGTGCTTTTGCAATACTACAAGTGATTGCTCAATCAATGATAATAAGTACACAATGAAATACAACCTTATCGATAGTTTATGTCCAAAGTGGTCACCAAACTCCGAAGATAATGATCAATGCTCTTCACTGATTTGGTCACCGACACCCAATACCCATGCTCATGCTCACCCACACCCCATGACCAACCCATGGACTTAGCCTATATTCGCATTTTAGAAAACGCAGCCCAAAGCGGGTCTATAGCTGTGTTTTTTACAAAACCTAGCTCTAAGTCTCAACCTATAAGGGGTGGAAAAATGTAGCTATAGGGAAACCTGTAGCCGCGTTTAAAGCGCGGCTATAGACCTCATAGGGGGCTATTGTCGTGCAGTAGAAGCCGCGTTTCTAAACGTGGCTATAGCCTACAATTGCGTTTTTAGGGTCTATAGTTGTATTTTTGAAATGCGGCTAAAGCCCGCGTTTTTTGTAGTGCCATAGTTTTGCTAAGTTGATCTAGTGGAGAGTGTTTTTAATCAGAGAGAGAATAAACAATAATTTTAAAATGCCACAAATCTAGTACCAATACAATGATGTTTTGCAAATTTTTGAATAATGATGTACAACTGGGTAAGTGGAGTTTTTTTTTTTTTTTTTTTGTGATCTGTAGTTATACTGTTATGGTGCTGGCCAATTTGGTTAATAATAATAACAATTAAAAAAAAATTAAAATTGAAGAGCTGAACGTGAGTGCTTTTAGACTTCAAGGCCTCGTAGCGTGTAAGCCCACAGCGAAACTGCATTCTGTTAGGGCCGGTTCATATTTAATGGGCCATTTTGGAATCATCTATCGTGATGAACCAAAAACCTTTTATAAAAGAATGTCAAAAGGCCACTAGCCCAGGACCCAAGAAAAGTCCATTATTGGGTCCATCTTTGAAGTAGCTGAGGACTGCGACTAACAAAAACGGATGAAGGTGATCCATGCTCTTATTAGATTATCATGTCCAAGCCCAATATTTGGACCATCAAAATCAATATATTACGACAAGTTACATATATGGCAGTCAATGCTCCATTCTTAGCAAAGTACTAGCAGTGAAGATTAAATTCATCAGAGTGAAAACAATCAGGTCCGAAAGAAATAAAATAAAATAATAAAAACCAAATCAAAGCAACAGACATGTATTTGACAAGTAAATCAATCTTGGAGAACAGCTAGGGTAAAAACTATAGAAAATATAGTAATAACCACATGCATCTAATGCTTTTCTCATGCTCTTTAACCCTTTTCAGTCAAATGGCCACCTAGAATTCCTCCATGTCAACACATTTTTTTTCTTTTTATTGGTTGGGATACAACTGTAAAAGTATGTAATTTTTTTTAAGAGAGATACGATAACATTTTAATTTATACATCCACTCCGCTTTGATTGTTTTTTATTATTAAATCAAGCATTATCAATAAATTTTTAATGTAAGCAGAGTTCAAATTAGACCTTAAAATCTTTTATTTAATGATAATAGACTTTATCTGTCCAGCTTAACTGGATCCCACTGGGCCACTGCACAACTGTAAAAGTGGACTCCACTAATTAATTGATCCCAGCTGTAGGAGAAAAATGGAGCCATGCATGCAGAATTCACGTGACGTTTTTCATGTGGTGGGCTAAAGAAAAGAGTGTTGTATCGTTTTCAGTTTCACGCGGTTTGCAGGTGGGAATTGTCCATAGCCACGGGCACACATTGCCGACTACTTCATGTGCCACTGAACACAAAATTGTTCTTTTGCATCCACTTAAGATTTGCTTTCAACTGACAAATATACATCAGAAGATCGATGAATGTGATTATGCCTGAGTCCCAAGAACATGTCTTAAATGACCAATTCTAGGTGACAATGACAACTCTTGGCTCGAGACTTATGGGGTCAACTATCCCCATTATAATTTTTTTAAACTTTGCTTTTAACTACTACTTTGTTCTAAAGCCAAAAATCAGTGTCACATTACAATCCTCAAAAATGGAGTATCTTTGAAAATTTCTAATAGATGCCCACAATACGATTAAAGAAGTTCACTTTCGGTCATGATAAAGTTTTATATTTTGATTGTGACTTATAAGATTTCATATCTTTTCTTAAAGTGTACGACTATATAACTTCGAAAGGGATCAGTGAGATAGCCTTGTACAGACACACAGAATTTAGCAAAGGGCCTCTAGTGTTCTCTTCTTTTTTTTTTTTTTTTTAAGAGGTATCTTCAAGGGTATGTGATATATATCATTATCTATAAGAACATGTTTGCATGATATTGTTTGCTTTTTAGAATATTTGATTTCGTGTTCATCTGGAGGTTGGTTTAAAAACTATAGTCTAATTTCTGAACTTTTTTTTCCCTATAATCTCTCTCTCTCTCGCCCGTGAAGCTAGGAAACAAAGAATTAGAGAACGGGTCAAATGTAAGAGGTCCATTAGTCTTCTCTGAGTTTTTGTTCCTTTCAACTTGATTCTTTGACAATGGTATTAACTATTATAAGAGGAAGATCTTCTTTGAAATTACTTATTTTATTAAGTATGAAAGATCTATTTGTTGAGATTAGTTATTTATAGGTTTCATATTGATCATTAAGCAAGCTCAACCCCCCACATTAAATGTTCCCTCCCTATTTAATTTCACTTTGAAGAGAAACAGATTCGTACGAATATTAACAACCATTATTTTTTCATTAGACACAAAGCTCATTTTTGTCTTTTACTTTTAATTTTTTGTTGAGAAAAGACAGGCTAACTTTTTTTTTTTTTTTTTTTTTTTAAAGAGTAGGTATTGAGTATTGACCAACACGTAAAAATAAACGATTTATAATTCTTACGTGTCCATCTATAGAACCTTGAATTCGATTTATAATTCTTACGTGTCCATCTATATAACCGTAAAATTCAAGGCATGATTTTATTTTATTTTATTTTTATTTTTTAAATCCTCAAGGCATCACTCTTCTCTCTAGAACCTTAACCTTAAACACTCATGTTTTAAGTTCTTGTTTTAAAAAATGAAGTAAATCACTAATGAGTTTCTTAGTATTTAGTACTTCTATTAAATTTCAAATAAGAATGGTTTTTTTAATCTGATAGAGTTTCAATTTATGACTTATATTTTTTATGAGTATGCTTTTTATCATGGAGCAATACACCAATTAGTTTTTGTGTAAGCAGAGATTGAATTCAGATCATTTATTTCATGTTCATGAAAGGACTTTTTACCCTTCATTAAGAAAAGTACAAAAGTAAAATAAATAAAAAAAGATTAAAAAAATTATTGAAATATCTCTATATATGCTGATATCGTTTTCAGCCTTATCCAACTTTATAATTTAAACTTACATTTTAAAATGGTTATCAGTGTGGCCAATTTTTTAAATTTTAAAATGTAGTATAATACCCAATACCACGTTGTTTTTATATTCTTATTTTAAAAATAAAAAATAACCAAAGACATAATTTTAGTATTTTTTTTTTTATATAAGATAAAAATTATACTCTAACATAATCTAAGTGTATCTGTATATGAAACTCTCTTTTGGAGACTTAAACCCCAACTCTTCCCTCCCACACCCCACAGATACTTATACTTGTGGAGTGACCATCGTGCTAAAAGTGTACGGTAGTTTTTAGTGCATTTCTATTCAAACTTGTAGGATACAATAATTATAGGTTATTTAATTCTTCAAGGGTGATTTTATATATATATATATATATATATGTGTGTGTGTGTGTGTGTGTGTGTGTATACATATATTCAAATTAATGAAGAGATTAGGAGGATTCAACCCAAACTTTACGGGAGGAGGAGAAGGTTCCAAGTGACCAACAAATTAATAGCAATTACAAATTTTGGAAAAAGCCAAAGTTATTATTATTATTATTACTAGTCGTTAACCCGTGCGATGCATGAGAAAACTACCAATTTTTTCCAAATGATGTGACATTAACTATTGGAATTCAACATCAATTCTCTAGTAGCACGTTCTTAGAGCATCTCCAACCGTCAATGCATAGCCAAAATATAGAGAATATTTTACATTGTTCATGCTCTATATGCTCCTGTTCATGCTCCAGTAGCTTAGCTATATTTGGAAATTTTTTTTGCTAATGAACAGTAGCCCATCAAGTCTGATGGGCTACTGTTCATTCTTCAAATCATTTTTTTCTATTAAAATAATTTAGTGTTGAATAAAAAAATGTTGGAAGATGTGTAGTTGTTAAAAAAAGAATAAATAATGAATGAAGAAATAATATTTAAATGAGATAGAGAATGGGATAGAGAATCTATTGGAAAGTGTATTTGAAAAAGTTGTTAGATAAAGGTAAAAGTCACTGTTCATTATCCAAACAGTACAAAAATTTGATGAATTTGCTGGAGATGCTCTTATCTTGTCTTGTCCAATGCATTGGGCACATCAATTTTACACACCAATACATTGCATTGTTGCCCACTAATTTCATATATACCTTTGGGCCGGTCTCGACAAGCTAGGTCGGTACAGAACCATCGAAGGTGAAGGGGACACGACCCTCGACCCATACCCATCAAGGCGTGAGAGAGGGAGGTGGAGGTCGATCTGAAGCCACCCAAAGACCCACTGCCCCAAACATCCACCAATCAAACCAACACCCAAACAACCACCAAACCAACACCCAAACACCTAGCAACTACAGGCGAGCAAAGCCTATCACCCATCACCCACGGCCCACAACCCATGGCGAGCAAAGCCCACTATCCATGACCATGGCAAGTGAAACAGAAACCCAGAAATGAAAAATTTTCAAGCCACCGCTGCTTTCACTGTCTTCCTACCCCTGCCACCGTCGTCCTTTGCTTCTGCCATCGCCGCAGCCTTCAAGCTTTTGAACTGAGAGAGACAGCCGAGATGTGAGAGAGAGGAAAGCTGAGAGTTGTGCTTGAAGAGAGAGAAAGATGAGGTAAAATAATAATTTCTTTTTTACATTCCCACCCTCGGATGTGGGGTTATTTCTCTTGTCTGAAGAAGGTAGATGATCGATGGTCCATGGTGGGAAAGGTAGAGAATTTGGGAAAAGGAGAGCATCGTGAAAGGGAATGGGAAAGGACTTTTTTTTTTTGTTTTATTATTATTTTTAATTTTATAATACTGTGCTTTTTGGTTTTTTTGTTTTTTATGCTTTTAATACTGTGCTGACGTGGAAAATTATGAAAACTTCAAAAGCTTCGGTTATATATATATATAGATTATTTGCAAAAATTTTACAAACTAAAGCGATAACGATAATAGGGATGATTAGTGACACATTAACATAATAAATAAAATTTTGAATTTTTTTTTTTTTTTTTTGTGTTTAAAATTTGACACATCAATTTTTTAGGCTTATGTGTAAATTTTATTGTTACATCACTTACAAATTCTTATGTTTAAAACAACCCAAATGATTACAACGAGATTAGTTGATCAATAAATAATTTAGCCATAAAACTAAGAATTTGAAACTTGAAATAATTACAACTAGTCTCAAAATTAAAAAGAGTTGATTATAAATTTCAACAAACTAGTTAGGGTTAAATGTTATATATTCTTTTTAGTTATTCCATACTACACGAAGTCATACTCATTAGTCATTATCACTTCCTTAATTGGTATGTCCTTTTTTCCTATTATTTTTTATCTTCAAACAAATTCCCTCATTCAAATCCCATCTTTCTTTGTATGTTCACTCATATGTCTTAACATTCTCCTTTAGCTACACTCTTTTTTATGAATATGTTGTTTTTTAACAACCTAACATTCAATATCATAGAGCATAATTGATCTTATAGCCATCTTTATAAAAAAATTTCTTTTAACTTAACAGGTATTCTATAATATATACAATACTCATGTTGTGCTTCTCCTCTTAATCCACCATACTCTTATCTTATGATTTACATCATCTCCATTCTCTTAATCTCTTTAAATTATTGAACCAATATATCAAAAACTCCTATTGTTTGATATCTCTTAATTATAAAGTCTTAGAGCCCCTTAATCCTTGTTATTTATATATTGCAATGATATTGATATCTGATAATGAATAGAGGACCAAAACATGTCTACAATAGAGACGTCTAGAGCTAACACACAACTAAAACATTTTGACCTTTGCTTGGCTTCCAATAGTTTATACAGGGGTGTGTATATAACACGCTCAGTACGCAAGGAAATATTCAGAGAGACAAAATAGGAGATACCAATTGCTAGATAACATGAAATAATTGCTTAAACTTTTTATATATAACAAAAAAGATCATTGGCTACTATTGTATCGTATGTTATCGATCGAAAGCTGCATGTCCATGATATGAGGGAGACAAAGTTCTATTCATGACAATGTTGTTAAAAGCACAAACCCTTCCTCGATATTTACAACAGTAAATTTTAGCATAGTGTCCCTTTACTTTTTTGTCATTGTTTTTTCCGGCAGGTGTTAGGTTTTGGATTAATATTGTCCCTTTAATATATGAGATTTTTTTTTAATTGAATATATGAGAATTCTAATAAAAAGGTTATTCACTTTTTATTTTATTTTTTATTTTTTAATTTTAAGGAAAGATGTTGAGTTATAAATTGACCCCAATTAATTAATTCAATTACTCAAATTAATTAATTAGATCAAATTACATGCAAATCGTAAATGCACCAACTAATTATTAAATAAACTAATTAAATGGCACAGTGATTTGTTGACTAATGGAAAAAAACTCTAGCAAGGCAAAAATCCGAACGGGTGAATTTCAGGGCACCACTCTCAAGAATCCACTAATCAAGAACAAGCGGTTATAAGTATAAGGAATCTTACCACTATTAGGCATATCCCAAAATACCAACCTCCAATTGAAACTTTGCTCCAATCCCCAATTGAACTTGATCTTGTAGAAACTTTTTCCTTTAAATTGATCTTAGTACGTAACTAACTCCTTTGTATGAATCTAAGTATGTGACTAACTCCATAGCAACCCTTTAATTGTTGTAGTTAATTTGCAACAGCTTCACATAAAAATACTAATAAGATCTTCAATGTTGATGCTATAGACTTTGTTTGGTTACAAAACCCAAAGGTACACAAAAAAATGCAACAAGATCTCTTTCTTCTATAGGAGGAGGCTAGGGTTTCAAAAAGAAAATCTTATGGAGCTTTCTAGGGTTAGGGTTTTCTTTCTCCACCTCCTTATTTAAATAGGAGTTTAATATATAGGCCTTTAAGATGAGCTCTCCTATTCCAATTAGGATTACACAAACCTTGAGCTTTCCTAATCCTATTAGGATTATACAAACCCATAAACAAATAGAATTTTAGAATAAAACGTTGCTGGCTATATTTTGAAATCCGTCAACTCGATAGATCGAGAGGTGTTGAGCTTCTTCATTAAATCTTGATAGATATTAGTATCGAAACTAGTGTTGAGTTTCACTGTTTTAGCTTTTCTTCACTTGTTTCTTGGTTCAATTTTCATGTCTTTAATGATACCACTTGATATGTTTGAGTAACACACTTCTTGATACATTAAACCCAACTTATATTTATCCAATTACAAATAAAGTGCGTTTTGTCAAATAATTAGCCAATACATAGAAAATATGACCCTAACATAAGGTACTTCTCCTAACAAGGATACACATGACAATAATTCTGTCACATTCACTAGAACCTTAAATTGAATCATAACTCAAAAGCTATACATCCACCTCTATAAATAACACAGTCATTCAAGAATTTTAGACATGAATTTATGTGTGTGCGCGCCCCTAATAATCTTCAATTAACTAATATATATATATTTGGTTTGTTATTTTTTATAACGGTAACAAGGTTACGCATGACAATAATTTTGTCACATTCACTAAAACGTTATATTGAATCATAACTCAAAAGCTATACATCCACCTCTATAAATTCCACACTCATTCAAGAATTGTGGACTAACTTTTATGGACTCTAACATTTAGATAGTTTTGTGTGATCCTAAAGTATAATTATTTTTAATTATAAAATCGGGAACTAATGCACCTTTCAAATTAGGATAACTTGAGGAGTGTCGTGTGCATGCCTTTTCTTTTTTTTTTTTTTTTTCCTTACAATAGGTTTTGCAAGGGGTATCTAACCCGGAATCTCATAAAAGAATAAAAGAATAATACCACTGAATTATAAAACTTTTAACATGCCACATGCAGGTCAAAATATTAAATTTTTTTAATAAAATAATCAAACAATTTTCATTATTTAACCAAATAAAATCAGAATGTTATAATTATACTTGCATCATGTCGCAACCGTAAATAATAATTCTTAAAATAATAAGAAAAACGTCATCTTGTTTTCATTAGACTTATTTAAGACAGTTATAAATATTAAATAAGATATATATTTTCTTTTTTTCTAGGTGATACCTTATTCATTATCTGATGATAATAAATTATTTCAAGTATAATTAACAAGTTAAATCATTTTAACATAGCTTATCCTATATATGTTTGAAGGGAAGGAGATGGAGGGAGAGTATAAGAAAGTGAGATAGCAAAAATATACTAAAATTAGTACATTCCATTAACTTTCCCCCTCTCCTCTAGTCTCCTCTCCCTCCATCTCTTTCCTTTCCAAACATATGCTAATATTAAAACACCATATGAGATATAATTTGAAGTGATTAAGCATTATGTATTTATGATATCTTCTAATTGACAAATATATTTGGGTGAATTGAAGATGACATAAAAACTCAAGCAAACTAGCAGTAATATAACTTGGGTTGTTTGTTTTGATCATTTGGATTTTTTTTTATAGCTTTTTTAATGCAATACTTTTTAAATCCTTTTTATTATTTCTAAGTATATATAACTGTACATTGCCCAACTTATTAAGATATAACACCAATATGAGATATCTAATAGAAATTCTATAGATACAACAAAATCTCACAAAATTTTCACCACACCCTTGTTTTTAACTGTGGTGGGTCCCAATCTAATACTTATGATTTTATTTTGAGATATGAGAGAATGACACCTTAGTTATTGTGAAAATATTGTAACAATTTGTTATATCCCTAACACAACTCTAAAAATTAATCTAAATAATGGTAAAAATAGCCCAAACAATACAAGATAGGCCAAACAAAAACAAATGAACAAAATATTCAACAAAAAGCCCATTCAAAAATAAAAAATAAAAACCCTCTAATTATTTAGATTCGTAACTTGTTCAACCCGTTTCATAAAAATAATTTTTAATTTCATTTTTCCTAAAAAAGGTACTAAGAAAGATATTGTGGCCATGAGTTCTCCTCAGTAGCATTGGCAACTTTGCTTTCCTTGACAGCTCAACTCGTAGTTGTAGAAGAAAATTGTAAAATTTCATGTATTTATGTGTTTTTTTATGCAATGTCGATATATTAAAATAATTTTTTTTATTAAATTTTATAAATTTAAGTTCTTAATAATTGCCCTAAGAATAATTTCTGGAACTGCCACTGTGTTGGGTTGACTCAAGTGAAGTTCATTATATGGATGGGTTGAATGCACACCTTGCCCTTGAAGATTAGGTTTTAAGTAGGATAATAAAACTCACATCCCTTTCATATCATATAAAAATATATAATTAAACAAGTTTAGGGAGAGTCGTTCCAATTTGCAACAAACATGGTTTATTCCTTTCTTATTATTGTAATTTAGTATAAGGTTTTTCTCTTTTGCACGAAAGTTATCCTTCATATTTATATACTTGAGATTCTCTCTCTCTCAAATAGAACAAGTGAAAGAAAATCTTGGTAGTGCAGTGTTTTGGACAATTGAATTTGAAACAGGAACCACCAAGTATTGTTGGACCATACTATATATATAGTCCCCGTTATTCCTTTAAGTTTTAGGGCAATATATATTATATAGTTGCTCAACTCTCTATCGAACCGTTGCAAAAATATTCTAAGGCATCACTATCATGAAAAGTTTACATTACATTATATATATTTTTAGGGGTTAAAGCATGCAAAGCTTGCTATCTTAAAATATCCAGATAGTATATCATATATACTTGTACACATTATCTATAGATGGTTACTCTTGTAGCCTGTAGCCCTATCCTGGCGTGGTTCCAAGGTAATTATAAATTTAGAACATGTTAACAATTAACAATGCCGACTGCGCCACATTTTACAATCTCACCTGCTTTGCACATGTGTCTACATTTAATATATATGTTTCTTCTGGTGAGGACCAGAATGATTATGTGAACGCCGAAAAGAGAATGACACTATCATCACCATTAATTATTGTCAGTATTTAGTAAAGTTGGATCTGATTATTCGAGTGTTTAAAGAAATGAGATTCCTTTTATTTAGTGAATGACTAGTCAGCAATTCACACGAAAGTTTAATAAACTATGGTTTTATAAATAAAAAATAAAAAAATAAAAAACTTAATATTCTCTCTCATTTTGTATATAAATATAAAATGTAGTAATTATTATAATTAATAATAAACATTTATTACAATGATAAAACTTCAATAAAAATGCAAATTGCACTCTCTAAGTGTCTGTTTGAGAACAATTTATTTAATTAAAACTGAAAAATTTTTGCTAAAAGTACCGTACATAAAGTTAAAAGGTAGCTAAAATAGTATAGTGAGACTCATGAATAGTACCAAAAAATGCAATAAAACTCATGAATAGTAGTAAAAATAAGCTGAATAGTAAAAAAAACTGGTCTTTTAATCCAATGCCAAATGCACACTAAGTTGGAAGTTCTCTAACTCCACTTTCATTCAATTGAGTCATCTAAGTTTCAAATCTATTCAATTCAAGCATTCTATCCAATTTTGTTAAAAAATTTCCATTAAAAAATATTTTTCTCTTATGAAAAAAACCTATAAAATTAATAAAAATATTTTATAAATTTTTTATGTCAGAATTAAAAAAAGAAAAAAAAAATTCAATAGTTAATTGCATACTTAACTGCATTTTTTTTAACAGAATTAGAAAATTGCCTAAATTGAATAAATTTGAAACTTAGAGTACTCAATTAAATGGAAGCAAAAGTTAGTATACTTAAATAAGTTTCAATCAAATTTAGAGGGTGTTTTTTTTCGCATTTTAGCCTAAGAGTTATTTTCAGTATTTTTTTCGTTTATACCTAAATTAGGTTCCTCAATAATATTGTTAGTATTTTATTAGTCAATGTAGTTATGTGTTGTGTTTTTATGGAAGTATTAATTGTGATAATTTTTAATATCTATCTATTATGAAATTTGATTATTATGATAATAATTAATAAACATTTATTATGATTGTGTTTATACAAAAAATATAAAATATTAAGCTTGAAAATTATGGTAGTTATTAATTGAGATTTATTAGTATGGTTTTTTATATGGAACTAATAAATATATAATTTATGGTCATTATTAATAGGTATTTATCATTAATTTAATAATTATGATAGTTGTTAATATAAATTTAGTATGATTGTGTTTGTATAAATATTAAATAGAATATTTGGTAATTTAATAGTTATTTATTAGGTGTAGTATATTAGATTCCCCAATAATATTGCTTGTATTTTATTGGTCAATGTGTCATGTAATGTGTATTAATATAAAACCACTAATTATGATAATTATTAATATGTATTTATTATGAAAAAATTTTAAATTCGCCCACCTAGGACTTGTTGTGAAAACATTGTGGATAATTATCATAATTATTAAATGGGAAATACTAACAGGTGCCCTTAGGGCATTGGTTAAGAATCCAGTTAAAGAAAGTTTTTATAGGAAAAAAAAAAGCAATTAATGTTTTGACATCTTTTTTCATTTTCCATAAAAGTGATGTCAAAACTTTCCTAAAATTGATTGTTAACGAGTGCCCTAAGGGCACTAATTTATGATAAATACTTATTAATAATTACCATAAGAGAAATGTTATGTTCACAATATTTTTACAACAAATTTTAAATGACAGTTCGTTACAGGTTGTTATTGGTGGGGCAAAAAAGTAATTTTAGTAATAAATTCAAATTATAACCAATAATAACCAACCACCTATGATTTATTATGAAAATTTTGTGGACATAGCACTTCTCATTACCATAAACTATATATTTATTAGTTCCATATAAAACAAAAAATTAATGATCAATGTAATAATATAATGCGTATTAATATAGTACCATTAATTATAATAATTATTAAAGTGTATTTATTATGAAAAAATTTTAAATTGGCCAACCTAGGACTTGTTGTGAAAACATTGTGGATAATTATCATAATTATTAAATGGGAAATACTAACAGGTGCCCTTAGGGCATTGGTTAAGAATCCAGTTAAAGAAAGTTTTTATAGGAAAAAAAAAAGCAATTAATGTTTTGACATCTTTTTTCATTTTCCATAAAAGTGATGTCAAAACTTTCCTAAAATTAATTGTTAACGAGTGCCCTAAGGGCACTAATTTCTGATAAATACTTATTAATAATTTCCATAAGAGAAATGTTATGTTCACAATATTTTTACAACAAATTTTAAATGACAGTTGGTTACAGGTTGTTATTGGTGGGGCAAAAAAGTAATTTTAGTAATAAATTCAAATTATAACCAATAATAACCAACCACCTATAATTTATTATGAAAATTTTGTGGACATAGCACTTCTCATTACCATAAACTATATATTTATTAGTTCCATATAAAACAAAAAATTATTGATCAATGTAATAATATAATGCGTATTAATATAGAACCATTAATTATGATAATTATTAATGTGTATTTATTATGAAAAAATTTTAAATTGGCCCACCTAGGACTTGTTGTGAAAACATTGTGGATAATTATCATAATTATTAAATGGGAAATACTAACAGGTGCCCTTAGGGCATTAGTTAAGAATCCAGTTAAAGAAAGTTTTTATAGAAAAAAAAAAAAAAAAAAAAACAATTAATGTTTTGACATCTTTTTTCATTTTCCATAAAAGTGATGTCAAAACTTTCCTAAAATTGATTGTTAACGAGTGCACTAAGGGCACTAATTTATGATAAATACTCATTAATAATTACCATAAGAGAAATTTTATGTTCACAATATTTTCACAACAAATTTTAAATGACGGTTTGTTACAGGTTGTTATTGGTGGGGCAAAAAAGTAATTTTAGTAATAAATTCAAATTATAACCAATAATAACCAACCACCTATGATTTATTATGAAAATTTTGTGGACATAGCACTTCTCATTACCATAAACTATATATTTATTAGTTCCATATAAAACAAAAAATTATTGATCAATGTAATAATATAATGCGTATTAATATAGAACCATTAATTATGATAATTATTAATGTGTATTTATTATGAAAAAATTTTAAATTGGCCCACCTAGGACTTGTTGTGAAAACATTGTGGATAATTATCATAATTATTAAATGGGAAATACTAACAGGTGCCCTTAGGGTATTGGTTAAGAATCCAGTTAAAGAAAGTTTTTATAGGAAAAAAAAAGCAATTAATGTTTTGACATCTTTTTTCATTTTCCATAAAAGTGATGTCAAAACTTTCCTAAAATTGATTGTTAATGAGTGCCCTAAGGGCACTCATTTATGATAAATACTTATTAATAATTACCATAAGAGAAATGTTATGTTCACAATATTTTTACAACAAATTTTAAATGACAGTTTGTTACAGGTTGTTATTGGTGGGGCAAAAAAGTAATTTTAGTAATAAATTCAAATTATAACCAATAATAACCAACCACCTATGATTTATTATGAAAATTTTGTGGACATAGCACTTCTCATTACCATAAACTATATATTTATTAGTTCCATATAAAACAAAAAATTAATGATCAATGTAATAATATAATGCGTATTAATATAGTACCATTAATTATGATAATTATTAATGTGTATTTATTGTGAAAAAATTTTAAATTGGCCCACCTAGGACTTGTTGTGAAAACATTGTGGATAATTATCATAATTATTAAATGGGAAATACTAATAGGTGCCCTTAGGGCATTGGTTAAGAATCCAGTTAAAGAAAGTTTTTATAGGGAAAAAAAAAAGCAATTAATGTTTTGACATCTTTTTTCATTTTCCATAAAAGTGATGTCAAAACTTTCCTAAAATTGATTGTTAACGAGTGCCCTAAGGGCACTAATTTATGATAAATACTTATTAATAATTACCATAAGAGAAATGTTATATTCACAATATTTTTACAACAAATTTTAAATGACAGTTTGTTACAGGTTGTTATTGGTGGAGCAAAAAAGTAATTTTAGTAATAAATTCAAATTATAACCAATAATAACCAACCACCTATGATTTATTATGAAAATTTTGTGGACATAGCACTTCTCATTACCATAAACTATATATTTATTAGTTCCATATAAAACAAAAAATTATTGATCAATGTAATAATATAATGCGTATTAATATAGAACCATTAATTATGATAATTATTAATGTGTATTTATTATGAAAAAATTTTAAATTGGCCCACCTAGGACTTGTTGTGAAAACATTGTGGATAATTATCATAATTATTAAATGGGAAATACTAACAGGTGCCCTTAGGGCATTGGTTAAGAATCCAGTTAAAGAAAGTTTTTATAGAAAAAAAAAAAAAAACAATTAATGTTTTGACATCTTTTTACATTTTCCATAAAAGTGATGTCAAAAATTTCCTAAAATTGATTGTTAACGAGTGCCCTAAGGGCACTAATTTATGATAAATACTTATTAATAATTACCATAAGAGAAATGTTATGTTCACAATATTTTTACAACAAATTTTAAATGACAGTTTGTTACAGGTTGTTATTGGTGGGGCAAAAAAGTAATTTTAGTAATAAATTCAAATTATAACCAATAATAACCAACCACCTATGATTTATTATGAAAATTTTGTGGACATAGCACTTCTCATTACCATAAACTATATATTTATTAGATCCATATAAAACAAAAAATTATTGATCAATGTAATAATATAATGCGTATTGATATAGAACCATTAATTATGATAATTATTAATGTGTATTTATTATGAAAAATTTTTAAATTGGCCCACCTAGGACTTGTTGTGAAAACATTGTGGATAATTATCATAATTATTAAATGGGAAATACTAACAGGTGCCCTTAGGGATGGCAATTTTGCCCCGCCCCGCTTGACCCGCCCCTTCCCGCTTCGCCCCGTGCGGGTTTTCCCCGCCCCGCAAAGGTGGTGGGGCGGGGATGGGGCAAGATTTTAGACCCGCACCACGGGGCGGGGCGGGGATGGGTTTATGCTTTTTAGACCCACCCCGCCCCGCCCCATCCCACCCCACCCCGCATTAAAAAGGGTTAAAAGGTAATTTTTTATACCCTAAAACCCTACTGTTTAAACAAAAATATCATCATCTTATTTTATTTAAGTGGAGATTCTTTTTGAAGAACTAGGCAATTTTTATTTTGTTATGTATTAGGAGTTTGAATTATTTTATTGTGTCATACTATGAGATTTTTGTTGTGATATTATCTTATTAAACATTTAGATAATATTATTTAGTATTTGCTAAAAATTAGTTTGATTTGATCGGATAAATTTATTTATAATTTCAAGTATATTTTTATTATTGAAACATGTCATTTTATTTGAAAAAATGGTAATAGTTGGAGGGAAAATTAACAACAAATAAAGTTTTACGGTGTAGGGCGGGGCTTCGCGGGGCCTTAAGGGGCGGGGATGGGGCAAGAAAAATCCATATGGGGCGGGGGCGAAGATCCCATCCTTCAGCCCCGCCCCGCCCCATTGCCATCCCTAGGTGCCCTTAGGGTATTGGTTAAGAATCCAGTTAAAGAAAATTTTTATAGGAAAAAAAAAGCAATTAATGTTTTGATATCTTTTTTCATTTTCCATAAAAGTGATGTCAAAACTTTCCTAAAATTGATTGTTAACGAGTGCCCTAAGGGCACTAATTTATGATAAATACTTATTAATAATTACCATAAGAGAAATGTTATGTTCACAATATTTTTACAACAAATTTTAAATGACAGTTTGTTACAGGTTGTTATTGGTGGGGCAAAAAAGTAATTTTAGTAATAAATTCAAATTATAACCAATAATAACCAACCACCTATGATTTATTATGAAAATTTTGTGGACATAGCACTTCTCATTACCATAAACTATATATTTATTAGTTCCATATAAAACAAAAAATTATTGATCAATGTAATAATATAATGCGTATTAATATAGAACCATTAATTATGATAATTATTAATGTGTATTTATTATGAAAAAATTTTAAATTGGCCCACCTAGGACTTGTTGTGAAAACATTGTGGATAATTATCATAATTATTAAATGGGAAATACTTACAGGTGCCCTTAGGGCATTGGTTAAGAATCCAGTTAAAGAAAGTTTTTATAGAAAAAAAAAAAAAAAAAACAATTAATGTTTTGACATCTTTTTACATTTTCCATAAAAGTGATGTCAAAACTTTCCTAAAATTGATTGTTAACGAGTGCCCTAAGGGCACTAATTTATGATAAATACTTATTAATAATTACCATAAGAGAAATGTTATGTTCACAATATTTTTACAACAAATTTTAAATGACAGTTTGTTACAGGTTGTTATTGGTGGGGCAAAAAAGTAATTTTAGTAATAAATTCAAATTATAACCAATAATAACCAACCACCTATGATTTATTATGAAAATTTTGTGGACATAGCACTTCTCATTACCATAAACTATATATTTATTAGATCCATATAAAACAAAAAATTATTGATCAATGTAATAATATAATGCGTATTGATATAGAACCATTAATTATGATAATTATTAATGTGTATTTATTATGAAAAAATTTTAAATTGGCCCACCTAGGACTTGTTGTGAAAACATTGTGGATAATTATCATAATTATTAAATGGGAAATACTAACAGGTGCCCTTAGGGATGGCAATTTTGCCCCGCCCCGCTTGACCCGCCCCTTCCCGCTTCGCCCCGTGCGGGTTTTCCCCGCCCCGCAAAGGTGGTGGGGCGGGGATGGGGCAAGATTTTAGACCCGCACCACGGGGCGGGGCGTGGATGGGTTTATGCTTTTTAGACCCACCCCGCCCCGCCCCACCCCACCCCACCCCGCATTAAAAAGGGTTAAAAGGTAATTTTTTATACCCTAAAACCCTACTGTTTAAACAAAAATATCATCATCTTATTTTATTTAAGTGGAGATTCTTTTTGAAGAACTAGGCAATTTTTATTTTGTTATGTATTAGGAGTTTGAATTATTTTATTGTGTCATACTATGAGAATTTTGTTGTGATATTATCTTATTAAACATTTAGATAATATTATTTAGTATTTGCTAAAAATTAGTTTGATTTGATCGGATAAATTTATTTATAATTTCAAGTATATTTTTATTATTGAAACATGTCATTTTATTTGAAAAAATGGTAATAGTTGGAGGGAAAATTAACAACAAATAAAGTTTTACGGTGTAGGGCGGGGCTTCGCGGGGCCTTAAGGGGCGGGGATGGGGCAAGAAATTTTCCCCGTCATGCGGGGCGGGGCGGGGATGGGGCAAGAAAAATCCATATGTGGCGGGGGCGAAGATCCCATCCTTCAGCCCCGCCCCGCTCCATTGCCATCCCTAGGTGCCCTTAGGGTATTGGTTAAGAATCCAGTTAAAGAAAATTTTTATAGGAAAAAAAAGCAATTAATGTTTTGATATCTTTTTTCATTTTCCATAAAAGTGATGTCAAAACTTTCCTAAAATTGATTGTTAACGAGTGCCCTAAGGGCACTAATTTATGATAAATACTTATTAATAATTACCATAAGAGAAATGTTATGTTCACAATATTTTTACAACAAATTTTAAATGACAGTTTGTTACAGGTTGTTATTGGTGGGGCAAAAAAGTAATTTTAGTAATAAATTCAAATTATAACCAATAATAACCAACCACCTATGATTTATTATGAAAATTTTGTGGACATAGCACTTCTCATTACCATAAACTATATATTTATTAGTTCCATATAAAAAAAAAAATTATTGATCAATGTAATAATATAATGCGTATTAATATAGAACCATTAATTATGATAATTATTAATGTGTATTTATTATGAAAAAATTTTAAATTGGCCCACCTAGGACTTGTTGTGAAAACATTGTGGATAATTATCATAATTATTAAATGGGAAATACTAACAGGTGCCCTTAGAGCATTGGTTAAGAATCCAGTTAAAGAAAGTTTTTATAGGGAAAAAAAAAAAGCAATTAATGTTTTGACATCTTTTTTCATTTTCCATAAAAGTGATGTCAAAACTTTCCTAAAATTGATTATTAACGAGTGCCCTAAGGGCACTAATTTATGATAAATACTTATTAATAATTACCATAAGAGAAATGTTATGTTCACAATATTTTTACAACAAATTTTAAATGACAGTTTGTTACAGGTTGTTATTGGTGGGGCAAAAAAGTAATTTTAGTAATAAATTCAAATTGTAACCAATAATAACCAACCGCCTATGATTTATTATGAAAATTTTGTGGACATAGCACTTCTCATTACCATAAACTATATATTTATTAGTTCCATATAAAACAAAAAATTATTGATCAATGTAATAATATAATGCGTATTAATATAGAACCATTAATTATGATAATTATTAATGTGTATTTATTATGAAATTTGATCATTATGATAATGAGTAATGTACACTATAATTTCAAAACAAATCATAAGTGGCAAACTATTATTGGTTTTAAACTTGGTCCACCTAGGTCTTGCATGTTGTGTTATTGGGAAATCTAAACACAATCATTTTTAATAAATATCTAATAATAACTACCATAATTATTAAAGTTTATATTTAATATTATATGTACAAACACAATCTTAATAAATTTCTATTAATAACTATCATAATTATTAAATTTATAATAAATACCTATTAATAATTACTATAAACTATATATTTAATTTTGAAAAAGAAATACATTTAATAGTTCCAATTTCCAAGTAAAAAAAAATCATACTAATAAATATTATTAATAACTACCAAAAGCATCAAACTCCATTTTAAATATTTTATGTAGAAAAAATCATAACAAATTTCTATTAATTGTTATCTAATAATTAAATTTCATCATAAAAATACATATTAGTAATTATCACAATTAATAGTTTTATATTATTATTAATACACAATGTGGGAGGAATGAATCTTTCTTCAATCAGGTATTGTTCGCGTTGGGAATGGGCCGAGGAGACCGATGCCACCGATGGGTACACCCCACTTGTGAGCTCATGCTTATAAGCTGTGGGTGGGAGGCGTCTCTCCCCGATGTGGGATTGAACAAATTCGTGCGGGTGGCATCGGCCTCCTTGGCCCATTCCCAAAGCGAACAATACCTGATTGGGGAAAGATTCGTTCTTCCTACACACAACACATGACTACATTGACCACTAAATTTCAAATAATAATATTGGGAAATCTAATATACTCCAATTAATAAATAACTATTAATGACTACCATAATTATCAAATTTCATATTTAATATTCAAATACAAACATAATTATAATAAATTTAGAATAAATACCTATTAATAATTACCATAAAATATATTTATTGAATTTTGAAAAAAAAATTATAGAAAAACAAAATCATACTACTCCCTCCGTCCCACTTTGTTTGTTCTCTATTCCATTTTTGGATGTCCCAAAATATTGTTCTTTTTCTAAAAATAAGAGTTATTAATTTACTAATGTTCCTATTATACCCCTATTTACTAATGTTCCTATTAATAATTCAATTTTTTGATAAATTTATTTAAGGGTAGTTTTGGAAACTTATACATTTTTAAAAGGTAGACAAGATAATAAATGATGTTCCCCTAAAAAGTTTGACTTTTCAAACAGGACAAATAAAGTAGGACGGAGGGGGTATTAAATATCTATTAATAAGTATCTTAGTGGTCAAACTTCATATTTAATATTTTATGTAGCAAAACAATCACAATAAATGTCTATTAATTATTGGAAAATGCTAACGAGTGCTCTTAGGGTATTGGTTAACAATCCATTTTAAGAAAGTTTTGACATCACTTTTATGAGAAATGAAAAAAAACTGTCAAAATATTATTTTTTTTTTCCCATAAAAACTTTTTTTAAATAGATTGTTAACCAATGTCCTAAGAGCACTCGTTAGCATAACCCTTAATTATTACTAATTATAAAGAAAGAGAAATGTTATGTTCATAACATTTTCACAACACTTTCATAATAAATCATAAGTTGTAAGTTGTTATCAGTTTTAATTTGAACCCATTAATTATTGAAATTACTTTTTTACCCAACAATAACAACCCACCACTAAGAAGTTATTATGAAAATATTGTAAACATAATATTTCTCAAATATTATATATGAAGTTTGAATATTATGGTAGTTATTTATAGATATTTATTAGTATGATTTTGTTTTTATATGAAATTTTTTGTGTGAAAATTTTAATATATATTTTTGTGTCATGTGTCCACTTAAGTTTTTTTTTTTTTTTTTTTTTGGGGGGGGGGGTTAAGTGAGTTAATGAGTACAAACTATTAAAAGTCCAATATTAATGAATTATAAAAATCAACAATAAAAAATCAATTATATATCTACTTGTGGGGCCCAATAGTTTAGGGGCCCGGCTCGCTCGCTTATGGGGAGTCCACAGGCCCCAAACTAAAGGAGGTCAGGGCCCAAGTCCAAAAATAGGAAGCCCAAAGTGACCCGAAGATACAGCCGAGGACAGCTTAGTCCTCGGCAGACCCAAAGTCTCTCGGATTAGAGTGGAATACAATCTAACTTGAGAGATCAGAAAATATCTTGGGGCAGTTGTCCTTAATACCCTTCACTGATATGACACTGCACCTAACAGAGCCGGATTTTTAGGCTTTATTGATCATCTCCAACAATTTCGGGATTAGATTGATGGGACAGATATCTGTCCTAGAAAGATCGACCCTACACGTGGACGAGGGACAACAAACGTAGGCTAGTATAAAAGGAAAGGTAAACTGATAAGGTAGAGGATCCCATCTCACTTCCTGAGAAAAACTTCAAGAGGAAGAATGCCCGGAGAATATATGCACATCACCCCGAAAAACCCACCGTCGGGTAACCGGAGAAAACATTAGCGCTCCTCGGACATGATCCGAGGAGCCAAATCTCTCGAGATACAAAGGTGTAAGGCCTGAATATCCAAACTAAAGCCTTTTCTTGTCTTGGTTCATCTAAAGCCCGGCCTGAACTAGCGCCCTGTGACCCAACGATGGCCTTTCAAGCCCACTCTCTACAAATGTTATTGTAAGGGATTTTCTGTAGGCGAGCCCAGCATCGTTGTTGGGCCGCTAGAGATTCGTATCCCTACAATTGGCGCCGTCTGTGGGAAGGCTTGCGCGTTGGCGCGAGTGGCGCATAAGTCAGCTCTCTAGCAAGCAGAGATTCACGAGTCTTTCTCATCTCCGGCGACGTGCGGTTGTTGCTCCGCCATAAACTTCTGCTAGGGGCTACGCCTTGCACCGCTAACGACGCGGGTAGCTCCAGGGGCTTCCGGCCTCAGGCCAACTCTCCCCTCCCTGGCCCAGGGGCTAACCTTCGAAAAATAAATAACTATAGAGAAAAGACTACTTAAAAAGAAATCTTACAAGTTTTGGACAGAACCAAGGCCTTGCATGGTCCTCGGACCCAAGCCTATGGGGAAACCAAGTACAAAAAAGAAATCTTACAAGTTTTGGACAGAACCAAGGCCTTGCATGGTCCTCGGACCCAAGCCTATGGGGAAACCAAGTACAAACAAGAAATCTTACAAGTTTTGGACAGAACCAAGGCCTTGCATGGTCCTCGGACCCAAGCCTATGGGGAAACCAAGTACAAACAAGAAATCTTACAAGTTTTGGACAGAACCAAGGCCTTGCATGGTCCTCGGACCCAAGCCTATGGGGAAACCAAGTACAAACAAGAAATTTTACAAGTTTTGGACAGAACCAAGGCCTTGCATGGTCCTCGGACCCAAGCCTATGGGGAAACCAAGTACAAACAAGAAATCTTACAAGTTTTGGACAGAACCAAGGCCTTGCATGGTCCTCGGACCCAAGCCTATGGGGAAACCAAGTACAAACAAGAAATCTTACAAGTTTTGGACAGAACCAAGGCCTTGCATGGTCCTCGGACCCAAGCCTATGGGGAAACCAAGTACAAACAAGAAATCTTACAAGTTTTGGACAGAACTAAGGCCTTGCATGGTCCTCGGACCCAAGTCTATGGGGAAACCAAGTACAAACAAGAAATCTTACAAGTTTTGGACAGAACCAAGGCCTTGCATGGTCCTCGGACCCAAGCCTCTGGGAAAACCAAGTACAAACAAGAAATCTTACAAGTTTTGGACAGAACCAAGGCCTTGCATGGTCCTCGGACCCAAGCCTGTGGGGAAACCAAGTACACAAAAGCATCATCGGAGTTCCCTATATCCCAGTCGATTGCTCAGATGGATTGTTTAGAGATCATCAGCCTTAGACGATATTCACGCACTTATCACAGAATATCCAACTGATATCCCGGTTAGTTTCTTAAGTTTGATTTATTATGAATTATCGATATAATGCCTGGTAGTATTGGTAAATTGGAGTTAGTTAAATTATGTTTCAAGCTATTTTGCTCTAAATATTCTTGAAGAAACGCACACATAGGGCACACCCATTCACGAAATAGTGTTGTCAAAGAAACAGTGTTCAAAACAAGTAAAGAAATTTCCATTCTTACTAAAACAAAGAAATAGTACAGCGTACAATGAAAAAGCAGGAATCAGTTTGTGTCAAAACTCACTACATAATCAAGAAGAAAGGAAGATACAAGAGAATAAAATAAAGTTGAGGAAGTAGATCAGAGGAGAGGTTGGCTACAGCTCCAAGACCTTGTTCTTCCTCAATGCTTTCACATGCCCACAACTCAAACAGCAAAAGAGACCCAACTTGAGCCTGACACCGTTGAAGGAAAGGTGCAGGGAGTTGGAGGTTGAGGGGCTTTCTCTAAATATACGCCTGCCGCAAAGCAGAGGTGCTGATGGCGGAAAATCTTTCTTCTGACATACCAAAATTCTGGCATGAACAGAACCTGCTTCGGATTTTGACTGAAAGAGGGAGAGACCCCTTACCCCCCAGGACGAAATGGAGTACTCTCCTGAACTTATGCTTCCTGTGCCCATACCGTACTATGCTGAGTCTCATGAAGGCACGGCATATCAACGGCGGAGAAAGTTCTTTCTTCCCAACCCTTGCCTTAAACATGTTATGCTAAGGGAGGAGAGCTCCGGATATGGAAGCTGTGATGGGGGAGAAAACTGAAGGATTTATGCGCATATATAAAGCAACTTTTTCTCCCTCCCATTTATTTGAAAAGACAAGGTGATGGCAGTTAACTCACGCAGCGTCCTAAGGAACGCTACAGACAAAATGGTTCTGGCTCAACTTCCAACGCCAACTGCAACCACAAGATTAAAGAAGCCTCGTAAAGGCGCACCTCGATCATTGGGACGTCAGAGAGTACTGCGTGGCCAGAGGATGCAGAAATATCTCTTAATTCGTGGGAAATTGAATTCGCGGTCCAGGCCCGCTCTGCGTGAGGGCCCAGGGACTGCGGCCCCCGCCGAGAAATGGCCGTTGCCGAGGACAACCCCTGCTCGGCGCCTTGGGAAATGCCTGATGAAAGGGAGTCTTGGACAAAACCTAGGACTTGCATCGTCCTCGGACCCAAGCCTATGGGGAAACCAAGTACAAAAAAGATATCTTATAGGTCTTGGACAGAACCTAGGGCTTGCATGGTCCTCGGACTCAAGCCTAGGGGGAAACCAAGTACAAAAAAGATATCTTATAAGTCTTAGACAGAACCTGGGACTTGCATGGTCCTCGGACTCAAGCCTAGAGGGAAACCAGGAACATAAAAAAAAAAAAAAAAAAAAAAAAAAAAAAAAAAAAAAAGGGGGGGGGGGAATATCCTATAAGTCCTGGACAGAACCTAGGACTTGCATGGTCCTCGGACTCAAGCCTATGGGGAAACCCAGCACCGAAAAGAAAAAGTATAAGCCCTAAACAAAACCCAGGCTGTGTGAAGTCCTCGGACTCAGGACTCTTGGGAAACCAACTACTCGGATGGAGAAGTTTCTCGGCTCAAATATCGTGAAATGTTAAGGCCAGTGTGTTAAGAAGACAGCGAAACAAAGTGACAATCGTTAGCTTAAGGAAACTATTCATTGGGAAGGTGACATGTCCTCGGATAACTACTTCTTACACCTTATCGAACATTTAGTCCCCACCTCGACTAATTTTAAGGTAAGTCTCGTTCTTAACTGGTCGGATTGTTATGTCGAATAATAATTTGGTTAAAGTTATTATGGTGTCTTTTTATTAGCGAGTATTTTGGCCTTAGTTGTTATTGATTCCAATGCTATACTACTGTACCGAGCAGAGCTTGCAAATTTATTAAAACATATAAACAAAACATGCGAAATAGAATAACAGTAACTTTTATTAATATAAAAAAAAATTTATTACAACGTACAAGGAAGGGCTTAAACAAGCCTATACAAAAAATGAACTGCCGAATCAGTAATAACATCCGTAATACAGATAAGTAAACCGTCAGGTGTCCTTTAAACTCGCCTTCAAAGTCTCTCTGAAATCTCTGTCTCAGTACTGCTCATATCAGGAGAAGAACCTTATATAGAAAAGATGAAGGAGAAGGAAGAAGAATTGGAACACATGGAAGCACTTCAGCAAGCTCTTGTCGCTGAGGAGTGCAAAGGAAAAAGAAGATGGAAGACATGAGCAGGAAGGAGGAGAAGAAGAGGGAAGCAATGAAAAGAAAGTAAAAGGAGCAAAAGAGGGAAAAAGAAAAACACCAGGATGGAGCTGGTGGTGGAAAGAAGAAGAAAGAAAAGTAAAGGATGGCGCCAGTGAACGAAGAGAGGAAGAAGCCGGGGCAGTTAGTCCCTGCCTCAATCCTAACTCTTAGCACACTGGAGCCATATTAGGTATGCTCATGAGAGAGCGGATGGAGATGACAAGGGAGGTTTTCGACTCAGTCACACCGGAAGTGGGGTGTGACGAGTCCCTGCTTCGGATTTTGGCTAAAAGAATGGGGAGGTAGATCTTGAGTCTCCGCCATCCTTGCCCCGACCGAGCCATCTCAAGTTTTGTTAGGACATGGCGTTTCTGGGAAAGGAAGGGTTTGTTCATGGCTGATTACTATGGGGGATATATTATCGGATAGGGAATAACCAGATTGAAGAAGTGAACTCTGAGAAGAGCCTGAGGGATTCTGATATGAGAAAATCACCTTCTGTCTTCTTTCTTTATATAGGGGACGAAGAAAAGGGTATATGCTGCATTCAGATCCCCAGGGAAATCTGCAGAGAAGAATGCGCCGTTTCATTCCCCCACGCCATCAGTAACCGTTAGATCTGGGAGGTCTCGTAAATGGGAAAATATTAAAGACACGCTGCGGATAACCAGACGGCATAATGGCAACGTACGCAAATTCAGGAAAACGGCTCATAGACTGGTACATTCCTCGGGGAGGTGAAGAGTCGCCAACGTTGATCAAGGGCTGAATTAAACGAACCGCAATGAAGGCTTGATATTATCAAAACCCACCTTTCCAACCATGGCGTTGGACAGCCAGGTTTTGAGGGGCTAATGTGGGGCCCAATAGTTTAGGGGCCCGGCTCGCTCGCTTATGGGGAGTCCACAGGCCCCAAACTAAAGGAGGTCAGGGCCCAAGTCCAAAAATAGGAAGCCCAAAGTGACCCGAAGATACAGCCGAGGACAGCTTAGTCCTCGGCAGACCCAAAGTCTCCCGGATTAGAGTGGAATACAAGCTAACTTGAGAGATCAGAAAATATCTTGGGGCAGTTGTCCTTAATACCCTTCACTGATATGACACTGCACCCAACAGAGCCGGATTTTTAGGCTTTATTGATCATCTCCAACAATTTCGGGATTAGATTGATGAGACAGATATCTGTCCTGGAAAGATCGACCCTACACGTGGACGAGGGACAACAAACGTAGGCTAGTATAAAAGGAAAGGTAAACTAATAAGGTAGAGGATCCCATCTCACTTCCTGAGAAAAACTTCAAGAGGAAGAATGCCCGGAGAATATATGCGCATCACCCCGAAAAACCCACCGTCGGGTAACCGGAGAAAACATTAGCGCTCCTCGGACATGATCCGAGGAGCCAAATCTCTCGAGATACAAAGGTGTAAGGCCTGAATATCCAAACTAAAGCCTTTTCTTGTCTTGGTTCATCTAAAGCCCGGCCTGAACTAGCGCCCTGTGACCCAACGATGGCCTTTCAAGCCCACTCTCTACAAATGTTATTGTAAGGGATTTTCTGTAGGCGAGCCCAGCATCGTTGTTGGGCCGCTAGAGATTCGTGTCCCTACACTACTCAATAAAAATCACTACACATTCTATCTTATTAAGAACAAAAATAAAAATGATTATAAAGAGTATTAAACTTAGGCAAAAATTTTAACATGCATCTAATTATGTTTATTTTTTATAATAATATGGTTAATCAAGTATTCATGTGTATTTTTATAATAAAAAATGTGGTTATTTTTAAATACATTCATGCATAAGCATGGGGTACAAGCTAATTTATTATAAATTTAATAATTATTATAGTTACTAATAGAAATTTATTATGATTGTGTTTGAATATAAAATTTGATAATTATTGTAGTTATTAATAGTTATTTTTTAGGTTTAGTATAATAGATTCTCCAATGATATTATTGTATTTTATTGGTCAAAGTAGTCATGTGTTGTGTATTAGTAATATATAGAACTATTAATTATGGTAATTATTAATATGTATTTTTATTATGAAATTTGATAATTATGATAATAATTAATATAAATTTATTATTTCTGTGTTTGTACATAACATATTAAATATGAAATTTGATAATTATGGTAATTATTAATAGATATTTATTAGTATGATTTTGTTTTTTACATAACTATTAAATGTATGTGTTTTTTTGTTGGGAAAAATTAAATATATATTTTATGGTAATTTTTAGTAGGAGTTTATTATAAATTTAAAAATCATGATAGTTACTAATAGAAATTTATTATGATTAATAAATTTCTATTAGTATGATTATGTTTGAATATGAAATATTATAATTATGGTAGTTATTAATAGTTATAACTATATTTTATTTAAATAAAATATAATGTGACAAAATACTAATTAAGGGTTTAAATATATAATTAAATTTGAAATCAATTAAAAAATCAAATGTTGTTTTAACTATTTTATATTTTTTTGTCTAAATATGAAATTTGATAATTATGATAGTTATTAATATTTATTTATAATGATTTTTTTTGTATATGGATATTTTAGTATTGGGTATTTATTATGATTTCATTTGTATATGAAATTATATATTCTAAAAATTTAAAGAAATATGGTGTTTTAAAATTCTAGTAGAGAGTTAAAATACATAATACAATTTTAATTAAATTATATATAAATATATATATTAAAATAATGATATGTGAAATTGTGAGACCTCAAAAAATTATTTTGCACAATATTATGAGGTTAACAAAAATTCAAACAACTTTAGTTCCATAATATATATAATCTATAATCTATAATCTATAATATTTTTTAAAATATATTTATAATAAATTTATAAAACTATGTCATTTAGGGAGTCACTAATGGCACAACTATGATGGAAATTAACAAAAGGACTAAGATGTATAAAGTTGAAATTTAGAGGACTTAACTAAACAATAATAAAGTTATAGGACTGTATTAAGTTTTAGGTAAAGTTAGATAGTCTAATTTGTAATTTAGCCTTCTATATATATCATAAAATGTATTATAGATTATAGATATTGATTTATTTACTCAATTTGAAATTGGTTTAAATTTCTTCAAAAAAAAATAAATAAATACATTTTTATTTTCTTTTCCTTCTAGAGTTCTAGGCTTCTACCTAAACAAATTAACCTAAACCTATTTTATGTGCATGATCTAGTAGATGATGGCTAACTCCCATCCCAAAACTAATATGGGGAGGCTAGGCTTTGCCGAATATGCCTTCTTTTGAACCCATTGATGCTTTTATACCTTTGTTCCTATACCTATATGTGAATGCAAAATTGAAAATGAGGAAAAAAAAAAGTATACAAAAATAGCTATTTGCCTACTTCGTCTTCCCTCTAGCTATATGCAAAGTGTAGTAGGATCACCGAAAGAAAATAGTCGGATCATGTGCTAGGATCTTAGCAGATCATAAAGAACCTAGAATTTTGGTAAAATAAAGGCATTGTGGAAAAATTGGAGACTGACTGAATTTTTTATTTTACAAAGTTGTGAAAAAACATTTGGTTGTACCATAAAGTCATGGTCTGTCAAGTAATAGCCTAGTAGGTTCTAAATACAAGGGAATCCACTTTGAGGAAGAAAAAAAAAGACCCTGAAAACTCTTATTTACAGCTTTGCACAACTCCATTTGTTTATCAATTTATTCATCATTTTGGGATTTGGGTAAAACCACATATGATACCTCTGCATATGTATCCAAAAGACTTCATCTATCTATATCTGTAGTACATTACAAATGGTTGTTAGATGCTAATACCATGTCGTTTTTTCAAATTATCAAGAAGAAAAGAAAAAGATGCTAATACCATGTCCATTATAAATTGGAATCGGATGGTTCTTATCTAATCTAATCATATAAATGTCACGCAAAGAAACAAACTTTTTATTGACACCCTAAGCTAACTTGGTATGTCATTTTGACTTTTATGTTTTAATTAAGAGTAACATCCTTATAACCTTATTCTTATTCCCCCAAGAAATGCCTTATTCAAATCATGGTGTTGGGTTATCAAAAAAAGAAAAAATTATGGTGTTGGACACATGATTGCAGTACTCTTTAAAATTTCTCGTAGTCAAATTAAAGATTCATTACATTCTTCAGATGTTTATATAATAATTTAATTGTTGTGTGTATTTTATTTCAATAACCATCTCGATTAAGTAAAGAAGGGAGATTCAAAACCTATACACTTTTGAGAACACAAAAAATACAATTTGATCTAAATGTCATTGGAAACATCTACAACAAGTCAACAATAATAACTCACTTTCTCATGTATGAATTCTTTTTTATAATTAAAATATTACAACAATAAAGTAATATGATAAAAGATATTTGTTGTTCCAACCACGTCTACACTAAAAACCAATTAATATTTTAGCCTAATGATAAAGAGTAATCGTGGTGGCAGCTCTAGGATTTTTTTTTTTAATAGGGTGATCATTAAGAAACATAAATTATACAAAATCTAAAACAAAAGAAAACTTAAATATATTACAAAATAATTTATGCAAATATATGAAATTTTACAATTGCCTTCTACAAGATTCCATATTTTGAAATCGTTGTATGATAGCTTTATGAATTCACTTAGAAGAAAATGTAATTCAATGATAGATTTGTCAAAATTCATATTTAATAAAAAAAAAAAAATTAAGTGGTAACCTTTTTTTTTCATATTTGCATTTTTTTTAATAATTAGGGGCAATATATGTACATTAGGTTTCGTATGATATATATATATATATATATGAGATAAAAATCATACTCTAACATAATTTAAGTATATATATGAGTGTGAAACTCCCTCTTAGAAATTTGAACATCAACCCTTGCACCCCCACTCCCTACCAAAAGTGTATGATGGTAGTATAGTAACTTCAAAACCACAGTAACCTATGGTATTTTATAAAACCATAGTCTACACATTTGTAACAATATCTTTTTTTTTTTTTTTTTGAGAAAAGATTTGAGATAACACCATAATATTTGTTAACATTTCACTTCAAACTCAAGGTAGAGTTATGAAGGTTTGATGAAAACCATGGAATATAATCTCACTAACTTTTTTGGGTTAATTATTATTTTGGCCCATTTCGTTTAACTTATTGGTCAAAATGGTGCCTAACATTTTTAATGCATCATTTTGATCCCAAACCATGTGGGTTGCCATATGACATTTTAGGTGACACCAATGTTAACATTTTAGCCTTCAAAATCAATTATACTAACTTTACAAAAATTAACACATTTAAAATGTTAAAGACTAATTCAACACAGATCCTAAAATTAGGACCAAAATGATAATTTGCCCAAAAAATATTTTGGGATAATTTGTGTTGAACCGACAAACTTATGTTGAATATTGAAGTTAACCAAAAATAAATAAATGTTGAGTGTTGACATGGTGATGACATGGCAGATACAGAATTCACAGTCTGATTGAAAAGTTCCCGAGACAGAACAAGCGGTCCCACTCCCAATACACAAATACATATTCTAAGTTCTAATGGCCAATCAAACCAAAGAAGAAGAAAACATGGTCCCTACAAAGCCACGAAGCTCACCTAGGACTGAGGCGAGAATATATGGAAACCGACACGTGTCCTTTTTTATTCAAGTAATTAGCCATTTATGCATGATCTGGCTACCTCCATACCCGGTAGTCGGTAGCCCCAAGAGGGCTATAAGTCTTACAAAACCAAGGAGTCCTTTATTTCTACCAAAGCAGCCCTTTGTTTTTTTAGGCTCTCTCTGTCTCTCTCTCTCTCTTTTAATTTTCCAAGCCCCTTCCCAAGGAAATTTGAGCACAAACTTGTCCTTGGTCGGTTTGGGCTTATAAGAGCTAGCTGTCTCTCACTGTCAAATCTGTGTGTTTTGGTTCTCTTTTTATAGGACAGTCATTTTTCTTTGTTGCTGAGGAGAGAGATGACTGGGCCAGAAGAAGCTGGAAGTGTTACTCTTGATCTTCTCAAGAAGAAAATGGTAGAGTTTGCTAAGGAGAGAGACTGGGAACAGTTTCACAGCCCCAGAAACCTCCTTTTGGCTCTGGTATGTAAATAAACACAATCCTCCCCCTTTGCTTTGTTATAAGCCTTTTGTTTTGTATGATCCAAAAAAGAGGGAGGGTGACATAGAAATGTATTATTTGTTGTTTTGTATATTTGTTTCTTTCACTTTCTTTACGGGTTTTTGGAGATTTGACCAAAAGAAATACAACTTGGATTGACAGAGAGAGAATTTGTAGTAATGATTTCAATGTTTCAACCATATAATTTTCTAATGGGGTACCTTTTGCTTGCAAGTGGGCTAGGCTTCCATTATTCTTTTATATATATACTATGTATTTCTTATCGTTTTTACTTTTCTTATTTCACGAGTTTAGGTGAATGTTTTTTTAACCAGAGTCAAACTTCACCAGCCTTATAATTAAACAGATCTTCCCTTTTGTTTTTATCACAGAAATCTTTGGAAACCCACTGTTATTATCTTGCTTTTTGCCTTTTCCTTTTTTATATGTAGTAATGTTCTTAATTTTTTTTTTTTTTTAGAGTGTAATTTTTTGTTGTGATATTTGATCAGGTTGGTGAAGTTGGGGAACTATCTGAGATATTCCAGTGGAAAGGAGAGGTTCCAAAAGGACTGCCTGGTTGGAAAGAAGAGGAGAAAGTGCACCTGGGTGAAGAGCTTTCTGATGTTTTGCTGTATCTTGTTCAGCTTTCTGACATCTGTGGCATTGATCTTGGCAAAGCTGCTCTTAGGAAGGTTGAACTTAATGCTATCAAATACCCAGTTTCAAAGCAACAAAGCCAGAAGACCAACAACGACACCTTATTCAATGGCAATAATGGCACCGAGAGTGGTTGATTCAATGTATTAAAAACGCCCACCTATCTGTGCTTATTGGGGATGTTTTAGGTGTTGTAGGAAGTCATGATATGCTTAGAGGCTTAGGCTATACCTTTTTAGGAAAGGGTTTCAATTTGTATGAAGTTCATTGCAATTTTGCATGGACTCTGGGAAAAATGGTAACTGACAACTAGTAAGGGTGGCGCGTTTGGCATTTATTCTCATAGATTTTGTTACTGTTTTGTCAAAGTGAATCAAATCCATCTGACAGATCATATGGCAGTCATATATTTTCCTTTTACTTTTCCTAGATGACTTTAGTCCTCTATCGTTTGCCCCAAAAGACATGTGACTTTAGGCCTTTTTCCTTTTATGTCTTTAACCAATTTGAATTTTCCTTTCACTTTCAATTTCTTTTAAATTAAACATTTTGAATCGATGAGTACACTAAAATTGTCGTTCTTAATTCAGATTAGTGAGTGAATTATGAAGTGGAATCCTCTCTCTCTCTCTCTCTCTCTCTCTCTCATTTGGGTTGGGATGAAAAAAAGGGAGATAGAAAATGTTGAAAGGAAATAGATAGAAAAGTGGGGAATAGAAAAACTTTAATTTGTCCCTATCGTGTTTAGTTGAAAAGATGGAAAAATGGAATGATGTAAAACATTTTTATTTAATTGGAAAGAAAAATGAAATAATGGAAGATGCAGGTTGTTGTACCCCTACTATACACACACATTGATGCACATAAAATAAAATAAAATAAATCAAAACACATTCATCGTCTACCCATAGATCTGATAACCAAGGCACACAGAGAGCATTCACAACATAGAGAAGGAGATTACAGTGGGATTTTGTGGGCAATGAAGTTGACATTGAGAGATTTGAGGATGGCAAGTCGATTAGCATGAGATTTTGTGGATGACGAAGGATAGCGACAACTCGATTGTTACCTGGTCTTGTCTCGCTTGACTCGAAGGTCTTTTGAAGAGTTAATGCGTAATTTAAGAATTGGGACCCCTTTTCTCCTTTTTTTTTTCCTCCCAAAATCAAGGGGATGAAAATTTATGAATCCATGGGATTTCTTTTCTGTTTTCTCCCTCCTATATTTTCTCTCTTGATCCAAACAAGGGAAAACAACATTTTCTCCCTCATTTTCTCCTCCACCTTTCCATCCCTCCCATTTTCACCCCAACCAAATGAAGTGCAATCTTTGACCTACAAAGTATCATATTTATTGGAATAATGATAGCCTATGCATTTGATACAACATTTTTTTTTTAAAATTTTTTTGAAAATGAGTTGTTTGAAAAAGACATACTTTCAAATGGAGGCATAGTTTCATAAATGGAGAAGATATGCATTTGAAATAATTATGCCTTCTTTGGTTGTTGAATAGTGAAATAATTTTCATTTATAATTTGTATTCAAACAGAGGCATAGTTTCAAAACTAGAAAACTAAATGGGCAATAATCTACAACTTTCAAACTCATCTTACGATAGGAATAAGATCACCGATATAAAGATGTTTGAAGTGGGGAAGAAATGGAGAAGATATGCATTTGAAATAATTATGCCTTCTTTGGTTGTTGTTTTGACTTGACTAACAAAAAAAGTTGTTTTCAGAATCTACTTTGAAATTTCATAGCAATACAGAATATGCTCAAGAAAATTCAATATCTCCAAGGCTGTGACCACACAAATCAAGGGCAAAAAATGAAAAAAAAAATGCACATATGGGATTGATGATTTTAACCCATTTCTTCGACATACAACTACAACATCAACAAATCTTTAGTCCCATTTTTTTAGAAATTGGTTATGAATTCTCAACAGGTTTGTTTGGGTCGGCCATATGTATTTTTTTTTTTTTTACCTCCATTATATTCTATTCAAATTCATGCTCTTTGTTTATTCCTTAATTGACATGTTTCTATTTTTTAATTATATCGACTAATGTAATTTTTGGTCTTTCTCTACTGTTTATTGTTCCCTTAGCTTAAATCAACTCAATATTTTTCATCAGTTCATTAGTTGCTCTCCTTTGAATATAACTAAAACATCTCAAGCAAACACTTCACCATCTTTTTATTAATAGAGGTCACCCCTATCTTTAAGTAGATTTATTTTAAATCCTATCTTTTTTGTGTATTTCCACTTATCCATCTTAATATTATCATTTTAGCTACGCTTATTTTATAAATATATTACTTCTTAACCGCCCAACATTTAATACTATATAGCATAGCTAGTGTTATAAAATTTTACCTTTAGATTAATCCATTTCCTCCTCATGCAATTTCTAGATACTGTTAAAAAATCCCATCAAACCGATATGAGATTAATGAAAACCCATCACAATAAAATCCAACTTCACCTACATAATGTTAATTTTTTATTTATTTATTTATTATTATTATTATTATTATTTTGCTGTCAAAATTCTACAAGAGAAAACAAACACATGAGATTGAAGAAAGCCCATTAGACCTAGACAAAAACCCATCAAACCTAAAAGTTTTAGCCATTGTAGATGCAGGTTAAAGGTGGAAAAATTATCTAAACCCATTTAACTTGCCTATGAATCTTTACCCACCCAATAAAAAGAGTTAAATGGGTAAAGATTTATTGGGTAGCCTAATTAAATGAGTAGTAATAGATTACCCATTAGGGTGTGGCTTGTGTCCAGTGGAAGTTTCCACTGGACACATTGGATGATGGACACGTGTCCAAGATTATTAGCCCACTAGCCCATATTCCTAACTCAAAATTCTATAATTAATATTTTTTTAATTAGATAAATTTATAAATTGAAAACTAGTAAATCTGTCAATTGAGATTGCATAGATGACTAAACTATAATGTATTAAAAAATAAGAGAAATGATATGTCTACAACATTTTTACAATATTTTTACAACAAATCCTAAATGACAGGTTGTTACTAGTTGTTATTGTTAGGGCAAAAAAGTAATTTTAGTGTTAGTTTCAAATTTGAACCAATAACAACTAACCACCTGTAATTTGTTGTAAAAATGTTGTAGACATAGCATCTCTAAAAAAATAATAGTGTATTGTATTGTTTGTTATTGTTGGTAGATGATTGCATCTAAATATATTAAGAAACAATGATTTTGTGTATTTGTCTTAAATGATAGTTTGTTAATACTATATAGATAATTATATGGATTTTTTTTTTTCCTTTTACTTGTACTCCAACCCTCTAACTTGAAATCCTGGATCTATCCCTGCATGTGTATAAAGTGATACTTTTTAAATCACATGTAGATAATATTAAAACAGTCCAAACTATCTTATAAAAAAAAAAAAAAAAAACAGTCCAAACCATATATAGAGGTAAAGTGTAATTGTCCTTTTTTTTGGTTGAGAAACAAGTGCAATTGTCCTTGACAGTGTATGAATTCGTCCACCCAATGGAAGACCTTCCATATCACAAGACAACCAATAAGGTGGGAAAATTAAGTGCCAAGGTCATATTTGATCTTTAAACGGATAACCACAAAAGGAAATAGCAGATTTTCCATTAGGAAATCATGTAAATCTGTCACTTCATTAAAGGAAGGTGATTAAGATAATTAGCTACAATCAAGGGTCAAAAATCAAAGAGATCAATGCCCTTAAGGTCCCATCAATAGAGGATTCAACCCATCACTCCAAGTATGAGAAAAACCCTAATCTCCATTCACTAAGAATTGAGAGAACATATTTTTAACTTGATAATCAGAGGATTCTAGGGCAGTACCAACAACTGATCCTTTGACTCTCGTTTAAGAGGAGAGAATGGAATGGAATAGAAAGGAAAGAAACGAAAAGAATAATTTTAGAATATTTTTCCCTTCTTTTGTTTGGGAATTTTAATAGAGGGAATGGAAAGTTCATTCCTTTGTTTGAGAGTTTTAGTGGGAAAAAATGAAATAAGTAAGAGGAAACATTCATTCCTTTCTATTCCCTTAAAAATTCAAATTTTCATTCCCCTCAAAATTGAGAGAAATCGGAAGGAATGGAACACACCTCAAATTTCTTTCTCAATCTTTTCTATCCCCTTGACAGTTTTGTTTCGATTGATAGACTTATGTTCTTATGAAGAGGAAGAATGTTTTTAAGCTAAAACTTCACCATTTTAAGAAATATGCTTTTAGATTTAGATTTTTATGTTTTTGTTATGTTTTTTGTGTTTTTAACGGTGAAAGTACAAAGATGGGTTACAGAAGCCTAACGAAATAAACCTCAAGTGGGCAAAGTGCCAACTTTTAGTCCTTATAAAAAATTATATATATATATATATATATTGATTAATTGATGGTTTAAATCTTCATTTCCTTTGAAAAAATTTCAGGAAGCTTTGCACACTATGTAAATATCATCAAGTTTTACAATACTGTTTCTTCGTATCCACAACATAAGGTAAATACCCTTGGCAGTTGGCAACTCGTTCTCAATTGCCGCCAAAGTAGAATTATGAAAAGAGCAATTATAATAAAATTGTCCTTTAAATAGAAATTTGGCATTCTAAGATTGTGAAAAACAACTTACAAAAGCAATCAAGCAAGCAACTATAGTAGAATATATCGTCCTTTAAAGTTTAAATAAAAAGTTGGCTTTCCAAGATTGCGAAAAACAAATCTACAAAAGCAATCAAAACTCACCGTATGATGCTAACCAGTCCATCGATACCAAGATTTGCATTGAAATCTTGAAAATAAAGATGACCGACACAAACACTAGAAGATCTAAACACCTAATTTTTGAGCAAATAATTCCTAAGTAGTAACAACACATTAACAATGATCTAAATTATACCAATATGACATGACATGTAATGTCTAATTGGGAGTAGTTTATTTAGCTTTATAATAAAAACTGTTTGCTAAAAGTGTACTAAAATATACTTATATTTCAAAAAAATTTGAAAAAATAAGGAAAAAATGGGAAAAAAAATGAAGTTTTAAAAAACTGTACATAAAAACTAAAAACTAAAAATTAAAACTCATGCCAAACATGCTCGTAATGTGCAATAAAAGAACGTGTACATAGAATGTACATCAATCAATGCATGCACATCAATTTTTTTAATGATGTCTTTACTACAATTATTGGTAGATCTGGAGATTATGCAATATTTGAAGAGTACAATAATGTCTATTTTTCTCCTTTTACATAAATAGAAGCCTTATTATGAATTCAATTAATGAAATTTGTTATTAGCGAAAAGAGAGAGTATTATATAATTATACTTCCGAAATATTATACTATAATATACCTATGTAAGTTTCAATTTGGGTCACCTTGAATGCAAAGACAACTTCAAGCGAAGGTTTAGAAGTTTTGCACCGAAAACAAGTTTTGCCCTGAAGTAGTAGACTCATTTCCTTCTATCCAAACAATCAAAATGCATCAGTCCCACTATTAAATTTGACTAAAACACTATAATATTTAAGCTCTGGAGCTTATCAACTGATTCGTTTCAATTAACAAAAGCATGATATTGTAACATCTCTGCCACATCCTTCCCTCTAAATTGGTTCTCCAATTCCCTGACAAGTTTTAGGGGCAATAGGTAATGATAGCTTCTTTTCACTACCAAAACTAGCAAACATGACACAAGTTTTTAGAATAGGACTGCAAAGTGGAATCTTTCTTCAATGGAAAACATATATACTAGCTAGGTACAAACAATGAAACAATTAAGTTCATACCAGGTCTGCACACAAACTAAGCCAATATTACATGTACTCGTCTCATTGGCCATACATCGTCTCACATTTTGCGGCATGGAGTAGTAGTGTCACGTAAGCACTTACGAATCGAATAAGTATGATTATGTTTGTGACTAGTCAAGCACAAAAATAGTTTAACCAATGCACCTTTTGCAGCTTGGAGCAGCGTCACGAGAACACCATTGACAAGAATGTTTTGTGTGATAAGCACAAGAAAATTTGCTAATGTGGTGTCAATTCTAATATACCTGCGTTTATAAATCCCATTCTTTTCCCTCAAAAAGAAAAGAAAAGAAAAGAAAGCATTCTTCCTTCTCTTTCTCAAAGTATATATCTTTACCGCGTATTCTCTTTCTCATGCCACAACCGCACAAGATAGACTAAAGGAGAGAGGACTTGTGTGGTGCCATGTGCCATGTGCTATGTGTGTGTCAGAAGGTCACCTTGTGCATTGATCCACGTGGTTGGATTCGGAGAAAAATGGCGTATGAGAGGGCCATAGATGACATGATAATAAAGGAAAAAACCCATAGGCAAAATGGAGATAATAGGACTTGTTGTTAACCACAAAAAGGCAAAATCTCACATATAATTAAGGGAGAGATCGTTAAGTACACATATGCGAGTGAAGTTTTATATTGATTAATAATAATAAAAAAATGAATGGTTAATATAATACAATTTTTACAAAATTGTTATCACTCACTATTCACTGCAATAATCATTCTCGTAGATTGCACCATTTTGTAATGCTATAACAAGTTTGGTGATAAATGAGTAGCGTATAAAAAAAAAAATGCCATGACGCACATCACACTGTGTTGTTATGTCAACTTTAGTCACATAACATTTCTTCTCAATAATGTAATTCTATGCAAAGTATTGATATAGGATAGTTTTGGCATGCAAGACAAATGTTATACCCTTCATTAATATAATGTCATGTTAATGACACAAGATCTTGTCATATCAATTAGTTAGCATAGATGTCACATTAGTTGCCTTGTCAGCCTCATGCAACAGGTCACGCGTGTTTTTAATGATGCCAATCACATGATGCCTTCATCTATTAACTCAACTAGCTCCTAACTATTGGTGTTAACCATTATCATCACGTGGATGTATGTCATTAAGCTGAATTACATAAACCTCCGCATGTGCTCTCTTTTTCATTCTTTTGCTCATAATTCAATCACAAATCTTTAACAAAAACAAGTGGAGCCAATCCCCGGCCTAACGTAATGTGATGGGAATATGTTAATTTCCACGCAATTGCGTCAACCTTTTGTGATGGGTATGTGCCGATTTCCGCACTATTTTCTTGTTTCTCTTTTTTGTTTGAGCTTGACTATTGCTTCAGAAAATTTAGGTACACTACAATTTTACACGTGTTCTTTTCATTTGCTGATTGATAAGTGAAAAAATGTGTGCCAGGAATGAGAGCTTGATCCGGAAATCGAAATAAGAGCTGGTTGATCACCTAAAAAATATTCTCTTATGATTGTGTATAAATTGTGTGGCTAGCTTGTTATGCTTCATGTTGTTATCTTAGAAGAATCACCCACATGTAAGTAATTGAGTACGTACGTTACCTAAAGGGAGATTGATGATGATCGAGGGCTTTCATTTGATACACTGGATTGGTTCAATGAACCGTAATATTGGGTATTTATTCGATCGCTATCGTGGAGAACATGCAAGTCATGAGGGAGAGAGACTTGTAAGTTTGGCAATCTGATGACAAAATTGCTTAGGTGTTATGTATCAATATATAATAATGTTTTAGTTGGCTTAGTATATATAGTTGTTATCTATATCATGTGGACTAATTCAAACAATTTGCCTGGTTCCCGAAATGGATTGAGAGTCTCCTATAAAAAAACAGTTCGGAAAAGTAAAAGAAACCTAACTCTTTACTTGGCGGATTTGAGTTCTCAACCTCTAAAACTATTAAAAGCTATTAATTCTTACAAAAATGATACTATGCATGGCAATCAACTGAACAGCATGTACCAGTCCAGATAGGGACGTTAAACGAGAAAAATGAAATGATCGATAGGGACATTCTTACTTAACAACCACCCCCCCTTTTTCCTCTATCTCTCTTTTTATGTTGATCAAGTGAATTTATTAAGCAACAAGGGCTACAACAAACAACTCCGAACTCCCAACAGCAACAATATCTAAATAGACCAAACTACACAACCAGCAAGATTGAGACTACCCAAATATGCAGATCGGGGAAAAAATCCCAGCAACTAACAAACCAAAATACAAGATAATGTAAAGTTAAACAACCACATACCCACTTAGCAAATCAGCATGAAGAGAAAAATATATGAATAGTTGGAATATTATGAAATTGTGTAGATTTAAAATATATATATATATATATATATATATTTATTTATAAATTAGCCTACCACCTCATACCTAGGACCATCACAATCTATTATTAATTTTTATTTTTATTTTATAACTCTTATATGATAGTTAATATGGGGAATGTTATGAAATTGTCGTGAATTTTTGTTATATTCTTTAAGAAAAAATTATTTGGTTACAAAAAGACGTAGACTTGGGCTTCCTATATCACTATTTATCTCTTGATGAATTGCTTTACCAATATTTTATTGTTGGTGGCCGGATAATTGATTGTACATATTGGATCAAAAACTGTAGGTGATGAAAAGAAGGATGAAATGGTTGGGCTTGATGAGAGATGAAGAGAATGCTCTGGAAGGTCAGGATTGGGCTTGGCTCAATTAAAGCCCAAACCAAAAAAGATACAAATAATAAGCCCATAAAACCCACCGACAAATAGCCCAAAAGAAAATCAAGCTCATAAAACTGACTACTGTTATATTTTTTTTTATGAACCCCACTACTGTTATAACTAGCGTTATTTATTACCTACACCATGAACATTACTTATTATCATGATGCTTTTGCATTACGAATCTAACTTTAATTCAAAACATTTGTACTCTAATCATTCGTTATAATTTTGATTTGTGCTACTTTTGTGTACACCTAACATAATTTATACCTACATAATCATGAGTAATGTTAAATATATTACAAATTTTACTATTTAGGTATTATAAATTGATGTTTTAAATTTTAGACATACAATAAAAAAGTTTATTAAAAAGCTATTTATTATATTGTTGACGTGGCATGCATCGATTACATTGAATATGGTCCCATTTACATACATTGTCACCACAATTTGTAAAATTCTTATGGTAAAATTAATAGTTTTTTTTCCCCTTTAGAATCTTTAACTAGGATCTCTATCTAGTAACTATTGGCTATTAGCAATTTGTATGCATTTGGAAATTTCAAAACACTAGGTAACTACCATTCCGAAGTGATATCAAAAAGTATAAAAAATTTGGCTTCTTTAATCTTTAGTCTTTACCCTTTGGAATCTGAACTTTTTTATTTATTTATTAGTGTTTGGAATCGTCTATCCGTTTAATTTAGCTAGACCCCACTCCAAGAATGATTGCATTTATAGGATTGACACATAACGGCTATTTTCAAACATTTAAAAAAAAAAAAAAAAAAAAAAAAAAACCTTGGAAGGTATTCTTTTTCCCCCGGCATTCTACAGTATGCTTTGTATTCAAATTAATGGGGGAAAAAAGAGCACAATAAAGGAGGTAGAAACTGCCGAAATTATTCAATACACTTAATATACTACATATTTCTTTAAAAAAAAAAGAGAATTTTTTTTTTTTTTTGAGAATCAAAAAAAGAGAATTCTAAACATCGGTTTTACACACATAAAACTCATATTTATGTGAGAGGTTGTAGTCCACCTATTCTCAAAACAAGTAATTATCAGTACCATGCAAACAATGCTTATCCTCTCACATTACACCAAAAAGAATATTTTCATAGAAGATAAGCACAGCACCACAAGCCATAAGCTAAACTCAATCAATAGTAGCTATTTATTTCAATTAGTTTATTCAGAATCAATCATGAATGTAGTCTTGAATTTATTGAAGGAATTATAAATGATTGTTGATATAAAGAAATATTTACACTTTAACAAGTTAACTTTAGTCTAAACTGATTTTTTCTTTTCTTTTTTGGAGGGGTAGTTTTAAAGCCTATATGGCTATATGGCTATACCTTTATCAGTAAAAGAGGAAGAGGACAATAAAATTGGTTTATTCAATTCAATAGTGTTTGTAATTTTGTTTCTCTAGCCAAAAAAACTAGCAAGAGGCAACCTTTGTACTCTCCCAAACTAAAAAGAAAGAAATGCCTTTTAACTATTAAACTAACCTTTAACTAAAGTTGAACTGATTTTTTATAATGAAATCTCAAATCACAAACTAACGAAGTCTAATCCTCTTTATTTATGTTGCTTTCACCCTATTTTTTTCTCAATTAGGTTAAAGGGAGGTTGCTAAAGTTAAACTCTGGTTCCCCATTCAAACTTGCCACAGTGAAAAATAGCATAAACCACAATGTACAACAACAGATCTCACCTAAATAAAGTTCCAAGATCTCATTTTCATGAGCAGGAGCCCATCTCTTTTAATCATGACTACCATAAGCCTAATCAAGAAAGTAGAACAAAAATCACCCCAATTGCTAATACTTTATTGCACACTAGCATCAGGCCATAAACAACATGATTGTTATAATTGCTGTCATTATGACCATCATGATTAACATCAATGATTCATCTTTATTACTCACTATATAAAGCATTAAGCATAATATTGAAGAAAACACACTGCACAACCACCACAAAACTATCTGGCAATATGTTGAGAAGAGGTGCTCTAACCATTTCCATGTTATCAAATTCTACAACATTGGGGGGGTGGTGCAGGCCACGCAGGCGGCTTAGACGGAGGAAGAGTAGCACCATACGGTTAGGAAATAAGCGGCGAGGGTTCTGCTTAGCATCAAAGCCAGTGGTGCAATGGGGGGTCATGATGGGTCCTCTTAGGATGCTGAAAAAGTTCATCATGGAAATGGCACCAAATGGACAGTTGATGGAGGCTTATTATTCGTCTTTAATACCCTTTCTACGTCCCCATCTATTTCCATTATGTTGATTACTAGCAGCAATATCTCCTTTGCTTGGTTTTTTCTTTTCTTGTTAAGCTGTGTAATAAGGGATCAAGCAACTCCTATAATTATTGAACAAACAAATTGCATATTATCTTTATAGCGGTTTATAAACATAGAAAATATTGCAAGATGAATGAAGGTTTAGGTTATGTGTATGTTTTAAAATGTTTGTACCAGCTTTTGAACATATATATATGGTATTATGGACATGCTGTCATAGCTAAGTTGACTAAAGAAAGAAAATTGGGAGCATCTACAGAGCACATCTAATGGAAAAAAGAGAGGGGTGGGGGGGTTAGAAATTAATTTTGACATTTGGTCTTGATTTCATGTTGTTTTCCACTTTCCAGCACTGCAATTGAGTAGAAAATAGGCTGCCTCTCTGAATTGTACTATAGCAGATTTCCTGGGGCATAATTGTCGTTGCAAACACCGTAATTGGGATACGCTTTCTGCGCCGCCCAGTTGCCTTTTGTTTCCTTGTAAACGTATACTGCTCCATGTCCATGTAAGCCATTCCATAAGTCAATTGAGCGAAGTGAAATTTTCTTTCTTTTTTGGTAAGTAAAAAAGGGTAGGGCAACCAGCTGTTTTGAAATATATTCCCTAACATCTGAGAAATATAGGCCAGAGACTTTCAAGAGGGGTTCCGTAAATCAATTAGTCTTACGAAAAAAATTCAGAACGGTTGGGGTTAGGGGTGTCCATGGGTCATTTAGAGTTAGTTTTTTACTCAACTTGAACTAGACCTAATCACATCAACTATCAAAAGGCAACACCCACCATCAGTCGAACAAAAGTGACTGTCGTACTATTCCGTTGTCCACTAGTAGTGGTTAGGTTTAGTCAAAATTGGATAGAAATGGCGACGGTTCACCATATCTCACTGGAGATGATGTATTCCCTGGTTGGAAAACTAACACTTGACCTGTTTGAGGCAAGTTTTGAACCATTAAAACCGTCACCAAAAACCAATTGCGTCAAAACAAGTAAAATCTAGGCAAGTTGGTTCGAGTCAAGTATGTGGGTCAATTTGGGCACCCATTTGGACAGCCCTAGTTGATGTGGTATGTTTTGACTGATTTACAATAAAAGTGATACTAATAATGGGACCATGTGAAAGTAATGTGAGGTCTTTTTTGGGTAAACCTAATGTGTGGTCTTATAAATGAAGTTAAACAATAGTTGGTGTGGTCAAATTTGGGTTGTTTTTGCCCATTGCACTAGTGCCAAGTTGATGCAACCAAATTCGTAGCTAAGTCAGACCACTAAGACCAAAATGTTGAAGTTGAATCATTGATCAATGGTCACTGGGTTATCAATGTGATTGGATTTAGTCAAGTGTGAAAACTTAATATCCAAATCGATAGTAAGTTGGGTTTCATATCAATAGTCAAAGAGGAACACCCATTCCAAGCATACTTGATACTCATGTTGTCAAAAACGCAATAAATCTTCCTAGACATTGCCATTTTCCTATTTGAGTTCACTAAACTCACTATTTTGCCCATGTTAATCATGATAGTATAACTCCCTTAACCATACTAAGTATGAGAGTTAAAGATCAAACGAAGAAGGAAAATAAAAAATAGTAGATAGGGAGACTTACAAATGCTTGAAAAATGATAAAAGACCCAAAGGAAGAAGAATAGAGTGAAGAGATGAAAACTAAGGAGGCCTAAAATCAAGAAGCAGAAGGCTTAAGTGAAAAATGAAGCAAACCAAATACCAAGTAATGAACAAGTACCATAGTCAGGATTACAAGTGACAGTCACTACAAGAAATCTATACTATTGCGGTGGGTGCAAAAACTGCCGCTATATGTCGCATATTGCGGCATTTTTTGGAACCACCGTAGTAGCTCTAATCTTTTGCTGCATCCTATAGCGGCGGTATATAAAACTGCCACAGTATATATGTTTTAGTGACGTTTGATGTAGCTATAGCAGTGCTCCATCAAACCGCTGCAATATATATATCCTTTTACGGTATACTATAGCAGTGGTATATAAAACCGCCGCAATATATGCGTTTTAGCGGCGTTCTATTTAGCTGTAGTGGCGGTATTATCAAACCACCACAATAAATACTTTTTTGCAGCATAGCTTCTTAGTTATAGCGACGGTTTTGACCACCGCAATAGACCTTTTAATTGCTTGAATCTAGTCCAATTTTTCTCTCTCTTTTTATTTTATTTTTTTTTTTTTTATTTTTTTTTTTGTCCTTTCCACGCCTAAGCGCCATTTGTCTTTTCATTTTTAGCACCTTTGTTTTCCCCATGTTAGTCTCCCTCTAAGAAAAAACACACACACACTCTCTCTCAATCGCTATTCACCAATTCAATCATCAATTATGTAATAATATTTACCAAAAGTAAGTAAATAAATCAAATTAAAATATATTTGTAGCATACATATTCAAACTAATTAAAATCAAAAGTGATAATACATGATATATGAGCCAAAATAATAAATTTTTTTATCATTTTGCCTAATCAACTTTATCTAAGTCAATGTTAACATGATGTTCATCATCTTTCAAAATTATTTCTTCATTAACATTTTCTAACAACTACTTCAATACCCAGTAATCCACCTAAAACCTTCCCACTTAACCTAATTTCACTAAGTCTAGTGGTCTCGAGACCATCTATTAAGTTTGACCGGGTTTGATTAACTTTAATTAAACTTTGACTGTGCCTTTTTGTAAATCCAACCGTTTGATTGTGACAATAATTTACTAAAATTAACCTTTCATTACACTCTTCAAATCCAACGGTTATATTTCAAATCTAAATATGGCGTGTGATGGACATATGTTGTGTACCTATATGGCTAAGTTCTCTCAATCTAACCATCCAGTTGGTCTCAAATTTCACCAACACCAATATGTCACCATACTCTTTAACCTCAATGATCAAAATTTGAATATGAATTTCACCAAATTCAGTGGTCTCAAGACCACCTATTAAGTTTGATTGAGTTTGACCAACTTTAACTAAACTTTGACCACACCTTTTTCTAAATCCAACCATTTGATTGTGACCATAATTTACTAAAATTAACCTTTCATTACGCTCTTCAAATCCAATGGTTAGATTTCAAATCTAAGTATGGCACATGATGGACATGTGTTATGTACTTGTATGGCTATGTTCTCTCAATTTAATCATCCAATTGGTCTCAACTTTCACCAACACCAATATATCACCATACTGTTCAATCCCAATGATCAAGATTTGAATATGAATTTTACCAAGTCCAGTGGTCTTGGGACCATCTATTAAGTTTGATCGGATTTGACCAACTTTAATTAAACTTTGACCACTCCATTCTCTAAATCTAACCATTTGATTGTGACCATAATATAACCAAATTAACCTTTCATTACATTATTCAAATCTAACGATTAGATTTCAAATTTAAGTATGACGCATGATGGACATGTTTTGTGTACCTGCATGGTAAAAAACTTTGATTGGATTTCTTTTCTAAACCTCTAAAATGACACAAATACTCTTGAAATATCTAAAATGACCAAAATATACTGAAATTTATAAAATAACCAAAATACTCCTTAACTTCTAAAATGACCAAAATTGTCATTATAGAGATTTTGGGGTTGGGGGGGGGGGGGGTATTTTGGTTATTTTAACAATTTCGAGCTATTTTTGGTCATCTTAGAGGTTTCAAGGTACTTTTGCTCATTTTCGAGATTTTGGGAATATTTTTGTCTTCATAGAGGTTTTTAGGGTTTTTTTTTTTCTTTTTTTTTTTTTGGTCATTTGAGAGGTTTCAGAGTATTTTTGGTCATTTGAGAGGTTTCAAGGTATTTTGGTCATTTTATTGATTTTGAGGTATTTTTGTCATTTTAGAGGTTTCAAAGTTTTTTTTTTTTTTTCCTCATTCTAAAGGATTTGAGGGCTTTTTTTTTTTTTTTTTTTTTTTTTTTTTTTTTTTTTTGTCATTTTAGCGATTTAAGGGGTATATTAATTAAGTTTTTTGTTGCTAAAAAATCACTTTAAAAATAAAATTTTTAAATAAATTTCAGCATATATTCTCACTTCCCACATATTTTAATTTTCACTTCCCCCCAAACACTTCAGCAAAATATATCCTTTTTTTGGGTTAAAACTCAAAAAAAAAAAAAAATTAAATTTAAATAAATTTCAGCATAGTGACGTTGAAGTGTGCTATTTTTAAACTCTATAGCAATAGCCTAAACCTTTAGTGATGCCTCCATAACTGCTGCAATAGAGCTTAAATTTCAACCAAAAAAAAAAAAAATTGTCTTTCCCACATAAAATTTCACTTTTCCCACTCTCTTAAAAGTTAAAACTTCACCCACTTAAAATTTTTCAGCCACTCACATTTCCCTCACATAAAACCCTCTCTATCTCTCCTTTTCTCTCTCTCTCTCTCTCTCTCTCTCTCTCTCTCTCACACATAGCCCACCGGCCAGCCCAGCCCAACCACTTGCTGATGCCAACGTTAACACCTAGCCCAACCACAACGTAGAGAGTTCTAGTGGTTAGTTCAGCATACCCATTTGAAAGACCATCCCTCTAAGTTTGGTTAATTCAATAGATGAAGTAAAAATCTAAGTTTTCTATGATTTTCTTCTATGAAATCCTTTGGGTTTTGTTGTTTTATGATGTTTATAGTAATAACTTAGTGGATTTGAGGGTTGTATTTCTTGGACAACCATATGAGTTTTAATCCATGAGGAAGATTGAGATGAATTTTTGAAATTGAGTTTCTTTATGTCTTTGGAATGAATTTGATATATGTGAAAAGTTGATAGTGCTAACTATGAAAATTGCATGATTTGTGGGCTTATGTTTGTTGCATGTTAAGTGTTTGATATTTTATCTCAATGAGTTATGAGGCTAGGTTTAATAAACTTGTTTATTAAACTTGAAGTGTATATATATATTGTAAGGTCACGTTTTTTTGGCCAAACCCAAGATGCGTGGGACCTTAGACCAATGAACCCGGTATAATGAATTTGTAGAGAGTGGGCCAAAAAGCTAGACACTGATGTATGGACAACGGTTCTCACGGTCAAGTTGAGATGGACTAAATTTTCCAGAAAGGATTGGTCCTCGGCATGGAATGAGGAGCTTTTCTTGGTGCCACTGGTTTGTTGTTTTTTTTGGGGGGGGGGGGGTCTTCACCCCACCCTTTCTGTTTCCCTCCACCTCCTTTTATAGTAGTTTTCTTCCTCCTGAATGAGGTCCCTAGGGTAGATACCTGTCCCATCAGCCCTTCCTTCTAATTGTTGGGAGTGGTTGTAAAGGCAGAAGAGTATGGTTGTGTCAGGCACAAGGCATGGAATGCTATAATCACAGCTTTTCCCTCAAACACTTTTGTTTTCTCTGTTGTCTTTTCTTATTTTGTAGAACGGTCTGCAGCGTCACTACTAGTGGCAGGTTGCCTCCTTTATCGTTGGTTACATCCATGACGAGGAGGATTCTCCCCATGGCCAAGAAGGGGTTTTCCTTTGGGCAGGACCCTTGGCCCAATGTAGACATTGACATGGGCCTCCGGGTCTTTTATCCCCCACAATAGCTCCTTAAAATCCTGCTGTTTGGCTCCTCAGACGAAGAGGAGGGTTTTGATGACATCGGGCCTCTGTCACGGCTTGCCAAGTCTTGTCCTCCATTAATGCCAAAGACTCTTCGCTTGCCTGCGGCACGTTCCTGGCTGTGAGACATTTTTTTAGTTTATCCAAGTCAAGCTCCTGTCGTTTCGATGCACGAGGCGCGCTTTAATTAGAGTCTCTTCACGAGGCAGCATAAATCCAAAAGCTGAAGACTACTTTGGAAATTGAGCGAGATTTATCTCGCTTGTAATTCCTTCTTGGAGATTTAGGCGAATTGATTGCCACCAAGTTTGCCCCCTATATAAGACGCATGGTGGGAGATCATTCCCCTTTGTTCGCAGACCATTGAGTTTTTCAGGTTTCTAACTCTCCAAATGCTCCCAAAGTCCCCACTGTGAGAGTGACCGAGATTTATGGAGTGAAATGGTCAAGGATAGGGTGAGGGTGAAGGAACCAAACCCTCTTCAGAAGCCTCGGGTGTCTCCGAGATTCAGAATGGCCCAGTCAGGGCAAAAGAGACAAAGGTTAAAGATATTTCTCCCACTCGACTGGACAAGAAAGAAGTCTCTCTTCCTTCAGCCAAAATCCAAAATAGGCGTAGGTTGCATCAGATTTTTGGTGCGACAAAATTTGGACTTTCATCCGGCGCCGTGTGCCACGCATGTGAGGGTTTGGGTTTTCCATCTCCAGTACCGTCCATACTTGCTCGATTGCTGCTAGAGTAATACTTGCTCGATTGTTGCTAGAGAAAGTATGGAGGTTTGGCGTTCCTGCTTCTTCTTTTCTTCCACCGCGGGTACCATCCGAACTTACTTGGTTGCTGCTAGAGTAAGATCGTGGATCGGGCGCCTTCGCTTCTTCTTCTTTTCCACCGCTGGTGCCATCCGCACTTGCTCGATTGCTGTTGGATCAAGATTGAGGATTTATCGTTCCCGTGTACCCCTTTTTTTTTTTTTTTTTTATAGTTAGCTTCTAATATAGGCTTGTCTAAGCCTTTTTATTGTACATTGTACTCTTTATTTATTTAATAAAAAGATGATTTTATTTCATTCTACGTATCCTTTCTTTTCTGCAATAATTGTTTTATGAATGGATGTACTGGTGTCCTTTCTTTTGAATAGTACTTAGAACTAATGCCATTGATGGTAAAGAGTTGTCACTCTTAACTTATCAAAACTGACGGGCACAACAACGCCGACTTTAAGTAAGTTAACTATATTAGACTAACCGAGAAAAACAACCGCATGTTCTGTACTATGAATAGGGTGACCGCTCGAGGACGTGTAACCTAAAGTAAGCTATCCGAGGGGATCATTGGGTACTAGGATTCTTTTCCACGTTTCCGATGATATTTATAGTTTTAACTTGCTTTAGGCGTCTGGTCCAAGGACCGAGGCATGATTGAACTTAGCTTGAACACTTAGAAAGGTACCATCGCGTGTTAATTTCCACAAAGCCTGAAGTCCGAGGATCACGTAAGACTTTCGTTCCGTCTAGGACTTAGGTTTTCTTGGAGTAGTTAGTTTCCCCATAGGTTTAAGTTTGAGGACCATGCAAGACATTGGTTGTTTCTAGTACTTAGATTTTCTTGGAGTAGCTAGTTTCCCCATAGGTTTGAGTTCGAGGACCATGCAAGACCTTAGTTCTGCTTAGCACTTAGGCTTCTGGAGTGACTAGTTTCCCCATAGGTTTAAGTCCGATGACCATGCAAGACCTTGGTTCTGTCTAACACTTAGACTCTTGGAGTGACTAGTTTTCCCATAGGTTTGAGTCCGAGGACCATGCAAGACCTTGGTTCTGTCTAGCACTTAGACTTCTAGAGTGACTAGTTTCCCCAAAAGTTTGAGTCTAAGGACCACGCAAGACCTTGGTTCTGTCTAGCACTTAGGCTTCTGGAGTGACTAGTTTCCCCATAGGTTTGAGTCTGAGAACCATGCAAGACCTTAGTTCTGTCTAGCACTTAGACTCCTGGAGTGACTAGTTTCCCCATAGGTTTGAGTTCGAGGATCATGTAAGACCTTGGTTCTGTCTAGCACTTAGGCTTTTGGAGTGACTAGTTTGCCCATAGGTTTGAATCCGAGGACCATGCAAGATCTTGATTCTGTCTAGCACTTAGACTCTTGGAGTGACTAGTTTCCCTATAGGTTTGAGTTCGAGGACTATGCAAGACCTTGGTTCTATCTAGCACTTAGGCTTCTGGAGTGACTAGTTTCCTCATAGGTTTAAGTTCGAGGACCATGTAAGACCTTGATTCTGTCTAGTACTTAAACTCTTGGAGTGATTAGTTTCCTTATAGGTTTAAGTCCGAGGACCATGCAAGACCTTGGTTCTGTCTAGCACTTAGGCTTCTGGAGTGACTAGTTTCCCCATAGGTTTGAATCCGAGGATTATACAAGACTTTGGTTCTATCTAGCACTTAGACTCTTAGAGTGACTAGTTTCCCCATAGGTTTGAGTCCGAGGATCATGCAAGACCTTGGTTTTGTCTAGCACTTAGACTTTTGGAGTGGCTAGTTTCCCTACAGGTTTGAGTCCGAGAACCATGCAAGACCTTGGTTCTATCTAGCACTTAGACTCTTGAAGTGACTAGTTTCCCCATAGGTTTGAGTCCGAGGATCATGCAAGACCTTGGTTCTGTCTAGCACTTAGGCTTCTGGAGTGACTAGTTTCCCTATAGGTTTGAGTCTGAGGACCATGCAAGACCTTGGTTCTGTCTAGTACTTAGATTTCCTTGGAGTAGTTAGTTTCCCCATAGGTTTGAGTTCGAGAACCATGCAAGACCTTGGTTTTGTCTAGCACTTAGCCTTCTGGAGTGACTAGTTTCCCCATAGGTTTGAGTCCGAGAACCATGCAAGAACTTGGTTTTGTCTAGTACTTAGACTTTTGGAGTGTCGTCGGTGCACGTCAATTTCCCGAAAGCTGAAAGTCCGAAGACTCGACATAGCTAAGGTTATGTTTAACTGCTTCAAAAGATTCTGGTTTGGCCCTCGACTTCTTTCTCCGAAGGGAATTCAGCGAATCGGACTACTAGGCCCATGGGAGTTAGCCCTTTGACAAGTGCACGGGGAACACATTTGACGTCAGAAGCCCCTAGAACCGAACTCTGTTTAGCAATCCTCTTCACGTAGTCAACGCTTCGGAGTGTAGACCTAAGTGGAAGCTGAGTAACAACAATGACAATGTGTTCTTGGAAATAATGGGGGGTGGCTTTCGCGTAGCTTGCACCACTGCCAAAGTGGGCCTTTCGAGGGACTCTCGCTGATAGAAACTTAATCGTGATTAACTGTTGCATTCGCCAACACACAAGCTCTTCCCACAGACGGCCCCAATTGTAGGGTCACGTTTTTCAGGCCAGGCCCAAGATATGTGGGACCTTAGACTAGTGAACCCAGTACAATGAATTTGTAGAGAGTGGGCTAAAGAGCTAGGCACTGATGTATGGACAACGGTTCTCACGGTCAAGTTAAGATGGACTGAATTTTCCATAAAGGATTGGTCCTCGGCATGGAATGGGGAGCTTTTCCTGGTGCCACTGGTTTGTTATTTGGGAAGGGGGGTCTCCGCCCCACCTTTTTTGTTTCCCTCCACCCCCTTTTATAGTAGTTTTCTTCCTCCTGAATGGGGTCCCTAGGGTAGGTACTTGTTCCATCAGCCATTCCTTCTAGTTGTTGGGAGTGGTTATAAAGGCAGAAGAGTATGGCTGTGTTAGGCACAAGGTATGGAATGCTATAATGGTAGCCTTTCCCTTAGACACTTCCATTTTCTCTGTTGTCTTTTCCTGCTTTAGCACTTTTCCTATTCCGTAGAATGGTCTGGGGCGTCACTACTAGTGGCAGGTTGCCTCCTTTATCCTCAGCTACATCCATGCCGAGGAGGATTCTCCCCATGGTTGAGGAGGGGTTTTTCTTTGGGTTGGGCCCTTGGCCCAATGTAGACATTGACATGGGTCTCCGGGTCTTTTACCCCCCCCCCCCCACACACACACATACACATATATAATGAGTTTTAGAACTTTGAAGTGAATTGATGTTGTGGTAATTGATTTTTATATGGGATTGAATTTCTTGACTTGTGTTGTGATGATTGTTATATGAGGTTATGGGTTGTAATTCTAGTTATTTATATGTGCTAACACATATAACTTTAAGGTTTAATCAAGTCTCAAAGCTTTTGGCATGGTGTCAAAATTATAGTATTTTTTTTTTTTTTTGTGACTTTAAATCTGTGAGGGGCAGATTTGATTTAGATGTACTACATGATTTTTAATACATTATAGAAAACTTATTTTGAGTTGAATTTTTTATGGTACATACTAGAAATATAACGGCTTCTCCATATTTAATTTCAAGTTTTTTGGATAACACTAAGTGAACCAACGAAATTTTTAAAAAGAGATGACCTATTGCAAATTTAATCAGAAAGTATGATTAGAATTTTGAGACCTTAAGGAATTTACTACAAGCTTTTGTTGTGTGATTTATCATGTAAGTTCATATGTGCTTTCTTTGACAACTGATTTATTGTTTGGCAACCATGTGAGTTGGGTTTCTTGAGAAATCATTTGGGTCTTTGATTTATATGGTAGATTAGGTTTAATTTTTTAAAGAGGGTTTCCTTGCATTTTGAAATGTCTTTGGCATATGTGGTTGTGATTGTGGTGTTAGCTATAAATTTGTACAAGTAATGTGAGCATGTGTCTTTTGCTTACCAAGTATTTGATAAATTGCCTATATAAGTTATAGGATTGAATTTCTTGACTTGTGTTGTGAGGATTATTATATGATGTTATGGGTTGTAATCCTAGTTGTTTATATGTGCTAACACATGTAGTTTTAAGGTTTAATAAAGCCTTAAATCTTTTTTCATGGTTTTAAAATTATATTATATTAGTGAAGACTTTAGTTTCTATAATGTTCACCTTGATTTTAGAAAAGTGGATTTCTATAAGATAAGCCTGTCTATGATATAGCAAGAAATCTGTTGTAATTACTGTTCCACATCTTTAAGCTTGTAGTACCATATTCTTTCTTATCAACATGATTGTAAGGCACTTCATAGTGGCATGGACACTCAGTTTCATGTTGGTGGGATCTGAGATGTGATATCCCGGCTTGGGAATTTTCTGTTTGTACATGTAGAACTACTAACAATCTTGCTTAACGACTAGAAAGTCAGAATTTATTAGATTGCTTGTGTCCACTGACACCCTCCTTTTATTATATCTTATGATTATACCATTTTATAATTGCATAATTTGTAATTGACAAGTAGAGAACAAAAAATGTTTCAATACTAAGTTACATCTAAGTAGTTAAGTTCTAGGCTTTGTTGAATTGAATGAAGTTTGAAATCATTGGTACTAGTACTTCCAAGTATTTTTAATGCTATCAATTGTCTCAAGCTCTATTCCCAGTACATTCACTAAAATTTCCATAAAGTAGTAGTGTCAGTCGTTATTACTTTGACTAGGTAATGTTTCGATGTCATATCTTTATTGGCAGACATTTGACATCCTCATTAAATATGGCACAATCACATGCATTTTGCAATCATTATTTTCAACCTCTAGTTAGCTTTTTTAAGTAAAATTTTTTTTTGTTTTTTTTTGTTTTCCAATTAAAAAAACCTTCTAAGCATGCCAATGTTCTTGGCTACCATGTTCTTTCATATCATTGTTTAAAAAGTTTCATATGCATCCAAGCAATTGATTAAGTCACAACTGCGTAATCATTTTGGTGACAATGTTCATCTCCATATTCATATGGCCATTGCTTCATTCTACTATCTTTTGGGAAGGGGGGGGGGGGAGGGGCAATAATACCAATTTGAAGATAGAAAAGGAAAAAAAAAAAAATCCGCCACTAAAAGACTAAAATTATGAAATAATTGGAGACCTATAGTGGCATTTTTAGCCCGCCGCTAAAGCCTCACACATATTGCGGCAGGCATAACCGTTGCTAAAAGGTGCGTAGAGTTTAATAAACCCTATAGCAGCGCTCAATGCCTGTCAATAAAAGGTCACTTGACTCGAATGGTAACCTCATATGGTGACGGTTTTCTACTTGTCGCAATAGGCCAAAAGCGCCGCTAAATGGCCAATCTATTGCAGCACTTTTTGAGACCGCTGCAATAGTCCCCACCACTAAAGGTCAAATGGACCTTTAGCAGCTGTTTTTTAGGCTTTTGCAGCGGTTTTGGCTCGCCGCAATAGTACAGTTTTTTTTTTTTTTTTTTTTTTTTTTTTGTAGTGAGTTGAGGACATTTCATAGAAAATGAAGTTTCCTAGAGAAGTCTTAAGAACATCTTTTTCAATCCAACATTTAACATCCCATCTACAATTGAATTTTCATTAAATGTAATAAGAAATAAAAGGATTCCATTTCACCTCTCTGGGAGGCATGCCTTATCACCACATCTCTTAGGGTTCGTTTGGTTGGAGGAGTGAAAAATTGGGAGGATAGAAAATGGTGGGAGGATGGAAAAGTGGGAGAATAGAAAAGATTTTAATTTATCTCATTTTTGTTTGGTTGGGAGTGAAAAAGTAGAGAGCTAGAAAAAGTGAGTTTTTATAAATTTACTTATATACCTTTGTTAAAACTGATGGCCAATTAAAATAAAAAAGTGACAAACAACCAAAAAAAAAATCAATCACCCAATTTATTATAAAATAAAAAATCATGTCCAAAAAAAAAAAATCATGTCTAGTTAAACCCAAAAAAAAAAAAAGGAAGAGGCAATGTGCCTAGCAAAGCACCAAAAAAAGAAGGAAAAAAAAAAAAAAAAAAAAAGGAACTGGATGAATTGCTCATATGCAAGTGTACATGGGCATTTTTGTCCACTAAGCAGCCTCATTTTCTCAATTCAGTTTTCTCTTTATTTTTGGGAAAATCTTTTTGGTAGGCCTAAGGAGAAAACACTTATGCCCTACCATTTATTTTCCTTCCTTCCCACCCACCAAATACACTCCAAAAAAAAATTTATTTCCTATTTTCTTTCCAAAGTTTTTCATCCACTCTATTTCACCTCCAAACAAACACACCCTTAGGGTTTGTTTGGTTAGGAGAATGGAAAAGTAGGAAAATAGGAAAGATTTAGTTTTCCTTTGATGTGTGTTTGGTTAGAAAGATGGAAAAGTGGAAGGATGAATTTTTTTTTAGTTGTGGAGAAAAGGGGGAGAATAGAAAATGTAGTTTATATAAATTTTCTATTATGTCTGTATGGGATAGAAAAGAGACCAACGACCTAGGAACAAGTGGGTTGGACTTTGATTAAGGTCCACGACAATTAATTTTTAAAGATGGGTTTTCAAATCAATAGAATGACTCCTAAGTGGAAAATCTTATACAAAGTAGAAAAAAAAATGAAGATGTTTGAGTAAGAACTATTTTCTAAATAATATGCGTTTGATTTATCTTCCTCGGAATGGCCAAGGAGCCCTTTTACACTTGATATTAAAAGTGGGAATGTGTATTCTTCTTGATATCATTTTGGATTCAACCCTTAATCATTAGGGTTTCCCTCTCTTTTATAGTGTTTTAGATCTCATCCTGTCCTTCCACATGGAGGGTTGTTGATTCTACTCTAGGATACTTGTCCCATCCTTCCTTATCAGGTCATGTTTAGCAAGTTACATGCTATCTCAGCACTATTCAAGTATCATTCAGCCATTAATGTGGCTGGCATGGTTGGTGTAGTGCATTCAATGCGGAGATGATAGATACTTTTCTGGACAGTTTTCCTATATTATTGGTCTAGACTTGGTGTTGCTACCTTCTTTGTAAAGTGACTTCTTGCCTCATGGATCCTTCCTTTCCATGGGTTGCCTTCTTTGGACGAAGGCCTCTCGGCCCACTACTCCTTGAAAATTCTAGGGTCCCTCCGAGACCTAATGGGTAGACATATTAAGCTTCTTAGACTTTTTGGATATGGCCCATGGGATCTAATCTCTCTTGCCTCCCACAATGTCCTTAGTACATAATATGTAAAATATAATTTCTTTGTTAGAGAAAAAAAAATTTCTTTGTACTCGTTAAATAAAAAGAAAATATTAATTATTATTAATTTAACTTAATAAATTAATATTATATATATAAATATAATATGTTAATTATTTTTTTACTCATTATATTATTTTCCTTTATTATTGCATATAGTATAATATAAATGATATATTAGTGGCCCAAAACAAAAAGGGAAAAAAAAAAAAAAAAAAAAAAACCCTTGGCAAAGAACAAACCTAGACATTTTGTTGTTTGATTGTTTTGTGTGGTTGCTTGTGGCTGTGCAGAAGAAACAAAAGAGAAGCAAGGAGAGAGATAGACTTATTAAATTGGGGCAATATGGTAATTGGGTAAGCAACAAGCTTTTTATGCTTGCTTTCTCTCTAGTTTGGAGAGATGGATTTTTGTGGACCTAGGTGGAAAATGGTTGGGCTCCACCAAAAAATTTCCTCTCATTCTCACCTTACCAAACAACACTCACTTCTATTTTATCTCATTTATTTTTCATTCATTCTATTTCACCTCGAACCAAATATACCCTTAAGTTGACTTGGGCTAAGAGGGTGGGAGGAAGTAGTCAAAACATCCCTCTACCATGGGAACCGTCCACCCACCTCACCAACAATTATCTATAAATAGCCCAAAAATATTCAATGGAAGATATGAAAAACATTGTTACCGTTATTGCTTAATATTTGGATGAAGAAAGATTAACCCACTATGATTGATGCCTAAACTAGGAAGTTTTGTAGAAGCGGTTTACAAGACTAAATAAGAAGGCGAATCTCTCCAATTTTATTAGAGTCCTTGCTATGATTCTCATCTTCCCTAACATCTACATCTCCATCTAGAATAAAATTTGAAAAGCATCTTGAAATTATCATCAAAACATTCTTTTGAACAAGGGCGGCCCAACATAATTTGGGGCTTAAGGCGAAAAATTTATGTGGGGCCTTTAATATGTAAATATTAATTAAACAAAATTATTTAATACTAATTAAATTAAGGTTAATTTGATACATTAAATACATAAATAATACCAACTAGACTAATGTTAATTTCATATAGAGAATTGAATATCATATTTGAATTATAAATATTAATAAAAAGAAATAAAAATATATTGCGATTGAAAAAGATACTTTATTTTGGATATAAGACGATGCATAGTTAAATAAAGTTGTAATCTAATTTTTAATTTTATATTTTGATTTTAAGAGAGAGAAAGAGAGATAGATATTATTAGGTGTATGGTTTTGTAGGATATTAGTTTACAAAAATTAAAGTCTCAAACTATTAGGGAAGATTAATCTATAATTGATGATTTAACACATTTGCAACATCTTTTTGAAATATTTTAGGATTTCAATTGAGTTAAGGTTCTATTAGTCTCGCACTTTGAGAGTCTTAATAGAAATGAAAAAGAAAAATGCGCTAATTAAAAGTACTATAAAATGTTCAAAATATAATGTGATATTGTTTTTCATTGATGAGTTTCATCAATTTAACTAATGAATGTTTATATCACATTTTTTGTGATTAATAACATGGCAATTTGTAAGTTAATAGTAAAATTTGTTTATCACTAATAAAAAAAAATGTACAACCTATAAAAAATATATATAATTTTATAAAAATTTAGGCCTTTAACTATGAAAAATGGGGCTTTTTTTCCCAATGAAATATTTATTTTTTAGTGGGGCCTTAGGCCTAGGCCTAACTTGCCTAGGCCTTGAGCCGGCCCTGCTTTTGAGGCACATGTATGTATAGTTTGGACAAAATTTAACTACAAAATTGGTTATAACCTAAAACTACAATCTTATTAGTAAAATAAGTATTACTACATATTTTAAAAATATAACCGTTGAATTGCACATTCTTTACACTCTGAATACATATATCAAATTCTGTGTCAATTAGATATTATTTACTATAAGATCTATATTTTATGCATAATTTTAAATTACAAAAACTTGTAATTTAAACAATTTATTGATGACATAGTAATTGATATTTAGTTTTCTAGAAAATTTTGCAAACATGAAGGATATAAGAGAAAGATACAATCCAATAGTTAATTTGTCGAAATTCACTTTCAATAAAAAAATACAGTATTGAGTAAAGTTGTAAACTAAAGTTATAACTAATTTTATGGCTAAACTTTGTTCATATAGTTTTAGAAAAATGGTTCACTTGATTAGCCTCAAGAGTTTCTTAAATCAATGACATAATTTAGAGGATTGGAATCAAACCCTCTCTCACTTTGAAATTATATTTTTTTTTATAAAAAAGTCAAAATACAAAACTCATCCTTTAAGTTTCACAATTTTTTATTTCAATCCTCTAAATTTAGGTTTTGTCATTTAAGTCTTCTAAGTTTCATTTATTCCTAATTAAGTCTTCTATTAATAATCTGTTAATTGCCGCAGTTAACTTACAAAAGTGCCATCTTGCACTTTAGTTAATATTTTTTTTCTTAATTTTAGAAAAACATTAATTAAAAAAAAAAAACTAAACAAAAACTAAATTAAAGGAACGGGGCGGAGTCGCCGAGAACTAACGTCTAGTCTTTTGCTTCTGATGAAACCTGAAATCTTGTTGAACAAAAACCTTTTTTTGGCTTCTTCGATAGCTTGGTGATACTTGGTATCAGGATTCCTTCTTAGTTTTGACTTTTGTAGGAGGAAGGTTTTTTTTTTTCTTTCCCTGCCAGGTATGAATGATATTGGGCTCAAAAGAACCCTGGGCCTCAGAGTTGCTACGGATCACGTACTGATCAACTCCTCCTGAATCTCAAAAGACTGATGAAAATGCAGGTTGGCCTGAAAGTAGCGTACGTCCCTTTAGTTTTTTTTTTTTTTTTTTTTGGATTAACGTTTTTCTAAAATAAATAGTAATATTAACTAAAGTACAAAATGGAGTAGTTAACAGCGAGATTAAAACTAAGTTTCATCGCACTATTTACACATTTAAAAATTATTTCATTATAATATTTTTAGTTTTCAATTTTTAATAATAAGTTATATTTAAATAGGCCCAACTAAAATAATAAATAATAAAATTTAAAGGATAAATTTTGGATTCTGCCGTAAAAATAAAAATAAAAAAGTGGCAAAGCAAAAAAACTGCCACACCACCTTCACACTCAAAGAATCCAATTTTAGGTCACTTCATTCATCAAAGTTTCAACTCAAAGTCACAGAATCCCAAAACCTCTGCCCCCAAAAAATGGCTTCTCTTCTAACGAGCTCCCAAGCCCTCCTCCTCTTCACCCCTCCATCCTCAAACCCCAAACCCTTTTCTCTCAAACCCCTCTCTCTCTCTCTCCGCAAACCCACCTCCACCTTTGTCTGCGCTTCCTCTACTCTCCCTTCTCCACAAACCCCATCTCTCCCCAACACCACTCTCACCGCCACCACCATATCCACCATAGCCTCCATAGCCATTTCCTTCTCCACACGCCTCCTCCTCCCAAAACTTCCACTCCCTCTCTCACTCTCCACCGCCGCCACCACAACCCTTTTCTTCGCTTCTCTCAAGGACCGGCCCCCTGGCTACCTCAACACCCCTCTCACTGTTGTAGCTGCTGGCCTCGCCAAATGGCTTGACATCTACAGTGGGGTTTTGATGGTCAGGGTTTTGCTCAGTTGGTTCCCTAACATCCCGTGGGACCGTCAACCTTTGTCTGCCATTCGTGACCTCTGCGATCCTTATCTCAATCTCTTTCGTAATATCATCCCACCCATCTTTGACACTCTTGATGTTAGCCCACTCTTGGCTTTTGCGGTGTTGGGTACGCTTGGCTCCATTCTCAATAGCGCCAGGGGAGGAATGTACTGAGCAACTTTTTCAGCAATAACATTCATTCATTCATTCGGTATGGAATTCGTTTCGATGCTTTTCTTTTCGGTTTTTGCATTATTGTCTCAATTCTCGATCTGGGTTTTTTTGCCTTCTGCATTATTGTCTCAAATCTCAATCTGGTTTGCCTTTTTTTTTTGGTTGTTGGAAAATACATTGTTAGTCTCTGAATTTTAATTTATCAGCAATTTTAGTCCTTTAACTTAAGTATAAAGTGTTCACGTTTAGTCCTTAACAAACTTAAAAGTGATCATTTTTAATCCCTAATGTGTCTAATGGAGTGATGACAGGTTAGCTTTTAGTTTGGCCTCCTTATCTACGGGACTAAAAGCGATAACTTTTAAACTTCAAGGACTAAAATCGCTCTTGGAGTAATGACATAAGTAATGTATTTTGGGTCTTTATTTGTGTTGGATGTAATTCTCGAATCTTTTAACTCAATTAATTATTGAGATCACTAGCTGAAACTCCACCTTGGTCTATGCTTAGTGTTGCATATTATGTTCACAACCGGCGCAAGCCCAGAAAAATGAAGAGCATTAACTGACTCTTTAGCTGATGGATGTATACCCTTCTTTGAGAAGTTTTCACTGAAGGATGCCCCATAGATATTTTGGTATCAATAATATATAGGACTGAATCGACACTTGTATTTGCTCTGGTGATAGACGTTGGAAACTTAAGCATTTCAATTATTATTTACCGCTTTCCTTAGGGAACAAGATAATTCTTTTGAACTGAATGTGTTAATATAGATTGCTTGCAAAAATACTAGAATTATAATGATAAGGAACATATGAACAAGGCAGAAAGTATTGTATTGTTAAGTTCCACCTTGTATTAAGAATCTGAGGGTTGATAGAAGAGCAGACAGTGAGTGTTGGAATCCCCCCAGAGGGTGCACGACTGAAGGGAAGTGAAGTGAACCCTAAATGGCCAAACAAATAACTTCCTGAAGGGAAAAAAGGGGGAGGTAGGGTGCTAAGGGGGGGGGGGGGGGTGTTTTATTTGAGTTTAAAGTACAATTTCATTCAGCAGAAGTTTTATTGGATGTGGTTATCTCTACATAGAGAGTTTTGACATGTTCAAAAAATCATTACCAGCCATCATCACACACAAGATTTGATTCTAAAGAGGTACATTTTTTCTTGGAATGGCTACTTTGTTATTGCTTGTGCAATTGGTTTGTACATACATACATATATATATATATATATATATATATATATATTAAGGCAACAAATTAGAGTCTCTGATGCACTTTTTTGATAGTGTTTTCAGCGCTGTACTTTGCCAATAGTGATCTTGGAGCTGAGATTTTTGCATTTGCTTCCTTCTTTTTTTTTTTTTTTTTTCCCAAAAAGGCTCTTGCATTCAGATGTTCCTATATAAGTTTAATGTTAAGTTCTACCTTCTACTAAGAATCTGAGGGATGATAGAAGAGTGGAGAGCAAGCGTTGGAATCCCCCCTGAGGATGGATGAACAAAGGGAAGGGAAGTGAAGTGAGCCCTAAATGGGCAAACAAAAAACTTTCCGAAGGCAGGGGGATAAAAAGGGGAGGGGTTTTATTTGAGTTTTAGGTATAATTTCATTCTGCAGAATTTTTAGTTGGATGCAGTTTATGCGTGTGTGCGAGAGAGAGTTTTTACATGTTCAAAAAATCATTATTAGCCATCTTCTCACACAAGATTTGATTCTAAAGAGGAATCTTGTTTTTTTGAATGACTATTCTGCTATTGATTGTGCAATTTTATACATCCATACATATAAATGTAGAAATTTAGAATGATAATCTTGGATTTGCTTGCTACTTTCCAATCTGAAAATACTCAAAGTTGGTTCTCTGCTGAAGTTGCTGCTTTGCCCTTTTATTGGGAGGGGAGGTTTGGGAATTCAGGCCACTTTCTTGAAGGAATTGAAGGATACTCTATTGATTTTCAATATCGTGATGATCCATTTTGGCCCTAATCAACTTCTGAACTTGGTTTTCAGGGAAACATGCATGTGGAATATTGAGTTTTTCAGGCTGCTGATCAGTTTTGAGATGGCCTTCAAATGCTCATGGGTCAGAAGACAATATCTAACGTGTCAAACTATACAAGCAATATCTTAAGATGATTCTTCAGGTTATTCATTTTCAAATGTCAGCCGCTCTTTCCAGACTAGGTTAGCGTTGGTGAACAAGAAAAAGTATGCTAGTGTGTTTACATGGGAAAAATCAGATTTGTCTATGTATCTTTTTTTTTTTTTAATCTTTTATTGTTTGTAGTTACTGTTAGAACTCCAGTAATTATGTACTAGAATAAAACTGCAGGTTTGCAGTTATCGTCACTTGACATATTGACAAAACTATTTCATCACCATTTAAATATTTGTAACTCTAGACAAACAAAAATAAATACGATGTCATATATAGATATAATCGGTCAAAACAACCAATCTCTCTCCACAATCTTGCCAGGACAAATTCCACGCCATTATTGTTAAAAGAAAAAGAATTGCCACTTATTTTCGTCTTTGACGTCCATTTCCAGTAGAATTCAAACCTCTTCTAAGTTAATGCAATACTGCATAAATTAGATGCACTACCCTAACTGGTGCTAACCAACCAAGCTTATCACTGTCACAACTTAATATGTATGATTGTCTCTCAAGCGTCTTGCATGTTTGAATCAAATATAGAAACGAACTATAAAATATAAAAGAACAAAATGTTCAAAACTAAATGGAAAATTATGTGCTGCACTTGTTAATGAACTCCAGCTAATAAGAGGGAGGTTAAAATCATGAGTCAAGAAATATTTGCTGCTTGAGTAACTTAAATGTTGATTGTTGAGTCTTGGTCACCTTTTCCAGTGAGGAATGAAAGTGCTTCTTTGTTGTCCTCTGTATCAGGCTCTTTTCGAAACTTTTTGGTATTGCTCCTTGCACCTTGGTCACCTTTTTCAGTGAAGGGTGCAAAATGGTGTATTGTCATCAGTCCCAGGCTCTTTTTAAAAGCTTTTTGGTGGATCAGTCTTGAAAGATTCGGCCCAAGAGTTTTCCTCCTCTAAGTTTGATGATTGTTCTCTTTTAATTGCCTTTGTTGAGAAAACTTATTAGTGAGCTCCCCTATCTTTAATTTTATCTGCAAAAAAATTGAACTAAAGATTTATTTTCCTTTTCCTATTACTTATCAAAAAAAAAAAAAAAAATTGAACTAAAGAGGAAAGAAATACATTACATAAGCCTCCGTTTGGTTGAAGTGATTATAGGGAGGATAGAAAAGTAGGGAGAAAAGTTGTTTGGTGGAAAATGACAGATATTTTGCTGGTGCTCAAGAGTTTCCTTTCCGGACTCACCGGGCCAACCAAAGTACAATCTCCCCAAATTTAGAAGAAAACGAGGCAAAAAGATTTGGACAAAAATGCCCACGATAAAATTTTTAGCACAAAACGGTAAATTACAACTTACCTATGATTTTTGTCGAAATTTACATTATCTACCTATAGTTTGAAATTTGATACTTTATCCAATTGAAGTTAAAAACAGATCTAAATATATAACTCACATCTGTTAAAAACATATCTAAATATGTAATTTTACTCAATTTTTATGTCTCTCGCCTCCAAAAAAAAAAAAAAAAACATAAAAATACAAGATCAAATAAGATTAAAAAAAAAAAATCCAATGGAACACTTGTATCAAGAGATTTCAAAAAGAATTCAGAATAGATAACTTTCTTTCCTAATTGCTCGATTTACTTTTGTCCCAAAAACTTTAATCTCCTTATCATTAAAATTTTAATTGATTTCAATTTGTTCAAGATTTAAAAAAATTCTTAATTCTCATTTATATTTGATTTCATTCAAAGTGATGCATGACTTCAATTTATTAATCTAAATTCATGATTGGTTATATCCAATTTTATTAAATCTAACAAATACTACCAGGAATTAGGATGATTTACAATTAATTTATAATATAATTTAAGTATGTTCAAATTAAGAACTATTGATTTTTTTTTTTCAAAAGAGATGTTGACAATTTAGAAAGTAAAAACACCTTTGGATTCTAAGCGAAAATTTCAATTTCCAAAGGACGTTTTAAGAATCTCCAAGTTTTATTTTATAGATAATTGGTTGTTTATATTGAAAAGAAGTTCCCTTGGTGCGATGGTCATTTCACAAGTATAAGTGCTTGTGGGATATGGAGGGCAAAATTCAAGTCTCCAGGAGGGAGTTTCAATGATAGTAGGACCCACATATTTGATTTTTTTACGAAAATGCAACTGTATTCATTTTCAAGAAAATGGAAACACCAAAAAGTTGTATTCATCTTTTGTATTTAAATCTTATTTTTTTGGATACTAAAAATGAAAACTAAATACAAATACAAAACCAAAAAAGTTTTTTTAATAGTAAGTCCCACAAAAAACTGAAAATAAATACAAAATACACCATTTTTTTGCTCAAACGAAACAAACCCTTAGTTTTTTGTATTCATATTATCTTTTAGACATTAGTGTTTCCATGATGATTGACCAAATATAGATAAAATGTATCTAATATTTTTTTAATAAATTTTGCACATATTTATTATGTTGGGGTTGGCTTGGAGTCTTGGACTATAATGTCGGTCTGCCTTTTTTTTTTTTTTTGGATAACATAATGTTGGTCTGTCTAAGTTTGTCTTATGGTTGCTCAAACATGTTTGGTGTGCCACTTATGCCTCAAATAAAACTTAAAAAAGGTTCTTTGCTAGCGTGTTTGATATGATGTCTTTGGTTACAATTGTGTTACTCTGCAATTGGTCGTTTGATCTGATTTTATGACCAGCTATTATGGTTAAATACAAACCTGGAATTATGGAGTAGTCATATGAAAATTAGACTTAGAGCATCTGTTGGTACTTTTAAATTTTGGAATAACTTTGTCTCAAAGAGAGTTTTTGGCCTTATTTTCAATGTTGATTTTGTCAGCTATGATTCATGACATGTGGACATCTTAAATGGGTTAGACGACCTGGTAGCCCAATTGACATCTTAAGGTAAAAAATAGGAGGTATTATATAGGTTGATTCTATTTTTTCATGTTGTTTTAAAACAATTTCAAGTTGGGGTTTGGGAATTCAGGCCACTTTCTTGGAGAAATTGAAGGATACTCTATTGATTTACAATATCGTGATGATCCATTTTGGCCCTAATCAACTTCTGAACTTGGTTTTCAGGGAAACATGCATGTGGAATATTGAGTTTTTCAGGCCGCTGATCAGTTTTGAGATGGCCTTCAAATGCTCATGGGTCAGAAGACAATATCTAACGTGTCAAACTATACAAGCAATATCTTAAGATGATTCTTCAGGTTATTCAATTTCAAATGTCAGCCGCTCTTTCCAGGCTAGGTTAGCGTCGGTGAACAAGAAAAAGTATGCTAGTGTGTTTACATGAGAAAAATCAGATTTTTCTGAAGTGTCTTTTTTTTTTTTTTTTTTTTTTAAATTTATTTTTATCTATTATTGTTTGTAGTTACTGTTAGAACTCCAGTAATGATGTACTAGAATAAAACTGCAGGTTTGCAGTTATTGTCACTAGACATATTGACAAAACGATTTCATCTCCATTTTACCATTTGTAACTCTAGAGTAGACAAACAAAAATAAATACAATGTCATATATTGATATAATCGATCAAAACAACCAAACTCTCTCCACAATCTTGTTAGGACAAATTCCATGCTGTTATTGTTAAAAGAAAAAGAATTACCACTTATTTTCTTCTTTAACATCCATTACCAGTAGAGTTCAAATCTCTGCTTTCAAAAAGGGAAAATACCTTCTCATTGTGAAGGCATGAAAAGACAACATTGAGTTAATGCAATACTGCATAGAAATTAGATGCACTGGCCCTAACTGGTGCTAGCTAACCAAGCCTGTCAGGCTGTCACAACTTAATTTGTATGATTGTGTTTCAAGCATCTTGCATGTTTGAACCAAATATAGAGACGAACTATAAAATATAAAAGAACAAAGTGTTCAAAACTAAATGTAAAATTATGTGCTGCACTTGTCAATGAACTCCAGCTAATAAGAGGGAGGTTAAAATCATGAGTCAAGAAATATTTGCTTCTTGTGTAACTTAACCATTAAAAAAAAAAAAAAAAAAAAATCATGCTCTGCACACTAATGGCATGAACAAATGAAAATCCAGTTTTGTTGCACTTGGTTGATCCATAACATAGTTTTCTGCTTCACATTACTGTTGATGGGACTGTTATCCCATATGAGTTCGTTAGATAAATTCCCAGGCTTTACAATCCTACAGAAAATGAGTGAAGTTGGATTTTTTGAAGAAAACAGATTGCAAGCTATTGCCAACTTTACAAAAAAGCCTTCATCTGTAGCTTGCAACACTGACAACAAAATTTATGTACAAGGTGCAGCATATGTACAGGGAATTTACATAGCAGGGCACACAACAGTAGCTTTTCCCAAATTATGAAAGTGGGGTGGGTTGTTTATCACCACCACCCTTCAGGTTTCCCTTCTTCCTTGCCAGAGTGGAGCATAGCTTGCCAGATTCATCACTATTTTGCTCTGAATCAGCTTTAGACTCCTCATTGTCTCTGCTTCAGTTGGCCCTTAGCCGTTCCGTCCATCTTGAGAATGTACGACACTAGATGTTGAGTCTTCGTTGTCCTCTGTATCAGGCTCTTTTTTTAAAGCTTTTTGGTATTGCTCCTTGCGCCTTGGTCACCTTTTTCAGTGAAGGGTGAAAAATGGTGTATTGTCATCAGTCTCAGGCTCTTTTTAAAAGATTTTTGGTGGATCAGTCTTGAAAGATTCGGCCCAAGAGTTTTCCTCCTCTAAGTTTAATGGTTCTTCTCTTTTAATTGCCTTTGTTGAGAAAAAAAACTTATTGGTGATTGGATTGCTCCCCTCTATCTTTAATTTTATCTGCACAAAAATTGTAATAAAGAGGAAAGAAATACATTACATAAGCCTTCATTTGGTTGGGGTGATAATAGGGAGGATAGAAAAACAGGGAGAAAAGTTGTTTGATGGAAAAGGGGAGAGATTTTGCTAGGGCTAAGGAGTTTCCTTTCCAGACTCACCGGGCCAACCAAAATACAATCTCTCCAAATTTATAAGAAAATGAGGCAAAAATATTTGGACAGAAATGCCCACAATAAAAATTTTGGTACAAAACCGTAAATTACAACTTACTTATCTGTAATTTTGGTCGAAATTTACGTTGTCTACTTGTAGTTTGAAATTTAATACTTTACCCACCTAAAGTTAAAAATAAATCTAAATATGTAACTCACATCTATTAAAAACATATCTAAATATGTAATTTTGCTCCATTTTTATGTTTCTCTTATCCAAAAACACAAAAATACATAAAAATACAATATCAAATAAGATAAAAAATAATCCAGTGGAACACTTGCATCATGAGATTTCAAAAATAATTCAGAATAGATAACTTTCTTTCCTAATTGCTCCATTTATTTTTGTCCCAAAAACTTTTAATCTCCTTATCATTAAAATTTTAATTGATTTCAATTTGTTTAAGGTATAAAAAAAATTCTTAATTCTTAATTCTCATTTGTATTTGATTTCATTCAAAGTGATGTTATGACTTCAATTTATTAATCTAAATTCATGATTGGTTATATCTAATTTTATTAAATCTAACAATAACAATTACTACCAGGAATTAGGATAATTTACTATTAATTTATAATATAATTTAAGTATGTTCAAATTAAGAACTATTGATATATTTTTTTTCAAAAAAGATGTTGACAATTTAGAAAGTAAAAACACCTTTGGATTCTAAGCGAAAATTTCAATTTCCAAAGGACGTTTTAAGAATCTCCAAGTACAATAATTTTTTTTTTTTTTTTTTTTGATAATTGGTTATTTATATTGAAAAGAAGTTTCCTTGGTGCGATGGTTATTCCATAAGTATAAGTGTTTGTGGGGTGTGAGGAGGAAGGTTCAAGTCTCCAGGAAGGAGTTTCACACACACATAAACTTAGAAATGAGTTCTCTGGAATAGCATTAGTTTAGTTTGAATTTGATTGGAGATATTTAGGCCCTATTTGGTTTGTGTTGAGGTTGTATTCATTTTCTATACACAAATCTTGTACTCATTTTTTGCTTTTACCTTCTTTTTTTTTTTTGTTTGGCATCATTTTCTGCTTTGTCTATTCCTTCACTTTTTTATTTTTTTTATGACAACCACCAACAAAGAGAGAGAGAGTGTATTCTTTGATGTGACAAGTCAGTGATAGTAGGACCCACATATTTGATTTGATTTTTTTTTTTTTTTTTTACACGAAAAATGCAATTGTATTCATTTTCAAGAAAATGAAAACACCAAAAAGTTGTATTCAGTTTTTTTATTCAAATCCTATTTTTTGGATACTAAAATTGAAAACTAAATACAAATACAAAGCAGAATAAGGTTTTTAATAGTGAATCCCACAAAAAACTGAAAATGAATACAAAATACACCATTTTTTTGCTCAAACCAAACCAGCCCTTAGTTTTTTGTATTCTAATTATCTTTTACGCATTAGTGTTTCCATGATGATTGACCAAATATAGGTAAAATGTATCTAATATTTTTTAATAAATTTTGCACATATTTATTAAGTTGGGGTTGGCTTGGACTATAATGTCGGTCTGCCTTTTTTTTTTTTTTTTTTTTTGGATAACATAATGTTGGTCTGCCTAAGCTTGTCTTTTGGTTGCTCAAACATATTTGGTGTGCCACTTATGCCTCAAATAAAACTTAAAAAGGTTCTTTGCTAGCATGTTTGATATGATGTCTTTAGTTACTGTTGGAGCATTTTAATATTAAATAATTAAAATGAATAAATATTATAACATAAATGTAAAGATGTGGGAGTGAATATGGAAGATGAGGAGTTAGTGAAAATGTTTAATCCCACATTGAAAACGAAAGAGACTATTTTATTCTTTTTAAATTGTGGTGATTAATTGGCTAACATGAATTGTCTCAAATATTGGGCTAGATACGTGTGCAAGGGGGAGGTGAAGAGTGGAGGTATCAAAAATACAATATACACACAAAAAATAGAGAGGTTCTTAGCAAAGAATGGTGTTCTTTCTGGTGGAGCTTTGGTTGGGGGAGATAAGTCAGAGAAAATTTGCACCGGTTACAAAGTTTAGCCAACTAAGGGCTTGAATCTCCTTAAAAAGAGTGAGTGTCGCGCCTCAGTCCAAATAGTGTTGTGTAATTTTTTTCTCATTGAATTAATAATATTCAGAAGTACTATTTAGTTTCTCTTTGTCTCATCTCCATTATCGTTGTGTTTGCACCAACAGTTACAATTGTGTTGCTCTGAAATTGTCGTTTGATCTGATTTTATGACCAGCTATTATAGTTAAATACAATCCTGGAATTATGGAGTAGTCATATGAAAATTAGACTTAGAGCATCTGTTGGTACTTTTTAAATGTTGGAATAAGACTCAAAGAGAGTTTTGGGCCTTATTTTCATTGTGGATTTTGTCAGCTATGATTAATGTGGACATCTTAAATGGTTTTAGACGTCTTGGTAGCCCAATTGACATTTTGAGTTAAAAAATATGAGGTTTTATATGGGTTGATTCTATTTTTTCATGTTGTTTTAAAACAAATTTTGTCTCAATTTATTTGATTCGCTCTAGGGGAACTTTCAGACCTTTTTATCGTGGCTTCATTTATTTTTCAATCCTATTTAGGCAATGGTTTGCAAAATTTTAGTTTGGGAAATGTTTTACGCCCTTGTTTGAGTTCTTTATGTTACCATTGGATTTCAATGTCTTAGCATACTTGTGGGGGTGTGAATTCCTGTTTAGGCAAACCTTAAGAATATTAAGATACAAGTTAATTCTCTTCATCTTTTGGAACATGAGTTACGAGATAAGTACAATGCATAGCTAAAGATTGTTCAAGGTGCAACATTTCAAGAACAAGAACAGTCTCACTTCTCATGCTACATTCTTGTCAAGAGGAAGTATCGCATCTCACACACACAATCCAGTCATGGCTACAAATTTCTTCTAAAAAAATTTCATATAAAAATTGGTGAGTTACAGCTCAACATACTAACGACTAACGAGGTTACGTATTTTGAAGTATTTCTTGTTTAAGTCAGTCATACCAAATTGTTTCATTGTGATGTAAGTAAAGGGCTAATTACGTGCTACATACTGTACGTAACAACTATTAACAAGCTGCTACTAAGCAGTAAATATTTCTTGAAATTTCATTTTAAAAAATGCCTCGTTTGTTCCATAAAACTACAAAATTCCTCTAAATCCAATCCTATTCAAGCTCTCAATTCAATCCCTCTTCTGCTCCATGTCACATCACAATGTATTTTCTTGTTCAGTAAATTTCAGATTATCTCAATCTTTAGTAGAAACAGTTTGATTGCCCAACAAATCTTCAATGGGTTGAGAATCCTTTTCAAAATGTGGCAAATTTATAGCTAATCTAATGATTAGAATGAATGGCTGTTACAGGCACCATAATATGCAGTAATTTCCTCCATATTGAAGATGGGACTAATGCCCAAATTTGATGCGGGATAATCAGTAAGAAAGGGTGGACAGCCTTCTATGCTGATAAACTATGCTATATTCGGAGGATTTATGAAGGGTTATTTTATTTGAGAGCTTGGATTTGGAGTTCAGTGATGAAGGATTGGAGTGAACAGAGCGCTAAAATTAACAACAGCCTCAGAATAACATGAAAAGATAGGTAGAATACAGAGATAGTTTAGGTTTTTACACCCAAAAATGACCTAAATTACTTGTTTATTCTTGTGCTTACTAAGAAGTAAGAACAATGGGAACTCCTTAAGCTGAAATCACTTTGCTGCAGCAGGTATTGCAATCTCTTCAAAAATTGTAAATATCTCAGCTATCTTCAGAGATTTTTTTTTTTTTTTTTTTTTTTTTTTTTTTTTTTTTTTTTTTTTTTTTTTTTTTTTTTTTTTTCCATTTAAAAATCACGATCAAGAAATAAAATATTAAATGAAAATGTAGTTTTAACGCATAATAATATTTAAAGCTTTATTTATTTCAATTTTTGACAATTTTTTTTTTTTAATTTCCTATAAGAAGTTTCTTAAAATAGATGATTAATAAATATTCTAAGAGCACCCATTAACCCTGTAGTTGCACGATTTTCTTGGCCCAAACCCTATTGATCAGGCCCTGGTCCAAGGCGCAATACACAATAAATACTTGTAGAGGATGGGTCAAAGAACTTAGCCTCAGTGAGCTTAGTCGGCCTGAGGTATGGAAAATGTTGTTGTAGGAATAAAAACATCAGAATGGATATTCCACAGAAGATTCTATTTCCTGAGTGTTGAATACAGTTTTTCCGTCCCCCTTCTTTGAGGGACTCTATTACATTATATAGCTCTCTCATTCTTATCTGAACCTTACACTTGTTAATCATCTAAGCCCCCACTTGAGCACCTGTCCTATCAAACACCTTTATCACTCCCTTGTGAGTTGCAGTGGCCAAGGTAGTACTGTTCAGTGGTCTTTTCCTCATTAATGAGGCCAAGAGGGTGGTTGTGACACATTAAATATGGTGGTAGCAGTTTTCCATGAGATATTTTGGGTTTTATTCTTTTTTATATGCTTGGAGGATGAGCTGCAGTGGTTGGGGCGAGCTTTTGGTCTGGACTTCGTAGTGTCCAAGGAGGTGTTACTCCTCGGACAGGTTTCTTTTACCGCAGTTGGGCTTGAATAATATTTTGGCTATGACTTCTCCTCGGACATGATGCTTCTCGGACGGGCCTGTAGTTAACTAGCCCATTATTTTGGGCCGGGCCCCACAAACCCATATAATAACAAGCACAAATTTCTTGAACCGGCCACCATAGCCCTTATTTTTTATGGTGTGAAGAGATGGCAATTAGGTTTAGTACCCTAATTCAAAGTTACTTATCAGTTATAAAAAAGGCAAAATAAAAGGGGGAGGATAAAAAATAGGGAGGGGGTGGAAAAGTGGACGGATAAAAGACATTTTAGTTTTCCTTCATGATGTTTGAAAAAATGGAGAGATGGAAAAGATTTATTATTCTAGCATAGACTTTCAAAAATAACAATCAACTTAATCAAAAGAGCTCTTTTTTTTCTTTTTTCTTTTTGAGAAGACAATTAAAAGAGTTAAATGTCCATTTATACACGTAGCACAACAATAAACACCTGCTAACACAACAATAATAATAAAAATTTTAAACTCCAAGGATTTTCATATTTGTTAGATATATATATATATATTCTTTTTTGAAAAGAATGTCAAAGATATGGGTAATTTTACAGTACCCCTTTTTTGGGAGTACGGTACCCACTAGTAGAAAACCTGTTATGCCAGGTTACCAAAACATCATATTTGACGATTCCATCCTTACATTGTGCAATTCCAACATCACATGTAACAATTCTTTTGTCACATTCAATGGTTCCCTTATTTTTTTTCACATTTAACTGTTCTATCCTCACGTTGTGCAATTCCAACATCACATTTGACAATTCTTTTGTTACATTAGGTGGTTCCTTTTTTTTTTTCCTCACATTTGATGGTTCCATCCTCACATTATGTAGTTCCAATATCACATGCGACAGTTCTTTTGTCACATTCGATGGTTCCCTTATTTTTTCTCACATTTAACGGTTTCATCTTCACATTGTGCAATTCCAACATCACATTTGACATAATTTTGTCACATTTGTTGGTTCACTTTTTTTTTTTCTCACATTTGATAGTTCCATTGTCACATTTGGCAGTACCAACATCACATTTGACAGTACTTTTGTCACATTTAGTGGTTCGCTTTTTTTCTCACATTTGACGGTTTCATCCTTATATTGTGCAATTCCAACATCACATGTGACTGCTCTTTTGTCACATTTGGTTGTTCCCTTTTTTTTTTTCTCATATTTAATGGTTCTATTGTCACATTTAGCAGCATCAACATCATATTTGATAGTACTTTTGTCACATTTAGTGGTTCGCTTATTTTTTTTTTCCACATTTGATAGTTTCATCCTCACACTGTGCAATACTAACATCACACGTGACTTTACTTTTATCACATTCAATGGTTCCTTTATTTATTTTTTCTCATATTTAAGAGTTCTATTGTCACATTAAGCAGTACCAACATCACATCTGACTGTACTTTTGTCACATTCAATGGTACCTTTTTTTTTTCCTCACATGTGACAGTTCCATTATTACATTGGGTAATATCAACATCACTTCAGGCCGTACTTTTGTCACATTTAGTGATACCCTTTTTTTTTTTTTTTTTTTTTTTTTCTCACATTTGACAGTTTCATCATCACATTGAGTAGTACCAATATCACATATGATCGTACTTTTACATTTGGACCCACCACTAAAGTCATTTTTTTACTTACTAATAACCGTTTATCACAATAGAAATTAAAAAAAAAAAAAAAATTGTAACTCTAGCATTTTCCTCATTTATAAAAACTATTAAAAAAAAATTTAGATCTAAAATCTAAAACAAAATAAACATCCCAACCACAAGAATTACTAACAGTGTTAAAAACAATTAAGCTCAATTAACCAATTTTACCAAAAACGAACAACCTGAACCTTTTAAAAATGTTAAACAAAATATTTTTGTCCTTTATAGTTTATCATTTTGACCATAATGAAAAGTGTTAGCCTCATTCAAGTCAACAGAGCCTCCACCAGCTAAGTCTGAGAGAGCCCTAATAGCAATGAAATGTTTTCTTTGTTGAAGATATATCAATGCCATAAAAGGTCAATTTTAACATAATTGGCTGTTAAAATGTCAATTTTCATCTCTCTCTACTTTTTTCATTCACATGGGTGGCTGACAATAACCTACACTAACTCCTTAGTGTAAGCAAGACCTATTGACATATGTATTAGTATCATTAATAATATGATGCAGTGGATGACCACTTGAGAAGATGCAATCCAGACATAATCTATCTCTTATATTTCTTGATGAAGTTGTTTTATAAACTCAAAGGATACTTATATATGTAAGTGTAATAGCCCTCAAAGGACTCAAAATGATGGTCTTGGTCAAACTTTGATTATTTTAATTTTTTTTGCTCTTGAATATTCACTTCATTAACAAGAATCAAACAAAAGCTAGCAAGGTCCATACCATCACATTCTTCTGAGAGAGGAATTTGTTTCACACAAAGCGGCATATGTGGCTCCCACCATAACATAATGGCTCTTCTAAGACTACAACTTTTACCATAATTTGATAAAGTAGTCGAATGTGAGTGATGTGCAATTACTTTCATATAAATCCATCACTTTTTCCTCCACTAATCATAAGTGACCACTTCAAAGTTGTATCCAAATGTTTTATAAAAACAAAATCGACAAAAAAATCAACTAGAATTATCTTGGTTTCTTCCATAAATCTTTGAATATACCAATTAACTGACTACTTATCTCCCTTGGTAGCTACGATCACGTTTAGGGCATACATCCCTCTAAAATAACATAGTTGAGGTCACTTTCTTGATATTTTTATTTTTCTAATCAATATATCTATAAAAGCAGAGACCTCATGCGAGAGAGCATGAGGTTCTGCCATGTGGCGCATTTTATGAAGAGAACTGAAGTACTCTTAAATCATATCAAAGATAAGAACAAATTTAAAAATAGAGATTCTTTAATTACTTTGGTTCAATGTTTTAAGACTACTTTTTGTTACATGTTTTATTCAATGTTTTAAGACTATTATTTGTTTTATAATTATTTGGTTCAATATTTCAAGACTTTTCCTCTCTCTCATACACAAATAACTTTTTGCATTTCCATTCAAAATTTTCACTTCTACTCTTTTATATACACATGCTCACAATCTTTCATGCCATCCCATCTCAAATACACTTAGACAAAAAATGATGTCATTTGATTTCAACCTTCCAACGACACGTACATAACTCCAACATTGCAGTACTATTTGTATCTAGCCTGTATGAGTAGGCTATGACCAAGGAAGGGGGCTTGCGTTTTTTATTCAGTGATGGTAGCTTACGGTTTTGATGTTGAAGACGAATGTTGTGGATTTTTTGAATGTTGTGATTCACTTGGAGTCTTTGGGTGTTTGAGATTTTAGTTTGGGAAAGTTATAAATGTATTTTGTTTTAGAACTAAAGAAAAAGAAACATTCTAATTGATTATTTATGAAGTTAGCTATTTTTTATATATTTGTATTAGAACTCATACTTTGTAGGTTTCTTTGTATGTTTTTTACTGTTATTTTGTGCAGTATGAGCTATAGTGATAAAAATAAAAATCGATGATGATTTCAAAGTATTTTTCACTTTTTATTTATTTAAATTATATGGAAGTCCAACTAAACAATTAAATTTTGATAAATGGATGTGTTTTTAGCCAATTTCTCTTTGTTTAATCGTATTCTCTTTATGTTGATACTTACAAATGATTTCCTTAATTTCATTGAGATAATGAATTGGGCAGTTGTGATTGAGGTCTCCATAATTGGTTGTGAGAATAGAGTGGTTGAAGAAGTGTTTGAGAAGTTAATTAAATTTATGTAATTTTAGGATATAAAGGTATTTTATGCTTTAATTTAAATTCTTATTTATAAATTTTCAAATCATTTAATCAGTTTAAAAATAAAATCTACTTTTAACAGTAAATATTATAATATGTTATAGTCTTATAGTGTTATATAATTTTTTTTAGAAATAAAATATGAATTAAGAATATCAAGTTTCAAAGTATTCAACAATATTATGGGCAAACATAAATATTATAGAATAAAATAAGTATTATATGTAGGTCTTAATATATATAAAAATAATTTCAAATAAAATTGTAAAGTAATTTGCACATCGCGCAGGACATCATCTAGTGAACATTATTGTGTGAGATTAATAGGGATATATTATTTATTTATGTCTATTTATATATATTTTAAGATGTGCTTTGCAACATCTTAGTGGCATTAGCTTGCTGGTAATACGAACATGTTTTTGCTTGTGTATAGTTTTTTTTTTTTTTTAAATCTCACCCATAAAGGCACAATTATACATTTGCCAAGTTTCAATAAAAAGATAATCCAAACACAAATGAATCATTCCAAAGCAATATGCAAAATGAGAAAAAAGTATTATCTTGATTAAACAAATAGCTAGATGTTTCACTAGCACAATCATCCATATCCCATTACATATATAAACCGTTTCATTTTTTTCTCCATGGCATAGGTTTCAGGTTCTTGAAAAGCAACACACTCATATCTCCACCTAAAAAATACTTAAAACTCCCCATGCTTGTCAATTTTTACTCGAGCTATAAGTTACAGATGTAACAAATACTCTCCAAAGTGCAGCCAATAAATGTTTGCAGCTATGGTTGTTCTCATCTGGAAGGAGGCCACAGAGCAAGATGAATCTTCTTTCTCAGTCCCTGCATGTCAAACAGCTTTTGTGAGAACAGATTAATTGTTTTCCATTGGACATTTATACATGAAATGAAGATGATACACTAGTCAATTCAAGGTGATTGGCCAGTAAAGGGGCCTTTCAGCTGCAGTCAGTAATCAGTATTTACACTGAGCTGATCTTATTTCCATACAATTTATTGGGCTCACATTAGACTAAAAGAATTGTGAACAGCCCCTACGTGATAATGTTTCTTTTAGCTACAGTCAGTACTCAGTATTTACACCGAGCTGAACTTATTTCCATACAAATCATCAGGCTCAAAGTAGAGTGAAAGAATTGTGAACATCCAACATGAACCGGCAAAAAAAAAAAAACCTCGAGGTAGAATAAGAAAATCATGATAACATAAATAAGCAACACAGGGGGGTTCAAGCCTGTACCTCATTTGATGCTTTGATATTATTGAAAGGTACCAATAAAGTGACTTTTTCATAGCAAAACAAAATTAAACAGTTGTCAAATCTGAAGAGAGTGAATGCACGGTACCATTGGTGTCCCCATATCTTTGAGGTCTTTATCACCCATCTGCTTCAATGCATTCATGTCCACCTATGATCAGATGAACCAAGTATTAAATGATTTTTGTTAATGCATTTCCCAGTTACCACTCTGTACAGACTACAGACTAATCCATCACAACAGATCTATCTTGCTCTCTTAGAAATCACATCACTGGCTTATACTTTCCAATCAAAATATGGGAAGGTCAAACATTCACCACAGAAAAACTTATCCTCAGGAAAATTTTCATTCAAAAGATTGGATAGATGCAGGTTACTTACCACTTCAGCCCAGAAAAGAATGTTATACCTCCACAAACCAAGCAATTGCAACAGGCTAGTGACAGTGTGAGATTCCTCCACCTTTTAAAATTCCATTCAACAGAGCATGATGAATACATAACATTAGATGACCAACAACAATTATACACAACCATTAATCTAGATAACCTCACAAATTCAAGCCAAATCCTCTTAAATTAAGCTAAAACAGGGCAGCAGGGGGAAAAAATCATACCGAATGAAAACTTTTTTGCACAATGACACCTATTGGTGTAAGCAGCATAACTAGCTCTGAAGTATCAGGACCTTCGAGTATTTGACAGTTAAAGGTCCTGTTGGCCTAGAAGCACCATCATTGCTTAAAAACTATCTAGATCTTGAATTATCAGCTGCCCTTAGTGATGGTACTTGGTGCAGCTCATTAAAATTTCTTTGTGGTGAGAGTCCCCTAGAAGATTTCAAATTTCTATTTGGGGATCTAGGTCTTTCTGTGGCTGGCGTTGGCCACAAAAAAGTATGTCCTTCTAATTCAGACCTTTGCTGCTGCATGTTATTAGGTTTTTGACAACTTTTGACTTTAGTCCAACTTCCTTCTCTCTTCAAAAACCCTTGGAATTTGCTTCATCTTTCTTTTGTTTATCAGTTTCAAATGTAGATCATTTGGACTCATTTGGGAATCTTCACATGAATCAGGGCATCAGAGTTAGGGCAGTGAAACATATAAAGAACTAGAAACCATTTAAAAGCTTAAAATAAGAGATAAGTAGTCACCATGCACTCCAATGTCACCACGACCCCGATGGATATCATTGCTTTGCTGCTTGTAAATGACATACACCCATCAATATTAAACTAAAAACATTTTTGTAATAACTGAATAAAAAACATGGACAACGAATTCTTTGAATACCATAAACCAATTCATGAGCCTCTATTTTAAATGAAATTAGATTTCCATGAACAATAATTGAAAGTTCAAATATGTGTATAAACACCCTTGAACGTTTAGACCCCCAAATTACAACTTAACCAATTCAAGCATTATGTCAAACAACTAGTGTGCGGAAAATTAACATAAGCTATAATATGGAATTGGAAAAACTATCTAAGCCAAATTAAAATCACAATCCACAGTAGATAATAAAAGGCAAAGATAAAAGGGAAGGAAGATGCAAACACAAAGACAACACGCGATGTGTTATCGAAGAGGAAACCGAAGCCCTCGGCGTAAAACCTCTCCGCCGCCCTCCAAGCGGTAAACAATCCACTAGAAAATGTAGTTGGGATACATGGACAGCAATAGACCCTCCAAGCCTAATCTACCCAGTACACCTAAGCCCTCCAAGCTTCTTGCTCCAACGAGATTGCGCCGAACTTTTTTCTTTTTTAGCTTCCCGGATTCCGCTACTAGACCATAGCATCAATCAATGAAGATTGGTTCCTTTCTAACTGCTTCCCAGAACACCAAACAGCCCTCTCACAGTAATGGATATGGTGAGAATAAGGTTTTGGTAAAAAGCCTCTCAAAGGTTTGGCAATGGAGAGGAAGAGAGTTGAGGAATTTGAAGAGACACTTATGTAAAGATTGTAGATGAATCAATCTTGTTTTACTCTAGGGTTTCTCTCTCAAAATTCTCTCTGGAAGCTTTCTTTCATTTGTGGGTAAAAGGGGTATTTATACTGGAGTAAGAGAGAAATGTGAAACGTCAGGATTTACAAAACAGGGGTGGCTCGCGGCTTGACCTCGCGACTTGACTGAGTCGCGAGATCCAGTCGCGAGATAACCGTATGGCTAGTTGTCCTGTAGTGCTCCAGCTAGCATGACTGTTCACCTTTTGGCATGCTTGGCACGTGTGCTGCGTCTGGCGGCTTGCAGCCGCGAGTCACCTGCAAGGCCAAGCCGCGAGTCTCTGTTTTCTTGCACACTCTTGAGCAAACTTCACTCTATCTCACTCACTACCCTTACAACAAGCCCACTTAAATACAGGGTTACTAAATGCTGAAATACAAGCAAATTTGGCACGGAATAAAGCCAATAAAATTGTTGATTAAATTCAACCTTACAATCTCCCCCTTTGGCTATTCCGTGACAAAACCCTAAAACAGACTCTAGACTTAACATGTGAGTTGGAAACAGTTGAACAAAACTCACTCACACCTAACTCTAGAAGCTGTGAAGCACTTGAATCATAAGAACATGAAACTCCTGAAACACAACAATACACCATGATCATTGTATGCAGAAAAACATGAAATGCATATAAAACAAGCTTAAGGTGATCAAGCAACGATGAAGTGAAGATTCAAATCAAGGCTTGATCAACCAAGTAATCACCACAAGGTAGTGATCACAGTGCTCATTCACACTTGGAATGAACACTTGAACATACAACTTAACAAGAACAAGGCAAGATACTTGTATGCTCAACACTCAACCAATGCATAATACACAAAGTATATGCATCTAGGAACAATCCTACAAGGGCGCAAGAGTGACAGTACATAAATCAAAATGCAAGACATTTAGATAGAAGTACTGATTTCAACATAGCATAAAAGGCTGCATTAAACAAGGTAGAAACCATAAAGCCTACAGACTATGCATAAAACATAACCCTAAAAGCTTACAAAAGCAACATGGGTACAAGAACAATATATCCTGAAAAACATCAACAATATATATATATAAAAGATTAAACCAAGATTGTAAGTTATGAGTTAGAAACAAGAATACACCAAAAACCACAGTGTATCAACTCATATAAACACAAAAAAAATATAAACCTATGAGTTTAAAGGTTAAGACTTAAAACAAGAGTATGTGTGTACTCCCCCTATCACTATGCACACTTCCCTTTGAGTTTTCTCCCCCTTACTGAATGCTCTCCCCTTTTTTGGCACGAATAGCTAAAGGCTGTCGTCCAACTTTTGTTGAATAGCGTCTAGCTGATTCTCCATAGTCTCGAGACGCATTTGAACATGGTTGTTTGTGGAGTAGAGAAGTGTCACCATCTCATCAATGTGTTTCTGAATATTTTCAAGTAAACTACCCACTCTATCAGTTTGAGGATCAATCTGTGCATCCGGAATGCTAGCTTGTGGAACTTCAGGAATAGCATGCGAAGTAGGTGTGGTATGTGCAGGTGTCTCTGACTCAGGGGCAGATGGAGTAACCGGAGAGATGTGTGCACTCTTTGGTGTTTTAGAGGAGTGACTTCTGCTAGCTTGAAGAGTGTACATGGAAATAGGACGCTGACGGGTCAACATTTTTCCATCTACGGGAGGAACAATGCCTTCACGAAGAATGAGTTTCATGATGAGACTGCAAAATGGAATAATTCCTCGAGCTGCAGTTCGAACCGCGGTCTTCCTCATGGTGTAAAAGATGTGAGCACATATATCAATAGGGGCTCCTGTAATAAGATCACAAAGGAATAGAGCTCTCCCAAGATTTATGAATGTAGTGTTGGACAGTGGGTAGAGATTAGTGAACATGATCAACTTCAGTGTGGTCAGCTCTGGTGCAAACTTTGTGGTGCTGATGGATGTTCCTGTATTGGATACTTCATGATCGGATCCTAGGATTTGTAGAATGTCTTGAATCTCTGGAGTTCGATCATCGTACGGAGTTAGATCCACATTCTGAGGTCTAGTGATGCCGAGAACATCTGCGATGGAGTTTGGGGAAATGTCAAACTCTTTTCCTCTGACCCAGAAAATAAGTTCAACTCCAAGATCACTTGCATTGAAGAAGCATTCTTTAACCAGTTCATCCATTGGATCGACAAAGTTCCCAAACAAGTTTGCCCAATCTCGTTGCTCAAATATTCGAGGGATAAAAGTGGTCCCTAAGGTGTTAAACTCCACCACTCGTTCCACTATAGGAGTTGACTTGTCAAAGATGTTTGAGTAGATGTGTGAGGTAAGCGGGGTTCTAAACCTCTCCTCATTGGAGTCTTGAGATGACTGTGATGAGAGTCGAGTCCTTTTAGCAACTGGGGTTGCTGGATCGTCAGCAACAATGTCTTTACCCTTAGAGGATCGACGAGACATCTGCAAGAGAATAGGCCCACAGCAAAGAACCAAAAACAGCACCACACAAGATAAATATCAACATGATTCGATGCAAATAAGAGTGAAAACCAGAGAAATTAATACACAAATGCTAACTTAAGACAGTTCAGACCCAAACAAACCACCATCAATACTAAAGTGCACAATACTACTGGTGCAGCAAAATGGTGAAAGAATAATAGAGCATAGAGAGGCACAAATTCTAAAATAACTGTCAATTAGACAGTCTACCATGACCATGATATGCAAACAAAGACAGCATTCAAACATTAAGAACGGATAGCATAAAACAGACCACATAAAATTTCAAAAAGAAGGATCAGAGCACCCAAAATAGAGCACATGGCTGTGAGACACAACATTCAGAAAAAGAAGTTGTTTTAAAGGAATACTTTCAAGATGCCATCATCCACACGTTATGTTATTATAAAAACACAGTAAACCAATGCCGTAAGCCAACTACAACACACAAACAAGTGAAATGAGCAAGTCACAAAAATACCAAACCCATCTAACAAAAGAGTTTGAGAATCAATAACAAGCAAATATCAGACCAAAGATTAAACACATTGTAACCAATCAGCATGAAAACGGATGACATCAACAACAAATACAACTAGCCATACCCATCAAACAAAAAGAGGAATGTTTCGAACACAGTATCTATCCAAATGGCAAGAAACATTTATTAAGCAGGGAAAATGAGATGAGGAAAACGAGACCCATACCTTTTTCTTGATGATTTTGAGCAGAAAATACGCAACAATGGAGTTTGGAAATGAGAGCACGGAGTGTTTGGGAATGAGATAGTTGCGAGAGAAGATGAATAGTCACAAAAGTTCGAGGGAAAAAACTGAAAAAGATTTAAAAACTGCCCATATTTTTGCCAAACACGCGTTTTTCGCGACTGAAGTGAGTCGCCACAAAGTCGCCAGTTCAAGCCGCCAAAACACTCAAAGACAAAAGTTTGAAAAAATTTTCTAAGTGTTTTCGTGACTGGAAGGTCTACTCGCGAGAGAGTCGCGAGCTGAGCCGCGAAAATCTTTGAGTAACCCTCGCGACTGGACCTTCCACTCGCGAACAAGTCACCAAATATGACCCGCGAACACGCGACTGAGGCACGCGACTTGACATACCCGCGACTAAGTCGCCAAAACAGGGCAAAAATGGATTTTTGAAAATTTTCAGATTTTTTTTAACAAAATACTTTCCAAAAACACCTAAAACACTCAAAAAAATTTTTTGTGTTTGAATTAACAAAGATTGAACATGTGAAAACACATTTCATCAAGTACAATCACACAAATGAATATGACATTTATTGAACATAAACTTGTGTGTTGTGTGTGAATATCAATAATGAGATAGACTTTAGTCTAATGTGAAACTTCAATGATCAATTCAACCAAGGCATACACAATTAGCACTAGATCATGTGATCCATCTCAATTATAGAAATATGTATATATGACCTCCCACAAAACTTAATAACATATCTTGGAGCTTTACATTTGACTCCACTTTTAATCAAAACATTTGATCTTTTTGATCCTTTGAGACAATTACCTCTCATTGTGAGAGTGATATTTGATATTTCACTTTAAAGAACTAGCGTTTGGCTTTTTGAATAAACATTCACTTTAATATAAGGTCGCTTACCCTTTTTCCTAGTCGAATACTAGAATGTGCGACAGGCTTTTGCAGCTCAATATCTCTTTTCATTTGGAGATTTACATTTGGTGAGCTCTTTTTAGCAAAAACGAAAATAAAGAGTGGGAAGATATATAGACACAAGTCTATGCATGTCTCAAGATCATCATAACCATTCACTAATCATTCATGACAAGTTTGAAGATCTATTTACAACAATCACATAGATTTCAAGATTTCTCCCACAGTGATATGAGTGCAAAGAAACAAGCAATGCTCGACAATGCACAAAGCCATTAGCACAAAGGTACAAGGCAAAACAGGTTTTGAGACAAAAGCTCAACAATGTCAAACAAACATTTTGATTTTCTAATTTTTATGTGATTTTTGGATTTTTGACACTAGAAGAAAAAGATTGATCAAAAACCAAAAAAAAAAACAAAATCAAAAATATGCATAAGTAGACAAGCAAACAACCATCAGCAAAAACAACAAGCAAACAAACAAACATCGTCGCAAATCATAGGAAGTATTAATGCATGGACATGTTGTAATGCTTATGCATGAGTACCCTTTTTCACCCACACGTCACTTGCGTTTGGGGTGATTTCCTTATAGGATTGGGTACGGGAGTTAAGGCTTTCAAAACTTCGTGAGAAGCTTTCCAAGCAGTTGGTGAATGCACCAATCATCTTCATCACGTTCATCATTCCAGGATCACCATTTTGATCTCTACATTGTTCACCTGCCCAATTTCTTCTATCATTTCTAGGTCTTTGTGACCTTTGAGGAGTTGCACTATTCTTTACTCTCAACTTTTGGCAATTTGGTCAAGTATGCCCTTGAAGTCCGCAATGATGACACATATAAGTTGCTCTAGGACCTCTTTGTGGTCGTGGACGTGACTTGGCACGAGATTCAGACCTGCCCACAGATTGATTACGGGAATTCAACAACCGTTCGTTCCCCACATTTCTCTTCTCCTCAATCTTGGGCTTCTCAGCAATAGGACCAACATCGGCTGATTCTTTGGCCTTTATAAACTTCACTTCTTTAGTGACATTTCCAGATGAGCTACTTCCTCCGGTATATCCCAACCCGGATTTGTCTGAAAAGCTCTTTTGAGATGAAATAACATCATCTAGCTTCTTGGTGGTGACCCTCTCAATTTTAGCATTTGCTTGCACAACCTCTTGCTCAAGAAATCTCACTTTTGTGTAAGTTTCTAACAGCTCACCATTCAGTATTTCTATCTCACATTTGGCCTCCCTATATCAGATTAGGAGACTTTTATAGTCCTCCTCTGCCTTCTTCATTTTTCTCACAGCAGTCTTGGCCACCCTTGTGTACTCACCCGACTTCTCCAGGAGTGAGTTATAATTCTCTTGAAGATTGGTTGTGCTTTCATCTTCTTCAGTATCTGATTCTTCAACAATTCCCAGTGATTCTTCATCACTACGTTCTCCAAGGTCTCGTACAAGCAGATTCAACTCGTCTGAAGACTCAACATGAGCAATAGACATAAAAGCTAAGTAGTTCCCCTCTCCATCACAGCTTTCTTCAGATTCTGAGTCGGATGAATCCGAGTCACTCAATGTTGTGGCATACACTTTGCCTTTCGATTTCAAATAATCCGGACATTCTTTCTTAAAGTGTCCATGCCCATTACATTCGAAACAAGTGACACCTTGTGTAGGTTGGGATTCTTTTCCATCTTTCTTTTTGAATTCCCTTTTCTCCCTTCCAGAACTTTGGAATTTTCTTTTATCACCAAATTTGCCATTATTTTTGAATTTCAAGAACTTTCTGAAATTTTTAACAAGGTATGCAACATCTTTGTCAACCACATCTTCTCCCGATGAGTCTTAATCTTCCACCTTCTCATTAATGGTCTTAAGAGCAAGAGATTTACTCTTCCGTTGATTGGGCAGCGACATCTCATAAGTCTGAAGAGAACCAACCAGCTCCTGGACTTTGATGTCATCAAGGTCCTTGCTCTCTTCAATCGCTGTCACTTTAGCACGAAAACTTTCCGGCAATGATCGAAGGATCTTTCTTACAATTTTAGAATCCTCCGTTTTCTCCCCCAAATTGAACTTGCTGACAACCACCTCATTTAGCTTCCTATAGAAAGAGTTAAAGGACTCATCCTCACTCATTTTGAGCTCCTCAAACCGAGTGGTCAGCATTTGCAACTTGGTGTCTTTCACTTTCTTCGTGCCTTCGTAGGTGATTTCCAATATCTCCCATGCTTCTTTAGCAACGGTAATGTGGGAGATCTTGTGAAATTCATCTGGAGACACACCACAGAAAATAGCATTGAGTGCTTTACTGTTAGCATTAGATGCAGCGAGTGTTGCCTTATCCCATGTGGATTTGGCTGCCTCAGATCAGGTCCAACCAATCTCAACAGCATCCCAAACAGATTCATCAATTGAGCAAAGAAATGCTCTCATGCGAACCTTCCAAAAAGCATAATTACTACCATCAAAATATGGAGGTGCATTTAGGGATTGAGATCGATCCATCTCAATAGGGAGTCAGGGATCACACAATGGTATTGAAACCAATAAAAGTGTACCCGCTCTGATACCAAATGAAAGTTCAAATATGTGTATAAACACTCTTGAACGTTTAGACCCCCAAATTACAACTTAACCAATTCAAGCATTATGTCAAACAACTAGTGTGCGGAAAATTAACATAAGCTATAATATGGAATTTGAAAAACTATCTAAGTCAAATTAAAATCACAATCCACAGCAGATAATAAAAGGCAAAGATAAAAGGGAAGGAAGATGCAAACACAAAGACAACACGCGATGTGTTATCGAAGAAGAAACCGAAGCTCTCGGCGTAAAACCTCTCCGCCGCCCTCCAGGCGGTAAACAAATCCACTAGAAAATGTAGTTGGGATACATGGACAGCAATAGACCCTCCAAGCCTAATCTATCCAGTGCACCTAAGCCCTCCAAGCTTCTTGCTCCAACGAGATTGTGACGAACCTTTTTCTTTTCTAGCTTCCCAGATTCCGCTACTAGACCATAGCATCAACCAATGAAAATTGGTTCCTTCCTAACTGCTTCCCAGAACACCAAACAGCCCTCTCACAGTAATAGATATGGTGAGGACAAGGTTTTGGTAAAAAGCCTCTCAAAGGTTTGGCAATGGAGAGGAAGAGAGTTGAGGAATTTGAAGAGACACTTATGTAAAGATTGTAGATGAATCAATCTTGTTTTACTCTAGGGTTTCTCTCTCAAAATTCTCTCTAGAAGCTCTCTTTCATTTGTGGGTAAAAGGGGTATTTATACTGGAGTAAGAGAGGAATGTGAAACGTCAGGATTTACAAAACAGGGGTGGCTCGCGGCTTGACCTCGCGACTTGACTGAGTCGCGAGATCCAGTCACGAGATAACTGTATGGCCAGTTGTCCTGTTTTGTCCTGTAGTGCTCCAGCTAGCATGACTGTTCACCTTCTGGCATGCTTGGTACGTGTGCTGCATCTAGCGGCTTGCAGCCGCAAGTCACCCGCGAGGCCAAACCGCGAGTCTCTGTTTTCTTGCACACTCTTGAGCAAACTTCACTTTATCTCACTCACTACCCTTACAACAAGCCCACTTAAATACAGGGTTACTAAATGCTGAAATACAAGCAAATTTGGCACGGAATAAAGCCAATAAAATGGTTGATTAAATTCAACCTTACAATAATACCTTTGGTTGATAAGAAAAGTAGGAATGAGATAGGAATCAAAATGTTCAAAGAATTTTCATCCCTTTAAAACTCATTATAATTTCGAAGAAAACACTACCCTAGACCACCTTGACCCTGGTGGTGCTTTTGGAAAAGAAGTTGGGAAGAATGCCACTAAACTCACCCCCTGCTATAATTGAGGTTTAAACTTCTATCTCTTCTCTCTAATTTTGCAGCAACTGAATAAAGCATAAAGCTTCTCCTATTTTTCCTCCACAATCATGAAATGTATTTAATTGTCTCAACAGCCTATATGGTCCTAGCATAATGGTAACCTGAAATCCCTAAAACCATCAATCTAGACCATCATAAAATACTGGCAAATTATACTCAATCAATTTAAATTCACAAAGCAACTAAACAACATGCACCACTTGTTTGTGGACCAAAAACCATTGACATTACTCCAAAATCTCTCTTCCCTGGACCATTTGCTTCCATAGTAGTAGGATGTGCGTGGGCATAGCCTGATATATTCGCACTTTGTTCATCCAAAAACACTCTTATATATTAGAAATTACTAGTCTTTATCCACCGTGCAAAATGAGTTAAGCATGGCTCTACTTAGAAATTATTGCTCAATTTTGACCCCAAGCTCTAATGCTTTGCAATAAATTCTCTCTTTAATTTGCTGCAACAACTGTGAATGAGAAATCAATGAACAAACAAACACAATCTCTATACGTTTTTAAACCCCTTAAAACAAGTTGTTTAACCTAATATTAAGCCAAGTTGATTAACAAGTTCATTAATAAGATCTAGGATAAACACATTCAAATCATATCATGTGAACAGTGAGAAAAAGTAAATAACACAACTATATGATAACCCAAGAAAACCAAACCGGTAAAAAATTTGGGGAGGATTTAACCTAGCTATCCTCAAGGTAAAACAAATCCACTATGAAAGAATTGCAGTTTTACAATAGTAACTTAGACCACTAACATCCTATTACTACCTCGGGTAGAAAACTTACTACCACGACCATGTGATAGCTCCGAGTTCACGGACTACTTCTTTCTTTGATCCACAACAACCACAAGTACTCCCACTTGTGTTTTCTTTAAGCTCTTATAACAGCAACTGAAGAGATCACCAAGCTCTTGACATCAATCTTGATCTTGATAACCCTAAGTGTGTATGAAAGTAAACACCTCTAAATCTAACAAGAGATTCACACACAGCATATCAACAACCTCTAAAACATGGTTAGGGTTTTTCTTTTTATACTTGAAGCAAAACATAAAATCCTACACGTCATATGGGCTTGGGCTGAGTTGGAAATTCTGCAGAAAAAAACAATTTGCACGAGCTTCAATTGATTGAGTCTAATTTTCGATCGATCAAGCCTTACAGAAATTGAATAGTAATTTCCTGCAATTACTTGATTCCAACTTTACACAACCACATTTTGGGCAGCCTAATTCTAGACTAAATGTTTTGATCATGGTTTGCCAACATATACAAATTGAAGTTCTAATACAGTAGTTCTTAAAGTCTTAGAACCTAACACTCTCAAAATAAGAGAGAGGTTTGCATGTGTCACTTTACTTGCAGAATAGATCAGTGACCATAAAATTTTTGGTGGTTAAGTGCCCTTGATGAACCTGTTGAATTCCTAACAGAATCATTAAGCAATTCATTTGTTGCTGCTTGGGAAAGTCAACAAAGGATGATACCAACCATTGAGTTGCTGCTGCATACCGTTGGCACAGAGATCTAACCATTTCCACTTTCTGCATTTGAAAATTAGAAATCAAGTTTTGAACATTGGCATAGCATATTAATTTCTTCCTTCTTTCACTAGATTCATTGGTGGGGCTTAATTATCATTGGATTACTCCATTTCTATATGATCATTTTAGTTCCAAGTTCCAAGTTTGTCTTAATCAAAGTAAAATGGCATCTTAAATCAAAGATGTAGGTTTTTATTTTTTATAAGAACAACTTGAACCAAAGATTTTAATGTGGCTTGAATTTTGAGACAATGTGCAACATGATTTCTTTTACCTTCACATTTCATTAACTTTGATATGTAGGGAATGTGTACCAAAGAAGGAATCCAATCTTTGCAATTTTTCTTGGGCTCAACATGTGGATTAGGAGCTTTCTCAAATTTCCTTGTTCATTCTTTTCACTCTTCAATCAGATCTCTCTATCCAACATCTTCCCCTACTTTTCAAAGTTAGAGATGTATAATATTTCGACCATCCTGGACGTTAATCCAAATTGAAATTGGAACAAGATTTGTTGATAAAAAACAGCACTGATGACAAAAGATGCAAACATTCTTTGAGACAATTATCAAGGAAAAAAATCATGGTGCTGGATAACCTGTTTAAGAAAAAGTACTATTAAATATACACATGGATTTGCTGAGTTATACAACCCCATTTGGTTGGGATTAAGAATTAGTTAAATCAAATAGATAGCAAACTCCATTTTTTGAAGCCGTACGATATACAACACACTATAAATAATTGATTCGTATTTCCAAATTCACTGATTATAACATATGCCTAATTGAGAAGAAGATAGTACTTTAAGAAGCACATCCTTCCAATTAAATGATACTCCCAACAGTAAAAGAATAATTTTTCAGTAGAAAATTAATTACTAAAGTAGGTCAATTGTCGTAATTGACAAGTAACATAGTAGAACTAGAAAATACTAAGTTATTTAGTGATACTTATTGATCAGATAAACTAAGAGTTTGCTACACAATTTTTAGCAGCTTTTATACAATGAAGTTAATGATGGTTTGAGCTAAAGCTCATTAAATTTGGATTTTCTAACACCTACAAGTAAGATCAAACACATAATCATGGAAGACTAGAAGGGTCTCTTCCATTATTTTTTCGTTGAAAAACAACTATTAGACTATGTTGTGAGTGCATAATCAAAACGGGCCCTTACCATTCTACCCACATTCTCTAATGACATTTAGATATCTTCCAATGGTCAAAATCGTTGAATAACAACAAAGAAGATTGGATTCCCATCCTTGATGTTGTACAATTGCTTCCTCCAATTCTTCACATCATAGTCCTGAATGAGGTTTTCTTACAAAAAATAGTACAGAAAATTGTATATATTGAAAGACATATTTGATGAGCTCTTTGTTGAAGATAAAACAATATACCTTTTGAAGAGATTTGTTCCGTGCAATGAAAAATTCACCATAAGGATTATTAGTGAATCCTTCATAGACCACCAAAAATTTTGTTTGAGTTCCTTCTTGAGCAAGAAAAAAAGAATTAGACTAAATAATAAACTTACAATGAAGCAAACAATAGTAGAATAATGACAGCTGTAAGATCCTAATGAAAAATAAAATTATCTAAAATCCCTGGTCATTGACTAATAAACATAATCAAAACACATATTCAAAATTAACTTATGGCCTAACATCTCAGACTTAATTTAAACTTTAAATTTATGAACATGACCAAGAAGAAGTGGCCATGGATATAAGCTGCAGACACAACATGAATAAAATTGTGCTAGTGTTTTCACGTTTCTGTATGTGTGTCATCCTGTTGACAAAACTAATACATGGGTGTAAATATTACTAAATAATACTGACAACGTACCAACATGTGGTCTACAATCAATTAAGTTTATGAGATCAAGTAAGCAAATATTTAGAGTCCTCTAGATTATTAAAATAGAGGTTGTCAAAGGCATAATCAGGGGTGACCTCATTGATACTAGCATCTAAGACAAATTTCAACTGTGACTTAAATCATACCTTTCACATATGCCTACAATATGCTTTGCTTGCACATTGCATTATCTCTTCAAGCAACGACTTCCACTGCTGATATGCATTATCACCAGCCATGGCCTTAGCCTGTATGTAGGAAAAACGTGTTAAGAACAAAGAAAGCATATACTCCACACTGTAATAATGGTCAACATTTCCATGTTTGAATTTGTATATTTGTCTCTTGTTAAAGTTAAAGAATATTTTTGTTACTTTACTAATTATAGCCTTTGGCATCACATTAGTTACATGAAATATATGTATTTACGTACATGTAAAAGTACAAATAGTGGCAGCTTTCCAAAATGTGTTTCTTCAAAGTGTTCGAACTTTTTGTACCCAAAGCAAATGAAATTTTAAAACAAAGACTTACATGTGTACCCATTTGCATCAAGTATGAAGCTGATCAATTCAAAATAAGGAACAGAGGATCTCAAAGAATAGAAAGATAAATCTGGGGAAAAAAAAAACACTAACTTTAGGGCAAAGGGGAACAGAGGATCTCAAAGGATAGAAAGATAAATCTTAGTGACAAAAACACAAACTTTAGGGCTAAAGGAGTTTCATCAGCAGCTATAGTTATCTTCCCAACAAAGATAATGTGGTGGCCCAGCAAACGTCATTTATTCAAGTACCAATTAACCAGGGAAAGAAACAAACAACTAAAAACCTGTGCTTTTATATCATTTAAAATAATATCTTCAACCAATCAAATATGAATTATATTCTTCTACAGATCCCAACCAAAGGCTTTTTCTTTTTTCTTTGATAGGTAAGAAAAATATTATTAAAAAAGACTGCTTTATGCAATAATTCATTTATGAAGCCCATCAGCTCAATTTTTGGCCTGCATGTCCTAAATGATTGATAGACTTTTACCAAAATCATGAACTAGAACTTCCCAAAATCAATGTAATAGCAAAGTCGGATTGATAGACATTTCTCTAGTAATCATTTCATTCAAACACTAATAATGCTTGAGCAACATACATTGATATGACATCCATTCCCAACCAAATTGCCCAACTGCTCAGTATGTAGAAATCACTCAAGTGCAATGAAGGTTATACACGTCTTAGTTTGTTGTTTGTTTCTTTGATCACAAATTACTGTCTTTTCTTTGTATTCACAAATGTTAAGGGATTCCATTTATGCTTCCTCTCGGTCTCTTCTTATTTTCAAATAATTTTTTTTTTAAAAAATTGAATCCATTTAAGGAGTGTTTTTTATGTTAGTTTCTGACCTGAACAAAATAATTGATTAAAAAAAATCGTGGGCAAAGCTCAGCTGTATAAACATATAACAATTGAATAGAAAACAAAGGGATGTCAACAGGTGACATTCACAGTAAATTAAACAAAGAGCATGACTTACAACAAAAGAAACTACCATAATGCAGCAGCAAAGGCATGATTGACCAGGCCATTCTTAAATTACATCAGCTCAATAAACTAGTTAATCATCAAAAAGCTCTCATATAAAATAAAATCTTTTGGAAAACTCCAGCTATAATATTTCTTTGTCAGGCACAACAAATCTGGTTACTCTATATTATGCATAATCAAAGTCTGCTCTAGTGTAGCGTTTTAAGTTCCAACAACTTAATGAGCTGAGTCATTTTGTTTCTCAAACTCTTCTATTAATTTATGTCAAATTCTATAAACTTTAATAATTAAATTTATTAACTCCACTTCCAAAAGCACCCAGTATAATTTAATTCAGTTTAAACCTAAAGAGTTGCAATAATTTATGGAAAAGAACTTTGGTATGCTTCCAAGCAACAAAATAGTGATACTCCACTGTTACAGAGGCATTAAAATCAAATACACACAAAGATTCCATCCAATAAGATAGAAACACCTTGATCCCTCCAAATTGTTGATCCGTGATATTCCCTCAAATATATGATGTGCAAAGGATCAAAATGAGATAAATGGTCCATAGTAATAGCATTTGAAAAGAAAATTTAGCAAAATCATAAGAAAAAATGATTATAAAATTGGTCACTTTAGAAAGGATCAATTACAATGTCTAAATGTCCATCATCTAAAAAAGCTATAAGAAAAAATTGAGAGTTGTTCATATGCAATAAAAAACACATTAAAATCAAAATTATAAACCTTTATGTGTTGTATATTTTGATAAATATATGCAGGTTGTAATATTAGAAGTTGGATTGAACAAGAGCTCAGTTGTGAAAAAGTGAGGAAAAGCAAATTTGCAAAAGTTTGCTCATGCGAGTTTCTGTGTGACACTCTGACTGATGAGTTGGGTCGACCCCTATGTCAGGGCGAGAGCTAGGTCGACTGTTATGTTGTACAAGTGTAGAACACATTATATAGAAGTTCTTGAGTATTTCCAAAATTGCTATTTGTAGATACTCAGGCTTTTTTGTATTATGGATATTGATTGCTTGTAACCCTTAGCAAACTCTTAGGAGTGGGGACAACTCAAGTTTTAAAGACATCTCAAAGCCTTTTATCTTTGTTCTCCCCTTTCCCACTATCCCTAACAATATTCACAAATTTCATTGCACAATCAAATGTGGCTTCCCGCTGAATGACCACACCTTTAGTCTATTTTTAAATCATAAATACATATGTACTTGCTAACAGTAATTAGTTCCCCATATCTCAAGATAAGAACATGACGTAGGAAGCACAATGGAATATTTATTTTTATTTAGTCTTAATTAATTTTGAAATTAATTTTTTATATATTTTTTTTATTTAGTTTGAAAGTAATTAGGTTATTTTATTAGTTTCCTAAAGATTATTTTGTAATTTAATAAATGGAATTTCACAAGTCAATTAGAATTATGTTTTCGTAAATCAACTAGAATAATGTTTTGGTCAGAGTAGTCTATATAAGTGCAGTATTGTACTTCTATGAAGACAGTTCACAATTTTCTTGATTAATTAAAATTTCTCTTGGAATTATTGTCATGGACTAGTGTTGACTCTAGCCAACCCTTGGACCTTGGTGCTTACTCCTAGACCTTCTATCCTATTTGGTGTTGACTCCAAGTAACCCTAGGTGCTGAATATTAGGTGTAGGGTCTCGTTTTTCAGCCCAATACCACACGGTGGGTGGGATCTTGGACCAGCGGGCCCAATACAATGAATTTGTAGAGAGTGAGCTAAAAGGCAAGGCCTTGGTGAACGGACAGTCGTTAGTCATGGTGTTCATGATGATCGCATAGAGGTGAACTGAGCTTATCCAAGAAGACTTTCTCCTCGGCACGGCCTGGGTGGCTCCGGTTCTTGGACCTGGTCCCAGTCCCTTTTCTGGACTACTTCTTCTTCCTTTTATACTAGCTTTTTCCATCCCTCGAATGTCTACATGTAGGTTCAGCTTTATAGGGGTGGTACTTGTCCCATCAGCCCATACCCAAAGTGGTTGGGGGTGGTTGTAAAAGCTGAAAAGCATGGCTCTGTCAGGTGCAGAGTACTTAATTGCAGTAATGGCATCCTTTCCCTTGTTCTTTGTCATTTTAGTACTTTTCTTGTTCGGCAAAATGATCCGGAATGTCATTATCAGGACCAAGTTGCTCCCTTTGCCCTCGGCTACATTTATGGCCGAGGAGGGTCCTTCCCATGGCTGAGGAGGATCCTTCCCATGGCCAAGGGGTGGACCTTCCTTGGATCGGGCCTTGGGCCCAGCGCAGACATTGACATGGGCTTCCCGGTTTTATACCCCCCCACAATAGCCCCTCAAAATCCTGCTGTCCGGCTCCTCGGACGGAGAGGAGGGTTTTGGTGACATCGGGCCTATGTCATGGCTTGCCAAGTCTTGTCCTTCATCAATGCCGGGGTCTTTTCGTTTGCCAAGGGCACGTTCCTGGTTGTGAGACATTCTTTTAGTTTACCCACGCCGCGTTCCTGTCGTTTCGGTACACGAGGCGCGCCTTCGTTAGGGTCTCTTTACGAGGCGACTCAAATCCAACGGCTGAAGACTGCTTTGGGAATTGAGCGGGACTTATCTCGTTTGTAGTTTTTTCTTGGAGATTTGTACAGATTAAATGCCACCAGGCTTGCCCTCTATATAAGAAGCAAGGTGGGAGGTCATTCCCTTTATTTGCAGACCCTTTAACTTTTTCAAATTCCTAACCCTCCAATTGTGCCCAAAGTCCCCATTACTAGTGTGACTGAGCCTTAAGGGGTGACATGGTCAAGGCCAGGATGAGGGTGAAGGGACCACACCCTCTTCAGAAGCCTTGGGTATCTTCGAGATTTAAAATGGCTCGGTCAGGGCAAGGGAGACAAAAACTCAAGACATTTCTTCTCCTCGATAAGGCAAGAAAGGAGCCTCTTCTTCCTTCAGCCAAAATCCGAAGCAAGTGGAGGTCGCATCAGATTTTTGGTGCGACAGCATTGAGATTTCCCATCGCCGGTACCATCTGTTCTCGCTCGATTTCTGCTAATACGATACTTGCTCGATTGCAGTTAGAGCTGGTATGGGGATTTGGCATCCCCACTTCTTCCTCTCTTCCATCACTAGTGCCATCCAGACTTGCTTAGTCGCTGCTAGAGCAAGGTTGTGGACCAGGTGCCTCCGCTTCTTCTTCTCTTCCATCACTAGTGCCATCCAGACTTGCTTAGTCGCTGTTAAAGCAAAATTGAAGGATCTATCGTTCCCGTGTATCCCTCTTTTTTTTTTTTTTTTTTTTTTTTTTTTTTTTTTTTTTTTTTTTTTTTTTTTTTTTTTTTTTTTTTTTTTTTCTGTAGTTAGCTTCTGGTATAGGCTTGTCTAAGCCCCCTTTTTGTATGCTGTACTACTTCTTTGTCTAATAAAAGATTACTTTATCCCATTATTGCAGAAAAGTACTGGTGTCCTTTTCTTTCGAACAGTACTTAGGGCCGATGCACTTGTTGGCAAAGAGTTATCACTTTGAACTTGTCAAAACTGACGGGCACAACAATGCCGACTTCAAGTAGGTTAACCATATGAGACTAACCGGGATAACAGCTGAATGTTTTGTATTGTGTATGGGGTGATCACCCGAGGACATGTAACCCAAAATGAACTGTCCGAGGGGGTCGCCGGGCACTAGGGTGCTTTGCCACGTTTCAGATGATATTCATAGGCTTAACTTGTTTTGGGCATCCGGTCCGAGCACCGAGGCATGTCTGTACCGAGTCTAAACACTTAGTTGTGTTAGTTTCCTTAGAGCCGGGGGTTTGAGGATTGCGCGGGATTTCCATTCTGTCTAGGACTTAAGCCTTTCTTGAAGTAGCTGGTTTCCCCATAGATTTGAGTCCGAGGACTATGCAAGACCTTGGTTCTATCCAACACTTATATTTTCTAGTGACTAGTTTCCCCATAAGTTTGAGTCCAAAGACCATGCAAGACCTTGGTTCTGTCTAGCGCTTTTTTCTTGAAGTAGCTGGTTTCCCCATAGGTTTGAGTCCGAGGACCATGCAAGACCTTGGTTTTGTCCAACACTTTCTTCTTGAAGTAGCTGGTTTCCCCATAGGTTTGAGTCCAAGGACCATGCAAGATCTTGGTTCTGCTCAACACTTATATTTTCTAGTGACTAGTTTCCCCATAGGTTTAAGTCCGAGGACCATGCAAGACCTTGGTTCTATCTAGCACTTTCTTCTTGAAGTAGCTGGTTTCCCCATAGGTTTAAGTCTGAGGACCATGCAAGACCTTGGTTCTGTCCAACACTTATATTTTCTAGTGACTAGTTTCCCCATAGGTTTGAGTCTGAGGACCATGCAAGACCTTGGTTCTGTCTAGCACTTTCTTCTTGAAGTAGCTGGTTTCCCTATAGGTTTGAGTCTGAGGACCATGCAAGACCTTGGTTCTGTCTAGCACTTTCTTCTTGAAGTAGCTGGTTTCCCCATAGGTTTGAGTCTGAGGACCATGCAAGACTTTGGTTCTGTCCAACACTTTCTTCTTGAAGTAGCTGGTTTCCCCATAGGTTTGAGTCCGAGGACCATGCAAGACCTTGGTTCTGTCCAACACTTATATTTTCTAGTGACTAGTTTCTCCATAGGTTTGAGTCCGAGGACCATGCAAGACCTTGGTTCTATCTAGCACTTTCTTCTTGAAGTAGCTGGTTTCCTCATAGGTTTGAGTCCGAGGACCATGCAAGACCTTGGTTCTGTCCAACACTTTCTTCTTGAAGTAGCTGGTTTCCCCAAAGGTTTGAGTCCGAGGACCATGCAAGACCTTGGTTTTGTCCAACACTTATGGGAATTCGGTGAATCGGGCTACTAGACCCGCAAGGGTTAGCCCCTTGGCAAATGTGTAGGGCATAGACTTAATGTTAGAAGCCCCTAGAACTGCCCGTTCCACTGGCACTTCGAAGTGTAGCCCTAAATGGGAGCTGAGTTAGGGCAACAACCACGTGCTGCTGGAAATGATGGAGAGGCTTTCGCAAAGCTTGCACCACTGCCAAAATTATTTCTTTCGAGGGACCCTTGTTGATAGGGGCTTAATCCTACCATGACTAACCACCGTCTGCGCCAACGCACAAGCCTCCCCACAGACGGCGCCAATTGTAAGGTCTCGTTTTTTAGCCCAATACCACATAGTGGGTGGGATCTTGGACCAACGGGCCCAATACAATCAATTTGTAGAGAGTGGGCTAAAAGGCAAGGCCTTGGTGAACAGACAGTCATTAGTCATGGTGTTCATGACGATCGCATAGAGGTGAACTAAGCTTATCCAATAAGACTTTCTCCTCGGCACGGCCTGGGTGGCTCCGGTTCTTGGACCTGGTCCCAGTCCCTTTTCTGGACTGCTTCTTCCTCCTTTTATACTAGCTTTTTCCCTCCCTCGAACATCTACATGTAGGTTCAGCTTTATAAGGGTGGTACTTGTCCCATCAGCCCATACCCAAAGTGGTTGGGGGTGGTTGTAAAAACTAAAAAGCATGGCTCTGTCAGGTGCAGAGTACTTAATTGCAGTAATGGCAGCCTTTCCTTTGTTCTTTGTCGTTTTAGTACTTTTCCTGTTCGGCGAAATGATCTAGAATGTCATTATCAGGACCGAGTTGCTCCCTTTTTTCCTCGGCTACATTTATGGCCGAGGAGGATCCTTCCCATGGCCAAGGGGTGGACCTTCCTTGGATCGGGCCTTGGGCCCAGCGCAGACATTGACATGGGCTTCCCGGTTTTATACCCCCCCCCCCACATTAGGAGAGTTTATTATTTATTTGTTTTTTGTTTTTACTGTGTTTTATATCATGTTTTGGTTGTCTTGTGTCAAAATACCAAAGCCAACCATATTGATTTAACCAATGGCAAGCAACTAACCCCTTGTCTCGGGATTCTTTGAGCCTTTATATAGCCAAAAGAATACTGCGGTTTATGAAGACTATAGCCCCACCCCTACTCCCCTAAATATTGAATAGAATAAGATCATTCAAGAAAATATTATTTCATCACACTCAGTTGCGAACAAATAGTTTTAAAAGTATAAATGAATTGGCTTAAAGCATTACAATTAAATAATCTTTGGGTTTTCTCAATAGATGAGAGATCTTAGATATTTTTTATTAGAAGTTATTGATGAATTTTTATAGAAAAAGAGAATTGCTTCATGCTCACATTCACAAATACAAAGTAACTTAAAAATTACAAAGAACCAAACAGAAAACCTAAGAGAATATTGAAACTCAAAAATGGAATTACAACATGTATAACCCCAAAGCTAGGGACCACTCAAACAAGGTACGAATCAATAAAAACTTCAATTGATCGAAGAATCTCTCAATATCCTTAAAAATATGAAAGTATCCTTCCTTCCTTCCATGCTAACCACATCAAAGTAACAAACATGATAACAATACATTCAAAATTTCAGAAGAATGCTTTCCAAACCAATTCATGCACCCAAAGGGATGTTTCTATCAAAAGCATCACCCAATTAACTCCAAACATGTTATAAACAATAATTTCCACATCCATCTCAAAACTATCATAGTTGCCAAGGCAACTTGATTTGTTAGACTTTTTCCCAGAACCACTCAACAAATCATATAAATCCTAAGCTATTAGGTGTGAGGTCACACACACACACACACACACACACACACATATATATATAGTATTTTTTTGTGCATAAAATCATCAAGAATAATATTAAAGAAATATATGCTTGTTTAGTTTGAAGCATGGCCCTTTCTCTGCGTTTGATCAAGTTAGGTAGTCCAAAGTGTTTTCTGGTTTGGCTTTGTTGCTAGCTAGTTTGGTTCGGGTTGTTTCTTTGTTTCTTTATGTAAATTGTTTGACTTTAATAGAATAATGTTATGTTAAAAATCATCTAAATACCAATGTTGCATTAAAGAAATGTAGAGAGTTAATATGTTGTTCATAATACAAATAAAATACTGCAACATCTTTTAAATATATATTTCTTTATTTTTTTGATCTGTATGTTACACACACATCTACTAGGTGTAGGACTATCTCAACCTCCACCTTACTCTTTCAAATATGTACTTCAAAAAGTAAGTTGACAACAAATTGAACCATGAGGTCAGATGCCAACACATGATCAATGCACTTAGATAATCTTAAGAAATTTTCCTTAAGCCCCCACCCCCTAGTCTCAAAATATTGAAGAACTTTATCTTGTCGTCTTCATACACACATCATGTATTACACAACCATATAAAGCATCCAAGTATAATTATATTTACCAAATTGTCTACAGGTTTGACACCATCATATAGACATATCATGAAAGAAATAGAGAAAGAGATCCACACCTTCAACATCTGATCATGTGCTATACTACCAAGAAATTCTCTATTGTAGGAAAAAAAAAAGCTGCAAGACCAAGCCAATGAAGATTAAAAAAATTTGGTATAGTAATTCATAGCCACTAGTCCAGAATGAGGATTGCGAGGATTAAGAAGACAGATACCAATGACCTAAATTACAATTTACATTAAAAATCTAACATGTATTGATACAGAATACCAACTTAACTCTATAGTTTAATATGCAATAGATACACCAAAAAACAAGGCATTAGCATTAAATGCAGTCTTATTATTAATGGGTTCATTACCAAAAATATTTGGTGAATAATTCTATTACTACATCTGCAGATATTTTTCTTTAATAGTAATTTACACATGCACCTGGTTTCTCTTGAAACCCATGGCATCACCCTCCTTTTAAGTTAGTAATTAAACACATACCCATAATTTTAAACCCACAACCTCACCTTCCACCTTGCGATTATAAAAGAAGTACTACTTCCCCAATAACCAAACAAACAGTTGTGGTTTTGTAGGGCACATTCCAGCTACCAAAAATTAAAAAAGATCTCCCAATTTTTATCTTCACAATGGAATGCAACACTCCTCAATTGATTTCAATTGCCTTTTACTCCCTTCAATCAAAATTAGAACTTGTCAACTATAACAATTAAAACCAAAATTGTTGAAATTTAATAGGAGTGTCCACTTCCCATGTGTTTGCTACATCCCTACAAATAGCAAACAGGTAAAATGTGGGACTCAAGATTTCAGCATCTTTAACACTTAATCCTTCATGCATCACTTTGTTTCCATTGATCCAATAAGCCAAAGAGTGTTGACAAAGATGATAGTGAAATGATGACATAGGTCTTATGCCTTCTACACTCATTCCAACCAAATAGCAACCCAATTCTAAACTGGCTATGGCTCAAGCACCTCAGTTCTAATGGTGAGTGGTGATTTAAGCTTCATTTGTTTAGTTGGAAACTTTATGTGAAGATAGTTTTCTGGGTTTTCCCTTGTTTGGTTGCATATTAAACAAAATGGTCAAAAGAAAACAATATATGGTCAACAAAAAACTCTTTTATATGGCTTATTTTTTTAGAGATTGTTTTCCAATAAATTTTTTCAAAAAACAACTCTATCACTCTCTTCATGAAACACTTGTTATAAATTATCTGCGTGAAGCATAATTATATCCCACAGTAAGCTCTCTCTCGTTTCTTCTCTTTGCTTTGCTCTGCTTTATCACTCTTCTCATGCCTGCACTGTTACTCTCTCTCTCTTCTCTTCTATTCCGTTTATTTCATCTCTTCTCTCATTCTTACTGTCACTCTCTCTCTATCTTCTCTCACTCTTTCTCTCCATCTCTCACTCTCTGCCCCTCTCTCTTGCTCTATCTCTCCCCTCTGTAAGATTGTTCTCTATCTAGATGGTGTCTACCACATTGGGGATGAATTAATGATGGAGAAAAACAATGATTGTTGTGGCACGTGTAAGATTAGCAGGGAGAAAACATACCATGTTATTATTTATTGTAATAAAGCAAAGGACCTTTAATTTTTATGCTCTACTTGTTCAGTACTATGTGGACTATGCCTAGAACATTAGTTATTATTGGCATGCTAGATACAACAATTTGGAGCATACAACAGTTTGGAGCACATTGTAGTGAAAGAAAAGGTTATTCCTTTATATGTGTGGAGCAACCCCATCTTCTAAATGTGATTAATCTCACTACCTCCTACTCACAACATGGTTCAAGGCATAGATCTTTTTATACATTAATTACAAGAGAAAATGGGCTTCATCAAGAAACCAAACATGGAAGAAAGCTAACCAAATGCATACCAGCTATTGCTAAAAGGGAAAAGGAAGGAGAAAAATAAAAAAGGACAAATGAAACTAGGAAAGTTTCCTCTATACCTTAATACAGTGAAACTATTCAGCCAAAAAGAGGGGGAAAAAATACAGTGATATATACCTTCACTCCACATTCATATATCAAAACCTGAAGATTGCAAATAAGAGAAGAAATCATATCAAGTATACACCTACAAGTTGACTTATGGCTCACCCAACTTCTATATATAATCTCAAAATTATCTTGAATCTTCAGCCAAATTGAATTCACATATTTCTTTTTTCAATTGAAAAATGACAATACTTACATTCTACATAGATAGCAAGTGTATAACTAAAAACCACCATAAATTTCCACAACATAGAAATTTAAGAAATTCGTTCACCAAAGAATCAAAAAGATGGTAAAGCAAAATTTAAATATAGAAGGATGCGGGACCTAACAATAAAATCAAGAAAGAGTGAATGAGGCCTTACTGTCTACTTAAGGGGTCTTGAACTATTCTAGAGCATAAAGATTATTGATATGTTCTGAAACATCAGAGGCATCAACCCTTGCATGTTACTGGGCATTTGATGTGAAGCCAAGCAGAAACTATGCACCAAAAGCAGAAAAATCAGATCAATAAAAGGCAAGTATTATAATAACTCAAAAACCAGATTGCAAGAGGGAAAGGAATCCTGGGCCTACCAATTATTTCAACAACAACAACACCAACCAGCTGCATTAAAATAAATAAATAAAACAAATCAAATACTTATTTTATTAATATTAATTAAAAAGTTCAGCAACTTGATTTCTGATCCTTTACATTTAAAGATAGAGTGAAGAAAGTGACAAAGGCACCCCAAGATGTAAATAAAGACAGAGGCATACCTTGGCAACAAATGGTGTCATGTGTCTTTGGGGACCATGAAAGAAGGGTGATATTCTTCTAAATCACCATTATGTGCTATCTCCATCGTTTGAAAAATGAAGAAGATGAGAGTAAATAAGGATGATGAAGATGGCAAGTTGAAAGGGAAGCTTCATCTTTATCCCAATTCTGACACATGGAAGGAGTTCGAGGAGAGCTTTCTTTCTTCTTTGCCATTGGAATCAGATTCCAGCATGACCGTAATTTCCCACATAATTGAAAAAATTCCATGATCTAGAAATGAAAAAACCCACAACAAGTGCATTCTACTTGGACTCCCAACCTTTTCATGAAATTGAAGTGATTTCCACGAATTACAAAACATTACAACATGCCTTTGAAACTTTCTTAAAAAGCTCTAACAAATCTACCCACAAATTTTTTTGACTTGTTATTTTCTTCCACCATGCCTGTGGATATTATTCTTCAGCCTCCTGTGCATGATATGTTGCTCTAGTTTGACCATCCTCACAATCCACTTTGGTTTTCCAATTTTAAACATAAGATATCCCATTAATGTTCCAAATATCACTCCACATCCATAACCTATCAATACAGCTTGCCAACCAAACCCATTTTCGGGCTCTAAATTGTCTTCTTCTTGCAAGGTCGATGGCGGTGGTTGCTTTGACTCATGGTTGTTGCATGTTCTTGACAACGGAAATCCGCATAATCCCAGGTTTTCGGTGTACGAATCATTGTTGAATGTATTGAACTGCTTTCCTGAAGGTATGTGTCCTATAAGTTGGTTATGTGATAGCCTTAAAACTTCAAGCCACAATAGATCTACCAATTGATTGGGAATCTCCCTACCGAGCTTGTTGAAAGAAAGATCCAACCATTCAAGATTAGTCAAATTTCCAAACGATGGGGGAATATAACCTGTAAGGTAATTGTGAGAAAAGTTGAGCCCCTTGAGTGATTTAAAGCTTCCAATTATCTTTGGCATCTCCCCTGTGAATCTATTGTTTGAAAAATCGACACTTGTTATGACCGTTAGGATTCTCACCAACTTAGTATCCTGCCCTTTGATCATGACATTCATTGAATCCTTATAATATGAACCTCCTATATATTTCAATGCAATGTCACTTTCATTCATACTTATCATGGCTTTCAAATATTCGAAATATTTTCTTGGCAAAGGACCATTAAATTGATTGTTAGAGATGTCTATGATTCGCAAATTTGGAAAAGGAAATTTGGTTTTAGGATTGCCTATATGACCTTGAAATCTATTTGATCGTATGACAAGAACTTGCGAGTTCTGAAGACTTCCCAACCAATAAGGGAAGACTCCATTTATCTTATTGTTTCCAAGATCTAGAACTTTCAAGTTTGTACAATTTGCCAAAGATCGTGGCAATGGCCCTTCCAATTGATTGCCATTAAGGTTGATAGTCCTAAAATTGTTTTCCATGGAAAATGTAGCAGGGATGGTACCATGAAGGCTATTCATTCGCAAATCCAACACTTTGAGGACATTAGAGTGTACCAAACACTTAGGAACCGTTCCACTTAAGTTGTTATGAGATAAATCTAGAACTCCAAGGGAACTTGCATTGCAAATTAAGGAAGGGATTTCTCCAGTTAATTTGTTATTGGAGACAAAGATACAACGCACCCTAAGAAAATTTAGAGTGGGAAATGGTCCTTGAAGCAAGTTGTGAGAAAGATCAAGAAAATGTAATGAATCTCTTCCCATATCCCCCAACCATCTTGGAGCTTGACCATAAATGCTGTTATTGGAAAGGTCTAAGTATTCTAAATTTGTTGCTGCTCTTAAGAAAATTGGGAATTCATTAATGTTGGAAGAAGACAAGTTGAGCAACTTAAGATAAGGCAGGGTATAGGTGACATTATTGTTGATGCTAACTAAGTTATTTGATAAATCAAGTTTCTCGAGATTTTTGAACTTTGAAAATATTTCAAGGTCCAACATAATACTCAAGTTATTTGATGAGAGAAATAGAGAATTAAGGTTCACAAGTCTAGATATTGACCTAGGTATAGAACCCTGTAGCTTATTATAGCCCAAGTCAAGCTCCTCCAATGAATTGGACTTGAATTCACCAATCTCGCCAATGAATTGATTACTAGAGATGTCTAAAAACACCAAAGATGGCAAACTAAACAACCAAGATGGCAATGTTCCATTTAGGAAATTTGAACTTAAAGAGAGCTCAGTTAGATTCAAACCACTTACGTGATTAGGAAGGGGACTAACAAGTTGATTATTATAAAGGAATAATGTGGAGAGATTTGGCAAGTTCAATAGTGAGGACGGCAACAAACCTGTTAAAATATTCCCCAATAATTGAAAATTGTTAGTTTCATGCATTTGCCAAAAACACCTAAAATACATAAGGGCAATTAAATCTCACCATTGAAATTATTAGATGACAGTTGCAAAGAAGTAAGTTTTGTAAGGTTCCCAAGACATGCTGGAATCACTCCAGAAAACTTGTTTACTGATAGATCCAAAAGAGTAAGTTGTGTGAGGTTCCCAAGTGTTGTTGGAATTGACCCAGTAAAATTATTATATGATAGAGCTAGATCAGTAATTTGAGTGAGGTTTCCAAGCGATGTTGGAATTGGCCCTGAAAAATTGCAAAGATATAGATATAAATACTTCAAGTACTTTAGATTGCCAATAAAATCAGGTATTTCTCCTGAAAACCTTATCCTAGAGAGATCTAAGTACTTCAGGGAAGTACTACTCCAATTAGACTTTGGAAGAGAAACATTAAGAAACGGATTAGACCCTAGATTAAGGGTTTGTAAACTCGGAAGGAGTAGGATGCTATTTTCGAGTTTTCCCTGCAAGTAACACTCATGGAGACTAAGAGTTGTCAAAGAAGAAGATAGGTTCATCAAAGATTTAGGTCTAATTGAGGACATATCCGTGTAATCCAGATGAAGGTCCCTTAACAAAGTTAGGTTATTCCATATTGGTGTTTCAATTGATATGAAATTGTTGTAAGAAAGATCGAGCGAAACCAGTGAAGACAACTGGGAGATTTCAGACGGGATTTGGCCAGCAAAGTAGGAATAAGAAAGGTTAAGATGAGTCAAACTCTTAAACTGGACAAATTCAGATGAAAGCAGAGAGGAATGGAAGAAATTTCCAGCGAGGTTCAAGGTCCTGAGATGACGAAGAAGGAAGAGGGTACTGTTGGAATCAATGGAGCCAAATAGCCAACTACAACTTAGGTCAAGGCCAATCACATGGCCTGTGTTTTTGTCACACTGAACCCCATCCCAACTACAACAATGCTTATCCTCCTTCCAAGAGGCTGTCTTTGGATAAGATGTATCACATAATTGGACACTCATAAAATCATCAACAGATCCAGGAACAGAATCGGAACTATGGAGAGAGAGAGTTATTAAATTGGAGTAGAGCAGAGCATTGTGAGTTTGAAGACAAGAAAGAAGAAAAAGACGCTGGAGAATGCAAGAAGAGCAAGGAAAGTAGACACAAGACTTGATACTTCCAAGTTAAACACCCCATTTGATACCCTATAGCCTATAATAAGAAAGCTGGACAAAAATATTTCTGATGTTATCACTTATCAGTAAGGGAAGGTGGGATGGGAATGGAATTGATGAACATATATTTATATATGTATATATGCTGCCAAGTCAGTCAAAGTCCTTTACCTTTTTTTGCTAAAAAAAAAAAAGTCTTCTACCTTTCTTTCAATTTTCCTTTTTTAAGACATTCTAAGTCCTTGAGTTATGAAAACTACTACAATATTGCAAATTTATTATTCAACCATGGTCTTGATCATAGAATTGAATTTGATAAAATATTCTCATTCACTAAAATTGAAATGGTATTTTCAAAAATCATTCATTAGTTTAAATTTACGAAAAGCTATAAATCATGGGCCTCACCTTAGAGCATTAGCATTAAGCTGGGCAAAACCCCAAATAAGTTATTTTACTCCCCAATTACCAAAATTGAAGCAACATCTGGGTTGCTATTGCTAAAAAATTTTAGCAAATTGCTACTTTAGGTTGTTACATTTAAAATTATTGTAGTAGTGTGGCTAAATAGCTTCAATTCTTGTTATGTCAGGGCAATGACCAATGGGCATGCACATCTCAAACGTATCACATAGAAAGTTGACAGAAATTAAATTTGCCATCTATTGTTGAAGGTACAGGTTTAATGGTTACAGATACTGCTAAAAACAAAAATTAAATTATTTATACAATTTCTTTCATAGTTTCAAATGCAATAAAAGAAATATGGTCTTGATAAATATATAAAAGAGGAATTGTGACATTTTATACAATTTCTTTCATAGGTTCAAATGTAAAGTGGGCCTAAATTAAAAATAATAATAATAATAACACTAGTTTTATTATATTAAGAACAGAATTTTTTTTTTTTTTAAATACTGAAAACTAGAGGATACTGTCCTCTTAGATCTATGAGTTTATTATGTTTACCATAAATTTATGAGATAATGCTATATAAAAAAAATAAAAAATAAAATTAAAATAAGGAACTTGGTCTTGATAAATTATAAGCCCGGAGTTCCTCTAATAAAAAAATAATATGCCCAGAATGAGGAATCGTGACCCAAAAAAAAGGCATGGAAAAGTTGTACCTTAATTTTTGGGTAATTGAGTAAAAAGTGGGCCGAAATTTGGTGGGCCTAAAAAGTAAACGTGTATTTGGTGGAAGGCCGAAATTTGCATTCATACTATAAAGTTTGATTACGAACTCGCAACATTTTCTTTTTCTCCTCTCTAAAGTCTTTACCTTTTGGTAAGTGGGAGTCCTCTTTTTTTTTTTTTTTCTTTTTTTTGATTTGTTAGATGATTGTTCTTTGTTGGTAGGGAAAAAGCTATTATAATCTATGAGCAAAAGGTTGTGAATATATTAACAAGGAGATAAGAAGGAAAGAAAGATGAGTTGAAATGGAAATGGTATTTACTAGTTGGTAAGAAAGGATTATTTTTGTTATTTACACCATTTTATTAACAATTTCATTAGTTGGCAGGTTTCCGAAACTATAAAGGAAATTAGTGTTTCGAGTCTCAATAGACTCAAGTTCAATGAAGAAACTCGAGCCTAAGAGGCTCGAGTTCCATGTGCTAGCAACAACTAACGTTGAATAGTATCCACGCAGTTGTTTATGTAACTGTGTACTTGACAAGGAAGTTTATGAAAAAAGGAAATGAGTCAAGTCAACACATGCAAATAGAGCATCTAAAAGGTTCTAAGTGATTCGTGTTACATTGCAATTTTAATCATGGACCTCACCTTAGAGCATTAGAGAATTAGCATTGGTAGTGTAAACCTCACCTCCCCCCCCCCCCCCCCCCCCCTCCAACTTTAACCATCAAACTCCCCAAAAACCAAGCATTACCCAAATTGCTATTTGTAAAAACATTTGCAATTTAGCTACAGTAAGGTGGTAATTTTAGAAATTATTGTTCATGTTTGTAAACTTAAATTCCATTTTTTATTAACTTATCTCTCTCTCTTTCTCTCTCTCTCTCTCTCTCGAAATTGCCTCTTCTCTCTCTATATATTATTTTAATAGGTGGTATGGCAATATAGAAAATGTAATGTAAGGTGTATTCTTAAGAGAATTGGTAAAATAGATAATAGAAAAAAGGCTTTTGAGTTGTAAAATAAATACATTTATAAAAACTTGTATATGAATGCTCTTAGTCACCTATAGAAACTATATAATGAATATAACCTCAACAATGCCACTGTTACACAAGCAAACCAAATAACCTCGTCTTCCCATCAATACACATCCTAAACTCATCACACGTGCTTTGCGTGTGGCAATGAGACTCTTTTTTATTTTTTATTTTGTGTTTAGTGAAATAATGTTTAAAAGTAAGATAGAAATAGTGTCCTAATTTTTAGGATATTTTTGTTAGTGAGAGTTGATAAAGTTTGAAAGTCTAAAACTTAGGAACTTTTTTAAAAATAGTAAATTACTCTTTTAATCGGTTTGTTTTTTAAATTTAAAATTATTTAACTAAAATATAGGGGAATTTTAGAAAGTTAAGAATTTGTGTGAGGGTATTTTAATACGCCGAAAATTAAAGACGAAACAAGAGATCATCTTATTAATAGTATAGATATATATAGACGTCATCACATCTAGCCAATATATCACAGAACATCAATTCTTGACATGTTATGCCAAGACAATGGCCAATGGGCATGCACATCTTGAACGTATCACATAGAAAGTTCACAGAAATTAAATTTCCAATCTACTGTTGAAGGTCCATGCTTAATGGTTACAGATACTACTAAAAACAAAAATTAAATTATGTATACAATATCTTTTGTAGGTTCAAATGCAATAAAAGAAATGTGGTCTTCATAAATATATGAAAGAGGAATTGTGACATTAAAAAAAAAAAAAAAAAAAAAAAGGAAGGAAAATTTTTGAGCAAAATGTAATTTGGGCCTAAATTTAAAAAAAAAAATATATATATATATATATAATAATAATAATAATAATAACAGTAGTTTTATTAAATTAAAAAGAAAAGAAAAAATTGTAAAAATATACTGAAAACATGGGAAATTATTGTGTACTTCCGGAGTACCAAAAATGCATACTCTCCTCTCTCACATAAATGTAGATCCCACTAATTAAATTTATGGTGGGACTCACCATTCATGTGAAATAGGAGAGTACACATTTATGGTACTCCGAGAATATACAATAATTTTTCCAAAAAACTAGAGGATATCGTCCCCTTAAATTTATGAGTTTATTATGTTTACAATAAATTTATGAGATAATGCTAAAAAAAAAAAAAAAAAAAGAAAAAAAAAAGAAGAAGAAGAAGAAGAAGGAGCAATGTGGTCTTTATAAGTTATAAGCCTAGAGTTCCTTAAATAAAAATAATAATAATAATAAGCTTAGAATGAGAAATCGTAACTAAAAAAGAGTCATGGAAAAAGTGTACCTAAATTTTTGGGCAATTAACTAAAAAGTAAAGTGGGCCTAAATTTTATGGGCCTAAAAGTAAGCGCTTATTTGGTGAAATGCCGAAATTTGCATTCAGACTATAAAGTCTTTACCTTTAAGTAAGTGGGAATCCTTTTTTTTAGTCTTTGATTGGTAAAAATGGCCCATTACCATCAATTTTGGAAATAATTTGTCCAGAAACACTGTTTCTGAACTATATAGCAATGTACCACTTTTTCTGGTACTCGAGCTTGGTGAGCTCAAGTACCATCTTTTCATTGGTCAAACATCTTCTCAAAAAAAAAAAACGCCACTATAGGGCCCGAAAACGTCACTATAGGGCTTAAAAACGCCACTATAGGGCCCCTTGAACCTGTTATGGGACTTATAAAAATTTTTTGCAGGAAAACGCCGCTATAGGGCCCAAAAAGGTCACTATAGGGCTTAAAAACGCCACTATAGGGCCCCTTGAACCTGTTATGGGAACTTATAAAAAAAATTTTGCAGGAAAACGCCGCTATAGGGCCCGAAAACGTCACTATAGGGCCCCTTAACCTGGTATGGGGGCTTAAAAACGCCGCTATAGGGCCCGAAAACGTCACTATAGGGCTTAAAAACGCCACTATAGGGCTCCTTGAATATGGGGCGACAGTGGATTAAAAAAACATGGTACTCGAGCTCACCAAACTCGAGTACCAGAAAAAGTGGTACATTGCTATATAGTTCAGAAACAGTGTTTCTGGGCAAATTATTTCCAAAATTGATGGTAATGGGTCATTTTTGCCGTCTTTGATTTGTTAAATGATTGCTTTTTGTTGGTAGGGAAAGCTATTATATGAGCAAAAGCAAAAGGTTGCGAATATCTTTACAAGGAGATAAGAAGAAAAGAAAGATGAGTTGAAATGGAAATAGTAGTCCCTGGTTGCAGTTGGTAAGAAAGCATCTAAAAGATTTTGAATGATTCGTTTTACATTGCAATATGAATAATAATTTAGTGTACATTTTTTTCTTTTTTACAATTAAAAAATGTAAAAGGAAATGAGAAAATGCTTCGCAGGTACCGAATTTTCAAACGTATGGTCTGCAACAACGAAATATTACACATTTTAAAAAAGATCCTTTATTAAAGTAGAGAAATTCATTTTCCACGTACCAAGTTTCCAGTCGGATCAAACAGTTCCACGCGTCTTTCAGCTTTCCAAGAAGTTAAGTGGAATGAGGGGAAAAAAATCATTTGAATTGACAACAAAAAGCAAAACACTTTCATTGTGCTGAAACTAGTAGTAGATCATTGGCCTTGAAAAAGATAAGATAAGGGCACTCCTAAATACCTCAGTGAAATAATATTTACCTCTACATTTCTGCTCAATTTCTTTAATATCTTTTCTCATGTTCTTTATTTTAGTAATGGACAAAGGCTGCAACCACATTCATTTTGTGGACTGTGGACCAGATAAATTTTATAGGGATTATAGGAATACTAAAATTTTGTATGAAATTTAAATGGGAGGTGAGGTGGTAACATGGGATTAAATTTATGATCTTATGTTCTAATGTCATGTTAAATTATCAATTTTTTTTTAAAACATAAACTATTAGGAGATGTAATTTTATTCATTTTAATCTTATTGTTTTAGATCCTTGAGGAACTCCAGCATATTCAAAAGTTACTTCTTTATAATGATAAACTTTTCGACCCCACAACTATTTTTGTTAATGGTAGTGGAGTTCATTTGGCGAGACACGTCGTTAAATGTGTGTGCACTACAAAAAACGTTGGCGTACGTGTGTGGACACTTGAGTGTACATGTGTTTTTAGTGAGTCCATTTTTATCTTTCCATTCTATTAGAGTTGTCACCAACCATTGCTTTATTAAGTGTAACTTTTTTTTTTTTTTTTTTTTTGAGAAACCTATTAAGTGTAACTGGTCAGTTATGACTAATCCATTTTATGCCTAATTAATTAAGGATATTCCTAAGTTATGATACCTATTAAATGTAGCACCCTAGTGCACAGAAATTTGCAAAATAATCACAATATTTTAACCTCACCTCCGAAATTGCTACTTTAATCATGAAACGCACCCCCCCCCCCCCCCCCACAAAAAAAAGAACCAAGCAACCTAGATTGCTATTTGTAAATAATTTGCAATCTAACTACAATAAGATGGTACTATTAGAAATTATTGTTCATGTTTGTAAACTTAAATTCCATTTTTTATTAACTTCTCACTCACTCTCCGTCTCTTCTCTGTCGTTTTGCCTTCTATCTCTATATATTATTTTAATTGGTGATATGACAGTATAGAAAATGTGATGTAAGGTTGACAGTTTTTAGACCCCTTAAACAATTGATTAAACCTAGGTAATTAGCCAAGTTGTTACTTAGTCCAATTAAACAAGTCTAGGTTATCACAATAATAAAGATCAAATCATGCAAAGCAGCGGAAAATAAATAACACACGATATGATCACCCAGGAAACCAAACCGGTAAAAACCTAGGGAGGATTTGACCTAGCTATCCTCAAGGTAAACTTGAATCCACTATCAGAAAGAATCGAAGTTAATACAAAAGGACTTACAAGCACCCCCGCTCGACTTCCTAATGCTACCAATCAGTAGAACTTACTGACATAACCACGTGCAAGCTCCGAATCCACGGACTCCTTCTTTCTTTGGATTCCCACCAGCTACAAGCACCCCCGCTTGTGTATTCTTTAAGCTTTAATGGCAGCAACTGTTTTGATCATCAAGGTGTAGAGAATATCTCCTCCTTGAAAACCCTAAGTTTGTGTAAAGGAAAACTCCTCTAGATCTCACAAGAGATTTACACAAACCGCAATATGAGCAACACTAAAACGTGGCTAGGGTTTGCCTTTTATACTTAGGACAAATAAGAAACCCTAAAAACGTTTTAAAACAACTAGGGCTGAGTTGGAAAATTCTGCAGAAAAGCAATCTGCCCGAGCTTCGATCGGTCGAGCCTAAGCTTCAATCGATCGAGCCAGGCCGAAAGCCACAGTGCTTTCTGCTTTACACTCGATTCCAACTTTACATTGACTTACAACTTTGAGCTAGCTTTAAACACTTCTAAACACATTGTTTTGATCATGGTTTGCCAACAATACAAATTAGAGTTCTAAATACATAAAGTCCTAAACTTTAGAACCTAACAAACTCCCCCTTTGGCAATCCGTGACAAAACACAACTTATAAGCTCAAAGTTTACAAAATGAAAAGCCCTTTATAAAATAATGCTCATAAACAAAAATTCAATCCTAACTACTATCCATCAATTGCAAGTGTAGATAGCAGCTCAATTGAATCAACATGTATATTTCCTGAAACACTAAACAAAATGCATAACCGCATGTGTGGAAAAAATACAAGTAAACAAAATAACTTCTTGATTTCAAACAACACACAAATAAAGACATATATCAATGAATAACTCATAAATATAAATCAATAAGCAGTTTGAAACAAGAAACAAATAAAGTACCAACAAAAACATAAAACTCCCCCTAACATGAATATCCCATCAAAAACAAGGTAAGAGCTAAAAATGTTAAGTACACAGTGAAACACCTAGATACAATCTAAAACTCCACAAGCTCCAACCAAAATCAAAAAGTCTCCCCTTGAAAGCAAAAACTCTACAAGTACTCCCCCTTTTTGTGACGGAATGCCAAAGGGCAAACAAGATATCCATCATCAAAAGGGAGGTGGTCTAAACTGCGCCAACTCCGCACGCAAGGCACGGATCTCATCAAGCACATCCACCAAAATCTGTCCTTGAGCCGCCTGAACGGTCAAGACATGATCCAACGTGCGACGAATGTCTGAATCATCCGTAGCAGTCGGTGAAGGAACAGCAGCATCAGCATCAGCAGCAGCACTTGAAGTCTCAGTAGCAGCTGTACCTGTAGAAGAGGGAGGAGGGGGAACACTACTAGATGACGCACCTCTTGGACGAGAAGGAGGAACTCTCAACTGAGCAGCCCTCTGACGAAGAAAGGTGGCACCTATGGGAGCTATCACATGAACAAGCTCACCTGACGGAAAACCATCTAGACCTAAATAGAGCAGAATCCTATGAATGAAAATAGGATGAATTAGCGCATGCTCTACGGCAGAACTCCTATGAACCTCGTTCAAAGAACGAAGGAACAAGTGAGGAAAACTGATAGACGCTCCAGAAGCAAAGGCGTACAAAAACACACATCGCTCTAAAGGGATGGTGTGGAAGTGAGAGATAGGCCATAAGGAATGACACGCAATCCTAAAGAAGAGATAGGCAGTCTCGGTAAGCTCAACGGACGTGATCCGAGGATCAAAACCCCACTGGATAGATGAACCAGTGATGTAAGACATGACAACATCTAAAAAGGGTGACTCATCATAGGGATAGTCAGCATCCCAAACAACCGGCACCCCAAGAGCCTCAGCCACCACCCGAGGGGTAATGGTGAACTCTACACCTCGTATCCAACTCCTAACAAGGGTGTTGGAATCATAGACGTGGCAAGAGAGATTTGAGTAGAACTCTCTAATCAGGGCGGTCGGAGGTGGATGATCTATCGCTACGAGAGGCAACCAACCCCTAGACTCAAAATTGGCCCTAATGGCCGGATTAAGCGCATCTAACACAACAGCTCACTCAGACCAGATCTTACGCCTACAGTTCAAGGTGTCATAGGCTTCTCTACACTTATCATTCTTAAATAGCTCTACTCTAGGTGGAGACTCAGAGGAAGTGGAAGTGGTCCTATGAGCTCTAGTTTTCCTAGGCATGGTGCTAAGATAAGGATCAAAACACAGAGCGAAAGAACAAAAACCACAAAACCAAAACCAAGGGCAGACTGTAAGTTAGCACAAAAACAAAAAATAGAATCAAAATCTATATGATGCATGAACAAGTTTAAATGTCATTATGCATGTGTTAATGCAGTGAATTAAGTCAAAAAAATTCAAATTACAAAATTGGCTTGCACATAAAGGTTTTTAACACAAAAAACCCCAAAATATAGAAACCACTTGATCAATTTTAAAAAATTGACGAATTGATCATTACACATGATATAATAACAAAAATAATGACCAATTACATCAATTGGAGAAGCCAATTTCATCAATTTAAGCCAATTTGACAAAATCCCCAATTCGGATCAAATTCAAAACCCTAGAATTTCCAATTTTTCAAAAACCACAAAATTGATCAAATTAAACTATAGGGAACATCAATATAACATCATGGCACAAAAACCTATTGATCAATTACACAAGAATTGGCTTGAATCATCAAAAACCCCAATAATTTTGAAGATGCCGAAAATACCCATGAAAATGCATGAAAAATGCATGAAAACAAGAAAGAAACTTGAAAAAGAAGGGCAAAAGGGTCTTACCGGCTTCTAAGGACAAAAACCTTGCAAAAATCTTGAAGGAAAACGACAAAATTTTGATGGTGGAGCCAAGAGCCAACGCGGAGAGAGAGAAAGAAAAGAAAAAGTTTGAACAGTGACTTTGAAAAAGTCCAATTCTGCCTTTTAAAAAACCAGATACACGAGTTTCGATCGGTCGAAAATGAATCTCGACCGGTCGAAACAGACAGAGACTCCCTCTCTCAAAAATTTTAAAATTTTAAGAATTTCGATCGGTCGAAAAGCAGAATGAACCGATCGAATCAGGCAGAGGCTCACCATATTTTTCAGGAAAAACACAATTTTTGACAAACAAGTTGATTTGACTCAAAGCATTAAAATTTAAGACCAAAAATGCATGAGTATGAGATGATATGATTTTCCAAACAAGAATTTTAAGCCCAATATTCCCAAAAAAAAATTTGCATTCTCCACAAATTTTTAAGCAACAAATTTAGTTTGCATATAATTCAAAGTAATTGTAAAAATTTGGTTGGTTAGACCTTAAACACACACAATAACATGTACAATGTTTAGCAAAGAGTAACTCGTGTAGTGTGTGCGACTAGCAAAGACATGAGATACATGTGAGGTGATATGTGAATAGTAATCAATCACAAAGTCTACAAAATTCATCACAAAGAATTTAAAAGAGACTATCACCTAAAGAGTTACTTCATATAACTCCCACATCTCCTAGATCATAAGCTTGCAATCATGTAAGTTTCTTGTATTTATGCCTCATAATATACATTCCAATTTTAAGTTTATGTGAGTTTGGCATCAAGCCTAATAGTACACACCAATTAGATTTTAAGAATTAAACACTTTTACCGAGGCTTCACCTTATGTTCTTTTTGTGCATATGCTACACTTTCTCGAGCACAAAATCTTATGATATGCACTAAGGTGTTCATGATTGGCTAGTGAACAGTGGTGAGATGGTTATTTATGCCTTTCTCTATAAGTTCAAGTCTAGCATTTAAAAACAAGTGACTTCAAGATTAAGACATAGTAATCAAAAACCATACACATCTTTCCCACACAACATGCACTACAAATCTTCAACTAGTAGAGTGCAATAAATAAGCTCATCAAAGCTAAATAAGGTACAAAAGACATGTTATGTGAAAATAAATTGACCAACCTTGTTCTTAAAAACCAAGAAGAATAGTGCAAAAACAAAATGTGCTTCCTTTTTCCCTTTTTTTTTATTTAAAAATAAAAACACCTAGAATGAAATGCATGAATGTTATGCTATGCAAATCCTAGAGACAACAAAAAAAAAAAACAAAACCAAAGAACAATGGTCACAAAAGGTAGAGCAATGAAGCACAAGAACCATGTCAGAAAGACTCAGTTAGGTCGAGTCTTTTGCATCCAAAACTTTTTAGATGCACCACGAGCATTGGAGTTCTTATTCACATGAGAATGATTACCAACTCCAAGATTGGAATAAAGGTTTAAAGCCTTTACCAAATCACCAATAAGTACCATAGGATCAAGTGCTTGAGGCACAGGTACTTTTGGTTTGTTTGCTCTCTTTGTAGCTTGCAGCTTGTAGCAATTTGGACGTATGTGTCCAGTCTTTCCACAAAAATGACAAACCCATGCAGGTTTATCATGTGTCTTGTCCTTAGATAGGGTAGGCTTCTTAGGCTTAGATTCTTTCAGATCAACCCTAATCTTCCTAGATGATGAACCTTCTAAGGGTTTAGTAACCTCACTCACAGGGGGTTTGACAGTTTCACTCACTATATCACTCACTGAAGGTTCAGAAGAAGAAGATGAATGAACAAACTTAGTGGAAAGGGGAGCGGACACACAGATGCTATCAACATAACCTAAACCAGTTTTGTCAGAGGATGACTTTTGAACACTCAGCATTTGATTAAGTTTAGAACTAGCAGATCTAGCAACAGATAAATCAAGTTCTAAAGATTTAATTTTATCAAGCAAAAGCATGTTTTCAGTTTTCACATTGTTCAAAAGATCATTAGCATCAAACAATTTAACAAGCAAATTTTTCTTTTCAAGCTCAAGAGATTCAATTTTCTTTAGGCCACGTTCAACATTCATAGCATCCTTTGCAGCAACTTTGCAAAGTTTGTTATAGGCCTCTTGAAGATCTGCATCTTTAGAGAGTTCCCCATCAGAAGGGTTCTCTTCAATAGATATGCTCTCATCAACTACAGCAGTAGCAGTGAAAGCAATGAAGTTTCCATCCTCATCACAATCAGAATCATGATCAGAAACTTCACCGTCACTAAGGGTTACAGCCATAGCCTTACCCATAGACTTCAAATAGGTTGGACATTCAGATTTCAAGTGTCCATACCCTTGACATCCAAAACATTGAGAGCCCAAAGAATTATTGGAAGATTGACCTACTCTTTCTCTAGGTTTATCATTGTTATTAACCTTAGTGGGGTCATGCTTCCTAAAATTTCTAGGTTCAGCAGTGTTTGTGCCTCTTGCCTTTCTATTGTTATTCCTGAGAAAGTTTCTAAAGTTCTTGGCAAGATAGGCAATCTCTATAGCAGAGAGCTCATCATCAAATCCACCACTTTCAACATCATCAACTGACTTAAGAGCCATTGATTTGGATTTGATAATTTTGGGTAGATCCAACTCATAGGATTAAAGAGATCCTACAAGCTCATCAACAGGGATGGAGTCCACATCCTTGCTTTCAGTAATGGCAGTCACCTTGGGTCTAAAGTCTTCAGTCAAAGATCTAAGAATCTTCCTAACAATTTTAGGTTGATCATAGATTTCACCCAAGTTAAAAGCAGAATTAACAATATCATTCAGTTTTGCATAGAATTCATCAAAAGATTCATCATCAGACATCCTAATGCATTCAAATTTAGAAGTCAATTGCTGCAATTTATTTATTTTGACAGCCTTCGTGCCATCATGCATAGTCTGGAGGATATTCCAAGCAGTATGAGCGATCTCAACATTCGAGATTCTTTTAAATTCCTCCATAGAAACAGCATTAAAAATCACATTCATAGCCTTACTATTAAACGAAGCTGCTTCTTTCTGAGAAGTTTGCCACTCACTAACAGGAGTAGTGGGCTTCTCCCATCCGTATTCAACGGAGTTCCATACTCTCTCATCAATGGATTTCAGGAAAGCTTTCATCCTTACTTTCCAGTAAGCATAATTATTCCCATCAAAGTGAGGAGGAATAACTAGAGAGTCTCCGTGTTCCATGACAACAGGGGTCAAGGATCAGCTCAGTGATCAAAGGATCAACAACAAAAGAGCTACCCGCTCTGATACCACTTGACAGTTTTTAGACCCCTTAAACAATTGATTAAACCTAGGTAATTAGCCAAGTTGTTACTTAGTCCAATTAAACAAGTCTAGGTTATCACAATAATAAAGATCAAATCATGCAAAGCAGCGGAAAATAAATAACACACGATATGATCACCTAGGAAACCAAACCGATAAAAACCTGGGGAGGATTTGACCTAGCTATCCTCAAGGTAAACTTGAATCCACTATCAGAAAGAATCGAAGTTCATACAAAAGGACTTACAAGCACCCCCACTCGACTTCCTAATGCTACCAACCAGTAGAACTTACTGACACAACCACGTGCAAGTTTCGAATCCACGGACTCCTTCTTTTTTTGGATTCCCACCAGCTACAAGCACCCCCGCTTGTGTATTCTTTAAGCTTTAATGGCAGCAACTGTTTTGATCATCAAGGTGTAGAGAATATCTCCTCCTTGAAAACCCTAAGTTTGTGTAAAGGAAAGCTCCTCTAGATCTCACAAGAGATTTACACAAACCACAATATTAGCAACACTAAAACGTGGCTAGGGTTTGCCTTTTATACTTAGGACAAATAAGAAACCCTAAAAACGTTTTAAAACAACTAGGGCTGAGTTGGAAAATTCTGCAGAAAAGCAATCTGCCCAAGCTTCGATCGGTCGAGCCTAAGCTTCGATCGATCGAGCCAGGCCGAAAGCCACAGTGCTTTTTGCTTTACACTCGATTCCAACTTTACATTGACTTACAACTTTGAGCTAACTTTAAATACTTCTAAACACATTGTTTTGATCATGGTTTGCCAACAATACAAATTAGAGTTCTAAATACATAAAGTCCTAAACTTTAGAACCTAACAAAGGTGTATTACTAAATGAGTTGGTAAAATAAATAGAATAGTCTTTTGAGTTGTAAAATAAATCATATCATCTATATATATATATATATATATAGAATAGTCTTTTGGTTGACCTCTTCACAATTTTACATATTAGCATTACTTAAATAAATATTATTATTATCAAAATATTAAGAAACGTTTTGGTTAAAGTCCAATATCATAAAGGGTCTACAATTAAAACTCTACTTCCTACTACAGGTCTACAATACCAAATCAAAGCCAACTCTAAGCTATTTTAATTTAATATTTAATTAAAATTTTAAGGAAGTTTAAGGAAATGGGTTTATGATGTATTTCATTTTAACACGTTGTGGACACTTGATAATAAATTTTTTTAGATTTTTTAAAAAAGATTTTTTTTTTTTTTTTTTTGTTCTTATCTTTTTCTCTTATAATTTCTAAGTTGATAAAAGTCTCAATTTGATTACAATCCAAATTCTTCATCTAATTTTTTTATTATTAAATAAATTATATTATAGTCATAAGAAAAAAAAGAACAACATTATTGGAAAAACAAAAGATAGAATTTTTTGTTCATACCAATTTACCAAAAATGTTCTAGGATAAAGTAAAAAAAAAAATTGTAAATAAGGTAATAAGTATTTGAGTTTAAAGTAAACACCTTCTCTTTCTTTTGGAAAAAAAAAAGTATTTATATATAATAAACGTTTGTTCTTCTAAAAAAAACATTTGTTTTTTTTTTTTTTGGTTATATATAAAAATAGGTTTCCTTTTTTCCATTAAAAAAAAAGGTTTTCCTTTTTCTTTTTATTCATATGACCTTTTTTTATTCTACTTTTTATGAGATTTATGAGATAGAAATAAACAAATTGATTAGAAATCTTAATTCCAATTGTGGGGCCAAGGAACTTATGATCCGGCCCACGCTCTACTAGGGCCCAGGGCCCGTGCCGAGGAGGGTATTTGCCAAGGACGAGTGGGGAAAGGCCTAGATGTCGGGGGCACAGCCGAGGATGACCCTGTCCTCGGCACTCCAAGACTTCAAAAGGAAGAGCAACATCTTGTTGAAGGCTGCCCCCAAAAAGCCCCCTGAAGGAGATGCGAGTAGAATGGGACCCACGTGGGGGTACGGTGCGAAACTGGTTCAGGGTAAATACGTCCCCTCCGCATTAAATGCACCCGCCAACGTCCTAACCATATTAATGAGAAAAGACGTCTGGACAAGGTGACTTCGATATCGCAACTAACAAAAAGCAAGGAGGGACAGCTGATGGGACGGGTATTGAAGTAGGCACCTGCCTGATCAACAAGTGGAGGGCTAAGATCAACCAAGAATGGCTATATAATGTGAAGGTTGATGCGCCAAAGAGAGGGAGGCTGGGAAAAAAGGCCAAGAACCAAAGCCTTCCAGACCGCCTCAAGGGGAAAGACTCCTCAAGCGAACACGGCCTAATTCTATACGAACAAGACGACTAACCCTCGTTCAGTGACCATGACCTAGCCTTTCAAACCCACGCTCTACAAATGATATTGTTTGGGCCCTCTTTACGTACGAGCCCAACATCATTTTGGGTCGTTACAAATTGAGTCCCTACACCAATAGGATTTAAAATCTATATCAAATGAAACTCTACCTATAAATAAATAAATAGATAAATAAATAAATAAATAAATATATATATATATATATATATATCTCCTTTTTGAAGTGAAGTTTACTCCAATATGTGAATGCCTAAATCCCATAACAATGTAGGTATACATTCTTTCTTCATTATTCTTTTTCATTTTGTTTAAGCTATTTTTCTTTAACTTCAAAAAATGTTAATAAAAACTTCTCACATAAGTTTTAACCCAATTCATAATACTAAACTTTTGTATTCATCTATTCTCTTCTACAATAATTGGTTCAGGTTTTAGTTACACACTCACACTTTCATCTCTCAAAATGATAAAGATAACAAATAGGTTTATTCTTTGTTCTTTTTCTACAGTTAAATCTTAATTTATGATTCGGGTTATTTACTGAATTTTAAATTATGAATAAGTTTGTGAAAGTTCAAAAACGTGTACAAAAACACTTTTGAAGATATGTTATCGAAGAGGAAACCGAAGACCTCGGCGAAAAACCTCTCCGCCGCCCTCCAAGCGGTAATCAATCCACTAGAAAATACAGTTGGGATACAAGGACAGCAATAGACCCTCCAAGCCTAATCTACCCAATGCACCTAAGCCCTCCAAGCTTCTTGCTCCAACGAGGTTGCGCCGAACCTTTTTCTTTTCTAGCTTTCCGGATTCCGCTACTACACCGTAGCATCAACCAATAAAGATTGGCTCCTTCCTAACTGCTTCCCAGAAATCCAAACGACTGTCTCACAGAGATGATAATGGTGAGAACCAGGTTTGGTATAAAGCCTCTCAAGGATTTGACAATGGAGAGGAAGAGAGTGAGGGATTTTGATGAGACTCTAAGGTAGAGATTGTGGGTAAAACAATCTGGTTTTTCTTTAGGGTTTCTCTCTCAAAATTCTCTCTGGAAGCTCTCTTTCAATCGTGGGTTAAAAGGGTATTTATACTGGAGTGAAGAGGAATGCGAAACGTCAGGTTTTTCCAAAACAGGGGTGGCTCGCGGCTTGACCTCGCGGCTTGACTAAGTCGCGAGTTCCAGTCGCGAGTTAACCGTATGGCCAGTTGTCCTGTTTTGTCCTGTAGTGCTCCAGCTAGCATGACTGTTCATCTTCCAGCATGCTTGGCACGTGTGCATCTTCTGGCGGGTTGAAGCCGCGAGTCCAGTCGCGAGTCCCAGCCGCGACACTCTGTTTTCTTGCACACTCTTGAGCAATCTTCACACTATCTCACTCACTACCCTTACAACAATCCCACCTAAATACAGGGTTACTAAATGCTGAATTACAAGCAAATTTGGTACGGAATAAAGCCAATTAGATGGTTGAATAAATTCAACCTTACAATCTCCCCCTTTGGCTATTCCGTGACAAAACCCTAAAACAGACTCTAGACTTAACATGTGAGTTGGGAACAGTTGATCAAAACTCACTCACACCTAATTCTAGAAGCTGTGAAGCACTTGAATCATATGAACAAAAACTCCTGAAACACAACAATACACCATGATCATTGTAAGCAGAAAATTATAAATGCATATGAAACAGGCAAAAAGAGATCAAGCATAAGATGGAGTTAATGAACAAATCATGGCTTGATCAACCAAGTGAACACCACAAGGTAGTGATCACAGTGTTCATTCACACTTGGAATGAACACAAGGACATACAAGTTAACAAGCACAAAGCAAGACACTTGCATGTTCAACACTCAACCAATGCATAGCTCACATGGCATATGCATCTAGGAACAATCCTACAAGGGCACAAGAGTGACAGTACAACAATCACAATGCAGAACATTTAGATTAAAGTACTGATTTCCACATAGCATAAAGGCTGCACTTAAGCATGGTACATACCACAAGGCCTACAAACAATGCATAAAGCTATAACCCTAAAAGCTTACAAAAGCATATGGGTACAAACACATTATATTGAATAAAAACTTAAACAATATAAACTAAAAGTGCATAAAGTTTCTCCCCTTCAAAGTGATGAGAAGCTGTGATGCACTTGGAACATATATACTTGTAACCTGAAACACTTGCACAAAACACATTAGACCCTCAAGGTAAAGCAAGTAATAAAGAACAAGTATAATATAACAAGTATAGAAATGGCTATAATGATCACATAGCAAAGCAAATGATCATCTGAACATGCATTCAATGAAGCATAATAGCATAGGGATATATGCATGTCCAAAGCACAAACATGATGCAATGAGAACAACAAAGCATAACTCAGGGCACCATAAAGCCAACAAGAAAACAAATAGAACAAGGTTTTCTAGTTAACACAATGTCTTCTCCCCCTTGGTATATGCATCTCCCCTATGGAATATCTCTCCCCCTACAAATGTGCATGAGAAATAGAATTTCTCCCCCTTAAGGATGTGCACAAGAGTCATATAGAAATGACAAAATACTCCGAAGCATTCTCTAGAGTATCTAGAGTATACTCTCCCCCTTTTTGTCAGGAATAGACAAAGGGTCAAGAAGAAACGAGGGCAAGAGATGAAGGTACGAACAATGCCAATGATGCATGAGGGGAAAAATGAAAAAATTTTAATTTTTTGAAAACAACTTTGAAAATAACCCTCAATATGCAAAACACGCGATTTTCGCGACTGAGTTAAGTCGCCAGGTCAAGCCGCCAAAACGCTCAAAGACAAAATTTTGAAAAATTTTCTAAGTGTTTTTCGCGATTGGAGGGTCTACCCGCGAGGGAGTCGCGAGCTGAGCCGCCAAAATCTCTGAGTAACCCTCGCGACTGGACCTTCCACTCGCGAACAAGTTGCCAAAAATGACCCGCGAAGACGCGACTGAGTCTCGCGACTTGACTTACCCGCGACTGAGTCGCCAAAACAGGGCAAAACTGGGTTTCTTGAAAAATTTCAGATTTTTTTTTTAACAAAATACTTTCCAAAAACACCTAAAACACTCAAAAATCTTTTTGGCTTGAATTAACAAAGATTGAGCATGTGAAAACACATTTCATCAAGTACAATCACACAAATGAATATGGCATTTATTGAACATAAACTTGTGTGTTGTGTGTGGATATCAACGATGAAATAGTCCTTAGTCTAATGTGAAGCTTCAATGATCAATTCAACCAAGGCATACACAATTAGCACTAGATCAAGTGATCCATCTCAATTATAGAAATATGTATATATGACCTCCCACAAAACTTGATAACATATCTTGGAGCTTTACATTTGACTCCATAACATTTGAACATTTTGATCTCTTGAGACAATCGCCTCTCATTGTGAGAGTGATATTTGATATTTCACTTTAATGAACAAGCCTTTGGCTTTTTGAATAAACATTCTCTTTAATATAAGGTCGCTTACCCTTTTTCCTAGTCGAATACTAGAATGTGCGACAGGCTTTTGCAGCTCAATATCTCTTTTCATTTGGAGATTTAAATTTGGTGAGCTCTTCTTAGCAAAAACAAAAATAAAGAGTGGGAAGATATATAGACACAAGTCTATGCAAGTTTCAAGATCAACATAACCATTCACTAATCATTCATGACAAGTTTGAAGATCTATTTACAACAATCACATAGATTTCAAGATTTCTTCCACAGTGATATGAGTGCAAAGAAACAAGCAATGCTCGAAAATGCACAAAGCCATTAGCACAAAGGTACAAGGCAAAACAAGTTTTGAGACAAAACTCAACAACGTCGATCAAGCTTTTTGATTTTCTACTTTTTATGTGGTTTTGGATTTTTACACACACAAACCAAAGACATAAAAGTAAGATCAAAACAAAAACAAAACAATGCATATAAAGATATGCATGATGCACAAATGCATGACAATGAAGCATCTAATGCATGAAGGGTCCTACAAAGATCGAAAGAATTAGATCAAGGACCAAAGGAGCAAAAGCTCAACCATAGGAACCCTTCCTCATCCAAACAGAACAATTGTTTGGAATGAGTGTCTCATGAGAAGTGAGACGAGGGTTGGAAGAATGAGAACCAGAGATGCACATAGACAAGGAGTTAAGAGCATTAAACACTTTCTTTAACAACATGCTATTATCACTCAAATCCGGTTTATCCTTTTTAGCACAACTTCCAAGAAGCTCAAGTTTTTCTTTTCTTTTGATTCTTTTAAAAGCATGAAACTTAGAGCATTGAGGTCTTAGATGACCAAAGGCACCACAATGGTGACACACAATGTGTTTAGGTCCACTAGGCCTTTTGGGAAGGGATCTAGCAATATGGTTTTGTTCCCTCTTCAACTTATGACATTGAGGTCTTATATGACCAATCACACCACAATGGTGGCAAGTTGGAACAAACTTAGATCCATCCAGAGCCTTAGGTTGAGACCTAAACAGAGGCTTTGACTTAACAGCCTTTCTCTCCACCTTTTGATTTCTTTTATGTGGAGGAATGTACACCGATTTGTCCTTTAAGGTAGAACACACACTAGGCACAAAATCGGGTACCACAACATGATTGCAACAAATATTATCATCCATTTTATCAATGGGTTCAGCAATCAAACACTTGGCATGCATCTTAAGAGATTCATTTTCACATTTAAGATCATCAACAAGTTTGTTAGACAAAACAAGTTTAGCATCCAAGTCCATATTCAAACATTCAAACTCTTTCAACTTTTCAAGAGAAATTTCAGCAAGTTTTTTATATTTCTCAACCAATTTGTTGGATTCATTGAGCTTAGCAATCAAATCATCATTTTCACAAAATAACTTGCTCAAATTCTTTTGAAACTTCTTAGCATTTTTCTTCAAGAGTTTGTCAACAACACCCATGGATTCAATTAACATGTCATCACAATTATGAGGATTAGCACTCATAGAGACATTTTCACAAACACGTGGCATGTTACATTCATCACCAACCAAATCATGCAAAGAGGCATACAAAGCACAATCCATGGCAAATAAACAAAAGGGGTCAAGGATCACACTTAGGTATTTAAACCACAATAAGTGTACCCGCTCTGATACCAATTGAAAGTTCAAAAACGTGTACAAAAACACTTTTGAACGTTTAGACCCCCAAAAACCAATTTAATCAACACATGCAATATGTTAAACAACTAGTGTGCGGAAACTTAACATATGCTATAACATGGAATTGATTAAACACCTATCTAAGCCACAACAAAATAAACCACAGCATATAATGTAAAGGCAGAGATAGAGAGGAAGGAAGATGCAAACACAGCGATAACACCAGATATGTTATCGAAGAGGAAACCGAAGACCTCGGCGAAAAACCTCTCCGCCGCCCTCCAAGCGGTAATCAATCCACTAGAAAATACAGTTGGGATACAAGGACAGCAATAGACCCTCCAAGCCTAATCTACCCAATGCACCTAAGCCCTCCAAGCTTCTTGCTCCAACGAGGTTGCGCCGAACCTTTTTCTTTTCTAGCTTTCCGGATTCCGCTACTACACCGTAGCATCAACCAATAAAGATTGGCTCCTTCCTAACTGCTTCCCAGAAATCCAAACTACTGTCTCACAGAGATGATAATGGTGAGAACCAGGTTTGGTATAAAGCCTCTCAAGGATTTGACAATGGAGAGGAAGAGAGTGAGGGATTTTGATGAGACTCTAAGGTAGAGATTGTGGGTAAAACAATCTGGTTTTTCTTTAGGGTTTCTCTCTCAAAATTCTCTCTGGAAGCTCTCTTTCAATCGTGGGTTAAAAGGGTATTTATACTGGAGTGAAGAGGAATGCGAAACGTCAGGTTTTTCCAAAACAGGGGTGGCTCGCGGCTTGACCTCGCGGCTTGACTAAGTCGCGAGTTCCAGTCGCGAGTTAACCGTATGGCCAATTGTCCTGTTTTGTCCTGTAGTGCTCCAGCTAGCATGACTGTTCATCTTCCAGCATGCTTGGCACGTGTGCATCTTCTGGCGGGTTGAAGCCGCGAGTCCAGTCGCGAGTCCCAGCCGCGACACTCTGTTTTCTTGCACACTCTTGAGCAATCTTCACACTATCTCACTCACTACCCTTACAACAATCCCACCTAAATACAGGGTTACTAAATGCTGAATTACAAGCAAATTTGGCACGGAATAAAGCCAATTAGATGGTTGAATAAATTCAACCTTACAGTTTGATTATATTCTTTATATTAAATTTAAATTTTTGTCTAAAGCACTTGCGGCAGTAGAGCTAAATAGCTATATAGCTATTTTAGCTCCACCAAAATACAAAAAACCACCATCCAGCAGTGGAGCTATAGCTTTTTTTTTTTTTAGCTTCATTGCTATAGTGCACATCTATAGATAGATGTGCACTATAGCTGAGAGCTAAAAATATATATATATATATATATATATTTATTTATTTATTTATTTATTTATTCCAGCCGGGGATGAAAATAATACAACTTGCCGGTTTCTCATTCACTCTCATCTCATCTGAAGCTCATCTCTCTCAAGCTCACTCTCTCAACTCCAGTCTCTCAAGCTCACTCTGTTTACCGCCGTTGGCCCGACTCATCCTCAACATCGCCACCACCGAAGCTCAACGCCACCGACCCACCAACCGTCCCAAGCCGCCAATCAGACCCACTTCTCTTCTGCCGATCAGACCCATCATCCGCCGCTCACCCAACGCCGACAAGCCTAGGTTTCTCTGGATTTCGTGGGTTTCATTGTTGATCCAAGCTCTAGGTTTCTCTAGGTTTCATCGTCGAAGCAGTCGCTGCCTTCCTCCACCCATTGCTTTGGTTTTCCGTCGATCCAAGCTTTAGTTTTTTTTTTTTTTTTTTTTTTTTTTTTTGCATTGTGTGAATTTGATTGCCGTGGTGTGGGTGTGGGCTTGGTTGATTTTTCTTTTTTCTTTGTTATAGGCTGTGGTGGTGGTGGTTGTGGTTGTGGTTGTGTGTGTGTGGTTGTGATTGTTGTTTATTGTAGAAGATATATTATTTTATTGTAGTGGATATATTATTTTATTGTGATGTTTATATTATTTTATTGTGTTGAAAGCTAAAATAGATCTATTGCTGCAGCATGTGTGTAGGTAAAATAGACAAAGTAACTTTTTGTGGTGCCAAATAGCTAAATTTTTAGCTCCATTAAAACTTTTTTAATGTGATTTAAACTCTACTAAAACTTTTTTAAGGGATTGGTTTAAAAAATTTTCAAAGTAATTTTCTAGTTGTTCTACAATGTGACACTAATGACATCATCTAGCTCGAGATCCACCTCTATTTTTCCATACATCAAAGTAATTTTCTAATTATTAACTACTATGCGCTAACTTCTAGCTACCAAAACCCACAATTGAAATACTAATCCATATGAGATACCACTTCCAAAGATTAATATCTTAGCTATTATATATTATACTCTGATTTTTTTTTTTTTTCAAAAGAAGCGTGTCTCTCTCTCCCCGCAAAACAAAGGGATTATAACAAGAATTAGCAAGGTAGGGGTAAGACTACACCACCTCTTTTATTTTCAGATTTATTTTCATGCATTTTCACACACAAGTAGCGTGCAATGCACAGGACTTAAACTAGGTAGGATAAAATTCACTTAAGTTTTAGTGTCTTTTTCTATGCTTTCAAGGACAAAAATTAAATTCTCATGTGAGTTACTCTTTACTTCAAATTTTTAAATGTTTAGTAATTTAGACTGTTTTTAATTATTGAATTGAGGTTTCCACTTAAACATGATTTCAATTATTGTTTTGTATAGTTTTAAACTATTAAATTCAAAGGATTTCCATTTAAATATATGTGATTAATTCAGCCTTAAAGTTCAATTTATTATTGAAAATCATTATATATATATATATATATATTTTTTTTTTTAGGTATCTCTACCAGCATCCATTCAATTATATATATATATATATATATATGTATGTATGTATGTATGTATTTTATAATTCCTTAGTCTCACACAACATGCATTCATTATATAACTTAAAAATAAAATATTTATTTATTTTTGTTATTTATTTTAAGTAAATAAATAAATAAATTATTTACATATGAATTTTGATTAAGCTGTGCATTGCATGTGCATAATGTTAGTACTTTTATAAAAACCTGGATATGAATGTTCTTAGTCACCTATAAAAACTATGTAATGAATATAACCTCAACAATGCCATTGTCATGCCAGCAAACCAAATAACCTCATCGCGTCTAGCCAATATATCACAGAACATCAATTCTTATTATGCCGAGGCAATGGCCAATGGGCATGCACATCTCGAACGTATTACATAGAAAGTTGATAGTAATTATATTTCCAATCTACTGTCGAAGGTCCAGGCTTAATGGTTAGCTAAAAACAAAAATTAAATTATGTATACAATTTCTTTTGTAGGTTCAAATGTAATAAAAGAAACGTGGTCTTCATAAATATATGAAAGAGGAATTGGGACTTTTTTTTTTTTAAGGAAGGGAAAGTTTTGTGCAAAATGTAAAGTGGGCCTAAATTAAAAAAAAATAATAATAATAATAATAATAACACTATTTTTTTAAATTAAAAAGAAAAGAAAAATTTAAAAAAAAAAAAAATACTGAAAACTAGAGGATGCCGTTCCCTTAAATTTATGAGTTTATTATGTTTACCATAACTTTAAGAGATAATGCTAAAAAAGCAAAAAGAACAATGTGGTCTTGATAAATTAAAAGCCCAAGTTCCTTAAATAAAAATAATAATAAGCCCAAAATGAGGAATCATGACCCAAAAAAAAAAAAAAAAAAAAAAAATAGGCATGGAAAAATTGTACCTAAATTTTTGGGCAATTGACTAAAAAGTAAAGTGGGCCTAAAAGTGAACGTGTATTTGGTAGAAGGTCGATATTTGTGTTCAGACTATAAAGGGCATGTTTGTTACCCCATCTCAAACTCACATTTTTACATTTTAAACAATATTACATACTTTTTCACACACTTTTTCACCTACACGTATTTTAAAAAACTACAAACAACATTTCTCAAACTACTCTACCAAACACCCCCAAAGTCTTTACTTATAGGTAAGTGGGAGTCCTTTTTTTAATACTTTGATTTGTTACTAGTAAGGGTTGCACGTGCACATGCTACCCCTTGAGTGAAAAAATTTTAGATATAATTTTTTTTGAAGTAGTATCAAATTATGTACTTAAATTTAGAATAGTTATTTAACATATGACTATCTATTTAGTATAATAATTTCTTAGAACCTATTTACTAAAGACAGTATCTACTCACAAAAAAATTCTAATAAGAATGATAACAAATGTCATCATCTTTCAACAATAAATAACTAAGTTTTGATAAAACATTGTCATAATATTTAAATTTTTACAATAAATGATGACATATGCTATAATTGAAACTCTTTATCAAATTAAATACCTACAACTATTTGCAATGAATATTTTGTTATTTATACTTCCTTCTTTATCATTTTATTTTATGAGTCAAACTACGATACTTAACTTACTTAATTTTTAATAAAAACTTTTTTAAGAAATAAAAGAAATAAAAAAAAATAACAAAATAACAAAAGACATATATCATTGAAGTTTCTATTAGATAAAATTATATAAATCTAGAAGATTTAAACCTCTAATAAATTAGCATTCTCTAGGTAACAAATAGAATACCATATATCACAATTTTTACTTTTTAAGTATGACTAATACATAAAACTCAAAATACACAAAGAAAATTTTTAGGACATTAAAATTTAGCGAGGCATTTTAGACATTGCACAGGAAAATATTCTATGAATCATAAGATTTTGTTAGGATTTAACTAAGAGAGTAACAGAAGGGACTATATATTTGTATAAAAAATATAAATGAGAAAATTATTCAATTTTAAAGTTGGGGGATGAAACTACTCCAAACATAAAGGAGAAAAGTACTTTTTTCTATAATTTTTTTTTTTTTAGTAAAACTATGTGTTTTTTACGTTAAACAATGTGTTTAAAAAACCCAAGAAAACTGTCCATAAAACAATGAATTTTGGCTCAACAAATTGGCTAAGTAAAAAAAAAAAAAAAGTAAAAAGTAAAAAACACAATAAATGTCACGATATTTTCTCAATACCTTTATTTTAGCTATGCTGGGCCCTGGTATGATAATAATTTTATTTTAGAGTAATGCAACATTCACAACATTTTCACAACAAATTCAAGATGGTAAATTATTATTGATTTTTATTTGGGACAACCACTTCAAATTATGCATTAAAAAAAAAAAAACCAATAGAATAAAATTGTGCGTGAAACAATGAATTTTTGCTCACCAAATTTGACTAAACCAAAAAAGAAGTTTAGGAATATAACAAAATGTCACAATATTTTCACAATACCTTTATTTTCAGTCGTGATAAATTTGGGTTTGATACATTATTTATTTTATAAAAATGCTATCTCCATAATATTTTCATATCAAATTCTAAATGACAAGTCGTTACTGATTTTAAAATGGACCCCACAACTGATATTACTTTTTTATCCATCAATAGCAGCTTACCACTTATGATTTATTGTGAAATTAATGTAAAAATGTTGTGGACTTGGCAATTTTTTATTTGATCTATAAGAAATTGAGATCTCAACAATTGTGAAAATATTGTGATAACAACAAGTGTTACAATATTTCATAAAACATTTATTTTCGATTGTGGTTGATCATAGTCTCATATTTTATTATTTTATTTTGACCTATAAAAAATTGGCACCCTCAATAATTGTGTATTGTGAAATTCGTTATGTCAGTATAATAATTTATATGCCAGCTCATATAAATATTAAAAAAAAAGAGCATAAACCGATGACTAGAAAAAAAAAAGAATAAAAAAATAAAGAAAGGGCTAATAAAGTGATGAATAGTACATATTAAATAAATCATTAAGTACCGTAGCTACTACAGTAGTTTTTTACACATTTACACAACAAGTGTTACAACATTTTCACAAAAATAAATTAGTTGTGGTTGGTTATTATCTCATATTTTATTATTTTATTTCGACTTATGAGAAATTGACACCTCAATAATTGTGAAAATATTATAAAATTTGTTGTGTCAGTATAACAATACCTTTATTTTTAGTTGTGGTTAGTTCTAGAATGATATTTTATTTTGACCTATTAGGAATTAGCATCTCAACAATTGTGAAAATATTGTGACAATTTATTTTGTTAACTAATAGTTCTATATAAATAAAAAATAAAATAAAAAAAGAGAAGAAAAGTGGACTAGATGATATTACCTGAAGGAAAAAAAAAAAAAATGCAGCAAAGCAATACAAAGACTGAATAAACCAAGTTACTGTAGTTTTACTGTAACTATAGCGCATTGGCGCTTTTTATATATAGAGAAATGATTGCATTTTGTTGGTAGGGAAAGCTATTATAATCTATAAGCAAAATGTTGTGAATATCTTAAACAAGGGGATAAGAAGAAGAGAAAGATGAGTTGAAATGGTAATGGTAGTTACTACTTGCAGTTGGTAAGAAAACATCTAAAAGGTTATGAGTGATTCGTTTTACATTGCAATATGAATAATTTAGTGTACATCTTTTTTCTTTTTTACAATAAATAACTGTAAAAGGAAAGGAGAAAATTTTTTGCAGGTACTTAATTTCAAACATATGTGAAAGTTCAAAAACGTGTACAAAAACACTTTTGAACGTTTAGACCCCCAAAAACCAACTTAACCAACACAAGCAATATGTCAAACAACTAGTGTGCGGAAACTTAACATATGCTATAATATGAAATTGGTTAAACAACTATCTAAGCCATAACAAAATAAAACCACAGCAGATAATGTAAAGGCAGAGATAGAGAGGAAGGAAGATGCAAACACAAAGATAACACCCGATGTGTTATCGAAGAGGAAACCGAAGACCTCGGCGAAAAACCTCTCCGCCGCCCTCCAAGCGGTAATCAATCCACTAGAAAATACAGTTGGGATACAAGGACAGCAATAGACCCTCCAAGCCTAATCTACCCAGTGCACCTAAGCCCTCCAAGCTTCTTGCTCCAACGAGGTTGCGCCGAACCTTTTTCTTTTCTAGCTTCCCGGATTCCGCTACTAGACCGTAGCATCAACCAATGAAGATTGGCTCCTTCCTAACTGCTTCCCAGAACTCCAAACGACTGTCTCACAGAGATGATAATGGTGAGAACCAGGTTTGGTATAATGCCTCTCAAGGTTTTGACAATGGAGAGGAAGAGAGTGAGGGAATTTGAAGAGACTCTAAGGTAGGGATTGTGTGTGAAACAATCTTGTTTTTCTTTAGGGTTTCTCTCTCAAAATTCTCTCTGGAAGCTCTCTTTCAATCGTGGGTTAAAGGGGTATTTATACTGGAGTGGAGAGGAATGTGAAACGGCAGGATTTTACAAAACAGGGGTGGCTCGCGGCTTGACCTCGCGGCTTGACCAAGTAGCGAGATCCAGTCGCGAGATAACCGTATGGCCAGTTGTCCTGTTTTGTCCTGTAGTGCTCCAGCTAGCATGACTGTTCATCTTCCAGCATGCTTGGCACGTGTGCAGCTTCTGGCGGCTTGCAGCCGCGAGTCCACCCGCGAGTCCCAGCCGCGACACTCTGTTTTCTTGCACACTCTTGAACAATCTTCACTCTATCTCACTCACTACCCTTACAACAAACCCACCTAAATACAGGGTTACTAAATGCTGAATTACAAGCAAATTTGGCACGGAATAAAGCCAATTAGATGGTTGAATAAATTCAACCTTACAATATGGTCTATGTTGATGCTCATTTTTGGAAGCCCAGCAACAGGAAGAAGCCCAACAATATGGGCAGAGTAAAGTTAGTGGATTAATGAAAAAAAAAATCATTAAACCCAAATGGTAAGAACAATGGATTATAGGCCCATAAAGTGAATAAATGGGTCTTAAGGAAAAACAAATGGGCCTAGAGGAGCCCAGAGAGAGAGAGAAGTAGTAAACCCATAGGCATGTGAGATGTAGAAAAGTAGGAATGGGTGATGGCAAGCCCGAGGTAGTGAAGCAAGAAAGTAAGGAGTTAGTGGAAAGTCCATGAGTCCCAAGATGAAGAATAAAGTAATTGGGCCAGGGAAGCCCAAAAAAGTTAGTAGAAACCCATGAGAATGCAGAGTTAGAAAATGTGCCAAGGATGCCCAAGGAAAGCAAATGGGCCAAGGATGCCCAAGAAGAAAGAAATGGGACAAAGGGGAGCCCATGAGCAATGTAATGGGTTAAGAAAACCCAAAGTAGCATGAGTATAAATCCAATGACTATATTGAGTCATTGAAAGAAGAATAGGCAACAGGCCTAAAGAGGCCCAACAAGCAAGGGTCAAATAACACCATGGCAAGAATGACAGAGTGATATGGCAGGAATGGCAACAAGACTACGGAAGGAGCAAAGAATGGGCTAAAAGGGGAAAAGCCCACGATCAAGCAAGGCCTAGCCCTTGAAAGGAGCAAGCCAATAAAGAATGAAAGATCAGAAAACAGTTCATGCCATAAGAGGTCAAGGATGAGCGGCAGAATGCATAGATGAGCCTTCAGACCATGGCAAACACATGAGTAACAAACAAGCTTTCAACGTACACAAGAAGTAGAGCACGCATAAGGCATAGGCACTACCAACCTGTACCCAACCAATATAGGAGTGGTGGGTCATGAGTCAGAGGTAAGAGAAGGTATGGTCTGGTGGTAGGGAGAAGGGCTAGCCTATTCTGGGGTTCTTGCTCAGATTCTTTTGGGGGTAATGTCCTGCTGGGATGACTTACCATCCAAAAGAAGTAAGGATAAGTTGGAACCACTAGGTGCATGCCATGAGAGATAGCAAGAGAGAACACCCATACTATGGTGGATAGGAATGCCACAGTGAGCAAGCAAACAAAATAGTCTTCTTTATTTGGTAATGGGGAGTGGCACAGCCAGCACAGGTAAGTGGTGATGGCTAGACAACTGACAAACTAGTGGGTGGTTGGGAGGAACACTCTAAACCAGACAAAAATGGTTAAAAACTAAAATAGTAAAAAACCAGTCACGGCAGGCAGTATATAAAGGGTCCTTGCTGTGCACAGTAGGATCATCGCAACAGTAGCAATCACTAGAAGAGAATCACAACCCACCTTCACCATAAAACTACAAGTGCTAAGAAAGAAAGAGTAATAGTGGGGAAAGAATCAAAGTAGCAAAAGAGGAAAAAAGAGAGAGAAAAGAGATAGGGAGTAGAATGGCAAGCATGCACCAATAGGCTAATCTCTTCTCTTCCTTTAAAAGCCTACTCTCTGTTAAGGATAAAAGACTAATTTAGGCACAAGCCATTCAAACCCATTCCCTCAAAGTGGATAATTTCTACAGCAGGATCATCCTATGAGGTTACCCACGTTGAAGAAGTGGTTCCCTCTTTAGCCTTAGCCCCGTAGCACAATCAAACGTGGCAAACTGATCTTTCATTCTTTGATTTCATCACTTATTATTATTGTTTCTCATCTCGTCTTTGCAACTTCACTTATAATGTGTTTTATTTCCCTGTTTTGACTAAGGATCTCTCACTTGTTTTGCCCAACAGTAGTGTATTTCTTTTATCATTGTTTTATCATATTTATCTGTCGTAACTCTTCTATAGCAACTGCGCCTGCCATGGGCACGTGATTAAAGTTTCGGCAAACGGGGCATAGTTTGTGTGCAAGCCGGATCAAGGTGAGTTACAATTGGATCGATCCCAACTCTCTTATCCAAAACACTCGGGCCCAATGCAGCAAGAGGTAATCCAGCCTAAAATCACAAAAAGGCCTACCATAGTCTACAACAACGAAATATTTGAAAGTTCAAATAGTGTATAAAACACCCTTGAATGTTTAGACCCCCAATAACAAAAATACCAATTCAAGCTTTATGACAAACAATAAGTGTGCAGAAAATGAATACAAGCTATAAATAGAATTAGTAAACAATCTAAGCCAATTAAAATCACATCCACAGCAGAAAATAAAAGGCAAAGATTAAGGGAAGAGAGATGCAAATACAAGGACAACACAACGATGTGTTATCGAATAGAAAACCGAAACCCTCGGCGTAAAACTTCTCCACTGCCCTCCAAGCGGTCAATAATCCACTAGAAAATGTAGTTAGGATACATGAACAGCAATAGACCCTCCAAGCCTAATCTACCCAGTGTACCTAAGCCCTCCAAGCTTCTTGCTCCAACGAGGTTGCACCGAACCTATTTCTTTTCCAGCTTCTTGGATTCCACTACTTGACCATAGCATCAACCAATGTAAAATTAGTTCCTTCCTTACTACTTCCCAAAACACCAAACAGCCCTCTCACAGTAATGGATATGGTGAGAAAATGTTTTGGTAAAAAGCCTCTCAAGGATTTAACAATGAAGAGGAAGAGAGTTGAGGAATTTGAAGAGTCTCTTAAGTGAAGATTGTGGATGAATCAATCTTGTTTTTCTCTAGGGTTTCTCTCTTAAAATTCTCTCTCGAAACTCTCTTTCTTTCGTGGATATAAGGGGTATTTATACTAGGGTGAGAATGGAATGTGAAGAGTCAGGTTTTTCAAAACAGGGCTGGCTCGTGGCTTAAGTCGCGAGTTCTAGCCGTGAGGTAACTGAATGGCCAGTTGGCCTATTTTGTCCTGTAGTGCTCCAGCTAGCATGACGTTTCAACTTCTGGCATGCCTGGCACGTGTGCAGCTTCTGGTGGCTTGCAGCCGTGAGTCACCCGCGAGATCCAGTTGCGAGTCCCTGTTTTTCTTGCACACTCTTGAACATTTCTTCACACTATCTCACTCACTACCCTTACAAGAATCCCACCTAAATACAGGGTTACTAATTGCTGAAATACAAGCTAATTTGGCACGGAATAAAACCAATAAGATGGTTGATTAAATTCAACCTTACATTCTCCCCCTTTGGCTATTCCGTGACAAAATCCTAAAACAAACTCTAGACTTAACATGTGAATTGGGAACAGTTGAACATAACTCACTCACACCTAACTCTAGAAACTGTGAAGCTCTTGAATCATATGAACATGAATCTCCTGAAACACATCAATACACCATGATCATTGTATGCAGAAAAGCATGAAATGCATATGAAGTAGGCATGATGTGATCAAGCACAGATGGAGTTAAGAAACAAACCATGACTTGATCAAATAAGCAATCATTACAAGGTAGTGACCACAATGCTCATTCACACTTGGAATGAACACTTGGACATATAAGCTAATAAGATCAATGCAAATCACTTGTATGCCTAACACTCAATCAATGCATAATACACTAAGTATATAAATCTAGAAACAATCCTACAAAAACACAAGAGTGACAGTACTTAAAAGGAAAATGCATGACATTTAGTTAGAAGTACTGATTTAACAAAGCATAAAGCATGGTACAAACCATAAAGCATGGTACAAACCATAAAGCCTACAAAATATGAAAACAAACCCTAAAAGCTTACAAAAACAACATGGGTACAAATCACATTATATACTAAAAAACATCACCAATATATAAAATGTATCATCAATATATAAAAAGTATCAAAGTTTCAAAACCATCTATGAGTTATGAGTTTAAACCAGACATTAACCATAACCACAGTGTATCAAACCCATAATAACAACAATTATCCAAAACATAATACTATAACCATAAAGATAAATAAATAAAAAAGATAAACACCATTTTTGACTGCTTTTGACTGCTCCCCCTCAAATGTACTCCCCCTCAAGAGCTGCATGAATCTCAAAAACTTCTCCCCCTTTTTGACCAGAATGGCCAAAGGGTCAGTGTTCATGATGTGTGGTGATGCTGTCAAATTTTGCTGTGAGAACATTAAGCTAGTCTTGCATGGCTGCTATCCTCTCAGACTGCTCAATCTGGACCTCTTTGAGTCCATCAAGTCTATTCAGGATGACCTGAAAGGCATCTAGAGGTATATCTAAAGAAGTTGATACTCTAGTCCTCTTGCCTCTCCTTCTGGGTGTTGAAGTTGATGCTTGACCTGCTGCCTCTGCCTCAGTCTCCACTGGGACACCCTCTCCTTTATCACCTTCATCTTCATCACCTGAAAGACGAACACTTATCCTTTTGAAGGTTTGCTTGTTAATTGCTGAAGGTGTAGACATGGGACTGATGTCTCGAGGGATTGCAACACCCTTCTTTATGAAAATCCTCATGAGTAGGCTAGGGAAGATCAGTTTAGGCCTAGAAGTGGTTCTAGTCTCATCCATAATAATATCAAATATGTGGGAGTTAATATCAATGAATGTCTTTTCCTTGAGCTCCATCAGAAAAATTGCTCTGGCATTGTTAATTGTAGTCAACTTCTTTATAGGATACAGGTTAAACATCATGATAATAGTGAGACACCTCATGTCTACTGGAAAGGTTGTGGTATTAAGGCATTTCCCTTCTCTTTGTCTACCAATCCTCTACTGTACAGTTTCTATAGAAAGCATTTGATCCTTATAGTTGATGAAATCATGATCTTTTAACCCCTCAAGACCTAGCACATCATCAATGTCATGTGCATCTAAGGTGAATTATGTTCCTCTAACCCAGCAGCTCAACTCATCTTCCCTTATCACAGCATTGGAGTAAAACTCCCTAATCGAGGGTTCACACGCAACTGGTAAATCACTTAGCAGCTTTTTCCATCCTCTCCCCTCAAAACAATTAGGGATAAAGGTGTCTCTCAAATCCTCCAAATCCACATACCTTTCTTGTATGATGCTTGCCCTTAAGAAAAAATTCTTGTATCTCTCAAAATGGGAAACAGACCTAAACAAATTATGGTCCATTTTCATTCTCTTATCTGCTTTCTTGGCAGGTGTTTTCTTCTTTGGGGATGAAGGAGCCATCTGTAGACAAGCAGAAAAGGCCACAACAACAAAGCATAGTACATGTATACAAAAAAATCAATACTCTGTTAGTGTCATAAAGAGATAAGTGTAGAGTAACATGACCAAAGATGGCTTAAAGTCAGGTATAGAGGAAATAATCAAATCATAAACCAATAACTCAAATGAGTGTACACATTGGTAGACACTCAAGAACAAACAACATTTTGGAGAAAAGTTCTAATGTTGCATAGTATAATATCACATAAGGGGCAAACATATGTCAATGAGACATATCTTGATGAGTATGAAATGACAAAAAATACTCAAGACAGAAGCACACACTAGATATACTAACACAGAATCAAATTAATATAACCCAACAAACAAAACTTAATCATTTTGAATCAACTAAATAAAGTGAGTTCAAACAAAATGGGTATAAGTCAGTCAACAAACCCTAAGCATAGAGTAAGACAAATAATAATGAACAAATCTAGCAACCTAAACAAGTTCACATAAACCAAGAGCCTTAACAAGTCATACATGGACAAAACTCAACACCGAATCACCACCCCAACTCAAATAAGAAAATCAACACAAAGAATCAAGAGGGAAAAGCTCAAAAACAAGAAATACTGAGTGAGAAAGTGAGAACCCATACCTTTTTCTTGAGGATTTTGAGAAGAAATGAAGCAAAAATGGAGTTTGTAGAGAGTGACACAGAGTGTTTGGGGTAGTTTCAGTTGAGAGAGAAAGTGAATAGTCATAAAAAGTTCGAAGGAAAACTGAAAAATGTTTTAAAAACTGCCCTTACAGTGCAAAACACGTGTTTTTCGCAATTGAGGTAAGCCGCTAGAAAGTCACCAGTTTCACCCGCTAAAACACTTCAAGCCAAAAGTTTTGAAAAATTTGCCAAGTGTTTTTCGTGGCTGGAAGTCTCACTCATGAGGGAGTCGCGAGCTGAGCCGCGAAAATCTCTGTGTACCCCTCACGACTGGACCTTGCACTCGCGAACAAGTCGCCAAAACTGACCCGTGAGCTACCGATTGTGGCATGCGACTTGTCTGACCAGCGACTGAGCTGCCAAAATAGGGCAACACTGTTTTTTTGAAATTTTCAGTTTTTGTAAGAACAAAATACTTTCAAAAAACAACAAAAACACTCAAAAATCTTTTTGTGTTTGAATCAACAAAGATTGAGCATGTGAACACACATTTGATCAAGTACAATCACATAAATGAATATGGCATTCATTGAACATAAACTTGTGTGTTGTGTGTGGATATCAACAATGAGATAGTCCTTAGTCTAATGTGAAGTTTCAGTGATCAATTCAACCAAGGCATACACAATTAGTACTAGATCATGTGACCCATCTCAATTATAGAAGTATGCATATATGACCTCCCACAAGACTTGATTACATTACTTGGAGCTTTACATTTGGCTCCAATTTTAATCATAACATTTGATCTTTTTGATCCTTTTGAAACAATCACCTCTCATTGTGAGAATGATATTTGATATTTCACCTTGATGAGATAGCCTTTGACTTTTTGAAAAAAAATCATACACTTTATTTTTGGTCGCTTTCCCTTTTTCCTAGTCAAATACTAGTATGTGCGACAAGCTTTTGTAGTTCAATATCTCTTTACATTTGGAGATTTACATTTGGTGAACTCTTTTTAGCAAAAAAAAAATAAAGAGTGGGAAAATATATAGGCACAAGTCTATGCATGTCTCAAGATTAACATAACCATTCACTAATCATTCATGACAAGTTTGAAAATCTATTTACAACAATCACATAGATTTCACGATTTCTTCCACAGTGATAAGAGTGCAAAGGAACAAGCTATACTCGTAAATGCACAAAGCCATTAGCACAAAGGTAAAGGTAAAACAAATTTTGAGACAAAACTCAATAATGTCGATCAAACTTTTTGATTTCTACTTTTTATGTGGTTTTTGGATTTTTGACACATAAGAAGGAAAAGATTGATCAAAAGCAACATTAAAAAAATTTGAATGAAAGAATGCAAAAAACAAACAAATAAAGTCACAAAGCATAGGAAGTATTGATGCATGAACATATTGTAATGCTTATGCATGAGTACCCTTTTTCACCCATACGTCACTTGCGTTTAGGGTGATTTCCTTATAGAATTAGGTACGAGAGTTAGGGCTTTCAAACCTTCGTGTGAAGCTTTCCAAGCAGTTGGTGAAAGCACCAATCATCTTCATCACGTCCATCATTCTGAGATCACCACTTTGATCTCTTGATGGTTCACTAGCCCAATTTCTCCTATCATTTCTAGGTCCTCGTGACCTTGGAGCAGTTGCACTATTCATTGCTCTCAACTTTTGAAAATTTGGTCGAGTATGCCATTGAAGTCTGCAGTGATGACACATATAATTCGATCTAGGACATCTTTGTAGTCGTGGACGAGACTTGGCTTGGGATTCAAACCTGCCCACAAATTGATTACGGGGGTTGTTCAACATCCGTTGGTTCTCCACATTCCTCTTCTCCTCCATCTTGGGCTTCTCAGCAGTAGGGCCAACTTTAAATGGCTCTTTGGCCTTTATAAACTTCACTTCTTTGGTGATATTGCCTGATGAGCTACTCCCTCCGGTATATCCCAACCCGGATTTGTCTGAAAAATTCTTTTGAGATGAAATAACATCATCTAGCTTCTTGGTGGAGATCCTCTTTATCTTAGCATTTGCTTACACAACCTCTTGCTCAAGAAATCTCACTTTTGTGTAGGCTTCTGACAGCTCACCATTCAGTGTCTCTATCTCACATTTGGCCTCATTATAGCGAATTAGGAGACTTTTATAGTCCTCATTTGCCTTCTTCATCTTTCTCACAACTGCCTTGGCCACCCTTGTGTACTCACCCGACTTCTCCAGGAGTAACTTATAATTCTCTTAAAGATTGGTTGTGCTTTCATCTTCTTCTGCATCTGATTCTTCAACAACTCCCAATGATTCTTCATCACTATGTTCTCCAAGCTCTTATACAAGTAAATTCAACTCAGTGTTGTGGCATACACCTTGCCTTTCAATTTCAAATAATTCGGACATTCTTTCTTAAAGTGTCCATGCCCGTTGCATTCAAAACAAGTAACACCTTGTGTAGATTAGGATTCTTTTCCATCTTTCTTTTTGAATTCCCTTTTCTTCCTTTCTGAACTTTGGAATTTCCCTTTATCACCAAATTTACCATTATTCTTGAATTTCAAGAATTTCCAGAAATTTTTCACAAGGTATGCAATATCTTTGTCAACCACATCCTCATATGATGAGTCATGGACTTCCACCCTTTCATTAATGGTCTTAAGAGCAAGAGATTTGCTCTTCCGTTGAGTAGGCAGCGAGATTTCATAAGTCTAAAGAGAACCAATCAGCTCTTGGACTTTGATGTCATCAATGTCCTTATTCTCTTCAATCGCTGTAATTTTGGCACGAAAGCTTTCCAGCAATGACCGAAGGATCTTCCTTACTATTTTAGAATCCTTTGTTTTCTCCCCTAAATTGAACTTGCTGACAACCACCTCATTCAGCTTGCTATAGAAAGAATCATAGGACTCATCTTCACTCATTTTGAGCTCCTCAAACCGAGTGGTCAGCATCTGCAGCTTGGTGTCTTTCACTTTCTTTGTGCCTTCGTAGGTGGTCTCTAATATCTCCCATGCTTCTTTGGCAATGGTAATGTGAGAAATCCTGTCAAACTCATCTAGAGACGCACCACAGAAAATCGCATTAAGTGCTTTACTGTTAGCATTAGATGCGGCGAGTACTGCCTTATCCCATGTGGATTTGGCTACCTCAGGCCTAGTCCAACCTAAATCAATAGCATCCCAAACTGATTCATCAATGAAACATAAAAATGCTCTCATGCGAACCTTCCAAAATGCATAATTACTACCATCAAAATATGGAGGTGCATTTAAGGATTGAGACCGGTCCATCTCAAAATGGGGTCAAGGATCACACTATGGTAATGAAACCAATAAAAGTATACCTGCTTTGATACCAATTGAAAGTTCAAATAGTGTATAAAACACCCTTAAACGTTTAGACCCCCAATAACAAAAATACCAATTCAAGCTTTATGACAAACAATAAGTGTGTGGAAAATGAACACAAGCTATAAACAGAATTGGTAAACAATTTAAGCCAATTAAAATCACATCCACAGCAGAAAATAAAAGGCAAAGATTAAGGGAAGAGAGATGTAAACACAAGGACAACACAACGATGTGTTATCGAAGAGGAAACCGAAATTCTCGACGTAAAACCTCTCCACCACCTTCCAAGCGGTCAATAATCTACTAGAAAATGTAGTTGGGATACATGAACAGTAATAGACCCTCCAAGTCTAATCTCCCCAGTGTACCTAAACCCTCCAAGCTTCTTGCTCCAACGAGGTTGCGCCGAACCTATTTCTTTTCCAACTTCTCGGATTCCACTACTTGACCATAGCATCAACCAATGTGAAATTGGTTCCTTCTTAACTACTTCTCAAAACGCCAAACAGCCCTCTCACAGTAATGGATATGGTGAGAAAAAGGTTTTGGTAAAAAGCCTCTCAAGGATTTAACAATGGAAAGAAAGAGAGTTGAGGAATTTGAAGAGTCTCTTAAGTGAAGATTGTGGATGAATCAATCTTGTTTTTCTCTAGGGTTTCTTTCTCAAAATTCTCTCTCGAATCTCTCTTTCTTTAGTGGGTATAAGGGGTATTTATACTGGGGTGAGAATGGAATGTGAAGAGTCAAGTTTTTCAAAACAGGGCTGGCTCGCGGCTTGACTGAGTCACAAGTTCCAGCCGCGAGGTAACTGAACGGCCAGTTGTCCTATTTTGTCCTGTAGTGCTCCAGCTAGCATGACGCTTCAACTTCTGGCATGCTTGGCACGTGTATAGCTTCTGGCGGCTTGCAGCTGTGAGTCACCCGCGAGATCTAGTCGCGAGTCCCTGTGTTTCTTGCACACTCTTGAGCATTTCTTCACACTATCTCACTCACGACCCTTACAAGAATCCCACCTAAATACAGGGTTATTAATTGCTGAAATACAAGTAAATTTGGCACGGAATAAAGACAATAAAATGGTTGATTAAATTCAACCTTACAATATTACACATTTAAAAAAGATCCTTTATTAAATTTGATAAATTCATCTTCAACAAACGATTATTTGAACTATCTTACCAAACAGGCCCTAAGTTTTCACTTGGATCAAATAGTTTCACGTCTTTCAACTTTCCAAGAAGTTAAGTGGGAATAACATAAAAGGAGGGGAAAAAATCATTTGAATTGCCAACAAAAAGCAAAACAATTTCATTGTGCTAAAACTAGTAGTAGATAATCATTGGCCTTGAAAAAGATAAGATAAGGGCATTCCTAAATACTTAGAGAATAATATTTACCTGTACATTTTTGCTCAATTTCTATAATATCTTTTCTCATGTCCTTTGTTTTAGTAATGGACAAAGGCTGCAATCACATTCATTTAGTGGACTGTGGACCAAATAAATTTTATAGTGATTATAGGAATATTGAAGTTTTGTATGAAAGTTTAATGGAAGGTGAGATGGTGACATGAGATTGAATTTATGACCTCATATTTTAATACTATGTTAAATTATCAATTTTCTTTAAATCTTAAACTATTAAGAGATGGTAATTTTATTCATTTTAATCTAACTGTCTTTCTCTTTAAAAAAAAAAAAAAAAAAATCTTACTATCTTGGATCCTTGAGGAACTCCAACAGATTCAAGGGTTATTTCTTTTGAGTGATAAACTTTTCGACCCCCCAATTGTTTTTGTTAATGGGAGTGGAGTTCATTTGGTGAGACATGTCATGAAATGTGTGTGCACTACAAAAAATGCTGGTGTACATGTGTGGACACTTGAGTGTACGTGTATATTTTTAGTGAGTCCATTTTTATCTTTCCATTTTATTAGAGTTGCCACCAACCATTGGTTTCTTAGGTGTAATTAATCACTTATGTCTAATCCATTTTATGCCTAATTAATTAAGGATATCCCTAAGGTTTCCTAAGCTAAAGGGTAAGGCAAATGTCTTGAACATAGGTTGCTCCATTTGAACCCCCTGAATTGGCCAAAAATATATATTTTTGACCTCCTAAAATAAAATTTTGAGCATCGTGATTTTTTATTTATTTATTAAACCCGGTTGAAATAAGCTTTGAATATGACCATCTTTACAACTCAAATAGGGGGAAAAAATCCTTATAAGAGCATTTACATCAAAAGTGCTAAAAATTTTAGCTTTTAACAACTCAAAAAAACTATTTTATTTATTTTAACATCTCACTTTACAATATACCTAACATCAAATATTTTATTCTTTTACCACTTCATTTAAATTTTTTTTCTTTATCCTGTTTTTTACCACTCAAGTCTCTCTCTCTCTCTCTCTCTCTCTCTCTCTCTCTCTCATTTAAATAACTTTTTTTTTTGTGTGTTTACCATCTAGCTATAGTAAACTTCCATCTATAGCTAGGTGTTAAAAAATTATAAGTTTGGTACATTTGACGTAGTGAGTTTTTTAGTGTTTTTGGTGCTAAAATAGTATTTTAGCTATTTTTGCACTTTTGATGTGAATGCTATAACAAACCAACAATAAGGAAAGAGCACAACAATAAAGGTAGAAATTTGTTAATCTTAAACCTTAGAAAAACCCACTTATATCTTAAAAAACTTGGAATAAATCTATCAAATAGGAGATCAGTGGATAAATGATTACTTGGCTATGTACATTGAATGAGATATAACTTGTAGGATTGATAATGAAAATATCATTCAAAAATTTCAAAATATGAAACCTCATAGAAGGCAACTGTAAAACTTCATGTATTTGAGGTTTTTTTTTTTTAATTTTTTTTTTTAAGTTTATATATTCAAGTTCTCTTTTATTTTAGATTTTATATAATTAATATTTCTTATTAACCTCCCCAGCTGCCACTGATCTTGAACCAAAGACATGAACTTAGGAGTTACATTACATAAGGGAAAGGTGTTAAGTACCTCACCTGCGTATCCTAAAATAGTACCATGTTTTGATTAATCCTTAATTTTAATTCTTTAAAAAATAACACTTATAATTGACAATTTGGCTTTTTGGAAAAATGTGTGAATTTAAATTACCAAATTCATTTAAATATACATGTACAATACCATCTGGGAATGATATGTACAATGTATAAAATCTAAATACCTAACATGTGATATGGAAAGCACTAGCATGTGAGAATGCATGGCATGCATGTCATAAAATTTTAAGTATAATGGTATTTTCCAAAGGGCGTCAATGTCGGCCATTGAATCCCGTGGGGAATTGTTCTATTTTCATGGATGCTGAAGCTAAACTTGGAGCTACATTTTCAGTCAAGCAAGCTGGCAATAATCAACACTACAAAGATAAATAATAAATAAATTAAAGGTAGAAGAGACTAGAGAGAGGAAAACATAGGCAGAGAAGATAACAAATCTAATTTAATACTCCATTCAAAGATGATAGGTTTCAAATTATTCATTCAACATCCACTTAAAAAGCCTTCTATTCAAAGATGATAAGTTTCAAATTATTCATTCAACTATATATGTCACAGTTTTACAATTGGTGGTAGATCCTGAGTGAGCCAGAGATACCCTTTATGTCCGGAAATTTCCTTTTGTGTTAATCTAATTTGATCTGCCACATATAAGTTCATTATATAATAAGTTTATTATATAGGTTTAGTTTACATCCGATCTCTGTGTGTCAATGTTAAAATATAAATAAATAAATCATTGATGAGCGTTTTCAACTTTTTACAATCTTCCAGCAAATGAGTGAAGCTGGAATTTTTCAGAAACACAACATATTAAAAACTACTGCGCCTACTGTTACAAAAGCATTCATCTGTAGCTTGCAACACTAACAACAGAATTTATAAAATTTATGTACAAGGTGCAGCATATGCACAGGGAATTTACATAGCATGGTACACAACACTAGCTTTCCCAATTCCCAAAGTATGAAAATAGGGCGGATTGTTTTATCACCACCACCCTTCAGGTTTCCCTTCTTCGTTGCCGGAGTGGCATAGCTTGCCAGTTTCATCAGTATTTTTCCCTGAATCAGCTTTAACTCCTCGTAGTCCGGCTTCAATTGGCACTTAGCTGGTCCATCTTGACAATGTACAACACTAGATGTTGAGTGTTGGTCACCTTTTTTCCAGTGAAGAATGGAAGTGCTTTGTTGTCCTCAGTATCAGGCTATCTTTTAAAGCTTTTTGGTGGATCAGTCTTAAAAGATTCAGCAGAATACTTTTTCTACTCTAAGTATGATTCTTCTTCTTTAATTCCCTTTGTTGATAAAAACTTGGAATTGATCCTTGCGTACTGGTCACCTTTTTCAGTGAAGGGTGAAAATGTTGTGTTATCCATCAATCTCAGGCTCCTTTTAAAAGCTTTTTGGTGGACCAGTCTTTGAAAGATTCTGCACAAGAGTTTTTCTCCAAATAAGTAAGGATTCTTCTTTTTTAGTTGCCTTTTGCTTTCCTCTATCTTTAATCTTATCTGTACAAAACTAAATAGGTTTTTGATTGTAGAGGGTATCTCATGAGCCCACGCTCTCACAGCTTGAAGGACTTGCATATCTTGTTTTGTGAGAAAGAAATCTCATGAAACTGTCTCATAAGATACATCTTCCCTTGATTGACCTTATTTATCAAATCTCCATCAACTTTTCCCTTACATTCATTTATGCAAGACTAGAGAGGACATACATTCATTTACGCAAGACTAGCCTCACCTCATTGATGCATTCTGGTCCATTAAAAGACAGCTTACCCATTGCAGGTGTTACTGGGTACCACACCTGGAGATTGGTAGACAAGAATGATAAATTTGAAATATTTTGTACCATGTATCCTCAAAGTAGCAAATATGGATATAAAATGCTGTTATTTCTTCTATTCAGACAGCTCTTACCAAATATGGATATGAAGATGAAGAACCATTTAGCCATGTATCGGTTGATACATTTTTCACCCAAAATAACAGGCATCCTATCTGTAATGACCAATGAAAAAAATTGGCACATGGCCACTGTGTTTTGGTGAAGATTGGCATATTAGACAAATAATTTAGCAGAAACTATGGAGATCTCACTTCCAACTCTTACATGATTGGTTGGAGAACGATTAGAAATCAAGCTTTAGACCTGTGATGATACCATAATCTATAACTACCATTTCAATTTTTTTTCAAAAATTAAGGACTCATAGATACAGTCAGACTATAATGATACCACAATCTGCTAATGATTCCTGTTCATTTTGTTTGAACTAACAATGGCGGGAAAATCATTGGCTTTTATCCATAAAAATGTGGGATTCTTCTTATATCTTTTTTTGTGTGTGAAGACGATAAATTCAAACATTCTTTACCAGTCAACATTTCTAAACTCCAATAAAACATTTCCTTAGCTTTGGCATTTTTATACCTTTTCTAAGGCCTTTTCTATGCATAAAAATGAAATATAGATGAACTACATGGACATCAATAGTCCAGTTATGTATGAAATACAAACTCAGCAAAAAATAGCAGAAGGCAAGTAAAACCAAGCAACAAAGTATATACATCAAAACAGGGAAAAATGAATTGTAAACTGTTGAAAGTAAGAAAAGAGGCACTCAGGATCAAACCAAGCATGGAAACAAAGTTGAAGAGGTGAGCACTGATCAAGCAACTAAAACACAGAGTAACTGGGCTAGTGCAGAATTGCTAGACTTGATTGAAGTAGTCCCTTACAATGAACACTTCATTCATACCCTTGAAGAAGCTATGCCACGTGGATAGGAGAAGCAGTTACCAGTTTCGATCAATGTACACGTGGACAAGTAGTTAGGATTGTTTGTAACAGTTTTTCCTTTAATTCCGGAGTTAGTTACTTCCTTTCCTTACTTAGATTGTATGTATAGGAGTAGTTATGTATTATCAATTCATTGTATTCCATTTTTCTTCAATCAATAAGATCAGAAGTTCTATTTAGAGAGAGGGTGCTGCCATGAATTATAAGGAAAACATCTTAAGCAGAAATGTATTCAAAACATGTCCAACTAGCAAAAGCGTGATCCATGCATCAGATTTCTCGCTAGGTAGAAGCATCATTGCACGCGTATTTAAATAAACTCATGTAAAGACAAGAGCATAATTTTTCAAACAGATCATAACATAGATTTTTTTTCAAACCAAGTTGATACAAACATGAATTCTAGTCCACTTCACGCAAACAACGGGGGTGGGGGGGAATTAGCATTGGAAAATGGCTTTCTACTGGGCAAGTGATCATAGCTTTAAGGCCTCAATTGTGCAAGCAAATTCAAACCCATCTTTTATCTCATATAATTCGATAGAATTTGAAGAAAATTAAAAATATATTCAAATATAAAAAATAAAAAAAGGTCGTACTTAATAAAGAAAACTTTCACTTTTGTAGGGTCTAGAAGAGGTGATTGGTAAGCAACTTCACTCTCAACTTTTATTTGGGGAGGCTGATTCCAGGAATCTACTCAAATAAAATAAGAACAATTAATTTCCCCCTCTTTTGAAGGGAGAAAATTATATTCCTGAGATTTAAAGTCACTCTAGTTAAAAACTGAGTTCTGCAAAATCCTTTAAACCTGGCCACTATGTAAAATAGTATTTTTTTTTTTTTTTTTTACTAGGAACTGACTGCAAGAGGCACAGATCCCAGTTCCTGAAAATATACTTCCACAAAATTATTTGGACCAGAGAAAGGATAAAAGACCAAACAAAAAAAATTTCAGAGACCAACCAGCCAAGACATGAGGTGCTTTGTTTCCATTCCTATTGACCCAATGGAAGATGCATATGGGAATATTGCAGGCTATCAGCTTGGCCTCTTTAATACAACAATTCACTCTCCAAGCAATACTCTGTGACTGACCTTGTCCTGCCTCTATACATTCCTTATAGTCGCTCTAAGTGACTTTCCTCCCCAATTTTAGCAATTCAGCCAGCTGCAAGCCTGCGAGGCCCAAATAATGGCTTCTGCCTCTGCTTGAACAGGATAATGGTGTCAACCTTTTTTGTGACAGCCAATACCATTGTCCCTCTCCAATCTCTAGCAACCACAGCTACAACATAGAAATTCTTGCCTATTGCAACATTACAGTTTAACTTTGTAAAGCCTTGTGGAGGATTAGACCAACAGTTAGATGTTGAAGAGGATCTTCTAGGAGGTGCTATGTAAAATTGTTTTAACTTTCAAACAACTTTGAAATTGTATCAAATTTAATAAGGAGGTGACTTCAGACTATACAACCCTAAATTTTCAACCAAAGGATCCACTTCTACTCTGACTTTTGAATTTTTATTTTTTGGTTGGAAGAATCTACATATTAAATTAGTTTATTTCACAATACATAGTACATTGTGTTTGAACAGAGTCTTCTTGCTGATAATTCAATGGCACCATGGCTATTCCAAAATCAAACCTTAATTTTCCAGCAACATTCACTCAAGCTATCTATTTCTGAATTAATGCAACCGAGCCTATTCAAAACGCCATAACAAATATGCTCAACTAATTAAAACCTATAATTCTAATCATTTCAAGTAATCTCTTGAGTATGGCCAATTAGATATTGGTATTTGTGAGTCTAAAAAAGTACAGGCATTTTGACTTTAGTTGTCCATTAACGAGATAAATTTAATGTAGTTTTCTAGAATAATTTTGAAAACTCTTTTACCATTACAAGAAATAGAATTCAACAACAAATCAAATGACCATCAATTCCTATTTTTCTTTGCATTAATGTCCTTTCAAATTGAATTAATACCCCGTTTGAATGAGCCCCTTAATTTAGAGAAAGATAGTAGAAAGTGACAAAAACCTCCGATGATGCAAATCAAACAATGCAATGGGGAGATGAACTCCGGCATTCAACAATGCAAAAGAAATTGATTGAATACAATGTAATAATAGTACCTTGGCATATTTCTTCAAAATTTGATTAAAGGGTTCTTGATTTTTTTGATGGTGGATATGGATTGAAGCCAGAGTCACTGTTTACAGAAGGATGGACCACTGAAGGAGAACCCAAATCAAACCCATCACCATCCACTACCTTCAAGTCATTATATCCAATTCTTGAAAAGGGAGAGGCAACTGATGACACACACAAATCGCTCCCATCATTATGAATGCCTATCAAACTTGAGTCAAAACCATTATTTGATGTGTCTGTTGAAAGCCTTAAAACTTCTACATTGTTGAAACCCCCATGATGTATATTTGAATCATTAGAAGTAGGGAATAGAGGTAGTGAAGGCGAGAGTACAGTGTTGTCAAAGCCATCATCAACATTTTCACCATTTTTAGGAATGATAACTGAACTCTTAGGACGACAAATGCATTCCACATGGACCCCCAACCTTTCAATGGTAGGAGCAATTTTTCCACCAGTTTTACTAGTCCAATGAGAGATTTTACTTGAAATCTCAACATGATTCCGATCACTTTGAATCAAGTCTCCAAATTTTTGCTGCAATAGGCTATGAGGTGCACCGTAAAACCACAGATGATCATACTGAAAATCTCGAAATAGTCTCTGTAGGAGCAGTCGTTTATGACCATTGATGGAAATGTGGAAAACACAAACACAACTGTATGTGTCTTTATCAGTTAGCTGATCTAGACAAAAAGCAAGACAAAGAGCAAATGTTGGAAATTCTGGACCAATCCAGAATGATATGGAACTTTCAACACTTTGATGGTTGAACCACTTTGGAATCTCATATCTTGGTACTACAATTTCATATTCACATCTAGTGTCATCTTCATCATAATTTTCAGCTACAGAGAACTCAGATGGGGAGAGCCAGCATGGGAAATCAATCTGATGCAGTAATCTGATAGATGGTTGTGAATCCATTAATATGTCTTCTTTCACACCTAAACATCTCATATTTGGTGGAAGCTCTAAAATTCTTCCAAACTGCATGCAATTAAGAAATTCAAGAAAGTGAATTTTACCAAAGGAAAATAATTAGTTTATATTGTAATAGCAATGTAAAATCTACATTGAATTCTAAAATAATGTGTACAATGTTGTAACACATTTGCCAAAGGTGTACAAGTACAATGTAAACCTATAATTACTGGTGAAGGAAAATTTTTAGTTTATATTGAGGTAGCAGTAGCAACATAAGATTTACATTGTAAACTAAACAAATGTGTACAACATTATACACCTATAATTATCCTTTAGCAAATTTGGTAAATTATTTTATTAGGGAACTGAAAATGTTTATTTATAACTTTAAGAGAGAGAGGTACCTGAAGAAATAATTTGCTTAATGATTGTGAATTCAACGAGAAGCAATTTGATGCATCAACTTTTTCTATACATTCTGGAAGCTTTGGAATTTCTTGAATGAAGTGGCAATCTCTAATGTCAAGCGAATGTAATTTATTGAATCTGATAATGCTTTTTGGAAGGGTATAATCTTCACTCCGTATGAGTAAACATTTCAACGCAAGGGGGCACCAAGAATTCAAAATAAAATCTATTTCTAAACCATTTTTAGAAAAACAAAGAAAGAGGACATTCAAGCTCCGAAACCCATTATTGGAAAAGCCACCATAAGAATTGCATAGTACTTGTCTACCAATCTCCACGTCTTTTGGAAATTTGACATAAAGATAGATTTCACAAAGATGTTGCAATTTATAGATGCTACTTGGAAGATGACCCGAATGGAAATCAGAGCCTAGGAATAATTGATGAAGCCCAATGAGATTTGCAAATGATGGAGGCAACACTTTAATAGCTGTCCCACATAGATTTAAATACTTTAAACCTTCCATTTCTTGTGGCATATTGGGGAACTTCTCAACCTTTGTGCATCGATAAAGACTTAAATGTTTAAGAGATTTCATCGTGAGACAACTTGGAAGGATTTGAAGTTCAATGCAATCTGTGAGGTCCCACTTTTCAAGCTTATCAAGTTGTCCAATGGACTCATGAACCTCCATTAAATTTTTACATCCACGGAGATTCAATTCCTTTATGTTTGGGGTAGTTTTGTTGAGGTCGGGTAATTTTCTAATGTAATGACATGAGTGAAAATTCATATATGTCAAGCTCTTGAATCGTATTTTCTGTTGAAAAAAAATCAAAATTTAGTTTTGACAAACTTTAACATAAATTTTAATGAATTAATAGTATATGAATAAATAAAGTTGATCATACCTCGAGAAGCTTGTCCAATATAACCTGACTTTGCGGCATGTTAAGTGCAATGAGGTTTTGTGCACGAAAATTGGATGGCAAAGAAGATAGAGGAAATCCAGGCCAATCAAGCAACCTTAATCCATTGGGAAGATATTCAATACCTCCACAAATATCTATATTATCAACCATAAGGAATTTGAGATTTTTCATCTTCTCAAGAAATTTAGCTTCTAATTGCATCTCTTCTGGTTCAGGTGAGCATATCATCATGCCTCGAATGTTTTCCGATCCCTAATTGGACAAAAAATTACATAAATCACATCATTCAAAAGATTTCATAAAAAAAATATAATAATTACTAAATCTTATCCATATTATTGGACATGAATTTCTTCCATAACAAAAAAATAAAAAATAAAAAATTATAAGGAAAAAAATGGTCATTATATTTACTTTATGAAGAAAATGATAAAGGAGAATGAAACTAGAAGTTATACCGTATTTTCCATTAGCACTTCAACAACATCCTCATAACACCATAGTCTGCTACGTTTTCCAGGCATTTGTGGTGATTCTTGTCTAACAATTTCTTTGCCCATTTGTTGCAGCAAGTCATGCATCCATAATTTGTTAGATCGATCAACAGTTACGAGACACTTATCAGTAAGTTTTTGAATACCAATAATTGGGTATAGATTGCAACCATTTAGTATATCTACAACATATTCCTTGTAATGCCCTTTGAAGAAACATGCAATATCAAGGAAAATATCTTGTTCAGTTTCATCCAATCCTTGATAACTTATTTGGAGTATTTTTTGAATATCTTTGTCAGGAATTTTTTTATACTTATCTAATGCACTTTTCCATTGCATTTCATTTCTTCCACACAAATCAGCACCAATTATTGATAGAGCTAATGGAAGGCCCTTGGCATAACATATAACTTGATCAGTAAGTTCTAAATAATCTTCCTCAGGTTTGTTTCTTTGGAAGGCATGCATACTAAATAGTTCAAGAGCTTCATGACCGTCTAACTCTTTAACCTCATAGGTTGAATGACCTATTCTTAAAGAATGTAATAAATGTTTGTTTCTTGTTGTTATAATAATTCGACTTCCCAAAGCAAACCAATCACATCCTCCAATCAATCTTTCTATTTGGTCCAATTTATCCACATCATCAAGGATTACAAGAATTCTTTTATTGCGAAGTCTGTTCTTTATCACACTGGTTCCTTTCGATTCACTTCCCACCTTCAGTTGTCCATCCCCTAAGATCTCAAATAGAAGTGCCTCTTGTAGTTGGATTATACCATTAATTGCCCCTGACTTGTCTTTAACATTTTCTAGAAAGCTGCTTCCTTCAAAATGATCAAAAATTCTGTTATAAATAGCTTTTGCGATGGTTGTTTTACCCACTCCACCAGGACCATACATACCTATCATACGAACATCATTTGACCCAATATCTAAATGCAATGTTATGGCCTCTACACGAGAATTTATTCCAACCGGGTATTTAGCAACAACTAATGGCATCCGATTTAATTTAGAATTTGAGATTTCTTCAACAATTCTTTGGATAAATTCAAATTCAGTGCAGCTGTCATTCACAAAGAATCAAAGACATGTAACTAGTTAGACTATAAATTGAAAATGAACTTAAACTAAATTCTAGATGTTCAATATGTGCATTACAACTAATCAAAGAACTGTCATTTAGTAAGCGTCATGTAATTTAAAGATCTAAGAACTAATATTTTATTAAGACTTTTTTTCTTATTGTTTTTGTTAGGAAATTAGTTTTAGGCAGGAAGTTGTATGGAAAATCCAGTTAGATCGATTAGGAATACAAATTTATTGGAATCCCATTTATGATACTTGAAAAAAAAAATTTTAATTTTCTTAAATTTTTTTTAAACAACATGCATGAGATCAAAACTTCAAATTAATCAGTAAGATAATCTAATATTAAGTTCATTTATTTTTACTATTGACCTATGGTTAACCATAATTATTATCATATGGTACGATGGGCAAATTAAGCCAGGTAGGGGGGGTGGGGGGGGGGGGGTGTGTTGTGGGGGCAATTGCACCCCATTCCACCCTAAGCTCCTTAAAGTTCTTTTAAAATTAATATATTAATTTTTTATTATACTTCAAAATCAAAACTAAAAAATAAAAAAACCCTTTTAATTCTACTAATGTAATCAAGGAATATATATTCACCGAATTTTATTGTCGCAGTATCTCCTAGACAATGTACCGAATTTTATACGTTGTTTTTTATTATTAGTTATAAATGCAGAATAATTCTTTTAGAAATCTATATAATTTTAGGTCTTTTGCAATCAACCCACCATGGTTGGAAATGAAATATATGATAGAAAGAATAAACATTATTGCTTTTAATTAATTCAAAAATAGAACATTAATTATACAACATATATAAAATAAATAAATAAAAAATCAAGTCACAAATAGAACATTTTAAAATTTTCGAGAGTATGATCATATTGCTATTACTTCTATTTTTTTTAATTTTATATAAAAAAAAAATCTAATAATTTGTTTGATTATCTTACATTTAGATTAATCTTTTCACTTCATACATAAACGACTATATATGCGTTGATTATTTTTTACTTGTTTGAAATAAAATTATAGTTTTCTCAAAAAAAAAAGAAAAAGAAATAAAATTATAGTTAGCTTAAAATACGAAAAAGTAGCATTCACTTATCAACGATTATACTAACTCTAGCTTATACAAGGCTGAAAAAACTGATTGAAACCAAGTACAAAATATAATTTATGACTTACTTTTACATTATATTTTCTACTTTAATCAATCTTTTTTAATAGAGTAAGTAATCTTTTTCTAATATTAATAAACTTTTTTAGAATTAATTTTGTCTTAAAAATTTATTCTAATCTTGGCTTTGCCACTATATAATAAGTGATACATATTGAGCTGAACTTAAAAGGTACTGTATTGTAGATGCATATCGATTATTATCATGAATTGCACGACACGTAAATATGTATCATAGAAATTGTATCGTATGAATTGTATAAATTGAATAATACATAGACATATCAATTTGAATTGAGCCTTTGCGCTAAAATTTGTGCTTTGATTTAAGTTCAACAAACTATTAGACTTGTTTTTAACATAAAATTATTGGACTACTCACTTTAGCCACTAATATATCCATAAGCCTCTCTCTCTCTCTCTCTCTCTCTCTCTCTCTCTCTCTCTCTCTCTCTCTCTCTCTCTCTCTCTCTCTCTCTCTCTCTCTCTCAAAAGAAAGAGAGGTATAGTTTATATGAAAGTGCAAATTTCTTTTCTATATTGTGAATAAATTACTAATTGAAAATACAAATATATATATATATATATATATATTTATAGGTCCAAGAAACTCGAATGCAAATAATAAAGGTAAAGAAAAATCTATTGAAATAGTTTATTTAAATATTAGTGATTAATGATGATTGAATTTTCCATTAGTTAGTTAAATATTTTCTAATTTTATAATAAAATATACCTCTTATATGTAAATCTATAATTTTCTAAATAAATTTTATAAAGTATTTATCTATCTTATGGTAGAGAATATGATATGTAATACACAATTTAATAAATGAAAATTTGATTCTTGATACGATTCAAGTATTGACAACTATGTAACTAACTACCTTATTAGAAGATACGACAAGAAAAAAAAATCCACAATTTTGCAAAACTTAGAAACAATAGTAGTAGTTGTTGTTTAACAATAAAATGTAGTGGTCATTACTCATTACAAATCATTAGAACATGTAAAAGCACAAAAGTATTCATTAAATATAGGAACTTACTCATGCTTGTAATGCCAACCAGATATATTGGCTGCTTCATATAAAGATTCCCTCCAAGTCTGCACCCTTTTGTTATCATTTAGCTTTTCTTCATGTTTAGTCAATGCTTCTCCAAACTTTCCTTTTTGATTACGAACCTCTGATGGATTTACGTTATAAAAAACCGGTCGCACCAATTGGTCATTCTTTTTACACTCAACAATCTTTGCAAGTTCATCCAAGCACCAGGTGGATGATGCATAGTTCTCAGAGAATACGATTATCGAAATCATTGAGTTTTCAATAATTTTGAGAAGTCCTATAGAAATTTCTTCTCCTTTTTTAAGGTTATCATCAATGAAGGTGTTAATACCCCGTTGACGCAAAGTATTATACAAATGACCTATAAAACCAAGACGAGTATCTTCTCCTCTAAAACTCAAGAAGACATCAAAGTTCTTGAATTGGGTGAAAGAGGATGATGAAGCTCTTTTGCTGGTCACAAGAGCCATTGGGATTTATGAGCAGACGGTTGTAAAGTTCTGAAAAGAGAAGAAAGAAAATTGTAAAGTGTTTATCAATATAACCTAGGAGAGTGAACGACAAATTAGGTAGAGGCTAAATGCAAGCAAGAGGAGCCCTTAAAGTAGTTAAGCTTGCTTCCGTGTGACCAACAGCTCTTTGAACTTTTAAGTGCCATATTGATGCTTTTTTACTTTGTCTTTGGTGTGACCAAGTCTTTGAACTTTCCACTAACAAAATAAATTGTTATTTTTAATGACAAACCATAGATCTAGAAACAATCAAACAAATGGTAAATCCAACCAACCTATACGAAGATCAGATAAAAGTAGCAGACATCCTTCTTCCACGCAATCCTGCAAAGTGTATAGAGAGACCCACACGTTTTTTTGTTTAACTTTCCTGGAAAAGTAGCAATCTTTAGCCTATCACCAATCATTCAGTACTAACTTTTCTTTTTTCTTTCAGATTTCTCCAAAAAACTAGGAAAGATTTATAGATGAAAAACTACTTTTGTTCCTTTTCCTTTCTTGGAAGTCCATTTACTACTTTGTACGTAGTTTGTATCGAATATCATATATTATACTTTACTGTATTATAAAAATTGGGTTTAAAAGTCGTAATTGCTCCAAATTACAAAAAATTTATTAAATTTCTATTTAAAAAATTAATTTTAGATATTAATTGGGTGGCATACAACTACTATACCTAAGAGACCTAATCAGTTTGAACAACAAAAACTAAATTAACAAGCTATGTCTTTTCTAATTTTACATCATAGGTCCTTCTTTCTATTTTTTTTTCCATTTCAACTTTTTGAGATGAGAAAGTCTATATCCTTTTTTATTTTACATTCAACTAACGGACATTTTATCTTTCATATCAACTTCTTCAAGAAGTTAACGTCACGGACTCCTTTCTTTTCTTTTCTTTTTTCCATATCAACTTCTTGAGATGAGAATGTCCATATCCTTTTTGGTTTTACATACAACTCATGGACTCATTTTATTTTTCATATCAACTTCTTCAAGAAGTTTAGGGTGTATACACACACACACGCGCGGTTATTTGATGTATTTTTTCATTCTCCTACCAATTGTACAATTTTTTTTAATTTAGTCTTTCCTTCTCCTACCTACAACACCTACAACCTCACAAATATGTATTTATTTACTCTAATTTTTTTATTATAATCAAATTGAATAGGTTTTATGTATTTGTTGCTATTGTTTAAGTTAATTCCCTTAAATTTGATATATTTTATATGCTTATGGTTTGAGAATCAATGATTAAATATTGTTATACATGCTTTCATAGCGGTGGATCTTCCTCAAGAATTGATATATTAATTTTTACAAATCTCTTATTCTCCTTTTGGAAGATCTATTATTTTGTATATCATATATGAATTACACGTATATGACATTGGTTCCAATGGTGATATGTTGTTTTCATCCCCTCAATTTTGATTTCGATAACAATCTTCTTTTTAGCTTATGTATTTGTTATAATTTATTAATTGTTTTCATTAAAGTTCTTTTACATACACATTTATATATTTTTTAATTTGACATTAATTTGATGTTACATTATTGCTAAAAAAAAAAAAGAAAAGGGTTAGTACAATTCTAGAACTTCTTATTTTCAATTTATTTTTTCTTAAATTAGTATTTTGTAAACTAAAATAGTCCACCAATAAACTATTTTAATATGTTGTATTTCAATACAGTTTTGAAGAATCCAAATTCAACCTTGATGAGAAAGAGAAAAAGATTGAGTCATTGCATTTTGTTAATTTTGATCTTTATAAAGATTGAAAAAGAACAGGTTAGAAAAAAAAAATTATTTTTTGTTAATACTGAGATTTATGTTAGAATGATAACATCTACCATATGTTTTTTTGTAGGACATAACATTTTATTGCACGACCTATATTAAAAAGATCAATTCTGAGAATGAATATGAGTCTCCTAAAAAATTATTAAAAAAAAAGGAAAAATAAAAACATGAACCAAAAAAAAAATATATATATATATATATATTTACTATTGGTTAACTTTGAATATATATATATAAATAGTAATTGATATAAATGGAAAAATAAATATTTCAGATACATGCTGGACATGCAAGTTGGAGACACAACAGAACTTGCAGATATGCAAGTCTAAATAAGCATACAAATATGCCGAAGAATCAAATGCAAGGCATTAAAACATAGGGAGACAGAAAAAAAAAAAAAAAAAAAAAAAAAAAAAAAAAAAAAAGATGTTTGCTACGCAACTTTTCAAACTGGAAGAAGAGGTAAGAATGATAGAAATATGTTATTTGTTTAATTAAATTAATTCTATCAAATTTTGATAGCTTTCTCACTTTTGTTTTGAATATATAATTTTTATGTGTTTGTGTGTGTCTATATATATACACTCATAATGATATGATTTAACTTCAAATTTTAATATTTCACTCACCTCAAATTCTACTAAATGTTTCAAATAATTTAAAATAAATTAAATATTTTGATTATATATCATTATTTTATGTTTTAATATGTAAAATTTATATACTACACACCATGTATGCACAAAGTGACTCAATATATGTATGTATACATGTCGCAAAATTAATTTGTTTTTATCATGTGATTCACAAATTATTAATATAGTTTCAACATATATAACTTTTAATTAATCGGTGCATCGCACGGACATAATACTAGTTTTGTGAAAAAGTTGGTACCAAGCCTAGAAAAAATGACAGTTGTGAAAGATTGCCCACACGCACACACCGAGTCGAAAAGAACACTATGTCATAACTATGTGTAAAATGACCTTAATTTTTAACTATTTGGGAAAATACCACCCTTTTAGAACTTGATATTGCTAATATTGAATTCTGCGTGAATTTGACATTAGCAATGTTGAGTTCTGTGCTTGTTCTATGATAGTGGTAGTCTTTGATGTAGGGATTTTAAATAATAATAAAAAATGTCACGTGGAACTCGACATCAATAATGTCAAGTTCCAAAAGAGTGGTATCTTGCCATATATTTTGAAAATAGGGTTGTTTGACTACTTAGTTTAAAAATTAACAGGGACATTAGAATATTTGGTAATTGACAATTTTTTAGGAAATTTTTAATATCAATTTCATGGAAAATATAAAAATTTATCAAAAATCAATTACTTTTTCTTTTACCATAAAAATATATTTCTAAAATTATTTTCTAAACTAATGTTCTTAAGACATCCATTAATTTTTCCTATTTTTATATATTTTTAATATTTTCCATAAAAGTAGTATCAAAACTTTCCTAAAATGATTTATTAACAAAACCCTTAAGAGTACCATTAACCAAATCTATTTGTTAAAAAATTAGAAGAAAAAAAAAACTATGTTCATAACACTTTCATAACAAATATTATGTAACATATAGTTATTGGTTATTATTAGTGACTAAAAAAGTAATTTTAATTGTCGATTTAAATTATAACTAATAACAATATTTCATTTAAGATTTATTGTGAAAATGTTATAAAAGTAGATATACTCTTTAAAAAATAAATAAATAAATAGATAAAAAGTGTAAAGTTAACTAATCCTAGTATATATTGACTCTCTATAATGACCTTTATGGTACACGCCTCTAATAAATGTACTTTTTGACTTTGAGAGCAGTCATTTGAACAGTAGTAAAAGTCTAATTTTTACTTTTCTTGAAAGATTTTTTTCTTTTCTTTTTGGCTGAATACTCTTTCTTTCCTTTAGCTAGAATTCCCTCTTCATTAGCAACATGGGTTGATTATCTTATTACGAACATTAAAGAGTCTTTCTTTAGCTAGAATTCTCTCTTGATTCGCAATCAGATTTTTCTCTTCATAAACACTACCTTATGGTTAGCTGTGGTTTGCCTTTATTTACTCTATTTCCATATTTAGTTTATAGTATCTTTGTGTTTGATATATAAAAATTGGTTAATCACTGCTTATATATATTTGGCTAATTGTTAGTTTTAGACTAAAAATGATTAAGTTGATAAAATGATGTTTAGAGTTCTAAATATATGCTAGGGTATTATTAGTATTTTTCAAAGATCTTTCTAAAAAAGATCTTGATTCAATTAAATAGTGAATAATTTATCATTGAGAGAGAGAGAGAGAGAGAGATCACCACGGGCTTGCATGAATCCCACTCCATGCCAGGAATCTGTGCCGTATTGGATTTATGCATATGCTAGCTTATCAACAGCAAGGCATTGCCTAGTTGATATTAGTTAAAATGTGTTTTTATGTTCGATCTGTTAAACGATATTTGTATATTTCCAAAAAAGATATCTATTTCTATAAATTTTTTAAAAAATTATGCATAATATTAAAATCAATACATATATCATTATAATAATGAATTTGTGAGTACACTACAAACTCAATAATTTATCAACAAATGTAATTTTTTAAAAATTTATTAAGAATTACATATAAACTTAATAAATTTTTCTTTACATAGTAAATTAAATTAATAAATTATTGGCAAGTATATATATATATATATATATATTTTATTTATTTATTTATTAAGATCTAGGTTACAACCTGCAATTAAATATTTATTCTTTAACTTTTTTATTTTTATTTTTTTTACTTAGGTTCTTTAACTTGTGTTGCTAAGAAGAATAGTGACCAATATACAAGAAGGGTTGGTGTTCTTGTTTCTTTTGAATTTGAATCCGGTGCAATAGTTAATATTATTGTAACATGCAACATAAAGGCTAATAGAATAAAAAGTTAAAAGGTTAAAAGAAAAATTAAAAATAGTTTTCACCCTACCAACTTTTACATGAGACGGTAATTGCGTGGTGTAATAAGCCACTTTATCTCAGTTTGTCTCTTTCCTAGGTCACTCCAAGCCTTTTGTCTAGTCATAATTTCTTTGTTAATCACTTCTTTATATGCTTTCTCTAGATTGATAAAAATCATATAAAGGTCTTTACAGGCCTCTTTATATCCAGCATTTCTACCATTAGGCCACAAGCCTTAAGTTGGTAAGATATGGAAAATTATTATGTATAAAAACAATTTATGAATTAAATTTAATAAAAGATTAAATGACATCTCATGGTTCGACCTTGACCTTGGTTAAGCTCTATCCAACTTCCAACCTCCAAAATTTTGTGCCTCTCACTTCTGGTTTCGCTAAACAGTGTGGGTTTCAAATCCATGCATAAAACACACACAAACATGTAAGAAGAGAAACGAAGAAAGAAAATAAAAATATACCTCCGAGGAGCAAAGTGACACCTACGTTGTTGAAATTCTCAACGAGTTTTCCCTTAACGAGATCAAAAAGTAGTGTGTTCACTCTTGACAAAGCAAATGTGGGATGGCCGACCTCTACATTTGCTTCCACCACGAATTTCCCAACGTCGTAGGCCGTAGCCTGTGCCTCCAATTATCAAAATCTTGCTTTTCGGAGTCATTTGAAAGTGTTTTGTTTGTTTTGTTTTCAACATAAAAAAAGGAGATTTACAATAACAGGGAGAAGAAGGTGGAGTGGAAGTGACCAGAATATCAAGCTATTTGTGGATGAGATGATGAGGTATGGGTTACAATAATGGCCTTTGGTTGGAGCAGAAATGCTTGTTAAAAAGGTGAGACCAAATTCTTACAATTATAATAATAATTATAATTATTATTATTATTATTATTATTTGTGAAAAAAAAAAAAAATATATATATATATATATATATATATTCATAAATAAAGCATTCCACCTGCACTAGATAACGTGAAACAAGACTCAGGACTCAGGGCTCAAGACTCGCAATGTCCAGCCGCAATGTTTGACAAACGGACCGTTTTTATTTTTGGTGGAACCCAACCGCAACTTTTGACTTAAATTTTAAAATGGGTCTGTTTTTGAAGTTGAAAAATGGGTCTGAGTTAAGGTGTCAAACGGAGGTTTGAGAAATTAGGGTATTTTAAGTAATGAGTAATAAGTGACGAAAATTGAGTGAGGTGTGATGACAAAATTCCCTCTTGGTTAGCAATATGGATTGTTATCTACCTAATTCCCTGTTGATGAGCAGCATGGGTTGAATCGGTTGATTCCCCAAGGACAAAATTTAAGTTCAATTATAGTATTGAATTTCACATTAAAAAGAATTGTATTAAGAAATACATATATATAAACTTAATAAGTTTTCCTTTACACTATAAATTAATTAATTATCCACAAATATTTTTTTAAAGATCTACATTACAACCTTTAATTAAATATTTATTCTATAACTTGTTTTTTTATTTTTTTATTTTTTTTACTTAGATTCTTTAACTTGTGTTGATAAAAAGAATGGTGATCAATATCCAAGCAGGGTTGGTGTTCATCTCTTTTGAATTTAGATATTGTGCAATAGTTAAAGTTACTGCACCATGTATGCAACATAATAGGTTTTACCCTACCAACTTTTACATGAGAAAGAAATTATTGGGTGGTACAATATAAGCCACAGGATCTCAGTCTGTCTCTTTCCAATCTCACTCCAAGCCTTTTGTCTAATCATAATTTCTTTGTTGATCACTTATTAATATGCTTTCTTTAAATCAATGAAAACCATATAAAAATATTTATAGATCTCTCTATATTTTTCCATTAGACGTTTAAGTAAGAAGATAACTTTCATGGTAGATCATCTTGGCATAAAACTAAATTGATTCTCCGATATTAATTTTTGTTTCATGTCTTAACCAAATTTCAATCACTCTTTTTCGAAGTTTCTTACGTAAGGGAAAAATAGACACAAATAATTATATGGTTCAATAATATATCTAAATCCATAAACAGGGACAAGGAAAAAGTTTCACTATAAGACAGTGAGATTACAACAGTAGCACAATGGTATTCTCATAAGACCCAAATCCCAACAATACGCCATTGACTCTCTCCAACAACTCTACTTGAACATTCTGTTGCGGCACACTCTTTCTTTATTAATTAGTCTCCGCTTTCCTACTACGTTTTCTTGGTCACCATGAGATATTGTTTCTATTCCATTTAAGACCAAAGACTTTGGTCATCATGTGATTCCTGAGTCCTGAGTCCTGTCACTATTTCTCATTCCAACGACAATTAGTAAGAATTGGTCTTCTCTTATGAATAAACTTCTTTTTTAAATTTCACCAAAAACATATGTAAGAATTGGTCTCACCTTTTTAACAAGCATTTCTGCTCCAACCAAAGGCCATTATTGTAACCCATACCTCACCTCACCATCTCATCCATAAATAGCTTGATATTCTGACCACTTCCACTCCACCTTCTTCTACGTACCCTTTATTGTCTCTTCTATAGTACTACCTGTTATTGTAAATCTCCTTCTTTTTTTTCTTTTTTCTTTTTATGTTAAAAACAAATAAAACACTTTCAAATGACTCAGAAAAGCAAGATTTTGATAATTGGAGGGACGGGCTATCTTGGGAAATTCGTGGTGGAAGCAAGCGTAAAGGCTGGGCATCCCACCTTTGCTTTGGTGAGAGAGAACACACTACTCTTTGATCCCATTAAGGGAAAACTCGTTCAGAAGTTCAAGAACTTAGGTGTCACTTTGCTCCACGTAAGTATATTTTTATTTTCTTTCTTCGTTTCTCTTTGTACGTACGTGTTTGTGTGTATTTTATGCGTGGTTTTCTTTTTCTTTTTTGGTAAACAATTATATGCGTGGTTTTCAAAACCAAATAAATGACACTCACACATGCTAACCATTGAGCCATAAGCTTTGTATTGTTTTGCGTTGAATAACTAGTTTTAATTATGTTTATATTTTTGCTTTGAAGGGTTAATAATTAAATATCCTTTCTCAGACATTTATACCATTGCATTTATATTCATTGTTAAAATCATTTGTAATTTAATAATTTTGTTTTTACATGTGAATGAGTTATTTAAAATTTTATTTTGAAAATGTTCTCATTTTATATTAAAATACTTTCCTCTAGAAGGATCACTAAACACAATATAATTTTTATGCTTTATTATTTTATATTAACCTTGTGGGGACCAACAATTGACGGGCCAGGCCCAATCGCTGATGAAGGGCCCAAAGGTCTAAGCCGAAAAAGGGTCATGGCCAGAGTTCAAAAATAGTGTGGCCCAAATTGGCCCGGAGAAGCAGCCGAGGACAGTGCAATCCTCGGCTGACTCAAGAATAAGGGCAGAAAGGTAAAAGGACGTGCTTGAAGGGAAGTCCAAAATATCTAAGAAAAGCTTCCTCTGCCACCTTCCCCATGCATATCCCTGCGCCTAGCAGAGCCTTACCCATTAACTTTATCAACAACTCTCAACGACCTAGGTCTGGGACTGATGGGACAAGTATTAGTCTTGGAAATGTTGACCCTACACGTGGACGAAGGAAATTGAAGACAGGCCAATATAAAAGGAAAATATGCAACCTAAAGAAAGGGAGATCCTTCCAGAGGAAGGGACCAAAAGGGGTGAACACCTCTAGATCATGCATGAAATACTTAACAAAATCACAGCCGAGTAAACATGACTTAGCCTTTCGATCCCACTCTCTACAAATGATATTGTATGGGCCCATTTACGTGCGAACCCAACCCAACTGCGGTTCAACACAAATCGTGTGCTTACAATTGGCGCCGTCTGTGGGAAGGCTTGCATGTTAGCTCGAGCGGTGGCGAAGTTGAGCTTCTGTCGAACAAGGGGCTGTGAAGGTGCCCATATCACCGGCGACATATTGCTAATATTCCAACATAAGCTCTTACTGGGGGCTACGTTCCACGTTGTCAACGACATGGACAAGCCTAGGGGCTTCAAACACCAGGCCAGCTCCCCCCACCTTATTCGAGGAGCTAAACCTTCAGAAAACAAGCAAATAAAAAGAATCATACAAGTTTTGGACAGAACCAAGGCCTTGCATGGTCCTCGGACCCAAGCCTCTGGGGAAACCAACTACTTAAAAAGAATCATACAAGTTTTGGACAGAACCAAGGCCTTGCATGGTCCTCGGACCCAAGCCTCTGGGGAAACCAACTACTTAAAGAGAATCATACAAGTTTTGGACAGAACCAAGGCCTTGCATGGTCCTCGGACCCAAGCCTCTGGGGAAACCAACTACTTAAAGAGAATCATACAAGTTTTGGACAGAACCAAGGCCTTGCATGGTCCTCGGACCCAAGCCTCTGGGGAAACCAACTACTTAAAAAGAATCATACAAGTTTTGGACAGAACCAAGGCCTTGCATGGTCCTCGGACCCAAGCCTCTGGGGAAACCAACTACTTAAAAAGAATCATACAAGTTTTGGACAGAACCAAGGCCTTGCATGGTCCTCGGACCCAAGCCTCTGGGGAAACCAACTACTTAAAGAGAATCATACAAGTTTTGGACAGAACCAAGGCCTTGCATGGTCCTCGGACCCAAGCCTCTGGGGAAACCAACTACTTAAAGAGAATCATACAAGTTTTGGACAGAACCAAGGCCTTGCATGGTCCTCGGACCCAAGTCTCTGGGGAAACCAACTACTTAAAAAGAATCATACAAGTTTTGGACAGAACCAAGGCCTTGCATGGTCCTCGGACCCAAGCCTCTGGGGAAACCAACTACTTAAAAAGAATCATACAAGTTTTGGACAGAACCAAGGCCTTGCATGGTCCTCGGACCCAAGCCTCTGGGGAAACCAACTACTTAAAGAGAATCATACAAGTTTTGGACAGAACCAAGGCCTTGCATGGTCCTCGGACCCAAGCCTCTGGGGAAACCAACTACTTAAAGAGAATCATACAAGTTTTGGACAGAACCAAGGCCTTGCATGGTCCTCGGACCCAAGCCTCTGGGGAAACCAACTACTTAAAAAGAATCATACAAGTTTTGGACAGAACCAAGGCCTTGCATGGTCCTCGGACCCAAGCCTCTGGGGAAACCAACTACACAAAAGCGCCATCGGAGCTCCCTAAATCCCAGTCGACTGCTCGGATAGATTGTTTATAAATCATCAGCCTTGGACGACGTTCGCGCGCTTATCACAGAATGTCCAACTGATATCCCGGTTAGTTTCGTAATTTTGATTTATTACAAATTATCGATATAATGCCTGATAGTGATGACAGATGAGATTTGATTAGATTAGGCTCCAAAGTAGCTTTATCACAAATACTCTCTAAGTAACACATACATAGAGCACATTCGTTCACAGAGTTGTGTTGCCCATTAGATCAACGTTTAAAACATGTAAATCAATTTCCATTTTTATTACGACAAAGAAATAGTACAGTGTACAAATGAAAAGCTGGAACCAGTTCACGTCAAAGCTTACTACATAAGCAAGAAAGGAAAATACAAGAAAGCTGGAGAAAGCCGAGGAGGTATGTCGGAGGAAAGGTTGGCTACAGCTCCGAGACCTTATTCTTCCCCCGTACCCTTACATGCCCATAACTCAGGCAGCCAAAAAGACCCAACTTGAACCTGACACCATAGAAGAAAAGGTGTAGGGAGTTGAAAGTGATGGGGCTTTCTCTAAATATATGCCTACCGCAAAGCAGAGGCGCTGATGGAGGAAAACCCTTCTTCTGCCGCACCAAAACTTTGGCATGGACAGAACCTGCTTCGGATTTTGACTAAAAGAGGGGAAGATTCTTTTCCCTCCCGGTGGAGATGGAGTACTCTCCTGAATTTGTGCTTCCTGTGCCCATGCCTTACTGTTATAAGCCTCGTGAAGGCACGGCGCTTCTGCGGCGGAGGAAGTTCTTTATTCCCGACCCTCGTTTTTAACATGTTATGCCAAGAAAGGAGAGCTCCGAATATGGGAAGCGTGATGTGAGAGAAAACTGAAAGAAGGGGTGTTATATATAAAGCAACCATCTCTCCCTCCTATTTATTTGAAAAGACAAGATGATGGTAGTCAACTCATGCGGCGTCCCAAGGAGCACTACAGACAAAGTGGTCTTGGCTCAACTTCCAACATCAGCTGCAACCACAAGATTAAAGAACCTCGTAAAGGCGCACTTCGGTCATCGTGACATCAGAGAGTACCACGTGGCCAGAAGTTGCAGAAATATCTCTTAATTCATCGGCTAGGTGGATTCGTGGACCCAGGGCCGCTTTGTGTAAGGGCCCAGGTACCTTGGCCGACGCCGAGCAGCGGCCATGGCCGAGGACAATCACTGTCGGGTACCTCGGGAAATGCTCAAAGATAGGGGAAACCAAGTACTGATGCAGACATTAGTCTTGGACAGAACCTAAGGCTTGCATGGTCCTCGGACTTAGGCTAAAAGGGAAACCAAGTACTAGTGCAGATGTTGGTCTCGGACAGAACCTAAGGCTCGCATGGTCCTCGGACCCATGCTAAAAGGTAAAACCCAGTACCGATAAAAACCCAAGTCTCGGACTCAGGCTAAAAGGGAAACCAAGTACTAGTGCAGATGTTGGTCTCGGACAGAACCTAAGGCTCGCATGGTCCTCGGACCCATGCTAAAAGGTAAAACCCAGTACCGATAAAAACCCAAGTCTCGGACTCAAGCCTCTGGGGAAAAATCAAGTGCATAAGATAAAACGTATAAGTCCTGAACAAAGCCCAGGTTTTGCAAAGTCCTCGGACTCAGGCTTCTTTGGAAATCAGCTGCCCTAATGAAGGGATTTTTTTCGGCTTAAATAATGGAAAAGGTTAATGCTCGCGCATCGTGGAGATGGCAGAGCAACCTAATGATCGTCAACCTAAGGAGGCTATTCATCCGATGGGTAACATGTCCTCGGATAAATACTTCTCACACCTAATCGGACATTTGACACCCATCACTGCTAATTTTAAGATAAGTCTCATTCCTTACTGGTCGGACTGTTATATTGAATAATAATTTTGTTAAAGTTATCGTGGCATCTTTTTATCAACGATTACTTTGGCCTTAGTTATTATTGATTCAAATGCTATACTATTATGCCGAGCAGCGCTTTCGCATTTGTTAGAATATATAAATAAGACATACGAAATAGAGTAACAGTAACTTTTATTGATATGAAAAATTATTATTACAACGTACAAGGAAGGGCTTACACAAGACTATACAAAAAATGAACTGCTAAAACAGTAATAACATTCGTAATACAAATAGATAAACCATCAGGTGTCTTCTGAACTCGCCTTCAAAGTCTCTCTGAAATCTATGCCTCAGTACTGTTCATGTCAGGAGAAGATCCTTATACAAAAATAATGAAGGAGAAGGAAGAAGAATTAGAAGACATGGAAGCACTTCAACAAGCTCTTGTTGCTGAAGAAAGCAAGGGAAAAAGAAGATGGAGGACATGAGCGGGAAGGAGGAGAAGAAGAGGGAAGCAATGAAAAGAAAATAAAAGGAGCAAAAGAGGGAGAAGGGGAGCCTTATTAGGTATGCTCATGAGAGAGCAGATGGAGATGACAAGGGAGGTTTTTGACTCAGTCACACCGGAAATAGGATGTGACGAGCCCCTGCTTCGGATTTTGGCTAAAAGAATGGGGAGACAAACCTTGAGTCTCCACCACCCTTGCCCCGACCGAGCCATCTCAAGTTTCGTTAAGGTATGGTATTTCTGGGAAAGGAAAGATTCATTCATGGTTGATCACTATGGGGGACGTGTTATTGAATGAGGAATAACCAGATGGAAGAAGTGGATTCTGAGAAGAGTCTAAGGGATTCGCATATGAGAGAATCACCTTCTTGTCTTCTCTCTTATATAGGAGAAAAGACGAGGGTACGTGACACGTTCCGATCTTCTAAGAAATCTGCCAGTAAATGCAAAACCGTTTCGTTTCTCCAAGCTATCTGTAACCGCTAGATTTAAGAGGCCTCGTAAAAGGAAAACATTAAAAGCGCACTACGACTAACCAAACGGAATAAACGCATCACGCGTAAGTCAAGGGAAATATCTCGTAGACCGGCGCATTCTTTGGGGAGGTGAAAAGTCGCCGACGTTGATCAAGGGCCGAACTTAATGAGCCGCAATAAAGTCTTGGCATTGTCAAAACCCACCTTTCCAACCGAGGAGTTGGATAGCAGGGTTTCGAGGGGCTATTGTGGGGACCAACAATTGACGGGCCAGGCCCAATCGCTGATGAAGGGCCCAAAGGTCTAAGCCGAAAAAGGGTCATGGCCAGAGTTCAAAAATAGTGTGGCCCAAATTGGCCCGGAGAAGCAGCCGAGGACAGTGCAGTCCTCGGCTGACTCAAGAATAAGGGCAGAAAGGTAAAAGGACGTGCTTGAAGGGAAGTCCAAAATATCTAAGAAAAGCTTCCTCTGCCACCTTCCCCATGCATATCCCTGCGCCTAGCAGAGCCTTACCCATTAACTTTATCAACAACTCTCAACGACCTAGGTCTGGGACTGATGGGACAAGTATTAGTCTTGGAAATGTTGACCCTACACGTGGACGAAGGAAATTGAAGACAGGCCAATATAAAAGGAAAATATGCAACCTAAAGAAAGGGAGATCCTTCCAGAGGAAGGGACCAAAAGGGGTGAACACCTCTAGATCATGCATGAAATACTTAACAAAATCACAGCCGAGTAAACATGACTTAGTCTTTCGATCCCACTCTCTACAAATGATATTGTATGGGCCCATTTACGTGCGAACCCAACCCAACTGCGGTTCAACGCAAATCGTGTGCTTACAAACCTCATATAAATATTAATTGTGAAAATTTATTTGAAAGTTGTTTGATTTTAAAAAAATATTTTCTAATAATTTTTATTTTGTAGATTTTACAAATTTAATACATTTACTTGTAGTTTAATTAATTGCTATATTAATGATGACATTATTGTTATCAACCTTCGATCGGACATTGGTTTTATTAATTACCAATTTTTGCCTTTTTAGAACATTGGTTTTATGCTAGACTAGATAGGTAGGTTTTGTGGTGTTAAAATAAATTAAAAATTAAAAAAAAAAACATGAAAATGCAGGGAGATCTTTACGACCATGAGAGTTTAGTGAAGGCGATAAAGCAAGTGGATGTGGTGATATCAGTGGTGGGTAACCTCCAATTAGTAGATCAGGTCAGGATTGTTGATGCCATTAAAGAAGCTGGTAATGTTAAGGTTTGTACCTCTAAATTACTCAAACTTTTTGAACCACTCACTTTATCTAAAATTTAATTCATTCATTCAAATTCTTTTTTTCTTTTTTTTATAAATTATTTGTAAAGTTTCATTTTCTAAGGTTGTTCTTAGGATCATGTTGAAAATTGTCTCAAATTGGTTTAGATTCCTTCACATGAAAAAGAAAGGTTTTTCCTTGGTGTGAAAGACATAGATTCTCATTGATATTAAGTGCAGGTTTGGATAGAGATTATTGTGCTTCTACGTTTTCTATTTCACGTTTCCTTCTTTTTTTCTTTTTTATTTTTTTTTTCAGTGCATGAACAGTAAAATCACATGAATTTACTGTGCAGAGACAATTATCACTGTTCATGCATTGTAGCAGCATGTAATAACACTATTCATGCATTTAAAAATATTAAAAATTGGTCCTACGGTACTATTCAGACATTTAAAAATTATTTTGCTACAGTGAAAACTGAAAACACTATAGCAAAATAATTTTTAAATGTGTGAATAGTGTCATGGGACCCATTTTTAATATTTTTTCTGAATAAAGTATTTGTGGGTCCCGTAAATAGTCCACGAGACCCACTGAACAGTGCTCTATATCTCTTGAAACACGTGCAAAAAAAAAAGAGGAAATACCAAACGTGAAACGTGCAAACACAATCAACTGAATGTTTTATTGTTGAAAAAGTAGTTGGGTATTCCTTGTACATCAATGAATAGAATCGGATCATTCTAAATAGACACGGTTGCCAACGGCTTAATGGCTTTTACAATCCTCTCATATTAAGAGAGGAGGGGACTCTTAATTAATTAGAAGAACATGGAGTATTCTTTGAAATATTGTTTGAATAGTTATTAAAAGATTTTAATGGGTGAGCTGTTTTAATTTCAGAGATTCTTCCCGTCTGAATTTGGAAACGATGTGGACCGAGTCCATGTTGTTGAGCCAGCAAAGACTGCATTTGGTACTAAGGTCCAATTTCGACGCACCGTTGAGGCCAACAACATCCCTTACACTTATGTTGCAGCCAACTACTTCTTTGGCCATTTTCTCGCTAACTTGTTACAGCTAGGAGCCACTGTTCCTCCTAGAGATAAAGTCATTATCTTTGGAGATGGAAATCCCAAAGGTAAACAACAATTTTTTTAAGTTTTCATGACAATTGTACTTTATCATTAGGTCATGACTCTAGTTGATTTTTTTGTGTAAACACTAGAATTGAATTCCAAATCTTTTATTTGACAATAAAAAACTTTATAAATTGAACTAACTTAACTCACTAGTGCAACATTTTTTTTTATAGGATGTGTAAATGTGTGGCCATGTTCGCCAAACATGAAATTGGAAATCTATTGCCCCAAATTAAGGTTTTATTTAATGTCAGGTCATTTAAAATTAGTTATCAATTCTTTTTTTTTCTTTTTTAAGTAGACAATTATCAATCCTTAGTGATGAAGATTCCCCAAAAATAAAAATCCTTAAGTGGTGAAACAGAATTTTAAATGACCCAAATACACCCTTGAACAATTTTGAAGCCAATAGAGATGAGTGTGATCGAGTGAGGTGAAATCCAATGAGCTTAATTGTAGTTATGATAATTGATAAGATATGTATCATTGTTTCACAATTTATTACTTTTATTTCTCCTTGCAGCAATTTTTAACAAGGAAGATGACATAGGAACCTATACCATTAGAGCTGTGGATGACCCAAGAACATTGAACAAGATACTCTATCTTAGGCCTCCTGGAAACATTTACTCATTCAATGAGCTTGTTTCCCTTTGGGAGAAGAAGATTGGCAAAACCCTTGAGAAAATCTATGTTCCGGAGGAAAAGATGTTGAAGGACATCCAAGGTCAGTAAGAAAACCCGTCCTCAACTCCAAGTTTGCTACAGCAGAATGTCATGATGATAACTTTTAATGAGTGGTTAATATTTTTATGTTCTTTCATGTTTTTTAAAAGGACAATTATACTTTTACATTCACTGTTCATATAAAGTGCACATAATTGTACACATTTACATGATGTGTATGATGTTGTATACATTTATTTAGTTTACTATATAAAATGTACATGAACAGTGAATGTAAAAACATAATTTTCTTTTTAAAAATTCACATTAATGGTTAGGGTTTATATCTAGAAATGCTATTTTTAACAGTGGCAAGGAGAAAAACGTTGATTAACTTGTTTTTGATCGTGGTACTTTCTTGTAGAGTCCCCAATTCTAACCAATGTGCTATTGGGATTCCACCACGGGGTCTTTGTGAAGGGTGATCACACCAACTTTGAGATTGAGCCATCATTTGGTGTGGAAGCTTCCCAGTTGTACCCAGATGTCAAATACACCTCTGTGGAAGAATATCTCGACCACTTTGTTTGAGAAATTAACCCCAGCTCTTGTTATTTTTAAAGATAAATAATTATAGTTGTTATGGGTTAGTTCAAGTGGAGGAGTCTCTGTACTCATCAATATCTTGTTTTGTTTGAACATGTATTGAAGAACCTCTAACTACTCTTAGTGGTGCATTTTCTCATTACAATATATGTTTGTAATCGAAAGCCTTTAATATTTCTCGTGGTCTATTTCTGCCTCTCGCATATCTTTCTTTTTGTTGAAGAGTACTACTGATATCAGAGCATTAATAGAAAATAAAAAATAAAAAAATACAAGAGATAGTGATGCAGGACAGTGGCGGCGCCACGTTCAGGCCAGGGTGTTCCTGGCGCCACGTTCAGGCCAGGGTGTTCCCAGGAACACCCTGACCTGAAAAAAAAAATTATATATAATAATTAAAAAAAATTTATTTGTTTACCCTTAAAAAAAATTAGGAATACCCTCAACCAAAATTAGGAACACCCTCAACCAATGTTATTGATTCAGTCCGTTCCAGCCGAGATGTGGATTTCGGCTGGAACTGGTTTTGTATCTGATTATCTCTCCTCTCTCATTCGATCTCTCTCTTCCTCTGCCTTCTTAATCCTTTTATCTTCTCTTAAATCCAACAACAAATCATAAAATTCTTCAAACTTGATCTAAATCAAGATCCCAAATTCATCAAACCCTCTCCTAAAAAAAAAAAATCATCAAACCCATATAAATAATCAAACCGAAATTGCAAAAGAACAAGAAGAAAATGCAGAAAAAAGCTTACCCGCCAAGAGTTTTCTCTCTTTAGCTTCTTGTTTCGGCATTAGCAAAAGAAGAAGAAAGACGAAGATGCTGAAGAAGAAAAAATGGAGAAGAAGAAAGAAGGAGAAGGAAAAGAAAACAAGAAGAAAGTGAAAAAGAAAAAGAAAGAGATAGAGTTCAGATATGGCGTGTGGGTTAAAGTTGGTGGGGCCAGGGTCGTTGTGAATAATAAAAAAATATGAGAAAAATATTATTTTATTAAAAAAAAGTGTAAAATCAACCAATTGATGTAAGTGTTTTGTAAAAATAAGTGTGTAAAATAAAAAAAAAGTAAGTTTCTTTTACAAAACAAAAGGAAAATTTGCATTTACACTGATGTGAATGCTCTTAGAAGATATGAATCTTAAAAAAAAAAAAAAAATCATAAGATCAATAAATCAGCAAACGTATTACTAAGTCCAGATAGTTTCAAGTTTTACCCAAAAAAAAAAAAAAAAAGTTTCAAGTTTAATGTATTGGTTTCCAGCTGTATCTAGAGTAGAATGCTAAAGGCTGTTTTTTTATTATTTAAAAAAAAAAAAATAGTGAGTGGTTGATAAGATGTTCGTAACTTAACCATTTCTCCTTAGGGAACCCAGGTAAGGCAGGGGGAGGGGGCTTAATTCGAGACCACCAGGGAAACTGGGTTAGAGGATATGCCCGGGCTCATGGATACACTAGCAGCACCATTGCCGAGCTATGGGCTCTCCGGGATGGACTGGAAATCGCCAAAGATCTTGGGCTTAACAACCTCATTATTGAGATGGATGCCTTAAGCATTGTCTTACTAATGAATAACAGTAAGGCCAATCTTTCATTGGAGCCTCTGCTATCTGATTGCAGGAAGCTGTTAACTGCCATTCCCAATAAGAGGGTTGTGCACATATTCCGTGAGGCGAACCAATGTGCAAACGTGCTGGCAAGATATGGAGGAAGTTCCACTTCTAATTTTGTTGTTTTTTTGAACCCACCGTCTGTGGTGGTTGATATTCTCCTTGCTGATAAGGAGAATTCCTTTTGTAATAGACTTGTTCCTGCTTAGCTGTTTTAATGTTACCTTGTCTTACCAAAAAAAAAAAAAACCTTAACCATTCTTATCCAAGAGTAATATTTCTACCGTTTCTAGAATTTATATATATATATATATATATGAAGTAAAAGATTTTTTTTTGTACATACAAGAGGTGCTTTGACTTTCATATTTATTGTACATTTGTACTGTTTACAACTATCCAAAATGTGAATTTTATTTATAAAATAATTATAAATAAATACTTTAATCCAATTTTATTTAAATATAAAATTTAATTCATTATTTTATATAATAGTAATAATATCTATAATATTTTAAGGAATTTCGAAATATTCTGAAACGGTACATCGAAATAGGCTGGTACCGAAATGGCCCAAACAACTTTTAATTACATTATACATTTTAATTATACACAACAAATTATAGAAGACAATTAATAAACAAATTAAACAACTAAATTATGTTAGGCTAAATAATAATGAAACAATACATTATAAAAGACAAACAAATTAAATTATGTTAGGCTAAAAAATAATTAATAATTTTATAATTAATGAAACAACAATATAACAAATTATAATTTATAAAAGACAAACAAATTAATGAAACAACTAAATAACAATAATTAATATTTGATAGTTTTTTGTATATTGTTTATTGTTTTACTAGAATTATGGACAAATATTTGATAAGAAAACCACGTAGAAGGCAATTGTAAACTTTATATATTTGCATGTTTTTTTTATTGTTGTTTTTGTTAATATAGAAAATTTTCTTTTTATTAGATTGTGTAATTTATACTTATTGAGGAACACCCTAAATAAAATTCCTAGAGTCGCCACTGATGCAGGAGCATTTGCATTAGCATTGTTAGGGGTTAGCTTTAGATTGACAAACCATGAGCAAAAAATGTCTTGTATAGTGGTTTAAGAGTCCATATGTTTAGTCAAGACTGCAAGTTACCATGCAAGTTTCAGCTTTTCGATAGCTTTCGATAGTTGTTCAATCGACTGAAAAGCCCAGTTTTCAGTAAATCGAGTTCAAAATTGATTAATCAAATTGAGGTTTTCTAAAACATAAATTCAGCCTTTTAAGTGTTTAGGGTTTTGTGTGTACAAGTCGAAGGCATATAAGACAACCCTATTATACGAGCAAAATACTTTTGGAGTTGCTCTTGGTGTAAATTTAAAGGTATTATGCCTCTTGCTCTTAAAAGCCTCTACTGACGATCAAGTGCAGCATATTCAAAACCAATGGTCTTGAAGTTGCTGCATACAGACGATGCCAATTGTATTTGGTCAAGAATAATTTCAATTAATTAACTCAATACAATAAATTTCTTTAATAGTAAAGAGCCACGACCTATAATCCCCAATACATGATGATGCAGATTGGTAAAGAGAGAATAAAATATTTTAATATTTTATGTTGTTTTCTTTTTCCTAATGAACTGCATCACATAACTTGCAAGTCTGGTATGTAGTTTAAAACCTTTTCAGTGAGAATGGAAGCTCTGTTTGAATGCTAGGAGGTCTAGCTCCTGAAGTTACACAGTTCGATACCTGAGCTCCTTGGTTTGAGCAATTGAGCTTTTGAGGGAAAAATTTGGAAATTCATGGGACATGGTTTGGCAGTGATGAAGCTTTGTTGTAGTCTGGCATAACTAGGTCCTGCACTGAAAAGGCAAACTACCACACTGAGCAGTAGTGAGGGCTCCAAAGCTCTAATCTGTTACTATTTTTAGACAGAAACCAGTTGCAGAACCACGCGATGCATGAGAATAAATAATTATTTGTAATTGTAATTGTAATATAATGTATAATTTGTTCTCCCTAAAAATTAAACAATTGTTATTCAATTCAATTAGGTCTACTTCAATCCACTTTGATCACATTCAGTCCAATTTGGTCCACTCAGTCAATTTCAGTCCCTTTTGGACTAATTGGGACTTAAATTGATTTTTTTGTAGATTGCCTTTTCAAGTTTAGCTCAAAAATTCTTTTTTTTTTTTTTTTTAATTTTTGGGTTGAAAAGTATGAGATTTTATTATATTTTGGCTAAACTCTTTATTTTTGAATTAAAAAATAAAAACAAAATAAACATTAGAAATTACAAATATGAGCCCATAAAATGCAATAAAAATGATAAATATTCAAAAAAATTATTCGGTCCTATTCGGTCCACGTTGGTCGATTCTGCCCACTTTGGTTCTATTCGGTTTACATTGGTCCTATTCGATCGAATTTGTCTACTTGGTCCTACTTAGTCGATATTGGTCCTTTCGGTTCACTATGGTCCTATTCTGTCCTATTTGTTGCTATTCGGTCCACATTGGTCCACTCTGTCCTACTTAGTTCACTTTGGTCCTATTCGGTCCTCCTCATTCCCATTCAGTCCTATTTTGTCCATTCGTTCCACTTTGTTCCATTTGGTCCATTTGTATTCACTTCGGTCCATTTAGACCACTTCGATTCATTTTGATTCACTTCGGTCCATTTTTTGTACATTTGCAAACATGGAAAAGACATGTTTAGGTTGAGAATACCTATTTTAAATCCAAATTTTTTTTTTAAATATATATAGATCTCAAAATCGTAATATCTAAAATTTTAAGTATAACATTTATTATTACTACACTTTTGTTGAGCCACATTAACATAGCATTTCAGTCTACTTCGGTCCGGTTAAATTTAAGTGAAAGTCTTTCTAAATATTAAGGCTATGAATATACAAATTTAATATTTAGGGCAGTTACTCATTTATTTTAACATCATTACTTTTAAATGAATTGCATAATGTTGATTATACATTCAAGCAAAAAATAGTACTATAAATAAATAAACAAATGTGTGTGTGTGTGTGTAATTTTTATTTAAATAAATTATAAAAATTCTTCATTCTCTTAAAAAAGATTATTATGATAATCAAAACTTATAACAAAGTTATACTGAATATGTATAATTTATTCTCTAAATTTTATTGTAGATAACTTGTCTCCTCATAAATTAAATAATTTCAAAAAGTATTTTCCACTACTCTATTTTTACAAATATATAAGTTTATCATTTTTTATGTTTTTGATTGATATTATTCTTTTATAAAATGATCCATATTCTTCTAACTATTGTTATTATGCATTATATTTTCCCAATTTCTTTTGGTAAAATTAAAGAGTTTCAAAGTTATTATTTAAATTCTCATTCTGTTAAGGAGATTATTATGATAACCAAAGCTTATCATATAATTACAATTGATATTACTTAAATAATTAATAGTACTCTCAACCCAAATTTGTATTTTGCCATGCTTAAGTGCACCAAATTGGACCAAAGTGATTTGAAATTGATCAAATTGACCAAATTGGACTGAATAGATGAAATTGGACCGAATAGACCTAAATGGACAGTATGGACTAAAATGGCCCGAATAGACCTAATTGGACCGAATTGGACCGAATAGGTTGAAGTGGACAGAATGGACCATATGGGCCGGATTGGACCGAATAGACTGAAAAAGACCTAATTGACCAAAGTAGACCGAATTGGATTGAATGGACCGAACTAGACTGGATAGACTGAATTGACCAAAGTAGACCGAATTGGACCAAAATTGACCAAAGTGGACTGAAGTAGACCGAATCGGACTGAATTGATGAAGTGGACCGAATACCAATCTATGATTAGCATAGCTAAGATTGTGTTTTGATATAAATTCAAATTCTTACTTCCAAAATAATTAAGTATTAACTCAAACAAAAATCAAAACAAAACTATAAGAGAGAAAAATATGCTACTTGTAATAGGAAACTACAAAATACAACACTAAAACGTATGAACCCAAAATAAAGTTTTAAAAATCACAATGATTCATCAATATAAAGAAGAGTTATAAGAAAGAATATTAAAAAAAAAAATGAAGAGAGAGAGAGAGAGAGAGAGAGAATAACCACATTTCAAGAGAGAAAGTGAGAGAATAATAAGAAATTTATAGAAAATAATATGAGAAGAAAAAAAGTAAAAATAAAAAAATATTGTAATAAACACCAAATTATCCAAATCATGTCATGCTATGTAATAAAGTAACATTATATTCTTATATACTATCTTTATATATAATGCAATAGGACAACATCTATGAAATCAAAGAGAAGAAAAAAGATAACAACTTAAAAACATAACTTCACATCAACCCAAAGTAGAGTTTTAAATAATACAAAAACTTATCAATTTAAAGTAGAGATGCAAGAAAAATAATAAAAATTCCACCAAAAAATGAAGAAAAAAAATTTGAGAGATAGAAATAGCCTTATGTGTGTGGGAAGACTATGTATTGAATGAAATTGAGAATTGTAAATTTAAATTAAGAGGAGAAATAAGAAAAGCCAAAAATAAAGGAAGATAAAGGGATTGAGAAAAAGTGATATTAAGATAGATAGTAGTGGGGAGATGAAAAAATAAAAGGGAGGGGGAAAGTTAATAATATTAAGTTGGGAAATTAATAAGAGAAAAAAAAGAGTTAAAAAAAGAAGAAGAGAGAGAATGTTGGAAATAGGCCGCTGATGTGGCTCAACAAGAGCGTAGCAACAATAAATGCTACACTTTATCTTTTATATATATATATGATGAGAGAAAGTTCATGAGTTATGACTTACCCTTAACATCTGAGGGTCTTTATGCACTTAAGAGCATTCACATCCAATGATGTAAAAAAAAATAAAAAGACATATTCTACATCTTCAAACATTATATTTCTATTTTACCAACTTATTTAACAATACACCCAACATCCTAGTTCTTATTTTTACATACAATCCAATAAAATAATATAAACTACACAATCAAATAATATAAAAAATTATCTCTCTCTCTCTCTCTCTCTCTCTCTCTCTCTCCAATAATACATAATTTTTTTATGTTTACAACTCATGAACAATAGGCTCTATATAACCAAACTCACAGTTTATTGGAGCTAAAAAAAATATAGCAATACATTCTCAATAAACTTTATTTTATCTATTTTACCAACTTTTTTAACAATACACCCAACATCCTAGTTCTTATTTTTACATATAATCCAATCAAATAATATAAACTATACAATCAAATAATATAAAAAAATTATCTCTCTCTCTCTCTCTCTCTCTCTCCAATAATACATAATTTTTTTTATGTTTACAACTCATGAACAATAGGCTCTATATAAACAAACTCACAGTTTATTGGAGCTTAAAAAAAAAAAAAATATATATATATATATATAGCAATACATTCTCAGTAAACCTTTTTTTTTTTTTTTTTTTGCTAGGTAAGTGCGGGGGATTGAACCCCCAAACAACAAGCCACTTAGGATCCCGGGTACCAACTCGTCTAGAAGGGCGGTGGTTGATTTTAGGCGTGTTGGTTGGTAAAATAACTACCCACCGCCGCGGTGGGTGGGGTTGTTTACACCCCCAATGCATACAAAGCCTACTTTTGGTTGATGGGACAACATCCTGATGGGTCAACAATATTCGAGTTGTAGCTGGTGTGATCGTGAGTATCTCGAACCGATCTTAATGAATGAGGCCATGGGCCGGTCTTGTCTTTGATGAATTCTTTCCCTATGCCCTTATGTTTATTTTTTTGCCTCCCTTATCAAGTTTGATATTTTGAAATAATACGTGGAAAATCAATTTGATTAAAAAAGAAAAAAGATCAAATACAAAATGTCTTTTGGCCTTGTAATGACATAAAAATCATTTCCTTTATTACATGATTTAGTTGCTTAACATCATCAAAGGACCTACTACTTTTTTGCTAAATAGTTCCAAATCGTAAAATGTCTATTATGTTAAAACTTTCAACATCATCAAAGGACCCAACATCTGAATCAATGTCACAATAATTTCATTGCCAATAGAGGTGTCAAATGGGTGAGTTTGAGTAGGTTTGAGATGGACATAATTGGGTTGGGTACATAAAACTCATTTACCCATTTATTACCCATATAACTAATTACTTCTAACTCAAATCTAACCCAACCCAATTATTATGGGTAAACCCCAACCCACCCAATAATCAAAATTACCAAAATATCCCTAAAACTTGAATATGACCAAAGTACTCCTTAATTTCTTTAAAATTACCAAAATACCCTCTAAACCTAAAGAAAGACCAAATATGCTAAAAAAAACCATTTAAAATTACCAAAATACTCTCAAAATTACCAAATACCCTTGAAACCTAAAAATTGACCAAAATACCCCTTAAACCAAAAAAATAACCGAAATACCCTCGAAATCTAAAAAATGACCAAAATACTCTCGAAACCTAAAAATTACCAAAATACTCCTGAAACCTAAAAAATTTACCAAAATACCCCCCTAAACCTAAAAAATTAGGGATGGCAATGGGGAAGACGGGTCCGAAGGATGGGGTCTTAACCCCTTGCCCTGCATGGTTTTGTCTTACCACATCCCCACCCCACCCTACATGATGGGTTAATTTTCTTACCCCATCCCTGTCCCTTGGGGCCCCGTGAAGCCCCAACCCACCCCGTAAAACTCTACTTCTTGTTAATTTGCCCACAACTATTACAATTGTTTTTAATAAAACCTGTTTCATTAATAAAAATTACTTGAAATTGCAAATAAATTTATTTTATCAAATCAAACTAATTTTTAGCAAAAATTGAATAATATTATTAAAATGTTTAATAAGACAATATCACCCAAAAAAAAATCTCATAATACAATATAAATGATTTAATAGTATATAAATTTTTTTATAATAAAGACAAAAGAAAATGCAAAAATTGGTACCTTATTTCCAACCTTGCTAAAAATAATTAAAAAAAAAAAGGGAAAAAGCCTTGTTGGGTATAATAAAATAAGCAGATGATATATATATTTGTTTAAATAATAAGGTTTTAAGGAATGAAAAATTTACAATTTAACCCTTATCAATATGAGGTGGGGGCAGGGCAGGTTAGGTCTAAAAAGTCTAAAACCATCTCCGCCCTACCCCATGGTGCAGGGCTAAAAACTTGTTCCATTCTCGCCCCTCGCGACGAGAAGGGGCTAGTCAAGCGGAGCGAGAAAAAATTATCATCCCTATAAAAAAATGACATAAATACATCTCGAACCCTAAAAACTGACTGAAATACCCTCTAAAACAAAAACATAAATGACCAAAATACCCCCCAAAACCTTAAAAAAATTACCAAAATACCCCCGAAACCTAAAAAAATAAGCAAAATATTGGTGGGTTTCATTATTTGCTATTGTAAACCGTAGACAAGCATGCTACCTATACTAAATTTGGACAATTTTGGTAGATGGTGATTTTACTAGACTTTTTCCCCCTTACTTTCACTTTGGTTACATGATAAAATAAACAAATTTCAGGTGGCTAACAGCATGCCATTTAAAGCAAAGAAGTTAGGATGATATATAAAAGTAAAATAATCTTATCTGATATAATAACAAATGATAATTAATTAGTGGAGGAGAAAGCACAAAAACTAATAAAAGTACAGTAGTTGAAGTTTATACAAGGGAGCTCTTAGCGAGCTTGCATAAAATTAGTTAATATTAGTTGGGTAGTTTCAATGGTGTGGAGCTCAGGTATTGAAGTATAAATAGCTTCAAACCAAATGAGGTTATCATCATTTCGTACAACAAATTGGCAATAGAAAGGAAATAAAGAAAAATAAGATGGGAAAGAATTTAAGCATTGCAACAATTTCCTTGCTATTGGTGTTGGCATCTACCAATGCCTAGCAAGTCTTTGATGTTATATCATATGGAGCATAACCTAATGCTGATATCACCCAGGTATAAATATGTGTAGTGCAATAAACTATACTTAATTAACATGAAGTGTGTGTTCTAGTTAACTTAACTAGTAAAACCTTTTAACTTTGAATAAGAGAACTTAGGTTCAAACTCCATTTACACTAGAAACTGATCGATGTCATGACCAGATGATAAAACATTAACATGCAAAATTATAATTATATACTGATTTTGATTTTTCATAATGTGTTTAGGCTTTGACAAAAGCTTGGAAAGCTGCATGCGCTATTGTAGGAAATAAAGTTGTGATTTCAGCAAGGGCATACAAACTAGGTTTAGTGACTATGTTGGGTCCATGAAAAGGTGCTATTGAGTTTAACCTTCAAGGAACCCTACAAGCCCCATCAGATGTTGCCTCCTTCAATGGTAAAGATGGTTGGGTCTTTTTTGAATGTATCGACGGTCTCACTGTGTCAGGTGGGGGAGTTTTTGATGGCAAAGGACAACAAGCATGACAAAAAAAAAATGAGTGTGACAAGGACAAAAACTGCAACGTACTTCCTATTGTAAGATTTCAAACTTAATTAATTAGCATTTACATTTCCATCATTTTCTACATAGAAATACATAGACACTACAACTTTTCAAACTTTACTCATGGTGAAAAAATAATCCAAACATTTATATGATAAATGATGTTTTACAAATAATTTGACAAGTTTTGTATAGTGATGTGTCACAACCCAAAAAAGAATTAATTTTAAAATTTATATATGAGGAAGTTTATGGAGTATGGACACAATTTTTTGTGCCACAACACTAACCTATGCAACTATAAGCGATAGAGAAAAAACAATGGTTAGATCTAAAAATGATAATTCACCAATCACAATCGCACATGTCATCTTTTGACAAAACTTGTGGTCTATGAAGAATTGTTTATATAATATAATATTATTGAAGTAGTACCAACCACATTCATAGACACATTAGTTGTAAGTTTCTATGTAATAATATTTGCTATAACTTTACCATATATCTTTTTTTTTTATATTGATTTAATGGTCACATTTATTTCAAAAAAAATTATTTATATTAAATAATTCAAAGAATCGTTAGCGTTTTACTAAGTAAAATGTTTTTTAAATGAAACTTTATTTTAAGTGAATGCTTAAATGGAACTTGAGCGCTCATATTTAGTGTTTTAATTTATCTAACTTGTAAACATGAATAGAATATAAGGTTCAACTACGTCACAAATTCAATAGTCCAAGACATTACATCGAAGGACAGCAAATTTTTCCACATCAACCTCTTGGAATGCAAGAAGTTGCAATTCCAATATGTTACCATAATTGCTCCCGCAGATAGCCCCAACACTGATGGAATCCACATGGGACGTTCATCTCAGATCACCATTACCAATGCCAATATCGGAACAGGTGATGATTGCATCTCCATTGGTGATGGAACCCAAGATGTTATTGCTAACCAAGTAACTTGTGGACCTGGCCATGGTATCAACATTGGAACTCTTGGAAAGTACTAGAATGAACAACCTGTTTCAGGAATCAAAGTTACTGGTGCCACACTTAGCAATACAAATAATGGTGTTAGAATCAACACATGGCCTTCTTCCCCTTCTGGAGTTGCTTCTGATATACATTTCGAGGATGTTGTCATGAACAATGTTGCCAATCCTATCATCATGGATCAAAACTACTGCCCAAACAATCAATGCTCAAACCAGGTTACTATAGACATCACAAATATATACACAAATTTTGATGTTAAAGGTTAAAAAAAAATATTTAAGAAAATTATAAATACTGATATCAAATTCTTGGGTGCCTTTTTTTTCTTTCTTTTTTTAAGTCTCCCTCAAAAGTTAAGATCAGCAATGTTAGCTTCAAGAAAATTAGAGGCACTTCTTCAACAAAGGAAGCTGTGAATCTTATTTGCAGTAAGAGTGTACCATGCCAACAAGTGGTGCTCTTTGACATTTGATCTCGCATACAAGGGAGGTGGAGGATCTGCTACTTCCACTTGTGCTAACGTCCAGCCTGCGGTTTCGGGCAAGCAAAACCCTCCTGCTTGTACCAACAAATTTTAATGAAATGCCTCCAAAGTTGTTAAAACTAATGTAGAATGAAAAAATTACTATTTGCAAATAGGTTATCGGGGTTCTATTTTAAATAAAATCTCATCTAACATGTTCCCTTTTTCTTTATTTAAATGAAATTGGGGAACTTTTCTTAGTTATTTTTTGAGTTGTTTAAGTTCAACATTTTGCTGAAATATGCAATGATCTATAGTGTTGTTGTGGATAGTATTTGTTCTATTATTGCAATTGAGATATTTCTAAATAAAAATCAAAATTTTTATTCAACCCTTACTAAATGCTTTTCATTCTTAAGTAATATTGTCCACCAATATTGTTAATCATCTACTACTAATCCAATTTATTACATATTCGGGTAAGTAAACACAAAAATGAGCAAAATTTTAGGTCTCGGTGGTATTTCAGTCATTTTTTAGGTTTCGGAGATATTTTGGTCATTTTCGGTCATTTTTTTTTTTGGTTTAGGGGGGTATTTTGGTCTTTTTTAGGTTTTGGGAGTATTTCAGGCATTTTAGGGGTTTAGGGAGTATTTTGGTAATTTTAAGGTTTTGGGAGTATTTATGTCATTTTTTAGGTTTAGGAGGTATTTTGGTAATTTTGGAGGTTTTATGGGTATTTTGGTCTTTTTAGTGGTTTTGGCTTTTGGGTATTTTAGAGTTGGGTGATTTGTAAAAATAATACTTGGGTCTAATTGGGTACCCAATTAAAACTCAATTAACGTTAGTTTTAATTGGGTCTAATTGGGTTACTACCCGTTTAACCCAATTAATAATTAGGTTGGTTTGAGTCTTATTTAAATGAGAGGGTTTAGGTGGGCAAATGGGTTTGGGTTAATTTTGCCACCCCTAATTGCCAAGGAACACTGCAAAAGATGATCAATCGAACTCTATTCCCTCTAAAAAATAATTTTCACAAAGTAATGGTTTGGCAACCCGAAAATAGTCCTGTTGAAACTATATATATCTCATGTTACAGATCCAAGTTTGAAAGTTTATTTATTGGCATATTAGGGCGTCAATGGCAGTTAAATTCCATGGGAGAATTGTTTTACTTTCATGGATGCTGAAGCTAAACTTGGAGCTACCTAGATAACAATATAATTTAATACTACATTCAAAGACGATAAGTTTCAAATTATTCATTCAATATCCACTTAAAAGCCTTCCAAGCTCAAGGGCTATTCAAAGAATGCCCTAACAAGCCAAAAAAATAATAATAATAACAACTTTATTCCATGTGGAAAACAGATTACTATCTGTGCAGGTTGTGAAAGTAGGCTGTCGGGTCTCACTCAAAATCACTTCTGAATATGCTGTGGTTTCTTCCCACGGTTTTTAAAGTTTTCCTATAGGTGGTAGATCCGGAGCCGGAGAGGAGAACATATACAGCTGCTGCTTCTGCATTGCAATAGCACACGTGGCTATTGCAGTTCTGGTTCAGACATTACATTATTGTTTTTTCTGTTCTGTTGCGCTTTGGATGCTACTCTTTATGTCCCAAATGCTCCTGCGTTAATCTAATTCAATCAACCATATAATAAGTTTATTACGTAGGTTTAGTTTACACCCAATCTCTCTTTGTCAACGTTAAACAAATTTCATTGATGAGCATTTTCAATCTTTTTACAATCCTCCAGCAAAGGAGTGAAGTTGGAATTTCTTAAAAACACAACAGATTGCAAGCTACTGCCTACTTTTACAAAAGTCTTCATCTGTAGCTTGCAACACTGACAACAAAATTTATGTACAAGGTGCAGCATATGCACAGGGAATCTACATAGCAAGGCGCACCCACTAGCTTTTACCAAAGTATGAAAATAGGGTGGGTTGTTTATCACTACAATCCTTCGGGTTTCCCTTCTTCCTTGCCGGAGTAGAGCATAGCTTGCTAGTTTCATCAGTATTTTTCTCTGAATCAGCATTAAACTCCTCATAGTCCCGCTTCAGTTGGCACTTGGCTGGTCCATCTTGAGAATGTACAACACTAGATGTTGAGTCTTGGTCACCTTTTCCAGTGAAGAATGAAAGCGCTTTGTTGTCCTCAGTATCAGGCTCTTTTTTAAAGCTTTTTGTTTTTGGTGGATCAGTCATGAAATATTCGGCAGAAGACTTTTTCTCCTCTAAGTTTGATTCTTCTTCTTTAATTCCCTTTGTTGAGAAAAACTTGGAGATTGGATTGCTCCTTGAGTCCTGGTCACCTTTTTCAGTGAAGGATGAGAATGCCGTATTGTCCTGAGTCTCAGGCTCTTTTTTAAAGCTTTTTGGTGGATCAGTCTTGAAAGATTCTGCACAAGAGTTTTTCTCCTCTAAGTTTGATGACTCTTCTTTTTTAGCTGCTTTTGTTGAGAAAAATTTAGTGATTGGATTGCTGCCCTCTATCTTTAATTTTATCTGTACAAAAATGGTTCAACCAGCAATTAGGAGTTTTTTCCTGTATAAATCTAGGATTAGGAGTATCTGAACAGAAAGCAACTACCAATATTTCTATTCTTTTTGCTTTTTCTTTTTTTCTCTTTTCTCTTTTCTTTTTTTTGATAAGAACTGTGAATATTTCTTACCTGGTTTTTCCCAAAAATAAAAACCAAGTCAAATAGAAACATAAAAGGGAAAAGTCATGATGCATGCTACTTGATAATTAGAATATAAAAAATTGAGCCAGTGTTACCAATAAATGGACACCCTCAGATGAATTCTAACTAAGTGGGTTTTTTTATTTATTAAAGTAACATAATCACACAACTAAGGAATTCAAACCCCACTCTCACACACCACCCCCCATACTTATTTTGGGGGGGGGGGGGGGGGGGGGGGGGGGGGGTGGTTTAGAGGTGCCATTTAGCTTGGCATTAAATTTTGATTGGAGGGGGTCTCTCTCACACACCACCCCATACTTATGGGGGTAGAGGTGCCATTTAGCTTGGTACTAAATCTTGATTGGAGAGGGTATCTCATGAGCCCACGCTCTCACAGCACGTGGGACTCACATATCTTGTGAGAGAAGGTCTCATGAGACCGTCTCATAAGATACTTCTTCCCTTGATTGACCTTATTTATCAGATCTCCATCAACTATTGCCTACATTCATTTACGGAAGACAAGAGAGAAAATACACTACGTTAAAGAAAAAGGCAACTAGCCTCACCTCATTGATGCATTCTGGTCCATCAAAAGATGGCTTACCCATTGCAGGTGTTACTGGGTGCCACACCTGGAGATTGGAAGACAAGAATAATAAATTTGGAATATTGTATACCATTTATACTCATAGTAGCAAATATAGATATAGAGAAGCTGTTGTTTCTTATATTCAGACAGCTCTTACCAAATCCGCATCTTCATATGGTTTAAGCATGTTATCAAACTTGGAAGATGAAGAACCATTTAGCCATGTATCAGTTGATACCTTATCACCCAAAATAACAGGCATCCTGTCTATAATGATGGTGCAATGAAAAAAATTAGTATATGACCACTTTAATTTGGTGAAGATTGGCATAGTAAACAAATAATTTAGCAGAATCTGTGTAGATCCCACTTCCAATTCTAACATGATTGGTTGGAGAACAATTAGAAATCAAGCTTAAGATCTGTGATGATACCATAATCTATAACTACCATTTTAATTTTATCAAAATTTAAGGACTGATACTATAATGATACCACAATAATTCCTGTTCATTTTGTTAGAACTTACAACAGTGGGAAAATCATTAGCTTTTTATCCATAAAAATGTGGGATTCTTTTTAAATCTTGTTTGTGTGTGAAGACAATAAATTCAAACATTCCTACTAGTCACCATTTCTAAACTCCAATCAAAAGTTTCTCTAGCTTTGGCATTTTTATGCCTTTTCTGAGACCTTTTCTGTGCATAAAAATGAAATATAGGCGATCTACAAGGACATCAATAGTCCAGTTATGTATGAAATACAAAAACTCAGCCAAAATAGCAGAAGGCAAGTAAAATCAACCAACAAATTATATGCGTCATAGGAAGCAAACCCTGTACAACATACTCCAAATAGCAAGAAAGCAGAAGCATGGTAGCCATGCACATGACCTCAACTTTAAATTTACTGTTCCTTTAAAACATACAATTTTAAGTGATTACACAAGTTCCAAACATGTTTTTCAACTAATTACTCATCCTTTGATAGTGATACTTCACAGCATAAGTGGTACAAAAATACAACTACGAAACCTTAATCCCAAAAATTTGGAGTTGGTTATAAATCTTAACAATAATTGCACTCTTCTATCAAAAAACAAAAAGAAAACATTTGCTCATAACACTGATAGTACATCCCATTGACACATGATGACGAAAATAACAGATGAGTAACGTTAGTTTCTTTTTCTTGGGGTTTAGCACACTAATTTACAATGTGCAGACATCACAAGATTAGAACATGTAATATGAATAAAATGAAACAAGCATGACTTACCATGCAGCCACTGTAATGCTGAAGAAGAAGAAGTAGTGAGAATTGTAAACGTGTAGAGGATCTCGCCTGCAGGAAATCATACACTAAAATAATTAAAATAAAGTATTAGCCTTCTCTTTTGAGGGAAAAGAATGAAAGAAACTATATCAACCACGGCAAATTTTTGGTAAAATGGTAGATATAGCAATAAGAAGAGTGCCTACAACTATAAGGATAAACAACATACTAAACTGATCTTATTCACTAATACTGAAATTGGTATAACACAGAAAGAATATATCAGTTATTAGAGCTAATCAAATATAAAAATTTAATATGATGTATCTTCCAATAAATGTATCTAAAATACATGGGGGGAAAATAGTTTACCTTCTGAATTTTCCCATGCATCATAAAGAGCTGCAAACACAAGAGGCCTGCCATCCTTGAAATGGATGTAGTATGGCTGCTTTTTTTGTCCATCTTTTTTCCACTCGTAGAATCTGGGGTATTATACAAAGTCAAGTTATAGCGTAGAACATTTCATGCCATATACAGATAAATTTGCAAATATATACACACACACAAACACAATATGAACATTTCTTACAAGATGACCTAAAACCATATAACAGGAAATCCTTTCAAAAAGGTTCTATTTTAATCACTGAAATTTAATAAGTTTAATATTGATTGTTAATATTCAGGAAAGTTAAAAATAAAATCAATCTACTATCAGAAAATTCTTCCTAGAGTACAATATTAAAGAAACAGGTGCCAAATATTGAGAAAAAAAACATACCCTTCTACTGCAACAAGGCACCGGTTTTTAGGGATTAAACGACGGAAAGAAGCCTTTTCACTTATTGACTCAGATCGGGCATTAAACTGCAATTCGCAACACATGAAATAACAAGAAATTTCCAATAGAAGTTGTATGATTTAAAGTCATCTCAAACTAAACAACCAGTTTGATATAGAAATCAAAACAAATGCATATCAAACATGTAAATTATATGAGGAGAAAAAATCATTAACAATGTAAACACTATCAGAAATTTTATTTACCAACCACAAATCTGTCCCCATTTCAGCTAAAGTGATAGAATTACAATGATCATCAATGAAGTCCCTAGGCTGTCAATCTTAACCTCCACAATTAATGTCACACACACTCTCTCTCTCTCTCTCTCTCTCTCTCTCTCTCTCTCCTGGAATGTTTGAGAAAGTTAATGAGTAAATAGAAGGAGTATTATGAACAAAAATAAAATGCTGACAAAATTTCCAAGACAGGGATGAGATAAAAGGTGTACCTCAAAATTAACATTTCAGTCTCATTGTTCAATTGATCACAAAGACACAGATAAATAATGATTTGTCAACAGACTGGACATTCAAATAAATATTTACATTTGGATGTGAACTGGAGATGGAAAACCAACAAACAAATAAAAGACTCTTACATGATATCATGACATAATTTTAAAATCTTGGAATAAAAATGACAACTTGTAGCTTAGGCAGTGTAACTAAACCGACACAAATAATTTAGATACGCAACTTAATTTATCAATTGAATGATTCATGACAACTGTGAGATGTTAAGCTAACCTGAGCAGAAAGATTAATACAGTTGTGGAAGGATGATCAGTGCAGAAAACTGAATTCTTAAACAAACGACATCATCCTAAAGCAGATTCACCCGGAACATTGTATTCTAGGTTTGGGCCCTTTATTTGCAGTTATAGTCTGTATTCAGGTCGCTCTAATGTTTGCGCGTTCCGTTTATGAGCACATATAAAACCAATTAATCAGAGACTTTTCATGCCTATTGTTATGCAGTAAGCCCATCCTCATTTTCTTATAACTTGTCTTTGTGCATACAACATGTAAAAATGTTGCTATTCTTAAAAATGCAACCAACTTAGTGTTTGAAATTTTTCCATTTAAACTTTGGTTACCTTTATAAAAGGGGGGAAAATGGGACGTGCGGTGGGCTATAATTAGTAGAGCATAAAGTGGAACACTACGAGTGGGACAAAGGATTTTTATTCATCAAACTCACGCATTTGACAAGATGCATAAGGAAAACATCATAAATTCCTATACATTAGCACACTATGTTGTTGATTGTAGACATGTAGCATATTTAAGTTTAAATGTTAAACGAGATAGCAAAAATGTAAAGCAGTGATTTAAGAAGTTTAAGAATGCCTGGTATGTGTTTGAAAAAATGAGAAAGAGAGAGAGAAGTAAAAAATAGTTAAAAAGAGTACCATCTTGTAGTGATCAGGTTTGTCAGATTTTTTAGTGAAGCTGGGAATGAGTCCCCATTTCATACAATGAACAACAACAGCATCTGATTCAGAAGCAGCAGCACCACCAGCAGCAGCAGATGCTGATGATGATGATCCTTGTTCTCTACGAACAACCGGCAAATGATGTCCCGGTGAAACGTTGTAGGATGGACGGTACCTATATATAATACTGATAAGTATTATTATTGAAAGCAATAATAATAGAAATGAAGAAAAGAGGTTAGCAGTTAGTACGGACCGGTCCATGTGAAGATTACGAACTGAGGAGTTGTTGCGGTAACAAGCCCTAGGAATGTCATCAGCTCTCAGAGTACAACGACTTCTCCCACACATTTCCACTTCTCTCTCTCTCACTCTCTTCAATCTTTCTCTTCTCGTTTGGTGGAGTAAGTAACTTTTAGCGCTACACCTTCGCTTGTATATCTCTGATGCAAGACAAACTGCTAGACCGTTGGATTGCAAGTTGTAAGTTGTAACTGTCTTGAGATTCGAGGCGAGTAAACTCACGATTCCATTTACGACAGCGTTTTCCAATTTTTTTTTGGGGTAGGTGCGCGTGTGGGTTATAACGAAAAAAAAAAAAATATTCACTATTCAGTTTATTTTTATTATTATTTATAGGTCCTATTACTTTTAATACTATTTATGAGCCTCACTATATTATTTTAACTAACTTTTACCGCACTGCTACATAGAAAGGTTCTCACAGAGGACTTTTGTGACTTTTGTGGTGAAAGTGAATCTTCTGGTCATGCTTTGTGGGGATGTGTCATTGCTAAGGAAACTTGGGTTGAAACAAATTTCAGGATTGATAAACTAATTCACCCACCGAAGGAATTTCTTGATGTGGTCTGGTTGCTCCAGGAGTCACCTGGGGATACGAATTGGGAAGCCTTTGCTATCACGGCTTAGGGTTTGTGGAATAACAGAAATGCAGTCCGGCATGGGGAAGCTTGTAAACGAGGGAAAACTATTGCAAGGGAAGCTCAGAAGTATGAACTTGAAGTGCATTCTGCCAGTCCAGTCAGCCTTATTGGTGGTTCCTCTGCCCCTAGTCTCAAGCGTTGGTGTCCTCCCCCTAAAGGAACATACAAGGTCAATACTGATGCTGCGGTATTCAACAACTGGGGCTGCTGTGGCTACGGTGTGGTAATTAGAAATGATAAAGGGGAGCTGATGGGTGCATTGTGTAAGAAAGTTGAGTTTCCTTTAGGGCCTATTGAAGCAGAAGCAAAAGCTACGGAAGCGGGCATTTTTCTAGCTTGGGACTTGGGTCTGAAAGATATAGTAGTGGAAGGAGACTCCCAACAAGTTATACAAGCTCTAAATGGTTGCATCACACCGGCCCTGTCCATTCTGAAGGTTGTTGAAGGGCTGAAATTTTTTCTGATGCGGTTCAACTCTTGGAAGGCTGTTCATTCTAGGAGAATCACCAACGAAGCAGCGCATTTACTAGCTAGGAATGCAATGAATGTGGAGAATAGTGTAATATGGGTTGAGGATACTCCTCCCCTAATTGAACACCAGATTTTGGTTGATGTAAGTTTCCTGGACTTCTGTCCAGATTAATGAAGTTAAGTTATCTGTTTCCAATCAAAAAAAAAAAAAAAAAAAAAAAAAAAAAACTAACTTTTACCTTTATCAATAGTACTTTCAACAAAATAAGTGGTATCTAAACATCCTCTAAATTGCAAATTTCTCTCACACCGAGACTGTGTTTGGATACCGCTTATTTGCTGAAAACTGAAAACTTATTACTGAGAACATTAGCAAAATAATTTTTAAATATATGAATAGTGCTGTGGGATCCAAATTTACCTAGAAATTTGTGAAAAAGTGAGTTTGGTGGTATGTGAACAGTACCTATAGGACTCGCTAAAAAAACGCTGAACACGAGCAAAATGCCCAATCCAAACGCATACCGAGTGTCTAGATTTTAGGTGAAGAAGTCTTAAAATTTGAATTTTATCTCTTAAATTTTATGATATTTAGATTTTGCACCTTCTTTTTGAAGTATCAAAATTTAGGAAGGTAAAATCTAAATACTTTCAAATTTTAGAAGATAAAATCTAAATTCTGAATAATTATAATGTAAAATTTAAATACTCTTAAACTTTTTTTTGAAACCAAATACTCTTAAATTTTAAAATATAAAATTCAAATTTTGAAATTTCGTGGTATAAATTCAAACACCCTTCTTTTCGGTGTAATTTACAATTTATTTCTTAAAAAAATACAATTCCTAAAATACCGTCGGTTTTTTGCTTATCGACGAAAATAGAAAACAAAACCCAAAACCCTCCTCAGCGACTCCTCACATCTACAGTCTACACTACACGTTTTTTTGCACATACTCGGAATTCATTCACTCTCAGGTACGGTTTCTCCTCTTTTTGGCAACTTAAATTAATTGAAGAATCTCTCTCTCTCAGGTTTTTTATGATTATGGCTTCCTATTTTCATTTCATTTTCATAAACCTTTAGATAGCAGCTATCAAGGGATTCAAAGGCTATTTGGGACACTGTATTTGTTTTTTTTTTAATTTTTTTTTTTGGGGTCCTTTGAATTGATGATGACTCGTTGAAATTGTTTAGGGACAGTGAAATGTTTCAATAGATTAGAGGTGAAAGGTATATATATTTTCGGATGCAAGTTTGGATAAGAATTTATGGGGTTTTGTTATTACTGTATATGTTTCACAACAATTTTAGTTTTTATGTATTTTTGTTATGCTGTAATTCCATTTCTAAACTTACTGATAATATGTTATGTTGTTAACCATTACTCCTTTTTTCTTTCTTTTTATAAGTACTATTTATCCGTAGTTAAATCATAATGAAATGTTTTTTTGGGTAGTTGATAGAGGGTAAAGGTACATATTTTCGAATGCTACTGTATTGTTTCACAAGAATTTAGCTTTTCTGCATCTAGTTTTGCAGGAATACTGTTCATAGTTATTTATGGATTTCAAAGTATTAGTGAATTAAACTCTAACCTCTTTTGAGATTAGAAAATCAGAATCAGAAAGCTGCCAATCTATGCTCTCCCTGACCAAACGAATCCAGGCCTTAGCCCCATGCCTGCGCCCCGCTTCCCAGCAAGTCCGATGGGCCCGGACTGACACGGGCACAACTAGGAGGCCTAGACGGGCAGCTCTGGCCCCGGCACTAGCAAAGAAGGCGGATGAGAAAAAATCGGAGTGGTGGGTAGTGGACGGTGAAATGCATGAGGTTGGTGATCATGTGCCTCCACGTGAGCGCTTTGTGATCCCAAGGGACAACATTCCCAATAAGCGCCGCAAGCAGCTCCGGGAGCAGTTCATGCGCCGCACTCGCCTCATCATCAAGGAAGCGGTTTGTCCACTTTTCTTCTGGTTTATCATTACTTGGTTTGTGAGAGCTAGTTTGGTTACCTAATTTTTATTAGCTATTGATATTGTAAAGGAGCATGAGCCCTGGTGCAACAAGTACATGCAATTGTATCAGGAGCTTAGAGAGAATTGGGAGAGGTTGTACTGGGATGAAGGCTACTCCAAGAAAATTGCACAAGATCATGCTAACTACGAGTCCGCCGAAGATGATGATCAAGATTTTTCTCCTTACAGGTTTCTCTTTATTTCATATTGCAAAACTTGGACAATGGACTCTCAATTTTTTCTTCTTTTGATTGTGTTTCATTCATAAGCATCAATTTTTTAGTGAATAAGACTCGATTTGTTTGAAGTAAAGAGTATGTGATGTTGACAATGGATACTAAATTTAACCTTCTTTTGATTGTGTTTCAGGAGCAGGCGATTAGCTGCTGAGCCAATGAAGGTATGGTTTTGAATTGGATTAAGAATGCTATCTTGTCTGCTTTACTTCCAAGGTTTAGTACTTTCAACTTTCAAGATTGGGCTAATATAGAGTGCTCTAGAAACACAGTTGATTTATGCTAGCTGATGAGGGCTAGGAGCTTTTAGATTGGTTTACTTAGATTTTACTTGAAAGGATGTTTCAATATATGGTTGATGGCATATCTAGGCATCAACGATCACTAATAAGAAAACATTAGGCAAGATGTCACTATGTGGATTGGTGTTGCATGCGTTGGTGTAGTGGGGAGGGGGTGGAATACCTTCTGATTTTCACTGCGGAAGCTTATGAATTGTGGTGTTTTGTATTTAGATCTTTTGGTATCTCTTGGGTCTTACCAAAGAGTGTGAAAGATCTTTTGTTTGGTTGGTGGAATTGGATGGGAAAACATTCGTTGGATATTGGAATTTGGTTCCATTATGTTTGATGTGGGTTATTTGGTGAGAGCAAAATAGGCGAACATCTGAGGATATGGAGAGTACAAGGGACCAACTTCTAGCTTATTTTGTTGGCACTCTGTTTGATTGGTCTTGTGCTTGGGGACTCACAAATAGAGATTCCATTCCAGTGTTTATTGAGTCTCTATCTTTTTGTACATAATCATTTGTACTTTTTGTAATTCTTTAGGCTATTTCTTGCCTCTCTCTCTCTTTTCTTTTTCTTTTTTTTTTTTTTTGGTGCATGATGTAGTCTCTTTTCAATAAATTTCTATTACTTATCAAAAAATAATTGAGAGCATGCTTTTTTTTTTTTTGCTAGTAGTTTTTCTATTTAAAGAAACACCCCTGTATGAGAAGAAAGAAAAGTCTTAATTCATTCAAAAGAACCAAAAATATGATAGTTTATCATGATTTCATTGGGCAAAATTGCTGCAAGAATGCTTATTTGCCACTTGAAAGTAATATTTTCTGCCCTATGGTTATGTAAATGAGTATCTCCTTCTTATCACTCTCTGGTTCTACTGGGAGAAATAGTTCAAAATAGGAAAAAAAGAAGGATCCCAGTCTCTAGTATGACATTTTTATTTTGCTCAATGGTCTCCATTGCAACTTATTAATTTTATTTAAGCAAGAAGGGTGCACTTCTGGTTTTGTAATTTATGCTACAAGAGTAATGGATGTGTTTGATCTAGAAAAATAGTTTGATTTAGTTTGAACATTTTTATCACTTAATATTTAATATTTAAGTCTAGTTACATGTGCCACTACCACAGAAATTGACTGGATTTTAATACAGGACCAGGGTTTCGGGAGGAACAGGCAAGGTGATAATTGGGAAAGGGTCAGCCAAATTCGGGATAAGTTTGAATTTGACAGGGAGAAAAGAATGAGAGATAAAGGTAGGCTTAACGTGTTTGAGCTTTATTTTACTTGCTTGCATTCTTTTTTGTGTTTTGGTCTCACTGATTCCTTAGACCTGGGTGATGGATCATTGCTGAAAGCGAAGTAACACTCTCAATAGCACCTTGAGCTAGGTTTGTTTATCAGCTTTTTAGCTTTCCTTCAGCAGGCTAAATGATCTTGAGCTCAAATCTCATTCATCACTATGTGGGTGGCCTTGCAAAATATATTTTCATGCAACTGAGGTTAATAAAGTTTGGTCCCTTGACTTGTTTTGGAAGAACTTGCCACTTATTATCAAATAGTTTTAAATTAGTGGTGACAGTTTTCCCATAAATTAGCAACGAGTTATGTCAAAGTCCATTGTGTAAACCTCATACTAAAACATAGATGAGATAATTAGATGGAATCCTGGAATTCCATGCATCTGTTTTATGGTATCAAAATCTGGTACAATCACTAATGGGGAAAGGGAAAAGAGCAATTTATCAGGAAAAAACCCCACCCCTGTGCCTGTTTTTTGAGACTATTGAAATCTTGCATATTCTGGTAGTAGGGTGGAAAATCCTTCATATTGGTCAACTTCTCTTGGGTAACTGCAACAAAGATTTTTTTCTTCACTGCACACATTTTTGTTTTCCCCCCATAGTTACAATGAAGGAGGGGCAATTTAAATCCTAGACATTTGCATTAGAAATACCAAGAAGTGCGAGTTAAGTTACAAGGCTCTTGGCCTCGCTGCACACTTTCACATAGTAACTATATTATGCTTAATGCACTAGCTCCACAATTATATATATAGCAGATTTGAATATTAGTAGACTAGAAAGGGAATCATTTAGTTCTGCTTTCTGTTGCAATTGGGGGCTACACCTTTCCTTATATTGTAGCAATTAGAGAAATTGGGGTCACTGCCACTGAAAAAAGTTATGCTATGTTTGAAAGTTTTGAGAGAGAGGAGAGTAGAGGGGAGTAGAGGGAAGGAGAGTAGTGGAGAGGAGAGTAAAAGGGAATGGTTATCTTTCACCTTGTTTGGATGTTTTTAAAATTAAGGAGGGAGGGGAATAATTAGTCTTTTCATTTGTAATTTTGTTAATATGGTAAGGTTAAGTTTGATAATTCATTTGGTCAAGCATTTTTATGCTCCACTCTTCCTTCAAATCTCTCCAATTTGGGGGAATTAAAAATGAGGAGTTAGAAGTAGTTCAAACCCCTCCCCCCCCCCCCCCCCCCCCCCCACCCCCCCCCCTCCCCTCCTTCCTTAAAAAACATCCAAACAAGTTTATTAAATTACTCTCCCTCCCTCTACTCTACTCTCCCTCCTTCCCCCAACATCCAAACATAGCGTTAGTGAATTACTAAATATTGAAACCTTGACATTTTGTTCTGCTTTATGTTCATGAAATCTTGACATTGATCTAACACAACTAACTTTCAGGATATAGACCCATAATAGCTGCCATTAAAGACAATATTGATTCAAATGATATGTAAAACAAAGAGGAGCGAATTTGTTAAAATGCGATGATTAAAAGCATCTGAGATGAATGGGCCTTTGCTCATTTTGCATATTTTCTATTTGAATTAATCTTTACAAATTGTGATGTTTTTGGTGTGATGTTCATGATCTTTTTATCTCAGCGTTTGCACCCATGAATGGAGGAACTACTTCTGAGTTACCTGATACAAACTCCTGGAAGCAACCATTTGATGCTCAGAGATACTTTTCACATAGTGAAAGTGACTGATAGAACTCTGTATACCTAAAGAAAGAAAAGGAGAAAAGTTGGGACAATTTTCCTTCAGTCATTCTCTCACTATATTGCTGCTGGTATCATTGCTTCAGTCAAGATAGCAACTGGAGCCTGCCATTACTGTAGCAAAGTAGCCATATCTCTTCTTCTTTTCTTTGTTGGATGTATGTAGATTTTTTTTTTTTTTTTGGGTGGGGGAGGGGGGCATCTGGGGAGTCTTTGAGGTGGAAATCTAATTGAAACTGAACTACAAAATATTTCCCAGCAATATATATATTATGACATGTAAACTTTTGTATCCATAACATGATGAAAGGTCTTGTAATGTAGCTTTCATATGTTATTAAGATTCCACTTGGATGGGAAGATGGAAAATTGGGAGAATAGAAAAAAGTTTAGTTTTCCAACATATATGTCTATTATGGAGGATGAAAAAGTGAAAGGGTGAAAATTTACTATTTTTTTGTTTAGTTGAGAAGAAAAATGAGATGATGGTTACTGTAGTAGTGTGTGAATTTATTGTTTTGCCTCTATTACATAAAATAAAATTCTTAAACAGCAAATTAGAAGTAATTTTTACATTATTATGTAAGAAAAAAAATATTTAATTTAGGTTTTATTTTTTGCAAATTATTTGCTAAAAATAATGTTCTGAAAAAATTATTTGGGAGAATTTCCTTGTGTTTTCAAAACATAAAATTGTGTTCTGAAAACATGATTTAAATTAAGATTTGCCAATGTGGCATGAGATGACAGACATTATGTACACTTAGAAATCGAAACACAATTTCAATAAATATTTTGTACTAAAATTATTATGAAAACATAATTTTAGTGTAAACGCATTTGATTTAAAGTTATGTTTTGGAAACATGAATTTAGTGCAAAATTTTGAAATTTTATATTTTACATTGAATGAAATTGTGTTTTCAAACACAATTTGAACGTAAAACACAAAATTTTATTTTTAAAAACACTTCATAGAGAGGAGAAAGTAAAATGGTAAAGTGAGGAGAGTTTAGGGAGGGGAATAGAGAGAGAGAAAAAAGAAACAAAAAAAAGAAACAAAACAAAACAAAACGTGTCTTTAAACTTTAAGGTGCTGCTCTGTACATTTTAATAAATTTTGTATAGATAGCAAAATTTCAAAATTACATTTAAGACTTGTTTTACAAACAATATTTTAAAATTTTGAAATTATGTTTTATACACTTAAATTGTGTTTTGGAAACACAATCTAAAGACTAAATGTGGTATCATGTTTTTAATGAGTTTAGGAGTTATTGATTTAGATGGGCGTAACATTTAATAATTTTGCATTGATTTCAAAATTTGCACTGAACTCATGTTAAGTGCAAAATTTGAAATTTAGAAATTTTGTGTTATACATTTAAATAATGTTTTGGAAAAATGAGTTTAGTGTAAATTTTGAAACACAAACTTTCAAAATTTGCATTGAACTTTCAAGGCGAATGTGTTTACCCTGAACTTTCAATTCTTTTCACCCTCAACTATCAATGTATTTAAAAAGAAATTGTGTTTTCAAATATGATATCAATGCAAAGTGTAATATAAATGTATATTAGATTTTTCTACAAGTCAACAATTTTTTTGTAAAATCCTATTTTAAAAACATGGTTTAAGTTGAGGCTATTCTCCTAAACAATTTGTCCATAGCGTTGTTAATATTTATTAATAAATTGTTATTATTTTGCTAAAATATCCATTCAATTAGGTATGATGACATTTTACACAAGTGAAAACATGCACTTATTATTATAATGTTTATTTACCCACCTATTTTTTATATACAATAATAACAAAGTCATAATCTCAAAATTTTTGGGTTGACCAAGTTATATAGAAGGCCAAATCAATAAGATTTTTCTAAATTAGAATAACTTTTTATATATTTTTACTGTTCTAAGTTCTAACCCCTTCCCCTTTATTAATCAAAATAATAAGAAACTCAAAAATTGGTTAGAAGTACTTCATAATAATAAAAAGCTGGCTGTCCAATATCCTTGCTTGTTCTCTACTCTTGAATTCCATCTCCTCCTAACCAACCAAAAACTCTAGTTTACAAAAGCTACTCAAAACAACTTTTAATTAAAAATCAAGGTACAACAACTTTTTGGTTTATGTGCTTTAATGGGACTTTTGGGTGACTTGGGGTACTAATATTTATTATAATAAATAAAAATAACAAAAAGACAACCTAATTTTGATTTCATTTCACAGTGCAGCTGTGAAATCATAAAGATAACCATAGTTAAAATATAATAAATGAAGTAGGTCACAATTTGAAAAAAGAAAAAAAGAAAAAGAAAAAAAGGAAAATCTCGTTACACAATTATTACTTCACATTCCATAGTACCCACTTCCTTTAAAACATGAAAATTGTGAAAATTTTGTTTTTAAAACATAATTTCACAATTTTAATTTTTAATTGAAATTGAATTTTCAAAACAAGGAATGCAAGATAAATAATAACCATTTTACACTTTAAAAAGGAGGTTCATATATTTTTCAAATTTTGAAAACCAAGAAATCATCACAGTTGATTCAGTTTCACACTTTCACACTCCTCCAACAAAAATCCAAAGCCTCACTTTGTTTTGCAAATTGCACCCACCAACACCACCACAGTGAGAGTGAGAGTGTGTCAATAACAATAACAACAAGAAGAAGGCCGGCGCCAAAAAAACAATTCAATTTTATCTGTGTGTGGAAACAGAAATGAGTAGTAGGATCTGAAGAAAGAAAGAGAGAAAGAATGAGCGGAGGTCGAGTGTGCTCATTGCTAAGGGAATTGGGGTACGCAGGAGCAGAGGGATTAGACCCAGACAGCTTCGAATGGCCTTTCCAATACGACGACGCTCGCCCCATCCTCGACTGGATCTGCTCCAGTCTCCGCTTCTCCAACGTCCTCTCCCTCTCTGAACTCTCTCAGTATCTCTCTCTCCCTCTCTCTCCTTTTTCCCTTTATCCAATTCTCCATTTCAATTAGGGTTTCTTAATTTCGTTTACATTACAGGTGTGAGCAATTTCTGCAAGAAGGAAAGCTCTTGGAGGTACTGATTTCTTTTTTTACTTTTTGATTTTATTTATTGAATGTGTATAGTGAATACTGAATTTGAATTTTTTGAGTGAATTACAGGGAGAGGACTTGGACTTTGCTTTTGATAGCATTTCTGCCTTTTCTGCTAGACGTGACAACCAGGAAGCACTTTTTGGCGCTGAAGAAGGATTGAAAGATATTAGGTATTCTACATTTATCGCTTTGATCGACAAATAATGTATGGAATTTGCATTATACTGGTTGTAGTATACGTATTTTTTTGAGTTTCTCTTTCAGTTAAATGTGCATGATTTGTGCCTTTTTTTTCATGGTTTCGATAAATATTATGAAACTGAAGATGTAACGAGTGCTGTGTCATTTCAGTACACACTCTCAGATCCAGGAAATAAAATCATAACCGTTAACTGAAATGAAGAGAATGCTGTTCCCTAACTGTTAGCACTCTTAGTTGTTGAAGTAAATTGCTTTTCTGATGAACTTTTAACCAACAAGGCGAGGGCAAAGGACTAATATGATGGAGTCCTACGAGCATGCCCGTATTCCTGTGACATTTGATTTGAATGAGCTTCCTGAGCCTGATGAAATTTAAACTTACGGTAATTTAGTCTAGGCCAGGGTACACAAAATTTTAAAACTAAATATATAAATAAATAAATATATTTATTTATTTATATATAATAATTGTTGAAAAATACGTTGTGATTGGTGAACAATAAGAATGCCCATGTGAAAGCAAGCCCTAATCACAATTTGCCATTTCAATAAATTATGAAAAAAAAAAGTTTTGAATGGATTTGTATCTTGACATTATTGTTTGGGTTGTTTTCTTTCTTTCTCCTCTTCCTTTTTTTTTTTTTTTGGGGGGGGGGGGGGTTGATGTTGTTTGGGTTGTTTTAATTCCATGATTTTCTAATTAATGATAAATAAAATAATAGTTCTGTAATTTTACTTTTGGCACAAAGGATTAAGGTATGCACATAGAGTTTGATACTTTATTTCTCTGATTTTAATCTGTTGATGGAATTAATGTGGGGCAAGGATTTTGTTTAAGTCCAAAATTTTGGATACTATGAAATGGAGTTTCATTTTAGGAGCAGAAATTTTAGTGAGTTTGAATCATGATGGATGATATTTCTCTATGTCTTAATTTGGTGCTGAATTCAATGATTATCTTCTGGGTTGTATTTGGTTTTCACTTTATTATATTAACTAAACATAGTGTTAGGTTCATTATGACATGAAACATTTTTTGTGCCCACTTAATGCAAAAAACGCTGAAGGTAAAACCTAATCCAAGCCACCCCTTCTAGGACCTCACTTAGTTGGGAGCAGCACTTGACAAATCCTCTATCTTTTAGCTTTTGATGAAATTTTTCATTGTTGATGTGTTTGTGGTGAATATTTTGGGTTAGTGATGATGAAATTCTAGTATACTCCTTCCAATGCCGATTTTTTTAATTAAAAAATTCTTAAAAATTGTAATTTATTTCTAGGGATGCAACTTTGGCATATAAAGCTGAAGCTTTAGAGTTGCAGAAACAACTCAGACATCTGCAGTCTCAATTTGATATGCTCACTGGCCAGGCTTCATCTTTAATACAAGGGAGACGGGCACGGGTTGCTGCAACATCTACTGTCAATGGACACCTTACAGATCTAGATGATAGTCTTTCAGCGAGAAATTTAGAGGTATGTAAGCTATGATAAATGGAATATATTTTAAACTTGTTCACTTTTATGATTGTTTTGATATAAACTATGCAAATTTGATTAGTCCTGGATAGGAATGGCCTTTTCCAGTATACATTTAAATTTCATTGTCCTTAAAATTCTCAATTTCTGGGTTGCATGACTGCTCCTGGTTTTAAGATTCTTGCACTTTTTGGAATGTGTTTATTTCTATGGCATGGCAGAGGAATAGTTTTATTTAGAAAAATCACAATGTCATAGTTACATTTCATCTCTTTGCTTTTTGTTGTTGATACCGGTTTTCATTTCTTTAAGGAGAAATACTTTTGGCAATATGTTTGATGCTTGAACATTTAAGAAGTTTATTTGAATTTTTTAATTGTGACTTAGATGAATGCAGTTCTTGGAAGGATTGCTGCTACAGCACAGGAGTTGGCTCATTATCACTCTGGTGATGGTAATATTTTCATTTCCATCCCTTGTGCTCTTACTTTCACTGGTCATTTGAAAACTTTAAAAGTGACTTCATTGTTTAGTTCCTTTTTGTTTACATTATTCCCCATCAAAACACGTGAAATATTTGACCCTTATTTTCAAATTTCATAACTAATGAGTTTGTTGACCCTTTTGTCAAAAAGGTTGGTTGGTCATGTTTGGGTTTGGTTTAGGCCTAATGAGCCTAAATCCAGATTCTAGCTGATTCATTACTTTCATTTTTAGTTTTTGTTTTTGGTGGAAACTTTAAATTTTACTTTTTTAACTAATTGGCAGGGTGGGTTGTTTCATTGTTGATCCCTTAGCTTATGTTTTGTTTGGGTTTTTAAACTTATAATCTATTAAATTGTTGGTTTCATCTTGACTGAATCCACCTAAGGTCCAGGTATTGCTTTATCTGTTCTGTGTTATGAAACCTGTTAAAGGTTTATGCTTGACGAATGTTGGGTTGTCAAAAATATGTATAAGAAATAGGAGATTATGGGGCTGATTCATGCTCAACTAGAAACCGATTTAAAAGGCACATTTTTACCCTGACAATATGACTTAGGATAAAGGTTAACGAACCAAATCTGATTTGGAAGCTCTGAAAACTAAGCTTTTAGTAGAGTTAAGGTTGGCCTTTGGTGGAAAAAGTGGGAAAAGTGTTAGAAATGAGTAGGGAACATATGATTTCTGACTGTGAAATGGAATATTAGGATTTGGGGGTACTTCAAGTCGCTGTTCCAGGGCTGTGAACAGTAACCCGAGAATAGTATTTTGGCCTCAAGTGGATTTTTGGGGTGATGGATTGGTGATTAAAATTTTAAATTTTTAGATTTTATGGTTTTAAAAGTGACAAATCAATATGTGCTTGCAAGGTTTCAAGTTTCTGGAATTTTAGAATGAAGAAGAAAAAAGAGAGAGATGAACTTCCAAAGCATCACAATTACACTATATTTCATTAAAATATCAAATTTTCTTTATTTATTTAATTGTTTCTCTTTCTCCACACACAACAACCACCATCTTCTCTTTTCCTTCATCTTCGAGATACGTAAAGAAAGAATAAACAACTAAATGCAAAATGAACAGTGTCAATGTAAATTTACATGATTACCATAGCAAACTTGTAAATTTACACAATTATACACAGACTGATGTGAGTCATTTTTAGGCAAAACTATGTAAATTCTACACTTTTTTCTATTATACAAGGACTTATGTGAATGCTTTAAAACAAGTTTTATTAACATTATTTTATCCACTATCCTCCTAACCTCAACAACTTCTTTTTTTAAACTTTTATTAATGATTATCTCTACCCTATTTCTAATTTTTAATTTTTTCCAGTATACCATAATTTATTATCCCTATGTTCATTTTCTCTAAATTTGTTACTTACCCACTTAGTCTCTTGAAGTCACATTGTGTTTAATCACATCCTAATCATTATATCAACTATTTCCATTAGTTTCTTGTTAAAGATCCTATATTCCAAGTGTCTATACAAATCCTATCACAGGAACTCTTGCCCAGTTTTCCCTTCACCTGAGTGCTGATTTAGCTTGTTGCTTATATGGAATTCCCTAGCTAACCTTTGCCCTCTTTTCATTGCATCTGGGGTTTGATGCAGCAAGTTGCTTATAGAGTGACTAAGTTTTTCTCCATTTTTCAAGCTTAGAACTGGCTGTAAACAAAATATATGTTACTAAGCACAGACATATGTGGAGTTACATCCATATAAATGGATGACTAATACCTAAGCCTAATAGGACTTGGGCTTCTTGGGCCTAGATAACTGAGCCCAAACTAAATAACTTAACTTACAAATAAAACCCAATAACATAATCAAATCCCAAAATATGACCTAGTGGACCAATAGTGCAACCCATGTGCAGTGACCAGAAACTTATAGATTGTCCCTGACACTTCAAAATAAATAGAACAAAATTGTTTTCTTAATGCCTGTATGTATCACTATGTTTCCTTGCTATGTGCTGTTGATGAGATTATAATACTATATATCTTGCAGAAGAGGGCATCTATTTGGCATATGCGGACTTTCATCCATACTTGCTTGGAGATTCATCTTGTATGAAGGAGCTAAATCAGTGGTTTTCTAAGCAATTGGACACGGTATGTAGATAGAACTGCTATTATTTGTTTCTGTTCTTTTTTGCTAAATATTTGCTTATCAAATAACATGTGTAACATGTTTGTGACAATGTGTTATTGTTATAGTAAATTACAGAAAATTAGCAATAACTTGTGAATGGTTTGAAGCATATAATGTGAGGTTGAGATTCTGTTTCATAACAATTCCCCTACCATAGGAATTTCTAACTTTGCCAACTTATAGATATTGTTTTCTTCATTTATATTTTATAATGCAATACATGTGTAGGCATGGCTGCTTGTTTCTTTTTACTCTTTGTTCACTATTGTGAACTCTATTTATTTTTCCTGCTATTCCTTTTTCAATAATATATTCTTCTTACTTATCAAAAAAAAAACTGTTCAGGGTCCATATAATTTGGATTATAGTAGGTATTGAATATATGGAAGGAAACATGTGAGAAAGGGCCACTTTGGAACACATTTTGGAACAAGTTGTTACACCTAGGCGCACTTTAGAAGGAACGGAGCTATATTCAGTGCAACTGATATTCTTATACCTTAAATGAATGTGTGAATGGACATTGATTTTTTACTTAATTTTCCATGTGAAACCTTGTGGATTTTCTAGCTGATTGAATTTTAGATGAGAGTCTTGTAATCTTTCTTTTCTTTTCCCTTTTGGCTTTACAATAGGGTTGTGCCCCTTTTTTCGCATTTTAATAGAATTCCTTACTTATCAAAAACAAGATGTTGTGTCTAATATGTGGAGAGATGGATGTCATGGTTCAAATTAAGGATTGAACTAAGTAGAGTGGAGCAGATGAGAAGGAAAAGTGGATAGCTATGAAAAAATCCATTATGTTTTGCATCATAAATATGATCTGGGCATCATAATTCATGTGTCCTAGTATGCCTTTTAAGGTGAAGTATGGTTTTCAGCTCTTGGACACCCACCATGCCAACCTTATTGTGGGATATTGGTCATTATAGTGGCTTTGGACATATCTCCACGCCAAAGGTCATGCCAAAATCAAATCAAATTCAAGATCCATCTCCTATCTCATATCGAACAAATTTAGAGAATAAACCCTATCTGCCCCATACATATGTCCATACTCCAACTCTATAAGAACTCACTACTAACTCTGAACACCATTGCCCCATTCAACACCATAACTTCCTATCTGTATCCTTTCTCCACAATTGATCTCTCCGTCACATTTTGTAATCTTTTGTGTGATACAATAGTTTAGTGTTTTCTCCTGTTTATAAGCACTTAGGGTTTGTTTGGATACCGCTTATTGTTGAAAACTGAAAACACTGTAGCGAAATAATTTTTAAATGTGTAAATAGTACCGTGAGACCCAGTTTTAAAGTTATATTTGTATTTTTCCGTACTTGTGGGTCTCATGAACAATGCACGGGACTCACAGAAAAAACGCTAGATGCAAATTTTTTTCCTTTTCAATGCAATCCAAACATACACTTGGTATAATATCTTGGATGTTACATGCTTGTATGGACTTATTATATGATTATTAACAGGGTCCTTTTCGATTGGTTGCTGAGGAGGGAAAATCCAAATGTTCTTGGGTGAGTCTTGATGACATCTCAAATATCTTTATACGAGGTATCCTTTCCTGTTGCTTCTATAACATATGTTTTTGACTTTTCTGTGTGTGCATTGTGCATGCATTACTTTTGATTTCAATATATCTATATTTGTTTGCATTTTCAATTATCTTTTTATATCATCTTTATTGGATGGCAATTTGGGCATGCATATGCGAGTGTGTACAGAATTTGTTTTGCTTTCTTGAGATTTTAATCTGTTAAGAATTTTTCATATTTGCTTGCAAAGATGAAATTTCAAAAAATGAAAAAAAAAGACTGATAATTAATATTTGTATATTATTGTTCAGTAATATCTCGTATAAAGATATTTAATATTGGAATATATACTATATAAGTTACATATATTAATTATTAGTCATTATAGGGTTGTGGTGTTGAAGCCAAATTGTGCGATCTACTTACAAAAAAGAAAAAGAGAGGTTAAATTAGTATAATCTATCTATTTCAACCTATTTACATTTGCTTAGAAAGATGATCTTGAGTATTGCATATTCCTATCTCCATCTCCATTTTTCTTTTTCTTTTTGTTGGGGGGGGGGGGGGGGGGGGAGGGGAGGGGAGGGGAGGGGCTAAGAATCATTTTAGAATTTTTTTGCTTCTTTGAAAGAAGATTAAAGGTCTATTTAGGATCCGCTTATTTTGTTGAAACTAAAATTTTTTTATTGAAAGTCTGAAATAGTATAGTGGGACCCATGAATAGTTTTCTTTTTCTTTTGGGGGGGGGGATGGGAGGGGCTAAGAATCATTTTAGAATTTTTTTGCTTCTTTGAAAGAAGATTAAGGGTCTGTTTAGGATTCGTTTATTTTGTTGAAACTAAAATTTTTTTATTGAAAGTTTGAAATAGTACAGTGGAACCTATGAATAGTACCAAAAAGTGCACTGGGGCCATGAATAGTAGCAAAAATAAGCTGAATAGTAAAATAAGTTGACAAAAATAAGTGTTGTCAAACGCACACTAAGATTGAAAGTTTGAAGTTTCTTTTGCAGGATGCATTGGAAGTTTGTTATAACTCTCTTGATCATTTTTTTTTTTTTTTTTGAGAAGATTTATTCTTCATTAAAGGCCTTGGATGGAACAGTTGTTTATTTCCACTAGAAAATTTATTTGTCTCTTTATGAAATAGTGATTCATGAACAAAGTTATGAATACTTAAATCAAAGTACATGGTTTTTATGCTGCAACTTAGACTTCATGTTATTGATATATTTGTGAATCAAAGTTCTAACTTTGCTTGTTAATTTTAAAGAAAACTTTGTTTTTCCCTACTCATAGCAAATGTTTATCAAAGTGGGGGAAATTGGTGGTCTTATGTTTTTAGTTTTGTATTTTTCGCCTTTAAGAGAAATCTCATCATCACTGTGTGTTTGAATTGTCATGACTTTGATGCATTTATCTTGATACTTATGGATAAATACAAGTTTTAATATGGAATCACATTGTCATTAAATATGCTAGGTTGCTATATGTAGTTTGCTAAAGTAATTTGTTTAAACTCTGCAGCAGATTTGGAAAAATCACAACATCAACGTGTATCTGAATTGCAACGGCTTCGTTCTATGTATGTGATTTATACCCAATAACATTTTAGAGTACTTGTCCTTTTTTCCACAGTACTAAATGTTATTTCTTTCCTTTATTGATATAAATGATGATGTAGAATAATGAACTCTGATACCAAAATTGATGTAGAATGAAACTCCAAAAGAAATTTGTGGAAGAGTAACAAAAGAATAAAAGGATAAGAATTAAATCTAGGAATCAACACTTAGGTTACTTGGAGTTAGCACCAAGTGGGGATAAAATCTATGAATAAGCACCTAGTGCTGGTTGGAGTTAGTATCAAGCTATTTTAAAAATTCAACAAACCAAGAGTGAAAATACAATTGTGTAATGGCCTGATGAAAGCGCTAGCCACATCTATGCTTACAACCCAAAAGGCCTTGGTGCTAACTCATGAAGGTTTTTTTTTTTTTGATTGGTGCTGAGTGCTGAGTAGAAGCAACCCTAGGTGCTAACTCCTAAGTGATTTTATTGTTTTTAGTTCTTTTTGTGTTGCATGAAGTTTTGGTTCCTTGTTATTTGACCCTAAATGGCTACAATGTTTCTAATTTGTGAGGCTCGAGTTTTCCACCATCTGGTTTTCTAATCTTTTTTCTTATTCTTCTTCTTATACTTTCCTCATCTCTCTAGATGCGATTGTCTAATTTCAGAAAGTTTACTGGCTGTTCAATGTTGTGACAGATTTGGAACAAGTGAAAGACAATGGGTAGAGGCCCAAGTTGAGAATGCTAAGCAGCAAGCTATTCTAATGGCACTTAAATCTCAAGTATCTTCAGATGAAGCTCACATTCATCTTGATTTTCATTCTCTTAGGTATAAGTTTCATATTTGACTTGTCAATACATCATGCTATTTTAGATGTTTGGCTTTTTAACTTTAGGTTCTATATCGCCTTTGCAAGATCCATGTCTAGAGCATATGTGAACTTTTGAATCACTAAGCATGGTTTTAAAGTGTTAAATAAAATGATATGCTTGGAAACTTCTAAATAGAGCTTTGACACGTATTCAGAGTAGAATCAAGCAAGGTTTGCACTTTGCAAAATATCGTTCAAATGTAACAGGCATTATTGCCAATGCCTATAGAAAGGAAACCGTGCTGAAACTTGATTCAAATTCCAATTTTCCAAGGACTGATGGCTGCCCAATGTTGGTTGTTGGATATGTAGGAATTTTGAACAGAACACATACTCCAGCTGTTTTTTTCCTTATAAAATTAAATGCCTGATTTTTGTGAGGCAACATGTAATTTTTATTTTGATCAAGTTTTAGCATTTACCTTCATTGGGGGCATGCCAGACATTTCTTTTATGGGAAATGCTAAAGAGTGCCTTTAAGACACTGGTTAAAAATCCAGTTAAAGAAAGTTTTTATGGGAAAAGAAAAAAAACAATTAATGTTTTAATAATTTTTTTTCATTTCCCATAAAAGTGATATTAAAACTTTCATAAAATGGATTCTTAACCAATGCCCTAAGGGCACTCATTAGCATGACCCTTCTTTTATAGCTTTAAGACTTTTCAAATAGGTTTGCTTTGCCTTAGGTTGTCAGGAAGTCTTCAATGCTGTAGCTTGTTATAGAAAATTATGCTTTAAACGATCTTAGAAGTGTCACTTATCAAAGGTTGAGAATTGTATCTTTTTTTCTTGTTCTAATGCGTGTTGGTTGGGGGGGTTGAGGTGGGTGGATGTTGATGGTCAAAATAATCTACAAATGAGGCAAAGTCCTCCCCAATTAATGCCCCAACCATTTCATAGGATTTGATCCCTTGACTTGTCCTATAACTGTGATGCTACTCAACCACTGAAACCATAGGCCTGTAGTAGATTTGAAAATTTTACTGGAGAATTTGAGATCTTATTATGTTCTTACTAATATAAGCTCAAGAAGTTTTCTACTCTAATTAAAAGGAAGCACAAGGAATTTTTCCAATTACATTTCATGAATTTTGTGAATGGATTCTATCAGTAAGAGTTTTTGGTATTACATGTGGGCTTAGGCAGGGTTATGTGCTTCCTTCTTTACTATTTAATGTGGTGATGAATGAATTAAGTAGATGGATTCTAGGTGGTTGATAGGGGCCTCCTTTTGGTTTTGAACCAGTTAAGGTTCTCCAATGTATTTCAATGTGTCTCATTGTGGTGTTAGATTTGAAAATAACTTTTGTACAAAGGTTGGCTAATTCTAGTCAAGGAGTTTGCTAGTGTAGAAGTTTTGTCTATTGAGTTGGATTGCAATGTAGGCTCTTGCCTGATGATATACATTTTTCAGCTGGAAAACAATCCCCCCTATTTTTGTGTGTGTGCATGTGTAATATGATAGATCATTGATTCTCTAGAAATGTATATTTATTCTTGAAAACATAATTATTGTTTCTGCTATTACATGTTATATATATATATATATGTATGTATGTATGTATGTATGAGTATATTTCCCTCTTAATTCATGTTTATAACTTGGTAAATTCTTTTTTACGAATGAGTATGTTCTATAATAAGCAGGAGAAAGCATTCTGAGTTGGTGGGAGAACTTTCTAATCTTTTTCACAAAGAAGAGAAGTTGTTATCTGAGGTTTGTATCTGTATCCAGTTCCAGTTTTTCTACATCTTGCCTGCTATATTCTCAATATTTTTCAATTTAGACTTCAGTGCCAAACATGTATTCTAACACTCATCAATTTTCTCTTCTTAATTCCTCCCCTTTCTCCTTCCTAATTGCATAGAAATATCCCCCATTTATATCTTTAACTCTCTCTCTCTCTAGAAATGCAACGATTTCTTGAAGTATCTTTTATCTCTTTGTCTCTACTGTTGTATCATTCTATTATTTGGATGAGTTTGATTAATATTGCTCTTTTTCAAGGTGATCCATATTCTTTTAACTTGTGTCATTGTTTTTTATGTTTCCTATCAGAGGGTGAGAGAGAGGACTTGTAATGGGGAATAAAAAAACACACCACCAGAATGCATCAACCCAAAGTAAATCTATCAAAAACACAAACTCATCAATTTGAAGTAGAGCTACAAGGAATAAATAATAAATCCACCAAAAGAAGGAAAACAAAATAAAAAAAGAAGTGAGTAATCACTTTTATTGTGTGTTAAAAATATGGATTGAATGGGAGATAAAATATCAACTTTGTAGAAAAGAAGATGGGAGAAGAAGATTAAAAAAGGAAAAAAGAAAGAGGAAGGGTTGGATGAAATAGTAATGGTAAGGTAGAGAAGTCGGAGAAAAAGAGGCAAAAAGGAAGGGGAAAGGTTGGAGGAAGTGTAACCAATAAGGTGGGAAATAATAAGGAGAAGAAGAGCAAAAAGGGAGATAGAATGAATTGGAATTGGTGGCTGACGTGGCACAATGCTTAGCAAAATTAATTGTTAAGCTTACATTAGTATATATTGTATAGATATTCTATTTTTTTTTTTCCTTCTTTCTTTTTCTCTGGGGTTTTCTATTATATCCTTCCCAGTTGCACGGCTGTGTTCGTATGTGCTTTAAATGATTTGTTACATGCCAGAAGGTGTGCTCAGTTTGTGGTTGTATTTATATTTTGTACTAACTTCATTTTTTTCCTCCCTCTGAAGACTATTCCGGATCTTTGTTGGGAGCTTGCCCAACTCCAGGACACCTACATTTTGCAAGGTATTTTCTGGTAGCTTTCCCTTTTTAGAATAGTCAGAAGAAAGTATGCATTAAATTTTTTACTTTTTTTTTTTTACCTGTATTATGGTTCTAATAATTTTTGTTATAAAATTAATATAATTCAACTTTGTGATCTTTTAGGTGATTATGATTTAAAGGTCATGCGCCAGGAGTACTATATTTTCCGGCAAAAAGCGGTATATTTAGCTTTTATTTTATATTTCTACATGTTTATTCAATTTTCTTTCTTTCATAAATGTTGATAAAATGCATAATTGAATACCATGAGCTGTCTCAAGTTTTAGTTTTTCACTAGGAAGTTCTTGTTAGTGCAACTCTAGGTTAATTTATTCAAGTATGGGTAGGAGAAAAGTAGAAGCTGTGCTTGCGGAACAATCTATTTCTTGCTATACCAAATGTTGTTGGGAGTTTGAAATATGATAAATTCTTGTGTCATGATGGTAGCTAATCAGGATTTGGAGTAGCAGCTTGTGAAATTATGTAGCTAAAGATATTTTAGTCAAATGTTTGCCCTAGAAGTCCAAAATGGCTCAATTGCTTTTTATATCATTTACTTGAAGCTTTCTAAATGAGAACACTTTTTTGATATTTTCTGCAGTTTTAGTTAGTGGATCAAAGAGGTAATCTCGAAAGAACTGGGAGATTGACTGTTTTTAAAAATTATTTAAATTGATTTAGGGAAATGGGTTTTGATAAATTAAAAGTTAGGAATTGAAAGGTAAGCATTCACGACTGGTTCAGCTTGAGTGCATTTTTAGGGGATTTACCTTGAATTTTGTTTACATATCATGTGGTCCTACTTTTTTTTTTGATAAATACATATCGTGTGGTCCTACAACAATTACTAAAGGCATGGGTGGTGTAGGGCACCTTGAAATACTTTGTCATTTCTTAATTCAAATAAGACAATAGACATCAACATAGAAGTCCAAAATGCTTAGGTGAAGGAATTCACACATGCTTTTTGATGACAACACTATTTCATGACTGGAAGGCTGATGATATGGCCCAAGGTGGCTTCTCATAAATATTAAAGAAAGAAAACAAGAAGAAAAGTTCTTAAAAAAAGAAAAAGAAAAAAAAAGGAAGGGGTGGAGATGTGTGAGTGGGAGGCGTAAGTATATTTCTTGGCTTTTCACTCTTTTGTATTTGCCGTTTCACTTTCTCAACTCAATTTATATATTGGTGCTAATAAAATTTGTTATTTTGGAGAAACATATGGTATTATAAACATGGGAAGCAATTGTTTGAGCTGGCTTATTTTTTACTTGTATGAATTTCGTACTTAACAGGGTCTGGTTCACTTGAAATTTTATCATGTTCTTGGTACTCAGCACTATTAACTTCTGCATGAATAATAATAGCGTTAAACAATTGAAGAGTTCGAATTATCTGCATGTATCTAATCCTAGATATATTACATGTGTAATTTATTTTGGCAGTTCATAAATCACCTTATCAATCAACTCGCAAGGCATCAGTTCTTAAAAATAGCTTGTCAGCTGGAAAAGAAGAACATGCTTGGAGCATATTCATTGGTTAAGGTTATTGAGTCAGAACTGCAGGCATACGTCTCAGCAACCAAAGGCCGAGTGGTACATATTATTATTATTATTATTTTTTTGGGTTTTGTTCTCTCTCTCCCCCTTCTCAGATCCTTCTTTTGTTTTTGGTATATATATGATCTCAATTGTCACTCACAGCCATTGCCTCAACGTGGTTTGTGGGCATGCAGAGATAGACAGACACTAACACACACAGACGCTTACTCTTCAAAGTATAACAGGCTTTATTTTGTTCTTCTGGATGCGGTTGACTAGGAGATCAAAAGGAAAATGTAAAATACTTGTGGGTGCAAGTGTCCTACCCAGTGCCATTGGGCAACCATGAATGCCATGGCTTGGAGGTCACACTTGAAAATAGGTTTTTCCACCATGTTCGTTAAGAATAACCACATATTTGGTATCTAATAAAATTTGCAAATGCAATAGGGAAAGTTTCTGGGAATCAGCCTCTCCAAAAAGATTTGGGGGCTAAGGCTGACTGCCAATCACCTCTCCCAGACCTTGCAAAAGTGTAATTTTGTGCACCGAGTACAACTAGTTGTAATAGGGGAAGTTTACGGATTGAATTTCTATTTTTTTTCTTCTTGGCCAGTTGTTTTGGATTGGACCTTTTAGTGTTTGGTGTCAAACCATGCACTTCCAAGTTATGAACCTGTACCTAGAATGAGGAATGGAGTCTAGTTTTCTTGATAGCCTTTGTATCTTCTTCCTTTAGTCACTATATAAGGATCTCACCTATATTTATGTTTCGATAAGTTTGTATTTGTTATATAATTAATAAAAATAATTGAGCCCTAGGTTAGCTATGGATCCTCAACAAACTAATTTGGGTCGGTCATGTTTATTCTTTTTTCCATTCTATCCTTATGTATCTTTTATATTCTACATATGAATTTTCTTTGAAGAGGGAAGGTTGTGATTTAAATCACCCTGGAATTCTTGTTCTAGATGTCTTTTTTTTTCCCCCTTCTTCTTTTCTCATCATCATTTTGGGAGCTTCTCTTTTTATTTTTTAGGATTTCCTGAAATTTTAGATTGAAGTGGGTCCTCTTATACATACTTCAGTGTCATTCTTTTCTTTTATTGTACATATTGTACTTTATGATGTTGTATATCCATGATAGGGTCGTTGCCTGGCACTGATTCAAGCTGCTTCTGATGTACAAGAACAAGGAGCAGTGGATGATAAGGATAATTTTCTGCATGGTGTTAGAGACCTTTTAAGTATTCATTCAAGTAATGATCATACATTCTTTCCAAGAACCAGATTATCCATTCAAGTGATTGCTGGAAATTTTTTGTTTTCAGCTATTTTTGTTTTCCAGCTTGTATATTAATTGTATTCTTGCTTTGGCCATTTTCTTAGATGCTCAAGCTGGGTTTTCAACCTATGTATCAGCTCCTGGCATTGTTCAGCAGATATCTAGTCTTCATTCAGACTTGATGGCCCTTCAATCTGACCTTGAGAATTCTCTTCCAGAAGATAGAAATAGATGTATCAATGAGCTGTGAGTTATCCTGTTTTGTTTAAGGACTATTTTACATTATTTTTTGACTGCTAAGTTACACACGCACCTGCTGGGTCTTGAACCCACAATCCCACCCTCCACGTTCCTCAGTCTTCTGAATATGACTGAGAAAGAATTGATGAACTTTTATTCTTATATGATACAATAGGTGACGGTATAGATACTTGGCTGTAAATTTGTATATCTGTTCTGTGTGATTTATTATTATTATTATTATTATTATGCAAGTTTTAATTCTTGGACTATGCAAGTTTTAAGTAATGTAAGTTTAATAGAAACATGAACTATATACAATATTTACATGAACTTTAGGTATTGAATTTTTGCTTCCCTTTTATACGCCCAAATGCACCTGAGTTCAATTGTAATTCATCTAGATGCTCTATGGAAAACCTAACTAGATAAAAGAGAGTATGCCTCCATCAAGCTCCAAAAAACTGTTTTGATATCCACACCATGACTAGGCCTGTCGACAGGTTGGGTCAAATCTGGTTTGGGCTCAACCTGCAACCGACCAGATCTGATCGAGCAAAAATACATCCACTGACTACCGACACTAAGCACAGGTCGAGTCAGTTTCGGCTCAGGTGATGACAGTCGATTTCAGGCAAAACTGACAAAGCAATGGCACTGAGTTTGTTGCCAGATATCGATGAGAATTCATTGGATCTTGCTCGGATCTCAAAGGATCTGGTCTAGATCTTGCCAGATCTTGACAGATCTGAGGCTGAGAGAGAGAGAGAGAGAGAGGGAGGACGAGGGTTAGGGGGATGGTAGTTTCCAGCAAGTTTGGATTTGGTCTGTTCGGTTTCCGTCTGGTTTCAAAACCCAAAACTGCCACTCAACCCACACTCCTCAGTTTTTGATGAGACCGCTAGCTACTTAGATCGAGTTAGTTTCGGTTCGAGTGGTGCCAGGTCGGTCTGTTCTATCAGGTGCTGGGTTGGTCTGGACAGCCATAACCATGACCATGTTTGGTGGTGTTCTAGATGCTTGTAATTGTTGTTTTTTAATAAGTAACAATATCTATATTTGAAAGATGAGATGACTCCACTACACACAGGAATTGTAATAGAACTACTGATGAATTCCAATCTGAAGTCCAACAAATCTGAAAAATCTAGTGGAATGATTACTGCCTATAGCAGTCATCCAGAAATACAAAGATCTCAAGAAAGTCTGTTTAATAACATACTTAGGGTGTTATAGGATTGAAGTAGTTACAGTCAGCAAACGTTGTTATTAGGTTATACGGATGAGACAATTTCTGAAAAGTCTGGGATCAACAAACACTAGCTCAAATGACACTTACTATCCACTGTAAGAATGGGGTGGAGCCGTGGGGGGTTTCATCTTGAGCTCAAGCTCCACTGGTTGCATGGCTGACCTGGCAAAAAAATAAAGAAGTTTGGGAGAGAGAGAATCTTGTCATGACAGATTTTCTGTAACAAGCTTTTTTTTTTAATTGATTTTACCATGCTCTTTGGATGCTATTTGGCATTTTGGCCTCATGGACATATTTCCTTGGGCTTTATATCAGTGATTTTACCATCTCTGCTAAGAAACAGTTGCTTCATGTGTCATACATTCTGAGCCATGTATAAAAGTAGTTATGTTGAAAAAAATTTTGAATTGCTGTCTTTTTTTTCGCTTATTTTGTGTCAGGTGCACTCTAATCCAAAGTCTGCAGCAATTACTATTTGCATCTTCAACAACTGCACAACCAATACTGACACCTCGGGTACAACCTTCACCACTACGCTTCTACACCTTATGTTTGCTGTTAAAATTGGTTCTTTGTGCCTGTGACTATCCGTTCCCTCTTCTTTTTATATTTTCCCTTTTTATTTTTTGTTAGTTTATGTTCTCTTTAGCATTGACCTTGCTAACAATATGATACTACTATTTTTTTTAGAAGTGGCACCAATTGATAATATTCCCAACAATAATGGTTTCACATGTCATCTCATTTACTCCTAACTTTTGACTAAAACTGAAACCAGCTTTTGGAACAGAAATAACTTCTAAACAATGGAGAATTTTATACTGATTTCAAGTTTTTGTTAATCCTAAACATCCAGTGGGGCTTCTAGAGGATTAATTCTCTTTGTGTGTGTGTGTGTGTGTGTGTGTTACAATGGCAATGTTCTCCTTTCCAATAAATATATCATATACTATAGAATAAAAATTGGGTCATAGAAATTTTAATTAAGCCAAGTTGGTACTCTCTCTTTTCTCAAAGTGTGCCTCTTTATTAAAGATTTTTTATTTGACTAAAACTAGGGATTAGTATGGAATTGTGGATCCCAGAAGTTGTAGCTACATCAAACGGCTACTCTCTTTTTGGTACTCATGATATTAAATACAACTCTAACTAAAACTTAATATCCAATTAAGAAATTTAAAATAATTACTACTCTAGAACTCAATCTCCGAGAGTATTAAGAAATTCAAAAGTCTCATTATTATTATTTTTAATTATTTTAATCATCATTCATAATTTTTTGTTTTAATAATTAAATTTGGGTCTTACATATAATGCATGCACTATGCGGCTTAATCTAAGTCTTATACATTGTATAACATGCTTTAGCTGTGTAATACAACATCAACGAAGCCTTAGTCCCCAATTTTTGGGTTCAGCTATAAATCCTCAACAAGATTATATTGGATCCATTCATAAATGAGTGACTAAGTTTTACGTTGCCCATCAACCTACTGAAACCCTCCTTTTACTGGGCTTGGGACCGGTTGTGAACAAGATGTATGACACTATATAGTTAATATAGTTTGTTTTAAGTAGACATCTAATATCAAAGTTTCAAGAAATTTAGAACATTGTCATCTTAAAACTTAAGGGCCAAAAGTTTTAAGAGGAAAAAAAAAAAATTATCATTTATTTTAGGTTACTTTAATAATTGAATACAATTTTTTAGTTTTGATAAAAAAAAAATTAAAAAAAATTAAAAAAAAAAATACATAATAAAGAAATGCTGATGTTGATGGTTGGGTGGGAGGACAACGGAAGTGGGTATTGGGAGATAAGGTTTCGCAGTGGATTATGGAGGTGAACGAAGTTGAGTTTGGAGAGATTTGGATTCACGGTGGTTGTGGGAGGTGAACAAAGGGAGCTGTATTTTACAGTGGTCTGATCGGTCATGGTGGTAGTATTTGGTTGGTCATGGCAGTCTGATTGGTTGCAGTGGTTGGCTGGGTCTGTTGGTGGGGTAGGGTGGATGATTAGGTGGAGATAAACCCTACAAACTCCTCATATATCTCTATATTGAATGTGAATTTTGAAAATTTAACCGTTAGATGACATGTTTTTATCATATTTTTCATGTGTGTAAAATTTCAAGAAGATCAAAGATCAATTGCTATCTCATCAAACAAATGTTAAAATTTCAAATTTTTGTGATCTAAAATTGTGTATAAAAAATAAGTTTATTGATCGAATAGTAAATAATATCCAATTTGAACGAAATTTGATATGCATGTTAAGAACATAAGGAACATGAAATTCAATGGTTAGATTTTCAAAATTCACACAAAAAAAAGAGATATATGAGAAGTTTGAAGAGTTTCTCTCCAAACTAGTTTGGAGAGAAACTTTGTTCCAATTTTAGCCACCCCAAACACCCACGAATGCAGAAATTTTGTCGACACAAGCACAGCCTTATTATTGAATTTCAGTTATATCATTGGTTTGCATATAAATTTTTATTAAATTGTGCATTTCATGAGCATACTGCTAATAGTGGATTTAAATGAGCGCTTGCATTCTTGCATTGATGAAGAACTTTTGGTTACTTTTCTAGTGATCTCAAGGATATTTCTTAAAAGATGATTTTATTGATTAGTCTACTCATTATGCATTAGATTTTAGATTTTCTCACTGAACTAAAGTCCTATTTAGTAGGTTTGCTTACCAAAAAATATTTAGCAGGCATGTTAATTTTTTACTTCACATTCTAACTGATCCACTGTCCTACAGCTGGCTTTTGGTATTTCTTCTGTTACCTTAATTGTATGTTTTGTCCTGTGACATATGATGTCTTTTCCAGCCATTGATGAAAGAGCTTGATGAAATGGAAAAGATCAATGCAAAACTCTCTGCCGCAGTTGAAGAGGTGACACTTGAGCACTTCAAGAAAAATGAGGTAAGCCTATTTATTCTTTGACTATTGATGAGTTCTTTAGATTGTGAATTCTGTAGTTGTATATTCTTATCAGTAACTATAAGTACGCGCATGGATTGCGTCTGCATTGCAACTTTTTTTTTTTTTTTTTTCCAGAAGTGTGTTTCTGTGGCTTTATGTCACACTAGTGGGTCCCATGCACTGTTCACGGGATCTACAAACCTTTTTTTTCAGCAACTTTTTCATTAAAAATGGGTCCTACGGCATTATTTACACATTTAAAAATTATTTTACTACAATATTTTTAATTTTTCAGCAAAATAAGCGGTATCCAAATGAACCATAAATGTGCTTTTTAAAGATGAAATAGGTCATAGACCACCTATGGCTCATGCAGCTTGTCTTCTAGCGTTTCATATTAATATTCTTTTTTATTAATGAATTGGACAATTATATGTTTTCATTGTTCATGTAAAGTGTACACAAATGTACACATTTGCATGAACAGTGTACAATATTGACCACTATTTATGCAAATGTTTTCAATGTTGTACACATTTGATTAGTCTACAACGTAGAGTGCACATGGACAGTGAATGTAAAAACGTAATTTTTCTAATTAATTTTAGTAAGCACCATACTTTGATTGTGGATACTCTATAATTTCTGACTTTATGAATAATTTGAAATACATTGTAGATCCCCTATGGTTTATGCAGCTTGTCTCCTAGTATTTCATATTAATAATTTTTTTAATGAATTTTAGTAAGCTGCATACTTAAATTGTGGGTAATCTACAATTTATAACTTTATGAATAACTTTTTTGCAAAATTCTTTAAGTAGCTGTTAGTTAAAGATCTTATTGGAGAAGAAACATTTGTTTATACTTTTTATTTATGCATCTATGCACATTTTGAAATTTTTTGTTACAACAATGTATGAAATTGAGAAACCTTTTTTTTTTTTTTTTTTTTTTTCATGAGTGTTGCATTCCTTCCACGCTTACCACATCAAACATAGTGGCACTACATTCCAACTCTCTAAAGAATGTTTCCCAAACCAATTCCTCCACCCAAATAAAAGAGATTAGAGATGTTACTAGCATAGGCTTTAATTAGTGTTTATACCCTTTCTATGGGAAAGCTTATTGGTCTTCTGCTGTAACTTTTACATGTGCAAATAATTCTTGGATCCAAAGTCAAATAAGATAGTTGTTATTTATAGTAATTTGGAATCACAATTATTTAACACCCTTCAGCATATTTGTGTCAAATCTGTCATCCTTGAATCGTGTGAACTGTGAAGTGTAATTAAGTAATGGACCATCTTGGTTTGGTTGATCATGGGCAGGCCACTCTATATTGAAAAACTTAAAATATATACATAAGAATTTCTTTTTAGGAAAAAGTAGAATGCTCATGTACATGGGAGGGATAGAAAAGGTTTCCCCTATAGAATTACGATTTAAGAACCTGCAAAATCTAAAAAAACAATGGAAATGTTGCCATAAGATCACATAAATTTGTACATATTTATTTCCAGTTCTATAAAAACTATTAGCTAATTTTTAGAATATAGTTTAGTGGCTAATATGCATTAACAATGTAGAGTTATGGGTTGCTTAAATAAAGATTGCATAAAGTAGTACAAATAATTTACTCAACAGATTTCATGAAAAAGTTGGAGCTCATTCTTGAAATTAATGAACTCAGCTTAAATATAAAAATTGAGCCTGATGACTAATAACTAATAAGCTTCAATTCAGGTCTTGCTTGATAGTAAACTAAATGAACCAAGCTTGAACACCTTAGTGCTCAATGTAGCTCAACTCGTTTATGGTTCTACTTAGGATGTAGTTGTCACTTAACTTAAATTGGTCTCTGGATTTTTCTTTGTTTGGCTTGATGTGGGTTTTGCTTTTGATAATGGTGGATGTGTTGGCTTGTTGGAGAGTTTGCTTTCGTAGACATAGGAGTAGTGGAATATCTAATGCTGCCCAGTTATTCCTTCTGATGGTGCTCATGAAGAGAGAAATACTAGAACAAATTCTAGAACATCTACATTCAAGCTCTCATTGCCTAGACTGAAGTTTATATTCTTCAGATCAGTTGTGGATTTAGATTTCTATCTGTTTAAATTATTTTCTGGATTTTTGGATAACTGTAACCTTAGTTTTTGACCTGTCCTTACACATATTTTTATTGTTACTCGCAAAAAAAAAAAAAAAAAAAAAAAAAATTGAAAAAACATAAGCTATCATAGCTTCCAAGGATTCCTTCACAACAGGATATGCACATATACCTTTCCAGTGAAAGCCAAGTAACTGAATTAATAGCCTGAATGTTGTCAAAGAAAAAGTAGACAAGCCCAGATATTTCTTAATGGGTGGGTGTGTGTGTTAGTGCTCACATGTTTCATGGTTTTTGAGGCTTGATCCTGTTATTGTGTATTTGATAATTTCATCTCAATTCTGTGGCACCAGATTGTAAAACATCATTCTCAGGGAGTTGGGCTCCAAAGGCGGGTGTTTGTTGATTTCTTTTGCAATCCTGAGCGTTTGAGGAGCCAAGTTAGGGAATTGACTGCCCGAGTCAGAGCTTTGCAAGTTTCTTAGTTCATGCAGATTGTATTTGTATGTATTCTTTTTCCTTTCTTGGATTGGATTATAGAATGTATGTATGTATGTAATCTAGAGATGCAATTACTAAGCAGACTCCACATTCAAATTCGTTATATATGGATATCCTCAATTTTTTACAAATGGATTGGATTATTGTATGTATTTTGTTTAAATCTGTTAAGCCATCAATTATTTTGTTTATACCTTGTTAAACCATCAATTATTTTTTACTGTGAATTTTCTTGGAATTCAAGTTCAGATCGCTCTTATTATTGCTGTCTTTGGAAGATGATAAATTTTGTGCTTCATTAGTTCGGTGTAGGTGGCACTTGAATGAGGCTGCGTGAGTGCTTGGAGCGCAAATGCAGGTCTTCTTGTCCACAGCAGTTGGTTTGCCTTCTGTGAAACTAGTCTTCACTATTTCCTCTCCCTGACTTCGTGGACTCTTCAATTTATTAGGCCTGATATTGACATGATTAAGTGATGGGTTCAGTTTGGATACAGTGTCCTGTGCACCAGACTTGATAGGATGCTGCCATGTTTTAAGGAGTTGTCACATGGCAGCATCCCATCGGGATTAAAGTGGCAAATTTATTACAAGTAAATGGAGTAGCCTGACCTATATATACTAGGAAAAACAATCATATGACCTGTATAAGTATTTTTAGTTGTATAGAAGTAGTGATTATCAGCTAGGGATAGCTTCGGATAAGTATAACGAATGACTATTTAAAAAAAAAAAAAAAAAAAAAAAATTATGGGAGTTAAATTTCTATTCAATACTAATATATTATAATATTAAGGTACCAAACTTTAAAGCATTTGTTGTATTTATTTAAACGAAACATGAAGATTAGAAGGAAATATATATATATATATATATATATAGATATATAAATGAAGATTTAATACAAAATATAAATTACAAAAATCTTGTTGCTTTTGTACACCATGTTTGTATTTTCGGATTAGATGATAACCAAAATTTCAAAGATAAAAGGTAAATAAGATATTCAATAAAATATTGAAAAAATAAATCATAGGATTAGTCAGAATTTGCTCTTTAGATAGAGAACCTGCGATTCAAACCAATAATATCGGTTCTCGCAATTCAACACTTGGCGTCGACCGATCCACCTCTCGGATCAGATGAATTTCGATTTGGATGGCCTTTGGGTCGAGTGGGTTTGTTAAGTTCATATTGCTGTTAGACAACCCTACCAGTGGGCGTGTAAAATGAATTTTGGCTAAGGAAAAATAATAATTGTGAATTTCTATGAATTTCCAATTATTGATATGAAAGATGATGCAATTTTTCAACGAATTCAATAAATTATTGATAAAGTTAAAATTTATTGAATGGTTTAATTTTGAGTTAAACTTTCAAGAGTTTCATGAGTACATGTACGCATTCAACCTTCAAGATTCGGCCAATGTTGGCTCAAGGTCTATGCCTAAGGCATCAATTGCAAAAACATCCTACCCCTTTATAAAAATATCCAAATCCATCCTATAGATTCTAAAAATGCCAAGATCCTTTTTGTTTCAAAGTGAAATGGAGTGGTTAAATTTTAAATAAGTTGGCACAATCTAAACTTTAGATTTACTTCACTTTAAATCATGGCCTTTCAGTGGACACCTTCCATTTTACTTTGATATAAAGAATATAAAAAAGCTCCACCCTTTATAGAAAGGTCCAATTAATTATTATTATTATTTATGATAAGTGGTTAAAAAATTAAAAAGGATGGTTCACTATTTTTCTCACATCTAAAAGGACTTTCAAAATATTAGATCAATAAAAATTCAATCTAATTGAAACATTAAACTGTCTGGGAAAAACAGTTGTATGCCAAATCATAAATGACAATTAATTTTTCCTAATAGCTTGAGGTTTTAATTTTTGTAAACCAATATTCTATACGGGAGATTGTCAATATTAGCCACTTAATCTCCCACATGACCACATACCAAACATTGTTTATCTCTTTCTTAACATCAAAATCAAAATTGAAATTAGATTATAATTATACTTAACCATGCATCACCTTATCCAAGATAAAATAAACCTCGTTCATAAAATATAAAATAAAAAAATAACTCCTTTTTATATTAAATTTTATGCTTCAACAATGATATTTGATTCTCTATATGAAATTAACCTTAATTTGGTTAGTATTAATTCATCAAATTTAGCGTAGTTTGACAGTAATAAATAAATGTAAAAGGCTTTGAAATTTAAATATAAAACAATCTACTTTTTTTTTTTTTTTTGAGAAAGATAAAACAATCTACTTAAATTTATTGTTTTAGGTCTCAAACTATATTGAATAGGTCTTGGATTCAATGTTCGGGGTGAGAGAAGAAAATGTGAAATAGAGAGTAAAATAATTGCATGTAATGCTATGAGTAACATATGTGGCAGAAATTAAAACAATTTATTTGAAACAAACTTTGTACAATTCTGACCCCTTTTTATTCCTAAACATATAAGAGAGAAACTAAAGGGGGGAGAAATGTAACTTACTGGTTATTTTTCTTTGAAGACATGATAATTGCACTAAATTAGAGATGAGAAATATCGCCAAGAAAGTTGATGAATAGATGGCTTTGAGATTGAAGTCAATAGATTGAAAATGATGTATAAGTAGAGGAATCTCAAAATGATTCCTATTTGAATTCGACTTGCGTCTAGTGATTCAGCTGTTGAACATGATACAAAATTATGGACATGACAATGTGTCCAATACTATAGTTGGACGCCAACTTCTTTGGTAGTAAAGGTGGACACCCTTTTATAAATAAAAATAATTTTATATTGCAATTAATGATGATTTATTTAGCGTGAGTTGGTATTGATCAGGAGCAAGATTTTGTTCTTCCTCGTGAAAACGTATTGAATATTCTTAATGCAATGTTTCTCCTTTTCACGTGAATGAGAAGTTATATAAATTTAATTAATATTATGTAATACTTTTGGAGTATTGCATAATTACTTCCACCTTGCACACAAAAAAGGAGAGCGAATAAGCCAAATGTCTTGTAATTGAATTAGTACCTTCTTATATACAAAATATTTCTAAGTCTTGGAGGAAAAGGGTTCAAGTAATATATTGTAATTAATATCTCTTAAAAAAAAAAAAAAACCAATAAATGAAGAACATGCCCTTGCAAAAATTTCTGAATAACAATAAATCCTATTGACTGATCTGGGGCATGCAGTTAGGATTGATATTGTGACTAAACCTGGCTTTATTGGAATTTAGGGAGTGTCATTATCTAAATCAATAGCCCAATGAAGTCTCACATTTCATTCATAAAATTAGGGTATTAAGTATTAACCTAAGAAATAAAAATTACTTAAATGTTAATAATATAAGTAACAACTAATAAAATAAATAATAAAAATGAAATTATCATCTAAAGTGTAATGTAAATAAATTGATTACAAACGTGGAATCTACCCTATGTGAGAGAGGAGCATTACATGGTACATGCCCAACATCATAATATCATATACCTTTCTCATGGTACATGCCCAACCAACCAAACGCATAACAACGTGCCGAGTTATCTAATTTTCTTTTTCTCTCCTTTTTATATATAGCACCACCTCTTTTTCAATTTCTATTTCATGCACTCAATGTATTAACTGTTCAGCTATTTCATCGATAGCTTCGCACTTCTCTTTCCCTGTTCCTACGTGCATATCTCAAAACTACTTTTGACAAAGAAAAAAAAAAAATTATCAGAAAAAAAAAAAAAAAAGAAAAAAAAAAAGGAAAACAAAAGAAAAGAGAAAGTTTATCGTAAAAGAAAAAGATGGGTATGAAAATTCACGCGCAATTTGGAAGTAATCAAAAAAGGGAAGAAGGAAGTAAAGAAACTCAAGCACATACACACTGATACATAATAAGTATATCTTTCCACATCTTCCTCCATATAATAATGTCAGATTCTCAGTGTCCCCATAGTTTATACCACACATATCCATTTTTAAGACTTGACGCCTTTTTCATTTCTCCCTATTCTTGCTCCACCATTTACTCACCCACCACCACCCCTAAAAAGGGAGAAAGGAAAACATCTAAGCAATTATGCTCTCTCTTTCTTTGTCTATTGAGACGGTATCTTATGTGCCCCTCCTTTAGAGTGCGCACTTCTTATAATTATGTAAATCCACATACTTGTGAAAGTTGGGTTCTATAAAACGAGCATGAAGAATTATTTTGTCCATCATGTTAATTTAATGGGAGATCTTATTGTCGAGTTAGGATACTGAAAATTTTATGTTATTTATTTTTTGAAAGTTGACATACTATAATTATATGTAAAAAAGTGAACTTTAAGTTAGTTCTAGTTCTTCTCAAAAAAATAAAATCTATAATTAACTCAATTAATAAAATTCCTTGTTATCGGAATAAGGAATATACTAAAAATCAATTGAGAAATAAGAGCAACAGCGAAGCCATTGATGGAAATTTTATCCTATCAAAATGCACTTATTGTCAATCACTGCAAGTCATTAACATGCATGGGCCCCATGGATAAAATTATTATAAGAGATACTTACTTTTGCTTAAGGAAAATAAAAATTTAAATGGATACTTTGCTTTTCCTTTTTCCAAAGGGATATTCGTACCATACGAGCATGAGTTCATAATTGCTCTTCTCATACATGCCTGAATCCCAGCCCAAATTCTCACTCTAATACTATGCTCTCCATACCGCAACAGTCAACACAAAAGATTCAAACGAAAATTAACCCCTAATTTGAAAAGAAGTGGGCCTCCTCCTAAAGCCATATAATATTAAAATAAAAACGATCTTTGGAGCAAAATCTCCGCTGACATCCATTAAAATAACCAACCCTCAAATACATAGACACCAAATAAATAAGTATATGCTTCCACTATTTTTTTTTTCTTTTTTTTTTTTTTTGGTTTCCCCTCATATATGTACATAGTCCTTATAACAGGCTTCTCGCGACTTCATTCAAAACAAGTTGGTAGCAAGCAGCTTGAAAACAATCTCAATCCACTCTTCTGCCAAAAATAAAAATGAAGAAGATTAGAATACATGACCTTAAGAGTTTATTTTACGATTAAGATTTGATTTTTCAAATCTAATTGTATATATACAAAGTAACACATTATTTACATTTTTTAATGACATGACATTAGATGCAACATAAATTCGTAAGGTAAAATATTTTTTTTTTATGAATTAAAGACTTTATTAAAAAAGAAAATACACCTACACAAAAGGGTGAGCATCCTTTACAATCACACCTTTCTTGTACAAAAAATTAAGCATAAATAAGTATTGCAAGCACGTCTAACGCATTATTCTTACAATTAATTAAGCACAATTTTGTAGATATATATATAAAGCATATACAAAATTTCAAAGGGCTAAATAAAAAAAGGGATTTTGAGGTTCTACCTTTTTGGTTTTTGCATAAAGGAGCTCAGGTGAGATTTTGTACAAGTCCTCATCCACAGGTTTAGGGGTTGGCCTTGGTGGAGGAGAGGGACTCAGTGGTTCCTTCACGTCACTGTTCCAGCTTTGTTTCTTTCCTTCCTTCACATAAGGGTCACGGACTTTTGTCTACAATCATCAACCCTCACACCAGTCATCATCATCATTCTAGATACATAATAACTAGTTTCACATGCATGTAAATTATCCTAGATACTAGTGCTACAATTAATTTACATTTTATTTTATTTTTTTGCATGTTTATCCAACCTCATCATGTAATCATGTGGTATTATGAAAATTATGTGGGTCTCACTTAAAAGAGGAAAGCATTTGGAAAAGCTGAATTGCATTTCCCTACCATGTTCTATCCTTTCAGTAAAATAATCACGCATGAAAAGTAGCAAGTCTTATGAATTTTTGTATCCTTTCCACAAACCTAACTAGTACCCATCATCTTTTCTAAAGCAATAAAAGTCTTACACTCACATGAGTCTCATGACATTTTTCATTTTCATTTTTGAGTTGGGAATTGTATTTTTTCATTTTCGAGTAAGGAGTTATATTATTGATTTTTCAAATGGACTGTTACCAATTTATTAACTACCCTTAATTAATAACTTATAAGACCTCGATAATTGTGATATTTATGGTAAAAAATGCTGATTGTATTCAGATTCATGCAAGAAAATTGTATTTATCGAAAATTGTATTCATGCAAGAAAATTGTATTTATTCTCCCGATGATTTCCCTGTAACCGCACATATATCGAAAAACAAAGAATATATTATAGAAAAGTTAAATATCATCACATCCACTACAATATTTGTAGCCCATGCTAAAAAAAATAGAAGAAAATCAGAAAAGTAGCATCTTGTATGTAACTCAAAGCAAATTTGCACGGTTTATGAGAACTGTTTTCATCTTTCCAGAGCAGATTTGCACGCTTTAACAGTATTACTATTACTAAAAGAAAAATAATTAAAAGAAAAAACAATGCTGCTTAAGGAATTAGAAAAGAAAATTAATATAGGAAGTACTAGTTTCAAAGTGCAATACAAATTAAAGGGTTGGTTTGGTTTAATTGGCTTACCCTTCGGCGAGGAACAACAATCATGGCGGGTGTGACCACATTGTTCTCATACAAATCACCAGCAACGTACAAATCACGCTCTTCAGAGTAACTGTAACGAAGCAACCCAGCTTGCCTTGCTGACTCAAAGCACTGTGTGAATGGCAAGTCCTCGTTCCAATCCCAGCTCCCAAAAGCTGGAACATGACTCCTCCTATAGTATTCCTATACTCAAAAAAACAACATTCATTTTAACATCCACAAATTATTATATATAACTAACAAGAACAAGAAAAACAGCATAAGATTTGGCTAAAGAAATGTCTTACTTCCATTATGGTAGTAGAATCTGTTGAAGGTGTTAGAATCTGGGAGATATTGACTTGAGCTGAGCCTCAAAGGTTTTAAAATGTAGAGTGTCTTTCTCTCTTCCTTTCACTCTTTCTTTCTTTCTTTGTTGGTGGAAGTGAGCGTGGGCTTACTACCAATTTAAAAAGAGTAGGAAGAGAGAGAGAGAGAGAGAGTGTGAGAAGTAAAACTTAAAAAAGTGGAGAAGAGGGTATGGGATCCAAAGCAAAAACAAATTGCATTGGTAAAAAAGAAAGCAAACCAGACCAGATAACGAAGTTACACAGTAACAGACAAAAAAGGACAAAGAGGTAAGGTAAGTATGAGAGAAAAGGATAAATGGGTTTACTTTTTGTTTGTTTTCTACATCATTTATCTTTTACTTTGTTCAGGGTTTTTGCTTTGCCTCAGTTTGTCGCTGAAGAGATATAAATGTATGTAACTGTATATTCTAAACACGATTGATAAAGCTAGAAAAGTGGGGTTGGCTTCTTTCTTTTGGGTGCACCAATCTCGAAGCAAGGCCTGCCTGTATTGAGACTTTTTTAACCCCACACGCGTAGCAGAGAGGTTACATAGTGCTTTGTGCAATGGCGTTGGAAACAGTAACCATTGTTGAAATCGAAGTTGAAGCAGAGTAAATTAGGTTGGCATTGACAAGTCATAGGCTGTGCCAAGGTCAACACTCAACAGTGAATCAGTAGAGCAGTTGGGTTGAATTTTTGCCGTCTGAAAACTGTTCTTTAAACTTGCGGAAGACTCATGCTCAAGAAATACATTTTTAAATATGATACACTGTCTTACCTATTGGATAGGTGGCTTTGCAGGAAAGGCGTGACTTCTAATAAATAAATTTATGGACTGATGGATTCCTATTTTTGGGATAAGAAACTGCAACATCAATAGTACCTCGAAAGAATTTAATTACTTCAAGATGCATGGGTAAATGAACTTTATTAGTTTAATACTACATGATTAAAAAAATTTTATAACTATTATCGTAAAAAGTTATTTACAATAATTAGTGATATTGATAAAAATTTAAATTTAAGTGGAAGAAAATAAATTTAGCATTGCAAATTACATTTCGTAAATTTTAGTTAAACTAGTAAGTTGTCCGTGCGATGCACGGATAATATTGTAATGTTTTATGTAAAATGGTTATGAAGAATTTTTTACATATATTATAGCATAATTGTTAAATAAGTTTGTTAGTATTGAGTTCATCATAAAAAGCAATAATTATAAATTGCATACACATTAATCATAATTATTTAGTTTAAATAATGAACAATAAAAACACAACTTTTGAGGAATATTGTAAAATAAAAGTTAATATAGAATGTGTCTTTCTCTTTCTCCTTAATTCTAAAACAAAATACACTTATGGATTTCCCACATCAATATCCCAAATACCCATAGTCAATAACGGCCTTTAAAAAACCCTCAAGTCCACAACGTTTGACCTTAAGATCAAAATCGTAATTACAGTTGTCACTCAATATAAAATGCAAACCCCTTCCTTAGTTGTAGCCAACTCATATTTAAGTAATATTAGATAGGGCAACAATGTTGAAGCTAGGTAGATGTCATTGAAAGATTGAAAGTAAATAACATCGTTTTGGTCTGTGTGTATTTGACATGAGTTGACATGAAGGGCTATATATAGATGTCTATAAAGGAGTTTGGTAGGAATATTTTCAAGAAAATTTTCAGAGGTGCTACTTTCCATGTAAATATTTGGGTAAATGAATGCTTGGAATTCATATCTTATATAAATTTTACAGGTTTCTCGTTATTCTAAATGAAAAATATAGGGGAATGTGAAAGCAAATATAGATTTAAAACCTAATAATTTTCAATTGTTACAATTATATGTCCAATTTGATTGATCAATTCCCTAAAGAACAAACAACAGAAAAAGGTAAAAAGCTTCAATTTTTATACTTCAAACTTCCTCATCAGCCAAGCAAAGGATTTTTTTTTTTTTTTAATTTTTTTTTCTATAGTGAAATCATAATTTCCATCACAATTGAAGGTACAAAAAAACATACTTTAACCTTACGATCAAATGATAAAATTACAAACAAATATACATCTAAAAAATCAAAGAATTTAAATATATGAATAACAAAACTTAGCTAGCAATGAAAAAACAAAACTTCAAACAAATATATATGTGTGTGTGTCTAGAAAATCAAAGAATTTGAATTATATGTACAAAAAAGATAACCTAGTGTGAATGATTTTGATGCTCGTTTTCATCTCCTATTCCATTAAACCATAGACACCCTTTTTTTTTCTCAAGTTACTAAGAAAGTAGTTGAAGGAAAAAATTGGGCTTCTAATCTGTAAAAGAGTTTGTCCTCATGTCAAACATTTGAAATTAGTGATTTCTTTTTTTGGTTTTTTATTAGACATCCAAAAAAATATAAGAAGCAAAAATGAACCCTTTAGTATAGAGACAATAAGAATTGAGAGACGGGCACTATTGCACAAATGAAACCAAAGACATACACTTCAACAACAATAATATAATATTTATGTAATTCTAGATTCCATCTATGCTTTTCACAATTTGGCATACAATCAGATTAAATACATTAAAATTAAAGCGAAAATAGGCACAATTGAAGCACTTACAGCATCCAAAGAAAGAAGAAATTATCGAAGCGAGACCAAAAGGGTTGACACATATTTAGCATGGTAGGAATGATCCATAGCATTGTACTTGTACTTGTGAAGAGCCACTATTAAAGCTAAACATGAACAATGGATTTCAGATTAATTGATGTACTTAGTAGGAGCATTTGGATGAGGATGATACCAAATATGATAAAGCAAATCCAAACATAAGAAACAAAGGTCCAAATCATGCATGGAACGTATATAAAGAAACATGAGGAGATAACAGTAGATTCGAGAACATTGGAAAAGGTGGCAAAAATGGAAAAAGAAAGAGCAACCTGATCTTTTGGAAATTGGAATCACAGACACACAAAGAGATCAAGCAAGGCTTAGCTTGAGTGTGAAAGATATATAAATATTTGTAAGCGTGGAGAGCATGACTGTAGTGGATTTGAGGGCTATTCAGCTTCTGCACTCATTCCTTAAAGCTTGAAACAAAACCTCTTGCATGACCAAACGGAAGGAAAAGAGAAGAGACATAAGTACCAGAATAGCAAGAGGTGAGAATAGGAAGAGGTGAAAGCGTAATGTTGGGATTAGTGATAAACTTTGGGAATACTATGATTTATTGAGTAATAGTAAAAAGAATTTACTCTGAACTATTGGGTAGGAGTTAAAAAACTTTAATGAAAAGAGGATAAAAATGTTAAACGCAAAGTTAGAGCGCCACATGGCAGGAGCTTATGCACTTCCGCATGAGGTCTCTGTTTTTATATATATATTGATTTGAGATAGAGTGTGTACACGCGTGTTAAATTTTAGTTAAGTATGATAGTGTTTTGCAAAATATAAAATAATGTTGGAGAGACAGAAGTGAGACGCTTGTAGTATTTTGACGACAATGCTTTAATTTGGCTAATACTGTTTTAAAGATTAGGATGCTAAAACTTTTATGGTTCAAAATTTTGTAAAGAGTAATATTGCTTGTTAGCGAAGTCAAGCATTGTACAGTTTTTATATGTTCTTTTTTTTGTCATTTTTGATAACTCCCACTCTCTCAGTCTCATCAACAAATTGATTTTTGTGCATCGTTGAGCATTGTTGGTGTGGCTGATTTGGCATTCTCAGCGTAGGTGGTTGATTTGACTATTAAGTGGCTGATATAGTTGTCGAGTAGCCACTTGGCAACGCTAGGTGTTGGGTGTTGGTAGCTAATCTAGTCATGGAGGGCCACAAGAGGGGGCCTTATGGAAGGGGGTATGAGAGGGGAATGGATTTAAAATTGGGAGGAGTGTAGGGAAGGGAGAAAAAAACAAATTTATCATAAAATAATTTTAATATGATATTGATGCATAAGAAAATGGAAAGTTGATTTGGGTAACTAGAAACAGAAAAGTGAGCCCCCCCCCCCCCCCCCCCCCCCCTTCTCTCTCTAAAGAAATGTTGCAAAATGGGATGGAAGTGGAGTGCTTGATGCAAAAAAAAAAAAAAAAAAAAAAAAAAAAAAAAACCCGAAGGATTTGATTTGTCTTCCTTTGTCATGGAGATTCTAACCCCTCTGTTATAGAGTAAAACGCAAAAAGTGAGATATAAGATTTATGTTTATTGGTTGGTATCTCCCGGTACTAGTGTTTGTTTGGATTAAAAAAAAATCAACTAAATACTACTATCAACCGACTAATCACAACTTACCGTCTCATCAAATTGTAAAATAAATAGCGTATGTATATAGATTTACTAAAAAACTCTATGCAAAAGAAAATGATATTCCTGTGCAAAATGGGTTTTTTTTTTTTTTTTAATTAATTTATTTTTTAAGCCAAACAAACAAAGAAGTGGACTATGCCTTAAGCGTTTACTATCTTCAACAAACCGAATCGAGTCAGGAAGAGCAAAAATTCAAAGTGGCCCACTCCTTTAACAAGTAACTATGTAATGACCCAACTTACGAGGGAAGTCCATTTGGGCTGCACATAACACAGTAATGACTCAAGCCCTATAGCCTTCCCCCATAACAAGCCTCCTTGATCTTAAAACTTGGTCCAAGCTTGCACAAAAAGTCTGCATCAAAATTGAACTCTGGCTAGCTTGTAGTTGCGGTTGGGCCACCACGATACAGATTGCGTAGAAAAGGAATTTGAGTAACGTTGTTCAAATAATGTGAAAAATGTAGTTTAAAAAGTGTTGTGAAAAACACGTATTTATAGTATTCATAAAGCAACAAATGTGTTTGGTACTTTGTTTCAAATAAAATATTTTGGTGTTTGAAAAATAAGTTGTGTGTTTGGTATGTGTGTGTTTGTTTTTTTAAAAAGCTGAATTTAAATTTATTACATCAGGAGAGAAGACAAGTGCCTGAAGCATCTAAGCACTTCTTTTTCCTTGTGTGCCACTAAAGCTTCTCTTTCCTTCATCAGTAGGAACTGAGGTAGATGATGATCCGCAACATTTTCCTTTACTTCGCATTTCTCATCTCCATCGACGCAAACGACGATTCAAGGCTGGGCTTCAGTTTTTGTCGGATCTCGTCCATTCCTGTCCGTAGTCCACGACCTAACAATAGCCAGGGGTTTGCTCGCCGCCGAAGCCAGGGGAAGAAGGTCCCATTTCACCACCGAAAACCCACAGGCTTGCTACAAATCCAGGTTTGAAAAACACTTTGACCATGGTTCTTAACGGGTTTTTGTAACAAGATTGTTGTTTTCCTTCTCTATACTTTTAATTGAAAAACTGTGTCAATTTTTATTAGTGAAAGGGGTTTTGTGAGATACCCAGATGGTTTAAACCACTTCATGGGGAAAACCACCGACCCCCAGTGGAGGAACCCTTGTGAAAAGATACCAATTTTGGGGTCGTGGGATGTGAAAATAGAGAAGAAGATTCGAATAATAGATGATTTTCTTGTAAAACACGAAGATGACAAAGTACCTTGTAGATTGCTTAGGTATACAACCATGTGTGTGGTAATTTAAAAAATAAGAAAAACAGTAATAGTGTCTAATTTAAATTGAGGTGGCTTTGAGTCATGGCCTTTGAAAGCAGACCAGTATTATCTACAATAGACATCATGGAAAGTAAGAACAAATGTTGTTTGGAGTCTACAAAATATAAAGTGTGCATGTTTTTGGATTAACACATAATCCAATATTACTCCCACAAGGCTTTAGAGTAAATAGGTTTTGCAAGAGTTACTCCACAATTCTTAAGAGTTTATTTTCGAGTGGAGGCTTACCTTGAGCAAGGTAAAACAAGTTAGTTTCATGAAAATTCAGAACAAGAGAAGTAACAAGAGTAATATTTTATTTGTACATCAGCAACTATAAAAGCTTTTGGTGATAGTGATGGATTCATAAATAATCTTTTTGTACATATAGTGATGGATTTGGAAATGATCTTTTTGCAGTGGACATGTGTATTACATTGTTGCTTGTTTTCAACAAAACTCTTTTATATAATACATATTACAATTGTTTGATGTTAAACTTAATACTGAACTCGTGGCTTTGTGCAAATTATTATACGTTGATAGCACAGTGAATTCAATACTCTTTGGTTTCTTATGCAGATGTTGGAAGCAATGCGTAATGATATTGACGACGGGCTTAGGTTTCAAAATGTGAACTGTTTGTGTTGCTTAAGAGGATCAGAGGGTAGAATTTGCAGATTTGATGAATGTGCCAAGATAGTTGGTATGAAGAGAACAAAGGGTTTACGTTTTGATGTGTGTATAAGATGGAATGCAACATATGACATGATTGACAGTTCTACGAGATATCGTTCTATGTTAAATCATTTAGCAGAGGAAAATACTAATTTCAAGCATTGTTCATCAAGGGATGAATGAAATAGAGTTGAAAGGATAACTTGGTTTTCGAAACCTTTCAATGACATTATAACTCTATTTTCTGGAACTGATTACCTTACAACAAATCTACATTTTCAAGGAGTGTCTCAAATTGAATTGCTCTTACTTGAAGAAATGGAGAGCCAAGATTCATTTATCAGTAATATGGCAGAACAGATGAAAGGTAAATTTGACAAATATTGAGATTGTTATAGTGTGGTGCTTGCTTGTGCCATTGTTCTTGATCCAAGAATAATTTGATTACGTGGACTTTACTTTCAAGAAAATAGAGCCAATTGAACACATTGCTGAAATGAAGGTGGAGAGCGTTCAAACTACATTGTATAAGCTTTTTTCAGAAAATGAAGTCCCCAAGCCTATGGCCACTACAAATGTTTCATCTTGTGTTGGGAGTTCTAGTCATACTAGCGGTGCTGTGGATGATCCTGATGATGATGAAGGTATGGAAGATGATGTAAATGAATTGCATTTTGTTTGGTATATATTGTGTTGTATTTTTTTAATAATAAAGATTGTAATGTTGTGTGGTATTATTTTTCATTGCAATTTTTTTTAATAATTAGGAATTTGAGCATTATGAAAGTGATCATGGTGCCAAAACAAAAAAATCTTAGTTGGACTTGTATTTAGAAGAGTCTAGACTTAGCAAGAAGAAAAATTCAAAGTTGGAAGTTCTCTCTTGGTGGAAAGAGATTTACAATCAGTTTCCAGAACTCTATTTAATGGCACGGGATCTCATAAGTATTCCGATAACCACTGTTGCTTATGAATTAAGTTTTAGCACTAGGAAAAAAATTATTACTCCGTATCGATCACATCTTTTACTTGAAAATGTGGAAGCTATGTTGCTTATGAATTAAGTTTTAGCACTAGGAAAAAAATTATTACTCCGTATCGATCACATCTTTTACTTGAAAATGTGGAAGCTATGTTGTATATTAAAACAAAAACATCTCAGTTGGACTTGTATTTAGAAAAGCCTAGACTTAGCAAGAAGAAATTCAAAGTTGGAAGTTCTCTCTTGGTGGAAAGAGATTTACAATTGGTTTCTAGAGCTCTCTTTAAAGGCACGGGATCTCATGAGCATTCCAATAACCACTTTTGCTTCTGAATCAAGTTTTAACACTATGAAAAAAATTATTACTTCGTATCAATCACGTCTTTTACCTAAGAATGTGGGAGTTATGTTGTGTACTAAAAGTTGGCTATATGAATTTGAAGGTAATTTAATTTATTTATAGTCATAATTATACAATTTTAATTCTTTATTGATTTGCTTTCATGGTACCTTAAATTATATTAAAATATTGTATTGTAGATGAAGATGTTGATGAAATTGGCCAACTTGAGCTACGATTTGCAAGTATAAATATTTGCAGTGCTGAATTTGCTACCAACGTTGAGTACATTGAGATTGAGGCGTAATTCTTATAAAATATTTACTTATTCTTCTTTACTTAATATGTTATGTTTATTTTTTAAATCTTTTTTTGTTTAGTTTATCTTTCTAAGTAATCTAACTTTACTATTATTTTAAATGCAACAGGAACATGTGCATTTAAAAAGGCCGATAACTTAATATGGTCCATGACATGTAGTATTTTTTTTGGTGGGAATGATATTATTAGTGATGTTAACTTAAAATATACTTTTTACAAGTTTACAAGTTTGCTATCATGTGTTTGAATTACTTACCTTTCTACAAAAAAATCAAACATTTATTTTAAATATCTTGATTTTCCATGCTAATTATGTATTTAAATTTTTACGAAGTAAGAATCCGAACTTTTTGTATTGGCGCTAGACTTATTGATAAAGATAGGTCATGATTCATATATAATGGCTACATATGTTTATTTCTTTCTTGATTCATGGGCACTCTCTCTGGTGGCACTAGTATGTATAGAAGTGTTGTCCTCATGTGAAGTGGTGTCCTGTGACCTAAGTATGCAAACACTTCTCTGATAAAGGAGTTCGAATGTAGAAGCAAACTCTGGCTTACTAGCAAGATTCCCCTTCTAACACCCATTTTGTTTTGGTGGTCTTTAAAGCTGATTAAGCTGGTCTTGCTAGCTACTATTGGGTGGCTTCTCTATATACTGGTGCAAGACAATGAATTGTACAGCCGATATTCAGATTAGCTGGCTTTATTGACTTTTGCATCATTAGTAAAGCTGGTTAAGATGGTTTGCTGGCTTACTTGTTTTGTTTGTTTTAAGATCTATTTCTTTTTGAAGTTGTAAACTTGTAATTATATGGGTTTTGACAGTGAACTATTAACATTGAAGACTTTTTCCATCACGAATTTATGACTATAAATAATTTTTGTCATGCTCAAAACTATCAAAATTGAAAGGATATTAACAAGTGGCATTAAGTGTAATTCATTTCCTTAATTGATTATATTCATTCTCTCTAAATAGGTTGTCATTGATTTGTTTTTGTAATTGAAAAAAAAAAAAAAAAACTTGTTTGAAAAATACGGGTTAACCTGACCCGCGACACGATTGACCCGCAAACCCAACCCGCCTATTTTGCCACATCTACATCTAATAAGAGATACACACTTATGCCAAAAATATCCACTAACATGGATAGTAGGCAAGAATCAAGATATAGTGTACATGGTTGCCTAGTAAATTTAAGGTTTCTGTTTTCCTAAATTACTTTTATGATTTCTCAAACTTGAACCTAATTTTCACCAATACCGGTAATTGAAGAGTAGTAAAATGGTCCTTTGCACAGAAAACACTACCAAACATGTTGTAGCATTATTTATTAAGTTTAGATACAGCTAGAGCAACACATTTACCAATTAACTCAAACAAGTTATTACAGATATACCTAAAAGAGATTGCAGTGAAGACAAGTTACATACAACATGGGGAAACAAAACAAAATTAAAATCACAATTATAAATGATTTATATGAAATCAAACAAAATTAATGATTTCTGAAAAGCCCGTTTCCAAACTATACTTAGCTTTAGTTAGATGGGCATAGAGGAAAATTGTGTCCAAAATCAAGAGAAAAAATCAACAGCAATTGTGAAGAAATATGAACACCATGGGTGAAGGATTGTTCAATAGCAACTAAAAACAAATGCAACAGCAAAATTGAACATTGAATTGGACAGCAAAATTAAACACTTACCGTAGGTGAAGGAACTGCGTTGGAGGAGGATGAATATGGCAAAATGACTGAGGAGGAAGACGTTGTGTTTGCAAACTCCATAATATACTCAACTAATGGTAGATGCACTATGCAAGGGCACTTAAGTTGATTTGAGATAAAGTCTGATAGTTGTTTGAAAAAATCTTGCCCAAAACAGTGATTAAAGGCATGGTTGAACTATTCGATTAAATATGGTGGTTGGGGAGATGAATCAGGCTGTACGGATTTGAGATTAATTTTGGTGAATTTAGGGTTTCGTAACTTTGGGATTAATTTGTGTGTCTATGAACGCTCTCAGATGGTCGTTGGGATGAGTAATGAGGGATTTGGGTAGGTGTGTGGGATTAATGAAGGGTTAATGAAGGGAGCTACAAGCCAGGTGATGGGGCTGCCATTGTGCAAGAGGGAGAGGAGAATTTAGGGTTTCGTAACTTTGGTTCTCTATGTGTTTATGAACGCTCTCAGATGGCCGTTAGGATGAGTAATGAAGGATTCAGGAAGGTGTGTGGGGTTAATAATGGGTTAATGAAGGGAGCTACAAGCCAAGTGTTGGGACTACTGTTGTGCAAAAGGGAGAGGAGAAGTGAGATTCGAGAAGGATGAGAGAGTAGAATGGACAGATGGCGTGGGGGAGAAGAGCGTTGAGGTTTTGTCACTTCAGGTGGGCCAATTGTATTTCAACCAAACGGTAACATAACTCAAACATCATTTGAACAACATAACTCAAACACCACTTGAAGAACACACCTTATCAAACACAGAACTTTGTGTGGGGCTCACGTGTTTGGGCATTTAAACAACAAACAACACTTCTGAAACACCCATACCAAATGGTGTCAAAATTTAAGACATGTTTGGTGACGTTGTTTAAACAACACAACACGTATTTCTATAACACTTTTTCATCCACACATATTTCTATAATACTTAAACAACGTTACTAGAACAACCTTACCAAACGGGCCCAACATTGCAAATTACATTTTGTAAATTTTAGTTAAATTTGAGAGAGAGAGTGTGTGCGCACGCGCATGTTAGTGCCTCTACGCTAACCTATGCTTGAGTCCTTCTCAAATTTGTCATGAGCCCAGCTTCTAACATGAGCCTTCCTTAACCCTTTTATAGTGTTTTTTTAGGCATGCTTATTGGTCTCTTATTACCCTCAATAGTGTTCTTCATTATCTTTGTCGTGGGTATCACATTAGCCCAAATCCGTTGCATCTCTTCCTCTAATGTTAGTTGAGCCGCCAATTGAAACCCCTAGAGACTCAATCTCTGGCCTAGATCTAACTCGAACTAGTTCGAATTAGAGTTCCTTTGACATCTACCATTGGATCCTAAGCATGAGTTCTAAAAAACCAATGGTTTTCTCCTCTTGGTACCAAGCCTTATTTTATTCTCAATGGGATTGGAGTCACTTCTAAATCTATTTTTCCCTCGAGTGATTTTGGTGTCTTTGTGGTGAGTCATCTTGTATTGCTCTTATTGAAGATCAAGTAAAATTTTTCCCGTACTGTAATGATTTTTTCCTCAGCAAATCTTGGTTTGAACTTGGCTGTAATTTTTCTAAGAATTTGGGTTCTCCTAACATATACATATACATATACATACATACATACATACACACACACACATATATATATATATATATATATATTGCTATAAACAATTTATTCATCTCCACGCAAAAAAATAAAGTCAAAATTTTTAAGGAAAATTTCTATTTTTCTTTAAGTTTTTGCTACCCATTTTTCAAATACAATCTACTTCATACTATTCATTTTCTAATACATCCAATTAAAAAATTCATCATAATTTTTTGAAAAACAACATGAGAGAGAGAGAGAGAGAGAGAGAGAGAATTTGAATAAATAATGAGAAATTTTTTTACAAAGCAAGATAATGCTCTCAAAATTTGCTAAGTAAGGTAGCGTTTTGCAAAAAATTGAATAATGTTAGAGAGACAGAAGTGGGACGCTTGCAGTATCTTGATGACAATGCTCTTTAATTTGGCTAAGAATGTTTTAAAGATTGGGAAGCTAAAACTTTTATGGTTCAAAATTTTGTAAGAAATAATATTGCTCGTTAGCAATGTCAAGCATGGTACAATTTTTATATGTTCTTCTTTTTTTTTTTTTTTTTTTTTTGGTCATTTTTTAAACTCTCTCTCTCTCATCAACAAATTGATTTTTGTGTGTCGTTGAGCATTGTTGGTCATTAGGTGGCTGACTTGGCATTGTTAGCATGGGTGGTTGATCTGACTATTAGGTCGTTGATATAGTTGTCAAGTAGCCGATTAGCAACGTTAGGTGTTGTTGGGTGTTGGTGGCTAATCCAATCATGGGGGGCCACAAGAGGGGGCTTTATGGAAGGGGGTGATGAGAGGGGAATGGATTTAAAACTGGGAGGAGTGTAGGGAAGGGGAAAAAAAACCGAATTTATCATAAAATAATTTTAACATGATATCGATACATAAGAAAATAGAAAGTTGATTTGGGTAACTAGAAATAGAAAAGTGAGTTCCCCCCTCTCTTTTTTCACATATTAAAGAAACGTTGCAAAGTGGGATGGAAGTGGGATGCCTGATGCAAAAAAAATTGAAGGATTTGATTTGCCTCCCTTTGTCATGGAGATTCTAACCCCTTTGTTATAGAGTAAAACACAAAAAATGAGACATAAGATTTGTGTTCATTGGTTGGTATCTCTGGTCCTGGTGTTTGTTTGGAGTAAAAAGAAATATCAACTAAATAGTATTATCAATTGACTAATCACAACTTATCACCTCATCAAATTGTAAAATAAATAGTGCATGTATATAGATTTTACTAAAAAAAAACCTATGCAAAAGAAAATGACATTCCCATGCAAAATGGTTTTTTTTTTTATTTTTTATTTTTATTTTTTATTTATTTGTCGAACAAACAAAGAACTGGACTGTGCCTTAAGCCTTTTCTGTCTTCAACAAATCGAACCGAGTAAGGAAGAGCAGAAATTGAGAGTGGCCCATTCCTTCTACAAGTAACTATCCAAAGACCCAACTTACGGGGGAAGCCCATTTTTTGCTGTATAATACAGTAATGAGCTAGTCAAGCCCTATAGCCTCCCCCCAAAACAAGTCTCCTTGATCTTAAAACTTGGTCCAAGCTAGCACAAAAAGTCTGCAACAAAATTGAACTCTGGCCAACTTGTAATTGGGGTTGGGCCACCACGACACATGATTGCATGGAAGAGATGGGACCTTTCCTTCCAATCAATCACGTTATCTTACAATTGCAAACGAAAGTGTAATCTTACAATGTATCATATTTTCACTATAATCCTTGTACAGATCAAGGTAGGTGTTTGTAATTCTTTAGCTTCATATATATTGCATAATTTGTTGTATTTTTATTGGTTATCGTTTTTGGGTGTAGATACTGGGATATTAGTTGGTGCACATGACATATCAATACAACAATTACGTAGTTTATAAGAAAAATATTAAGAAACATGTAATATTAACAATTTTACATGACTAATAATTGCTGACGCACCCTACCTATTAAGGACCAAAATCAAACTGACCTCCTATTTTAATGGATTAAAATCAAATTGATCCCATACTTTAAAGGATCAAATATGCAAGAAATGAACGAGAAAACAATAAATGGATGGAAAATAGGAGGGGCTACATTTTTACGTTTTAAAATTGAGGAACTAAAATCAATTAGACCCCATATTTGAGGGAAAATTTGAGAGGGAAGAGAAAAGCTTTCAAGTACCCAATCACAATCCTCCAAGTGAGAGGATAAGATTACATGCAATCAATTAAAATAAGCTACATGTAAAGCTTTTTTTTTTTTTTCTTTATTTATTTATTTATTAAGGATAAACAATAAAATTTCATTCAAAAACAAAAGCTATGCAAACAAATCAATACCAAGGAGACACCTCCAACCAAAATAACAATTGAGACAACACACACACTACTTAGATCTAAAATAGATGCAAAAGTTTCTTAATTCCTTATCAACAATTACAGTGACTATATGTAAGTATTCCTATAGAAAACAACAAAATTTTCTTAAAAGTTGCTCAAGTGAGACTACTTGAGTTAAATTTTAAATATTCCCAACCATGGGCAATAGCAAATCGGGCTAGGGAAGCAAGGTCGGCCGTGGAGCACTTTGGCGAGCTTCATTACTGATAGTAGCATAAAAGTATAATATTATCTTAGTTTTGGTAGGCATTATCACATCTATTTTGTGTTTATTTTCACACTTAGACGTAAATATAAGAGTTTGCAAGTTTTTTTTTTTTTCTAAATTATACTCATTATGTGTATTTTTCTATTTTATGAGATTAAAACTAATGAGCTAAACATGTAGACACGAAGCCAAGAGAAACCAAGGGTGAAGATCAATTGAGAAGTGGCTTTGGAAGAATTTAATAAGTTAAAGATGTGTGGAAATAGAAAAGGAAAGAGAAAAATTCGTTTATGCCTAAGATGGAAAAAAATCATGACATGGAAATATTTTGACCAGTTTTGGTATTTTGGCCATATCTTTTTACTCCGATATCTTATGGACTTGATTCTTACAGCCACAGAAAGAGGACTTGAAGATCTAAAACTTTGTAGTTAACCAAAATTTCAGAATCTGGCTTTTCAAGGCCAAAACCAACTTGGAAGTTAACCCACTATTGAAAAACGGGAATTGGTATTTTTTATTTTCCTTTTTGGGAGCATGTGTTTCAAGGTTTTGAATGTTATACATATTAAAGGGATACAAGGGTGGCCACGTTTTTTATGGCTGAAAAATATTATTTTTCATCAATTTTTGAGATTTTTTATTTTCTATGGAAGCTTAAGAATATAAGCTAGGGTTAAGGGTGAATCCCCAATGTTGTAAGTTGTCTACTTATCAATCCAAGCATGTTTTTCATGTTTTGATTATTGAAATCAATTGTTCTCCTTTCATAATCATTTTGTTATATTGATATTTAACTTCTAATTCTTTTTTAAGTCTATTCTTGAATCTTCTTATTATTAGAATAGAGTTTTATAATCTCTCTAATAAAACATGATAATCTTGTTAGATAATACTTTTGCCATAGTATTGCCTCTAGGGTATGCAATGTTCTTGAGTTTTTCTAGCAAAGTTATTATTTTTTAGACTAAATTGTTGGAAAAATTGATGAGTATAATCAGCCAAAAAGAGTTTTATTAATAAAGCTTTCAAAATCTTCTAATCGGATAGTTTATATGTTTACTTACCTGATTGTGTACTGAATTGGATTGGTAGTGGACGCTTAACAATATTGGTGGACAAACCCTAATGCCCTAATTATTTTAATTATTGAATTTTACCAAATTTTCTTTGTCCTAATTTCTATATATTATTGGTGTTTTTGACGTGTTATTGTTTTCCTTTTCTCAGTGAAACGACAACCTAGCTACACTACAATTTCTGTTACAAAGTTTTTATTTAAAAAAAATGAAAAATTGTAGTGTAGTTAAGGTTGTAGTTCCACCAAGAAAAGGAAAACAAGAACACGTCAAAAGCACCAATAATATATAGAAAAATATGATTGAAACTAGGACAAGAGATTTTAGTAAAATTCAATAATTAAAATCACTAGGGCGTTAGGGTTTGTCCACCAATATTGTTAAGCATCCACTACCAATCCAATTTAGTACACAATCGCGTAAATAAGCACATAAACTATTCGATTGGAAGATTTAGAAATAATTTTTATTAAAAAAATTCTCTTTGGTTGATTATATTAATCAATTATTCCAACAATTTAGTCTAGAAAATAATAACTTTGCTAGAAAAATTCAAGAACATGGCATACCCTAGAGGCAATACTATGGCAAACGTAATATCTAACAAGATTATCACATTTTGATAGAGAGATTATAAAAACCTATTCTAACAATAAGAAAATTCAAGAATAAACTTATGAAAGAATTAGCAGTTAGACATTAATCTAACAAAAAAATTATAAAAAGAGAACAATTGATTTCAATAATTAAAATGTGAAAAACATGCTTGGATTGATAAGTAGACAACTTGCAGCATTGGGGATTCACCCCTAACCCTAGCATAGGTTCTTAAGTTTCCATAAAAAAATAAAAAATAAAAATCTCAAAAATTGATTAAAAAAAAAAAAGGTTTTCCAGCCACAAAAAACGTGGCTGCTCTTGTATCCCTTTAATATGTATAACATTCAAAGCCTTTAAACACATGCTCCCCAAAAAGGAAAATAAAAAATGTTAATTCCCATTTTTCAACAGTGGGTCAACTTCCAAGTCGTTTTTGGCCTTGGAAATGGCAGATTCTGAAGTTTTGGTAAACCACAAAGTTTTAGATCTTCAAGTCTTATTTCTGTGGCCACAAGAATCAAGCCAATCTAATATCATAGTAAAAAGATATGGCCAAAATACCAAAATTGGTTAGAATATTTCCATGTCATGATTTTTTTCCATCTTTGGCTTAAACTAATCTATCTCTTTCCTTTTATATTTTCACACATCTTTAACTCATTAAATTCTTCAAAAGACGCTTCCTAGTTAATCTTCACTCTTGGATTCTCTTGGCTTCATGTCTGTATGCTTAACTCATTAGTTTTAATCTCCTATAATAGAAAAATACACATAATGAGTATATTTTAGAAAAAACTTGCAAACTCTTATATTTATGTGTAAGTGAAGAATAAACACAAGATATCTGTGAATTACGCTTGCTTCAAATCATCCACCTAGTTGTGAAGAACACTTTCAGGTTGTTTAATCTATTTACAATTTGGTGTACCACATCCACAAATGATAGATTTGAACATTGGGATAGGATACCTTAAGCATGCAGAACTCCATACATCTTCAATATATGGGCAACATAGCAAGACATGGTCTGTTAACTCCTCCTTATCCTCAAAACATTACATCAAACACCTTACAAAATGTTCCTCCTAGTCAGATTACCTTTAGTTGGTGTGCAAACCCAAAATATATGGCTGTTGGGCCTAACTTCTATTTGGGGTCACAATCTATTTGTTTTATGGGCTTTTGGGTTTCCTACTGTGGGTGGTTTTATGCTTGGTAGACCTGAATACGCTCTTACCTCCTCAAGTATTCCTCATAGAGTCACTCCTTTACTATCTCTGAATGTTTCATTTCTTTCTTAGTATTCTCTCTAGAATTGCCCCCCCCCCCCCCTTCTTCTCATCCTTGTTTCTTATTTATAGCGTGAGATTAGTGGGAATGCCATGATTATCTCTATTTATAAGTGGAAATGATGGTCCAATTCCATCGTGTTCAAGTGGGCTGCTCGGCAGAGATATCACTTGTGGCAACACCGGGAAACCGAAATGCTGCTTTGCCGAGCAATCACACTCCCGACCAAGCTAAGATTGATTAGGTGTGTGATTCACTTTCGATGCTACGAGTGACATGATCCTGTTATGTTTATTGGGCTCATACCAGGTCTTGAGAAGTGCTTGGATCAAGGTCATGAGTCTGATGATGAGATGGCAAGGTGTTACATCCCAAGGACAAGGCCCAAGGCCCAAAGGGCCTGGGTCCCTGTCCCGTACAATGTTTCGGGGCTAGAGTCCAAGGCCTAATGACCCCGGGGCATCCCCATACAGTTGGCAATATGTCTTTGCAAGCTCACCAAATGAAAAATTTGATCTTATTACAAACCTTGACCACCCAGCCCAAATTGATTTCCATATATGGTTGTTTTGCAATTGGTTGGGTGATTAGTCGTGAAAGGAACTCACTTGTTGGGTTTGAATCATCTTATATGCACTTTTGACCAAAAATTGACTCCTGCTTGTGTATGCCCAAGTTTAGATGTCTTGCACCGGTCCATTACTCAACATGATGGATTTAATAACCTCAACTTCATTTGGGGGGGGGGGGGGGGGAGAGACATATCAATCAAGGATACTCACCGAGATCTTGTATTTGGATAAATGAGGTAATCCATTTTTTTTTGTTTTTGAGAATCGAGGTAATCCATTGTTGACATTGTTAGGCACAGGGACACCACCTTAAAAGATGATGGGGTTGGGAGCCATCAGTCTTGTCAAAATTTGAATCTTGTTTCCAGTCCCTACTCGCCATCTCACACCATTTTCTAAGACAAATCTTGTTGTCATTATGCTTTTCTATACCTAACTTCTAGATTTTGGTGATGGGGCTTCTAAGAAGGATGTATTAGGAAAGTACTTTGATTTGAAGACCTTGTAGAACAATGAGTGCCTACAAAGTTTAGGCCAACTCAATCAATGCACTTTCTTTTCTTGCGACCTTTGACCACCAAAATTTGCTCATTATGTACCTTAAAAGTTGGTCGTGTTGGATTGTTTGAATGAAATGCGATCCATAACTTGCTTAGGAGTTGTTTGGTACATATGTTTAAATATATGTTTTCAGTTTTTAAACAATATTACACGCATTTTCACACTTTTTTACCCACACGTATTTCTAAAAAAATTGAAAATTATTGTTTAAACAGACATACTAAATAGACCCTTAATCACTCAAATTCTTTAAAACCGTATACCTCTTGCCATTGGACCCACACTAGCCCTAATTTTTTTTTTTTTTTTTCAAATGGGAGGACTTTATTTATTATAGTCTTATTAACAACTAAATGATTCTCTATTTTGAAAAAATAATACACATTAAATAATATTAAACTCAATTATTAGTTGTGATTCACATTTTTAAAAGAAAAAAATATAAGAAAATACCTAATTTTACAACATGCTAAAGTGATTAATTGTAAATAGTCAACATGTTATGGCCACCATTTTTTTTACCATTTTTAATTGACTACTCCAACAAATTGTAAAATAGGGTGTGTCTATAATATCATTGTTTTTGGAAAAGAAAATCATATCTATATTGCACAATATGAGTTCTTCATGTTTTTCTTACTACTTATAAAATGTTATTTAAAAAAAAATAGAGTGTTAGATAAACGTTAAATGCTAATCAAATTCCCCCTAGCAAAATCCTTTTTTATTATTATTGTTCTTCTATAGGTACTTTTTCTGTCAAATGTATCATCCTATTTAATCTCAATTGTTTATTTATTATTATACAAAACATATATATTAAATAAGTCAATGCCCTATATTGATTGTGTTATTTTAATTTTTTATACATATTTCAATTATGGAAAATGCTAACGAGTGCGCATTGGTTAAGAATCCAGTTAAAAAAAGTTTTTATGAGAAAAGAAAAAAAAATTAATGTTTTGACAAATTTTTTCATTTCTCATAAAAGTGATGTCAAAATTTTCCTAAAATAGATTGTTAATGAGTGCCCTTAGACACTCGTTAGCATGACCCTTCAATTATTATAATAAATGAGGGGAACCGGCTTATCATAATCGGTAGACAAAACTCAAGATAAGAGATGAGATGGATTGGGGTCTTCAAGCAATATAAAAAGAAGCCCAACAGGCCACAATGTACACAGGGCTTTTACAAGATCTAGGAACGATGCATAATAAAAAAAAAAATTTGCAAAAACTACAAAGCAGTTAACAATTTAGTATAATGTAAATTGACTCAATTATGCAAGAAAGTCGACATTTGCCACAAAAATACCCTTAAAAGCACACCTTTCCACACATTGCAGAAGAAAAAAATACACAGATTTGTCTCTCAGGACCTTCACAACATTGAATACAAACCACTTTTTTTAGAAGACCAAGTAATTAACTTAACCAGTAGTACGATATAAATGCTTAAGCATGCAACACCATGTAGCAAATACAGAGATTCTAACGAACCTTTATTTCCACTTGCACGCACCTAAAACTTCAAGACTACCATCACACACACACAGACACACACCCTACACATCAATCAAACATCTTTTTGATTTTTTTGTTTTTTTAATCGTCAATCTCATCATCTTCTTCGACGTGACCTTCATGTTCAATATCATCTGTAAATTTTAAATCTTCATCATCAGTTGGAAACATTGCTGCTTTATTATCCTCTTCATGTTCTTCTTCAGCTAGTTTATAATCTTCGTCATCGGTCAAAACTGCTTCTTTAGGTTCAACTTTCTCGGATTCAGTTGGTGTACTAACTGCCTCTGTGGTGGGCAACTTTTTGTCACAACCACCGCAACACTCCTTTTTTGTTTCTTCTGTTTGGTTTGTCACCTCTGAGACTTTTGCATCATCAGCCTGCAATATCACCAGGTCATACAATCTGTTAGGAAGAATAATAATGGTCAATGCAAAGTTCATATATGTTAAGGAGATATATGTCTGAAAACTTTGGATCACGTCTGTGTATCATTCAAAGTTTTTGCTCAATGAATATGTATTAATTAGACATTAGTTACATTTTTCTACACTGATATAGCTAAATGATGATTTTCATGTTTTGCAATGAAGTATATATCATTGAGAACATTCCTCCTGAAGAGTTTTTGAGAAGATATTGATGCATAATATATTTCACACTTGTACGAATCCAAAAAGTGCTTTAAAATGAAGGTCATAATTTAGAATAGGGATCAAATCACATGATATTTTAGAGAATTGAATATGTTGTAAGAGTTACACCCTGATTATGCAACATGGTATGCAATGATTTAAATAATGGTTTCCCTTTTTATTAAAAAAAAAAAAAAACCTTTTTGGCTAAGTAATTAAGGGCTCTACTTCGGATCGATGTCTTTTACAAGTTGAGTGGCTTTTTGAAATAGCATATGAAATAGCCCTTCTTTTTATATGTTCTACATTTAAATTAAAGTAGATGTATCTTTTTCAATTGGGTTCACAAAAGAAAGTGTCTAATTCATCCAAGCACAACATGGATCCTATAAGTATTCACTTATAAAATGTATAAACCCAAAGAGTAATGCTTTAAAGTTTAAACGCAATATTTTTCGAAACATATTCATAATTATGAGTTTTTTTTTTTTTTTTTCCCTTTTCATAACTATTGAGTTAATAAATTATTATTGATTTATGTACAGAGATTCATTATTGTTTACCATTAATAATTTGTTATCTCAACAATTATGGAAAAAAAAACTTACTGGACTTTTTGAAACTAAAATTACTTTCAAGGATTATATTGATGGGTTTATAACAGCAAAATTAGGTGCCAATTCAGGATAAATTACGACCAGAATCCAGAAAACAACATTTAAAGCTTTATCAATCTCTTTCAGGGAACGTAGACGGAATTAAGAGAGAGAGAGAGAGAGAGAGAGATGTTAAATTACAATACTAATTAATATATATATATATATAATGATTATTAAGGTAAAAAAAATTATCAAAAAGAAAAAAAAAATTAGCGCCAAATTCTTTGTGTAGAGTCTGTAGACTAGATGGTGTATTGATCTTGTATTCTTGTTATCGCTTCTAATCGTTACTTTCTTGTTGCATGCACGGTAGAATAGATGGTTCCAAGATCTTCTTTGATGAAATTGCCGAGACTTACAATACAAATTATGTTTGTTCAACGTAAATCCAGATATATCCTTTCTTAATAGCCTTTGCTAAACTAATACATAAACAAGTATGTTAGGTAAAGCTTATGCTAGTCTTCTTACACAAAAATATGCTTATCAATTACAAAAATGAAAGAAGTTTATTAGTCCAACTTTACAATTGGTTTCCAAAGAAAAAAACCTTTAATTAATTATTAACGAAATTCTAGTTAAGAGAGACTCATAAATTGAGTGCTAGAAAGAGAGAGAGAGCACCTGAACGGAAGCCATGGAGAGAATTGAGCAAGAAATATAGCAAAGCAAGGGACAATGAGATGAGAGGCAAGTTGGATGTTGCTGAATGAAATGAAATGTGAAGAGTGATACGGCCTATATATAGTGCAGCTAAAAGGTTGATTCACAGAGTCAAACGGAAATGCCCAGTGTTCATTCCATGCTCTTTCTCTCATGCTTTCTTCAAACACACACCTTCTCTCTCCCCCAATATTTTTGGACTAAACATTGTTAGGAATCTCTTTTCCATTACTTAAACCTTGCTTTAGTAAATGTATGATTCGAAACATTTACTACAATTGAGTAATCACTTTTTACCAATTCCCTTGAATAGTTCATTTATGTTTGTATTGCAAACTTTTATTTTAAGTTTTTATAAGTAGATAGTGGAGGAGGGAATGTGGAGTTCATATTATAGACATAAAGTAATACAAATGATGCATATAGAGTGATAAATTAGAAAAAGTATTCCCTCCAAATTCCTTCAACGTACAATCCATATGTAAAATACCTGACATTTAAAATCAAGGTACGTAAACCACACAAATCCATTTAAACGAGTATTAGGATGAGAATAGAATGGTGCAATAAAAATTAATTTGTTTTTAACTGCAACAGGTGGAAAAGGTTGATTTAAACCTTGATTACTGGAAGAATCTAGGAATGCCACTTTGTTCTAAGTTTACAAGGCTCTTAACAATATAAAAATTAAATGTGAATCAAATTCAATGCTTCCTAAATTTGTAATACGTTTCAAATTAAGTAAAATTTATAGTGGTGTATATCCAAAAGAGTCTAACTCTTAAATACACAACACGGACTTTAAACCTCTTTAACTTAATCCTACATTGAAAAATGAGTGCGAGTTAAAGTGATTTAAAGCATGTGTTGTATATCCAAGAGTTAGGCCTTTTTGGATATACATCACTGTAAGTTTCTTTAAAAAGCCTTCTTTCCTTCTCCCGTGTGTGTTAAAAATACTTAGTATTCTAAATAAAATAAAATAAATTAAAAAAAAAAAAGTAAAACTTCCAAGAAAACCATATGAAAAGGAATTGTTGTCAAGCTATATCAATTATTTAAGTAGCATATATAGTGTGCTTCATCATGCCCTTCCTGCATGCCACGCTAAATTTAAGGAGAAAAGAAGTAAACTGATAATGCACATAATGTTGCTTAATTAACAAAACAAAGATACGATAATTACTTTCTTGAAAATACGTCAAGTGAAAGAACAGGATGAATAAAGAGGGGGTGGAAAAGCAACGGTAATCTTAGCTATACCCTCCATCATTGATCACTTTAATCACTTCAGGAACCAATGCTTATCCCACGTGTCAATAATATATTGGACACATTTGCTAGACTAGCAAAGATGGAAGAATATTTAGTGGGTCCTGATGCATTGAAAATGTTCAAAGAGGATCGGTGGTGGAGTTTTTGATGCATGCGAACCATTTACTAAAGTTCCAATGCTAAAGTGAATTATTCAGCAAAAACTAAAAATAATGCTAAAGTGATTTGTTCCCTCTTGTTGTAAGATGCATTTCCCAATTGAATTCTAACTTTTCCCAATGGGATTGCAACTTTTGCTGCTTTTTAATTTAAGTTCCTATATACGATCGGATGAGCTGGGCAAGCATGTTGTGCAAAGATATGGCCAAGGTTTCTCTTTTGCCTCGATCGTAGTTGGCTCTAAAAGGGACTATTAGTTAAAGGTTGATACTTTGCTATGATTTAGGAGAAGTTTGTGTTTGCAATGAGATGGCAAGTTTTATGCTCCGGATTGTAGGGATATATATATATATATATATATCAAAATAAGGATTAAAATAGATTTTTTTTTTTTTTTGGTAAAAATATGACATTCATAAACTAACCAGCAGGTCCAGCACCAACAGATGTTCTTCTCTCATAGTACAAACCAAAATTCAAAATAAAAGCGTGCAATGTCCACAAGTGGGCTCAAAAATAACAAAGTCATGGTGAATTGTTGATTATTTCCTAGCCAAGGAATATGTGCATTTATTAGCTTTATGGTAGCAATGATTCATCTTCACTTGAGAAATTTGGCCGATAAGAATCCTACAATCTATAATAAGAGATGCATTATGTAAATTACAATTTTACTCATTAGAAATCCAGTCAAACACAGCTTTAACATCAATTTCAATCTCCATGGCCAAAATGTTAAGGATAACACATAACTTTAGCCCATCCCTAAGAGCCCAGAGTTCCGCATATACATTGGAAGTCTAGAAATAGGAGTGTGCAACGAACTTGCCAACCCGTCAAAATTAACCCGACCCGACCCAACCCAACCCACCAGGTTAGGTCGATTTTTGTGGGTTGTGTTTGGTCAAGAAATTTTTATTTTTATTTTTATTTTTTATAATTTTTACAGTGGGTTGAGTTGGGTTCAGGTCATGAGATTTACAATCCGCCTAACCTGACCCGACACACCTATATTTAATATCTTGTTAAAATTAAAAAAATAAATTATATAATTTGTTATTTAGTTTTATTCCCCTCTTCCTAAATAAAACACAAACCCTAAGTTTTTATCATATAATTTGTGTTTGTTTGGTGTTATTGTAAACACTGCATTTTGTAACTCTTAGGACTTGGGTCCCGTTCTTTAATGATATTAGAATTCTTGTATGTTACGTGTACAATACACGTATGTCTAAAAAAAAAAAAAAAAAAAAAAAAAACCTCCAGTCTGATGTTTTCCTTTCAACAGTATGGACATATACGTGGTATTTTCAAATGAAAAGTACAATTCGTGTTATATTGATAACGTCTAACGTTTATTTGCTAAAAAACAGAAAAGATAAATGTTAAGAAAGAGTCCCAATAATTACAAATACTCAAAAGTGAACCTACAAGCTTCGGCAGTTTTACCCCTGCTCTTTTATTCCTTGGAAACTAGAAATTATCACATTTGTGCCTCACACCGGACGTCTCTACACAATACACTAGCAAGTTCTTTCTCCCAATTTAATGTATTTTTGGCATAAAATAATTAATGTATTTGATTTTCTCATTTAAATATTTTGTTTAATATACAATGTTTATGCTTGTAGTTTTAGTACTGGGAACCTTGGACTGGTTGGAATAGTAAAAATTGAAAGGCAAAAAAATGGTTTAAAAAAAAGTAAAAAAAGTTTATTATATTATATTATTGAATAAATATATTTTTACTTGTTCATGATTTAATTTTAATATGAACATATTTAACGGATTTATTTGCAAATGAATCCGTATTTTTAATCACGAAATTTTCAAAAATAAACATATCATACATGTCTTATACATGTATATTCTTTCTTCGTTTTTGTATTTTTATGCCGAATTTTTAAAACGTACTTTTTTAAAAAAAAATTGCCAAAACAAACACGTTTGTATATATTTACTATACTATATATATACATATATACCGTATTTTACTAACTACGAGCTTGTACCACTACCACCCAACACCAGGTTTATTCCATCTGACATTAATCACTTGAAGATTCCAGAGAAGAGTGGCATCCTTCCGAAAAGATGAGCTAGAATTCTTTTCCAACCAAAGACACAAGTCGATGCTAAAATAATCATGCATCTCAGAACAAATTGGAGTTCTTTCCCAAAAGGCCCTAGCATATGAGCAATCTCTAAGAACATGGAGGACGTTTTCCCTGCCATTGTTACAGATTTGGCAATGGACATCCTCGGTTAAACCTCTTCTTAAGAATTTCTTTCGTAGGGATACTTTGCAAGATACACTTCCAAATAAAAGTTTGGATTTTAGGCAGTGTGTCAAGCTTCCAAATCCACTTCCCAGTGAAAGTTGGAGGCTGGTTATAGTCATTTTTAGCAATACATAGGCAGCACACAATTTTGCCATCACAAGAATGAGGGGCAGGAAAAGGAATTGCCCTCTGCTCCTTTGTGTTTCCTGAAGATTAAAATAGATTTGGTTGTTACTTTTTAGGATGTGAGAAACAAGTTCTTTTGTAATGACATACTCCATTGAAGTTAGTGTTTCATTTTGTCCTCTGCTCCATTGAAGAGGAATTGCCCTCTGCTCCATTGAAGTTAGTGTTTCATTTTGTCTAGAAGCAAAAAAACGACAATATGTTGAATAAAATTTTGTTTATTACATTTCAGTTTCATCGGTTTTACCAAGAACCCAAAGAAGGTTTCTTGCTTTTGTTGTTGTCGATAATTTATTTTGTATTGATTGGTTTTGATCCAACATACGTGTCAAGTAACTGGGATTTGGCCGTTGGGTATGTGTCTGAAATGGCCTTCAAATTTGTTTTGGGTATTTTTTGGATGATGGATCTTGAAGTTCATAATGGTGAGCCCGTTTAAGCATCTTGTCGAGCATGTATCCAAAATATATTCAAGCATCTTGTCGAGCATGTATGCAAAAAATAAATTGATTACTCGTGAAAACGAAATTTTGAACTCTTCCTTGATTTGAAGATTTGATAACTCTAAAGTCTAAACTGACTGAACGGATAATGATTGGTGGACAATTTTTGTCCTTTGGTAACAATGTTCTATGTGTCTGTTTCAAGGGATGTGTCCCATTATAACAGAGTTTGTTCATGGGAATCTAGAGCCCACAGTCTATATGACTATATTCAATCTCTAAACATTTTGATATGTTTTGTTTATAAAAATAAGGAGTAATTAGTGGATTCTAATCAGCTCAACTAATAAAGTCTTTTGTCATTGAATTAGAAATTCATCTGAGGTGACCTTTGTTAGAGTTTCATAATCCATGTCTCCCTCTCTCCATTAGAACAATACTTTTAAGGCACAAAATATAAAAGAAAATTGATCAAACAGCCTCTCAAGAAAAACTCTCTCACCTAATGTTGTCAACCTATATATTGTTTTTGAAAAAAATGCTAAAATTAGTCAGCACCAAGATTCAAACCTAGCTTCTCTAGGCTGATATGCATGTCCAACATATCGAACATTATGGAAAATTATATAAACACAATTTATGAATTAAATTTAATAAAAATTTAAATTATGTAATGATTTCAAAATTAGAAAATTCGTAAAAGGAAATTGTAAGACTTTATGTATTTATATGTGTTTTTTTTTTCGTTAATATATGAAGTTTTTTTATATTAGATTTTGTATAATTTAAGTTTCTTAATGACTACCCTCAAAACAATTCCTAAAGCTGATACCACATGCTATTTATTTATTTAAGAGGCAACAACTATGGTAAAAGCTATATCCAAAAATTACTATCAAAAAGAAAAGAGTAATAACAAAGAAAACACATACTACATACATCGCACAAATTAACAGTGAAATTAGATATGAAAATGACTTTGTCTGTGGCGGATTGAGAATGAATTGAATGTAGTGACTATATTTCTTCGTGCTGTTCAACAGAAGATAAGAACCAATCTCGTGAACGTCCAACTTTTCCAATTAAGCATTGAAAAAAAAAAAAACATACTCATTACATTATTGAACCAACACAAAAACGACAAACCAAATTATTCCTTCAAAGTTGAAATCCAATAGAAGGCCACTTTACTTCTGCATGTTACTTCAGGCCACACAGACACGTAGAGTACAAAAACGATAGGATTGCAGACACACCTATTCTCACAATTTTACAATCTGCTCATTTGTGAAATTGTGAGTGGTTGAAGAAAAGTGGTGAGTGCCATCTCGACAAAAAGTGCCCTTTATCTAAAATTATTCCTACACAACCAATGGCCAAGGCATGTCTTCATTTTTCAGTATAAATTGATAGACAAAGAAGCACCCGTGAGTCAGTGGCCCTCTAATGCAGCCAATTCTCATTCACGGGCACCAAACATGTGGTTCATAATCATACACTCCATTCTCTATATAATTGAATCATTTGTGTCGCCATGAATATTGTGAGTACGCAGTGAAGTGACTAATTAAGTTTGTTGTAGCTAGGAATATAATAGTAAGCACGGAGATGGGAAAGAAGTTAGTGATGTTAATGTTGGTTGTTTTGTTGGTTGAAAGGTCGAGTGCAGTGACCTTGTGTAAGATGGATGATAATGGATTTGCAGCCTGCAAGCCAGCAGTGACTCAGCCCAACCCAGTTGATCCAACACCCGAGTGTTGCAAGGCTATCTCTGGGGCTGACTTGCCATGCCTTTGTTCATATAAGAACTCAATGGTTCTGCCTGCTCTTGGGATTGATCCAAATCTTGCCATGGGACTTCCTGCCAAGTGCAATATCACCCCTCCTGCCAATTGCTAAGGTCTTCTCTCTCTCACATATCTATTACTATTACCATTTGTTGGCCTTTTCGTTTAGCTGTTTAACTTATTTTGTTTATGTTGTTTTTAAAATCTTATTCATTAAAATTTAGGTATACTTTAACACAATTTTAGCAAAAAAAACCAAATAAACTACATATACCATCTTTTTGTGTAGTCCATGCTGCTAGAATAGCTTGATCCACCATACATGCTTCCAGCATGGGCATGGCCCATGGGCGGCCGTTACATTAAGGCTGGCATAAATTTTATATATATATATATATATATAATTTAAAATTTTTTTATTTTAACCCTATAAAATAAAAAATTTGAACACCCAATCCTAAATTTTGTTTAAACCCAACTGAAATAAGTTTGAATATGATCATTTTAATGTTATTTTTACAATATTGTAACAATAATATATGGGAAATGGTAATTGACTTTTATCTAGACCCACAATTGACACAATTGTTTTATCTACCTCTATCATATATTTTTATCTAATTGATATTACATATAAATATAATAAGTTATTATTAATTTGACAAAAAAGTATGATTAGTTATTTAATTATATTTGTTTACGCATTCAATAATTGTTGTCTTAATGATTTTTAAACTATTAATAACTTTTTTGGACTATATATTGGACAATTTAGTTGTATTGTACTAAATTGTATTTAGAATACTACTATAGATTATTGTATATAATATTGAAGTTGCATATATATAAAAAGAAAAAGATTAATCATTTTATTTTTTACTCACCCTGCATCACAAATGACAAATTCTTAGCTCCGCCATTACTGACCCTCCTAAAAAAAAATTCTTAGAACAGCCAGTGAGCTTGGGCTATAAATTTTACCTCTTATGATGACATCTTTTTCTATAGTCCATGCTAACGAAATTCAGCAATTAAAAATGTATTAACCAAGCTACGACGTGCCCTCTCTCCTTTCCAATTTGAGTGTGATGAGATTTGTCATAAGAAGAAAATGATTGTGATGTAGTAGCTATATTTCCACTCACAAATGTCTGATATGCTAATTAGTCGCGGGTGATGGGTGATGGGCACTTCCCGAGTTTGCGACGCCCCATGAAATTCATCTTATGATATAAGATCTCATGGGCATTCTCTCATCAACAATTGGTGTTAGGGATGTTCACGGTGCGATGCGATGCGGTGTGGTTTTTAGGCTATTTTTAGCACTGCACTTTGCGGTGCGGTTTAGCTAAAACCATAACTGGTGCGGTTTAGCTAAAACCATAACTGCACCGCACTTTGTTTTTGCGGTCATATGTGCGGTATGGTGCAGTATAGTGCGGTTTAGAGTTTAACCAAAACTATAACCGCACCGCACCTCATTTTTACGGTCATATGCGATACTATGTATAAGATGCGGTTTGAAGTCGGTATATTTTTCAAATTTTGGACTTTTCCTACTCAGTTCAAAACTAATTTTTCCTTTTTTTTGGGCCAAGTTTTTAATTATTGAGCTAGTTTTTCTTTATTTTGGATTGGTTTTTCTAGTCAACACTTGCTAGGGTTATTAAACTTTTTTTTTTTTAATGAAAACTAGGGTTATTAAACTATTAATAATATATTTAATATTAAAAATAAATAAATATATTAATATATAGAGAGGGTGCGGTGTGGTGTGGTGTGGTTTGTGCGGTTTTCTTATTATAAAACCGCAAACTACATTGCACCATGTGGTGTGGTGCGGTGCACTATTACTTGCAGTGCAGTGCAGTAGTTATACCATTTTACGGGCGGTTTTGGTGCGGTTTATGCAATTTGGTGAACACCCCTAATTGGTGTTTTGTTATATTCATTTATTCATAAAACAAGAGTCAACTGTAAATTCAGGTTTAAGTTAAATTCTTTCTCAAAAAAAAAAAAAAGGTTTAAGTTAAATTATTAAACAAATCATTTTTTTTTTTTTAATGTAGTAACGAGCGAGCTCATAAGTATGGAGCTCGATTTGATTATAATGTAGATTGTATATTTGTATACATATATATATATATATATATATATAAAATATGTTTATAGACTTGAGATTAGATTATTTAAGTTTGGAAATAAGTTTATAATATATGAAGGTATAATTTTTTTTTAATAAATTAAATAATCCATTTCATAGTAAGAGTTACAAATAATTTCTAGCCATACAAAAAATTGGTGAATCTAATTTTTATAAGTTAATTGAACAAAATTTTTCTATTTAATTAGTTAACTTAAATAATATAATCTTAACTATAACTTAGTTATTAATTATTATCCTATATTTGTGAAGAGATTAAAAAATTAATCATGAAATTTAATTTAAATAATAGAAAAATAAGTTAATCAAGTAACCCTCGACAAACTCAGGTTTATTAAAAAGAAGAAGAATCAAGCATAAATATATAATTTAGCTTAGTATTGCATATATATATATATATATATATATAGTTGTAGGAGGTCCTTAGAGCTTGCGAAACAGTAAAAGACCCCAATGCCTTTAGCCATTACATACTGTTCACGGGCCACTTAAGTTTGGTGACTCGTACAGTACTCCAATTACATTAATCTTAGTTAGGCCATCAGTTACTTATTTTGTGAACATTTTGTAGGCTTGCCCAATACTTTCCTTTTCGGCTGTCTTCTCCTTAAACCTATCTCTATTGCTCAGAATCTTTTTGAAACCAGAAGGGCCCATGGTTTAAGCCTTTAGCAAGATTTAAAAAAAAAAAGTGGGTTAAGGAAATAATGCATAATTTACTACAACAATATTTTTATTTTTTGCTGAGTACTACTACGATAATATTAATTTTTTTTTTTTTAAGAAGAAGGTTGTATCTTTATTACAAAAGAATAGTCAAATCAACTATGATTACAGTACTAAGATGTGGAGAAATACCCTTTATCCTTCAATCAGATAACCATAAGCAAAAAACAATTCATGGTCACTCTTCAAAGAGTTGATAATGATCTCCAAGTCTCCTTCCACAATGACGGAAGAGAGGCCAATATCTTGAGTAAAAGTAACAGCCTTAACTACAGCTAGAGCTTCCACAATAGCCACAAAGTTTAGAAGTGATACCTTCTCAGCCATTGCAGCTATAACTTGACCCTTCTCATCGCATATCACCACTCCCAGTCCTGCCATATTCTCCTCTTTGATAACTGCACCATCAAAGTTAACCCTAAGGCAAGGTCGAGTTGGGGGTTTCCATTTGACATGTTGGGGTACATGATACAATTAACTTGGTCGTTCTATTCCTAATTAATTCACATATATTTTTTATATAATATAAGCGTAAATTATTATATCATTTTTTCTATTTCCTCTTTGTCTTTTATCATTAACATTTATTAATGCTTAATTCTGCCAAACTAATAGGGTCCAAATTTGTTGTCTTTTTCATTCTTTCAGGTATTTTGAAGGAATCTACTACACATTCATGTTGTCAGAGTCACAATTGCAATTCTAGGGTTGCGAATTATCCAAACTATCTGCTGTCTTTACTAGCTTGTTTTACTCTTTATTTCCCCCAAAACATTGTCGTGTTGAATGTAGTCTGAGCAAGTTATTTGGATTATGTCATGTACTCTTTTGAATTGTGTTGTAAAATATTTGAATTTATGAAACAACTTTATCAGAAAATAGTGCAATAGTGAAAGACTCAAAGCCTACGCAAAAACCTATCCAAAAAAAAAAAAGCCTACGCAAAAAACAATGAAAACTATAAACATGTTTACACGGCATACAATTTAGTTGGATATTATATATAATTACTCATTTACCTTAGAGAGATTATTTTCCTAAATGGCAAATAATCCATACTTCATGAGTTCAAACTATTTTCTTTTCTTACATTTTCTCAAAATCCAATCACAAAAAATATAGAGTATGTATGCTTGTGATTTAGAACCATACCTAAAAACACTTAATAGTTAATACCCCCATCCCGAAAGAAGGGGAAAAAAAACTTCTCAATCAAAATGTTTTGAAAATTCATTAAAAAAAAATAAAAAAAAACTAAATTCACACAAAAATTGAAGACAATCTGATTCATCAATTCGAAAAAAAAAATGATTAAACTACAAGTGAAATGATTATGATTCTTAACTAATTTTGAACTCTATTGTTTACAAAACCTTGAGGAAGCTTTCAAATTCTTAGAATGTCCTAGAATATTAGATTAAGAACAACTTATACGACTAACAATGAAACGAAAAAAGAGAAAGAAGTTACAAAGTTCAATTGATTTTACCATTAAAAGACTCTCTCTCTCTCTAAAATGATTTTTTTTTTTCATTTTATGATTCTTTACTAGAAATTTTTTATATGACTGTTCTTTATTAATCTATATATATAATAATAGGTGAAATTGAGATAAACTCAAATTAGAACTCTAAATTAGAATTTTAATTTTGCGCCATGTGTCCTAAATTATTTATTCTTAAAAAGTTTTATTTCTTAATTTTAGAATTAAATGTGAGACCACATCATAAATATTCATCCAAGTGAGATTTTTCTTTTTTTTTTTTCATTTTATGATTCTTTACTAGAAATTTTTTATATGACTGTTTTTTATTAATCTATATATATAATAATAGGTGAAATTAAGATAAACTCAAATTAGAATTCTAAATTAGAGTTTTAATTTTGCGCTATGCGTCCTGAATTATTTATTCTTAAAGAGTTTTATTTCTTAATTTTAGAATTAAATGTGAGACCACATCATAAATATTCATCCAAGTGAGTTATTAAGTACAAAAACCAAAAAAGTCTAGAATAAATGAATCCTAAAAATAAAATAAAAAAATGCTTCACAATAATTATAAATAAATAAAAAAAAAGACAATTTACATTTTATACTTAATAATATCCTTACAAAATTTTTTAAAAAGTTAATAAAATATAAAAATGACTATCAATAGTATTTAAATTATATATATATTTATATATAAATTATATTATGCATCTTATTATATATCTTTAAATTTATCCATACATATGCATGAGGTTACAAACTAGTATCAATTAATGAAAGAAACTAAATTTTTTTTTAATAATTATTGATATGTTACATATGCATTATGTAGTTTTAAACACACAATCTCACCCTCCACTCACTTTTGTGAGAGAGAAGAGTACAATTTAAATAGAGCTTATTGGCAATCATCAGAAAAGTTGATATGTTGTTGATTTTGATTCTATAAAATCGAATAGCCCTACAAGAAATTTACACTTTTTTTTATATTTAGTTGAATGGATTTCCTCTGCCGATAATTTTGGCTAATCATATCATAACTAGATGAACAGATAACATAATTGGTCTTTGAGAAAGTGAGAAAAAAAAAATTAATTAAAAGCTATACGTGAACACACACTTTTTTTTTTTTTTTAAAAGCTAAAAACTAAAAGCAAAAGAAGTACACAAAACTTTTTTTTTTTTTTAATGCAATCTGATTGGTTGGCCATCTCAGATCACTTTTGGAAAGTTGGGTTGGGTTATGACCAACCCAATAAAATCAAAAACCCATTTTAAACCCACCAATCGATTCTATTAAAGCCCAAGATCTAAACTCTCCAAAAAAATACCCAAGTTCAACCCGGTTGCCCATTAACGTAAGGAGTATCGATTTGTGGCCATTGCCTTCCCGCCATTCTGCAATCACAGGCAATGGTGAAGACAAGAACAAACCCGGACTCTGCTGAAGCTCCAGCCCCAAATGCATCACCCAAATCGGTACTGAAGCATGTAAACCCGATAACCCAAACCCGCAACACCTCGATCGTCTCTTCCTCACTCTTCAAATCTGTAAGTGTATTTGTTTGTTTGTTTGTTTTTTTGGGCTTAAAAAAATTGTTGTACAGGTTTTATTGCATGATTGGTGGTTGAGGAAGCCTGCTAATGGCAAAGGTTTAGCTGTTGGAGGGTTTGCTTCTTCAGAGTAAGAATGCTTTTCACTCTACTCTTTTTTTTTTCTTTTTTTTTTGGTTTCCCATATAATAAAAATGCTATCTTTGTGTGATATTTGAAGAAATTTGAGAGAAATGAAGAGGACCCAGATGGGGATTTGGATGTTGTTTAAGTTGTTAGAGTAGTTTTGGTCTGAATTATGGATTATTATATAAAATCCTCACCATTGCCAGTGAGAAAATGACATTCTTATTGGATATTATATTAGGAAAGAACAAGAGGTTTATCTGTTTCCTATGATTGTTTTTTAATAATATCAATTGGGAAAAGAAATTATTAGTTTTTTCTTTTTTTCATTTTATGATTCTTTGTTCCCTTAGAAATGTTTTATATGACTGTTCTTTATTAATATCAATCAATGAAAAAAACAAGATTTAAAAAAAAAAAAAAATTATTGGTAAGTTACACGTGCATTATGTAGTCTTAAACACACAATCTTGTGGGGGAAGGAAGTACAATTTGTGTTAGTGCTTATTGGCAATTTTCATCAGAAAAGTAGATATGCTGTTGATACTATAAAATCGAACTGCCTCACAAGAAATTTATACTCTTTTTTTTTTTTTTCAAGTTTAGTTGAGTGGATTTACTCTGAATATGAATGCTGGCTAATCATATCATAATTGCACAATTACTATAATTTTTGAGATTGTTGCGCAAGCAATCCATTGTTTATTTGATTATTCTTAAATCCTAGTTCCTTTACAGGAGAGTAGGAACAAGAGTTTTTTGCTCTGCTGCAATTTCCAAGAGACATGATGCCATCACCCTTGAGACAGCAGATGGCGTCAACATTACAATCAGTAATTGTATAAATATGTCTCAAACGCATCAAAATTGCTTTGCTTCGGAGGTATGTAATTCCTTGTTGTTACATTACTGGCTGCATGATATGACTTTCGTCTTGGGTATAACTGCTGGTTGAAAATTGAGCATGACTCAAGTGAGATGAAGACCTACTTGGACTAGTATTATAGGCTGGTATGAAAGGTTTAATATTAAGTAAAAATGGAACCATGCTATTAAGAGTCAGATAGTAATTTTTTTTTTTCCCTTGTGGCTATATCTGTATTATTATTTATGTCTATAAATGTTCTTGTTAACATGTTCTTTTAACATAATTTCAAATTCTAAATTCTGATGTGAAAGGTATGCAATCATTTCCAGTGCGGATTTCCTTATAACTGGAAGGAGTACGCTGTTGGTTGTTCTGGTGACAAACATAGAGTTTTGGCTTGTAATGAGTTCAACATGTCTTCAGGTGAGTGCAAATAAAATGTTGCCATTTTCTTTAAATGATCTCCCAGTGACTAGGATACGTGATCTCTTACTGCCCTCCTTTGGAGACCCAGAAAATTGTTTGCTAACAAAGAGCATTTTTAATGATGTACTTGGAAAATTTAAGGGAAATAGTCCAATGAAAAATGTGGATTCCGGGTCAGATGAGACACCAGTTAATCAAATGGATACTAAGGTTGATTATAAGTTCGACAATGATAATACTATATTGAATTCAAGGGATTTGACAAAAGAAGAACATCAGAAAGCCAGTTGTCATTCTGAGATGGGCACAAATGTCCTCGCCCCAACTAGAGTTGCTTGTAAAAGAAGCCCAACTAGATTGAAGAATTCTGGAATGAAACATGAAGTTGTTTCATCAAACTCTCATGGTAAGAGTACATATAGTGATAGGGCCATTTCATCAGATGCCACTAGGAATGGGATTGGAGGGAGGGTGACAAAAAGTGCTTCAAATCCAACCAACTCATTTGGAGAGGATGATGTAACCTTGGTAACTGCTGATAAGCCTAAAGTCAGACGAAGACAAAGAAAGAGTCTGAGGTATCTGAACAAATGATCTGCAAGGCAAATTCTTAACCAGTAACTGAGAGCTATTAGTTGAATTACTTTGCAAAGAATGCTACACATGTATAAGAGAATCACACCTACATATCAGTTACTAATATGATGTTACAGTTAAGATATTATATTATGTTTTATTTGACTGCTGAGTTTTGTGCAGAAAATACTGCAAGCGGCTTATTTTTATTGTCTTTTCATCAGTTGTAGGATGGCAAAGACATGGAGGTTAGTCATTTTTTCTAGGATATCTTGAATGGTCTTAAAACTTCATATTTTAGCTCATAGGATGTCATTCTTTGTCATTTTATTGTAAAGGTTTCTATTATCTGGTTGATGAAGTTGTTCATCATTATTTTGATGGAAGTTCTGTCTTTGCCTTTCGTTTGTAATAATAGGCAAGTGTTGATGTGGCCAGGACATGAAATTCATTTTACCAGTTCTCTGTCAGCATTTAAGTCTTCTAAGAAGGAAACACCAACACATTTAGTAAAGACCTATGCCCCTAGGGAGGAATAGTAACTTCTTAGTATAATTCCCTAAACAAACTGTGGGGGAGGATTTTGTTCCTGGCCATCCGCAAGCTTGTTTGTTCGCTCTGGGGAGCCAAGCCCGCACAGTTTTTTTCTCAAGGAGGCATGAGAGGGGCGCTTCTCTTGCTGATGTGGGACTGCATCCAGAGTCTTCCCATACTCGTCCTTGAGAACAAAACCGTGCAGGTTTGGCTCCCCAAAGCGGACAAACAAGCTTGCGGGTGGCCAGAAACAAAATCCTCCCCCACACAAACATTTTGTGGAATCCCAATGTCAAAATGTAGCCTATGTAATGGTTTATTAGGTGTAATAAAGCATGAAAAATGTAATAAAGCATGAAAAATTATATCTTTTATTCGTTAGTGAACACAGTACACACAACTAATGGGTCTTGAATCCAAAGTTATGACCTTCACCTTGTTCATACAAGGGAAGAAATGCCACCTAAACTAGATTTTCATTGGAGTATGAGACAAAATAGGATATTATGACCTTCAAGTATCATGGACTGCCAACATAAATCCCTACCTAATAATCTTAGATGCATTTGAGTTAAATACATAGTTCACTCAAAATGAAAATGACTAAAACAACAAAACCAAAAAACTTTTGACTTCTTCCTTGTACTAAAACTTTCCGGCAGCCATTAAAATGAACCATCAGCAACAGAGTGAAACCATCATATCACATTAGAAGGAACTCAGTGTGAAATTCAAGATCAAAATCATAAAATGATTCATTAACCAATAAAGGACACATATCAATTCAATAGGAAGTCAATTCTCAAATTAGAATATCAAGATGCATATGCTTAACAGCTTCATTACCCAATTCACTGAAAAAAAAAAAACAGATAATAATAACAAACAAGTTTCATTAACCAATTCATAAATATACAGACCTTGAAACCCTTATAAAAAAGGCCCTTCTCAAAGGCTTGGCAAAGACCCACCACACACTCTCCATGAAGATCAAGTCCATGGACTTGTACCCATCCTTGTAGCCAATCCACTGCCCTATCCTCCACACTATCTTCTCCCACTCCTCCACATACCTAGCAATCCTATGATTAATTAATACGAATTAGAATATGTTCAAAATTCAAATAAAAAAATGCTGATTTAACACCAAAAAATATAACGTACAGACCTGGTGACAATGATCCTGCACTCTTCATGCGAATTGCCAAAACCAAAAACAAGCACATCAAACTGTATTACCATTAGCCTGCATTGTGATACCCCATCTCTTTCTTGGCACTTATATACTATCTTTTGTTACTTCATCAATTTATATTCTTTTACTAATATCTTTGATACCACAGTCAAATACAGATGGAAATAGGATTACTACAATTGAAGTAGAAACAGAACACAAGTTAAGCAAGGATATCAGTTGAAGTACAAGCATAACCAAGTTAAACAATGTTATAATTGAAGTAGATAGATTACTAATATCTTTAGGCTGCATCTCCCAGCTACCCTGCTTAGGGCTAAGGACACTATCATGTTTAGAAACTACCTCTACTAGTATATAAATGAGCAATGAAAATAAAAAACACTTAAAAACAGTAAACCTTGAAGAACCAGAAACGCAAAATCCTTTATATTTACTAATTCAATACTATACAACTTCTGAAACCAAAAAAAATTAATCAATTACAATGAAAAAATGATTTACAAATGCAAACAAAATGTTTGCTATGTCTCAATTCGCACGAACAGTAAAAGTGACGGGAGGTTGGCAACCCATGATTGCCACAGGATGGATCTGTCTGTAACATGCTCGCTTCGCTGCAGCAGGGATGTGCTCTTCTTCCTCCTCAGATGATGAAGAAGGAAGAGGTATAAAACTTGGCAAAGCTGAAGGACAACGTTGTGATTGAGGCTTTACTTCAAGACTCTTCTCATCTGAAACTTTAGCCTTTTCTTGAATGTATACTTCTTCACCCTCATCTGATTCTAGTAAAAAGATGTGACTCAATAGCTCCGTAGCCGTCAACCTCTTCACAGGATGCCTCACAAAGCAGCAACTCAAGAAGTTTTGGGCTGCTTTTGAGATATGGGGTGGAATCGTTGGTGACTCAGTAGCTATCCGAGACATAAGTTCGGATTTAGGGGTAGAAGCCCACGGTGGTTTTCCAGTCAACATCATCAGCACACTACACCCAAGTGCCCAAATATCTGAAGGCGCTTCCTGAATTCCATAACTCGCCATCTCAGGAGAAAAGAACAAAGGTGTGCCTCTGACACCACTAGCATCCCTCACATTCTGCCTCTTTGCCAACCCAAAGTCCGCAACTTTAGCAACATAACCATCCCCATTAGGTACTAACAGGACATTGTGAGGCTTGATATCACAATGTACAAATTCACGGTCATGAACTTGCTTCAATCCAATCAAAATAGACCGCGTACAATTCCTGACTAGAACCTCAGGCATCCCAGTACCAGAACCATATTTCTTGATGAAATCGGCCAAGCTTCCTGAAGCAAGCTCAAGAAAAACGTTGTGAATGATGTCACCAGAGTTGGTGGTTGTGATGTCTGATCCAAAGTATTGAACCACATTAGGACACCCTTTTAAAGCCTGAAGAAACTGTTGTTCAATTGAGAGTGAAGATGGACCAGAAGCAGCGTTTTCTGATTTCACAGCCATGATTGGAGGAAATCCCAAACAGGGTTTCTTCAGTTTGGCAACGAAAACAGAACCGAACCCTCCACGGCCAAGCAATTGGCCTCTGCTCCAGGACGGTACTCTGTAACCCAGAGAAACCTCACCACCGGCAATGTAGTCCTCTCTGCTTCGCTTCATTCCTCCCATGATACAACCAAAAGACTGAATTTCGATTGATTGGCAGAAATTTGTATCAAGCAGTGGGTTTGAAGAGAAACAAAGAGTGGGGTATACGAAACTTTGCTGATGGTGGAATAAGCAGTGGTTTTAAGAAAGGGTTTGAAGAGAAATAGAGAAGTGCGTTCTTGTTTCAGAACGGTTGAATAATTTTGATGCTTATTTTCGACGCTGACTATATATACGTCGGTTTAAGGGTTGGAGTTAACGGTCGGATAATTTCAAATTCGAACAACAAAAGTTTACGACTTCGTTTCGGAAAACCCTTTCTTTTTTTTTTTTTTGTTGGGAAAAAACCTTTATTTTGATTTTTAAATTTTTAACAGCGTTGCTTTTTCTATAAGCTAAAACTAACCAAAGTCGGTGGTAGGATAAAAAGACTTTATGAATTTCTTTAAGGAAAAAAAAAAGGCTTCTAATTTCAAAAATAAATAAATAAATGTAGGTACTTTTAAAGTTTTTATATTTTTTTTAATACATTAATTAATTAATTATAATATCATGAATATCTTTTTTTAATATTTTTTTTAATCTAGTGTATGAGTCCGGTTATTAGATCACTAATTGAACTAGTTGTCATTGATGAAATAGTAAGGACAAATAAATATTTTAAAATTTTTAAAACTTTTTTTGAAAAATTGGTAATTTTACCATTTTTATATTTAATTTTACTTTAATTAATAATAAAATTAAATCTCTTACTTTTCTTTTTTGGTTCTTTAAAAAAAAATAAAAGTAATTTTGAAAACCTATTTGTTAACCCCGTTAAGAGTCAGATTATTGGATCAATAGTTGAACAAATGATCACTTATCGAACAATATGGTCAAATATAAAAATAAGTATGAGAAATTTAAATTTTTTTAAAAAATATTATTTTTCCAATTTAATTAATGTAAAAAAAAAATTCAATGGGCTATATTAACTCAATTGCATAAATGGTCCAATTAAACAACCAAACCAACTTAGATATCGAATATGATGATGTTAATAGGTGAGAACAATAAATGTGAAGATGACGACTTCCTTTGTTTTTTTTAAATCACTATTCCACACGTCAAATGATCTTATTTGATGAGTGGAGTGCAGCTGCTATAGAAGCTTGGACCAATATAAATAATGAAATAGTAAACCCCTTTGGAACATACGTTGATATAAATCATGGAGTGTTCAAGGCATGATGCCACACGCCATGCTTAAGGATGCAAATTAAGTGCATAATTGTGAGTGTTACTTAACCTTGAGCTTTGGACTTTTTTATCCTAATAACAAATAATCATCATCCCTCCTAATCCTATTGTACCCCTCCTATATACCATTGGTATTTCTTGTTGCAAAAACCACTCACTCACATAATTAAAAATTATATTGATAGATTTTAAGCTAATGGACCAGCTTAAGTGGATTGAGTATATAGGCGTGGCAAGATCAAGCTTTAGACTTAGATCGTAACTCCAAGATAATATTTTGAATTGAACCTAAGATTGTGTCTTTAACATGAATCTTGTTGGTTCAAAAAAAATTATAAAAAAAATGTAAAGACTAATTATTATCTGTTTGAAAAAAAAAAAAAGGAAGAAGAAGAAGAAGAAAGAAGAAAAGCTTTTAACTTTTGTCTCTTTGTTTTAATACAAAATTTAACAAAATTAGCTTCTTCTTCTTTTTTTAACTTTTTGTAACACATTTAGAAAAAAGCGATATAAAATAAAATTAAAAAGTCTATCTTTGTATCATATTTAGCAAATAAGTGCCGAAACCTCGAGATACCTAAATGGACACTAACTCAAAACTACCAAAAAAAAAATGAATTCTTGCAACTTAGCTTTTTAGATTTTTTTTTTTTTTTTTTTTAGAGGAAGCTTTTTGGCTAATTTGATTATATGCTACCATTCTCACTTTTCTAATTACAATCGTATTTTAACTAGCTTTTAACAACATACTATACCCAAAAGCATGTAGAATATAAATTGACTTCTAGCTTGGGAAGTACATAAACTTCTTAATCAGGAATGAATTGTCTAGCCAAGTGTTCTGTAATTTAACTAGTTGAAACTTTTTAGTGTTTCCAACCAAGGTTCAAATCTTCTACCCCCAACTATCGAATAATTAAAATAAAATAAAAAGAATTGTCCAACTTTTTAACTGGATATGAACATAGAGGTTTATTAAACATATCAAGTTAAAAAAATACTAATTGGTGGGATCAAAACTGTAGGGACTCAATTCGTGGCCTGGGCCCAACAGTTATGGGATTCTGGCCCAAAGAGCCCTAGACAATAAATTTGTAGAGAGTGGGTTACAGAACTGGGCCCTAACGAAGTGTGTGCTAGTTAACTTTGGGCTATACAACAATCAAAAGTAAGAAAATCTCCTATATGGTCCGAGGAGACGTATGAGTTGCATCCTTGTCTCTGTTCAAAAGTTATGGTCTTTCTCTTCTTCTTCTCTTCTATCTTCCTCCATTTTTCCGATCCCCTTTCTCATAGGGATTCCCTTCTCTTATATAGCCCCCTTGAAGTCATCAGAACCTTACACTTGTTGATCATCTGGACTTTCACTTGAGTGCCCGTCCCATCAGACATCTCTCCCATCTTTCTGTGAGTTGTAGTAGCCAAGGTAACACTGTTCGCCAGTCCTCTCCACATTAATGTGGCCAGAAAAGTAGCTATCATGCATTTAATGTGGCAGCTGTAGTCTTTCCCTTGACATCCTATACTCTCTTCCCTCTCACAGGCTTGTGGGACTCATCCCTGCCACTAATACTCGTTGGAGTGATTCTTTATTGCTGGTAAGGTGCATGTTGGAGCCATACTTGGTACGTCCGAGGAGACATTTATCCTTGGACAACCTTTTAAACAAGTTTGGGCCCATAAGAATTGGGCCAGGAGTCTTTTTTGGCGCCCACACCCTCTCCTCGGACGTGGTCAAATTCTATATGGGGCCCAAGGCCCATTGTTTGATCTGGAGACTTTATCCCTACAAAAACTATAAGGGATAAAAGTAAACATTGACTCTTAAGGTTGGGAGCACTTATCTTATGCATTCATCAATTGCAAGCAGATGCCACATGCCTATAGATCGCACGAGAGACATCTGTTGCAAAAAGGGGTTTTCACAAGATACCACCTGCAATATTGGAGAGGATATTAGTTCATTTCAACCTTAGGGTTTGATGGTAGTTTAATACCAATTTTCATCCACATTTATTGATGGCATTCAGGATAAGCTGAGTTGTTGTAATTTTTCCTAAACGATATAAATTCCGCAACTTTATATGAATGGTATGAGAACTCACTTGAATGGAAACCTGATGAAAATTAAAAGTAATTTTGAAAAGCTATACGTAAATCCAGTCAAGAGTTGGATTATTGGATCATTAGTTGAAAAAACGATCACTTAACGAACAATATGGTCAAATATAAAGATGAGTATGAGAAATTTAAATAAATAAATAAATATATATATATATATATATCATTTTTCCAATTTAATTAATGAAAAAAAATCAGTGGGTTATATTAATTCATTTGCATAAATGGTTCAACTAAACAACCAAACCAACTTATAGATATCTTCCTAAAAAAATAATAATAAATAAAAAAAAAAAAAAAACCAACTTAGTTACCGAATGGGTGTTAATAGGCGAGAACAATAAATGCGAAGGTGACAACTTCCTTTCTTCGTTAGCCACTTTTCCTCAAGTCAAATGATCTCTTATCTATTAAGTGGCATGCAGCTATTATGGAAGCTCAGACTTTTATAAACAATGAAATAGTAAACCCCTTTGAAACATATTGATAGAAATAATGCAGTGTTCAAGGCATGATGCCAAATGACTCAAGCCTTAAGGATGCAAATTGTGTCCATAATTGTGATGTGAGTGAACCTTAAGCATTGGACTTTTTTTTTTATCCTAAACGAATCATCATTGTCCCTCCTAATTCTATTGTCACCCTCCTATATACCATTAGTATTTCTTGTTGCAAAAACCTCTCACACATAATTAAAAATTATATTGATAGATTTTGAGCTAATGGACCAACTTAAATGGATGAAGTACAGAGGCCTTGACAAGATCGAGCTTTAGACTTAGATTGTATCTCCAAGACAATATTTTGAATTGAACCTAAAATTGTGTTTTGTGCAGTGTAGGGAGTAAGGGTCGAGGTTCAAGTTTTCAAAAGGAAGCTTCACACACATATACACTTAGGCTAGAGTAAAATTTCTATCTTGTATAAATAAAAAATTAAATTAAAAATTAAAAAAAAAAAAACAACAACAACAACAACAATAACTTGAATCTTGTTGATTCCAAAAAAAAAAAAAAAAAGTGTAAAACTAATTGTTGTTTGTTTGTGGGAAAAAAAAGAGGGAATGTGCAGAACAGCTGTTAATAGGGATTCAAAGTAGTAAGTTAGACAACGTTTCAAAGTTTTAAGAAAAATAGCATCTCGAGTTTTAGAAACTCGAGATCCATATTAAAACTTGAGTTTTATAAACTCGCTTTGCGAGTGTTTGGCTAGACGATTTGGATTGAAAATGCCACATAGATCTCGAGTCTTTAAGACTCGAGTTCCATGAAAAAAAAAATTGTTTCCCCTATAGTGGAGTTTTTAAGTCCTATAGTGACGTTTTAAAGCCCTATAGCGGTGTTTTTCTGAAAAAAATTTTTATAAGTGTGATCACCCCCACAGGGAGTCCTATAGTGGCATTTTTAAGCCTTATAGGGACGTTTTAAAGCCCTATAGCAGCGTTTTCCTGCAAAAAAAAAATTTATAAGTCTGATCAGCCCTATAGTGGCATTTTTAAGTCCTATAGTGATGTTTTAATGCCCTATAGCGGCGTTTTTCTGCAATTTATAGAACTCGAGTCTTTAAAACTCGATTTCCACGTGGATTTTTTTCCCCATCGGCTTACAAATCGAGACTTAAAAACTTGAGTTTTATCTTGGAACTCGAGTTTTAGACATTCGAAATATTAATTTTCAGCATTGTTTTAAAACGTGACAACTAACTAAATTTTTTTATATTTATTGTTATTTGGAAAGGGTGTTCGAAAAAAAAAGCTTTTAACTTTTAGCTTTTTCCTCTTTATTTTAATACAAAATTAGTTTTTTTTTTTTTTTTTTTAATTTTTGTCACACATTTAGCATAAAAGCTATATAAAATAAAATTAAAAAATCAATCTTTGTATCATATTTAGCAAATAAGCGACCGAAACTTCGAGATACCTAAATTGACACTAACTCAAAACTATGAAAAATGAATTCTCACTACTTAACTTTTAAGATTTTTTTTTGAGAAGAAGCTTTTTGGCTTATTTGATTATATGCTACCTTTTAAAATCTTACTTTTTCTAGTTACAACCATATTTAAACTAGCTTTTAACAAAATACTATATCCAAAAGCACGTAGAATATAAATTGACTTCTAACTTGGGAAGTACGTAAACTTCTTAACCATGAATGAACTGTCCAATTATCAAATTATTGATAAAAATAACTGTCCTAACTTTTTAACTGGATACAAATATAGGGGTTTATCAAATATATCAACCTAAAATAATAGTAATTGGTGGGATCAAAACTATAAGGGATACAAGTAAACATTGACTCTAAGGTTGGGAGAACTTATCTTATGCATGCATCAGTTTCAAGCAGATGACACATGCCTATAGACCACACGAGAGAGATCTGTTGCAAAAAGGGTTTTCACAAGATACCACCTGCAATATTGGAGAGGATATTAGTTCATTTCAACCTTAGGGTTTAATGGTAATTTAATACCAACTTTCATCCACATTTATTGATGGCATTCAGGATAAGTTGAGTTGCTGTAATTTCAATAAATTTTCCTAAACGAAATAAATTCTGCAAAACTTTATATGAATGGTATGAGAACTCACTTGAATGGAAACCTGATGTGCAGAATATTATTGCTCATTTAAAATACCTAGTGTGGCCATACCACAAAGACATCTTGGTGTATAATAATTGTTACCAGGAAGATTATGCTCTTGCTAATTAAAAACGAGAAAAAGTAACTTAAGTGATTTGAGACTGTAAACTACAGAGTTGCTCATGGTATTACCGTATTAGAATAAGATAATTGATCACCTATCCTCCCCAACCCCATCCAAAAAAGAAAAATGCAGGAAAAAAAATATATTGCAGAAAACAATGAGATATGAACTGAGCAGATATACATTGTATACACATGAAAGAATTTATTCAAAAGAATTTAAAATTCAATGTGTTGCTACAAACATACTTATCATGTATACTTGCCTTCCTGTTCATCGCCAATACCTTCCTAAGAGGGCACCTACAAGGCTGAAGGTGAAAAAGATCAGAAATGTACACACGCACACAAGAAGAAAAAGAAGCTGCATATAGAAACTCTAAGAAGCCGCTTTTAGAAAATTTTAGAACTGCTGACTTTCCAAACTGGCAAAAGAAGAGTGATGATGATGCTGCTGAAGATATTAGTCAGTCATTCTCAAAAATGCTTCTAAGTATGCATTAAAATGCATTTTGTGCATTCATAGAATTTGGATTCGTATTTGAAACAAGTTTTGAAGATGAGTTCCATTTTCATTTCTGCCACCAGAGCGCCAAAAGTGTGGCAAATATCAAGTCATAGTATTTACAGAATTCTGAATGGAGGGTAGCATCTCTCTCTCCCTCTCTCCCCCTCCCTCCCCAGCCCCCTTTTCCCTATCAACTTCATTGGTTTTATGTTATTTGTGTTACTCCTGCCTCTATTTCTATTGAAAGACATTGTATTTTTATCCAAATAATTTAAGTTATACCAATAAAATACACGTTCCCCATAAGTTACAATTTGCTATTTGTTGAGAGAGATAAATATAAGGATGTACCAAACCAAGAGCTTCTATTGCACTTATATGACTCTCTTCAACCACAAACCCCAACAAGCATATTTAACAGAAATAACTTCTGTTCCACTTTCAAATGTTTCTCCAAGCCTCGAGTCACCATCTCCATATCAGGCTGCAGAAACACATTCAAAATGAATGACAAAGAAACCTAGAGGTGATTCCTCACAAAATCACTGCATGAAAAAATTAAGGGTAATTACAGTTGCCCACTTGTGGTTAGTCCTGTTTTCACCTTACCTACCTGTAGTTTGAAAAATGTCACTTCACCCACCTGAGATTCGCTCCGTTAGCCTTTTGTGGCCCAACTCAACTATTTCTCTGTTAAAAATAAATTTTTAGACAAAAACAAACATCACATGAATCAAAAACTAGGGTTTGAAGTTTTTACAAAAATGCATGAACACTACAAATGAAATTCAAAATTCTTACAAATCAACTTGTTTGAAAAAGAGAGGAAAAAGAGTTCGAACAATACCATTCCAAATCCACAGAATAATGTCCAAATGCATATTCAATTTAATCCATGTGCAAATATCTTGGCCCTTGTGACATGTTGATGTGAAAATCATCTCCAGCCCAAGTCATTTGGATTTTCAACCAAAGAATATGGCGGACAAACCAAGTAACGGAAAAGAGTCAAAAAATAGAATATAATCAATAGATTATGTGAAAGTGTGAAATTGAAACAAACAGAAACATCATTTTACTTTTTTACTTTTACATTTTCAAAGAAGCTGAAGCAGTATGTTGGTGGAAAAATCAAAGCCCCTGCATGGCTCCACTTTCTTAGTTCATCATATTAGGAGTATTTTCTATTGGACTTAAATTTGTTTTTTATTTACTGCCAATGCTGAGATTATACTTACATGCTTTGTCGCATTGCTAGTTCAAGTGAGAGACTAAGAGAGAGAATGGAAACTGGATATAGATCATGCTTGTTCTTAATTTTTACAAAACTTAACTTTTAGATTTTTTTTTCTCTTTTCTTTTCAAGTTTTTTCAGCTTTGGAGGAGAGAGACATAAAAATAGAGCAAAATTGGATATTTACTTTTGTTTTTAATAAAGGTGGGTTATAGAGCCCTAAAGAAGCGAACCTTAGGTGGGTAAAACGACACTTTTCAAATCATAGATAGGCAAAGTGAAAACGACCCTAACCACAACCGGATTTACTGCAATTATCCTTCAAATTAAATGAATCCTAAAGCAGTTATAACAAGATGACCATGAAATAATTTTATCTAGACTGCATTATTGTATACGGATTGATAATAAGCCATTAACCTATATAATTTACATTCATAAGCACACAAATTTGATTTTAGACAAATGTCCTGGAGTCCATATAAAGCAAATGTTTAAGAAAACATTCGCATAGAGAAAAATAGAAATAAAATCAGCCTTTTAAAAGTGCAGCCATGATGCTCACTGCTCTGTATTTGATTGGCCAACAATATGGCACAGCAAGCTCATGGACCACCATACAGACCATTAACGATATATTATATAGACCATTCAATAAGCTGTCCATACAACCAAGATTTCTACACCTATGCTCACTAAGTGTCCACACCAAAATAAGAAGCTTCAGTTTCATAGACTATATAGACCATTCAATAAGCTGTCCTTACAACCAAGATTTCCACACCTATGCTCACTTAGTGTCTACACTAAAATAAGAACCTTCAAGTTCAACCAATTAAAGACCAACAGATCAAAGTTGATACTACAGCTTCCAAGTGGGTTTTAGAACCACACCAAGCTACATAGCTGTGGACAGAAGCAGGTACAAGATATTGCAACTTGTTCCAGGAAGGAAACTAGTTAATATGATCTTATCATGTATATAGAAGAAAGGCCAGTTGAACAGCCACAAGTGAAGCTATATATAGCTGGAAACTGAGCTGAAATTGAGTGTTCATAACAATCAATGAAGTCAGAGGCATTTTCAACTCTGAACATACAATAAGAAGAATGCTTTTCAATATATCATCATGACAAATTCCACAAAAGCATTTGAAAAAGAAACAATTATAGAGTGAAATTTCTAAAATTCATAGAGTAAAAATAGGAAAACCAAATCACATACAGAGGATTCTTCGGGAGGAAATTTCCGCAGCATAAGGCATATCTTAAAGACAGTTCAAATTTTGCTTCAGCACGATTACCTTTAATTACCAAAGCCTGTGGTGAAATGGATATCATATAAAACATGAATATCACAAAGTAATAAAAGGACAAAAAAAAAAAAATTTAGTTATTATTAATTATAATAACGACAAAAGGAAAGCACAATTATATACATAGGAACTGCACTAAAGGACTAGAATATTGCGGTTAAAAAATGTAGGAATTACAGTGAAGCTACCACAGATACTTTAAGATTGACAGGGAGTATTGAAATTTAGGTTTCCAATCAAAAATCGATTCTTAAAAAACTTTCAAACCACAATAATTCAGGAAATTAATCACAGTGCTTCGGTCCATAATTTTTAAAACCTATCTTTTGTACCCCAAGCTTTTACAAACAATATGATCAATATATGGAAGACTTTAATAAGCCATTGCAATCATATCGAAAAATTCAAATAAAATATAGATAAAGTATACCATTGATTTCCCTCCAGTTCAATCAATCCCTCAAAGAACTTATCACGGTTGTGGTAACAACAAAGAGGAAACATGTTCTATGTTCAAAACTCAAAGCAACCAAGACTTGATCCCAATTAATTGGGACTGATTCTATGGTCCTCATAAACTAATTGAAGTCAACCACATGTGTTTCTTTCCCATCATTCAGCCTATCAACTAATAGAGATAGACCACATGATTTGCCTCTCTACCTCTTTTCACTCTTATATTAAATCACTCTCTCATATGCAATAATCAATCTCCCCGCACATGAACAAACCATCTATATGACATCTATTCCTTTGTCCATATTTCTGAATTCATTATCATATTTTTCCTAATATTCTTTAACAACCATGTCAACATTCTCATCCCAGCTCATTTTATGAGAATGTAACTTACTAAGAAAGAGCGAATTAATTCAAGTTGAGAGAACAAAAAAAGGTAAAGGAAGATCCCAAATAATAATAGTCTTAGTAAAAAAGGACATGTCAATAAAAGGAGTAACAAATACTATAAGTTCAAATAGATTAGAATTGAGGAAAACATTACACTTGGCCAAACATAACTAATGTGGTGAGGATCCACAGCCAACCCAAAAAAAAAAAATCAGGACTAAGGTATTGTTGTTGTTTAACCACAGATAATAACAGGCCATGAAATGATCTTATAGATATTTCACTCAAACTTTATACATGTGCTAGTCACATAATACCTTCAATATATTTCTTGACTTCCCCACCAGCTCTTATTCCATGACCATATATAAATTTGAATCATAAGAATGAGAGCTGAAAAATTACCCGCGCCTGTAAAAACTGTGAACGAGTGCATGCAGCAACAGCTGCCAACACAATTATTGCAGCACAAATGTTTGCCGAGCATCTTCACCATCAATTTGAACAGAAGTACAATGACTTGGGGCCCTGCAATATTCCTGAACAAGTTACAACACCAGTAAAAAACAAGTGCAGACAAATACTGGAAGTAGCATATATCTAAATTGTTTCATTTCTGCAGGACTAAAACATCCCTGCTGCAAACATTTAAAACAAAGTCAACAGAATCACGATAGAAGGAATCACATGTATTTGTTGTGTCAGAGGAGACCCGTACTCCAGATGTCCTGTATATTTGACGTAATTGCTCATCCATACAGCCACCTTTCACTCCCACTAGAGAAAAATACTGAAAAAAAAATTATTTTATTTTAATGATACGTGTGAAAAATGGAGAATCATTGAAATACAGGAGTCGATTTTGCAATCCGACAACAACCAACATAATCATTTGATGTAAAGGCCAAATTTGGATCATTTATATCATAATACTAAGTCTAGTTGTGTTAATAGTCTACAAATGAACTCAACATACAGGTTGACAAAACATATCTAACTGACTTTGTTTGCCTCAATACAAAGGGCAAGATTACTAGGAATGGTCCATGGAGTTATTTCCCAATCCATGGAAGCTGCATTATGTGGATCACTGTTTATTAGAAAAGTCACCATTATTTCATTGGCAGGGACATTAGGTGCACTCCAGGAAGTTAGACATCATTGAAATGATATGAAATTAAGGTTCTGGAATTGACATTATAAAATTATCATAAAATCATTTTAAATCAAAATGACGGTTCAGGCACAACAATACAGTGGCCAGAACATAGTTCACCAATCATGGATAAATGATTCTACCTCATACCAAGAAAAACTTGATAACAACACTGTATGATAATAGTTCAGCAACCCAACACCTGCATATGAATGGCAAACAGAAGTTTCGGAAAACAAACCCTCTATTTTTTACCATCTTCAAAATTAGACAGGTCTGGTGTCTTACAACCAGTGCAGTATGGCACAAGCAGCGAACATGCGACATCAAAGAAATTAATTTGAACCCACTTTAAAAATTAAAAAACCAACGTATCTTCAACATTCTCATCCCAGCTTTAGTTCAAGTGAATGTAACTTTTAAGAAAGAGTGAATTAATTAAAGTTGAGAGAATGAAAAAAAGGTAGAGAAGACACCAAATAATAATAGGCTTAGTAAAAAAGGACATGTCAAAATAAGGAGTAACTAATAGTATAACTTCAAATAAATTAGAATTGTAGAAAAGAATACACTTGGCCAAACCAAACTAATGTGGTGAGGACCCACAGCCAACCCAAAGAAAAAAAATTGGGACTAAGGTATTGTTGAACCACAGATCATAACAGGCCATGAAATGATCTTATAGATATTTCACTAAAACTTTATAATTATGCTAGTCACATAAAACCTTCAATAAATTTCTCCACTTCCCTACCATCTCTTATTCTATGACCGTATATAAATTTGAATCATAAGAATGCAAGCTGAAAAATTACCCATGACTGTAAAAACAGTGAACGAGTACGTGCGGCAACAGCTTCCAACACAATTATTGCAGCAAGAATATTTGCTGAGCATCTTCACCATCAATTTGAACAGAAGTACAATTACTTGGGGACAAGCAATATTCATGAACAAGTTACAGCACCAGGAGAAAACATGTGCAGACAAATACTGGAAGTAGCATATATCTAAATTGTTTCATTTATGCAGGATTAAAACACCCCTGCTGCGAACATTTAAAAAAAATCAACAGAAGCGCATTAGGAGGAATCACAGGTATTTGTTGAATCAAAGGAGACCCGTTCCCCAGATGTCCTGCATATTTGATGTAACTGCTCACCCACACAGCCACCCTTCAATCCCACTGGAGTAAAATACTGAAAATTATTTTATTTTTTTTTCTGATAAGTGTAAAAAATGGAGAATCATTGAAATACAGTAGTCTTTTTTGCAAACCAACAACAACCAACATAATCATTTGATGTAAAGGCCGAATTTGGATCATTTATATCATAATACAAAGTCTAGTTTTGTTAAAAGTCTACCAATGAACCCAACATACAGGTTGACAAAACATATCGAACTGACCTTATTTGCCTCAATACAAAGGGTAAGATTACTAGGAAGGGTCCATCAAGTTGTTTTCCAATCCACGGAAGCTGCATTATGTGGATCACTGATTATTGGAAAAGTCACTATTATTTCAGGGGCAGGGACATCCTGTGTCACTCAGGAATGTTAGACATCATTGAAATGCTATGAAATACAGTTTCTAGAATTAATATTATAAAATTATCATAAAAATCACTTTAAATCAAAATTATAGTTCATACCTATCAAAAAAAAAAAAATCAAAATGATAGTTCAGCCACTACACTACAGTGGTCAGAACCTAGTTCACCAATCATGGATAAATGAATACTACCTCATACCAAGAAAAAATTGATAACAACACTGTATGGTAATGGTTCAGCAACCCAACACCTACATATGAATGGCAAACAGAAGTTTCAGATAACAAACACTCTATTTTTTACCATCTTCAAAATTAGACAGGTCTGGTGTCTTGCAACCAGTGAAAGTATGGCACGACCAGTAAACACGCAACATCAAAGAAATTAATTTGAACCTGCTTTAAAAATTAAAAAACCAACGTATCTTCTCAACTTAAAATGTCTTCTTTAGACCCTAGAAAATGTAAGAAAGCATGAAAAAATTTATCTTTTATCGGTTAGTGAACACAGTACACACAACCGTCAAGTATCATGGACTGCCAACATAAATCTCTACCTAACAACCTTAGATGCATTTGAGTCGAATACATAGTTCGCTCAAATGAAAATGACTAAAACAACAAAACCAAAAAACTTTTGACCTCTTCCTTGTACTATAACATTCAGGCACCCACTAAAATGAACCATCCGCAACAGAGTGAAACCATCATATCACATTGAAAGGAACTCAGAATGAAATTCATGATTAAAATCATAAAATCATTTATTAACCAACAAAGGAACCGTATCAATTCAATAGGAAGTCAATTCTCAAATTAGAATATCAAGAAGCATATGCTTAACAGCTTCACTACCCAATATACTGAAAAAAAAAGAAATAATAATAACAAACTAGTTTCACTAACCAATTCACAAAAATAGAGACCTTGAAGCCCTTATAAACAAGGCCCTTCTCAAAGGCTTGGCAATGACCCACCAAACACTAACCATGAAGTCAAGTCCATGGGCTTGCACCCATCCTTGTAGTCAATCCACTAACACATCCTCCACACGATCTTCTCCCACTCCTTCACATACCTATCAATCCAATGATCCATTAATATGAATTAGAACATGTTCAAAATTAAAATCAAAGAAATGCTGATTTAACAATAAATAAATAAATAACGTACAGACCTGGTGACAATGATCCTGCACTTTTCATGCGAATTGCCAAAAGGCCCAAAACCAACAACAAGCACATCAAACTGTATTACCATTAGCCTGCATTTTGATAACCCCATCTCTTTCTTAGCACATATATACTATTTTTTGTTACTTCGTCAATTTATATCCTTTTACTAATATCTTTGATACCACAATCAAATACAGATGGAAACAGGATTACTACAATTGAAGTAGAAACAGAACACAAGTTAAACAAGGCTATCAATTGAAGTACAAGCATAACCAAGTTAAACAACGTTATAATTGAAGTAGAATACTAATATCTTTAGGCTGCATCTCCCAGCTACCCTGCTTAGGGCTAAGGACACTGCCATATTTAGAAACCACCTCTACTAGTATATAAATGAACAATGAAAATAAAAAACACTTAAAAACAGTAAACTTTGAGGAACCAGAAACGCAAAATTCTTTATATTTACTAATTCATTACTATACAACTTCTGAAACCAAAAAAAATTAATCAATTACAATGAAAAAATGATTTACAAATGCAAACAAAATGTTTGCTATGTCTCAATTTGCCCGAACAGTAAAAGTGACGGGAGGTTGGCAACCCATGATTGCCACAGGATGGATCTGTCTGTAACATGTTCGCTTCGCTGCAGCAGGGATGTGCTCTTCTTCCTCCTCAGATGATGAAGAAGGAAGAGGTATAAAACTCGGCAAAGCTGAAGGACAACGTTGTGATTGAGGCTTTACTTCAAGACTCTTCTCATCTGAAACTTTAGCCTTTTCTTGAATGTATACTTCACCCTCATCTGATTCTAGTAAAAATATGTGACTCAATAGCTCTGTAGCCGTCAACCTCTTCACAGGATGCCTCACAAAGCAGCAACTCAAGAAGTTCTGGGCTTCTTTTGAGATATGGGGTGGAATCGTCGGTGACTCAGTAGCTATCCGAGACATAAGTTCGGATTTAGAGGTAGAAGCCCACGGTGGTTTTCCAGTCAACATCATCACCACACTACACCCAAGTGCCCAAATATCTGAAGGCGCTTCCTGAATTCCATACCTCACCATCTCAGGAGAAAAGAACAAATGTGTGCCTCTGACACCACCAGCATCACTCACATTCTGCCTCTTTGCCAACCCAAAGTCCGCAACTTTAGCAACATAACCATCCCCATTAGGTACTAACAGGACATTGTGAGGCTTGATATCACAATGTACAAATTCACGGTCATGAACTTGCTTCAATCCAATCAAAATAGACCGCGTACAATTCCTGACTAGAACCTCAGGCATCCCAGTACCAGAACCGTATTTCTTGATGAAATCGGCCAAGCTTCCTGAAGCAAGCTCAAGAAAAACGTTGTGAATGATGTCACCAGAGTTGGTGGTTGTGATGTCTGATCCAAAGTATTGAACCACATTAGGACACCCTTTTAAAGCCTGAAGAAACCGTTGTTCAATTGAGAGTGAAGATGGACCAGAAGCAGCGTTTTCTGATTTCACAGCCATGATTGGAGGAAATCCCAAACAGGGTTTCTTCAGTTTGGCAACGAAAACAGAACCGAACCCTCCACGGCCAAGCAATTGGCCTCTGCTCCAGGACGGTACTCTGTAACCCAGAGAAACCTCACCACCGGCAATGTAGTCCTCTCTGCTTCGCTTCATTCCTCCCATGATACAACCAAAAGACTGAATTTCGATTGATTGGCAGAAATTTGTATCAAGCAGTGGGTTTGAAGAGAAACAAAGAGTGGGGTATACGAAACTTTGCTGATGGTGGAATAAGCAGTGGTTCAAGAAGGGTTTGAAGAGAAATAGAGAAGTGCGTTCTTGTTTCAGAACGGTTGAATAATTTTGATGCTTATTTTCGACGCTGACTATATATATACGTCGGTTTAAGGGTTGGAGTTAACGGTCGGATTATTTCAAATTCGAACAACAAAAGTTTACGACTTCGTTTCGGAAAACCTTTATTTTGATTTTTAAATTTTTAATAGCTAATAAAAATTAGTTTCGGAAAACAGCGTTGCTTTTTCTATAAGAAACTAACCAAAGTCGGTGGTAGGATAAAAAGACTTTATGAATTTCTTCAAGGAAAAAAAAAAAAGAAAAAAGGAAAAACCCTTCTAATTTCAAAAATAAATAAATAAATGCAGGTACTTTTAAAGCTTTTGTATTTATTTTTACATTAATTAATTAATTAATCAATTATAATATCATGAATCTCTTCTTTTTTAATATTTTTTTAATCTAGTGTATGACTTAGGTTATTAGGTCACTAATTGAACTGGTTGTCATTGATGAAATAGTAATGACAAATAAATATTTTTAAAAAATTTAAAACCTTTTTTAAAAAATTGGTAATTTTACAATTTTTATATTTAATTTTACTTTAATTAATTATAAAATTAAATCTCTTACTTTTCTTTTTTGGTTCTTTAAAAAAAATTAAAAGTAATTTTGAAAACCTATTTGTTAACCCTATTAAGAGTCAGATTATTGGATCAATAGTTAAACAAATGATCACTTATCGAACAATATGGTCAAATATAAAGATAAGTATGAGAAATTTAAATTTTTTTAAAAATATTATTTTTCCAATTTAATTAATGTAAAAAAAAATCAGTGGGCTATATTAATTCAATTGCATAAATGGTTAAATTAAACAACCAAACCAACTTAGATATTGAATATGATGTTGTTAATAGGTGAGAACAATAAATGTGAAGATGACAACTTCCTTTTTTTTTCTTTTCTTTTTTTTAACCACTATGCCGCACGTCAAATGATCTTATTTAATGAGTGGAGTGCAGCTGCTATGGAAGCTTGGACCGATATAAATAATGAAATAGTAAACCCCTTTGGAACATACATTGATATATATAATGGAGTGTTCGAGGCATGATGCCACACGCCATGCTTAAGAATGCAAATTAAGTGCATAATTGTGAGTGTTACTTAACCTTGAGCTTTGGACTTTTTTATCCTAATAACAAATAATCATTGTCCCTCCTAATCCTATTGTAACCCTCCTATATACCATTGGTATTTCTTGTTGCAAAAACCACTCACTCACATAATTAAAAATTATATTGATAGATTTTAAGCTAATGGACCAGCTTAGGTGGATGAAGTATAGAGGCCTTGGCAAGATCAAGCTTTAGACTTAGATCGTATCTCCAAGACAATATTTTGAATTGAACCTAAGATTGTGTCTTTAACATGAATCTTGTTGGTTCAAAAAAAAAAATGTAAAGACTAATTATTGTCTGTTTGAAAGGGAAAAAAAAAATTGTCTCTTTGTTTTAATACAAAATTTAACAAAATTAGCTTCTTTCTTTTTCTTTTTCTTTTTTAACTTTTTGTAACACATTTAGAAAAAAGCGATATAAAATAAAATTAAAAAGTCTATCTTTGTATCATATTTAGCAAATAAGCACCGAAACTTCGAGATACCTAAAAATGGACACTAACTCAAAACTACAAAAAAAAAAAAAAAAAAAAAAAAAAAAAAAAAAAAGAATTCTCGCAACTTAGCTTTTTATATATATATATATATATATATATTTTTTTTAGAGGAAGCTTTTTGGCTAATTGGATTATATGCAACCATTTAAAATCTCACTTTTCTAATTACAACCGTATTTTAACTAGCTTTTAACAACATACTATACCCAAAAGCATGTAGAATATAAATTGACTTCTAGTTTGGGAAGTACATAAACTTCTTAATCAAGAATGAATTGTCCAGCCAAGTGTTCTGTAATTTAACTAGTTGGTACTTTTTAATATTTCCAACCAAGGTTCAAATCTTCTACCCCCAACTATCGAATTATTAAAATAAAAAAAAAAATAAAAAAAAAAAAGAATTGTCCAACTTTTTAACTGGATATGAACATAGAGGTTTATTAAACATATCAAGTTAAACACTGTACAGCTGAAAACTGAAAACTGAAACTGAAAACTGAAAAACACTGTAGCGAAATAATTTTTAAATGTGTGAATAGTATCGTGGGACCCATTTTTAATGAAAAAGTTGCTGAAAAGTGAAATTTGTGGGTCCGTGAACAGTACACGATGTGCTGTGATTGGTCCAAAAAAATTTGAAAAGTCAAAGTTTGCGGCTACTGTTCATTGAACAGTGCATGAACAGTAGCCGCAACACCCAAAACGCGTGAAAAAAAAAAAAAAAAAAAAAAACGTAAACGCAGACGCAGAAGTTTTCATCCCAATCCCAACGCAACCTAAATGGTGGGATCAAAACTATAAGGAATAAAAGTAAACATTGACTCTTAAGGTTGGGAGCACTTATCTTATGCATTCATCAGTTGCAAGCAAATGCCACATGCCTATAGACCGCACGAGAGACATCTGTTGCAAAAGGGGGTTTTCACAAGATACCACCTGCAATATTGGAGAGGATATTAGTTCATTTCAACCTTAGGGTTTGATGGTAGTTTGATACCAACTTTCATCCACATTTATTGATAGCATTCAGGATAAGCTGAGTTGCTGTAATTTTTCCTATACGATATAAATTCCGCAACTTTATATGAATGGTATGAGAACTCACTTGAATGGAAACCTGATGTGCAGAATATTATTGCTCATTTAAAATACCTAGTGTGGCCATACCACAAAGACATCTTGGTGTATAATAATTGTTACCAGGAAGATTATGCTCTTGCTAATTAAAAAACGAGAGAAAATAACTAAAGTGATTTGAGACTGTAAACTACAGAGTTGCTCATGGTATTAGAATAAGATAATTGATCACCGATCCTCCCCAAACCCCTTCCAAAAAGAAAAATGCAGGAAAAAAAATATATTGCAGAAAACAATGAGATATGAACTGAGCAGATATACATTATATACACATGAAAGAATTTATTCAAAAGAATTTAAAATTCAGTGTGTTGCTGCAAACATACTTTTCGTGTATACTTGCTTTCCTGTCCATCGCCAATACCTTCTTAGGAGGGCACCTACAAAGCTGAAGGTGAAAAAGATCGGAAATGTACACAAGCGCACAAGAAGAAAAGGAAGCTGCATATAGAAACTCTAAGAAGCTGCTTTTAGAAAAATTTAAAACTGCTGACTTTCCAAACTGGCAAAAGAAGAGTGATGCTGCTGCTGAAGATATTAGTCAGTCATTCTCAAAAATGCTTACCTTAATCTCCTAAGTATGCATTAAAATGCATTTTGTGCATTCATAGAATTTGGATTCGTATTTGAAACAAGTTTTGAAGATAAGTTCCATTTTCATTTCTGCCACCAGAGCGCCAAAAGTGTGGCAAATATCAAGTCATAGTATTTACAGATTTCTGAATGGAGGGTAGCATCTCTCTCTCCCTCTCTCCCCCTCCCTCCCCAGCTCCCTTTTCCCTATCAACTTCATTGGTTTTATGTTATTTGTGTTACTCCTGCCTCTATTTCTATTGCAAGACATTGTATTTTTATCCAAATAATTTAAGTTATACCAATAAAATACATGTTCCCCATAAGTTAGAATTAGCTATTTGTTGAGAGAGATAAATATAAGGATGTACCAAACCGAGAGCTTCTATTGCACTTATATGACTCTCTTCAACCACAAACCCCAACAAGCATATTTAACAGAAATAACTTCTGTTCCGCTTTCAAATGTTTCTCCAAGCCTCGAGTAACCATCTCCATATCAGGCTGCAGAAACAGATTCAAAATGAATGACAAAGAAACCTAGAGGTGATTCCTCACAAAATCACTGCATGAACAAATTAAGGGTAATTACAATTGCCCACTTGTGGTAAGTCATGTTTTCACCTTGCCTACCCGTAATTTGAAAAATGTCACTTCACCCACCTGAGATTCGCTCCATTAGCCTTTTGTGGTCCAACTCAACCATTTCTCTATTAAAAATAAATTTTTATACAAAAACAAACATCACATGAATCAAAAACTAGGGTTTGAAGTTTTTACAAAAATGCATGAACATTACAAATGAAATCAAAATTCTTACAAATCAACCTGTTTGAAAAAGAGAGGAAAAAGAGTTCGAACAATACCATTCCAAATCCACAGAATAATGTTCAAATACATATTCAATTTAATCCATGTGCAAATATCTTGGCCCTTGTGACATGTTGATGTGAAAATCATCTCCAGCCCAAGTCATTTGGATTTTCAACCAAAGAATATGGCGGACAAACCAAGTAACGGAAAAGAGTCAAAAAATAGAATATAATCAATAGATTATGTGAAAGTGTGAAATTCAAACAAACAGAAACATAATTTTACTTTTTTACTTTTACATTTTCAAAGAAGCTGAAGCAGTATGTTGGCGGAAAAATCAAAGCCCCTTCATGGCTCCACTTTCTTAGTTCATCATATTAGGAGTATTTTCTATTGGACTTAAATTTGTTTTTTATTTACAGCCAATGCTGAGATTATAATTACATGCTTTGTCGCATTGCTAGTCCAAGTGAGAGACTAAGAGAGAGAATGGAAACTGGATATAGATCATGCTTGTTCTTAATTTTTACAAAACTCAACTTTTAGATTTTCTTTCTCTTTTCTTTTCAAGTTTTTTCAGCTTTGATAGAGAGAGACATAAAAATGGAGCAAAATTGGATATTTACCTTTGTTTTTAATAAAGGTGGGTTACAGAGCCCTAAAGAAGCGAACCTTAAGTGGGTAAAATGACACTTTTCAAATCACGGGTAGGCAAAGTGAAAACGACCCTAACCACAACCGGATTTACTGCAATTATCCCTTCAAATTAAATGAATCCTAAAGTAGTTATAACAAGATGACCATGAAATATTTTTATCTAGACTGCATTATTGTATACGGATTGATAATAAGCCATTAACCTATTTAATTTACATTCATAAGCACACAAATTTGATTTTAGACAAATGTCCTGGAGTCCATACAAAGCAAATGTTTAAGAAAAAATTCGCATACAAAAAAAGAGAAATAAAATCAGCATTTTAAAAGTGCAGCCATGATGATGCTCACTGCTCAGTATTTGATTGGCCAACAATATGGCACAGCAAGCTCATGGACCACCATACAGACCATTAACGATATATTATATAGACCATTCAATAAGCTGTCCATACAACCAAGATTTCTACACCTATGCTCACCAAGTGTCCGCACCAAAATAAGAAGCTTCAGTTTCATAGACTATATAGACCATTCAATAAGCTGTCCTTACAACCAAGATTTCCACACCTATGCTCACTTAGTGTCTACACTAAAATAAGAACCTTCAAGTTCAACCAATTAAAAACCAACAGATCAAAGTTGATACTACAGCTTCCAAGTGGGTTTTAGAACCACACCAAGCTACATAACTGTGGACAGAAGCAGGTACAAGATATTGGAACTTGTTCCAGGAAGGAAACTAGTTAATATGATCTAATCATGTGTATAGAAGAAAGGCCAGTTGAACAGCCACAAGTGAAGCTATATATAGCTGGAAACTGAGCAGAAATTGAGTGTTTGTGTTCCTAACAATCAATGAAGTCAGAGACATTTTCAACTCTGAACATACAATAAGAAGAATGCTTTTCAATATATCATCATGACAAATTCCACAAACAAGATTTCAAAAAGAAACAATTATAAAGTGAAATTTCTAAAATTCATAGAGTAAAAATAGGAAAACCAAATCACATACAGAGGACTCCTCGGGAGGAAATTTCCGCAGCATAAGGCATATCTTCAAGACAGTTCAAATTTTGCTTCAGCACGGTTACCTTTAATTACCAAAGCCTGTGGTGAAATGGATATCATATAAAACATGAATATCACTAAGTAATAAAAGGACAAGAAAAAAAATATTATTAGTTATTATTAATTATAATAACGACAAAAGGAAAGCACAATTATATACATAGGAACTGCACTACAGGACTAGAATATTGAGGTTAAAAAATGTAGGAATTACAGTGAAGCTACCACAAATACTTTAAGATTAACAGGGAATATTGAAATTTAGGTTTCCAATCAAAAATCGATTCTTAAAAAACTTTCAAACCACAATAATTTATAAATGACAGGATATTAATCACAGTGCTTCGGTCCATAATTTTTAAAACCTATCTTTCGTACCCCAAGCTTTTAAAAACAATATGATCAATATATGGAAGACTTTAATAAGCCATTGCAATCATATCGAAAAATTCAAATAAAATATAGATAAAGTATACCATTTATTTCCCTCCAGTTCAATCAATCCCTCAAAGAACTTATCACGGTTGTGGTAACAACAAAGAGGAAACATGTTCTCAGTTCAAAACTCAAAGCAACCAAGACTTGATCCCAATTAATTGGGACTGATTCTATGGTCCTCATAAACTAATTGAAGTCAACCACATGTGTTTCTTTCCCATCATTCAGCCTATCAACTAATAGAGATAGACCACATGATTTGCCTCTCTATCTCTTTTCACTCTTATATTAAATCACTCTCTCACATGCAATAATCAATCTCCCCGCACATGAACAAACCATCTATATGACATCTATTCCTTTGTCCATATTTCTGAATTCATTATCATATTTTTCCTAATATTCTTTAGCAACCATGTCAACATTCTCATCCCAGCTCATTTTATGAGAATGTAACTTACTAAGAAAGAGTGAATTAATTCAGTTGAGAGAACAAAAAAAAGGTAAAGAAAGATCCAAAATTATAATAGTCTTAGTAAAAAAGGACATGTCAATAAAAGGGGTAACAAATACTATAAGTTCAAATAGATTAGAATTGAGGAAAACATTACATTTGGCCAAACCTAACTAATGTGGTGAGGATCCACAGCCAACCCAAAAAAAAAAAAAAAAAAAAATTTGGGACTAAGGTATTGTTGTTGTTGAACCACAGATCATAACAGGCCATGAAATGATCTTATAGATATTTCACTCAAACTTTATACATGTGCTAGTCACATAATACCTTCAATATTTTTCTCGACTTCCCCACCAGCTTTTATTCTATGTCCATATATAAATTTGAATCATAAGAATGAGAGCTGAAAAATTACCCGCGCCTGTAAAAACTGTGAACGAGTGCATGCAGCAACAGCTGCCAGCACAATTATTGCAGCATGAATGTTTGCCGAGCATCTTCACCATCATTTGAACAGAAGTACAATGACTTGGGGCCCTGCAATATTCCTGAACAAGTTACAACACCAGTAGAAAACAAGTGCAGACAAATACTGGAAGTAGCATATATCTAAATTGTTTCATTTCTGCAGGACTAAGACATCCCTGCTGCAAACATTTAAAACAAAGTCAACAGAATCACGATAGAAGGAATCACATGTATTTGTTGTGTCAAAGGAGACCCATACTCCAGATGTCCTGTATATTTGACGTAATTGCTCATCCATACAGCCACCCTTCACTCCCACTAGAGAAAAATACTGAAAAAACATAATCATTGGCAGGGACATTAGGTGCACTCCAGGAAGTTAGACATCATTGAAATGATATGAAATACAGGTTCTGGAATTGACATTATAAAATTATCATAAAATCATTTTAAATCAAAATGACAGTTCAGGCACAACAATACAGTGGCCAGAACATAGTTCACCAATCATGGATAAATGATTCTACCTCATACCAAGAAAAACTTGATAACAACACTGTATGATAATAGTTCGGCAACCCAACACCTACATATGAATGGCAAACAGAAGTTTCGGATAACAAACCCTCTATTTGTTACCATCTTCAAAATTAGACAGGTCTGGTGTCTTGCAACCAGTGCAGTATGGCACAACCAGCGAACATGCAACATCAAAGAAATTAATTTGAACCTGCAATAAAAATTAAAAAACCAACATATCTTCTCAACTTAAAATATCTTCTTTAGACCCTAGAAAATGTAAGAAAGCATGAAAAAATTTATCTTTTATCGGTTGGTGAACACAGTACACACAACCGTCAAGTATCATGGACTGCCAACATAAATCTCTACCTAACAACCTTAGATGCATTTGAGTTGAATAAATAGTTCACTCAAATGAAAATGACTAAAACAACAAAACCAAAAAACTTTTGACCTCTTCCTTGTACTATAACATTCAGGCACCCACTAAAATGAACCATCCACAATAGAGTGAAACCATCATATCACATTGAAAGGAACTCAGAATGAAATTCATGATTAAAATCATAAAATCATTTATTAACCAACAAAGGAACCATATCAATTCAATAGGAAGTCAATTCTCAAATTAGAATATCAAGAAGCATATGCTTAACAGCTTCACTACCGAATATACTGAAAAAAAATAACTAATAATAATAACAAACTAGTTTCACTAACCAATTCACAAAAATAGAGACCTTGAAGCCCTTATAAACAAGTCCCTTCTCAAAGGCTTGGCAATGACCCACCAAACACTAACCATGAAGTCAAGTCCATGGGCCTGCACCCATCCTTGTAGTCAATCCACTAACACATCCTCCGCACTATCTTCTCCCACTCCTCCACGTACCTATCTATCCAATGATCCATTAATATGAATTAGAACATGTTCAAAATTAAAATCAAAGAAATGCTGATTTAACAAATAAATAAATAACGTACAGACCTGGTGACAATGATCCAGCACTTTTCATGCGAATTGCCAAAAGGCCCAAAACCAACAACAAGCACATCAAACTGTATTACCATTAGCCTGCATTTTGATAACCCCATCTCTTTCTTAGCACTTATATACTATTTTTTGTTACTTTATCAATTTATATCCTTTTACTAATATCTTTGATACCACAGTCAAATACAGATGGAAACAGGATTACTACAATTGAAGTAGAAACAGAACACAAGTTAAACAAGGCTATCAATTGAAGTACAAGCATAACCAAGTTAAACAACGTTATAATTGAAGTAGAATACTAATATCTTTAGGCTGCATCTCCCAGCTACCCTGTTTAGGGGTAAGGACACTGCCATATTTAGAAACTACCTCTACTAGTATATAAATGAACAATGAAAATAAAAAAACGCTTAAAACAGTAAACCTTGAAGAACCAGAAACGCAAAATTCTTTATATTTACTAATTGATTACTATACAACTTCTGAAAACAAAAAAAAAAAATAATCAATTACAATGAAAAAATGATTTACAAATGCAAACAAAATGTTTGCTGTCTCAATTCGCACGAACAGTAAAAGTGACGGGAGGTTGGCAACCCATGATTGCCACAGGATGGATCTGTCTGTAACATGCTCGCTTCGCTGCAGCAGGGATGTGCTCTTCTTCCTCCTCAGATGATGAAGAAGGAAGAGGTATAAAACTCGGCAAAGCTGAAGGACAACGTTGTGATTGAGGACTCTTCTCATCTGAAACCCTAGCCTTTTCTTGAATGTATACTTTGTCACCCTCATCTGATTCCAGTAAAAAGATGTGACTCAATAGCTCTGTAGCCGTCAACCTCTTCACAGGATGCCTCACAAAGCAGCAACTCAAGAAGTTCTGGGCTGCTTTTGAGATATGGGGTGGTCGTCGGTGACTCAGTAGCTATCCGAGACATAAGTTCGGATTTAGAGGTAGAAGCCCACGGTGGTTTTCCAGTCAACATCATCACCACACTACACCCAAGTGCCCAAATATCTGAAGGTGCTTCCTGAATTCCATCCCTCACCATCTCAGGAGAAAAGAACAAATGTGTGCCTCTGACACCACTAGCATCCCTCACATTCTGCCTCTTTGCCAACCCAAAGTCCGCAACTTTAGCAACATAACCATCCCCATTAGGTACTAACAGGACATTGTGAGGCTTAATATCACAATGTACAAATCCACGGTCATGAACTTGCTTCATTCCAATCAAAATAGACCGCGTACAATTCCTGACTAGAACCTCAGGCATTCCAGTACCAGAACCATATTTCTTGATGAAATCTGCCAAGCTTCCTGAAGCAAGTTCAAGAAAAACGTTGAGGATGATGTCACCAGAGTTGGTGGTTGTGATGTCTGATCCAAAGTATTGAACCACATTAGGACACCCTTTTAAAGCCTGAAGAAACCGTTGTTCAGTTGAGAGTGAAGATGGCCCAGAAGCCGCGTTTTCTGATTTCACAGCCATGATTGGAGGAAATCCCAAACAGGGTTTCTTCAGTTTGGCAACGAAAACAGAACCAAACCCTCCACGGCCAAGCAATTGGCCTCTGCTCCAAGACGGTGCTCTGTAACCCAGAGAAACCTCACCACCGGCAATGTAGTCCTCTCTGCTTCGCTTCATTCCTCCCATGATACAACCAGAAGACTGAATTTCGATTGATTAGTAGAAATTTGTATCAAGCAACGGGTTTGAAGAGAAACAAAGAGTGGGGTATACGAAACTTTGCTGCTAGTGGAATAAGCAGTGGTTTCAAGAAGGGTTTGATGAGAAACAGAGAAGTGTGTTCTTGTTTCAGAACGGTCGAATAATTTTTTTTTTTTTTTTTTTATAAAAACGGTCGAATAATTTTTATGCTTATTTTCGACGCTGACTATATATATAAGTCGGTGTAAGGGTTGGAGTTAACGGTCGGATAATTTCAAACTCGAACAACAAAAGTTTACGACTTCGTTTCGGAAAACCTTTATTTTGATTTTTAAATTTTTAATAGCTAATAAGAATTGCTTTTTCTATAAGCGAAAACTAACCAAGGTCGGTGGTAGGATAAAAAGACTTTATGAATTTCTTTAAGGAAAAAAACAAAGGCTTCTAATTTCAAAAATAAATAAATAATTTCAAAGTTGGTGGTACTTTTAAAATTTTTGTATTTTTTTTTACATTAATTAATTAGTTAATTATAATATCAAGAATCTTTTTTTTTAATATATTTTTTTTAATCTAGTGTATGAGTCAGGTTATTAGTCACTAATTGAACTAGTTGTCCTCGATGAAATAGTAACGACAAATAAATTTTTTTTAAAATTTAAAACCTTTTTTAAAAAAATTGGTAATTTTACAATTTTTATATTTAATTATAAATTATACTTTAATTAATTATAAAATTAAATCTCTTACTTTTCTTTTTTGGTTCTTTTAAAAAAAATTAAAAGTAATTTTGAAAACCTATTTGTTAACCCTATTAAGTGTCGGATTATTGGATCAATAGTTAAACAAATGATCACTTATCGAAAAATATGATCAAATATAAAGACAAGTATGAGAAATTTAAATTTTTTTAAAAACATTATTTTTCCAAATTAATTAATGTAAAAAAATATCAATGGGCAGTGGGCTATATTAATTCAATTGCATAAATGGTCCAATTAAACAACCAAACCAACTTAGATATCGAATCTGATGTTGTTAATGGGTGAGAACAATAAATGTGAAGATGACAACTTCCTTTTTTTTTTTTTAAACCACTATTCCTCACGTCGAATAATCTTATTTGATGAGTGGAGTGCAGCTGCTGTGGAAGATTGGACCGATATAAATAATGAAATAATAAACCCCTTTGGAACATACATTGATATAAATAATGGAGTGTTCAAGGCATGATGTCACACGCCATGCTTAAGGATGCAAATTGAGTGCATAATTGTGAGTGTTACTTAACCTTGAGCTTTAGACTTTTTTATCCTAATAACAAATAATCATCTTCCCTCCTAATCCTATTGTTACCCTTCTATATACCATTGGCATTTCTTGTTGCAAAAACCTCTCACTCACATAATCAAAAAATTATATTGATAGATTTTAAGCTAATGGACCAGCTTAAGTGGATGGAGTATAGAGGCCTTGGCAAGATCAAGCTTTAGACTTAGATCGTATCTCCAAGACAATATTTTGTATTGAACCTAAGATTGTGTCTTTAACATGAATCTTGTTGGTTAAAAAAAAATGTAAAGACTAATTATTGTTTGTTTTGGGGGAAAGAAAAAAAAAAAAAAAAGCTTTTAACTTTTAACTTTTGTCTCTTTGTTTTAATACAAAATTTAACAAAATTAGCTTCTTCTTTTTAACTTTTGAAACACATTTAGAAAAAAGCTATATAAAATAAAATTAAAAAAGTCTATCTTCATATCATATTTAGCAAATAAGCGCCGAAACTTCAAGATGACACTAACTCAAAACTACAAAAAAATGAATTCTCGCAACTTAGCCTTTTAGATTATTATTTTTTTTTTTTTTTTTTTTTTTGAAGAAGCTTTTTGGCTAATTTGATTATATGCAACCATTTAAAATCTCACTTTTCTAATTACAAACATATTTTAACTAGCTTTTAACAAAATACTATACCCAAAAGCATGTAGAATATAAATTAACTTCTAGCTTGGGAAGTACATACAATTCTTAATCAAGAATGAATTGTCCAGCCAAGTGCTCTGTAATTCAACTAATTGGTGCTCTTTAGTGTTTCCAACCAAGGTTCAAATCTCCTACCCCCAACTATCAAATTATTAAAAATAAAATAAAATAAAAAGAATTGTCCAACTTTTTAACTGGATATGAATATAGAGGTTTATTAAACATATCAAGTTAAAAAAATACTAATTGGAGGGATCAAAACTATAAGGGATGCAAGTAAACATTGACTCTAAGGTTGGGAGCACTTACCTTATGCATGCATCAGTTGCAAGCAGATGCCACATGCCTATAGACCGCACGAGAGACATCTGTTGCAAAAAGGGTTTTCACAAGATACCACCTGCAATGTTGGAGAGGATATTAGTTCATTTCAACCTTAGGGTTTGATGGCAGTTTAATACCAACTTTCATCCACATTTATTGATGGCATTCAGCATAAGCTGAGTTGCTGTAATTTTTCCTAAACGATATAAATTCCGCAACTTTATATGAATGGTATGAGAACTCACTTGAATAAAAACCAGATGTGCAGAATATTATTGCTCATTTAAAATACCTAGTGTGGCCATACCACAAAGACATCTTGGTGTATAATAATTATTACCAGGAAGATTATGCTCTTGCTAATTAAAAACGAGAAAAAAAAAAAACTAAAGTGATTTGAGACTGTAAACTTCAGAGTTGCTAATGGTATTAGAATAAGATAATTGATCACCTATCCTCCCCAACCCCATCCAAAAAAGAAAAACGCAGGAAAAAAAAATATATATATATATATATATATATTGCAGAAAACAATGAGATATGAACTGAGCAGATACACATTATATACACACGAAAGAATTTATTCAAAAGAATTTAAAATTCAATGTGTTGCTACAAACATACTTTTCATGTATACTTGCTTTCCTGTCCATCACCAATACCTTCTTGAGAGGGCACCTACAAAGCTGAAGGTGAAAAAGATCAGAAATGTACACACAAGTGCACAAGAAGAAAAAGATGCAGCATATAGAAACTCTAAGAAGCTGCTTTTAAAAAAATTTAGAACTGCTGACTTTCCAAACTGGCAAAAGAAGAGTGATGACACTGCTGCTGAAGATATTAATCAGTCATTCTCAAAAATGCTTACCCTAATCTCCTAAGCATGCATTAAAATGCATTTTTTCCATTCATAGAATTTGGATTCGTATTTGAAACAAGTTTTGAATATGAGTTCCCTTTTCATTTCTGCCACCAGAGTGCCAAAAGTGTGGCAAATATCAAGTCATAATATTTACAGAATTCTGAATGGAGGGTAGCATCTCTCTCTCCCCCTCCCTCCCCAGCTCCCTTTTCCCCATCAACTTCATTGGTTTTATGTTATTTGTGTTACTCCTGCCTCTATTTCTACCACAAGACATTGTATTTTTTGTCAAAATAATTTAAGTTATACAAATAAAATACATGCTCCCCATAAGTTAGAATTTGCTATTTGTTGAGGGAGAAATATAAGGATGTACCAAACCAAGAGCTTCTGTTGCACTTATACGACTCTCTTCATCACAAACCCCGACAAGCATATTTAACAGAAATAACCTCTGTTCCACTTTGAAATGTTTCTCCAAGCCTCGAGCTACCACTCCATCTCAGGCTGCAGAAACACATTCAAAATGAATGACACAGAAACCTAGAGAAAATCATTGCATGCACAAATTAAATGAATCCTAAAGCAGTTATACCAAGATAACTATGAATTATTTTTATCTAGACTGCATTGTTTATGGATTGGTCATAAGTCATTAACCTATATAATTATCATTCATAAGCACACAAATTTGATTTTAGACAAATGGCCTGGAGTCCATATAAAGCAAATGGTTAAGAAAACACTCGCAAACATTCCCAAAAGAAAAAATCAGCCTTTTAAAAGTGCAGCCATGATGCACACTGCTCTGTATTTGATTGGCCAACAGTATGGCACAGCAAGTTCAAGGACCACCATACAGACCATTAATGATAGAGAAAATAGACCATTCAAGAAGCTGTCCTTCTCCCATCAAAAAAAAAAAAAAACAAGGTGTCCTTACAACCAATATTTCTACACCTATGCTCACTAAGCGTCTACACTATAATATGAACCTTCAGGTTCAGTTCAACAAATAAAAGTTGCTACTACACCTTCCAACGCTGGGAAAGCTTAAGAATGGGCTTGTCTAAAACCATATCAAATTACATAACTGTGGACAGAAGCAAGTACAAGATACTGCAACTTGAACCAACTAGATAATATGATCTAATCAGGTGCATAGAAGACCTGCCACAGAACTATTATAAAGGCTGCTACCACAAAGGCCAGGTAAGCAGCCACAAGTGAAGCTATATATAACTGAAAACTGAGCAGAAATTGAGTGTGTTTGTGTTCCTAACTATCAATGAAGTCAGAGACACTTTCAACTCTGAAAATACAAGAAGAAGAATGCTTTCAAATATATGATCATGATAAATTCCACAAAAATATTTCAAAAAGAAACAATTATAGAGTGAAATTTCTAAAATTCATAGAGTAAATATAGGAAAACCAAATCACATACAGAAGACTCCTCGGGAGGAAATATCCACAGCATAAGGCATATCTTTGACAGTTCAAATTTTGCTTCAGCATGTTTACCTTGAATTTCCAAAGCCTGTGGTGAAATGGATATCATATAAAACATTAATTTAACTAAGTAATAAAAGGACTACAATTTTTTTTATTTGTTATTATTTATTATAATAAAGACAAAAGGAAAGCACAATTATTTACATAGGAAGGGCACTTAAGGACAAGAATATTGAGGTTATAAAATGTAGGAATTATAGTGAGGCAACCACAAATACTTTAAAATTGACAGGGAGTATTGAAATTTACGTTTCCAATGAAAAATCGCTTCTTAAAAAAAAATCAAATAACAATAATTCATAAATGATGGGATATTAATCACTGTGCTTCAGTCCCATAATTTTTAAAATCAATCTTTTGTACCCCAAGCTTTTAGAAACAATATGATCACCATATGGAAGACTTTAATAAGTGATTGCAATCATATAGAAAAATCCAAATAAATATAGAGATCAACCACATGATTTGCCTTCTACCTCTTTTCACTCTGTTAACTTATATTAAATTACTCTTTCTCATATGCATTAATCAATCTCCCCGCACATGAACAAACCATCAAAATCACATCTGTTCCTTTGTCCATATGACTGAATTCATTATCATATTTTTCCTATTATTCTTAAACAACTATGTCAACATTCTCATCCCAGCTTAGTTCAAGTGAATGTAACTTTTTAAGAAAGAGTGAATTAATTCAAGATAAGAGAACGAAAAAAGGTAAAGGAAGACCCCATATAATAATAGTAATAAAAAAAGACATGTCAATTAAAGAAGTAACAAAGAGTATAACTTAAAATAAAATAGAATGGAGAAAAAGAATACACGCAGCCAACCCTAACTAATCTAGTGAGGATCCACAGCCAACCCAAAAAAATTTGGGACTAAGGTATTGTTGTTGTTGTACCAGAGATCATAACAGGCCATGAAATGATCTTATAGACATTTCACTAAAACTTTATAGATATGCTAGTTATATAATACCTTCAATACATTTCTCCACTTCCCCACCAGCTTTTATTCTATGACCATATATAAAGCTGAATCATAAAAATGAGCTGAAAAATTACCCACACCTGTAAAAACCGTGAACGAGATCTTGCAGCAACAGCTGCTGACACAATTATTGCAGCACGAATGTTTTCAGCAAGCCCAGCAACAAATTTCCAAGCATCTTCACCATCAATCTGAACAGAAGTACAATGACTCGGGGCCCTGCAATATTCCTGAACAAGTTACAACACCAGGAGAAAACATGTGCAGATAAATACTGGAAGTAGCATATATTTAAATTGTTTTATTTATGCAGGTCTAAAAACACACCTGCTGCAAACATTTAAAACAAAGTCAACAGAAGCACGATAGAAGGAATCACATGTATTTGTTGTGTCAAAGGAGACCCGTACTCCAGATATCCTGCATATTTGACATAACTGCTCACCCATACAGGCAAAGAAGAGTCCAATGCATTATGGAAATATCAGTTACTAAAAAGAAAAAATTTTAATTACATGTTACAATAGTAGCAAAAAGGTTACCCCATTAATTAAGTGAATTTTATTATGTAGCGATTCATCTAGTACACTTCCTGTGTACCTGATGTTTCCAATTCAATAAAACTTATTGCTTTTTCTTTCTTTTTTTTTGGATAATTCAATAGTTGGGAATGAGGGGACTAGAACCCTTCAATAAAACTTATTTCTTATATAAAAATAATTTAAAAATCATGAACTTAGATAATATATATAAAGGTTGAATCAGATATATAAAATGCATCCAATATATTCATTAATTATCTTGTATACACACATTAGTTTTATTAAGAATACCTAATATTCACAAAGAAAACATGCATTCTACCACATCACTAAATTCGTCAAAAATTACGAAATCAACATGCAGCATCAGCTTTGCAAATGAAACAACCTTTTCTTGATCCTCATAAAGCACCATTGTATCCAATTATTTCCACTTCATCAATACTCAGACATGTAATCGCATTTATTTACTTAGGTGTTCACTGTCCATACATCCATGCATCTTTATCTCACATGTGTATGTCTTGCACTTGTATGAGGACAAACCAACCAGATAATCTCAATAAAAAAAAATTGAACTTTATAAACTCGAAACAAATTCACTGGTAAAAATAGATAAATTGTATGCCTCTAAAAGAATTTTTCAATCAAAAAACTGAGTGAAATTATATATGCATATATTTGACAATCAAAGATATCACATAAAAGAAGTACTGACTTGAATTATATCATCCTCCATTATGTCCCTCCCATTGATTCTATTGTCCGTCATCATTGGAAATCAAATGGATGAGTTGCAACTTGAAGAAATATAGAATGACCATAACAACATGAAAACTTGAGAAATGCATTTTTTTTTTACCTACAACAAAGGCAAAAGTCCAGCACTAGGACCAAGCTTGTGAAAACATTTATATACTGATAGACATAAAACCACAAGAGTTTTATCAAATAACAATCAGAAGGACAAAACACATTGGCAAGTTAGGAAAAGAAATTAGCATTACTTTGGCCTATTGTTGTAAGGTCTTTGAAGGAAAAAATGTAAACCAAGTTCATTCTTCAACCAAAGAAAGAAAAGCGAAAAGCTGATCATGGCCCCTTCTTAACACCAACTACCTCTTTCCCTTCCCAACCTAGTCAGATAAGAATCACTCTGCAAGCAATTGGTGGTAAGCCCTCAACAAAGCAGGAATGCCACATTCGAACTTCATCAAGAAATGGGACAACCACAATGGTCACAATGGTGGCTATAACCCAATACTTGTCATGAAGAGAAAAAATAAATAAATAAATAAACAGTGTCATGGTCCTTGTTTAAAAAATCCCAAGGATTGAGTTCAACAAGGTGCAATAATCTTCACACTAATATGAGTAGTTAGTTGTTTCTTAGAGATCAAACAGTAGTCAAAATTCATGTTTATGTTTTTTTTTTTTTTTTTTTTTTTTTAATAGCAGCACATTACTGGGCAAAATTCATGTTTATAGCACAGCATTACTCAGCACAAACAAGTAAGCAGTTTAAACAATTCAAAAATGGGTAAATTAGCAGTTGAACTAAAAATACATGCCAATCATAGCACTATATATATATATATATATATCCAAAAATCACCGCTAAGCACTGACCTTGAATCAACCAGTTGGCTTCCCTCTGATACTGCTCCGTATTCAGAACCAACCCGGCCACCATTTCGGCAAATTCTTCTCCCGGGGAGGAACCCGAGTCCCTAGAATCACTCTTCAAACTCTCACAAAAATCTTCTCCCTTTTTCCCTCTAACCAAAATCCTTCATATTTTTCCCTCCCCTCACAAATCCACCCAACCAAACACTACATAAGTTGTCTCCCAGGCAAAGAGTAAAATAGTTTAGTCAATAGAAGGGACACCACTTTCTTACTATAAAATAAATTTTTTTTAAAAAAAATTACTATTGTTACTTTTTTTTTTTTTTTTTTTGAGAAAATGTTATTTAAAATTTTAAATAACATGGTACTAAATATATTTTTTAATTTACAAGATCTAATTGGAAACAATTTCAAATAAAGTTTTAAGCAAAAGTGTAGTAATAATAACATCATTTAGAGGCACTATGTTTACTGTTAGAACCTTACCTCCAGTCCACTAATATCTATCTATTTGAAAAATAGTTCAAATAGGAATGATCCTTTTTATATACATGGAGGCTCATTTCATTCCAAACATCTTTAAATTTGTAATATTTAATTTGAATCATGAAATTGATTAATTTTAAATAAAGAGGTTCATTTTCTATGGTGCACGGGAAAATATTGTTTAGAAGCTATTTTTTTTGGGGGGGTGGGGAGAATCCATTAGATTGAGGTAGTCTTCGAATTATCAACTATCAAGATTCCTTCAAATTCTTGAGTAGATGCATAATTCTCATTTTGAGGAGAAATTATACGGTTTTTATGGTAGACCACGTCATTTGTTCACTTCTAGTAAAAGACTCTCATTTATTTAAAATTGTTGAGTCAGTATTTAGTTTTTATTTAAAACTTCACAATTTTAAACAAGTGGAAGTCTTTTACTGAAATAGTGGACCACATCACTTGTCCACCATAAGGACCATATAATTTTTCCATTTTGAGGGTTTGGTTCTCATTTAAAGGGAATGGGATTCCCCTTAAAACGTGGGTAAGTACATTCTAAGTACCTGTTTGGATACAGCTACTAGCTTCTGCGCTTTGGTTTTTTTTTTTTTTTTTTTTTTTTTTTTTTTTGAGAAGAGCGTTTCATGTGATTATGCACTGTTCAGTGTGTCCCATGCACTGTTTACAGGACCTACAAACCTCTTTTTTCGGCAAAACTTTCATTAAAAATGGGTCTCACTGTACTATTCACATATTTAAAAATTATTTTGCTACAGTATTTTTAGTTTTCAATTTTCAACAAAATAAACGATATCCAAACACACTCTAAGATATTGAAAGAAAAAATTCTTCTTTTACTATAAGTTTAGGAATACACTAATTTTCCCATTCAACAGTATTTAGTAGACATGTTTTGCTTCAAATTTTACAAAACGTCCAAAAACCAATGCTATCTCTGTTACATGAATATTGCAGAATCTCATAAAACCAAAAGGATTTAGTTTACATTAAACAGTATTTTGGCCAATTTGCTATTCCTTTTCCTCAGCTAACAACCTGATTATATATTTTCTTTTAAGAAACAAGAACCTATATATTTGTCAGAGAATATGCATTACCAAAAGAAAGAAAAAAAAATCATATGAAAGTATACTCGTGGAGAACATTAGGAGGCTATTTGGTATTAGATTTTAAACAACAGTTTTCTATATTTAAACATTAAAAACACGTATTTTCGTAACATTTTTCAACCCACTCATATTTTCACAATACTTAAACAATGATATTAAAAATCTCTAACCAAACGAGTCCTAAATTTCCTTGGCATATCTTAGTAATAGTAAGTCCCAATGGTTTGTATTTGAACATGGGAAAAAGCAGTAGTATTTCAATTGAATGTACGTACCCAGAGCATCCTCTACCTTATTATGCATGCTCATGCACCACACATTTCTTGTAACAATTATCAAAGTTTCTACAAGCGCCATGCCATGTTTTGCTTGGCATTGGACAAACCTTTGCATCATGTCCAAACACCAATGCTATCATTGTATGTTAAACAAAAGGGATATTAGTTTGCATTAAACAGTAAGTACAAAACTCATAAACGTTTTATATTAAAGCATAAAATTGCTTGACAACAATATACATCTTCACATTCAAAATGGATGGATTTAAAACCATACAATACAATAAGCTAATTTTGAGAACACCACAAATGTGTAAATCAACTCACCCATGTTTATTATTCTCAAAAAAAATCTCACCCATGTTTAAAAGAAGAACACCTAGAATGAAGACCAAAAAGATGTGAACAATTCTAGCCATGTTTTATTCACTAGTGCCAAAGACTTTTTTTTTCCATAATTTTAAATGCAAATGGCAAGACTATTAACAATGTATATAGCATAAGTTGTTGTATATATATATTGCGTTTATTCTTAAATCATTCTAGCGGTAAAAAGAACTACAAGTAACATTGAAGTAAGCCATTACAAGAGTACTCCTATTTGCTATTAATGTCAAAAAATAATCTAATTTTATGTAGTTTTAACAAAATTAAAACAAAACCGGCCTTAAATTATAAGGTTAAATTAGCAAAACGACATGAGCAACTTGAGCCATATTATTTTCACTAATGCCAAAGATTATCAATGATATTTATAGCATAAATAGTTTAAGTTTTAATTTTAAATGATACTAGTGGCAGAAATATGAGTAACACCAAAGTAAGCTATTAACGTTGCCTTTATATTATAATTTTTTTATAATTAAAAAAGAAAAAGTGGAATTTATGATTAAGAAACAGTCAAGTAAACTAACCTTCTAGTGAATAGACATTAGGTATAACCCTAGGACCCTTTTTTTTGGGGGGGGGGGGGGGGGGGGGTGTGAAAAAGAGCCATATCTTTCATGTAAAACATGAAGATGCATGGACTAAGAGTAAGATATTCAAATCGTGCTGGTATGACAAGAGACTCTTATACAGTAATTTTTTGAACCTCTTTAACAATCACATAATATGTTCAACGGTTGACAAAAAGGATTAAAGAAAAAAAATGTGCTAAAACCTCTTTTCCTATTATATTAAAGTTAATGAGAAAAAAAAAAAAAAAAAAAAAAAAAAAAAAAAAAAAAAAAAAAACCCAGTTTGGTAACAATATTGACAATAACATGCTTATATAGTTTCCTTGAAAAATGGGACCTTCAAATTTGTCAAACATTTGTGGATGAAATTCTAATTAATGTACCTTGCAAACATGTTTATTTATCTATAGAACATGTATGAAATATGAATTACAAAAGAAAAAACAAAATTAGGTTCACATGACACATTTTAGCTAGAAGTACCAATGGTTTGTATTCAACGTTTGAAAAGGCAGAAGCATTTCCGATGAATGAGCCCCCAACATCCTCCAGCTTCTGCGTGCTCACGATGAACACATGCGATGAAACAATTTGCAGTGCTCGATCCTACAAGCGCCATGCCATGTTCTGCTTTGCCTTGTACAAACTTTTTTATCAAGTCCAATCGCCAATGCTACCTCTGTAAGTTGCAAAATCTCATAAAATAAAAGGGATATTCGTATACATTGAACAATAACTTTTTTTTAGGAAACATTGAACAGTAACTATAATATAGATTAGTTACAAAATGTATAAATTAGCAAACGCCTTAAAGTGTAAAATTGATTGACAACAATTAATATATCTTCACATTAACAAAGGATGGATTAAAAATCATACAATACAATAAGCTAATTGTGAGAACACCACGAATGTGTAAATCAACTCACCCATGTTTATAAGAAGAACTAAGAGAATGAAGACCAAAAAGAGATGAACAATTCTAGCCATGTTTTTTTCACTAATGCCAACAAAAGACTGTTAATGACATTTATTGCATAAATTAATCTACAAAATTTTAACAACAAATTTTATATAGTAAGTTGTTATTGATTCTAATATGAGACCGTTACTGACAATATATTTTTATCCACTAATAACAATTTGACACCTATGATTTGTTGTGAAAATAATTTGGAAGTAGCATTACTCTTGTTCGTTACTTTTTATCTTTAAATTTCCCTATTAAAAAAATACTCTTATTCTTAAATCATTATAGTGGTAAAAAAAAAAAAAAAAAAAAAAAAAAAAAAAAAAAAAAAAAAAAAAACTACAACATTAAATTAAGCTATTAAAGTGGGCTTTATGATTTTTCTCAACAAAAAAATAAAGTGGCCTTTATGATTATAAAAATTGGTCAACTCTATCTTTAGAGTGTAATGAAGAGGCCAAAGACTATTAATTATATTTATAGCATAAATTGTTGTGCTTATTATTAAATCATTCTAGGCTTCTAGCAGTAGAAAGAACTACTACAATTAACATTAAAGTCAATTATTAAAGTGACCTTTATAATTTTTTTTTTTTTTTAAAGGATAAATTTTAGCTACAAAATTGATTGTAACCTTAGACTACAACCTTACTCAATAAAAATAAATATTACTACATATTTTGAAAATCTAACTATTGAATTGCACGTTCTTCACACTCTTAATACACATGTCAAATTTTGTGTCAATTGGATATTATATATTATATGATCTATAAGCTTATATTTTATACATAATTTTAAACTACAAAAACTAGCAATTTAAACAATTTATTAATGACACAGCTATTAGTCTTTAATTTTCTAGAAATTTTGCAAGTATAGAGGATATAAGAAAAAGATGTAATCTAATGGTGGAATTCTTAAAATTCAACTTTAATAAAAAGATATTGAGTAAGATTATAACCTTAGGCTACAACCAATTTTGTAACTAAATTTTGTCATTTAAAAATAGCCATATGATTATAAGAAAACGGTAAAGTTGGTTAAACTTGTATATTTTTAAGGTATAACATATCTATATCACTATTACTAGAGTAGCCCTCTTTCTAAGAATTAGATATTAAAATCTTGCTGGTATGACAAGGGACTCTTATAAAGTGATTTGTTGAACATTTGAAGTGGACAAAAAAGCACTAATCTTATTGAGATTGGATTTCTTGACTTTTCTTCAAATTGTAATGAAAGAGGCCAAAGAGAAATAATTTTAACATTGTGGTATGCATCAACGGAACTAGAATTTTAAGAGTGAGGAGGTTAAAGTAATAACAAACATAAAATTAGGGGGCATCCATATATTTTTGAAAATGTTAACTAAATTTAAGGGTAATTTTTAAATTATTGAAAATTTTGGGGACATAATTCGATTTTTAATAAGTGTGTGTGTGTTACAACTAATCCTAGAGTAGTCCCTTTCCTATCGTTTTTTAATGTCTAAATTGCTCTCATTTTATATGGTTATAACAAAATTAAAACAAAATGTAGAGCTAGCCTCCCTATGAGAAAAGCTTGGCCCCTCCTCTAATACGTTAGCCATAGAAATTCCCCACCCCAAATCCTTACTTTTCATCTTTTGACTTTTCCTTCCCTCCTCTAAAAAATGTCAGCCATATCCTACATTTTTTTTGTGAATTATTATTAGAGAGTAGAGAGACTGAGGGTACAGTATTAGACTATTAGTAGGAATGAAATTGGTTTTGAATTTAGTTGAGATGAATGAAATTGATTTTGAATTTATTTTTTACCATAGTAGTCTAATTTGGCTGAGTTTAAATGCTATTTATTTTATGGTTGCTTATAGTGACTTTGTTATATTTAATTTCTATGAACATTATTTCTTGTAAATATAGTTTAATTTTGGTTAGATTTAATGTTTTTTTTCTCAAACGAATGCAAGAAGACATGTATATATGTAATACTTTGTATTTTTCTTGAATTGCAAATCAATATGACAATATTACCACAGCCCTCCAACCAAAAAAATTTTACTACGCCTCTGACACCAAGAATCATAAAACTACCTTAGCTACGTATGAACGAGTATTTTTAGTGACAAGCTCACTTCTCATTAATCAAGAGAAAAATTCCTTGCACATAATTAATTTAGGGAGCCATTGAAACAGTTTTAAATTGGTAGTAGTGACTTCACTTGATGATGGATGGAGACTTGGAATTGTTGAGCATTACTAACAAGCCTTGATGTGTGCAAGCTTGAGTTTTACCACTTGACCTTCAGGTTTTCCTTCAAAATTCATTTTAAAAAATCACAAGAGCCAATGTCTTTTTAAATTTTGAATTTTTTTTTTTTTTTTCCAATCCAAATTTCGTGTACACTCTCTAGGAGTTTTTCCACACAACTGAAAAGAACTCAGCCAAATATTCTACTTTTCTCTTTTGTGTGAGAGTGTGTGCCTGAATTTATTTATTTATTTTTTTTTTTTCGTGTTTCGTTTGCACAAATTTTGTTTCAGCTCAATTGAAGGAATGCCTTAAATATTATTCTTCTCGACCCGTGAAAGTTTAGAACCAAGAAATCTAATTTTTTAAGACCATAGTTTTTCTTTGACACATGCTTCAATCTTATCCAAACATAAAGATAGTTCATATGGGTGAAGTAGTTAAGGACTTACTTAGGTCAGATTCTTTACCATTTTAAAAATAAAAACAAAAGGTCAACTTGTCAACCTTCTGCTACGTGTTACAGTGCTTAGCTCCCTCAAAGAAAGCACTATTGTTATATATAATTTTCACACCAATAATATATGCTCGGGACTCCAACCAGAAGATTAATGAAGAACGAATATATGGATATATGTAGAGAGCTTTGTTATCGCCAGGGTGGACTTATTATAGAACATAATTCTATTCTATGGACCACTTCTTCCATCCTTTTCTTCTGAAATTATACCTAACAAGAGACAATATATTGGAACAAAATGATATTTGAAAACACTAACAGTCACTCAAATGTCAGTTGACAAAAACATAAAGGCAGTTGGATTTTAAAACACAAGCAGTGTCTATCCAGAAAAAAATTTGAAACAAATTAAGTTCAGTATGCATTTTTTTTTAGTAAACAGTAATACTTATTAAAACACACGAAAATAATAATATTTAGGGTATGTTTGGTACACTGAATGTGGATTACAACAAGAATGTGGATTACAACAAGAATGATAATCTTTATTACCAAGAATAAAATATGTTGTAATGGAATAACTAAGCATATTCATTAGTTTGGTTGTGAGTTGTAATATTAGAATAAAACTTATGATTTATTTTAGGAAAAATTTCATTCATACAATTATATTTCCTAAAAAATGATATATTTTAAATTTTAGAGAAATGAGTTATTTTTTTATGATTTTTTATTTCCATAATTGTTAGGTGGATATGGAAAGTTTATTTATTTGGAAATATATTAATATTAGAAATTATTACATCTACTAAAGAATAGCTATTACAACCCTTTTAGAGAGAAATGGTTATTCCTCATTTTAAAGAATAGTTATTCATAAAGAATAATTATTCCTTGTAATAAAAGCATAACCAAACTATTGAATAGTTAAACTATAGGAATAACTATTACATTACAGTGCCTATTACAGTCTACCAAACGTGCCATTAGTGTTTTAAAATGAGTTTATAATACATTATTTAATAGTACAACTACAGATGAGAATCAAATTTAGGAAGCACAATATTTATTATTAAATCAGAAAGAGAATCAGAGAAGAGAATAAAACACCAGAAACTATATATTTAGTAATGAATTGAAGCTAAACTTTTTCTTTGACACAAAAGTTTAATAATTCCAAGAAGTTGCAACTTACGTACACAATATGGAGAAGCAGGAGAAGCTTCATAAGCCTGCAGACTGACACAATTGCACCACTCCCCCCGCTATTGATAATAATTATATGTTGGAAAGAGACAACTCCACTGGTATTATTAGTAGAAGACCAATAAAAGAAGCCATTGATAGAAAGACACTTCGAATATTCAAAAGAGAAATCTCATTGCCAAATTATGTGCAAAGCTTAGACCAACTTGTTTTCACAATCCTACTTTTGAGGTATTTGTTGATTGAATTAACATTACTTCTACTACCACCTCTCAAAGCCACTAGCTCTTATGAAAATATATATATATATATATATATTTTTGTCTCGAACAGTTATTGTAAAACTTAATAATAAAGACACCAACAACGACCAACTGACTCAATTCTTATATCTATAACACTCTCACTCTCACTCTCACTCACACGAGCGACGATTCACGAGATTCCCATCTCCCCAAAACCCTCTTCCACAGTTGGGACCACACTTAAAAAGCGACCTCTGCCCCAACTACGACGCCCATACAGATTTTTCGTATCCTCAAAAGACACTAATTTGAAACCGATTCGTGCCAGTATCCCCACGCGTGTCCACCCCTTATTGGCTGCCGTACCTATAGCGTCGAAGTCAAGTCCCCTCCCCTTCCTGCATCTTTCTCGTTTCTCCCTACCCCTACCCCTACTCGTATTTTATGAATATCCCCCCGCAAACGGTCCCACTGCCCAAAATCAACCCCCCCCATTCATTATTCAATAACGTATAGAAAGGCATAAAGTATTTGCCGTGTATTAACTAAATAAATTAGCCTATAACAAGGTTACAGACAGACAACATCCATATCATATATCCATTATCCACAATGGACAAAAAGTCACGATTACCCTTCACTTTTATCAGGCTGTTCCCAGCTAAACAAAGGGCATCCTAGACCGTCTTGACTTACCAAATTCCAATTCAAAGAAAGAGAATATAGACAACAATTAAATAGAGAGGAGAGAGATTGGGCAGAGAGGTATTTAAAAAGACGTAAAAAAATGCCGTTAATGTGAACCAGAAAGAGTAGATAGAGCCTCATAGCCATAGTACTAGTAGCATTTAAAAGTCAAGTAACTGCCAGCTGTCCATTAAACATCCTATTCCAAAAGACTTTTCTTTTTTTCCTTTTTTTTTTTTTTTTTCCAAATGACAGAATTATCAAATTCTAGGCCTAAAAACCTATCACCACCTAAATCCTAACCGCTAGAGACTTTTTTTCGATGCGCGGGTCCCACAAAAGATGAACAGTTGCTTGACAGAGAAATGATAAGATCCGACGGTCATCAAGCTTCCACGACAGCGGCCTTCACAGCGGGAGAGCCGATAGCCCAAACGACGCCGTAAGGGTCCTTCACCTTGCCAACGCGCGATAGTCCACAGCCCGCGCCCTCACCCTCGGCGATCTCGCTCACAACAACAGCTCCAGCGCCCACCGCCTTGTTGATAGCACTCGCCACGTCATCAGTCTCCAAGTAGAAAACGAGTCCGGTTCCCTCAGTCTTGGCCCTGGTCAAACACGTTCAAACTCATTCATACAAATATCTAATATCTTAAATAATAATAAAAAAAAATTAAAAATCTTTGCTGATAAACAAAGCTTCAATACGTCCAAATCCAGAAGCAAACAGAAGCAGATATAACAAATTTGGAAAAAGAAAAAGCATACCGGACAAAGAAAAATATGTACAAGCAGATATTTGGACATAATAATAATATAATAACAACGAAAAAATAAATCACGTCTAAAAATTAAACTACAATAAGAAGATAATTGAATTATCTTTGTTAAATATAAGGCTACAATAAGTCCAAATAAACAACCAAACAGAGCCTGAAATAACAGATTTGGAAACAGGAAAGGCTTAGCTAGCGAACAAAAAGAAATGTGTACGGCCAGAAACTTTGGAAATTATAAATTAATAATTGAAGACTGAACGAAAGATAAAGAAAAAAACTAAAGCAGGTACGGTCAGAGATTTAGAAATAATAAATTATTTAATAATAGAAGCCTGAACTACAAAGGAAAAAACAAGAGCATCAGTAAATTACAGATTTGACTTAAAGCAGCGAAATAAAAACAAGCATTTATGAAACAAAACCAGTGCTAAAGATGAAGATCTAACAGTTCCAAAGCCTTACATAACACTGAAAATGAAAAGAAAAACGACCAAAAATCAAAACCAGGCGAAATCAAGCAAAATCAGAAAGGAAAACTAGTATTTATGAAACAAACCAGTCTTCAGGAGGAAGATCTAGCAGTTCCCAATCGTTACGACGAAAAAGACAAGTAGAACGAGTAAAATATCAAAACCAGACGAAACATGCAAAACCACTACAATAGCAGCAGAAAAGCTCTTCGAAACGCAAGAACAGCCAGTATCACAACTATCTCCTATAGATCTAAAAGAAAACCGAAAACAACACGTACAAACAAGTATTTACGGAGAGAGACAGAGAAAGGCTTACGGAGTCTCAGAAGGATCAGCTAGGTCAGAGACGAGAATCGTGGAGCCAGCGAGGCTGAGCTGAGCAGAGAGAATGAGAGGGAGCTCTTGGTCAGCCTTACGCTTAGGGTGCAAGGTACGGCCAAGCTCTTCAGCGCCGAAAGCAGCCTTGTAGAACAGAATAGCTTCGTTTGCTTTCGGAGCCTCCACCACCAGCTGTGGCTTCAACGCCGTGAACTTCACCTCAATCACCTCCATGATGTCATTTCCACCACCGGTCTTCTTCTCAGAACCTCCATTGGTGACTTCCTGTTGCGCCATTGAGTCTCGGAGAGTGAAAAGACACAGAGCTTTAGAGAGAGAGAGACTGTGTAAACCCTAACCCTAGGAGAGAGAAAAATGCAGAGAGAAATGAGAATGGCGTGGTATTAGGAAAGGTGGTGGGGTATGATATTTATAGAAGCGGGGGAGCGGAACCGTCTATTCCTTTTGAGGACAAAACTGGTATTCAGATATTTTGGTGGAATTTTCCTTTAAATTTTGCCCTTCGGGTTTTATGAATTTACATGTGATGCCACTGGCTTTTTGTTTTCTACTCTTTCTATTGAAAAAAATAAAAGAAAAAAGATAGCCACTGGCTTTTGGTGGAAATTACGTGCTAGTGCCCCTTCTCTGGTTTTTCTTTTTAGGCATTTTGTTTTGCTGGTTATCACATAATTCACATCTTCTGAGCATTCACATTAAGGGGCTGTTTGGTAGACTTATTTAAATATATGTTTTCAGTTTTTAAATAATATTAAACATATTTTCATATATTTTTCACCCACATATTTTCACATATGTTTTCAAATAACAAAACACTTCACATTAAGGGGCTGTTTGGTAGACCTGTTTAAATACATGTTTTCAGTTTTTAAACAATATTACACATATTTTTATATACTTTTCACCCACACGTATTTCCACACATGTTTTCAAATAACAAAATACATGTACCGTGTTGATATATGTGTTTTGTTATTTGAAAACATGTGTGGGTGCTAAATCTTAAAATCTTTGAGATTCAGCTACAATACAATCTCATATTTGAGACCACACTGTAGCTGGATTGTAAAAGAAAATTTCTTTTTTATTCACCTTAACGACTCTCTCTCCTCTATCTCTCTCTCCTCTAACTTTCTCTTTCCTCTCTCACTTCTTTCTTCTCTCTTCTTTCTTTGTGCTTTGCCAATGTGGTTTTTCGATGAGTGTGTTCCGCCAATGATTATGCTCCGCCAATTGTAGGCTGCCGATAGCTGTGGTCTGATGGCGATGATGGAGGGGTTTTTTTTTTTTTTTCTACGTGGTTCTTTTTGGGTCCAATGGTTGTGGTTCATCTTTTTCTGCGTGGATCCGATGGTTGTGGTTCTTCTTTTTCTTTTTTTTCCTACGTGGTTCTTTTTGGGTCCAATGGTTGTAGTTCATCTTTTTCTACGTGGGTCCGAAGGTTGTGGTTCTTCTTTTTCTTTGGGTCTTGATTTGGTTTTGGGATTTTGGGTCTTGATTTGATTTATAGTGCGAAGGAGGACGTCAAGCCGCGCCGTGGAAGAAGATGACAACAGGGAGGGAAATGGTGTCTGTGTCTTGTGGATTTTGTTTCGGCGTGATGGGTCTGCTGGTGGCGGTGATGGTGGAGATTTTTTTCTTTTTCTTTTTCTTTTTTTTCTGCTGTGGTTTGTGGTGGTGAGTGGATGTGGAGGTTTCTTTCTACTATAATTTTTCTTTTTCTTTTTTTGTTAGTAGTGGTTGTGGTATGGGTGGTAGGTTTTTAGTGGGTGGTTGGGTGGTGGGTTTTGTGGTGACTGTTGGTAGCGTGGTGCCGGCAGTGTTGAGAATAGTTGGGTTGAGAAAGAGAGAGACAACGGAGAAAGAGACAGGGAGAGAGGAAAAATAAAAAAAATTATTGAAAAATAATAAAGAAACAATATTTAAATGAAGTAGTAAAAAAAATAAAAGTTTTCATATAGGTAGTATTGTAAAGTAATGTGTTAAATGTTATAAAATTGGTTTTTGAGATCCTAAATGCTAAATTTTTTAGAACTTTTGATGGGAATGCTCTCAAAGATTTATTTATTTATTTTTTTTTTTTTAGGATAGGTCCTTGTAAAATTATATAAATATTAGCCAAAAAAAGAGAGTGAAAATAAAAAGAAAAAATTAAAATTGTTTAGCCACAATGGGCTTAATATTTATGGTAATGTATGTGTTAAAATGTCATGTACACATATGGTAATTTTAAATTATGTGGTATTACAAAACTACGGTAGCCCATAGTATTATACAAAACTACATTCCACAATATTATGGTGGTATTTGCTTGCATCCGGTGCTTTTGTGAACTGGACGTGACACATACACCATGTGTGTCTTAGAATGACCACGTGTTAATCTCGTATCTTGTCCAACACAACAGAGTACCGAAGGAAATCCATATTCACTTATGGTATTCTTATATTATCTTAATACCTCTACTTCTAAATTTGAACTTGCCAAAACTCAAATACAAATATTTTCAAATAAAAGAATATTGTTAGGAAAATACCTTTTTTTTGGTCTTTTGTAGGGGAAGGGACCAATTGGTAATGCAAGTATGATTAGAATTTTGTAGTAAGAGATAGGGGTGTTCACCAAACCGTATGATTACACTTAAACCAACCAAAATCGCCCGCAAAATCGAGTAACCACACACACCACAAGTAGTGGTGAAAAAATTGCACACATTCCCCCCCTCCCCAAACACATATATATTATGAAGTAATACTATTATAAAAGATAAGTCATTTCACACCTAAAAATTTGTTGGGCTAAAATAAATAAAACTTAGCACGACATTTTTAAATTTTCCCAAAACAAAGGAAACCCCAACTTTGGGTTGCGCCAATCCAGCCCAAAATTTTGAAAAACATCCCAACCCAAAACTGACCAAGCCACATAGTGATACACTGCAACGAACCGCGTTGCATTGCACATGTGACCACATAATTGAGGTGCGATATGGTGATGATTTTGATCAAATCACACCGTGCAATGCGGTGATAAAAAAAAAATGGACCAAAGCTACACTAAACCACTCCATGAACCCCTCTACTTAAACAGCAGTACAAGTTTTTGAAGAAAGTCATGTTTTTCATCATCAAGAGTGCTAATCATTAATTTAGTAACAGTGCCAAAATGAAATTTTAAAATCCTTGTAGACATTCTTATTTCTGGGATGACAATCACAAATTTGCTTCCACACTTTATCTATAAACCTAAAAAATTTAGGACTTTGGTAAATAAAAATTACAAACAAGGGTGAAGTAGCATCCAAATTCAATGAAGGGTTTGTTACTTTCATTGAGTTTCAATTTGGTTCACTCAATAATTCGACTATATTCAAACACCATCTTTAAATATTCAAATATGCATAAAATTTATGATTAAACCAGCTTGTGATTGCATAAACATAAATACCTCTAAGAATAAACACAGTTATATACAATATACAATATTTGTATCTAAATTTAATCCTACTTAATTAGTTTTTTTTGTGTGTGTTAAGAATATTTTATTAGTTATTAGAACACGTGCAAAGAAAATGATGAAACACGAAATGATAATAAATAAATAAAATAAAAAATAAAAACCAATATTTTTATTATTTATGAATTTACGAGTGCCACCGCCACTGGCTCTTAGTCTACTGTTCCAAATAGAAATTGTGTTTTCGCTTTTGGCTGAAGGGTACCAGCTTTTATTAAGATAATAATTGTAGTGGTAAAATGATTGCCCCTGGGTTTCGGCGGAAATTACGTGCTAGTGCCCCCCCAATTCGAAATTGTGACATGTCTGGCACGTTGCGCTTGCAAACGTCAAATGGTCAGTAATTGTGATACAGTAAAATAAGAAAGCACCGCTTTTTATAAACTACCGACCGTTAGTTTTTTACGTAATATTTTAATTTGACTTCTAATTTTTAATTTGATTCTTAATTTTTCAATTATATTAATTTAGCATTTAACATTTTTAGTATTATACCAATTTAGTTCATACAGTTATCCGTTTGGTAGAAATTGTTAATGTGGCTAACAGCACAAAAAAATAAAGTTTCCATTAATGTGGCAATAAACTACTTTTTCTTTTAGCTGTTTGTCACGTCAGTAATTTCTATCCAATAAATAATGATCAAATTAACACAATTGAAACGTTATAAACCAAATTTAAATATAATATAAAGAATAGAGACAAAATCTATAGTTTACCCTTTTCTTTCAGGACGCATCTTAAAAGACTTGTTTCTAACTTTCTAAAAGAATTAAAAAAAAAAAAAAAAACTTTGGTAAATTATAAAAATATAAGAAAAAATAAATAGGGTTGGAGATAGAAATAATATAATAATAGAATTAGAGATGTGCATGAGTTAGATTGATAAATTTTTTCAACCCAACCCACCATAACGGGTTAAAAAAAAAATTCAACCCAAAGGTGGGTCAAGCTTAGATGGATTTGTAAATCTTATGACCTAAACCCAACTTGATCCATTGTTAAAAAAAAAAATTCACAATCCAACCCAACTCACCAACCCTAAAAACCAATCCAACTCGGTGGGTTGGGTTGGATCGAGTTGGTTTTGGCATGTTGGTTGTACAACCCTAAATAGAATTAATGTGTTATCTGGTTTTAATGGACTTATTTATTGAAATATATGCGTTAAAAGTCATATACGTCTATGTGTGTGTGTGTGGTAATCTTAGTTTTAATATGGCATAACAAAGCTACAGTAGCCCAAAGTATTTTATAAAATTATAGTCCATAATATTATGGTGGGTTTTACTTGTGTCCAATTCTTTTGTGCACTAGACATAACATAAACACAACACGTGTCCTAAAATGGGTATATGTCAATCTCGTATCTTATTCAACATAAAGGAGTATCGAAGGAAATTCATTGTCATTTATGGTATTCTTATATTATTTTAACACCTCAATTTATAAAATTGAACTTGCCAAAACTCAAATATAATTATTCTTAAATAAAAAAATAAATGAAAATGCTCTTATTATTTTTCCTTTTATTAATTGGTGTTTTTAGGTAAAGGTAATGGTTGAGCTAGAAATTTTGGCTTGAGAGGTCATAACTGTGTTATTCATAAATCAATCTAGATAAATTTAAAACATATACATATACAAGAACTTCTCAACTTCCTAATTTTTTTCCCAAATAAACATAGTCTTTCTTAACTTTAATGAGTACATAAAAGTTGTCTATTTTACTCTAAACATGTCTCAAAAAATAATCCAAATATAAAAACATTAATGATACTCTCTCTCTCTCATCAAAACATGATGGAGTCAAGCGAGTCTTGTAACTCAATTAGTTGGCACCTCCTAGTGTTTCCAATTGAAACATTTAAAATTCAAATCCTATGGATGCATAATTAAAATAAATATATATTAAAAAAAAATAATAATAATAATGGATGATCCTGGTGTGCATTAAAAAAAGACAATAATAAAACGAACCTTTAAGAAAAAAAAAAAAAATTACGCTGGAGGGTTACTTAAGCTATTTATTTTTGTTTGGGGAAAGTGCCTTTTTTTTTTTTTTTTTTTCTAATATTATTGGAGATTAACCCAAATTTGAGGGGCTAATTTACATTTTTATATGCCCTCACGTTAACTAATTTAAAACATTTAGATAGGATGTTAAAAATTTTCAAAATTTTAGGGGCCATAACGTGGCTCCGCCGCTAGGTGAAGGGACCAATCGGTAAGGCAAATATGAACATAGCAAAAAGTAAATTGTATAATTAGACACTAATACTAGTTATTGAAAAAAGTCATGATTTTCATCATAAGGTGCTAATAATTAACTCAGTAACAGTACGGAGAATGAAATTTAAATGTCCATGAAGACATATTCTTATTTATGGGATGACAATCACCAATTTGCTTCCACACTTTATCTATAAACCTACAAAATTTGGGACTAGACAAATCAAAATTATAAACAAAGGTGAGAATAGCCGAATAGGATCCAAATTCAATAAAGGGTTTGTTACTTTCATTAAGTTTCAATTTAGTTTACTCAATTACTCGACCATGTTCAAACACCATATCCAAGTGTTCAAATATGCATAAAATTTATAATTAAACTAGCCTGTAATGTATTATAAGCCTGTTTAAAAAACCTTATATATTACTTTTGTGTTTGCATGTTCTAATAAGGTATTATTATTTTCTCAAAAAAAAAAAAAAATCCACCAATTCAAATACTATATCCAAATATATATAAAATGTATATTTAAAAAAAACAATAATACTTATTAAAACACATGGACATGAAAGTAGTTAAATTAGCTTATAATTGCTTAAACATAAATAAATACAATTATATACATAGTAAATATTTGTACTTAGATAGTTAGATTTAATACCACCCATGCTCCATATAAATTTAACACGTGGAAAGAAACTGAGGAACCACGTCTCCAATGATATAAAAACCAATCTTATTTTTATGAAATTACGTGTGATGCCACTGGCGCTTGGTCTATTGCGTTTTCGTTTTTGGCAGTATTGATTAAGATATTAATTGTAGTGGTAAATGGATTTGCCCCTGGGATTTGGTGGAAATTACGTGCTAGCTAGTGCCCCCTTCTATGGTTTTATTGTCCAAATTGTGTGGCACGTCTGGCATGTTGTGCTGCACATTGGACACTCGAAATGGTCATTGGTCAATAATCGTATTGTAAAAATTACCGCTTGCATTTGTTACCTTTTAAATTTGAATTTTGTTGGCTATCACATGATCCACATCATGAAAGTCTTGTTTGAGTTGTTTCTAACGTTCTATAAGAAAAATATAATAAACTAAATCATTGTTAAATTATATATATAAGAAAAAATTAAGAGGGTAAGAGATAAAATAATGTAATAATGTAATAATAATTAACATTGATTGGCCTTAATGGACCTATTATTGTAATGTATGCACATTTACCCCTCTCTCTCTCTCTCTCTATATATATATATATATCGTGAATTCCAGTTAGTTCAATTGGTTAAGTTTTTGGGGTTCAATTCTTGCCTGCACAAAAAAACTAATTAGTGTCTTGGTCTAATAATAAAGAGTTATTATCAAGAGCAGACGTCATAGGTTGAAACTCTCTAAAAAAATAAAAAACCCATATATATATATATATATTAATAGGTAAAATTTAGAGAAAGTTCAATTAGAATTTGAAATTAGAATCCAATTTTACGTCATGTATCTAAATTTATGTAGGGACCACACCATAATTATCCACTTAAGTTTTTTAATTTTTGTGTCAAATGAGTTAATGAGTGCAAAATACTAAAAATTTAATATTAATGAACTATAAATTAAAAAAAAAAAAAAAAAAAAAAACCAATCACGTATACTCAATAAAAATTAACACACAACAAAGATCACCACAACTTCTATCTTATTAAAAATTAGAAAAAAAAATGATCATTAGTAGTAGTAAATCTAGGTAAGAATTTTAAGATGTGACTAATTACGTTTACTTAAAAAAAATAATTTGACTAATTATTTATATTTGTAGATAAAAATTGTATTTAATTTTAAATGTATCAATACATATGCATGTGTTACATGCTATTTTTTAAAAATAGTTTGACTAATTATTTATATTTTTATAATAAAATTTGTGTTTAATTTTAAATGCATTTATGCGTTTGCATGGGTTACATGCTAGTCTATATATATATAAATATATATATATATATATATTTAGGTAAAGCTGAGAGAAAATTCAATTGGAATTCAAGTTGGAATTTAATTAGTATCTAATTTTGTGCCACGCATTTCATCTAATCTAAATTTTAAATTTTTGTGTCAAGTGAGTTAATTTAGTGTAAAAATTGGATTTCAATTAGAGTTTAATCTTGTGCCATGTGTCCCATCTAATCTAAGTTTTTTTTTTTTTTTTTTTGGTGCCAAATGAGTTAATTTAGTGTAAAAAACAAGGAGTCCAATATAAATAACTAATAAAAAACCTAATCATATAATTAAAAACAATTCAAATCTATAAGTCATTTATGTAATATACTATGATTGTCTACGGTCCATTATTAATTAGGTTATATATGTGTGTGTGTATTAAACCATAGTTTAGAGAAAATTCAATTAAAATCAAAATTAGATTTTGCTTTTGTTAGCTTTCCATACAAATTAAATTGTTTAGATTTTTGTTATTATTTTTTCTTAGAACTAATGAACATATTTTTTATACAGTTTCTATTTAGATATTTGTATGAGAAGATATTGAACATAACAAACTATAATTTGAGTTAAACGATCTCATATACCCATCCTCATTTAATTTAAGAGATATTATTTAACCAATTTATTATTTTATTTTGTGTTGTATTTAGTAGAATATCACAGACAATAATTGTGAATTGATATTGTATATTTAGATTCAATAGTGATTTTCAAAATTATATACGTAATAGCAGTACAATGAGAAATTTAACGCAACCAATATTATGAAAATTGCAAGAAAAAACTATTTTAATACATCCAAATGTACTGGTCAAATTATGTCCTATATGTTGAATAACCTAAGGTAATATCAATAGCATCACTACAATTCTTCATTCATATGCATAAGCATGGGTTACATGCTAGTTTATTGTAATATATGCGTTAAAATGTCATGTATACAAATATAGTAAATGTATAAAAATAAGGTAATCTTAAAATTACAATGGTTACAAAACTATGGTACTCATCACTACTATATAGAATTACTGTCCACAAATTTTATGATGGGTTTTGCTTGTGTTAAGTGATGCTGTGTACTGGACATGACTCATACACAATACGTGTCATAAAATAGCCACGGGTCAATCTCGTATCTTATTTAGTTAAAAAAAAAAAAAAAGTGTTGGAAAAAATCCTTAAATATATATAATATTTTTATATTATTTAGAATCTCAATTTCTAAATTTTGAACTTGCTAGAAACTCAAGTATAAATATTTTCAAATAAAGCAATATGGTGAGGAAAATGCCTTATTCTTTTACCTTGTATTATTTAGTCTTTTGTAGGTGGAGGGTCCAAATAGTAAAGCAAATATGAATATGGAAAAATGAATCGAGTAATTGAAGAGTCATGTGTTTCATCATCAAGAGTTCTAATCATTAATTCAGAAACAATGCGAAGAATGGAATTTTAACATCCCTAGTGACATTTTTTTTGGAGGATGACAATCACAAGCATGCTTCCACATTTTATCTATAAACCTAAAAATTTGGGTCTTGGTAAATCAAAATTACAAACAAAGGTGCAATAGAATCCAAAGTCAATGAAGGGTTTGTTACTTCCATCAAGCTTCAATTTGGTTTACTCGACCAAATTCAAACACCAAATCCAAATATGGATAAAATTTTTAGATAAACTAGCTTGTAATTTTTGCATGTATTTATATGAGAATAAAAATAAATATATACATATTAAATTAAATGATATAAAAATAATTTTCTAACACGGGGAAAGAAAAGGACAAACCACTTGTCAAATGATATAAAAACCAGTCTAACATACATTTATAAAATAGTCAAGAAATCAAAGACTATTTCCTAGCCTGTTTAAATCCATGTTAGGACCACTTCAAGTGGTCCACTTGCACCTCAAGCACTGATTTTATCCCAAAATTCATGCCTTGAGTGCCATCCTTACACTTTTCTTCACCCGAGTACTCAATCACCACTTCATAGTTCATACCACAAATTGAGTTTCTCATTAGGGACCATTCACACTCGGTTCGTCCCCTCTACCCATTTTTTTTTCTCAAGAAAAAAAATATTCATGTATTCTAAACATGCATGGTGATATTTTTCTAAAAGAAATTAAATAAATAAACCCATTGGTAAATTATAAAAATATAAGAAAAAATAAATAGGGTAGAAGATAAAAATAATATAATAGAATTGACACGATGTTCAATTTGAATGGATCTATTTATTGAAATGTATGCATTAAAAGTCATGTAAATATGGTAATCTTAAAATTACGGTAGTATAACAAAACTACAGTAGTCCAAAGTATTTTACAAAATTATAGTCTACAATATTATGGCAGGTTTTGCTTATGTCAAATGCTTTTGTGCATTGAACATGACATGGAGGAGTATTGGATGAAATCCATTGTCATTTATGGTGTTCATATATTATTTTAACACTTTAATTTATAAATTTGAACTTGCTAAAACTGAAATATAAATACTCTCATGAAAAAGGAAAAATGCCCTTATTCTTTTTCCTTCTATTATTTGGTCTTTTGTTGGTGAAGATACGTTGAGATAGGAATTTTGGCTTCGAAGAGCCTAATCATGGTATTCATAAATCAGTTTAGATAAATTCAAAATGTATACATACACAAGAACTCATCATATTCCTAATTTCTTTTTTAATGAATATAATCTTTCTAAACTCTAATGCATATATAAAAATTGTCTATTTTATTCTAAATATGTTCAAAATTAAAAATCCAAAAAGAAAAATATTAATAATTCTCTCTCTCATCAAGCCATAATTGGAGTTTTTTTTAAGAAATAGTTTCAACTTATGACATCCACTCTTAAGAATTGCTCTTTATCATCAGACTAAAACACTAATTGGTTTTTTAGTGTAGGATAGGATCGAATCCTAAATTTCTTATTAGACGATGAGAGAATTTACCAATTGAGCTAATTAGAACTTACTAATGGAGCCAAGAGTCTTGTAGCTTAATTTGCTGGCAGCTGTTGGTGTTTCCAATTAAGACATTTAAGATTCAAATCCTCTCATCCCAAACTACTAATGAATAAATAAATAAATAAATAAAACATAATGGATGATCCTTTTGTGCATTAAAAAAAAAAACACTATGACAAGAGCAACCTTTAATTAAAAAAATGGTAGATAGTTTTTGTTTGAAAAATTTCTGTTGGAGGGCTTACTTAAGTTTTTTTTTTTTTTTTTTTTGGGTTTTTTTTGGCAAATTGCCTTTTTTTTTTCTAATTTTATTGGTGATTAACCCAAATTGCCAATTCACATTTTTATATGCCCACACCTTAACTAATTTAAAACATATAGATAGGATTTTAAAAGAAAAAGTCAAAATTAGGGGGCCATAACGTGGCTTTGCCGCTGGGTGAAGGGACCAATTGGTAAGGCATATATGAATATAACAAAAGCGAATAGTGTAATCAGACCCTACGAGTGTGTTTGAGAACAACTTATTTAGCTGAAACTAAAAACTTTTCATTGAAAGTACTAAAAACTTTTCATCGGTGCTAATTATTAATTTGATAACAATGCTGAGAATGAAATTTTAATATCCTTTAAACATATTCTTATTTATGGGATGACAAACACAAATTTGCTTCCACACTTTATTTATAAACCTACAAAATCTGGGACTTGACAAGTCAAATTACAAACAAAGGTGCAATAGGATCCAAATTCAATGAAGGGTTTGTTACTTTCATTGAGTTTCAATTTGTTTTAACTCTACCAGATTAGATTCAAACACCATATCCAAATATGCATAAAACGTAAAGTTAAACTAGCTTATAATTGATTAAACATAAATAAGCATACAATTATATACATAGTAAATATTTGAACCTAAATTTAGTACTACACATGTTCGTTATAAATTATTTTAACGCGTGGAAAGAAAATGATGAACCACGTAGTCTCCGATGATATAAAAAGTAATCCTTTTTAAGATGAATTTACAATGTGATGCCATTGGCTCTTGGCCAATTGTGTATTCGCAAACTTTTGCCAACAATTGCTGCATATAAGATTATGTGGTAGCCAAAAAAAAAGTTTCTTAGGGTTTACATGATTATGTGCATTGCACATAACCCTTGGACGCATGTTGCTTTCTTTTTGCTGCCATATAACCCATTATGTAGTAATTACTGCATACTAGTATGCATCAAAACCTTTTCCTTGGTAGAATTGATTAAGATATTAATTTAAGAACAAAGTTTAACTAAAAACTTGGTAGTAGCCAATGGCTACAGCTCCATTTAAAATATTTTTATTGAATGTGAATTTTGAAAAATTTACCAATGGATTGCATTTTTTTTTTCTTATATCTATTATTCTCTTGCTTGCAAAATTTGCAGTAAAAAAATAAATAAAGAACTATGTTATCAATCAAGATTTTGTAATAAAAAATTATGCATAAAAAATAAGTTTATAAATTAAATACTCCATCCTTCCCAATTTGTTTGTCCTGTTTGAAAAGTCAAACTTTTAAGGGAATATCATTCATTGTCTTGTCTACCTTATAAAAATGTATAAGTTTACAAAACTACCCTTAAATAAATTTACTACCCTTAAATAAATTTATTAACTTTTTTGTTTTAAAGAGTTATTCTTAATGAGACAACTAAAAAGGTGCTCCAATTAAATTGATTTTTTAAATATTTGTTAGTTTTATTTTTAAATAGTTTTGAAAATAAAGTAGGGATATAATAAGAATATTAGTGTGGGGCCCAATAGTTTATGGGCCCGGCTCGCTCGCTTATAGGGAGTCCACAGGCCCCAAACTAAAGGAGGCCAGGGCCTAAGCCCAAAAATAGTGAGCCCGATGTGGCCCAAAGATACATCCGAGGACTGCTCAGTCCTCGGAAGACCCAGAATCCCATTGACGAAAGTGGAATACAAGCGAACTTAAAAGATCAGAAAATATCTCAGGGAAATAGTCCTTAATACCCTTCATTGACATGACATCGCACCTAACAGAGCCGGATTCTTAGGCTTTATGGACCATCTCCCACAATTTCGGGATGAGACTGATGGGACAAATCTCTGTCCTGGAAAAGTCGACCCTACACGTGGACGGGGGATAATGAACGTAGGCTAGTATAAAAGAAAACGCAAGGTAACAAAGGGGAGGGATCCATCTCATTGCCTAAGAAAGACTCCAGGAATGAGAATGCCCGGAAAGTATATACGCTCCACCAGGGATAACCCATCGACGGGTAACCGGAGAGTACATTAGTGCTCCTCGGACATGATCCGAGGAGCCCAATCCCTCAATCCATAAAGTTAATGGCTTAGATAACCGGACTAAAGCCTTTTCCAGTCTAGGTTTGTCTAATGTCCGGTCTGTACTAACGCCCCGTGACCCAACTCCAGCCTTTCAAGCCCACTCTCTACAAAATTTATTGTGAGGGATCCATCACGCGCGAGCTCAACGTCATTGTTGGGCCGCTTGAGAATTGTGTCCTTACAATTAGTAAATTAATAACTTTTATTTTTAGAAATAAGACAATATTTTGGGACATCTTAAAATGAAATAGAAGACAAACAAACTAGGGTAGAGAAAATAATAAATAATATCCGATTGACACAAAATTTAGCATGCATATTAAAAATATAAAGAGTATTTTGTTACGTAGTTATGTTAATTTTGTTAGTAGAATTTGTAGTCAAAGTTTGTTCTTAATTTAATTGCAATGGTAAATGGATTTGCCCCTGGGATTTGGTGGAAATTACGTGCTAGTGCCCCCTTCTTGGGCTTTATTGTTCAAATTGTTTGTGGCACGTCTGGCAATGTTGCGTTGCACATTGCACACTCGAAATGGTCAGTAATGGTACGGAAAAAATCACCGCTTGCTTTGTTACCTTTTGAATTTTGTTGGCTATCACATGATCACATCATGAAAGATTCGTTTGAGTTGTTTCTAACTTTCTATAAGAAATGTTGGTTCTAGTTAGCTCAATTAATAAAGTCTCTAATAGTTAAAAAAAAGATCTGGGGTTCAATCCCTGCCTACATAAAAAACTGATTGATTATTGATGTCTTAGTCTGATGATAAAAAGCTATCATGTTTTATTATCAGAAATGGACGCTATAAGTTGAAACTCTTTAAAAAAAAAATTATATAAAAAAAGATAATAAAATAAATCCCTTGTTAAAATCATATAAATATAAGAAAAAGTTAAGTGGGTAGGAGATAAAAATAACGTAATAATAATATAATTAACATTGATTCTCAAAAAAAAAAAAAAAAAAAAATTGCTTGGCCTTAATGGACCTATTATTGTAATGTATGTGTTGACATTAACCTATTTATTGTAATGTATCGTTAAAATGCCATGTATACAAATATAGTTTTTATTTTTTATTTTTTTTTTCTTTTGGAGAAAAATATATACAAATATAGTAAATGTTTAAAAACAAGGTAATCTTAAAATTACTGGAGTTACAAAACTATGGTAGTCTAAGGTATTATACAAAACTACTATCTATATTTTTTATGGTGAGTTTTGATTGCGTCAAGTGCTTCTGTGTACTGGACATGACACATGCACAATATATGTCCTAAAATAATTACGTGTCAATATTGTATCTTGTCTAGCGCAAAGAAATACTGAACGAAATCCTTAACTACAAATAATATTGTTATAGTATTTTAACATCTCAATTTGTAAATTTTGAACATGTCAAAAACTCAAATATAAATATTTTCAAATAAAACAATATGGTGAGGAAAATGCCTTAACATTTTTCCTTTTATTATTTAGTCTTTTGTAGGTGGAGGGTCCAATTGGAAATGCAAAATTGCAAATAAAAAATATAGAAAAATGAATCAAGTAATTGAAGTAAGAGTCATGCTTTTCATCATCAAGAGTGCTAGTCATTAATTCAATATTAACAAGCGGAGAATTGAATTTTAATATCCCTTTAGAAATTCTTATTTATAGGATGACAATCCCAAACGTGCTTCCGCACTTTATCTATAAACCTTTGGGACTTGGCAAATCAAAATTACAAACAAAGGTGCAATAGGATCCAAATTCAATGAAGGATTTCTTATTACTTTCATTAAGTTTCAATTTGGTCTACTAGATCAAATTCAAACACCAAATGCATAAAATTTATAGATAAACTAGCTTGTGATTTTTGCATACACATAAATACATTTAAGAATAAAAATAATTATATACATATTGAATGTTTGACCCTAAATTTAATATTATTGATGTGTTCATTTTATAATTTTATAACACGTGGATAGAAAATGACAAACCACTTGTCAAATTCTATGAAAACCAGTCAAACATACATTTTTTTTGATGAACCGTCAAACATACATTTATAAATAGTCAAGAAATCAAAAACTATTTCCTAGCCCGTGTGTCAATCCTTGTTAGGAGTTAGGACCACTTCAAGTGGTCCGCTTGCACCCCAAGCACTGGTTTTATCCCAATTCATACCCCAAGTGCCATCCTTATACCGTTATTGACCTGAATACTGACCTTGCATCTGTTAATGGTTCAAATCACTCAATCACCACTTCATAGTTCATATCACAAATTGAGTTTCTCATTAGGGGCCATTCAGATTTATTGCACACTACCGTCAAAACACAACTTTAAGGGTCCGTTTGATTGGGGTGAAATGATAGAGAGGGAGAGAAAATAAGAGCGAAAATGAAAGAGATGTGTTTAGTGGGGGAAGAGAAAATGGAGGTGAGAGAATTTTCTCCTGGAGCCCACCATTTAAGAGGAAAAAGTAGAGAGAAAGTTGGGGATGAAGTGGGTTTGATGTGAAATTACTCATCTACCCTCCTGTTATTTTGATGTGAAATTACCCATTTATCCTCTTATTATTTTTTAATGTTGCTGCGTCTTTTTGTTTTGTTTTGTTTGTTTGTTTGTTTTTTTATTTTTTATTTATTATTATTTTTTGGTGTGGAAATGTTACCTCTACGCCACCTTTTTTTTCTTCTTGTTTTTCCATTTCCCAGGTATAGTGCACACATTTTGGCTCTTTTCCTTTCGCCCTTTATTTCTTTCTCTTTTTTTTTTTTTTTTTTTTTTCATATCAAATGTAACATTTTTTTATTAGTTGTTTTTGCTAGATGTGTTATTAGTTGTGTTAGTTTGTAGTAATTAAAAAATTAATTTTTATAAACTATTAAAAAAATATTTTTTACGTAGCAGGGGCGTACCAGGGACATGATTGTAAATTTATATAAACTCTATATTTTTTTCCTTCCACTTTTCTTCTCAACTAAATAAAAGAGTTTTCCATCTTTTTATTTTTCTACTCTCTTAACCAAACATACGGAGGGAAATTAAATATTTTCTTTTCACTCCCTCCCTATTTTTTATCATTCCAACCAAATGGACCTAAGATAGGGGTTAACTCAAGGATAACATCTCATCCCATCTCAATGGGCCTAGATCTTGCGAATGTAATGAGGAAGCTGAGTGGATCTCGATGTGGCCCAAACCTTATGTATGTTGCTTATGCATGTGTAAGTTTATTAACCTACAAAAATGGTTAGTCTCGTTAGACGTTTAAGTTTTAACTTCGCATGCATTGCATACTTGACCAAAATAGTACAACTATAGACACCCTATTTTGTATTAGTTAATTATCTCAAAGTCCCCAACTCCCAATAATGACTTTTTTAGTCATAAACAGCAAGTCATGGGTAACTCGACTCTAAATGGGCCTTAACATACTTAAAAGACTGGTCATCAGTAAAGTGTATGCTCTTGTGATGAACCGCAACCTTGGAATACTCAAGTCATTGGGTTAAGCTGTGTTATTATTTCTCAAAAACAGTAGTTCAACTAATGACATTTTTTCCCTTCTAGATTGAAGGTTTGTACATTTGAAAATTTGAAGTTACCACTTATCTTATTTTAAAGGGGAAAAAAACCATAAAAAAATCGAAGACATCATTTTGTATTTAATTTAAAAGTATTAAATTTACATTTCAGATAGAATATTAAAAAATATTTAAATTACCATTTTGGTCCTAGGTATTTGCTCTATGTGTCAAACTAGTTCCTTACTTTTTAAAGTGTTTGTTTAGTCCCTAACATTTTGGTATTATGTCAAAACAGTCCTTGCCGTTAAGTGATGGATAAAAAATGCTAACATGGCTAATAGTAAAAATAAATAAATAAAATTTTATGCCACCTAGCTATTAATGAAAATAAAAAATCCGATTGACGAGATTTACGTTGTTTGGTCTTAACGGGCCTATTTATTTATGTATATAAATATGGTAATCTTAAAATTAATATTTTCTTTGAGAGAAATCTTAAAATTTATATGGTATTAAAAAGACTAAAACAATGATGATGCATAGTATTATACAAAACTATAACCCACAATATTTATGAAGTGTTAAGCTTGCACCTAGTGATTTTATGTATAAGACATGACATAGACACAACATATGTTTTAAAATGATCACGTGTCAATCTTGTATATTATTTAATGTAAATGAGTATTGAATGAAATCCTCAACCACTTATAGTGATAGTATTTATATATTATTTTAACCTTCCAATTTCTAAATTTTAACTTTTATGAAACTCAAATAAAAAAAAATATATATATATATATGGCGAGGAAAATGACAATTTGATTAAAAATGTATTTTGGATTTATGTGGAAAGGCTCACGAAAATTTCAAAAAGCCGTCTTAGCTCAGCCGGTAGAGCGCATGGCTTTTAACCATGTGGTCGTGGGTTCGATTCCCACAGACGGCGCCATTTCTTTTCTTCTCTGAATATTCCTTTTTCATTTTTTTTTTTTTTAGCTTTTGGCTTTTCCTTCTCTGTACTATATACCCCATTCATTCTCTCTGGAAGTCTTTGCAATCACAGCGAAGCTAATTTCAAGGTATCAATTTCTACGCTCTTTAAACAATTATTTTTTTTTGGTGGGGTTTCTTTCAATGGCACTTTCTTCAATTTCGAAATTATTTTCCTTGTCAATTTCCCACAAACCCCCAAAGTTCTCAACTTTGAATTCACCCACTGCCACTGCCTCCTCTGCTGAGCAATTCTACACTCACCTGCAGAGAAATGGAACCAACAACATAGAAAAAACCCTGTCCACAGTTAATGTCCCATTGGACCCCAAATGTGTCACTGATGTCTTACATAGATGTCAACCAAACCAATCTCAAATGGGTCTTAGGTTTTTCATCTGGGCTGGCCTTCAATCCAATTATAGGCACAGTTCATTCATGTATAGCAAAGCTTGTGAATTGCTTCAAATCAATCGAAACCCGGGTGTTGTTGTTGATGTTGTTGAGGGTTATAGGGTTGATGGGGTTGTAGTTAGTCCTAAGGTGTTTAAGGTGGTTTTGAATTTGTGTAGGGGAGGCAGGCTTGCTAATGAGGCTTTGTGGGTATTGAGGAAAATGAAGGAATTTGGTTTGCAGGCGGATACTACGGCATATAATGTGGTTATAAGGTTGTTTTGTGAAAAGGGTGATATGGATATGGCTGAAGGGTTGATGAATGAGATGGGTTTGAGTGATCTTTATCCCGATATGATCACACATGTCGCGATGATTAAAGGGTTTTGTAATGTGGGTAGGTTAGAGGATGCTTGTGGATTGGTTAAGCTTATGAGGGGCCATGGGTGTGTTCCAAATGCTGTGGTGTATTCTACTCTTCTTGATGGGGTTTGTAGGTTTGGGAGTATGGAGAGGGCATTGGAGTTGTTGGGTGAGATGGAGGAAGAAGGTGGGGATTGTAGTCCTAATGTTGTTACATATACATCTGTGATCCATAGTTTTTGTGAGAAAGGTCAGACAATGGAGGCATTGGAAATTTTGAATAGAATGGAAGCTTTTGGGTGTGCTCCTAATCGTGTTACGGTTAGTTGTTTGATAAACCATCTCTGTCTGGAGGGGTGTGTCGAAAAGGCTTATAAGGTCATTGATAAAGTTGTTGCAGGAGGCAGTGTTTCATATGGTGATTGCTATAGCTCTCTAATAGTGTCTTTGGTAAAATTTCAAAAGCTTGAGGAGGCAGAGAAGCTCTTTAGGAAGATGCTTGCTGGTGGGGTGAAACCTGATAGTTTGGCATGTAGCATTTTGATAAGAAAGCTTTGCTTGGAGGGAAGGGTGTTAGATGGATTTTGCTTATCTGATGAAATTGAGAAGTTCGAGTTCATTACTTCCATTGATTCTGATCTTTATTCTATTCTTTTAGTTGGGCTTTGTCAACAAAGACATTCAATGGAGGCTGCAAAGCTTGCGAGGTTAATGCTCAAGAAAGGAATTAGATTGAAAGCTTCTTATTTTGACAGTATAGTTGGACACCTGAAGAAATTTGAAGATGAGGAGCTAGTTAAGCACTTGAGTAAGATTGGGAAATAAAATTCAGTCTGTCCTGGAGGATCTTATTAGTTGATTTGAGCACTTCTGAGATTACAGAGTTCTAAGTCTGTAATTGTGAAGAAACAAGTTTGGAATTTCAAGCAAATGAAAGGCCTTGTCTTGTTTCGTCTGGTTGTGGAATACGGAATTCGGACGTGAGTGGAAGCAGTCATCAACCAATGGTTAACTGAGCTAAGGTATACAGTGATTGAGGTTCAAATAAAAATGCGTTGCTGTTATTAATTCTCTTCCACTTTTAGAACATTGCCATTGGTCTTAGAAACTTCTTTATTCTTAGAGCAAGACTTGTTTTATAATGCCTCCAATATTTCATTATATCATGACTCCTATGATCAGTGCTCCAATCAAGGAGTTAAACAATTCACTGAGCTACTGAGCAACTTTTCTGGCACTGAATGACATTGCACGTATGCTTATAACATCTTAAAGTCATATTGTTTAAAGCAATTCTTGACGTTATCCTCCTATTTTTTTTTGGTGTGGCTGTTCATGGGTCAAATTGTGTCCAATAACATAGTTTGTTGTATTTCATCCTGATTCAGTTCTTGTGGTCATTATGCTGTGGTTACATTTATTTGATTATAAACCAAAAACTTATATATATACAGCCAGATTTCCTAGATCGTTTCAATCAAACACATCCTTAGTAATTCAAGAACATACTAATTAGGATTCCAGTGAAGAGTGGCACCTTCAGCTCAAAGATCCATTGTTGTTATGGCTTACCACTTATCTGCATATTGTCATTGAAGTCAATCTTGTAGAAGTTAAACATTTTCGCTTTTTGGGTTATGGCAAGTCCCAGAATATCATATTTTGCTAGATTTTGAGAACCTTTAATTTGAATTTAATGCTTGTATCAGATAATGATCACCTAGAAATAAATGGCTACCATGTCGGAAGACATCCTACTGAATTGTCGTATTCTTTAAATTTCTGTTGACCCTATTTTGAGCTCTATCTAATATTCTTGAATGGTTTTTGCTTGTATGGACTGGTATTTTGTGCATTATTGCAGACAAACTAATCAGGTTAGAGATCAATACCCACTACATCCAAGTATAAACCTGTCTTTGAAAAGAATGTTATTTAGCATTTTAACTCACTTTATTTATTATTATTTTTTTGATAGGTAGCATTTTAACTCCTTTATTGAAGTTGGATTCTTTCTTGTCACTCTTTCACTGTTATGTATCATTAGGATGTCTCTGACAAGGCTTGACCTTTGGTTTCTGGAATTGCAGGATCACTTAGCTTCCAGAAGTTATCTTAAATTACCAAATGTGAGTAGTATAACTTGTTGAAGCATTATAAATGTTGCATTGAAGCTTTTCTACTGTATAATCTTCTCTTTGTGATGCATTCAATAAATTCTGTAATTGTGAAATCGTATGAATGTTAATACATTTTGAAGTGGGCAGCCGCTAGGTTTGATTGGCTTGTGGCAAAACCTTGTCTGATGAGGTTGATTGAGCTGACTGACAATGGGATGAGTATTCACTTTTCTCGCTCCAATTGAAATCTTTGGATATTTCGGCTAACAAAAGTGCAGGCCCAGCTCTGGCAGACTTGCTTAAGGTAATTAGAGCTTACCCAACTGCTTTAACAATTTCTAAAATTTTTAATAAACCCTTCATGCTTCTGATTATAAGTTTCAGCCTTTTGGAAATAAGCTAACTTTTAGTTTTTCATCTTGCATTATGCAAATAAGCTACTGGAAATAAGCAATTCCCAAACAGACACTCAGTATTCTGTGCTCTTGAACAGATCTCTTTCACAAGATTTAATTTTTCAATGGCATTCCCATGCATTGCTTCATCAAAGTAGGAGACAACGGAGAATTTGTTGGTTTCAGGTTTTACAGAAACTTGTGGGCATGGTTTGGAACTCAGTAATGTTACCTGCTCTTTGTACGTGTAAATTAACTTGTGGATTTTATATGAAATTATGAAATTTTAGGGTCTATGACAAAGATATGATGCTTTGCATACTGCTTTTGACTTGTAACAGCCATGTGTTTGTATCATTTCGGAAGGGGGGAAAAGATTGGAATAGTTGTATTTCCATCAAGATGTCTCAAATACTATCAATTTTGCAATTGTGCAGTTAAAGTTGACCTGAAATTTGTGTTGGATCCAATCTAATCCTTTATCAATTCTTCAGCATTTATCAATTGTTAACACCACTTATCAGTGTGTGTTGCATAACTGCAATTACCAACCTGATTAGTGTGTGGATATGCATAGCAGGAAACGGCCATCATCGAGCTGGATTGCTAATACATTCAAATCACCAATATATCACTTTTACCTGCATGGCTGCCTGACTGGTGACACATTGGTGATTTGAACAGCTGGAGGAAAAACAAAAATCAATATAACACTAATAGTGTAGAGCATTTCCATGAAGCTCGAAAGGGAATATTGTTTTGACTATTTCTTGAGTAACATTGTGAATGTGGAGGAAACGATCAGATTATGTAACAGTAAATTGATGATCCATTGCGTAGTGTCAAGATGGATAATTTACTATGGCTTGTCTAAAGCTTTGAAGCAATTTGCAGGAGACAATTCAAACCATTGGCTACGAAATTTGGGTCATAGTCAAGGGCTAGCACATGGTTCAGTTGTGCAAAACATGATTTTAGCATGATAAAAAGTAAAAACATCAATTTTCTTCTCTTGGAACTTAAAGAAGTTTACTTCACTTTTATTTAAAAATACAATTTACAACTTGATATGTACGACAACATTTTCTTGTGTGTTTTGACTTTTGAGTCTTAAATGGTATCTTATAGCCACTCATTTTTGTGCAGATGAAAAGCTTTACATGGAGGACAGGAACCAAGTGTACCCTATGTTTTTTAAGCCATCAACGGTAGACTAATTTACTTTGATAACCAAGGAAGAAAAAGAACATAGAAATGGTCAATGCAAGAGAGGTACAACATTATGTCACTCAAGACAAAGGACAACAATTCTTTTTCAAATTAGTCACATCCATTTTAGAAGCAGTTAAAGAGCATAAAAGCATCAATATCTGAAATAATCATACCAAATTATTTTTCTATTGACAAAATCACTCATCCATTCTGGTTCATCCCAAACTGGAGATTTTGTCTTAGAATTGTTGTCACCCTGGAGAGATGCTGCCACTTTTCATATCGTAAAACCACCAACCATGAATTGTGTTATGGCTGAAGTGAAAATATAGACAGTTTCTCTTGCATCCCACCTTGCTTGCAGAGACAGACACACAGCACTGTTCCCCACAAACAATGTTTGATCACCAAGGCTCTCCATCTTAGTCCATGAAAGTCTAACAAGATCAAGCTGAAAAATCTCTACATCATCCACAACATTAATTGACTTCTTTGAGATGAGAAAAATCAGTAAAATCTCCCCATCTAACTGCACCAAATATTCTCTAAAATGCTTCGATGAGACGGAAGGGATAGCCCTTTTTGTACCCAAAGAAGTAGTTTTTAGATGAGAATCTACTTCTTCCATCACCGCAAGAGTTCCTTGCAAAGTCAAAGCATAGAACTTACCTCTAAATCCAATGGCATTTGTTAATTGCATATAATGCTTTTGTGATTTGTCTGAGCATGCGGATCAATGAGAGAGCAGTCTTGTTTTATCCATTCACACTCTCCTCCTTTTTTGCTAATTATATACTTAAACATGCAGGATGGATGTCTAGTGCCTGTATGTGCTCCAATTAGCCTATGGAACATGAAAGCTGGATGACTGGTGCCTGTCAAGACCATCACCATACAACCTAATGACAATGTTGAGGATATAGCAAAACATTTAAATTCAACTCTGGCATCCCATAAAGGTAGACTACGCCATGATCTCTTAACTGGATCCCATAGAATGTAGGTTGAAGGTGTTGGCCCTTTAGCCACCAATATACCATTAGTGCACCCCAGATAGTATTTCCATGGATACTGGGGTACTCTATATGGTGGCCAAGGGTCAGTCAAATTGCATTGTTGTTGATCTCCTTTACTGGTATTGGTGTCGGAGATTTGAAGCCAAGGTAGCACTGCATTTGGATTGCATTTCTTGGGTGCAGCTCTCCATGACTTGTTCACACTCCCAAAGGGATACAATTTAATCCAACAATAATAAAGGAAAGAGGAAAAATGAATCCATCTAGAGATACTTGAATTAGAGACGTGACTAATAAAAAATCCAAGGGTCAAAGTTATGAGGCAAGACTTTGTAATTTAGCAATAGTAGTGTAAGAGCATTCACATCAGACTCTTCAAAATTTTAGTTAAACTATCCCAAAAAAGTCTTTATTTTTATTTTTTATTTTTTATAGTTTAGTTAATTGTGTTTTTTACGCACACACATTAGACTCAATACTTTATTTTTTATTTCATTTAAATAATTATTATTTTTTCTCTCTCTCCTCTCTCCTTTCTAGAGACAGAGGACATACCAAGAAGGGAGCACAGACGAGAGAGTTGAAAAAAAAAAAAATTCAGTTACAATTTTAGCTTAGTGAGGAAAGCTAGTCGCCACAAGAAGCAAGTGCCTGCTCCTCACGAAGTATTTGGGACTATTTTGCTGAGATTGATGCGTGAGTTTTTTTAGTCTTTTAGCTATATATTTGCTAAAATATTAAAATAGTTACTGTGTAGTAGTGGTACACTCTTGGTCGCTCCAGAAGCTTATAAACCTTGAGTGGGAGGGTTCTCTAACCGATGTGGGACTTGCGGTTGGTACGCGAAGACAAAGTCTTTGGCTGCCCCCTTCCTGCACTCGAGGACGAGGACAAAACCGTGAGGGACTGGCTCCCCAAAGCGGACAAAAGCCTTCTAATATCCCCACAGTTACAATGATGTGAATGTTTAAGTAGAACTAATAATCACTTCCTATCAAAAAAAAAAAAAAAAAAAAAAAATCACTTTCCTCATTGTTTTTGGCTAAAAAGTGGATAAATGTCAAGTATACTTGTTAAAGAGATTTTTTTTTTTGACAAGAAGATATTTTTTTGATTGAAAAAAAAATGACAAATCTTGATTGGTAAAGTATAATTATGGGACAAAAAAAATTTGATTTATCTTTATTTTATATAAAGAGAATTTTATTCTTAATATATGACTTCATATACAATTGGAAGATTAGAGAAAAAAAATTAAAATATGGTGTAAATAATAGGGACTAAATACGTAGCTTACCCTTGTTATTATTATTATTTTTTGTAGGTTGAGAGCGATAGACAAGCTATTGATAATGAAAAGCTTCTATAGTGTCTTTTTATAAATTAGGTTTTACTGTTAACTCTTTAGATATTATTTTATTATTTTCTATCTTTTAATATAAAATTATTTTTTATATTATAGATATTTTTTTAATATTTATCTGTACCTTAAAATTTTGTAAAAATAAAATATAAAAAAAAGTAATTGAATGTCCCAAAGGATATCTAGATAAATTTGTTGTTAAATAAACAATGCATGGAAATCTTACAAATGATAAAAAAATGCCCCATTTAAAATTGTTACCTTAGGCCCTAAAATACCTTGAGCCGACTTTATTTATCATTCGATTCATAAACTTATATTTTATGTATTAATTTAAACTACAAAAAGTCAAAAACTTAAATTTAAACAATTGATTGATGATAAAACTATTGATCATTGATCATAATGAAATTTTGCAAGTATAGAAAATATATAAAGATAATGTAATCCAACTGTGGATTTATCAAAATTCACATTCAATTAAAAAATATCGAGTGATGTAGCATTGCTTAAAGTTACACAATGTGTAACTTAACTCAACCCATTATTAATTAACTTTGGACCAAAGCTAGTAGCATTCTAAAAAGACTCTATACCATACTATCTTAAATCACAATATAACATTTCTTGAAAATATGATTCTTGAATTTTAGTTATTTTTATGATATATTTATTCATTATCCACGAAGTTCAAACAAGTTTATAGTTGTTATGTTTAACCATATAATTATTATTTTATTATTATAAAGTTTAGTTACAATAAGTTTTTCAACCAAAAAAAAAAAAAGAAAAGAAAAGAAAAGAAAAACTCCACATCCAAACTTATATATCAAATAACTTAATTTCTCAATTCAAAGCCAAATCCAAAAATCAAAAGTCAACAACCTCAAGAACCTATAGCTCATGTTTAGCAAGAAGCAATGAGAGAGAAAGAGGTGGATGCACTGACCAGAAATAGGAAGTAAGAATGTGTCATCGGATTTATTTTTGTGTAATCTCATATTTGATATATATTTTTAGGTTGTAGGTTATTGTGGCATCAATCACTCCACTTGTATTACCTATGAAATCATAATTTAGAACCATGGGAAAAAGAGGAAGTCTTACTTTTGTAACAAGTAGTCTCATTTTCTCACTGATAAATTTACTCCAATGACGTATGCGACTTTCTTCATACAATTTTTTCTAAGAACTTGAAACCACCACTCTAATTAAATAGAAAAAAAGAAGAATATTTACAAGACCAAAAAGAACTATGGATATGAAGTTTTAATATGAAAAAGTAAGACTGCAAATACCTTAAATTTGAAAAATTATTAAAACAAAGCATAACAATAAATCTAATGGCCTCTTTCGACTTCCCATTTGTTGTTAACACACACATCTTCTCTCCCTAATTGCTTCGTGACAAGCAGATGCAAGTTTTTGTTACTTTTTTCTATAATAATAATTCTAAAATAAAATTAATAAACAAAATATTGTTTATGTTTATTATAATTTTTTTTGGTTGAAAAAATTATTCTAACTAATTTTTTTAGAGTAAAAATAATAATTATTATGTATAAACATAACAAACATAAAATATTTAAACCTTGTGAATTTTGAAAAAAAAAATCATTACTAAGATAATCAAGAATAAACATAATAATGATTATATATTTTTTCATATTAGTGTATAATAAAGTGTTTTTTTAATGATGTTGCTAATTTTTGTATAAAGTTATGAACAAAAATATGTGCTCATTTGGTTTAGCTTATTGAGACAAAAATTCAAGATAGCATTTTCAAATTACAAATTAATAAACAAAATTGTTTTTGTTTATTATAAATTTTTTTGGTTGAAGAGCTTATTCTAACTAATTTTTGTGAGAATAAAAATAAAAATAATTATGTTTAAACATAATGAACGCAAACTATTTGAACCTAGTGAATTTTGAAAAATAAATATATAATCATTTCTAAGATAATCAAGAATAAACAGAATAATGATTATATATATTTTCATAATTTCATGACATATAATATTGTGATTTAGCAAAATAATAATGTATAATAAAGTGTTTTTTTTTTAAATGTTACTAGTTTTTGTCTAAAGTTTTGAACAAAGATAAGTATCTGTTTGGTTCGGCTTTCCTGATGCTAGTTATTTCAACAAAGAGAAACAAACTTCTAGTATTTTACTCAACAACTTGTTATTGCCACTAAATGGTTCTAGGCAATCACATTTCTCAAGATTAAAAATTTGTATTTTCTGGTCATCATTCTTTCAATTGGTATTCTAAAAGTTGACGGGTAGCTTATATTAATTAGTGAGTACTTGATTTGGGATGATATGTTTGAAGCTACTCTACTAAGTCACAACTAACGCTAGGTTTTACTGATCCATAGTAAGGTCATGACAACCTAATATGAATTTCCAAAATAACCAAGTTTCATATCATTCAATCTTCATCTTTATTCATGCCCTTCATTTGTTTAGTTCCATATTTATTAATTGAAAATTTCGGTATCAAATACCCGTCATAACCATTGTAAGGTTTCCAAGGTACAAAGGTGAGATTAGATAAATGGATTAAGTGAGCAGGTGTTTTTTCTGACCAATACATAGTCAGAAGAACATGAAAATGTTCCAATGGGGGATTTAGGTCAAACATGATACATTTAGTAGGTCCTAAGAAGTAAAGAGTAGGGAGTCAAAGCTAAGGTCTTGCTTAGTCGAAATGGAAAACAACTTACCCGTGAATGAATTGTTCCACAGCGGTGGCAACGATGGCCCAAGCGAAGAGAAGGTGAGCTCGAGCGTTTGTTGAACAGAGGTGAGCTTTTCTTTTGGTTCTGCGTACTGGGGTTGCAAACAAAAACTGGTGTGAAGAGTTTTGATAGCTTTGTGGTTGGTGGGTAGGTGAAAGACATTGAAGAGGCTTCAGACAGAGCATTGAAGGGGATTGAAAGCATTCTGCCACCGGTAGTTGAGAATGGGAATGGAAATAGCCGTTTGGATTGAACTGCGCACCGTTTTGATCTGATACTCCAAGCCTGGTCTGCGATGAGCAGGACGCGCAAGGTTTTCAATGGGAGTTGAGCGCACCGTTTTAGCACACTCCCAAAGCCATGAACAGGACGCGCAAGAAGGTTTATGCGTTTATTTTGTTTCAGCTCTTGGTAATGAAACGGTGCGTATAGATTAAGTGAAACGGTGCGTACAGATTATTAATAAGTGAAACGGTCCATGAACAGTGACACGCGTTTGGGAATAAATGAAACGGTGCGTATTGAGAAACTTGCGTTTGTTGCCTTGCGTTTCCTCACTTCAGCATGCGCGTGGGTCCCAGCTTGATAAAACGCAGACTAAAGAAAACGCTGGATTCATTTGAATCCAAATGGGCACTAAGATTTAAAAAAAGAAAAGAAAAGAAAGAAATGGTAGCTACTAAGAATTTATTAGTGTGAAACTATTTGTTGACATTAGTCTAAGATTCTAAATTAGTTTAAGCCGTTACCAAGGAGGAAAAGGAACACAGAAACCTTCGGTGCAAGAGAGGTACAATATTATATCAACACAAAGGGGCAATTTCTTTATTCAAATTAGTCATATCCATTCCAGAAGAAGCAATATAAGAGCATACAAAAATCAAAATCCGAAACTAATATTCCAAAATATATAAATTTATTCTAAACAGAATTATTAATAAGTTGCTAGTTAATTCCAAACTGGTGATTTTGTCTTAGATTTGGTATCACTCCGCCCTTGAGAGATGCTACCACTTTCCATATCATACAGCCACAATCATCAATTGCGTTATGGGTGAAATGAAAATACAAACAGTTGCTCTTGCATCCAACCTTGCTTGCGGAGAAAGACACAAAAATTATCTCCTACAAATAGTGTTTGATCACCAAGGCTCTCTTTCTTAATCCTTGAAAGTCTAACAAAGTCAAGCCCAAAAACCTCTACATCATCAACGACATTAATTGACTTCTTAGAGATAAGAAAAATCAGTAAAATCTCCCCTTTTAACTCTACCAAATGCTCTCTAAAATGCCTTGTTGAGACAGAAGGGATAGCCCTTTTTTTTTTTTTGATAAGTAACGTAAGAATATTATTAATAATAGGAAATGTGCCAAACCGAGTACATTGGGGATGTACTATGGGGGCACAAATCAGGAAACAAAAGTACAACGGTCAAGAAAAATAGGAAATGAAGAACAAGAAAAATGAGAAAAGACCACACTCCATTCAAAGAGAGTGTGCAAGAACGAAGACTTAATCTCTAACAAGGAACGCTCACAACCCTCAAAGCTTCTAGCATTCCTTTCACGCCAAATACACCAAAACAAGCAATGAGGCGCTAATTTCCAAACATCAATGTGACGATGTCTCTTGAACTTTCCTTGCCAAGCCTCAAACAACTCAAGAACTGTATGAGGCATAACCCATTGAATACCAAACAGGCAGAAAACCAAGGACCATAACTCCCAAGCTATGGCGCAATGAAGTAGAAGATGATCCACCGACTCCCCACAACTCTTACACATATAGCACCAGTCAAGCACTATCACATGTCTTTTACGAAGATTGTCTGTTGTCAAGATCTTACCTAAGGAAGCAGACCAAGAAAAGAATGCCACCCTTGGAGGAACCTTCGAGTGCCATATCATTCTCCATGGAAAGGCAACAAGATTAGTAGGGTAGAATGAGTTATAATATCCTCTAACCTCAAAACCTCTATTCCTTGCAAGCTTCCAACAAACCTTATCCGGGCCAAACCCCCGCACTGTCGAAGAATAGACCAACCTCATAAACCGATCAAAGGCTTCTTCTTCCCAATCTTGTGGTGGACGACGAAATTGCACATTCCAGTGAAACCACCCAGCAGACCAACCCATAACTTCAGCCACCGAGGAATCCTTTGACCTACTAATACTATAAAGTTCCGGAAAGGCCTCTTGGAGAGTACAATTCCCACACCACACATGCTTCCAAAATTTCACTCTAGTACCATCCCCCACATCATATACAAGGAGTTTAGAGAAATTCAACCAGCCACTTCTAATGTATTTCCATAGGCTGACCCCATAAGGACTTGTCACCTTTTCCGTACACCAACCACCCCAAATATCTGGATGAGAATCATCTTCTTCTATCACGGCAAGAGTTTCCTGCAAAGTCAAAGCATAGAACTTAACTCTAAATCCAATAGCATTAGTAAATTGCATATAATGCTTTTGTGCATTGCCTGGAGCATGTGGATCAATGAGAGAGCAGTCTTGTTTTATTCATTCGTACCCACCTCCTCTTTCTCTAATTAGCTACCGGAACGTTTTATCTGGATGTATACTGCCTCTATATACACTATCTAGCCTATGGAACATGAAAGCTGGATGACTAGTGCCTGTCAATATCATCACCATGCGACCACAGGAACATGTCGAGGATAGAGCAGCACATTTAAATTCAAATCTGGCATCTCATAAAGGGAAACTAGACCATGATCTCTCAACTGGATCCCATAGAAGGTAGGTTGAAGCTGTAGGCCATTTAGCCACCAGTCTACCATTAGTGCACCCCAGATAGTATATTTCCATTGATACCGAGGTGCTCTCCATGCCACCCATGGGTCGGTAATATCACGCTGTTGTTGATCACTGATGCCAGTATTGGTGTCAGAAATTTGAAGCCAAGGCAGCATTGCATTTGGATTGCATTTCTTGGTTGTAGCTCTCCATGACTTGGTCACACTCCCAGTATTGATGCCTTGCTCAAGAGTCAACTGGCTTGCTATTTGATGAGGGAGATCTGGCCATGGCCTAGTAGTAGTATTCTTGGCTTCTTTGTTAGCTAGAGTTTGCCGCATCTTCTCATTGTCCTCTAGAGACATGTTGGATAATGAAACACGGGGAGAGAGATTCTGTTATGAGAATGGAACTAGCTTAGATATATAAATAAAACCAATAGAAGTGGCCTCCAAGTCTAAGATGGGATTTATAGAAAATGTACTTTAAATTATGGTGGGCCCAGGTGTGATGAGGAAGGTTAACTTGAAAATGTTATAAATTGATAAATTGTAATTTTTGTTCTGTCACTATCTTTATTGAGTAATTAAATTAAGATATTATATGGAATCATTTTTGCAAGCAAATGTATAAATTTTCTCCCATCAAGCTTATTTTGTTTTTGTAAAGCTATTGTATTGTGGCAATTTTCTGCTGTTCGCACTATTTATCATGAAAAAGGCACGTTGGGGATACACATGGCGGAAATGATCATCTTTTAGCTGAATTGATAAAACATATAAAAGTTCAGTTAACAGATGTCTTTAGAGCATTTGTCAATGAATTATTTAAGGAGAGTTTTAATACTATTTTTATGAAAAATATAAATAGTTGTAAAAAGAGTTAGTTATTTTTTTTTCTTTTTGTTGATTTAACCACTTTCTATGTAATGGCAAAACCATGAATGGGAACAAATTGCTGATGAGAAATGCTGGAAAAAAAACACTATAATGCTAAATGGAGCATTTCCAATTTCCATGAAATGGCAATGGAAATTTTGGAATATTAGTTTTGCCCACTTGGGCCTGAGCTCAAAGCTGGAGAAGCATTTTGAATTTTTTTGTCATATACTCAAGGGCGGGCAAGTGGTTCTGTAGTGCGAAGCACGTGTCTAGCATGATAAAACAATAGTTGTTTTTTCTTTAAACATAGAGAATTTTAATTTTTGCACCAAAAAAAAAAAAAAAAAAAAAGAAGAAGAAGAAAAGAAAAAGAGAGCTTATTTCACTTCAAATCTGAGCTTTCTTAAGGCTAGTCAAAGGAGATGGACTTAGATATTATGGATAAGTTCCAAACAATACAATCTCACGCCAGAAGAGGAGGGGATTTGTATAGCAAATTCAAAGTGTAAGTGGAAATTAGAAGAGGATTGGGAGGTGGTTTAGTATTGTTTTAGCAAAACGAGATGTATATAACAATAATCCAAACATATTCACAAAACCACACAGCGGTGAATAAAGTCGTCACTGGGGAAATGAATAAACAACTTCTAAAGGCCTTCACAGAAGCAAAGGAAACAACTCTTAAAGAAATGCACTCATGTAAGTCACCTGGACCTGATGGCATGCTGTCCTTATTTTATAAAAAATATTGGCACATAGTAGGGCCATGGGTTGGCATAGTGGTTCTATATTATGCTTTATCGCCAGTAATCACACATTTTAGCATTTGTAGCTTCAAAATCATGAAGATCCCTTAATAGAGATCAACAATAAAACTACTCTGTCCTTTAAAATATATATATATATATATATATATTATGATAATAGGACTCGAACTTATGACATTCGCTCTATGATGATTGCTTTATATAATTAGGCCAAGACACCAATTGGATTTTAGTGTAAGCAAAATTTGAATCTAAGTCTATTATTTAAGGACAATAGACCTTACCAATTGAGCTAACTAAAACTCACCAAAAAAAAAAAAAACTAATTTATCCTTGAAATTGGAACTTCTTGATGTCATCAGTACATGGTTGTGCCTGAAGTCAATGGCTCAAATCACATAACATACAAGCAAGTACTGGTGCAGCTACCCATATTTCCAGCTAAGACTAAGAACCCTCCCATCAGCCACCAAACGCAGCCTGAGAAAGAATAAGCTATTACAAATCTACATGCGTCAGATTTGTTGTACTTTTCCCCATTTATATAAGATAATTATCAATTAAAACACACTTTACAAAACTCAAGCACAATTAGCAGACTACACTGCTTATGCCACCACACAACACCATAGCTTGATGGCACAACACCATAGCTTAATAGTGTGTGTATATAGAGGTTTAGGTTCAAGTTGTCCTGGGTATAACTTTTATGAATATTACACAACTAAATAACGTTCTATTGTCAATCCCACAAATAAAAAAAAATTCTATTGAATCCCTTTTGTGACAACTCTACCATTAAATTACATTGTCTCTTTATATCCTACATGAATGCAAAATATCAAAATGATTAGAGATTAATAACTATCTCATCTATAAAATGTATAATTTCAAGTTTTTTGAATTTCAAAATTATATACAAAAGAGGAGTTAATGGATTAAAAATAAATAATATCTCATTAATACAAAACTTGATGTATGTATTAAGAACATAAAAAGGTTGTAATTGTCAAGATACAAAAGGAAGTAATGCAGCAGCTAAGAGGAGCAGAATCAAGAACACAGATAAGAAGCAGAGCACAGATAAGAAGCTGAGCTCCAATCAGTTTGTACAGTAAATGACAACAAGCATAATAGATAGAAACGGCATGTAGTTTTTAGTTTCACATATGTATTTAACTTAGCATGTGACAGGCACGTGTATCAGTTTGGTTAAGGGTCCGTTTGGATACAGCTGAAAACTGAAAACTGAAACTGAAAACTGAAAAACACTGTAGCAAAATAATTTTTAAATGTGTGAATAGTATCGTGGGACCCATTTTTAATGAAAAAGTTGCTGAAAAGTGTATTTTGTGGGACCCATAAACAGTACATAAAAACACTGTTCACATCAGAAAAGTCAAAAAGTTACTGCTTGACCAAAAAAAAAAAAAAAAAAATTGGTGAAACGTAAACGTGCGTCTGGGAAGCGCAAAACGCGCTTCCCAAACGCACTCTAAATCTGTTAGATTGCTAGTTAGTTAGTTACTGGTAGAGAGAAAGATTAGTTACAGCTGGTTCAGTTACAGCTTTGGTGTATATATACCTATCTGATTGTATTAGTTGATTTTCAATTCATTTTTCAATGAAATAGAGTTTCATTCTCCAGAACTCTCCTCTGTTTTCTATTAGTAATCTAAGAACATAGAGAACATGTAATCCCACAGTGGAATTTTCAAAATATTAATCCTATAAAAAGTTATTAGGTGATGTAACATCTTTTTGATGGATCAATAGTGGGAAAGGGGGGAGATGGGGCTTGAACCACAAAATATCAGGCACCACAAAGGATGTCACTACCATTAGGCTATCACTCAGACCTCATTATTAGGTGTTGTAATGGTAAGGAAGAGTTACGTTAGGTGTAACTTAACCCTAACCATATGTGTATATGTTATTGGTAAGTTAAACAAGCCTAACGGGAGAAGGAAGTGCCTTGAGCTTGTTGGCATATTGTAATCAATAATGCTAACTTGAGCTTATTGGGAAGAATTGTATTTACTCCAACTCAGTCTCATCATGACCAAACTACAATTACCGAAAAAAAAGTATGAAAATGGTAAAACAATCTACCAAAGATCGGTCAGAATTGGAAACAAGATAAGTTTTCCATATCTATACTTGTAACTAGCAAAGAACATTATACGCTTATAGTGCAAACTGGTAAGTAGTAACTTAAAAAAAGACATTTTGAAGTAGTTAATCATATGAATGTTAAGACATTTTGAAGTGAGCAGTGGCTAGGTTTAATTGGCTTGTGGTAAAGCTTGTTTGATAAGGTTGATTGAGTTGACTGGGAATGGGATGAGTATTTGCTTTGCTTGCTCCAATTGAAATCTATGGATATTTCAGCTAACAAAAGTGCAGGTAAAGAGGATGAGTATTCAGCTAACAATGAGGTAAAGGGCCATAAATACAATGTTAAAAGGAAAATAAATAACATACATATCACTTGCAATAACAACCTCAAATGCAAGACTTCAACAGAGGGAAATAGAATTTATGAATGGGATGACGAACCTGTCCTGTTCATAGTTTTTTTTTTCCTTTTTTGCTAGGTAATTGTTTATTGTGGGGGATAGAACCCCGTGCTAACAGTTACAAGGAGACCCAGGTACCACTAGGCTACAAGGCCTGGTGGTTGTCCTGTTCATAGTTGAACCACAAGTAAAATTGAATAAGAATTAATCCAAAAATTTATTGGGCTTAACTAGACAAACAAAACATCAGTAGCAACTGAGAATACACTTTTTCAAGAACAATCCAGATCAGAAAAGACTTCATACCTTCTGCAGCTTTTTGACTCCAACAGATTCTTGTCTCTGTAGCAATGCAAGTCCCAACATATAGTGAGCCTGTCAAATTTTCAATGTCTCTCTGAGACCATAATGATATTAAAAGAAAATGTCACTTATTACAAGAACATAAATTAGACCCCAACAACAAATCATCTCAACAACGATAATACCAAGCTAAGCAAACATATAGCAGCAACATTAATAAGAGGACCAGCCCATCAATGCCTGTACTAAAATGGTTATAATATGAACCAGTGTTTTAATAAAATCAATAGTCAATTCAAGGTGACTAACCTCAAAGAATTATGAGAAAATGAGAGAGTTTTGGATTTTAATTGCTTGCTTTATTAATTTGTTTCCACTGCTCATATAACACTGTTAACGTTGGGATTACAAGCTGATAATAACAACTGATAACAACCAAATGCACTACTGATAATAACAAAATACTGCTGCAAATCCTATCCTTATCCAATAAGCTAGGGAATTCGATGAGCACAACCTTGCTACTGCTGCCATTATCCTTAGCACTTCAAGTGGCCTTCACATATTCCCTTTGGAAATTACATCACGCTTGTGTGCATGTGTAAAAGCCATGACAGCATCCTCCACAGCATGATCATCAAATCACACATTCATACATTGTGACACAAACAAACATAGATACACACTCACTTAAAAGCCATGAACCCTACTCTATAGTCTATAATCCTATCATCCTTTACAACGGAAAGAATGCAACGATTACAGATATGCAAAAATGAAAAAGCCATGGCAACCCTCCTCTACAAACAAGAATGATCATATCATCTTTCTAAGACGGCAGTTAAGAAGCATGTCACCGTGTTTATGTCAAACACAAACTCCTTGGAGAAACAGTTGCATGCGTATCCATGGTAAGTCCAGCCTGAAGGAAAAATTATTTCAGTCACAACAGGGGAACAAAATAATCTTGAACACAGTCAGCACTCAACCCTCTCACTCTCTCTGTTTGTCCAACCCATTCAAGAATCAAAGATTGTACAGTCAATGAATCTAATGCCGAAGGTCCAAGAACCACCGAAGATGCAAGAGCCAACAACTCCAACATCAAGTTCTCAAAGATACTAAATGTAGATTTGGAGATCGCCAAACAACAGAAGACTCAAGAGCCTAAGGCAAGTTTGGAGTTCTTTTGGGTCAGGGATATATCAAAGGTGGTCAATCAATGTGGGTCAGATAATTTCGAACTCAAGACCCCTCACTAAAAACAAATGTGGTACCAAGGTGATGAAAATGTCATTAAATTACTGGCTAATTGGAAGGTCACCTTTGATGAGGGTTAAAGGTGAAAAGATGCCCCCACACTCGGCATTGTTAGGACCAAAAGCCCAAGCAGAACTTGGAAGTTCCTTAAACACCTAACCATAGAAATCAAGCCCCCAAGAACCGAATTCACACCTCAAGGATCACAAACTCTAAGTATGATCCTTAAAATGGTGCAAATCACCTAACAAATCAAGCGCCCAATTAGAGCTATCAGAAACCTCTACGAGAAAGCTCAATCCAAAAATTTTGAACACATCAAGACATTTACTTAAAACTCAAACTTATAAAATTTATTAGCACCTACTATTGCAATTCTTATTATATTGAGCCTCTGGAAAAATTCTAGAAATGGAATTTTATTTCAAAACTATGGCTTGCAAATTATTAAATAAGAAGATAAATAATACGCAAGACTTGGCTGTTGTTGTATTGACAACTTCAAAGAGAGAGAAAAACTGGAAAAGTTGAAAAAATTTCTGTGAAACCATAGAAATAAGAATGAAAAGAATTGCATACCTTAACAGAAAGAGTTGTCAAGCTGAATAGCTCTCCGGCAATCTTCCTCGACTTTTACCCATTGCTAAGTGAAATGAAACTTAGAAAGGGTTAGTGACCGTACATACTTCTGCTCTCGAATCAATCATTTCACGATTCGTCCAATACACAGGAACATTTGGTCATAGGGCAACTGCCTTCAAAAATCAAATCCAAACCCACAATCAAATTTTTGAAAAAAGAACAAAGATTGAAGTTTTAAGCTTTAACACACAAAACCACAAGAACCCAACAAATTTTTTTAAAATTTTTAGGCAGATTGGTTTGAGAACATTCCACTAATGTCAGAAATAGTACCTCTGTATAAGTATCAATGGCGCCTCCAAGATGATCTTTCTTGAACTAAGATTTACCGTCTTGCTCGAGTAGCTCCGCTTGTTTTCCCACATAAATCATGAAGGAACAGAGAACTTTCCGTAATATCTAATATGTCCCTCGTAAATAAAAAATATTTACTATTTACCTTTTTTAAAGGGTTATAAACGTATAAGCACATACTTTTCTAGTTCCTTCTTTTCAAACCAAACAAGGGAAAAATAATTTGCTCAAAAAAAATGAAAAATAATATATTTTATCGATTCTTTCTTTCCTTTCCTTAACCAAAAATACCATAAAAAAAAAAAACCACCATCTCAACGTACCAAAAAATCCAAAGATTGATAATTATTATGTCTTCTAATTTTTTTTAAGCTATACTTTTTTTTAAAAAATCCATGAGACTAAAAAGGCCCATTCATTCCATCAATATCTTCATTTGAAGCCCAAAATCGAATCCACAACTTCCATTTGTACCATATTTGTAAAAATTCAATCTGTAGTTTTTAGATCCGTTTTGTGTAATAATTTTTTTAATTAAAAGGTGTTTTTTTAAGAGAAAACTTTAAAGGTGGGTTAGTGCAGTTTAATGGAAATGATCTCAAGCAAGTTAAGGAGCCATTAGGCTCTCTCTCTTTTTTTTTGGTGGTAGAGAACGGAAATCATTTCATTAACTTAAATTAGAGTTGAGGAACAGCCTCTCATAACATACACCTCATAACATACACCAGCTGAATCATACAACATTAACAAAATAATGTCCAGTGGGGCATTAGGCTCATTACAGCAAAATAGTAACGCAAATAAAAACTAGCCAAGCGGTATATTAAAAGTACAGATCTATTACAGTAATACTAAGCAGAAGCAACTGGAACCATTGCGAGGGCGACTTCACTGGAGGTGTTAGTGTCACGATCGTTACCATCGACGCCACTGTCGGTCTGGCTTGAATTGCCGAAACATTTGCGAATTTTGGCAATGATTACTGCGAAGATGAGTACGAAAAAGAGCGAAAGCGTAATCGCAATCACTTTGCCAACGGAAAGAGATCCTTCACTGTCACAAAAGAAAGTATATTCACAACCAAGAACAATTTTAAAAACAAAAACATAAATACGTTTAGCCATTTTACCTGTCACTTGTTGCAGAAGAAACAACCACCCACTGACATAGTGTGCAGGAAGCGGGTGGAGCTAGCGTATTGGTAGAAGTAACAGGAACAGCCATTTTCACTCAAGTTTTTGTTTAGTTGCCTTCACTCAAGTTTGCAAGTTTGTTTTGTCAAGTTTGCAAGTTTGTGCAGATTTAAGGAAAGAAACAACGACGAGCGTCATTGGATTATGGCACTTGCATGTTGTCGCTATCACTTGCATGTTGTCGCTATCACTCGCTGCATGTTGTCGCTATCACTTGCACTTGCTGCATGTTGTCGCTATCACTTGCTCACTTGCATGTTGTCGCTTTATTTCGGGTGCATTTTTCAGTGTTTTCTTTTGGTAGAAAAAGAATTTCATTAAAACTAAGAAAACAACACAGAAGAAGACCAACGTATTATAGAATACAATCCATTCAAATCATGACTAAAGCTACTCTCTAGCTCCACGTGGCACCTTTCCTAGCAAGCCCATCAGCGCATTTGTTTGATTCACAGTAACAGTGCTTGAACTGAATTTTTCAGTGTAAAATATTTTGCCGGGAGTCGCTATCAAACGCACCCTTAGGCTCCGTTTGGTTAGGGTGAAAGTGGGATGAAAACTAAAGAGAGGAATACAGGAAAGAAAATGATGTCTTGTTTGGATAGGAAAAGAAAACATAGTGGATGGAAAATGTTAAAGAAAAAAAATCCACCCGGCCACAAATTTTTTTGGGAAAGGGGGGCTTAACACTTAAATTACATATTTACCCTCTTATTTGTGTGTTATGGGAACTTGCGTGCTTGACTTGTGAGTTAGGTACTTGACTCCTTGTCTTTTCCTTTTCTTTTTTTTTAAATTCTTTTCTTTTGTGTTCATACAATACTCTTTCTTTTTTCAATTGTTTTGGTTTTTTTTTTTTTTTTTTTTTTTTGATATAAAAAAAATTGTTTTATTTTTTATTTTTTGAAAAAAAAAAGTTTTGGGTTCTTGAACTTCTTATCCTCTTTTTATTTTCTTTTTTTAATGAAGAAATCATTCATACATATTTTTTAAATAAAATATAATGCATTATTTTTGTTTTACCTAAATTGGATATAATGGTAATTTTATACAAACTTTATTTTCTATCCTCCCACTTTTCTTCTCAACCAAATAAAAGAATTTTCTATCCCTCTATTTTTCTACCCTCCCAACCAAACACATACGAGAGAATACTAAATTTTTTCTATCCTTCCACTTTTCTATCCTCTCTCCAATTTATATCCTCGCACTTTTCCACTCCCCCAACCAAATGGACCCTTAAAATGACTAGCATGTTTGCCTTTTAGTTTTGTGGATTTTGTGGACGTTTTGCGAGAAAGTAGCGGATGCATTGAAATGATTAGTTACAATTAATACTCCTTAAAATTGTTAACAAAGCTCAAATCTAAATAGTAAATGCATGATGTGGGACTCTTCACACATTTACACAACACATATAATCAATTAAATTAGGGCATCATATTGACAAAAATGTGCAAAACGGAGTGGAACAATATATTCAAAGGTTGAGATTAAATGGACTATAGAGCATCAAGGGCTGAGATTTAGATGAAAGAGTAAGCGCCTTTCAAAATAAATATAAATGGAAGAATAAAGACCATTAATCTCCGGGTGAGTAGTGGTATGATTTTATTATTATTATTTTGGGTAAATTCCTTTAACATAGCATGAGATCTGAACTAATACCAACTAGATTAAAAACTAATCAATTTGATTTCTAAAATCAACTTAGTCCCTAAATACTATTGAGAAAAATAATTAATTGGTCTAACAATGTTGAGGAACTAAGTTGGGTTTCAAGTTTAGCGGGTGGAGCTAGTGTATTGGTAGATGTAACAGGAACAGCCATGAGTCCAACCTTTCAAGTTTCTATCTTTAACTTTCAAGTTTGGTTTTGGTTTAATTGCCCTGACTACAGGTTTGAAAATATAAGTTTTTTTTTTTTGAGGAAATAATTAAGGTGATACAAAGTGTGAAAGGAATAGTGTCTTGAAAATATAAGTTTTTGTTAACTATCTTCTTCTTCTTTTTTTTTTTTTTTAGAAATGTAGAAATGTTTAACTTGAGCTCTACTTTTCTTTTTTTTTCTATTTTAAACGTAAGCGCGTTGTTAACTATCTTTTCTATTTTTATCCATTTTTTAGAAAGTGCATTGTTACTATCTTTTTTATTTTATTTTTCTATATTTTAGATATGTTTGAGATGCATTTATTTATAGTTTGTTCTAGTTTAAAGCCAAGGGCAAAAGCACAGTGTGGTTGTCTCTGGATAATTTTGTTACTATTTACTTGATTAATATCCACAAAATACTTGGTATTATTTTGTGTTGTTTGCGCATTTCTTTCCTACTTCTTTTTTTTTCCTCTTAGGCTGCACTTTGCAGAGTTAAAAATATAGCTAGTGGTGTATGCGCTTATATATATATATAGACACATACACTATAGAAACTTGAAATTAGATCCTACGGCCCCTGTTTGGTAGACTATCTAAATAACATATTTTCAGTTTTTAAATAATATTACACACTTTTTCACACACTTTTTTATTCACTCGTATTTCAAAAAATTACAAACAATATTACTCAAACTCCTCTAGAGTCCTAAAAATCTTAAAACTGGAATTCTAAGCCTAATTTCTAATAAAGGTAAAAGTAGAGAACATAAGAGACAACGGGGCCTGTTTTGAGGCCAATGAATTTTTTGTGTGATCTAGTTACACCATGGCCCTTTTCAGTACAGTGAGATATTGTTTCATTATAAAAAGAAAAAAGAAAAAAACTATTGTGGGATATTTCTAAAATTTTCCTATTCATGATATAATCATTGCTTGTGATGACAATCATTTGGCCCCAGCATCAAATTTTTTTTTTTTTGAAAGATCCCAGGATTCCCAGCATCAAATTTCTCCTTGTAGGCTTTTTTTTTTTTTTGCTGGGTAATTATTTATATAGGGGGTAGAACCCCTGAATTGAAAGTCACTGGTAAGACCGGGTATCACTTGAACCAACAGGCCGGTGGTTTCTCCTTGTAGACTTGTAGTAGCACAATTTTTTTTTTTTGATGGGGATAGCAAAAATAAGTGAAACCAATCACATTACTCTGATGTGACAATAAATTATGTAAATAGTTAATTAATTCAATTTTTCTCAAGCCATTATTCAAAAAGTATAGCTGCTGGACAGCTGGAGGGTAGGACCGGTAGGCTAGGGATGGCTATGATTTTCTACAAGCACCCTTCTAATAATATCCTCATAAAAAGGTGAAGAAATAGGGTAATATTTCTGTGTTTATCTAACCCGTATTAGAATCTATTATTGCTTTTTTGTCTAAAAAGGATCTTAAATTTATTAAAACTTTTTTTCCCCCAAAACAAATAAATTTATTAGAACGTTAAACCTAAAATTAGTAAAAAAGAACTTATAAACTAATAAGGAGAAAATAGAGAATATAACTTTAAATAGAATAAAATAAAGAATAAGGTTGTGGAATAAAAAATAAGGTTGTGGAATAAAGAATAAGGTTGTGGCTAATTTTAAGTAATTTATTGAAATCCTTAGCCGACCTCAAAAATTTAGAATTAAGGCAAAACGCAGAAACACGTCAAAACATGATCCAAATGGAGCTTAAAAGTCTTCACTTGGACTGGAAATTGCCGCGTGAGATTGTTAGCGAGTCAATGGCACTTTCATTGGGTCGACGAGTCTCGAGTGTAGGGTTTTGCTTTGTTTATTAAACGCAGTTGCAATTTGCGTTCTGTATGGACTTCTCTAGAGTATCCGTAAAGATAATGTTGACGTTTTTTTTTTTTTTTTTTTTTTTTTTTTTTTTCCTGTGTGAGAATTTTACAATTTAATATGGGGTCAATTTTAAAAAAAGGGTGAGTGACCGTACATACTTCTGCTTTCGAATCAATCATTCCACGGTTCGTCCAATACACAGGAAAATTTGGTCATAGGGTAATTGCCTTCAAAAACCCACAATCAAACTTTTGAAAAAGAACAAAGATTGAAGTTTTTTAAGCTTTAACACACAAAACCAAAAAATTTAAGGCAAACTGGTTTGAGAATAGTCCATTAGAGTTAAAATGGTACCTCTGTATATATATCAATGGCGCCTCCAAGATGATCTTTCTTGAGTAGCTCCGCTTGTTTGGGCGATGACAAGGCACCACTTCCCACATAAATCATGAAGGAATCAAAGTAACAGAGAACTTTCGGTAATATCTAGTATGCCCTGTCCCTCGAAAATAAAAAATATTATACTATTTACCATTTTTAAAGGGTTACAAAAGTATAAAAAAAATATTTACTATTTACCCCTTTTAAAGGGTTACAAAAGAACAAGCACGTATTTTTCTAGTTCCTTCCTTTTCAAACCAAACAAAGCAAAAATAATTTGCTCAAAAAAAAAAAGCAAAAATAATTTATTTTATCGATTCTTTCTTTCCTTTCCTTAACCAAAAATACCAACAGAAAACCACCATTTGACGTACCAAAAAATCCAAAGATTGATAATTATTATGTTTCTAATTTTTTGTAAAGCTGTACTTGTTTGTTAAAAATCCATGATACTAAAAAGGCCCATTCTTTCCATCAATGTCTTCCCAAAATCGAATCCACAACCTCCATTAGTAACATTTTTGTAAAAATTTAAGCCGTAGTTTTTAGATCTGTTTTGTGTCACATTTTTATAACTAAAAGGTGTTTTTCTAAGAGAAAAGTTAGAGGTGGACTAGTGTAGTATGGAAATGATTTCAAGCAAGCAAAATACCAACTTTTAAACTAATTTAAATTTAGGTTAAACCATGTGCAAGTAATACGTAACTAACACAAAGAAGATATTTTATTTTTTCTTTCATTTCTCTTCCCTTCTCTCAGCTACAAACAAATATAGTGAACATGTTTCTCTCTTCTTCTCTTTCTCTTTCTATATGAGAATGAAGAGAGACCATTGGTAGGTACCATGCCACATATTAAAATTAAAAAAAAAAAATAGCTCTCCAGAATTGGTCAAAATTGACAAGAGTTTGATAATTCAGTACAAAAAGTAAATCCCTTAGATTACGAATAAAAAAGAGCAAACGAAAATCCCTTCATAAGTAGCCATTACAGCAAAACAGTAATGCAAACAAAAACAAGCCAAGCCCTTTATAAAGAGCTATGACAGTAATACTCAAGCAGAAGCAAAACAGTACAGCAAATAAAAACAAGCCAAGCAAAGCAGTACACAATTAAGGACAGGAATTCCACGATTCATGCCTATTATTTGGAACCATTGACAAAATCAAAATCCTACGGTGGCGAGAGCGACTTCACTGGATATATTAGTGTTAGGATTGCTACCATCAACGCCACTGTTGGTCTGGCTTGAATTGCTGAAACATTTGCGGATTTTGACAATGATCATTGCGAAGATGAGCACGAAAAAGAGCGAAAGCGTAATTGCAACCACTTTGCTAACGGAAAGAGATCCTTCACTGTCACAAAAGAAAGTATATTCACAACCAGGAAAAATTTAAAAAACAAAACATATTTAAAAAACAAAAACATAAATACGTTTAGCCATTTTACCCGTCACTTGTTGCAGAAGAAACAACCACCCACTGACATAGGGTACAGGAAGCGGGTGGAGCTAGCGTATTGGTAGAAGTAACAGGAACAGCCATGTTCGGTTTTAGTTTGCCCTGAGTACAGGTGAGTGTCATATGGATGGATATTTATAGCTAGCTTTCGGAGGTTTTTTCAAAGGTGGGTGAGTGTCAAATGCTCTTTAATTCCTCTAGGTTTTCGATTACGGGTGAGTGTCAAATGCTTGCTAGGTTTTGGACTCTTTTAGGAGGTGGGACCCTGAATAAGACGGGCGAGTGTGTCAAATGCTTGCTAGTCCTGAATAATGTCAAATGCTTGCTAGTTTTTAATAAGAAATGCTTGCTATGTCAAATGCTTGCTAGTTTTTAATAAGAAATGCTTGCTATGTCAAATGCTTGCTAGTCCTGAATAATGTCAAATGCTTGCTAGTCCTGAATAAGACGGGTGAGTGTCAGATGCTTGCTAGTTTTTTGGACTCTTTAATAAGAAATGCTTGCTAGTCCTGTCCTGAATATGTCAAATGCTTGCTAGTTTTTGGAGGTTTTTTTAAAGGTTTTTTTAAAGGTTTTTTTTTTTTTTTTTTTTTTTTTTTTTTTTTTTTTTTTTTTTTTTTTTTTTCTTGCTAGTCCTGAATAAGACGGGTGAGTGTCAAATGCTTGCTAGTTTTTGGAATCTTTAATAAGAAATGCTTGCTAGTCCTTTTCAAAGGTTTTTTTTTTTTTTTTTTTTAATGCTTGCTAGTCCTGTCCTGAATATGTCAAATGCTTGCTAGTTTTTGGAGGTTTTTTCAAAGGTTTTCCTTTTTATTTTTTCTTGCTAGTCCTGAATAAGACGGGTGAGTGTCAAATGCTTGCTAGTTTTTGGACTCTTTAATAAGAAATGCTTGCTAGTCCTGTCCTGAATATGTCAAATGCTTGCTAGTTTGTGGAGGTTTTTCAAAGGTTTTTTTTTTTTTTTTTTTTTTTTTTTTTTTTTTTTGAGAAACAAAGGTTAAGAAATGCGTGAGTGTTTGTGGTTTGGAACAGGTTAATTCCTGTTTTCAAATTCCTGCTATTAGTTTTAAATTTTCAAAGGTTTTCCAAATTCAACATCGTGTTTTTTTGACTTTTTGTCGTTAGTAGTTACAATTGAAACTCTTTATAATGGTTAATAAATCTCAAATCTAAATTGTAAATGCTCGATGTGGGACTTTTCATACACTTACACAACACACATATATAATCAATCAAATTAGGCAATCACATTGACAAAAAGATGCAAAACAGAGTGGAGTAATATATTCAAGGGCTGAGATTAAATGGACTGTAAAGCATCAAGGGCTAAGATTTAGATAAAAGAGTAAGTGTCTTTCAAAATAAATATAAATGGAAGAATAAAGACAGTTAATCCCCGAGTAAGTAGTGATATGATTTTATTTTATTTTATTTTTTGAATAAATTCCATTAACATAGCATGAGGTCTAGGCTAATACCAACTAGCTTAAAAACTAATCAATTTGATTCCTAAAACCAACTTAGTCCCTAAATATTGTTGAGAAAAATAATTAACTGGCCTAACAATGTTTAGGGACTAAGTTGGCTTTCAATACCAAAATGGACAGTTTTGAAAAGTTTTAGACATAGTTTGCATTAGTCCAAACTTTAGAATATGTTAATGGAATATACCTTTTTTTTTATTGATACAAACTGATGATGCACGAAAATCAATAGGCTAGAAATACTTCAGGCTACAGTAATGACTTTGAATCCTGAAAAAAAAGTAAGAACTGTCAAAGGTGACTGGTATGACCAGACCAAGGACCCTTTAATGGTTAAGTCAGTTTTCTCTCTAGGACACAAGGAAAGAAAATAGTAAATGGTCAGGACTTACCTTGGGTGGATGGGATTTACTCCCTTTTATAGAGAGTTAGTCGTGGGTCTACTTGTTTGGATCCACCACCATTGTGGATGATGTTGGTGGTTAATAAAGAAAATGGGTTATATGGAGCGAAGTGTGTGGAATTCTTTCCACATATTAAGCAATGTGTCATGTTTTCTTTATGTGAAGCTAATGGAGGATTTTCAGCAGAATTCACCAAGTACAATTTGGTTGTCCACGTACTTAGTCGTTGCTAGATTAACTCATCTATGGAGAACTTCCTTCATCAGATCATTTGGTTGTCAATAGACGAGCGTTTATGCTTGATCTTGTTCTTGGGTGATTTGATCTAGGCATGGTTAAACTTTGGACAACGACCTCTAGGACGAGTGATACTTAGTTGATCCCCATCACAAACCATTGTGCGGCTCTAAATAGCACAAGAGCAGCTTTTTATTTTTATAAAACTAATAGGGAAAACCTATTGCACACGCAATACACTGAAAACAGTAACTATTTTTTAAGGACTAAAAACGTGACTTCAAGTGTGCGTTTGGCTTTTAATTATAAGTTAGTTTATTGTTTTTTTTCACTACTATTTGCAGATTTCACATGAGTTTCTTACTTATTTTATTTAAATTTTACCTTTAATCTATCTATAGCATTTTCACCAAAAAAATTAGATAAATTGTTCCAAAACAGAAACTAAGTCACGTTTTCAAAGTAGACTACAAAACGCAGTTAAGCGAAACAATAATTATTTATTTATTTATTTTGAGAAGAAAGTGTTGCATTAGTTATGATTTGTAGTGATGGATTCTAGAAAGTAAGTTTGTGCTATTGTCATTTCTGTTTATAAATCTGTTGTCACCATTGTTAACTTGTTACCAGCAATAGCCAATGGGAAATGAAATTTGTTGATACCAAAGAGTCGCATACTTGATAAAGGGTTGTGGAGTAAACACTTAAAACGTCGTTACTTATATCTTTAGAATCCTTTTTTCTCTTTGTTTATACGCTAGTTTTACACATTGAAAATGTTACATCCAAGTCTTTCATGCATTAAGTGAATGCAAAATAGTTGCCAACTCTTTTATTTTATTTTTAAATATTTATATCAATTTGGTATATTTTCCGTTCTTCCTGTTTGTGCGTGCTTGTGTTACATAACTATAATTACCAACCTTGATTAGTGTGTGGATATGCATAGCAGGACACGGCCATCATTTAGCTAGATTGCTAATACATTCAAATTATCAATATATCCCTTTTACCTACAGTAAATAGTGGATTCAAGAGGCTACTGATTCAACCTTTGGGTGGTATGCTTTTGGAAGAGTATCTTGAAAGGAAGGGATGTCATCAAGATTCAAGAGGGGGGCACAATTAATGTAGGCATTTTCTTTGATCAAGCTTATTTTGTTTTTGTGAAGCTATATCTTTCGCTCCTCGCTTTATATTTCATCACGGAAGAACAATTGGGAGATACACATGGTAGAGGGAGTGTGGGACACGGACATTCTTTAGCTAAATCGATAAAAAAAAATTAAATTACTGACTTAACCACTTTCATTGCACTACATAATGGCTACATTTTCTATATCATTTCGAAACCATGAATGGGAGCCAATTGGTGGTTAGAAATGCTTGAAGACATTAATGCTAATAGAGTGTTTCCATGAAATACCAAATGGGAATGTCGGAACTTTTTTTTTCCACTCGAGAATTGGAAATGTAAGAACTTTGAAATATTAGTTTTAGGCACACTTAGTTTTTGTTTGGGAATAACTTATGTAGCTGAAACTGAAATTTTTTTGTTAAAAGTACTATAGATAAAATTAAAATGTAACTGAAATAGTACAGTGAGACTTATAAATAGTACCAAAAAATGCTATGAGACCCATGAATAGTAGCAAAAATAAGCTAAATAGTATTAAAAAAAAAAAAAAAAGACTTTTTAAGCCAATGCAAAATGCAACTTTAGTGTTTGAAAATAACTTCTTTCTTTACTGAAAGTATACTTATATATACTTGTACCTTAGAAAAAGCATAAAAAAGTGAGAAAACGTGAAATTTTAAAAAGTTGTACATAAGAGAATAAAAGTTAAAAGGTAAAAGTTAAAACAGATACCAAACATACCCTTAAAATAGAGCATTTATTTTTCTTCTTCTTTTGATAATGGAAAAAGAGGGCTCACAAGTGTAGTTATTGTCCCTGACCCACTTACACCAACCCTTGGAAGAGCTATCGGGAAACTACTTAATCTATTACTCAAGAATAATAGCATGCCTTAACAGAAAAACCAAACATTCCCAAAAAAAACCATCATCTCAGCCGCCGATGGAGATTGTCTTAAGCCTAACGAACACCAAAATTAGCCACCGCAATTCAGTCTCAACGCCCACAACAACAACAACCACCATCTCACCGCAATTCAACCAAACCAAAACAAATAATATAAAAACATAAGGGTTGTGGGGTGCCGTTTTCGCGGGCTGAGCCTTGACCAAATTCATCACCAACGTTTCTTTAATTAAAGCCCAATAGAGAGAAGGAACAAATTGGGCCGGACCTGTGGTAGTAGGGTAGGCCCAACAAGTTTGATCTCTCAGCTACAAACAAACATAGTGAACACGTTTCTCTCTTCTTCTCTCTCTTTCTCTTTCTATATGGGTATGATATGGAAATGAAGAGAGACCATTGATACCATGCCACATATTAAATAAAAAAAAAAAAAAAAGTTAGCTTTCAAGAATTGGGAAAAATTGACTTGAGTTTTTTTTTTTTTTTGAAACTAATTGACTTGAGTTTGATAATTCAGTACAAGAATAAAATCCCTTAGATTACGAAAAAAAAAAAAAAACAAACAAACAAAAAGAACAGACGAAAATCCCTTTGTAATAAGGAGCCATTACAGCAAAACAGTAACGCAAATAAAAACAAGCCATAAGTACAGGAATTCCACGATTAATGCCAATCATATGGAACCATTGGCAAAATCATTATCCTACGATGGTGAGAGCGACTTCACTGGATATATTAGTGTCAGGATTGCTACCATCAACGCCACTGTTGGTCGGGCTTGAAATGCTGAAACATTTGCGGATTTTAACAATGATCATTGCGAAGATGAGCACGAAAAAGAGCGAATGCGTAATCGCAATCACTTTGCTAACCGAAAGAGATCCTTCACTGTCACAAAAGAAAGTATATTCACAACCAGGAAAAATTTTAAAAACAAAAACATAAATACGTATGTTTAGCCATTTTACCCGTCACTTGTTGCAGAAGAAACAACCACAACCACCCGCTGACATAGTGTACAGGAAGCGGGTGGACCTAGTGTATTAGTAGAAGTAACAGTAACAGAAACAGCCATGATCACGTCTAAGAGCATTCACATTGGTCAGCTATATGCTAAATGTAACCAAAATTTAGCATTTAGGCCCAATAACTCTCAACATCCGGAAGTGTAAACATGGAAAAGTGTAAACTTTTTTGGCATAGTGTTACAGTACCATTCGTAAATATATGATGGTACTGTAGCTAAATGGTATGTATGGTAATAATTTTTTAATACATTCTCTCTCCTACTTTTTAATTCCCCAAAATTTCTCTCTCCTCTCTCATTATTTCTCTTCTCTTGTCTCTCTTCCTTCTCTCTTTCTCATTTGCTCTCTCTTCTCTTCATACCCAAACACCATCCTCCTCCCAAATCCAACATCACACATCAATGATCAAACATAAACAAAATCACATCAGAGACAAAGCACTAGATAGCTACCCAAGACCCAACCTAGTTTTGAAATAACAAAACTTGATTCAAAGGCAAAACCACATCACAGTGGTTCATTTTTTCTGGTGGGTTGCGATCCGAGTTGTGTTTTGTGTTCTGGGTTTTTTTTTTTGGTGTCCGATGCCTAAAGGAAGAGGTGGGTATGGCTGAATTGGGTATGGGTTTGATATTAAACGATGGGTTGATCTGAGAGCACTAGAGAGAAGCACAAAGAAAGAAAAAAAAGAAAGAAATGGAGGAGTCTGTAAGAAGGTGAAAAGTAAAGGTATGGAGGAGTTTGGAAGGTATATACGTGTGTGGAGGAGAAAATTGGGAAAAAACAAAAAAGGAAAAAAAAAAATATATATATATATATATATATATATTTGTGTAGATATATTATTTTAATGAGTAAAATAGGAAAATAAAAGTTGGGATGTTGGGTGTATTGTAAAGATATTATATAATTGATAAGGTAGGTTTTTGAGATGGTAAAATAGAATAGGATAGGATTTGCGGATGTGAATGCTCTAAACTTTCAAGTTTCTATTTTGGTTTGAGTGTCTAGACATGAGACTAATGTCAATATATATTATGAGGCGATATCTAGATTAATGTCTGGACATATATTGACAAACTAACCAATATATATTCCATTGTTGCCACCAATATAAATACATATTGACAAACTAACTAGCCACCAATATATATTCCATAGTTGGCTAGGACTAGTCACAATTGGGGTTATTTGTAGTCACAATTGAGGTTATGTGTAGTTGTTAATAAAGCTCCGATTTACATAGTAAATGTCAGATGTGAGACTCTTTACACATCCACAACACACACAATCAATCTAATTGGGATCAAATTGACAAAAGGTGCAAAATGGAGTGGATCAATATATTCAAGGTTTGAGATTAAGTGGACTATTGAGTATCAAGGGCTGAGATTTAGATGAAATAATAAGGTTCTTTCAAAATAAATATAAATGGAAGAATAAAGGCCGTTAATCCCCGAGTGAGTAGTGGTATGATTTTATTATTATTTTTTTCTATAATTTCCAATAATATAGGATGAGGCTTGGGCTAATGCCAACTAGGTTCAAGACTTTTCAAAACTAACCAATTTGGTCTCTAAAGCCAAATTAGTCCCTAAACACTATTGGAACAAATGATTGACTGGCCTAATTAACTATGTTCAAGGGCTAAGTTGCCTTTAAGTACTAAAATAGTTAGTTTTGAAAATTTTTAGACTTGATTGACATTGGCCCAAACATTAGAATATGTTAGTAGAATTTATCATTTTTTTAAATTGATATGAACCATTGTGCGGTTCTGAATAGCACAAGAGCAGCTTTTAATTTTTATAAAACTAATAGGGAAAACCTATTGCACACGCATTACACTAAAAACAATAACCTTTTTTTAGGACTGAAAAATGTGACTTTAAGTGTGTGTTTAGCTCTTTAATTATAAGTCAGTTTATTACTCTCTTTTTTCCCTACTATTTGCAACTGGTTTCACGCGAGCCTCTTACTTATTTTATTTAATTTTTACATTTTATCTATTTACAGGACTTTCACCAAAAAATTAAATAAGTTGTTCCTAAACGGACCATAAGTCACGCTTTCAAAGTTTGAAAATGTGACTTACAAAGTGCAGTTAAGTGATGCATTATTTATTTATTTATTTAGAAAAAAGTGATGCGTTAGTTATGATTTGCAGTGATGGATTCTAGGAAGTAAGTTTGTGCTACTATCATATCTGTTTATAAATCTCTAGTCACCATTGTTAACTTGTTATCAGCAATGGCCAATGGGAAATAAAGTTTGTTGATACCAAAGAGTCGCATACTTGATAAAGGGTTGTCAAGTTAAATGTCGTTACTCATATCTTTAGAATCCTTTTTTCTCTTTGTTTATATGCTGGTTTTACACGTTGAAAATGTTGCATCCAAGTGTTTCATGCATTAAGTGAATGCAAAATAGTTGCCAACTCTTTTTTTATTTATCTAAAATTTATATCAACTTGGTGTATTTACTGTTCTTCCTATTTGGTCTTATGTGTATGGGTGTGGGTGTTACATAACTACAATGACCAACCTGATCAGTGAGTGGATATGCATAGCAGGACACGAGTCCACGACCATCATTTAGTTAAATTGCTAATACATTCATATTACTAATATATCCCTTTTACCTACAATAAATAGTGGCTTCAAGAGGCTACTGATTCAACCTTTGGGTTGTATGCTTAGAAGGGTATCTTGAAAGGAAGGGACGTCATCAAGAGGGGAGCACAATTAATGCAAGAATTTTCTTTGATCAAGCTTATTTTGTTTTTGTGGAGCTATATTCATCGCTCTTTGCTCTATATTTCATCACGGAAGCATAACTGGGGGGATACACATGGCAGAAGGAGTGTGGGACACAACCATTCTTTAGCTGAAAAAAAAAACATTTAAATTACTAATTTAACCACTTTCATTTGCACTAAATAATGGCTGCATTTTCTATATCATTATGAAACCATGAATGGGAACCAATTGGTGGTTAGAAATGCTTGAACACATTAATGCTATATAGAGCATTTCCATGAAACACCAAATGGGAATGTTAGAACTTTTTTTCACCTCAAGAATTGGGAATGTTAGAACTTAAAATATTAATTTCAGGTCCACTTGAGCTTGAGCTCAAGCCTAATGTATTTTTTTTTTCCTTATTTTGATAATGAAAAAAAAAAAAAAAGGAAGAGAGCTTGCAAGTGTGGTTACTGTCCCCAACTCACTTACACCAGTTCTTGGAAAAGCTATTGGGGAACTACTTAATCTGTTACTCAAGAATAGCATAGGACCACTAGCATGATAGTGGGTTTTGCTACAACTCGAACCCATAACCTCATACTCACAAAGTAAGAGATCACGAGGGCTTCTTACCACAAAGCCACTTCTACTAGCGGTGGCATAATGTATGTTGTATTACACTAAAATTCATTATTTGTACAAGTGTACTACCTTTAGTAGGGTTGAGAGCATATATAACCACTAATGTCAAGGTGGATAATTAATGAGCAATGTTATAGACATATCAGATTTCACAATAAATTTCACACCTGCTAAGTTGACAAATTATTACTGATTTTCACATAACCTCATCACTGATATTATTTTATTACACACCTTTAACAACTTGTCATCTCATACAGGTGTTCAATTTTTGCCAATTTTGGTGTGCGTCTAGACTTATTCATAATTAATTCCAGCTTGTTTAAAGCTTTACAAGTATTTTGAATTTTGCCATAGATAATTCAAACCCATTGGCTATGAAAACTGTGTCATAGTCAAGGGCGATCGAGCACATGATTCTGTAGAGCGCAAGTGATGTGGTTGAAAGAGGGAGACAAGAATACCAGATTTTTCCATGCTCAAGTTTCTTTTAGGAAGAGGAAGAATTTGGTTGTTGGGGTAAGGGATACACAAGGAGAGTGGCAAGAAGATGGAGGAGTAATGGAAGGAATTATTAAAGATTATTTCAAGGTCATAATTCACACAAAAGCAAACAATGATTTGCAAGCTCGTATACATGTAGTGAATAATGTCATCACTGTGGAAATGAATCAACAACTTCTAAAACCCTACACAAAAGCAAAGGTGACAACAACTCTTAAAACTAATGTACCAGTGTAAGTCCCCTAGACAAAATGGTTTTATCAAAAATGTTAGCGGATAGTAGGCCCACAGGTTACTACGGCATTGTTAACATATTGCATAGTGGTCATATGAGCCTATTAATAACACAAGCCTTGATCCCCAAAGTAAAAAGACAAGAAAAAGTGATGAATTTAGGCCAATTAGCTTTTGTAACGTATTTTACAAACTAATATTAAAAGTTTTGGCAAAAAGACTAAAGTTTATTCTCCCTAGCAGTGTAGTTGAAACTCAGAGTGCCTTTGTCCCTAGAAGGCTAATTACTACCAACGTAATGATGGCCTATGAGACACTTCATTATATGAGTCAAAAAAGAGTGGGGAATTTAGGATTTATGGTTTTCAAGTTTCATATGAGCAAAGAATATGAAAGGGTGGAGTGCATGTTCTTAGAGAATAATGAGAAAGATGAGGTTAGATGAGAAGTGGATGGGACTAGTAATATGGGATGTATAACAATAGTGTCCTACTCTATCTTGATAAATGGGATTCCTATAGAACATTTCACCTCACTAGTCCAAGGAGACCTGCTATCCCCTTATCTTTTTCTTTTGGGTGCTTAGGGTTTTCATCCTTGTTACAAAAAAGTGAACTAGAAGGGAAAATTTTAGGAATTTCTATTTGCAAGAATACCCCCAAGCTTACCCACCTATCTGTTGAAACCTCATTTCTTTAATCGAAACATATGAGCTATAGCATCAGGTCAAACTATGAAAAGACTTTTGTTTTATTATGGCCCAAAGCAAGTCCAATTCGAGATTCCATTAGGGCAATAACAATTGCAATTGAAGTGAAGCATCATGAAAAGTAATTGGGTCTACCTTGATTTGTAGGTAGAGCTAAGTATTCAACCTTTGGACGCATAAAGGTACGATTTTGGAAGAAGCTTCAAGGGTAGAAGGACAAGTTACTATCAAGGGTGGGAAAGGAAGTGTTTCTTAAGGTGGTGGCACAAGCTAAACCTACTAAGGTGGTGATGCAGATGATAAAAGGAAGGTACATTAATTGAGATGGGAGAGGTTGTGCTAAAGGGTGTGTGGGTGTCCCATAAGAATTAAGAAAATTATGGCTTTTCTAAAGCTTTAAAGGTTGTAGCTGACATTTCATAGCCATTTGCTATGAAAATTGTGTCATAATCAAAGGTTAGCACATGATTTTGTAGTGGAGAGCATGAGAAAATCACTAGGAACATGTTTGACACACTATAATAGATTCTTGTAATGTACTGGTTATTCTTTAAAAATAATCATTACTTATCAAAATTGTAATAGCTATTCTTTAATCTATTTTTTTTTTAAAAAGAGTTTCAACCTAATAACAAAAAAACAAAAAAAAATCCCGAAAAACCCCAATTGAGAAATAATGAAATATAACGTACAAATAAAAATTTAATTAAAAAAAAAAAGGAGTTTATTTCACTTTAAATATGAGATTTCTAAGGCTAGTCAAAACAGATATGTGGGCCTAGGTTGTGCAATAACGAAGTAACTTAAGAAAAAGGGCCAACCTAGAAAAGATGATTGGCCTAGTCTTGGGTTCACTGGGAAGCAGATAAAGGGGGAAGAAGAGCAGCCTGAAACTAGAGATTGGGGAGGGCAGAAAACTTATTAGGGAGGGTGAAGGAGGAGAAAGCAATGATTCTTTTGAGTCAATGGCAGTGTTCAACTAATATTGGTTCTTAATATGTTTTTATTTTCTTTCCATGTTTTGATTGTTGATGAGAAATTAAGGCTCAGTTGCACAATATGTGTAAATTCTTTAGAAAGCTACTTTAAATAGTAAGTCAATGTGTCTCTTACATTTAGGTATTAGTTAGAATTATTTTCAAATGATTGTACCAATAAAAGTGAATGTGTATAAATTTTGTTTAATTATCCCGTGCATCGCACGGGTTAGCGACTAGTATATTACTAAAAGCTGAAGTGTAGCATTTAATGTTGCTACGCTTCCATTGAGCCACCTCAGCAGCCATGTCATTATCAATTTTTTTCTAATTTTTTATACAATTTTTTAACATTTAAAGTGAATTAAAAACTCTATTATATTACAACCAAAATATCATATTTAATTTATCTTATTTTTAATTATTCTTATTTATTATTAAATTTTCAATTCTATTTTAACTTTTCATATCCCCACTACTCTCTACCTTAACTTTCTTCAACTTTTCTCATTCCAGTTCAACTTTTCATATCCCCACTACTCTCAAAATTAATATTATTCTATCTTTTTATCTTCCTTTATTTTTGACTCTTCTTATTCCTATCCTCATGCTATAAAATTGTCATTCTCCCTCTCATTCCATTCATAATTTCTATTTTTCCACACACAAAAGCCCCCTCCCTCTCTCTCTCTCTCTCTCTCTCTCTCTCTATATATATATATATATATATTCCTTCAATTTTTGGTATATATATATATATATATATTTTTTTTTAATTTTAGTGTAACAGGTTGACCATCAAAACATACTGATGTAGTATTGAAAACTCCACCAAATGCATCACAAAAATCAATTTTAGACTACTAGAAGTCAGTTAGTTTGCTAAAATTGGAATTGACAGGTAATCCAGCTTGATACGATTTAGTTTTATATTTTATGTTGTTATCTTTTTTATTCTCATTGGTTGTTAAATGTTATTGTGGGGCCTGAAATTTGGAATCCCGGCCCACTTCACATTAATGGCCCAAAATCCAAGCCGAGGAGCCCTACTGCCGAGGAGGTATGAGGAGAACCCCTTGATGGCCCAATAATACAGCCGATGACAACCTCACGCTCAACGCCTCACAAAACGCCTGAAAAAAAGGACAAACTCAGTATAAGAGCAGTACAAGCTACAAAGCTGACAACACCATAACGTGGAGCCCAGCACCTGACAAACCCATACCCCATACCATGCTATCCAGCTTTTTCCAACCACTCTGACGTGAGGACTAATAGGACGAGTAACTGCTCCAAACCAGGAGAAACTGACACGTAGATGAAGAAGGGAAATCAAATACTAGTATAAAAGGAGGGGGGGGGGGAAGAAAGAGGGGAAGGGTGAGAATGTAATGCTCCTCGGACTAATTCCGAGGAGTCAAACCTTTCAAACTACATTGATGCAAGGTTCAGCTATGCAGTCCAAACTCATCTTTGTATGATCGCTCACGAAATCGGGACCAGACCGAAACCCAGCGCCCAAAGGCAGGCCTTTCCAAACCCACTCTCTACAAATCATATTGTTCGGGCCCTTTACACACGAGCCCAACGTTATCCTTGGGTCGTTAAAAATCGTGTCCCTACAATTGGCGCCATTTGTGGGAAGGCTTGCGCGTTGGCGCAAGTGGCGGTTGAGTCAACTCTCTAGCAAGCAGAGGTTCGCGGGGTTTCCTCCATCTCCGGCGACGCAGTTGTTGCTCCGACATAAACTTCTGCTAGGGGCTACGCCCTGTGGTGCCAACGGCGCGGGCAACTCTAGGGGCTTCCGGCCTCAAGCCAACTCTCCCCGCCATGGTCTAGGGGCTGACCTTCGAAAAACAAATAAATACAAAGAAAAATCATAAGTTTTGGACAGAACCAAGGCCTTGCATGGTCCTCGGACTCAAGCCTATGGGGAAACCAAGTACTCAAAAGAAAAATCATAAGTTTTGGACAGAACCAAGGCCTTGCATGGTCCTCGGACTCAAGCCTATGGGGAAACCAAGTACTCAAAAGAAAAATCATAAGTTTTCGACAGAACCAAGGCCTTGCATGGTCCTCGGATTCAAGCCTATGGGGAAACCAAGTACTCAAAAGAAAAATCATAAGTTTTGGACAGAACCAAGGCCTTGCATGGTCCTCGGATTCAAGCCTATGGGGAAACCAAGTACTCAAAAGAAAAATAATAAGTTTTGGACAGAACCAAGGCCTTGCATGGTCCTTGGACTCAAGCCTATGGGGAAACCAAGTACTCAAAAGAAAAATCATAAGTTTTGGACAGAACCAAGGCCTTGCATGGTCCTCGGATTCAAGCCTATGGGGAAACCAAGTACTCAAAAGAAAAATCATAAGTTTTGGACAGAACCAAGGCCTTGCATGGTCCTCGGACTCAAGCCTATGGGGAAACCAAGTACTCAAAAGAAAAATCATAAGTTTTGGACAGAACCAAGGCCTTGCATGGTCCTCGGACTCAAGCCTATGGGGAAACCAAGTACTCAAAAGAAAAACTACGATACATGGACCTTAGAATCTATCCGAAGAGAACTCTCCATTAACAATTGGGTTAATCCCTAAACTGCAGGGATTCCCAAGTCTGCTCTCGGATCCTCGGTACCAAAGGGATTGATGCAATATAGAGCAATATGTTACCAAAAACACAATCGGAGTCCCTTACTGTTCGGTTATCCCCTCGGATGAATTATTTAGAGTTTATTGTTCTCGGACGGTCTCCTTGCACGTATTACGGAATATTCAGCTGTTATCTCGGTTAGTTTCTTAAGTTTAATTTACTGTGAATTATCGTTATTATGCCTGGTAATGTCGGTAAATTAGAGTTAGTCGGATTATGTTTCAAGGTTTCCTGCTCTAAGTATCACTGAAGAAAAACACACATGGAGCACACACATTCACAAAGTAATTGTTGCAAAAAAGAAAAATATTCAAAACAAGTAAATAAATTCCTCTTTTATTAAGACAAAGAAATAGTACAGCGTACAATGAAAAGCTGGAATAAGCTTATATTAAAGCTAACTACATAAGCGAAAAGAAAGATACAAGAGAATAAAGATAAAGCCGAGGAAGTAGTACAGAGGAGAGGTTGGCTGCTGCTTCAAGACTTTGTTCAAGGAAAACCATTCCTCAACACTTTTACATGCCCATAACTCAGGCAGCCAAAGAACCCAACGTGGGGCCTGCACCATTGAAGAAAAGGTGTAGAGAGCCCGGCTTCAGGCTAGCGCAGCTGAAAAAAAGGTGCAGGGAACCCAACTTGAGGCCCACACCGTTGAAGAAAAGGTGCCGGGGACTGGAAGTTGAGGAGCCTACACAAAAATTTGCCTGCGACAAGGCAGACGGCGCTGATGGCGGAAAATCTTTCTTCTGACACACCAAAAATCTGGTGTGACCAGAACCTGCTTCGGATTTTGACTGAAAGAGGGGAGGGTACCGTTCCCACCATATCCAAGCGGGAGGACACCTTAAATCTGTGCCTCCCCTGCCCAGACCACATCACTTTAAGTCTTGGAAGGGTTTGGTGCCTCCGTGGCGGGTGAAGTTCCTCCACCTCCGCCCAAGCCTCAAACATATGGCACTAAGGGAAGACGACACTGGAGGTGGGAACTGGTTATGGAGAAAGGGTTATGATTCTGAAGAGAGCAGAAGGGTTTATATGCCAAGAGAACAACCACCTGTCCTATTTATATAAAGGGTAAGGAGGTGTCATTTAATTTAATTTGAGCAGATTCCCAAGACACGCTGCAGACAAGGCAGCTCTGGCACAATTTCCAACGCTATCCACCACCACAAGATTTAAAGGTCCTCATGAAGGCGCGCCTCGAAGACTAAAATGACAAAGGGCACTGCGCGGAGGAAGAATAAAGTAATGCCTCTTAATTCGACACATCTCCCACGCAAATGGAAGGACACCAGCAGCAATAAGGCACGGAACTTGAACAAGTCACGAGGTGGGCTCAGCATCACCAAAACCCTCCTTCCCAACTAAAAAGTCGGGAAGCAGGATTTCGAGGGGCTATTGTGGGGCCTGAAATTTGGAATCCCGGCCCACTTCACATTAATGGCCCAAAGCCCAAGCCGAGAAGCCCTACTGCCGAGGAGGTATGAGGAGAACCCCTTGATGGCCCAATAATACAGCCGAGGACAACCTCACGCTCAACGCCTCACAAAACGCCTGAAGAAAAGGACAAACTCAGTACAAGAGCAGTACAAGCTAGAAAGCTGCTAACACCATAACGTGGAGCCCAGCACCTGACAAGCCCATACCCCATACCATGCTATCTAGCTTTTCCCAACCACTCTGACGTGAGGACTGATAGGACGAGTAACTGCCCCAAACTAGGAGAAACTGACACGTAGATGAAGAAGGGAAATCAAATACTAGTATAAAAGGAGGGGGGGGGGGGAAGAAAGAGGGGAAGGGTGAGAATGTAATGCTCCTCGGACTAATTCCGAGGAGTCAAACCTTTCAAACTACATTGATGCAAGGCTCAGTTATGCAGTCCAAACTCATCTTTGTATGACCGCTCATGAAACCGGGACCAGACTGAAACCCAGCGCCCAAAGGCAGGCCTTTCCAAACCCACTCTCTACAAATCATATTGTTCGGGCCCTTTACACACGAGCCCAACGTCATCCTTGGGTCGTTAAAAATCGTGTCCCTACAATTATATTATTGCATTATAAAGATAGTATATAAAAATATAATATTATTTTATTACATAGCATTACTAAAATAATATGGTGTTTATTGCTATACATTTTATTTTTATTATTTTATTCTCATCTTATTTTATTCAACATTTAAATTTAGCAACATCCTCCATATCATAATTATTTATATTTTGTCTCATTTTTTTAAAATTAAACGTATAATATTTTATTCAATAAATAAAAATTGTTCTTATAAAGTCTTCCCATGAATTGTTACAATGCATCAATGGAAAAATGAAATACAAAACAAATATCAATTTAGAAACACTCAATTAAAAAAAAAAAAGAATAAACAATTTTCTTATAAAGTATTCCCATAAAACGTTACAATGCATTAATAGAAAAAGAGAATACAAAACACATGATATTTTAGAAACACTAAATTTATAATAATAATAATAATAATAATATCAAACCAAACATATCATAAAATAATAAACTAATAGTTATGGATGTACTAACTTCATGGCAGCAAAATGGAGTAAAATAAAAATAAACGTTACAATATGCATATTTAGTACATTAGAATTATCATCAAATTTGGGAAAACAATAGGATGTTAACAAAGAGGGAGAGAAAGAGATTAGTAAAAGAAATCAAACGTCAATTAATTAAATAAATAAATTAGTAACCGTTAATTGGAAAACAAAGAGACCGACGGCTAAAGGAGTAAAAAATTAATTAAAGATGACCCTACGTATGCTATTATAAACTTTACAATGCAAATAAATAAATCGTTAAATTCACTTAATTAAATCATATAATCAACAATTAAATAAAATCATACAAAATTTAAACTTGAAACTAATCAAACTCTAATCTAGAAAATCATATTTATTATCAAAACTAAAATTAAAACGTTCTTTAGTAATAATAGAAATATATAAGAAATAAAGATGAAAATTTTCAAAATTTTTTTTTTTTGACATTTCATTTAACATTATTTATAAATAATAAAATATATAAAAAAGTTCTTAAATGCTTATATTCTTCATACACCATGACTTTTAAAATCTAATGAAAGGTTCGAAGAATTTAACTCTCATTTAATGCTTATATTATGAAAATCAACAGCCAGTAAAATATGATAATAGTAAGAAACGTTATAAATGAGAATATGAAAAAATTAATTAGCCACTATTATTATGGAATAGATGTCTTTTTTTTATGCATCTAAGAAAATGAAATGTATAGGGTTTACTTATTAAGGTATATGTAGAGATTCATGTTAAAAAAATATGTAAAGGTTTTTTGAAAAAAAAAAAAAAGTAGATGTAAGGTTTTTATTAACTTAAAAGACAATGAAAAACTAATTTTTAATTACTACAACTGTGCTACTCTATAAATCACACACAACACTATATTCAATATTCTAAACAACATAGTTAAGCCCTTTTCGATGTACACCATCATATTCAACTTATAAATTATAACCCAAATCAATCATACAATTACACAATCAAAGCATGAACATGTAACATGTATTACCTTTTGAATTATTACTTTGAATTTTCACAATTATTGAAAGAGAATCTACAAATTTAATTTTTAGAAAACATCAAGACAAGGTGAATTTTATTCTTTTTAACTTCCATAGAAAAAAAAATATTACGCACATTATTTCAACCCTTATAGAAAAGAAGGTTTACATGTAGCATGCAAAATGTGTTTAATTGACTTAGAGATGTAAAAATTAGTCAACCAACTATGGTAGAATTAAGGTTTCAAATTTTAAATAAAACAATTCTACAATAATAAAAAATTACTTTGTGACAAATATGATTATGAAATGCATTACTTTTCATTAAATTAGTTCAAATTACAAAATAATAATAATGAGATTACCATAAAAAATAATCACGCGCAACGCACGGGTCTGTGACTAGTTACATCTTAAAGTTTGAGAGTGTTTGGATTTTACATCCTACCATTTTAGAATTTTGATCTTACCTCATAAATTTTGGAGGTGTTTGGATTTTACTCTCTAAAGTTTGAGGGTGTAAAATAGAAACACCCAAAACTTTAGGTGGTAAAATCCAAACACTTTAAACGCCAGGGGGTAAAATCCAAATTCTGAAATTTCAAGATCTAAAATCTTAAAATCCAAACAACCCCAAACTTTAGGGGTATAATTTGTAATTCACCCTAAAATAGTAAAATTATTATTTTTAATTCACAAAGTTCAGTATAAATTTAAAAGCAAAAAACAAACAACCACAGACACACTCCGCTTTAAAACTTCTAAATTAGGTCGATTGTTTAAACGACCTAATTTCTCAATTCAAAACTGAATCCAAAAATTAAAAGTCAACAACCTCAAGAACCTATAGTTTGTGTTCACCATGAAACTATGAAAGAGAAAGAAGGTGAGATTGAGGGACCCAATATTTGAACGAGTATTTTTGGGCTCAAGTAGAGCATTCCCAATACCATATCAAACGCTTCAGAAAGTAAATGGCCACTCTGGTAACTGATGCCCGCTGTTGCTAGTATATCTACTGTATTTGGCCAAATTGAGAGATTAAAATTGGACCTAATATGGTCAGCAGTGAACTTTCAATACCAACCAAAAGAAGCTGGTGTGTTTCTAGCATCAATACCAAAAATCACACTAGAAATTGCAAATATGATAAATTCGGCAATCTTTTGCAAAATATGCATATTTTCCATGATTTTGAATTGAACGTGAAAAAAAAGCAGTAAAGTTTAGAAAGGTTGTAAATAAAATGCTAAAAGATTGAGCTTTTATAAGCTCATGCTAAACAAACACTTGGTTAAAAGTGAATGATAAATATTCAACTATTTTTTTTTGGTTAAATAGAAATCTACTATGTATATACATCAAAAAATAAAAAATAATTTTTTTTTGATATGATTGCTTGGGCGGTTCATTTAGCTCGGTCCGGTTCACCAAAAAGTACTGGTTGGCCATGACGTCTTTTGCTCTGCATTCAATTAGGATTATGGATTTACCTAGTTTAATAAATAGGGGTATGTGATAGTAGAATTATTTATTTTTTGATACAGTGATATATAGTAGAATTATAAATATGGTAAATATACAAAAGATAAATCTTTATATATATATATATATAAGATAGAAATTCTATTTTAATCTAATTTAAGTGTATATGTATGTGAACTTCGGCCCTTATCCTCCACACCCCATATGTATTTATACTTGTGGAGCGACTATCGCACTAAGAGTGTGTGGTGGTAAAAGATATATCACTATCAAAATACTAATCTTATTTCTTTGAATTGCTTCATGACAAGCACCCGCCATAGCTTTTTAAGATTGTTGGTTTTTGATTTTTAGATTTGGTTTTGAAATTAGAAATTAATTTGAAAAGATAAGGATTTTTTTTCATCTATGGGTTTTTTTTGGTTAATTTTTTCTTTAATAGTAATAATAATATGACAATAAAAAGACCAATAAAAAATCAACAACAATTTTAATAAATAAACATAAACTTATTAATGTTTATTATAATTTTTTGGTTGAATTTTTTTTTTCTAATTGATTGTTATGAGAATGAAAATAATAATTATTATTGTGGGGCCCAATAGTTTAGGGGCCCGGCTCGCTTGCTTATGGGGAGTCCACAAGCCCCAAACTAAAGGAGGTCAGGGCCCAAGTCCAAAAATAGGAAGCCCAAAGTGACCCGAAGATATAGCCGAGGACAGCTTAGTCCTCGGCAGACCCAAAGTCTCTCGGATTAGAGTGGAATACAAGCTGACTTGAGAGATCAGAAAATATCTTGGGGCAGTTGTCCTTAATACCCTTCATTGATATGACACTGCACCTAACAGAGCCGGATTTTTAGGCTTTATTGATCATCTCCAACAATTTCGGGATTAGATTGATGGGACAGATATCTGTCCTGGTAAGATCGACCCTACACGTGGACGAGGGACAACAAACATAGGCTAGTATAAAAGGAAAGGTAAACTAATAAGGAAGGGGATCCCTCCCATCTCACTTCCGGAGAAAAACTTCAGGAAGGAGAATGCCCGGTTAATATAGGTGCATCACCACGAAAAACCCGCCGTCGAGTAACCGGAGAAAACATTAGTGCTCCTCGGACATGATCCGAGGAGCCAAATCCCTCAAAGTTACAAGGATGTTTGGCCTGAATATCCAGACCAAAGCCTTTTCTTGTCTGGGTTCACCTAACGTCCGGCTTGTACCAACGCCCCGTGACCCAACGTTGGCCTTTCAAGCCCACTCTCTACAAGTATTATTGTAAGGGATTTTCTGTAGGCGAGCCCAACGTCGTTGTTGGGCCGCTAGAGATTCGTGTCCCTACAATTGGCGCCGTCTGTGGGGAGGCTTACGCGTTGGCACGGGTGGCGCATGAGTCAGCTCTCTAGCAAGCAGAGATTCACGAGTCTTTCCCATCTCCGGCGACGTGCAGTCGTTGCTCCACCATAAGCTTCTGCTAGGGGCTACGCCTTGCACTGCTAACGGCGCGGGCAGCTCTAGGGGCTTCCGCCCTCGAGCCAACTCTCCCCTCCCTGGCCTAGGGGTTGACCTTCGAAAAATAAATAAGTATAGAGAAAAGACTACTCAAAAAGAAATCTTACAAGTTTTGGACAGAACCAAGACCTTGCATGGTCCTCGGACCCAAGCCTATGGGGAAACCAAGTACAAAAAAGAAATCTTACAAATTTTGGACAGAACCAAGGCCTTGCATGGTCCTCGGACCCAAGCCTATGGGGAAACCAAGTACAAACAAGAAATCTTACAAGTTTTGGACAGAACTAAGGCCTTGCATGGTCCTCAGACCCAAGCCTATGGGGAAACCAAGTACAAACAAGAAATCTTACAAGTTTTGGACAGAACCAAGGCCTTGCATGGTCCTCGGACCCAAGCCTATGGGGAAACCAAGTACAAAAAAGAAATCTTACAAGTTTTGGACAGAACCAAGGCCTTGCATGGTCCTCGGACCCAAGCCTATGGGGAAACCAAGTACAAACAAGAAATCTTACAAGTTTTGGACAGAACCAAGGCCTTGCATGGTCCTCGGACCCAAGCCTATGGGGAAACCAAGTACACAAGCACCATCGGAGGTCTCTACTTCCCAGTCGATTGCTCGGATGGATTATTTAGAGATTATCAGCCTTGGACGGTATTCACGCGCTTATCACAGAATATTCAACTGTCGTCCCGGTTAGTTTCCTAAGTTTGATTTACTATGAATTATCGATATAATGCCTGGTAGTATTGGTAAATTGGAGTTAGTTAGATTATGTTTCAAGCTATTTTTTGCTCTAAATATTCTGAAAGAAACACACGCATGGGGCACACTCATTCACAAAGTAGTGTAGTCAAAGGAACAGTATCCAAAACAAGTAAAGAAATTTCCATTATCACTAAAACAAAGAAATAGTACAGCATACAATGAAAAGCTGGAATCAGTTTGTGTCAAAACTCATTACATAACCGAAAAGAAAGGAAGATACAAGAGAATAAAATGAAGCTGAGGAGGTGGGTCAGAGGAGAGGTTGGCTACAGCTCCAAGACCTTGTTCTTCCTCAATGCTTTCACATGCCCACAACTCAAACAGCAAAAGAGACCCAACTTGAGCCTGACACCGTTGAAGGAAAGGTGCAGGGAGTTGGAGGTTAAGGGGCTTTCTCTAAATATACGCCTGCCGCAAAGCAGGGACGCTGACGGCGGAAAATCTTTCTTCTGCCACACCAAAATTCTGGCATGGACAGAATCTGCTTCGGATTTTGGCTAAAAGAGGGAGAGATCCCCTTCCCCCGCGGTCGAAATGGAGTGTTCTCCTGAACTTATGGTTCCTGTGCCCGTACGTTACTACTTTGAGTCTCATGAGGACACGGTGCTTCTGCGGCAGGGAGAGTTCTTTCTTCCCAACCCTCGCCTTAGACATGTTATGCTAAGGGAGGAGAGCTCCGGATGTGGGAGTTATGATATGGAAGAAAACTGAAGGACTGGTGCGTATATAAAGCAATTCTCTCTCCCTCCTATTTGTTTGAAAAGACAAGGTGATGGCGGTCCACTCACGCGGCGTCCCAAGGAACGCTACAGACAAAAGGGTTCTGGCTCAGCTTCCAACGTCAACTGCAACCCCAAGATTAAAGAAGTCTCGTAAAGGCGCACCTCGATCATTGTGACGTCAGAGAGTACAGCGTGGCCAGAGGTTGCAGAAATATCTCTTAATTCTTGGGCTAAATGAATTCGTGGCCCAGACCCGTTCTGCATAAGGGCCCAGGGACTATGGCCCACGCCGAGGAATAGCCGCTGCCGAGGGCAACCTCTTGCTCGTCGCCTCGTGATATATCTGAAGAAAGGGAGAATCTAAACTCAAAGAGTCTTGGACAGAACCTAGGACTTGCATCGTCCTCGGACCCAAGCCTATGGGGAAACCAAGTACAAAAAAGATATCTTATAGGTCTTGGACAGAACCTAGGACTTGCATGGTCCTCGGACCCAAGTCTATGGGGAAACCAAGTATAAAAAAGATATCTTATAAGTCTTGGACATAACCTAGGACTTGCATGGTCCTCGGACTCAAGCCTATGGGGAAACCCAGCACCTAAAAGAAAAAGTATAAGCCCTAAACAAAACCCAGGCTGTGCGAAGTCCTCGGACTCAGGACTATTGGGAAGCCAACTACTCAGATGGAGAAGTTTATCGGCTCAAACGTTGTGAAATGTTAAGGCCAGTGTGTTAAGAAGATGGCGAAACGAACTGATAATCGTTAGCCTAAGGAAATTGTGCATTGGGAGGGCGACGAGTCCTCGGATAACTATTTCCTACACCTTATTGAGCACTTAGTCCCCATCTCGACTAATTTCAAGGTAAGTCTCGTTTCTCACTGGTCGGATTGTTATGCCGAATGATGATATTGTTATAGTTATTATGGCGTCTTTTTATTAGCGAGTATTGTAGCCTTAGTTATCATTGATTCAAATGCTATACTATTGTACCGAGCAGTGCTTGCAAATTTATTAAAACAAATAAACAGAACATGCGAAATGGAATAACAGTAACTTTTATTAATATAAAAAATTATTACAACGTACAAAGAAGGGCTTAAACAAGCCTATACAAAAAATGAACTGCCGAAGCAGTAATAACATCCGTAATACAGATAAGTAAACCGTCAGGTGTCCTTTAAACTCGCCTTCAAAGTCTCTCTGAAATCTCTGCCTCAGTACTGCTCATATCAGGAGAAGAACCTTATATAGAAAAGATGAAGGAGAAGGAAGAAGAATTGGAACACATGGAAGCACTTCAGCAAGCTCTTGTCGCTGAGGAGTGCAAAGGAAAAAGAAGATGGAAGACATGAGCAGGAAGGAGGAGAAGAAGAGGGAAGCAATGAAAAGAAAGTAAAAGGAGCAAAAGAGGGAGAAAGAAAAACACCAGGATGGAGCTGGTGGTGGAAAGAAGAAGAAAGAAAAGTAAAGGATGGCGCCAGTGAACGAAGAGAGGAAGAAGCCGGGGCAGTTAGTCCCTGCCTCAATCCTAACTCTTAGCACACTGGAGCCATATTAGGTATGCTCATGAGAGAGCGGATGGAGATGACAAGGGAGGTTTTCGACTCAGTCACACCGGAAGTGGGGTGTGACGAGTCCCTGCTTCGGATTTTGACTAAAAGAATGGGGAGGTAGATCTTGAGTCTCCGCCATCCTTGCCCCGACCGAGCCATCTCAAGTTTTGTTAGGACATGGCGTTTCTGGGAAAGGAAGGGTTTGTTCATGGCTGATTACTATGGGGGATATATTATCGGATAGGGAATAACCAGATTGAAGAAGTGAACTCTGAGAAGAGCCTGAGGGATTCTGATATGAGAGAATCACCTTCTGTCTTCTTTCTTTATATAGGGGACGAAGAAAAGGGTATATGCCGCGTTCAGATCCCCAGAGAAATCTGCAGAGAATAATGCGCCGTTTCGTTCCACCACGCCATCAGTAACCGTTAGATCTGGGAGGTCTCGTAAATGGGAAAATATTAAAGACACGCTGCGGATAACCAGACGGCATAATGGCAACGTACGCAAATTCAGGAAAACGGCTCATAGACCGGTACATTCCTCGGGGAGGTGAAGAGTCGCCAACGTTGATTAAGGGCTGAATTAAACGAACCGCAATGAAGGCTTGATATTATCAAAACCCACTTTTCCAACCATGACGTTGGACAGCCAGGTTTTGAGGGGCTAATGTGGGGCCCAATAGTTTAGGGGCCCGACTCGCTTGCTTATGGGGAGTCCACAAGCCCCAAACTAAACGAGGTCAGGGCCCAAGTCCAAAAATAGGAAGCCCAAAGTGACCCGAAGATACAGCCGAGGACAGCTTAGTCCTCGGCAGACCCAAAGTCTCCTAGATTAGAGTGGAATACAAGCTGACTTGAGAGATCAGAAAATATCTTGGGGCAGTTGTCCTTAATACCCTTCATTGATATGACACTGCACCTAACAGAGCCGGATTTTTAGGCTTTATTGATCATCTCCAACAATTTCAGGATTAGATTGATGGGACAGATATCTGTCCTGGTATGATCGACCCTACACGTGGACGAGGGACAACAAACGTAGGCTAGTATAAAAGGAAAGGTAAACTAATAAGGAAGGGGATCCCTCCCATCTCACTTCCGGAGAAAAACTTCAGGAAGGAGAATGCCCGGTTAATATAGGTGCATCACCACGAAAAACCCGCTGTCGAGTAACCGGAGAAAACATTAGTGCTCCTCGGACATGATCCGAGGAGCCAAATCCCTCAAAGTTACAAGGATGTTTGGCCTGAATATCCAGACCAAAGCCTTTTCTTGTCTGGGTTCACCTAACGTCCGGCCTGTACCAACGCCCTGTGACCCAACGTTGGCCTTTCAAGCCCACTCTCTACAAGTATTATTGTAAGGGATTTTCTGTAGGCGAGCCCAACGTCGTTGTTGGGCCGCTAGAGATTCGTGTCCCTACAATTATCTTCAAACATATAAAGCATAAAATGTTTGAACATGGTGAATTTTAAAGAAAAATAATAATAATAATCATTACTTAAAAATAAGTAACATTATCATTATTATATACTTTATTATATTTTCAAGACATTTTATATTGTGATTTAAGATTATAATCTATATTTATATATAATATAAAAACGAAACGTTTGACTTTTTGTTGATCACTCATTGTTTTGCCACGTGGTTACATACATTAATGTCATGCATCTATAATATTTATTTATTTTTTTAATACAAGGTAGGCATTAATAAGTGTTTCTTTAATGGGAGGGTGTTAATCAGTGTTCTTTGTTATTAGTAGTTTATCTGTAGTGAAAAATTCTTCTTCTTTTTTTAACAAAATGAAATAAATGGCGTTGGAACTATCTTTACAAATCTTTTTTTTCCTTTGAAATCATCTTTACAAATCTATTAAGTTTTTGTATATATTAAATTTTATTAAAAAATTTTACCATGATGTATTGTAACTTTCATTTATATTTTTTGATAATCCCAATTAGTTTATATAGAGATGTTTAATTAGAAGGGGACTACCTTTCAATATAATTTGTGTATAAAACCAATCTTATTTAAGGTAAAGTTGCAAGAACAAAGGCTTTATAGACATTGGTTTCAGAAATAATTTGCTTAACTCTCTTATGCTTCTACTTTGGTATGGAGTGTGTGGGACTAGGTGGGGATTTGGCAATGATTCAAGTGTGTTGGATTCAACTCAATGGACTCCTCCGCATCCTATGTGGTTTAAGATCATTGTAGGTCCTCCCGTAGAGTTGCTCTGCAGTTCAAAGCATTGTGGAATGTGGACACTTCATTATAGGCTGCATATTATGTTGCTCAGTTTGCTATTGGTGTTGGCATCTTTGAAACAAATGTGCTGCCTGCTGTTCAAGCTTTGAAGTTCCGTAATCCCAAATTACAGATTCATGCACATTTTGTTTCTTCATTGCTTTCTTCCATCCAAATTAATAGTGTTGCAATAATGTTAGCAAAGTAGGTTGTTTTTATTAATGATAATTGTAATTAGTTGGAAGTTTCGTTTGCTCAGTTTATGCAAGCTGTCATTTCTGATGTACCAATGTAATTTTCATCCTTAATTAAATAGTTTTTTAAAATACATGTCAAACACAGTAATCTAAGATCTCTATCAAAAGTATGTAAAGAGTCCAAAATTTCTTGATGACATTATCTATAGTTACACACTTACATTATGTAATCAATTCAGAACAAATTCTAGATTTGAAATTATTCATCATCACTAATTATTTATGGTTTGGAAATTTGGTTAAATTAATGGATAATTTATGCTTCCAAATTTTACTCGGATCCAATAGTCTAAACGCAAAGCAATCACAATTGGTTAAACGAGACCACAAATTCATGTGAAATGTTATTCTGTAGTCATGGAATTTTGTAGAATTGGACCCTTTTAGGTGGGTAAGCTTTACATAAGGATTTTACATTTTCAATCGGATGGGAAAATGTTTACGTGTGAGTGTAGGTTTAAGTGTGTTCATTTTTCTATACAAGATTTAATGTGAGTGTAGGTTTAGGTGTGTTCATCTTTCTATACAAGATTTAATCACGCTTGGATCCATCTATTTCAATAATTGGCAAACGCATAAATCTCAAATTGCATTAAAAAAAAAGCTTTGACATTCAAAATAAATTAAAAAAAAGCCTCTTAACTAAAATTTTTAGGAAATATTAGCCTTTGAGCATGCACGTGAGACTTTTAAATTTTTTTTGTAAAGATTAATTTTCATTCATCATAATTCGGGGTTGCTACATTTTTTAATCACAAAATTTCTAGGGGTGTGATGAGGTTTTTATACAAAAAAAAAATTTCACACACATGCATAACACTCATCACACTCCCTAAAAGTTTTTGCGATTGAAAAATACAGCAATCCCAAATTATGATGAATAAAAATTAATCTTTACAAAAAAAAATTTTAAGTTTAACGTGCATGCTTAGAGGCTAGTAAATTTTACACATTTCCAAATAAATTTCACTTTATATTTCTTTAGACAGTTTAGACAAAACGTTCATAGTTAAAAATTTTGAACCTTATGCATATTATTTCTTTCCGCAGAAAACCAAAAACCACTTCTTTCTTCTTCCTCTCTCTGTACGTTCTTCTCCAACTCTCTCCCACTGCCTGTACTTTGTTAGATTTTTTCCTGCAACAACTTTGAGTCAATTTCTCCATAAAGGTTTTCCCTATTTGCAAGCAAAGCCCTAAAGCAAGAACATTGTCAGGCCAATACCCACTTCAAGTGGCATCCCATGCAAAAAAGCCATTTAGGTTTTTTGCTTGGTATCTATTGGTTTCCCTCAGCCCATGCAAAAAAGCCCCATGGTTAGCCCCTCTTTATTTCAATCAATTTGCCTTCCTTCTCTTAACTAAAAGGCGTAGAGACAGAGACAGTGAGCGACAGAGAAACCTCATGGCCGCCATTACCATTAACTTTAAGGCACCACCCGCCTTCAGACTAGGTGTTCCTCCACCACCATACTGCAATAAAAAACTACCGGTAAGAAAACAGAGGTTTTTAAATCCATTGGATATATTTATCAAAGAGAAAACAGAGGCAATAGCTAGGTCATATGGTGCCAGTGTCGTTGAATACTTAGAGCACTTAACTTCCTAACTTCTTAAATATTAACCTCCTAACTTCTAAAATACTTAGTCCTTTTAAGTTTGACATTAATTATTATTGAAATATAGTCAAAGCTGACGGTTTTTTTTACTGCATTTTAATCTATTGAGGAAAATGACTTAGATGTGGTTATTTTGGTTTGATTGATTTAGATTTAGAATTGGCTTGAGAGAGAGAGAGAGAGAGAGAAGCTGAACCTACTTACTTAAATCAGTAAGTTTTGTTTAAAATGAGGTATGATTTTTATTTGTATTAGTCTGTATCTGTCAACCATAGCTTCGTTCACTCAGTGTAAGATGAGTCATTGAAGTGGGATGATCGGAACTGAATAATGAATTAAGCAGTGATGTTAATGTAAATACTTTCTTTGTGTAAGGTGGTTCATCATGCAATTTTGTTTTGTTTGTTCAATTGCCTTTTGTTTATTTATTGTTAAAATACTTTCTTTATTTTCATAATTACAATTGTTTGTTCAATGTTGTTTAGGATCATCTTTTGTAAGAGCTGAATCTATCTTCACCAAAATGTATAAATATTGTCTAAATTTGTTGGATTCTTCTTCATATGCAAAGTTTATGGTTCTTTGTTTTGATGTTTTGATGTATTTCTTTCCTAATTGTTTAATTGCACATTTGTTAGTAGAATAGTGATTGCGTTTATTTGTAAGTTCATGGAAGTGAGTTAAAGCACTAAAGTCTCAGAAATGGAATAGACATGGTCAAATCATATTTTGTTATTCAAATGTAATCTTCTCTACTTATGCAACTCACAATAAATTCTCTATCCTCCGCTACCAGTTCAATTTGGTACTGTGCTATATTTTTGCTTTAGTTTATGTTTCCGTTGCTGCATTGGAATTTGGAACATCATCTAATCAAGGTGAATAAAGTTGTAAATGGAATTGAAATAAGGTGTGTGTATATATATATATATATATATATTTTTTTTTTTTAATCTGTACATGCATTTGTATTTGGTGATTGAGTTGCATTATGCTCTTCTTGCATGTAGAGCAGTTGAGAACAAATTTGTAATAAATAAGTCTCTAATCATTTGTCCTTTGGTTCATACAAAACATTTTTATATTCTAGAAGAGACATAACTTCTGTTTTCATGGATTTCGTTATATTTGCATGTATAGAACAAAGTAGCATATGGCAACAATGCAGCAAATGAGTTTCACCAATTAGATTCTCCTGTTGCTATTTAAATGATTCCTTAGCCTATTAATTATTATATGTCAATTAGTAGTGGTGCCATACGAGTTTTGTCATGAAAAAGTGTTATGCTTAATTGCTTTATTCTCAGGGTTGGGACTCAAGTAATTTTCTCTACAGATATGTTGTCAATTTCAAGGCATGGCATATAAATAGAATCCAGTAGTTCCTTCAATACTTCAAAAGGTGCACAGTTTCAATGATAAATTATAATTTGTTATGGCTGTTTTTAATCCTATGAACAAACTTTATTTGTGTTAAAAAGCTACAAAAGCACAAATTTTATTTAAAGATATTTTTAATGTTACAATATCATTAGCTGCTTGCTTTAGTAACCTCACTTAGAATTACAATATTTTCTTATTATTTGAACAAGTTATATACAATTTATAAACCAGAAAAGGTTAATATCTAACTTCTCAATAAATTCAAACATCCTATACTCTACACCTACAGGAATCTTAAATACTCAAGAATGAAAATCTTACCAATCGTGTATATGATTATATTGACCAGTGATTGAAATTCATGAGAAGAAGTTCAAAATTTTTTTTTCTCTCTCTCTCCCTAGCCATTTAACATTAAAATTAATCTTCAAGGGGACATGTATTCTTTGGTCTCCACCTTTTTTTTTCTTTGTAATTTTTTTTTTCTTTTAATTGGTGCTCAAAATAAGAAGATAATCGGCACATGCATGTGATGGTGAGACCAGATTACAAACAACTGTCAGTATCTTATCAATAATTTGGTTTTAGCTTTGGTCATGATCTGAACATGAATAAGTTCTTTGTGGAAGACTTGAGCATGAAATCATCACCTCTCTTATGATTTTACAATACAAAGCATTTAGAAACCACTTGTATTGTGTATGATTTGTTAGTTTTGTGCCTCTTGATTTGTATGCGTTGTTAGAATTTGGATCTCATGTTGGGTTAGATACCAAATGATTTTGTAATGATATCTTGATGACACTTCTACATCTTGGAACACAGCATACTAATTTGACTATACTTCAATTGTGGTTGTATGGTAACACTTGGTCTTGATGTTTGTTTGCAGATTCGTTTATACTTCAAATGATTCTAAATTGCAAAAGAGCAATGATTTCTCTCTGTAATATCCCTCTAGAAAATTTAATTTTTTGTCAACACGTAGAACCAAAAAATTTCGGGCCTTGCATGTCCATGAGGAAGGTTATCAATTTGATTTCTAGGATATTATATATGCTTGATTCTATGATAGATATGGGTAGATATGTCTGGTATTAAACTACATTAGTAGAGGAATTTGTATGGAAGGTTATGAAGCATTGAGAAAGAGTTTTGTTTAATAATTGTTACAAAATTGATATCAATGTGTTCCTACTTTCTATCGAATTTTCTTGGGTTGTTAAGATTTTTAAGTAATTGCAGTAAAATTAGTCATAAATCTATTTAATTGTTTTGGTATGTTTATTTTCAAGGTGTGTAATATTGTGATTTAAACATAATAAGTTTTATTTAGTATACATTTGTATAGAGTTTTGCACGTCTGGCGTCCAACGGTTTTTGGCGGGTCCCGTGCACTGTTCACGGGACTTGCAAGTATTTTTTTTTTTTTTAGAAAAAAAATTTTAAAATTGGATCCCACGGTACTATTCACACATATAAAAATTATTTTGTTACAATATTTTCAGTTTTTATTTTTTAGTTTTCAGTTTTTAGTAATAAGCGGTATTCAAATAGACCCTTAGAGCATCTCCAACAGGTTCGGTATCCGGGTATATTAGCTAAAATTTGGAGAATTTGTGCACTGTTCATGCTCCAGCAGATTCGGTAAACCTGGATTTTTTTTGGGCTCATGAACAGTAGCCCATCAAGTCTGATGGGCTACTGTTCATTAGCTATTGAATTTCTTGGATTAAAAAATTATACCAACTACTTATTATATCAATTCTTTCTCTCTCCTCCGGATTTCTTTTTTTCTCTCATTCTCTCCGTTTCTCACATAATCCAAACACAAAACAAAATCCAATTCTTAAAATAAAGTTGAATCAGAACAAGCAAATTTGAAAAAAAAAAAAAATCATAACAATTCTTTCTCTCAAACATCTCTAAAAACTCAAGCATAATCAAAATACAACTCAAAAACATAATCTTAAAATTAATCAAACCATAACAATAAAAGCTAAAAAAAAAAAAAAAAATTGACACAAGCTATCTACCATCTGGGTTGTGTTGGGAGGAAGACGAGCGGCTGTGGCGGCACAGAGAGCGAAGCGAAGGCACGGTGGAGCGGAGCCATCTAACCCATATGTTCTTTCTCTTTCTACCTCTTTCTCCATTTGGAATCAAGTAAAAAAAAAAAAAAATAGAGAAAGAGAGAGGGAGGTTCTAGAATGAAGTGGAAACTGGAAAGTAGAGAAAAAAAGGGAGAGGGTGGAGATAAGGGTATACGTGTGTGGTGGAGAAAAATCAAGAGAAAAGAAAAAGAAAAAGAAAAAAAAGGAAACGTATGGCTAAGTTGAAAGAAACAAAGGAAAAATACAATTTAGAAATACTATTACAATATTTTCACAATAAATTTTAAGTAGCATATTGTTATTAGCTAATATTGGTGAGTAAAAATATAATTTCAGTTGTGGGTTCAAATTAGAACTAGTAATAACTTTCCACATAAGATTTTAATGTGATTCTTGTGAAAGTATTGTGAAAAATGTTGTGAATATAACACTTTTTATTGAAAAACATAGTTGTTAAAAAAAGAATAAATGATAATTAAAAAAAGAATAAACAATGAATGAAGAAATAATATTTAAATGAGATAGAAAATCTGTTGGAAGTGTATTTGAAAAAGTGGGTAGGTAAAAGCTAAATGTTACTGTTCATTCTTCAAACAGTACAAAAATTTGGAGAAGCTGCTGGAGATGCTCTTAGAATGTTGATAACTTTTGTCTAAAGTTCTGGATAAAGATAATTATTTTTTTCATACTAGTCATTGACCCACATGATGTACAAGAAAATTTGATGTGGTTATCTTGAATAGAGTGTATTTGAAATATTATAATAACATAATATAGATTTCGTAGATTAAACACTCAATAATATAGATTTTGTATTAGAAATTTTTTTATGGTTAAACATACTCTCTCTCTCTCTATATATATATATATATTTATAAAAGCACAATACAATAAAATGGAAAAAAAATTGTATATTTTAATTAAAATATGCAATAAATCTTGAAAATTTCATATAGCTTCATGTATGTAAATGTTCATTCTCTAGAGCATTTAATCCAATAGCAAAACCTTGACACATGAAGGCATAACATGCTAAAAGTTTCATACAGATTTGTTTTGGAACTTGAAATAGACACTTTTCTAAAAGAAAATCTAAGGGTCCAAGTTATGATGCAACACTTTGTAACCAAGCAATGGTATTATGAACAACTGTTCTACATCTTATATTTTTTCTTTAAAATAGTAAAATCACTGCAATTCTATAGATGTAGGAAAATTACTAAAATATGTAATTTCTTGTGTTGTACGATTGCCTTTTGTGTAATTTTTCTTTCTATTTTTCACATCTCACTGATTAGAGAATTCATGTATATTCCCATCACTAAGGAGTAAGGACTCAAAGCTAAGTGAGTCGAATTGACAACAAACATTTACTTTCATGCCTTATTAAGATTTAAAAAAATAGAAACGGTAGCTACTAAGAATGAATTAATGACCACCAACTTGTGTGCTAAAGTGGTAAGTGGCTGCTGTGTCCTTATCAGGTGCCTAGGTTCGACACCCAATGCCCGCGCTGTGTGGGTTACACAATTCCAATGTGTGGATTAAAAACCAATGGGGCTTGTGTGGGGTTAGGATCTCTGAGCTCCACTTTCGGGCTGGTGGTACCCTTGGGTTTACCCAACTGTACCTTGAGGTGTGGGATAATGACTGCACACGTGAATCCTTTTTTTTTTTTCTCAAAAAAAGAAAAAGAAAAAAGAATGAATTAGTGAGAACTATTTGTTGACATAGACTAATAAATTAGTTTAAGCCGTTACCAAGGGAGAAAAGGAACATAGAAATCTTCAATGCAAGGAGGTACAATATTATATCAACACAGAAGGGACTACAATTCTTTATTCAAATAAGTCATATCCATTCGAGAAGAGCAATTAAAGCGCATACAAACATCAAAACCTGAAACCAATATACCAAAATATATAAATTTATTTTAGACAAAATTACTAATCCGGTGCAAGTTCATTCCAAACCATGGTGATTTTGTCTTAGAATTGGTATCACTCCACCCTTGAGAGATGCCACCACTTTCCATATCATATAGCCACCAACCATCATTTGCATTATGGGTGAAATGAAAATACAAACAATTGCTCTTGCACCCCACCTTACTTGCAGAGACAGACACACAACAATTATCTCCTACAAACAGTGTTTGATCACCAAGGCTCTGTGTCTTAATCCATGAAAGCCTAACAAAATTGAGCCCAAGAACCTCTACATCATCCACAACATTAATTGACTTCTTAGAGATAAGAAAAATCAATAAAATCTCCCCATTTGACTCCACCAAATACTCTCTAAAATGCCTTGATGAGACAGAAGGGATTGCCCTTTTTGTAGCCAAAGAAGTGATTTTTAGATGAGAATCAACTTCTTCTATCACTGCAAGAGTCCCCTGCAAAGTCAAAGCATAGAACTTACCTCTTAATCCAATAACATTAGTAAATTGCATATAATGCTTTTGTGATTTGTCTGGGGCATGTGGATCAACAAGGGAGAAGTCTTGTTTTATCCATTCAAAATTTTCTCCTCCAATTCCTAGCCTATGGAACATGAAGGCTGGATGACTAGTGCCTGTTAAAGCCATCCCAATGACATTTTTGTTACCAAGTGATGAGGATAGAGCAAAACATTTGAACTCAAACCTGGCATCCCATAAAGGGAGATTATACCATGATCTCTGAATTGGATTCCAGAGAATATAACATGTGGCTCCTTTAGCAACCAGTATGCCATTGGTGCACCCCGAATAGTGTTTCCATGGATATCGAGTATGTCTCACCCAAGGGACAGGAATATTCCAAAATCCTTGAAATGGATCGTCAGAGTTGTAAGGTTTAGTCATCTTGCATTGATGAGTTGTAAGGTGTAAGGTGTTGAATATTTGAAGCCAAGGCAGTGTTGCATTTGGATTAATGCATTTTTTGGGTGCTGCTCTCCAGACTTGGTCACAATTCCAAAGTTGATGCCTTGCTCAAGACTTGGCTGGCTTGCTATCAACTTAATTAGTTGATGAGGAAGGTCTGGCCATGGCCTACTATTTTTGGCTTCTTTGTTAGCTGGAGCTTGCTGCTTCTGCTTCAGCTTCTTCTCCTCTTCCTTTTGAGCCATTAATATTTAGTCTGCAAGTGCAAAAGGGCATGTGCTAGCTAGCAAGACAAAGACAGATAGCTTAGGGTGAGGTACTTATATAATAAAACACCCACCAATAGACGTGGCCTCCAAGTCTAACATCTTTATTTATTAGACAATGAACTTCATGGAATTATAGTTATATTCTTTATTGATATGAAAACTAGTTGATCCCCTTGGGGGATACGTTTTAGTATTAGTCAACAAAGAAAGGAAAGTACAATTCAATATTCCAACCAACATAAATGAGAAAAAGGGGAAAAAAATTCCTTGTTTACTGGCAACTTGAATCGAAATTGTGCCTGTTTAAACACTTTTTTTTTTTGGTCCAACGTTTCACTTAAGTTTTAAGGTGGGTAAAATTCCAATTAGATGCCTAGAAGTTTGTTTGATTCATGGGAAACTCAATGCCAAAAGATTACTAACCTCTCAATAGTAAAATATTGGTTAGGATCAATTCTTGTACCTCAAAGAAGATGTCTTTCGTGGGTAGACAATAGGTCAAAAATGCACTCTACTTAAAATTTAGGATTACTTTTAAATCAGTCCCTCAATGTTGAAAACTATTATACCATCGATTATTGCAAAGATGGTTTTTTTTTTTTTTTTTTTTTTTTGAGGAAGTCTATTACAAAGATGTTAATGTGCCCTTTTTGTTATGGTCTGTCACTTATAGTTAATCCACTTAGAAGCAATGATATTTTTGTAGCAAAATTTTAATAAATAATAATGTTGGCGAGTGAAATTTCAAATATACATGATTGTTTTAATAAATGTCTATGTAAAATAAAAAAGGAAAAAGAAAACAGATTACTCATTAATGTATAACTAGCCCTATAGCAAGTGCTACTCGCATGTTTAGAGACTATATAAAAAATAAAAAAACTAAATATAAATATATATATTTTTTCATTCAGATTTATGCCTTAACGAAGTGGCACCTGCGGAATTTGTCAATTACTCAAGTAGTTGACAATGAGAACCTAGCCCCAATGAAATTGGATTGAAGTTATTAACTAGCACTTGGGTGTGGGTGGGTTCATTTTTTTGGGGATAGTTCGGATCCCAATTCTGTGCTAACCCCCAAGAACTTTTTTTTAAAGCCCCCATGAACCTTGAATGAGAATGAATGGGAAATTTTGAATATAAATTAAAAAAAAAAAACACTTGCAAATGACAAATGTATAGTTATTATTATTATTTTTTTTTAGAAACCATATGTATAGTTAGTTAGAGCATCATTGAATGTTAAAAAATAAAAATAAAAATCATATTTTAACATATTAAAAAGTTATTTGATCTATTTTAATATAATATTTAACACTAACCCTATATCTATCTTCTATTATTTCATATAACTTTCTCAAAAAAATATTATTTCATACAAAACATTAAAATAATACATATAAGTATACAACACATTAAAATAATATTAACTCAAAATACAACTCAAAATAAATGAATTAAAAAAAAGAGAGAAAGTTGAAAGTTGAATTAAAAAAATAAATTTTTAGTTAATGGTATTGCTACAGTGCCCTCCTACTATGATTCATGTAAATAAAAAAAAAAAAAAAAAAAAAAATATATATATATATATATTTTTTTTTGGTCATAAGAGAAATTAAGTGGAGGTGATTTTTATTTGGTGCTTGATGTCCTAAATGGTAAAAATCTTGTATTATTTAGCACATCAAAGCCTAGGCTAGTGCTCGGACTATAATTATTAATTTTTTTTTCGAATTTAAAAATCTCTAACTATTAAGTATTTCCTTACTTCCTTCTTATCCTTCGTGCTTCCACTCTTCAGTTGTCCCAAAAAGCAAAACCCCAAAAATCAAAGTTAGTTTTTTCAAAAATGTTGCACAGCTCTATCTTCTTCCCAACTTGTTCACGCACCTCTCCATCCATTACCAACCCAACCATATCCTCGTTTTGCTTCACCACTCCCTTCTCTTATCACCAACACCACCATCAATGGCAACTAAAGCAACCCAAGAAAAGGGAACAGTTAATGCTGTCCTTGTGTGCAAATACAACAAGTTATGAGGTTGGTGGAGGATACCCAGATGAGGATTTGGATATGCAAGACAGAAGTGGAAGAAAAAGAAAAACAACAACAACAACAACAACCCAACAACAAGGGAACTCAAAGTTGGACACTTCCCAGTATGAAACTCTCCTCAAAGGAGGGGAACAGGTCACCTCTGTTCTCCAAGAAATGATCACCCTTGTAACTTTCTTCACCCTCTCCTACTTAATGTTTAGGTGTAGGACTGTACTGTTAGCCTTTTCTTGCATTTTGTGTTGTGTCCTAGTTGGGTTCTGTAGTTGGGTATAGCATTTTCTTTCATTTTGTACTGTTTTATAGTTGGAACTTGGTTCAGTAATTGGGTATCCTTGTGCTTATAGTAAATTGGGGTTTACATAGGTTAGGTGTTACTTCTATATGTTGGTGGGAATATGGTGTGTGTGTGTGGGGGTGGGGGTAAAACTTGAAACTTTTAGTTCTAGATACTTGCTATTTAGTGTGTACTAATTGGGTTTCCAGTAACTTGTCATTTCTAAACTTATTGTTTAGTAGATTTTTGCTATTCTTTTACTAAGAAAAATTGAATAAGTAAGTGAAGAGTATTTATACATTGTTGCTATGATCAGTTCATCTTAAAAATGGTGAGAATAGGGTATAGGTAACTAGTAACTAAAATGGTTCTGCCAATTATTCTTTTTGGACCTTCAGAGCAATTCCATGGAAGGATTCTGATGCAGAACACAAATAGGAAATTAGGAAATAAAGAGTGACAAAAGGAACAACAGGACACACCCTAGGCTTCACCACCTAGAACCTGCCTGCAAACCCTAGGCATCGCCACCTAAGGGTGTTTGGCATCAGCACCAAACAAAGAGAACTAAGGAGGAGACATATTCTCAACTCATCATAAAATTCTTACCCCATTACAGACAGGGTTACCAATTATATAGGTTTTAGCGATTATACTAATATGGAAAACATCTAATCAAATCCCTTAAAACCCTCAACTTTAAAACCAAATTCAAAATTAAAAAAAAAAAAATTAAACTCAAAAATAAAGTCTTAGATGATTTTAATGCTCCCTGCATCAGATTCTCTTTTCCCGAGCTTTTAGATGTAATATTTGCAATGCTTGTGGTGGGCTTCTAGGGAAAGGTGAAAATTTTGGTCTCTTCGGGTAGGTGTTACTTCTGAATGTTGGTGGTAATATGGTGTGTGTGGTAAAACTTGAAACTTTACGTTTTTTGATACTTGCTATGTAGTGTGTAATAATTGGGTTTTCAATAAATTTTCATTCATAAACTTATTGATTTAGTAGATTTTTTCTATATATTTTAAAAAGAAAAAAAAAAAAATAATTAACTAAAGTGTATTTCTAGATTGTTGCTACGATTAGCTCATCTTGAAAATGGTGGGAATAAGGGTGTTGTGAATTGGTTCTGCCAATAATTATTTTGGACGTTTAGAGCCATTCCATGGAGGGATTCTCTTTCCTGAGTTTTTTTGATAAGTAATAAGATTTATTGATATCAAAAAAGGGACACTCTAGTACACTAACACAGGAAGTGTAAATGGGTCAAATAATCAAGTACAAAAATTACAAAAATCAAGAAAATAAAGAAAAGAAGAGTAAGATTGGTTTTGCAAAGTAGACTGCCAATCTACTAAGGTTCTAAAGAAAAATAACTTGAGGTTTGAAATGGATCTCTCATTATCTTCAAAACACTTACTATTTCTTTCCCTCCAAAGACACCACATGAGACAACGGGGAATGATTATCCATATATGACCGTTCCAATGACGACCAAACCACCCTTGCCAACAAGCTAGGAGCTCCACAACTGACTTTGGCATAACCCAACTTACACCAAATAAGCCCAAAACCATAGACCACAAGTCCATGGCAACCGGACAATGAAGGAAAAGATGGTCAACTGATTCACCATTACACTTGCACATATAACACCAATCCAATATCCAAACCTTCCTTTTTCTTATATTATCAATTGTCAAATGTTTCCCCCAAGCTGCAGTCCAAACAAAGAAAGCCACTTGAGAGGGGATCTTCTGCTTCCATATGCTTTTCCAAGGAAAACATAAATCATTTATTAAGGGTTTAGCGGGATGGAATCATTAATGCTTTTCCATCCCTGTAGTCTCTTTCCCGAGTTTTTAGATGTAATATGTGGTAGGCTTCTAGGGAAAGGCAAAACAGGTGGTCTATTAAGGGTTTTAGGGTTCAAGAAGGTTGACTTACTGATTTGTTTACAATTATGTGTCTATTCTTGTTGTAATAATCTTCATTGGTATTGAGGTTTTATGTGCATTGTTAGTTTCTTGTAGGGACTTAGTTAAGAGTGACTAACTGAAGGGCAGGAGCTTTCTATTGATAGGTCTAAGTTTGAATTGGTTTGAGTTTGATCCTTCTCATTCTGAATGTGGTCAAATGGAATAGTCCATCAAATATTCTGGATTTTATTTGGAAATTTGTATTTATTTTTAGGTAGATACTTTGGTATACATGCTGTATCCCACCTCTGATCTTTCTTTAATATATTATCTTTACTGGGCATAAGTTATAGCATTTGAACTTCTCTTTGTTCATATTTGGCTTGGCTGCCAGTTACTTCTTTAAGTTGATATTGGTGAAAACCTAATTACAGAATGTTGAAGAAGATTATAGTCTTTCTTAAATCATTCTATTCTTCTTAACTTAAAGTAGTCGCTGTCATAAGAGTTCCTAACAAGTCTATCTAAATACTTCTCAGCTTGGGCTTTTGTCAGCTTCTAGGAGACCAGAGAAACAGTAAGGAGATTTTGTTCATTGGCTTGGAAAAGGTGATGAGCTTAAATATATCAATTGCAAGAAAATCAGTGAATAAGTTATGAACTGGCATAAAAGTAGCAAGGAGTGTCATGTCATGTGTGAAACCTAATTGTCATGTAGCCAAGAGTGAACACCAAATATATGGAACTGTCACTTGTTGTAAAATTTACCCTTGTGATATTGGCAGTATGACATTGGCTACATTGCCCACTACCATCCAGGACCACTGTCTGGAGTCTGCAACTGTTATTGTTAACATAATGCCTGCAGCAAAACATGAACATACTTGTCCATCGTCTATCATATTGTTATTGCTTTCATACTATTTTATAAGTTATATGTTAATTTATTGAAGGTAAACCTTCATCCTACTTTTGAAAATTGTGGCAGACACTTATTTTTAAAATGTAATGATTGTAAAGTGCACTCTGCACATAATGCTACGTCTCGCTGTAGATGTAGGTGGATTTGTTGTCTGGAATTTTATCTCTGTATAGGAACATGGTGTCCTGCAGGTATCCTTTTCTTGAGCCTCTAGCCATGTAAGTGTGGTAATAGAGCTACATGAAAATTACAGTATAACATTGTAATATTAATATATTTGAGCCTATAGTCTCATTAATTTTGTTATAATATATAATGAATCAGAAAATAAAAAGTTCTAGGGACCTTTGACGTCAGAACCCGAAGTTGGGGAGTTCCCTGATTATTTGTGCACTAGATCATAAGACTTTTGTTTGAGTACTTGATGCTGATACTTTTTACTGATGGTGGCTTAGAGTGTTATAAAGCATTACAGGAAATATAATGTAAAGTGTCTAGTGTTGACACTGATGGAACCTTTATGTTTAGATTGTCGTAGTGTTTCTGGTTTTACAATATAAAGAGTTTTCCGTTTCAATTTTGTGCTGGAAAGACCAACCTACTTGGTAGTAAGGAGCACTTGAGTACTAGTTTTGTATGATCACTTCCAAACTGTGTACCACTTTCTCTTTTCAGGCTTGTTAACTGAATTGAAAATGTTAATTCTTCAATGTGCTCTTTTCATGCATTTCTTTAAGGTCTTTACTCAACTGGTGCTTATCTTTGTTGGCTATCATATTTTGTGGGTGCAGTTGGAAGATATGAACATGGATGAAGCATCTGAGGAGGTGGCTGTGCAGTTGGCTGCACAAGGAGTCATAGGGAAGAGAGTTGATGAGATGGAATCAGGTTTTATAATGGCCCTAGATTACATGATCGAACTTGCTGAAAAGGACCAAGATGATAAGGTACTATTTCAAGTTATATTTTCATTCTTCAGCATTGACATGGACTATTCTGAGCCAATCTTCAGTTGCATTGTACTAATTATAACAACTTTCATTTCCACATTTATGTGGAACACTTTCTCTAACTATTGATGTAGAAGGCGTCTCTTAGTCTATCTGTGAGAACCTGATGGTCATGTTAGCAACCAAGACCACCTTACCCAAGTAACCAACATGGTTCTGTAATTTCTCAGTTATGCAATTGTCTGGTCATGTCACTAGCTGAAGTGTCATACAGGGCCACTCATATTTAAGGCTCTGTTACAATCTTCTTTTGCATCTTATTATTGTTTGCTAGAAACTTTACTGCTTTTGACTTCTTTTTTTATGGTTAATGTCATAATAATTCATAAAATTGAACAAAAGTGAATTTCCATTCTAATAGTTACTTTAGTTTTTGATTAAATGGTTGTGAATACACAAGATTTTGTTGCATCCTCTGCTGTGGTGACAATTGTTTAGAACTGCATCAGAAGTTGGGTTAACTATTGATTTGTACCATAATATGAGGCAGACTCAACCCGAAGAAATTTCCTTGGTACTAGGAGCTGTTATCGTTTGCTTCATTATTGCTAGGGCATGTGTACTTGTGTTCTAATTTTGTTTTTAAGGTCTCATTATGATTGGACGGCAACCTCTTGGAGTTTGTACATCTTCTGAACTTTCGATGTTAGTTTTGTTTTTGGGTGTATACACCCTGTGTACTATGGTTGCACTCGTCATTGCACTTTTTTATTGAATTTATACTTATAAAGAGTTTCAAGTAGTTTCTACATGTTATTTCGTGATTTAAAATTTCTGTTGACTATGGCTATGGGATTTAGCGCTTGGTATTTATCTACTTGTCTATTGTTTCTGTTCAGCGCAAGTCACTGTTAGAGGTGATCAAGGAGACAGTATTATCCCATCTTACGAAGAAGTGCCCCCCACATGTAAGGATATTCCTCACAACTACCTGGTTCTCTTTCTGATCGAAAGTTAATTCCAACTACTACCATGAAAAATATGTCATTCTTCTATTCTTTTCTTTTCTAGGTTCAAGTGGTTGGCCTGCTTTGTAGAACTCCCCAGAAGGAAAGCAGACATGAATTGCTACGCCGAGTGGCCGCTGGTGGTGGTGCATTTAAAAGTGAGAATGGCACCAAAGTTCACATTCCTGGGGCAAATCTAAATGATATAGCTAATCAGGCCGATGATTTACTTGAGGTGATTTCTATAATAAAAAAAGAAAAAGCCTTGCATGTTATCATCTTTTCTTAATTCAATAATTTCAAGTGGATAGATATATAGTTGTCCCACTTGTTGTTAATAGAGTGCTAGTTTCTGTAACTGATGACTTTGCTTTTGGTGATATGTGCTCAAGCTCTTGTCCTTTATTTTCTTGAAAATAGTGGCATTAGTGCATTCTCTCTCTCTCTCTCTCTCTCTCTCTCTCTCTTGCTGTGGTGGCTTATTAAGGTAGATCTAAAATAAAGATTCTATTACTTAACATGAAGTTTTTACTTCTTCAAAGTAATCTGGCTTTATAGACCTACAAATTTTGAATATTGTAGAATATCTGAATAACCAGAGTTGGTGGACAAGTCCATTTGTTATATATCAATTCTTTCCAAGTAACCTGTCTTGCAACTGCAAGGACTACAGCAATAAAGATATTTAGTTTCATTGAACAGTGTGGGCTCTATCTTTCCAGATTTCCTGTTCCCTCATATCTCAAGCTAAACTAATAAAATTTTTCCTCTGATCATTCAGAGTGTGGTTCTTGTACTATTTTTTTTGTCAACAATATAATATAGTTGCAACTTATAACTTACATAACTTACAATATAATAACAATTATTCCTCGTTATGATCTTACGTACTATGGTATAATTTTTGTTGTTGTTTTCTACTTAAATTTCATATTCTAATAATGTCTGTAATGTTTAATGGAGGTTAATTGTTGAAAGTTCTTAGAAATATATCTTCTCTATCTTGCCTGACTGAATCACAAGTTTCCTGTTTGCATTGGATTAAAGTGACAATTTGGAATGTGAACGGACCCTATGCTTTTATCTTTTTTCCCTAATCAAGCTATCAATAACTATGCAGACAATGGAAACTCGGCCTGTGGTTCCTGATAGAAAACTGCTTGCAAGGCTTGTTTTGATCAGAGAGGAAGCTCGTAATATGATGGGAGGTGGAATAATGGATGAGAGAAATCACCGGGGCTTGAGTACTCTTCCTTTACCAGAGGTCTGTATGCATGCATGTCAAGATTTCAAATAAATTTACAAGATACCTGACTGATTCTTATTGGCCTTAGTATGTTCTTTTCAATGAAACATGCAATGCAAGCTTTCTAAGTATATTAGCCAATAATCTTTGGACAAAATGGCGTATCTTCCATAAATAAGGGTGGTGGTTGAGGTCATATGTTCAATCCCTTGTAATACCTGTCAAAAGAGAAGATAAAAAAGAAATACATATTGAAGCACTGTTGTTATATACTATCATGTTTATTTATTACAATAAGTAGCATCTTGTCATGATTGCATTACTTGTCACTGCAGGTGAATTTCTTAACCAAATTGGTAGCTTTGAAACCAGGGAAAACTGTCCACGAGATGATAAAAAATGTAATGCAAGGAAAAGATGAAGGTGCTGATAACACTGACAATGATGAGGAAAACAGTACAGGTGCAAGGGTCTCAAGTGGATTTGCAGGATGGGTAGGTTTTACTGCACTCCATTATCTTTTGAAAGGAGAATGTGGTTGTGTGTGTATTCATTTATATATGCATGTGAAGAGTCATTGTATTTAGGTATATTGACCCACTTTTCATGATTCCCAGGAAAGTGTTACTGGAAAGAAGCCACTGCCTGTGCGCCCCGGCATGTTTCTGGAGACCGTCTCCAAGGTAAGTGACTTCATATATGCTATTAGCTTATTCAACTGTGACTGGAATTTTTTAAGCCCAATGGACTTTAGGACTTCACATAACCTCTATGTTACATGGGCTTGATTAACTCAGATCACTTATTGATATATGCAGTAACTTCCGATATAGCAAAATTATGCATGGTTAAGTACTGATTACCATTGGCATTTGGACTTTCTAGGTCTTGGGTGGTATATACGCTGGAAATGACTCTGGCATCACAGCACAACATCTAGAATGGGTAAATTCCCTTTTTCTGGATCATCTTTCTCTCCCTTGGCCCCCACTCCCTAAATTTAGCATCATGTGTATTTGATTGAATTCACAGCTAGTATGATAAATTGCATTCAATTTTTTTTTCTTGCAAACTTGTAATTTCAGTAATTTTTTTTCTTAAATAGCAATACAACCTTTTCTTATTTTTAAAATCAGATTAGCAAATTTTTGGCTTAAAAAAAAAAAAAAGCTAACTCTTATAACATATAGTTCCATTACATAAAACCCTAATTAAGTCATGAAAATTCTATCTTGTTAGGCTTGTCGAATCATTTCCCATATTAGATCCCTTCAATTTATCAGCCATCTTCTTCATTAAATGACTCATTTTTTTTTTCTTTTGCTTGCATTCATCCTGTATCCAGGTTCATCAGAAGACACTCCAAGTTCTACAGGAAATAGCATACTAGCCTATTTGTGATAGCTGCGAAATGCCTCCTTGCGTCATAAATCCATTTTTGATCATCATATGTTGTCCTATGAGACAGAAAGTAGGTCAAGACTTGTTAATAGTCAAAATTCAAAATTAAAAACCATTGTAGGACATCAAAAGGAGGAATATTGTAGAATTTAGTTATGTAAAATAAATAACGTATTCTGTTGTAAATTTGTGTTAAAAAAAAAAAAAATCTGTAATATTAATCATAATTAAAATGATTAAACTAAATATCTAATGATAAAACGAATCAAGTCCTAGTATACCTCATCAAAATCAGTACTTTTGTGATGTGTAATATGTACCGAATCAGCTAGCAATGATGACAGATTCAAAAATACACTTAACATTAGTGGAATAACATGTGTGGAGAGGACCCAGTTTTGATACTTGCATTAGTGTACACATAAGTGGACCTTAGCAATGATTTTGAATGTTTTTAGAAGTAGAAGCAAACCAAGCAAGGATGGCTGGTATTGTATATTCCTCAATTATTTATTGAGCTCTTTTTCCCTCATGCCCTTCTACATGCCTTTTATATTTGCCTTTTTCTGTAAAGCATATTTGAAAAATGTATGAACTTCCACCGACTAGGATTTGGTATCACGCCTTCTATATGTGCCCACATTGGCCTACCCATACTGTCCTACCATGCTCCTTCAAGTGTATGTATCTCTTGTTGGTCTTCTTCTTCATGAGATGAGTCTCTTTTATTAGAATAAAACCAATTACTAAAGTTTGGTTGCCCACGTGAGCCGTCTTTTCAAAGCTAGTGCCTCACAACCATGCATGATATGGATATAATTACTAGCAGGTTTTTAAGAACAATCTCAAAGGAGAGCCTGGAAGTTGGGACGTATCTCCTCTGTGTCACTCAATGTTACTAGATTATCTGTTTTGGAATTGCTTATTTTAGTAGGATATTAGTGAAGTGTTTATCAAAAGAAATAGTTTTTGGTAACTTTTGGGTGTGTTTGGGTAGTGGCTATGTTTGCGTTTGCTATGGGAGCTTTATTTTTGACTTGTCCATGGCACTATTCATGAACCAGCCAAGTGATAAAAACGGGTGAATAGTAATGTGTAGTAATAAAAAATATTTTGTTACAGTGTTTTTAGCAATAAGTTTTCAGTTTTCAGCAAAATAAGCAGTATCCAAACACACATTTTATGCTAAATGTGTTACACAAAGTTAAAAGCTCAGATTATTTCAAAAAAGTTGAGACAAAAAATAGAAAGCTAAAATTTTTTCAACAATTCCCAAATGCACACCTAATGTTCTTAACATGGTTGATTTTTTGAAGTGAGTTTACCTAATAAAAATAAAAATAAAATAGAAAATGTTGTCACTAGTTAATATATTCATTTTAATTTATAATATTTGTAATAAGTTATCGCTACTAACAAGATACAAGCATTCAGCTATACAAACTTATACACAAGATATAACCATTCAATTATGCAACTTATAATAGTAGACGTAAAAAGAAGATGACCCAATCTATGACTTTATGGATGAAACCTGTTAATAATTAAGTTTAAAGACTTAAGTCCAATCATTTGATGCTTAGAAATTATATATATATTTTGGGTATAATTTGTAATTTGCTTTTCCTATTTGATTTAAGAGTTTAAGTTCTTTTATTAAATTAAAAGTAAAGTTATCTTCTATTCCTATTAGGATAACAAGTTTGAAACTCTATTAACAAAATACCCTTAGCGTTCAATTTTGTATTATAGTTTAATTGATTAATAAAATTTCTCTTGAAATTTTTCAATGGTCTAGTCTTGACTCAACCAAACTTTGGTAGTGACTCTTAGAGATTGTTCTTACTTACTTGGTGCTAACTGCAAGCAAGCAACATAAGTGTGTTGACTCTTAAGTTATCTATCCTTTGTTCTTCTGTTCTCCAAGACTCCAACTTTAATTATTGCACATTTTTGGTTTTGTCAAAAAGTTTAACCTTTCATTTGCATTCCAATGTCCGATTTTTTGTTGGTACATGTTATCACCATTATAATAACAGGATTTTTTATTTATTTATTTATTTTTAATGAAAGGAAACTTTGGAATAGAATACCTGCGTACTGCTCATCGCCAGGATTAGAACTTTAGAAGAAAAAAAAATTGTGAAGAGAATCTGTTTGATTTCCATCATTATGTTATGGAAATTTCTTTTTGGGTCCTCTATAAAGTATTTGCAAAAGTGAAATTTGGTTCTAGAGACAACCTTTGCATAATTTTTCTAACCTTTCTTATGGAAAATAATAATAATAAACAGCAAACCATGCCAGGAAAAAGAGTCTCAAAAAAAAAAAAAAAAAATCCCTTTTCTTTTCTTCTCCCCTACCAAATAAAGGTCAATGTCTTTTTTTATACTTACTATTCAATCCCTATAAATGGTGGGGTGTTGCTTTGAAATTGACAAGGTGACGAGAAATTTGAGTTACATCAAATCTCATCCAAAACAATGTTTAACCCATTATTCATTTAGAAGTGCTACGTTCCATTAAATTTTCACAACAAATTTTAGGTGATAAGTTGTTACTAGTTCTAATTTGAACTCATTACTGAAATTACTTTTTTGCTCACTAATAACAACCTACCATTTAAGATTTATTATAAAAATGTTGTGGACATAACATATAGTATTATATTAACTGCTAAGATATGCAGTTATTTTTCTCAAAAAAAGAAAGAAAAGATATGCAGTTGTACATCTAGATGACAAAGAGAGAGAGAGTGAGATTTGGTACTATCATAATTTCATAGAGAATTAAAGTGAAGGGTAGGGGCAGGAATTGGTATTACAAACAATAACCTCTATCATTAACGCCCCCCTTTTTGCTACCATTGATATTTTCCTCTCTCGAGTTATCCCATCAATTTTTGTTGAAATTTAGTTTGATAATGCAAAATTTCTTATGATAAATAATAACTCTTTATCTTAAGTATTAGCAATAATGCTCTGGCAACCCAAAAAACATGTTTTGTAAATAAGAAGATCAAGAAAGGATCTCCCAGGATTATAAAATCAGGCAAATGTATAATCCTTAAAGGTTGATTTTGTGTCCTGCAAAAAGAGAGACAACCTTTTAGTTAAGCCTTATAAGTTATAACTTCATATATTAATAAAAGTTTACAAAGATTAATAAAATTATAAAGGAATTCATTCTTAATCAATGTGAGACTCAAGGAAAACACAAGCTTTGCAAGATTTATTTACAAGAAAAACAAAATTCTTGAGAATCTCTACTTTTTAACTCTTCTTCACTTGATTTTTTTTTATTAACACATAAAATCATAGAAAGTTTTGAAAGTAAAAATTGATGTGAAATAAATCTTCACTCTAAGGATCTAAAATTACTTTCTCCTCAGCTTTTTCCTGTTGATTCGGATGTGCAGACAAATAGAATGATCAAAATGTAAATCATGTGATTGGACAAGTATAGTCTAATCGTGTCTAATGTTTTTGAATGATCCCAAGAAGTTCGTTGATGGATTTCATGAAGTATAGCTAAGGGAAGATAGGCAGCCAAAGATCTTAATCCCAAACCTTTTTATTTTTTATATATAAAATAAAAAGTTGCTGCAGTTCGGGTATGTTTTTATTCATTTCACATGTGATGTGTTCCCAACTATGTTTACTTGGGATTCCTTGGTTCTTTCAATAAATTACTATTAATCATTTGGATTGAGGCAAATAGTCTTTGCAACTAGTTTTTTTTGAGAATTAGTTGAAAGATGATAATTTATAATGCTGGGAAATGTTGGGAAATGTTATGTTGACAATATTTTCACAATAAAGTTATTATTGATGGATAAATAAATAATGTCAGTGGTAGACCTATTTTAAAACTGATAATAATTTGACACTTAAAATTTGTTGTGAAAATATAATAAATGTAGCATTACTCTTCAAATCTTCTAAAGGTTTTTAAATAACCATATCACATAATTCTTAAATATTAACCATATATTCTGTAGTGATATTTAATAATTAGTTGAAAAATGATAATTTCTAATGTTGAGAAATGTTACGTTCACACATTTTCACAATAAAGTTATGTTTGATGGATAAGTAAATAATGTCAGTGGTAGACCTAGTTTAAAACCAATAACAATTTGACACTTAAAATTTGTTGTGAAAATATATTAGATGTAGCATTACTCTTCAAAACTTCTAAAGTTTTTTAAATAACGAATTGCACAATTCTTAAATATTAACCATAATACCATATATTCATAAGGAGTGATTTTTAATAATTACAATAGGATTTAAAATTTATATGGTTGCTTTTTACCTTCAGGTCAAGGTACTAATCTATATATACACCTAAATTTGAATTTGATTCAAAAAAAAAAAAAGAAAAAAGAAAAAAGAAGAGAGATTTGAATCTATGTCCATTATGCAAAGGGTTATAGGTTTTTTCTTTGATAATTTAATAGTTGGGAAAAAGGGAATTTAAATTTTAAATGTCTTAATTAGATATGCTATGAGGCACTTTTTTCTTTTTGAAGAAACTATATTGTTAGACTTTAGTTGAGTTAAATGGCTCTTGGTACGATAATAAGTTTTTTTTTTTTTTTTGGACAATCGACGGTGCTTTGATGATCTAGAAAAAGGGTATTTACCCATTCTAGATGGAATAAATAAAGTTTTTAAACAAATAATAATGATTATTAAGATTTTAAGAACCTTATCCCTTAACTGTAATTGAAGAAGGGCAGCTAAAAATCAAAGGCTAAAATATCATCAGTGGTTGCCAGTTGCCACTGTTCAGAGTTCAAATCGGTAGTTTAAATTGTTCATTCAAAAGTTTTAGGAAACGTCAAGACTCAAGACTCAAGAGTCGACCGTTTTGTTATCAGCTCTACTTTTTAAAAGCAACCATACTTTCATTCACTGGGCCACACCAAGTTGGAGGATGGCCAAATCATCCTTCTTTTCTCCCAATTACCGAAACACCCTTAGAAAATTCACCTCTTTTTAAAACATACTATTATATTATGCTTCCAATTATTACTTCATTTTATTTAACAACTACTTTAGCTGCTCATTCAACAAACTCTATTTTCTGATAACTTTATATGTTATATAAAAGAAAAAAGAAAGCGGATTTTTGCTACTAAAACCAGCTTATTTGTTTAGAGATAGAGTCGGTTTGGTTGGGTGGAAGAGAGCGATGAAAATTAAAGATGGAAAAATGAGAATTTTCCGTCATTTGGCACGGTGGAAATGAGGGAGGATGGAAAAGGGACTAAGTGAAGTTTTTCACCGGAGTCCACCAAAAACCACCTTTCTAATTTGGGAGGAAAAATATTGGAGAAAATGCATATTACACTTACTATTTTGCCCCTTTTAATTAATTTTTTTTTTACCCTCCCTTGATCTAATAGGGTATAATAGTAAATTTATTTGAATTATTTTCTCTAATTTTTTGTCAATGCTACTCTACTTCCCTTCTCCTTAATCTAAACAAGCCACTGCTTTCCAATTCTCTTACTTTTCTTGCCAAACTCAGTTGATTTTTTGAGTAGTCTCTAGAGGTGGAATAATCCTTACTTCAAGGACTATTGAGAAATAAAAATCTTAAAATGGATAATAAAAATCAATTAAAAAAAGTGTACTTTATTTATTTTATTATAAAGACCTTTTAAAATGTTGGGTAGACATTACAGAATATTCTAAAATATAGATCATTAATTATGAAATTTAATAATTTAAGGTGTACCCTATAGATAAATGAATAGTTGCAATTAACCCTTCTATTATCACTATTTAAGTCAATCCCTTTTAGGTAGAGTGAAAAGATTTTACATCATCATTTGCTTATGGACACAAACAATAATAATAAATAGTACTTAAAAAGTTTATAATAAAAAAAGGGGTAGTTGCTCAAGTGCAAATGATGACAATTGGTGTGGCAAATCAGAGAGATTAGGGACAAATTAGTCCAAATGATGAAATTCAAAAATAAACTGACAGCATGGCCCCCATCTTTCAAGTGTTTTAATAGATAGAAGAATCAATACATCACAACACAACACAATACAAAGAGAGATGTGTTCTAGAGAGAGAAAGATAAAAAAAGGGGACATGGTTGCCATAATTTGAATTCACTCTCTCTCTCTAAAACACAGGAAAACTACTTTGGACTCTGACAGCTCTACACCGTCCCAACTGGTGTGCCTTCTTCTCTCACTTCCTTCATACTACCCAACTCAACTACTTTATAGTTTAAACCAAAAAAAAACCAAACCAAAGAAGGATCGAATTCTCATTCAAACCCAAAAAACAGAGAGAAAATGTCTGGTTATGTAGGCATTCTGGTTTCAGATCCATTGCTTCAGAACCAGTTCACTCAAGTTGAACTCCGCAGCTTAAAAACTCACGTACGTAAATGGGTCTTTTTCTTTTTTCTTTTTTATAATTTGAATCTGTACATCTTTGTTAAAAATACCAAGAAGTGCCCAGTTGAGCTACGAGTTTCTCGGGGTTTTTTCTTCTTCTTCTTCTTCATGAATTTGTATGTGTTTGTTTTTTGTGTGTGGTGATGATGCAGTTTATGAGCATGAGGAGAGAGAGTGGGAGAGTGACACTGGGAGAGCTGGCGTCGAAGATGTCTCGTTTGAAAGTGGTTGGAGAGAATCTTACTGAAGAAGAGAGAGCTTCGTTTATCCATGATTTCTATCCTGATCATCATGACCACGACGATGTCGACTTTGAGCTTTTTCTTAGAGTCAGTGTCTTGTCAAACCCCGAATTTTGTGGATTGGATTTGAGTCTTTAAACTAGCCTTTTTACTTTTTTCTAAATATAGTACAGATGTGATTAGCGTTTTTCAGTGGTAACTAACTAAGTTAGTTACTAGTAACCTTGGACACACAAATATTGAAGATCTTATATTTTTGTTTTATGATTTTTGAAATTTTTAGCAATTTTTTTTGTTTGTCTAAAAGAATGTTATGTTAAAGTTGATGAATTCTCTGTTTTGGTTGTTAGAAAGCCTAAGATAATTTGAATCTCGTTAGCTTTTTGATTTGTGCTCTGTTTGGTTGCCAACAGAGTTAAGTTAAATTTAAAAAAATAAATAAAGGAAATCAAGATTTTACTTCCACTTTTTCTATTGTCTGATTCGTTTTTTCTATGGAGCTTTTTTCAAAATTTTCAGGAATTAAAAAATAAAATAGCAAAAGAATCAGGGATAGGATTTTTTTTTTGGGGGGGATTTTAATGAGTTTTTCTTTGCAACTTCAAATTGTTGGCAGATATATTATAACTTTTCAATTTTGCATAAATTAAAAAAGAATAAAAAAACGATAAGAATCAGCCATAGGTTTTTTATCCTTTTTTTTTGGAGTTTAATAAGTTCTTCTTTGTTATTAGACAGAGTGAGATTATTTTAGTATCTGGGATTGAACTGTACTTTGATGGCTTTAAATTTGAAAATGAAGAATTTATGGCTTAAAAAAGCATAATGTAATTTCAAAATTGATGGCAGGTATATTTGGAACTCCAAGCCCATGCTAGTGCTAGAACTGGAAGTAATACTAAGAACTCATCTGCATTCCTAAAGGCTGCCACCACAACATTGCTTCACACAATTAGCCAATCAGAGAAGGCTTCTTATGTTGCGCACATCAATAATTACCTTGCGGAAGATCAGTTTTTAAAGCAATACCTTCCTATCGATCCTTCAACCAATGATCTCTTCGAGATTGCAAAAGATGGAGTTCTTCTCTGGTGATAACTTGTTGATTCTCTTGTTCTTTCACTAAGTTTTTATGATTAGTCTTTTTGAAATTTATAATCAGAAAAGCATTATTTTTCTTTGATGCAGTAAGTTAATTAATGTGGCAGTTCCGGGAACTATTGATGACCGTGCTGTTAACACGAAGAGAGTGCTCAATCCATGGGAAAGGAATGAGAATCATACACTCTGCCTCAACTCTGCTAAGGCCATTGGATGTACCGTTGTCAATATAGGGACTCAAGACTTTATTGAAGGAAGGGTATGCAAACATGAAATGTGTCTTGATCCTTTACTATATCAGCTGGTCATCTTAGTTGCCATGTTGCAATATTTAAGTTTAGAAACCTTTAGTTACCTTAAATTAAGAGTATGTCCTAGTGCTTAAAATTGTTAATATTGATTTGCTGCCAACATTGAAAGCTCATACTACATTTGATTTTCTTGTCTAGTGAGTCTTGTAAACCAGCACAATCTTTGTGTTGGGTTACATGTGTGAGTGTAGTCCCACATTGAATAAATATGAGAAGAATGAGTGGTTAATATAATATAATTGAGCACATACCCATTGGGCTTAGGCCTTTTGGGTTAAAGTGTGTCTCTATATGTTATATTAATTACTCAAGGAAGTTTCCCCAAGATGTTTATTCTCCCTAACAAGTGGTATCAGAGCCCATGGTAGTGTGCGGCGAGGTGGTAAGGTGTTCATAGTCCCTACTCAGCGGGGACAGAGAAAGCCTAAATGGCCCACACATAAAGATCCAAGAAAAAAAAGCCCAACAAAGGAATATTGCTAATGGTGCTAAATAATGGGGTGGTGCGAGATTCCCATGGACATGGACGTACGGGGTTCTCATGAATGTGCGTGCGGGGTTGACACGTGGTTCCCATGGATGGCGTATGAGAGACCCATGGATGACGTGCTGATGAAGTGAAAAGCCATTAGGCAAGGGGGAGTGAGTAGGACTTGTTCATGGCCCATAAAGAGGTCTTGAAACCCATAAAGAGGCAGACTCACACGTGAGGGGGAGATTTGTTGGGTTACACGTGTGAGTGAAGTCCCACATTGAATAAATATGAGAAGAATGAGTGGTTAATATAACATAATTGAGCACATACCCATTGGGCTTAGGCCTTTTGGGTTAAAGTGTGTCTCTATATGTTATATTAATTACTCAAGGAAGTTTCCCCAAGATGTTTATTCTCCCTAACACTTTGAACTTAGAGGCCTACAAGGGACAGGGTAAAGCTCATCCATTACAACTTAACGAAAGAGGGGAATTCGAGCAGCCTTTTTGTTCAAATGCAGGGCTATTTTGACCATAGTATACATTGCAAAGTTCTCTTACAAATCTGCTTTCTTGGTGCTATCCCAGTTCAAAGTGTTTGGGATTTTATATAGTCTTAATTGCAAGGCTTTTCAAGATATCTTATATTCCAGTCCTGTTTTAATCACTTAATCTTTGCATGTGAAATACATATGCAAGTCTATATTTTAGGCATTTCTCTCTATCCTCCTTTTATTCATTGGTTCCTTTCCTTGTCATCAGATTACGATTTGTTTCCTCCCTAAATGATTGGGAGATGGAAACATTTGGATTTATGTGGATAAATGGTTTTGGTTGGATGACAAATTTAAAGTGTGCATGATATCTGTAGTCATACTATTCAATAGGTTTGTTTGGTAATTTTGAAACTATCCTAACTGGACTAACTGAAGGCCTTGAGAAAAATCTACCCCATTTATCAGCTATTAGTAAGAACCTATCCAGCAGTTTAAACCAGAAACCAATCCTATCTAAATTGGTTTATTAAATATTTTAAATTCTTTGCCAGCTTTTGCATCTTTTATTCTATGTATTCCTTCTGCTGGATGAATTATACTGAGTTTCAATCACTAATAACATTTTTTTTTTAATAAAAAGAAAAAGTAATCCATAATTTTAAATACTCTGCTTATCAGTATGAATAATTTCCTTTTTGTATTGTTTTCAGCGTCATCTTGTGCTTGGAGTGATCTCTCAGATCATTAAGGTAAGAATCTCATGGTTATGCACTTAATTTTAACTTTACAAATGACGAATTTCAAATACGTAATGTTGTATGGACATAAAGTAAACTATGGGCATCTAGTGAAAGCCTTTAAGGTTATGCATCCATTGAATTGATAAAGCATGTTTTAGTCTTTAGCGTTCATGCTAGTTGTGTTTAAAATAAAATTTGACTCTCCAATGGTTCTTCAATAATAGATACAATTGCTAGCAGACCTCAACCTAAAGAAGACACCGCAGTTGGTGGAGTTGGTAGATGATAGTAAGGTAAATGTGTTCTTTCATTAGAAGAACTGGCTGTATTACAATTGTTGAAGAGGGCTTTACGTCAATAAATTCCTAATAGATTATCTTCTTATATTTAAAACCAACAGGATGTGGAAGAGTTGATGAGTCTACCACCAGAGAAGATCTTATTGAGGTGGATGAATTTTCAATTGAAGAAAGCTGGATACAAGAAGATTGTCACAAACTTCTCGTCTGACATAAAGGTAGATGAGTTAAAGCAGGAGTTTAGACAGACTGTTTTCTATTTGATTCTCTTTTACAGTTAAATATTTATTTTAGTCAAGTTTGTCAAGTATTGGTCTCTGATAAAATTTTGAATAATATTTCTTGTGAATGGCGTATATGTAGCTCAAATTTGAGAATTGAACTCTTTTAAGCATTTTTAAATATCTTCTATGACTGTAAATCAAATTAATAATATCTTGTCATTTGAACTGTAATTGAAGAAATCCTAGATTCCTATGAGAATGAAAATGAGGAAGTTATACAACTTTAAATTTTGAGACCATTTGTCGAAGCTATCTATTTATGTTGAATCATTATGGTCTCATGTAATAGATTACAAACTAAATAACATGAGTCATATGGAACATCATTTCATTCTTTCTTTCTTTTTGTATTTTAAAACAAACAGAATAGTAAGGTACTAGCTGTTGCTGTTTCTTCTTCTTCTTCTTCATACTTTTGTTGTTCTTGTTGTCTGTGACCTAACCCTGATTAGGAATTTTGAGTTTATAACTTTTAAATGGCAGGTAGAGTGGGGACAAGGTTTGAATTCACGAACACTTGCTTTGATACTATGATAAATTACTGATGGTCTCAAAAGCTTAAGTTATTAGAAAATGCTTAATTCAATCATTTAACCATAATTACAATAAACCCTCCACCCCTTGTTTATGGGAGGAGAAGAAAGCATTTGGTTCAAAGATCATTGCCACTAGCTGTTGCTGTTATTGTCAGATTAACTTTCAAATATTGTAAATTTCCCTATTAAATTATATGCTTCCATTTACTAATGAGAATTGGATAGGTAGATATTTTCCTTCCTTAACAGAAACCAACAAAAAGAAAACTAATGATTTGACTCTGTAATGCCACAATAAAATTTACAGTTAAGGTTTTAGTATTCATTGTTGGTATATAACTGGTATTTGACAGTAAAAGATGCTTAACTTGCAGGATGGAGAAGCTTATGCCCACCTCTTAAATGTACTTGCACCAGAGCACAGTCATCAATCTACATTGGCAGCAAAAAATCCTTTGGAAAGAGCAAAGTTAGTTCTGGAACATGCAGATAGGATGGGCTGTAAGCGATATTTGACTGCAAAAGATATTGTGGAAGGTTCCCCAAATCTGAACCTTGCTTTTGTTGCACATATTTTTCAGCATAGGTGAGATGGACCCCTTCTTGAGCAATGCATTGAATTTTTTAATGGTTAATTTTGGTAGTTCCAGCAATATGAGCACATTAAACCTTGTAGTGTAGAGCATTCAGCATATGGTTGCTTCCAGAACATCTACCATGCATGCTCTATTTGTGTGAATTCACTGGAGTAAACTTATCCATCCAAATGGGTAGTGAACATTACCCCTATATCATTTAGTTGTTATGATTCTTATTACTTCTTCCAGTTTTGTTTGTCAATAAAATGTGATGATTTTGTGTTTCTTTTTTATCTTGTTTGTAAGGAATTGAGACATGTGAAACTCATCATTAATATTTTCCTGTAGGAATGGGCTCTCGACCCAAACAAAACAAATATCTTTCCTTGAAACTTTGCCAGATGATGCCCTAGTGTCCAGAGAAGAGAGAGCATTTCGCCTTTGGATGAATAGTCTTGGAAATTCAACATATATCAACAATGTCTTTGAAGACCTTAGAAATGGGTAGAGTATATTTTCAAAATTTACTTTTGTAATCATAAATTCTTATCATTGTTCTTTATCCTAACCATTTGAATGCAAGTAAGCTAAATTTTATTCAATGTATTCATGCTTCCCATTGCATACCCTAGTGTTTGCACATCAGTTTTACTGATAAAATATCATTATATTTCCAAAATTTAACATTATCTTAAATCTTTGAAAATATTTTGAAGAAAAAGTTCAGAGAATTTTGATATTGAGAAAATTTTGTAATGGAAGGAAATAAAATTGAAGTTCTTACAAATTTAAATGTGATTGCTAGAGTATCTCCTCTTTGAGTTGAAGTTAGCTGCTCTTTGCCAGGTGGGTACTTTTGGAGACCCTAGACAAGGTGTCGCCAGGGATTGTCAATTGGAAGATTGCAAATAAGCCTCCAATAAAGATGCCTTTTAGAAAAGTAGAGAACTGTAACCAGGTGGTGAAAATTGGGAAACAATTGAAGTTTTCCCTGGTTAATGTTGCTGGAAATGATATTGTGCAGGGAAATAAAAAGTTGATATTAGGTATGCTCTCTGCCACGTTCGTTTGCAGTAATCTAGATGTTGGTGTTAAAACTTCTTGACTTATTGTGATGAATTTTTTGTATCATTCTTATCTTCCATTTGGTAGGACTTTTCAGGGTTAAAACAGACACCACTTTTTTTTAATAGTAGTATTATTTTTTATCCGATTTTAGGAGATTAATTGTCATCTGAATTAAAGAATGTTAATTTCACCTCAGCTTATTTGTGGCAATTAATGCGATGCAACATCCTCCAACTTTTAAAGAACCTGAGATTTCATTCTCATGGGAAGGAAATCACAGATGTTGATATTCTAGAGTGGGCTAACTCCAAAGTGAGCAACTCAGGAAGCCAGAGTCGCATGGATAGTTTTAAGGTAACCATATGTGCAACTCTTTTCCTTACATGTAATTGTTTGCTATATTAATTGCCTTTTGCCTTTTGAGTGTTGATAAGTTCAGGGCTCATAAATGGTATACTAATAGACATGATAAATTTTAATTTCTCTGAAGCTTCTACTTGTAAGAAGTTTGATAGCAATTACTGGTTTTATAATGTGAATTGTGATGACTTAAAAATTCGTGGTCCCAACTTCCTGTGGATTACTAGGAATATAGTGAGTGAAGGATTACTTGGAATATGGTAAGATAGTGTGGTCATGATTACAGTATTAACTGTTTTAAATTTCTACTGACATGTGTTTGCCACTTTGCCATCTTAGCCTGTACTTGATATCCTTTCCTATTATTATCCAGAAGATTGCTTTTAAATGAACTTTACATGTTATGATTTAAGGTTTCTTTTAGCATTGGACAGTGACTACATTTTTATTTTGTGAATGGCAGCAATCTAATTTGTTGATTTTTTACTATTTCAATTTTTTAGGATAAACGCTTGTCAGATGGAATTTTTTTCCTTGAGCTGCTTAGCTCTGTGCAGCCTCGAGCTGTAAATTGGAGCCTTGTTACAAAAGGCATAACAGGTAGTTCTGCCTTTTAATTTACATGATCAAAGTTTCTTTCATTAGTCTTTTACTTGAACCGTGTGGTTATGCATAATTTTTTCATTGTTACATGGAAATTTGATCTTTTCTGTTGAAGTATTGGAGTTTGCATTTAGGAGGGCTGATTATCTTGTCCACAATATTAATTATATGTACTGTTCACATGCATTGTTCATGCAACTGTTCACAACCTGGGGACAAATTCAATATCAGATTCTTCCCATCTCTTTTACAATCCTAAATCAACTATCTAGTTATCTTAAATTATTGATATACAAGTTGTAAGGTAATTTAAGTTATACTAGCACACTATGAGGGTGAAGGCTTGCTGAATTGAGTCACCATATACTGTTTTAAGATGAGGGTGTGTATGTTCACATCCACAGGCTCACACAGAAATTTTCTTAAAGAACAATGTGCATTATAATTGTTTCAGGTATAAATGAAATGAAGGCAATAGTATTCCGAATTTAATCAAACGTTAATTATCATTATTTTAGGTTTTTCTTTAATAATATTTTTGCTGTCATAATCCATATTTCATGTGTTCTTATTAGTGGGTACAAATATTGGAGATATAATGCAAAAATTCTATTATTCTAGAATTTAAATACATTATTCAATCTGCTTGATACATTTTTATATATTATCAAAATTTGTGTGAATATGCAACAATTTATGGTTTATGGTGTTAAGCGTTCATTGCTTGATAGTTTGAGAGGCATGTCTTGCCATGATTGAAAGTGTCATTCAGAACTGAGAGTTTGCCATTTGAATTCCTACTAATGAGTTTTTCTTCAACCTGCTTCTTTGTCTCATTTTTTGTTTATATAATATTTGAAAGCATACAGATGAGGATAATGGTTTGTGATGTTATGTTGTCGTCCATATACTTGAGCTATAGGTCTTATTAAAAAACAAGAAATTGTTATATAATCAGACCACAGATTTCTCCAGGGTCTCATTACCTTCCTAACTGTGCATCTTCAATATATACCTTATTACCTGCTTGGGATGATGCAAATTTGAATTTTGTGTCTTACTTCTAACTTTTTTTTTGGCTGAATGTCTTATATTTTTTACTAATCATTTCTTTCCAAACAATGGGCTTAAATGCAGATGAAGCGAAAAAGATGAATGCCACCTACATCATTAGTATTGCAAGGAAGCTTGGATGTTCGATATTTTTGCTTCCTGAAGACATAACTGAGGTACTTTTGGAATCATGTACATGAGTTTATTTTGTTCATGTACTTCGTGTGCATGTAGTAGTCTATTAGACATGTCATTACAGCCTAATAGGCATCATCATATATATATAATAGAAGTTTGGCAGGATAGGCCTCAGATTGGATTCTTCTTTTCTGGACTATGGGGTTGGATATATCATGGAAATAGAACCACTCCCTTATGTTTTACCAAGCAATCAAGTTGGGGCATGCTGTTACATATGGCAGCTCAGTGTGCATTTGTATCTGCTTTATCAATGCCAGTTTCACACAAACACACATACTGTCACATAGAACACCAGACAGATATTTATCATCACACTCTTAACATTTGATATTTCACGGGAGGTGTTTTGCAGTGCTGACTATCCACTCCTTGATTCATTTGTGGGATGTTATCACAGTTACCTTCCCACTTGAGGGAAGTAATAGTTTCTGAGGTTTTCACTCACTCCGTTGAGGGGTTGGCAGGCTTTTTAAGTACAAAAACTGTGAAAACACTAAGCAGTCATAAAGTCTTTGATGTGCAACTTGGTTTTTCTCTCTCATTTAATCCTAGTTTTGCGATTTAACTTAATGCTAATAACAACTCAGTTGGCACCTCCTAGTTTTAAGTAAATATGTAATGATAATAATAATAATATGGTGGAACTTTTTTCAGGTGAATCAAAAGATGATCCTTACATTAACGGCAAGTATTATGTATTGGTTCTTAAAACAACCAGTGGAAGAAAGGCCATCTGGAACTTCAGATAGTGAAAGTGGAAGCCAATCAGAGACAATATCAAATTCCACAATAGATGATTCTGCTTCGGAATCATCAATAGAGGAGAATGGGAATATGTAAATATGTGATGACTGAAAAAACTTTTTTCTGAAGTTTTGAATTACTTCCCCCTCCATTATCTTTTGTTCCATTTGATTGAAAAGATTAGTGAATGACAATGTAATAGTATGAGCGATTTAGAGTGCCTTTAGATGCATTTTGCTGTTTATTTATTTATTGGAAGTACTGTAGAAAAGAAGGAGATTTTTTTTTTTTTTTTTTTGTTCTTTTGGGTGTGGGAGCCGCTCAAAAAGCCCAAAAATCTTACTATTTGGGTGGCTTGCTAACCACATATTGCAAAACTAGCTGCTGATGTGAATAGTTTTTTATTTTTTTATTTTATTAAATGAATACTAATATGTATGATGGTATTAACTATTGACACTTTTGGTAGACGCATGTGTTGGGAAACTCTATTTTTTTGAGAAAAAGTTAATAATTTGTATTTATTATAATTTGAGAATAATACATTTTTCAATCACAAAGAAACTTGGGGGTACGATGAATATTATGGGTTCATAACAAAACAGAACATATATTTATGGTAATACAAATGATGAAATCTCATAAAAGAGGACACACAACCTTCAATGTCTCTTAACTCCATACATACTCATTGCATTACATGCATAACTACTAGAATCCTAAACTATCCTTCATGGTAACTAATTAAAAGACCGCCACTACCTATAGGAACATCTCAACAACTTGGATCCAATCTCATAGGCAAGGAAAGCTTCAACAGTAGCATACATAATTAGATCCTTTGAAAGTAGAGGATCCCCATACGCATCATCTTTATCGCTCCACCATGTCGTCTTCTTTGGCTTTACAAAATGCATGTGTTCACTCAATACCAGTTTGGCTAAATCTGCTAAGTTGGACCCACTGACATTGTTTCCCTTCAAACTCTTTTCCGCTTCAGCCAGTTTTCGAAGCTCCACCGGATTCTTTATGATCACACCCGTCTCTCTTTCGAGCTTCTCTGCCACCTCTTTGATCCCAACACCAACCACAGTGGTGTATTTATCATAAAGAAAGCCCTTCAGAACTTTGTGCTTGATATTGTTCATGAAACCGTGTCTGGAATAATTAACATCATCAAGGTTATAGAGAATGCAGTGACTCCCAACGCATAGCTGCAACAATTGAAATGGATCATCTTTCGCCTTCCCTGTGTAGTTGTAGAGACCTCCTCCATAGCAGTGGCTGGTATCAGCACACAGGCCAACAACAAGATTCGTTTTCTTGCCATATATTTCTCGTATCTCGCCTATACAGAAACTGAGATGATCCTCATCTTGAACAACCCATGTGGTGTTTATCATGAATTCTTCACCAATGTTAACTACGTATGTGTGCCAGATTTTCTTGTCCATCTTAACGCTAATCTCCATTGGTGCTTTCTTCTTGGCCATGGTGCTGCTAGAGCCTTTGTGTTTTTTGTGCTTTTGTATTGCTTCGTTTACGCACAAGAGATTGATCGTCCTACTAATAACAAAACGCTATTTTTCTTTATGATGGGTTTCAGGTTTGTACGTGCTAATATATATAGAAAGAGAAGTCGGTTCAGAGAAAAGTCGGTTTACAATCTCTTTGTCGAGTTGGACTAGGGTTTTTATTTTGGGTTGTCAATTACTATTAGGATTGTAAATCCTATCGTAAGTCTTTGAGTGTGAACCGCTATCGTTGGCTGGAAGAAGAGTTCTAATTTAACCTTTAACAAACACCATACATATCAATATTATTCCTTGTAACTTTTGGAAAAAATCTGCAGAAGAGTAAGAAAATTAATGAAAGAATCAATTGCCTCTTACCGTCTTACGAGACTCAGAACTATTTTACATGAAATAATCATGGACGTTTGTATGGAATGGCAGGAACAGAACATGCATTGAGAAGACTAACCCAAATTTGGTAGCCTCCTCTCTCTAGTGCAATCGCCTTGGACACTTTTGTTGTTTATGCAACTTTGAAACCAGTAGCGGCTCTAAGAATTTTTTTTAGAGTGGTCATTAAAAAAACTTAAATTTAATGAAATTAAAAAAAAAACTTAAATATATTGACATTAAAAAAAAGAAAAAGAAAAAAAAAACACGCAAATACATAGAGTTTTAAAATTTCCATTCACAAACTTTCATATTTTGAAATCGCTGTATGATAGCTTTACCATCAACGTTATTAGTTACATCGTTTTCAATTAAGACAACCAAGCAATCATTAAACTACCACTTTCCCATTCAATCACTGACATATTGAATAAATAAGTGATAATATAAAAAATACCTATATAAAAAAAAAAGTAACAATATAAACAAAATGCATTTAAAAAAAAAAATGTTTCACATAGATCCAACAAATTCAATTAAAAATTAAAGCAAGCACTAACAAACTAGCTATTTGAAAAATGTGCATTTTTTTTAAATAGCAATTTAAAAATATGCCCTTTAGAAATAACATTTTTGCAACACTTTTACAACAAAACCTAGATAGTAAGTTTTTATTGGTTTTAATTTGAATTTACTATTGAAATTATTTTTTTGTCCACCAGTAACAACCTGCTGCTTCGTAAGTGTTGTGAAAATGTTATGAATATAGCATTTCTGGCAATTTTTTGTTCAATATTCAACGAACTAAAATTTTGAAGAGGTTGAATTGTATTTTTAATGAGCTCAAATTTTTATTTAAGGTGGTCAATGACTCACATTAATTTCAATTTCAATTTTTTAAAAGATATATTTAAAAAAAAAATTCAGGTTAGGGTGGTCATGTGACCATCTTGCGTAACACTTGGTGCCGCCCCTATTTGAAACTCAGCACTTGAATATATTAGTTACTAATCCGTGCGATACACAAAAAAGCTATTGAGTATGAATTATTATTTACTATTTGTTTATTTATTACAATCATCATTTGATTATAGTTTAACATGAAAACTAAATATTGTAATTTATTTATGAACGAATGTTGCATATTAGGATTCCAATCTCAAATATCCCTATCTTTGATATGAAACATTCAATTGCTAAGTGTATGTTTGGTTCCAAATTAAAAAGCCAGTTTATTTTACTATTCAGCTTATTTTTGCTACTATTCATGGGTCCCGTTGTACTTTTTGATTCTATTCATGGGTCCCACTATACTATTTCAACTAATCTTTATCTTTATTTACATTACTTTTAGCAAAAAGTTTTTAGTTTCAACAAAATAAGCAAATCCCAAGCAGACCTTAAATGGAAAATAAATTACATAAATCTCTATCATTAGAAATCTTGTGTAGTAGCCTCAATTGATGGTGTACGGTCCTGGACCTATTACCCTTGGCCCAATATCAATAAGTCCAAACAATATGAATAGACCATTGTACTTAGAGGGCGGTCCACCTTGCGCGGTAGATCAGGCTTGTAGTCGTGTTGACCTTAAATCTAGTTCTATTTGAACTCGGTCCGAGGAACCTTGGTAGTGCTTTGGGTAATATCATTGCCGAGCAACGTTCAATGTCTAGCGCAAGTTCCAAAACTCCCATTTCCAAAGTGGGGCTCTCTTTTGTCAGGAATAATCTAAGTGGGCCCCTTTCACATGAGTTATGGAAAAGGCAATCATTAGTGGTCCACTGAGGCGAGGCTATAAATAGGAGAACGACATGAGAGCAAGGGGTTAGACAGTAGAGAGGGAGGATTAGAAAAGAAACTGAGTAGAAGGAAAAGGAGAAACAGGAAGGTGTTCGGTCAATGAGATTAGCCACTCTGATGGGCCTTTAGTCTACCTATTCAGGAGCTTCCCATTGTAGGATACTCAAAAACCCCATCAAAACAAGTAAATTGTGAGCCCAATTACTAGACAGGGAATTGGGCACTCACATATGGCTATTACATAAATCTCCATCATTAGAAATCTTCACTTTCTTTTCAGGAATATTTTTTTTTTTCTGCTGCTAATAAAGTTTGGAACATTAGGATTTTCTTCGTAAGAACTAACTTCAACAAGTAAACATTTTGGAACTTTCTCAAAAAAAAAAAAGTAAACATTTTGGAACAAACAAATCATGTGCGAAAAAAAAGGGGAGAATATGCTACTACTTCTATATTGCAGATGCCAATATGTGCTTCCTTATGTTAAAGAAACACCCGGATTTCGCTTTGTGAAAGAAAATCATACTGTAAATTACTAAAGGAGGATTTGTTATCAACTTATCATGAGCAATGTGAAACACATTTAACTTTAAACTAAACGATGGGGAAAAAAAATTCTTGTCATGCGTAAAGTGTAAGATACCGCGAAGAATTTTATTGCTAATAATGTAGAATGATAAGTCTTATGATTACCATCTCAAAAGACAAGCAAAAGAATAGACATGGGTTTTTCTACAAAATTTTGGGGTTATTAGCGAAGTACTGAGTAGTAAAATCTTGGAGAAACTACTAAAACTCGTGTGAATGGTGCAAATGATTAGATATAGTTAAGATCAAGCACTCACTTCCTCATTCATTAAACTAGCTTTTATATTAATTTTATAAATGAAAATGTTTATTTTCAAACTATTGGATGTCAATTTTGAAAATCTAATTGTTGGATTGCATATTCTTATTATATCTTCTATATTAGCAAAATTTCAAGAAAAAAAAAATTAATAGTTATGTCATTAATTAAATGTTTAAATTTAAAATTTTTGGGATCTAAAATTATGGATAAAAATAAGTTTATTGATTGAATATATCCGATTTGATCGAAATTTGACATGTGTATTAAAAACATAGAAACCATGCAATCTAATGGTTAGAGTTTCAAATTTCCCATCCAATAAAAATATGTAAAAGGTTGAGGTTTGCATCTTAGGAAAACATAATAATATTTTTTTTCTTTCTAAAACCTAAATTTTGAGAGAGAGAGAGAGGATTGTGTGAAGTGTGAGGAGGAGAAATCCTAAAATTCATCTATTTATAAATACTAAAAACGATTCAAGAAAATTGCTATTATTTATTATATAGAGAATTGTTGTATTATTACTATTATTATTGTGGGAGGACTGAGTGGTAGTGGTACATTCATTATTAGGCCAAAGGCTTATAAGGCATGAGTGAGAGGTGTCTTTCCCCGATGTGAGATTGAGCAAATCTTTGAGGACTAAGGCTCAACGCTATTTCGAAAAAGGACAATACCTGATTGGGGGCTGAGACGACAGTCCTCTCACAAAAAGGCACCTTTTGGGGTTTAAGGGGAAATTCCCACCTTCCCCCTTCAGACTGCCAATGAGGTCTTACGTGAAGGAGTGCACTACCATAGCATGAGGTAGCAGTTTTTGAAACTTACCACTACTACACATGTGTAGTAGTGGTACATTCATCCTTAAGCTAAAGGCTTATAAGGTATGAGTGAGAGGCGTCTCTTCCTGATATGGGATTAAACAAATCTTTGAGGATTAAGACTTAATGTCATTTCCAAATAGGACAATACCTGATTGGAAACCGAGACGAAAGTCCTCCCACAATTATTATTATTATTATTATTATGTGTCGGTCTCTTTTAATTCATGACTAATTAAATTTGATTATAAATATATAAATATATATATATATATATATATTTTTATAAAAAAAAGTTTGTAAATTCATTAGTTCAAGAAATAAGATTATTTATCATCTACACTCTTAGTGTAGTTGTCACTCTCTAAATACAAAGTACCTGTGAGATGGGAAGGGACAAGAGAAGGGGTTCGAGCTACTGCAAGAGCAATTTGACGTTATTTCAACCATACTTCAAAGTTTTTTTTTTTATTTTATTTGGACCCAAATCCAATGTAACTTCATTGTAATAAAAAAAAAAAAAAAAATCCAATGTAACAGCCATCATGCAATAGTAATTTAATTTCAATCATTGTATCATATTGAAAGTAAAAAAAAAAAAAAAAAAAAAAAAAAGGAAGTCACTTTTAATCAGTTATTGGATCAGCTAATTTTTTAACCTTTCAATTTTAATCTATTTATTAAAAATATTTTTGACTTTTACCTCCCAACACCCACCGACACAGAAATTAATATGGTGCAGAATCTGCAGATCCAATCCAAATTATTTAAGCCAAAAAAAAAAAAAAAAAAAAAAAAAAAAAAACCTCACCACAGAACAGACGGTGAGGTAAAAGTAAAACGGCAAAAACCAAAAGGCAGGCGTACCGCGAAAAAGCAGGGCAACCCTTCATTGGCCCTTACCCATCGGCGGCAACATCTGAGTAATTCAAAAATGTAAAAAAAACACTGTCCAATCAAACATGGCCAACTCATATATATACAGTTTTTCGGTTCCCTTTTTGTTTTGTGAGTTGCCCATATATATAGGACACAAAAAAAAAAAAAAAAAAAAAAAAAAAAAGCTGAACCAAACCATCTCTTTTGTTTTCAGCACTCTTTCCTTAACAGGCCTGCGTCTTGATAAACGCTTTGCCTGCACTTTGCATTTTGCATTACCTTACTTTACTTTACTATTTACACACACAGTTTTATTTTTTTGGAAGCGAAAATGAGAGAGTGCATTTCAATCCACATTGGTCAAGCCGGTATTCAAGTCGGCAATGCCTGCTGGGAACTCTATTGCCTTGAACATGGCATCCAGGTCACTCCTATTTCTCTTTCTTTCATACCCTTTTTTTTGTTTTTTTTGGTGTTTACGCGCACACGCTTCTGATGGGTCTTGAATCCACTACTTCATTAATCAAGTACATTTGCAAATACCATGTCATTTAACCAATTTACTACCTTAACCTCCACTTTTTGGTTGCAAAATGTTTAGATCTGTGTTTTGTCATCTGATCTGATCTAGCATTTATGTCATTGTACTATGAAGTTTAAAGTAAAGCGCCACACGCACTCAATGGGTCTTGAATTCACAACATCATTTGACTTTTGAAATGTCATGTCATTTATTTAATTTACAGTGTTACCCTCCACTGTCTATAATTTTTTTTTTTTTTTTTTTGTTTTTGTTTGGTTGCAAATGTTTAGATCTATGTGTTTGGGCATCTGATCTGGCATTTATATCTTTGTTCTGAGATTTTTACCATTTGGATCTGATCTGACCCATATAGTAATAACATATTGATTGTTTTTGTTAAGACAAATGAAGTCTTTGAAATTGCTTGCAATTTGTTTCATTTGAAATCTTGTACATTTGTTGTCTGTGTTGATTATGTGACTGCTTAATTGATTGTCAACTTTGATTTTTGCAAAATGTGTTTACTAGATCGGGTTGGATTTGGAGCTTTGTAATTTCTTTTGCTAAATTATCTCTGAATTTTTCACTCGATTTGGGCAATGTTTTTACACTTTCCATAATAACCTTAACTTGTGTTCTATTTGCCACATTAATCAAATTCTTTAAAATGTAAATGTATAGAAGATTCAATGATGAAAATTGACTTGATATTGAAAGTAGAGGGACTAAATTGACATGCATAATAGTTGAGGGACCAAATTGACACAATTTATGGTTGATGGTCCAAATTGAACTTTACCCTATAGTTGGAGGAGCAAATTTGTAATTAAATTGAAAAAAGAAGAAGAAGATATTTACTTGAAATATATTGCTCAATGAAAATTTTCACCTTTGTAGATATAGAAATTGGAACTTTTTCACCTTAGTGACAGATGAAATGTCATATACATGACTAACACATGACTAACGTTTCTTAGATTTTTCTGAAAATTCTGTGGACTCTTTCTTGTATATGTATATGCACTTGTTTGTATTATGGTTGTTTAATGTCTAAATTTTGTGTCTGTCTGTCATATGTATGTACTAATTTCTATATTTTGTATTTTTACCTTGTCTTAGTTTAATTATTATTTTAGCAGTCTGTAGTTCTTCATGGTAGTTTACAGTAATTGAATGGAAATATGTATTTGGAATGTTAGGCTATGTATTAATGTATATGCATGATGACTCAATGTAGACCATAAAATTATTGGTGGTTTTTGTATAAAACCATGAAAAAATTTGCTGGCTGAACATTGTTTTTTTAGTGTTTAATAGTTCTAGTTCAAGCTTTTGATATGGTTGATATTTGTGCAGCCTGATGGCCAAATGCTAAGTGACAAGACTATTGGTGGAGGTGATGATGCCTTCAACACCTTTTTCAGTGAAACTGGTGCTGGGAAGCATGTCCCTCGTGCTGTCTTTGTTGATCTTGAGCCCACTGTCATTGATGAAGTGAGGACTGGGAATTACCGCCAGCTCTTCCACCCAGAACAGCTTATCAGTGGCAAGGAAGATGCTGCTAACAACTTTGCCCGTGGCCACTATACTAGTAAGCATTTCACACTTGTAATGTTTTTTTGTGCCATTTTAATTACAGCATCTGAAACAAAACTTTCCTGTTCCAGTTGGCAAGGAGATTGTTGATCTGTGCCTGGACCGTATCAGAAAGCTTGCTGACAACTGCACTGGCCTCCAAGGATTTCTGGTTTTTAATGCTGTTGGTGGAGGCACTGGTTCTGGGCTTGGCTCCCTTCTCTTAGAGCGTTTGTCTGTTGATTATGGGAAGAAATCGAAGCTGGGTTTCACAGTTTACCCTTCTCCACAGGTCTCCACATCTGTTGTTGAGCCCTACAACAGTGTCCTCTCCACCCACTCCCTCCTGGAACACACTGATGTGGCTATACTTTTGGACAATGAGGCCATCTATGATATTTGCAGGCGCTCCCTTGACATTGAGCGACCCACCTACACCAACCTCAACCGACTTGTCTCCCAGGTGAATAGTTGCAGGGTCTTATGTTAATCATCATCACAAATATTTGGTCTGTCAAATGTGTTGCCTCTGTTCAGAAGCAATTGGGGAATTAATGTCATGTGTTTCATTGGAGGAAAGATTTTATCAAGGATAACAATATTTGCTGTCAATTAACTCATCATGCTTAGATGATTTTAAGAAGTGTTTACTTGATATGTTTTAATAGATGTATGTTTATATATTTTGAATATATTGTTGCTTGTATCTCTGTGATATATTTCTTAAGTAATATGTTTTTCTCAAAATTCAGGTGATTTCATCCTTGACGGCCTCTCTTAGATTTGATGGTGCACTAAATGTGGATGTGACTGAATTCCAAACCAACTTGGTTCCCTACCCCAGGATCCACTTTATGCTTTCCTCTTATGCACCAGTCATCTCTGCTGAGAAAGCATATCATGAACAACTTTCAGTAGCTGAAATTACCAACAGTGCTTTTGAGCCTTCTTCTATGATGGCAAAATGTGATCCTCGTCATGGAAAGTACATGGCATGCTGCTTGATGTACCGTGGTGATGTTGTGCCTAAGGATGTCAATGCTGCCGTTGCTACAATCAAGACCAAGCGCACCATTCAGTTTGTTGACTGGTGCCCCACTGGATTTAAGTGTGGTATCAACTACCAGCCTCCCACCGTTGTTCCAGGAGGAGACCTTGCCAAGGTGCAGAGAGCTGTTTGCATGATCTCAAACTCTACCAGTGTGGCTGAGGTGTTCTCCCGCATTGACCACAAGTTTGATCTCATGTATGCCAAGCGTGCCTTTGTGCATTGGTATGTTGGTGAGGGAATGGAGGAAGGAGAATTCTCTGAAGCTCGTGAGGACCTTGCTGCCTTGGAGAAGGATTATGAGGAGGTTGGTGCTGAGGCAGATGAGGGTGAGGATGATGAAGGTGATGAGTACTAAGAAGATTTAAATTTGTGCTGAGTAGTTAAATGGTTCGTTCAAAGTAGTTAAATGTTCTTTGTGATTTAGCTAGTATGAAGTTATTTTTTTCCTTGGCGTGTGCCTTCTAATGTTTGTGAGCAATAAAACTCAGTTGTTCCTATGTTATACCCAGTTTGTGTGAGGCTACTATACATGAAAATATGGTTTATTCTTAATTTTTATTGCTTTTATTTCTTCCTTTTCTTTTTCTTAATTTGATTCTGAGTTCAATTCTTCTTGGGTGCCTTTTTAAATTAAATGGCTACTATTTTATGCCACATTTTGAACGCACTGCAGCTTCTTCAGAAGAAATAGTGATTATGGAGATTGCATACACTTAGCTTATTTCTATCTCACTTTAAGCAATTAAGCAAATAAGTTACAGAAAACTAATATGTTTTTTCTTATGTGATGGAAGCATGCACTGTAGCAATGAACTTTGGTGGCAAACCTCTGCAATTGAATGTACGATTTTACATACCACACCAGATTTCCATTATCCTCTGGTTGTGGTACTAGACTGCCCAAATTTTCACTTTGCTCTGATATTTGCGTGGTATGTCACATAATTGCAGTACTTGTCTCAATTAGGTGCCTATTTAGACTCGGGTTATCATATGTAATAAAGACCTTGTGTCTTTCAACATAATGGGAAGAAACCTATGCAGATGCAACAAGTTTGAAAGATTAATGATTATGTTTTAAGGCTTATCATTCAGAAGTGCTTAGTCGGTGAAAGAAAATGTAGACTAAAAGATTTGTCAGTACATGGTTATCCAAAGCTCTCATTCATGTTCCATTCTTCAGGTAAAAAACCAGCCAGTAGCTTTTATTTTCATTGCGTATATGTGCTATATAATGAAGTGCAAGTTCTATAAGTAAAAGTCACATGATTCAGGGAATGGAAAACTATAAATAATTATAGCTAAGCTGAGAATATGCTAAAAAAATCACAGTAGAGATGCTTGAGCAGATAAAGCATAAATGTAGACTTTATGTTCTTGCTAAGTCAGAGGCCCACCTGTTAAATATGGCATATTCTGAAGCCAAATGATGTTTGGTTTGAGGCACAAATTTTCATGCCTTTCCTTTGCATATCACACAAAAGAAATGAAACTTTGCCTCAGTATAAAAATCCTCAGCCATAAGAAGGGATCTGAAGGAGTCCAAAATAAGTGGAGCTACACGGACTTGACCTGATATTGAGTGCGAAGTAAGTTTCCATAAAGCAGCTGATTGAGTAAAATAAAATAGTAATTTGGTGCTACATGGCACGACACTCATGGTAGATTTGGTGCTGGGAACTAAACTTAAGCTAATGCCCCATAGTCAGTTCCAATGAGCTAAATAAAATAGTAACATTCTTCGAAGACCGTCTTTGTGAATTACCAAGCATATGAAGATATAATATTAAAACACTGGTTCCGCTAGTAGATTTCATTTTTACAATGCTTAATTACATGAAAGGCAAAAGGATCTTAACTTGTCGATTGTCTAGCAACTAAAATATGATTATTCAAGACATGGAGTAGACTAACACTATTAGTACAATGATTGACATAATCAAGCAAGAATTCCAGGACCATCTGAAAGGATTTCTGATTTTGAATCACCATTATTCTGAGATATTCTATTATATTTGGTCATTGAGCGAAGGAGTATAAGAATTAGCAACCAAATACAAACTTTTTTTTCCTTCGGACAACTGAACCAAACTTTTCAGTCATATCCAGGTCTTCTGGTCTCGTTCTCCCTGGAAGCTCCCAATCAAAATGGTACAGTAGTTGAACGAGAGGAAGTTCAATATTGGCTAGACCAAATGCTACTCCTGGACACATCCTGCTTCCTGCCCCAAAAGGGATATATTCAAGTTGAGTCCCATTGAATTCAATTGAACTACAGGCAAACCTCTCTGGTATAAAACTCTCAGCATCGTGCCAACATGCAGAATCGATTCCAATAGCCCATGCATTAACAATAACTTTTGGTTTTGAGGGGTATCTCATATCCATCAATTTCACATGACTCTCTGCATTCTCTTGGGAGTATCAAAGGAAGATTAGGGTGTAACCTTAGAGTTCCTTTGATTACTGACTTTAAGTAACTCAGATTCTGAATATCTTTCTCATGGATTTTTTTCTTTCCCCTAAAGGCTTGTCTAATCTCTGCTTGTGCCTTCTCCAGCACTTTAGGTTGTCTCATCATTTCTGACATAGCCCACTCTACGGTGGTTGATGAAGTATCAGTTCCAGCAGCAAATATAACCTGGAAAGATTCATAGATTGTTCTTAAGAAAAGGAAAAAGGAAAAAAAAATGATAATAACAAAAAGTCACTTTGCCACAACTAGAATATATTGTTCTTTGAACGAGTAGGATTTATAGTACAATACAAACCAAAATGACAGCCTTGATGTTGTTGATTCATAGTAATATGCTTGTTCTTATACGATGGAAAAATGCACTGCAGCGATGGGCTTTGGTTGCAAACCTATGCATTTTTTTTTACCAGAATTTATGCAATTGAATGTAATTAAGGTTTTACATTACTACACCAGATTTTCATTCTCTTCTGTGCTTGAACTACTAGACTGCTCAAATTGAATGTAATAAATATGTGATAATTAATGAGATAGGTATGGAATGTAATAAATAAATGATAATTAATGAGATCATAATCTAAATATTACCATTAATGAGTGTCTTTTTTGACCGTTGGATCTACTTAAATCTAATGGTTTAGAAAAGGTGTAACTCTTTAGAGTTACACCAGGTGTAACTTGAACCCATCTCATATATATATATATAAAAGTACATATTATTGATTTATTTATACCACACAAGATATGTGTAGGGTGAAAAGTATCATACAAACATATTACATTGAATTGGAGTAGGCAACCAATATTGTCAACTACAATAATTTTATTCATGTTAAAGAAAATGGGAACGCTAGTAATTGTAGCAACATATTCATGGCTTTATTTTTTAGGGAAGTGTCTTTAACTGAATTTCATGTTGACACATCTCCTCCAATTCACTCTTCTTCATGTTGGATGGCCAACTGCAAAAGTCTTTCTAAACCAATCATACTTCCTTTTGATCATAATTTTTCCAACAAAAACTCCAACTATAAATCCACATCCGTACCCCATCATAACTGGTTTCCAATCAAACTCAAATGGAGACTCTGATCCTTGATCTTCTACAAAAATTGATGGTGGAGGTGTTAGGTCCTTGGAACCGGCACATTTTTTTGACAATGGGCTTCCGCACAATCCCTCATTTCCATCGAATGAACTGTTTTCAAATGTGAAAAATTGTTTTCCTTGTGGTATAGGTCCTGTGAGATGATTATGAGACACATTCAAGACAACAAGGAAGGTGAGATCTACCAATTGCATAGGAATCTCTCCACTGAGCATGTTTTGAGAAAGGTCTAGTGATTCCAGGTTTGTAAGGTTTACCAAAGACAATGGGATAGAACCAGTAAGAATATTATTGGAAAGGTTAAGTGTATGAAGCACTCTTAGATTACCCACAATATTTGGAATTTCTCCTTCAAACTTGTTGCTTGAGAGATCAATGGCCACAAAGATATTTTGGATCTTCTCATATTCTATCCTTATGCCTTTGATTGTGAATGTCATTGGGTAATTGAAAGTGAAAAACCAGCCATTGATTGATATTTGGATTTGTCCAGTTGCCTTCATATATGTTAATCCACCTGCATCAAAGCTTTTCATGGAATTCCAAATTTGGAAGTATTCAGATGGCAACTTACCAGAAAAATTATTGTTAGAAAGGTCGATGACACGTAATTTTGGAAATCCAAAATTTGCATTAGGTGTAAGAATACCATGGAATCCATTTGATTGCAAAATGAGGATTCTTAGCTCTGGAAGAATGTCCAACCAAGAGGGGAAAAAATCAATTATATGATTGTTTCCAAGATCAAGAATTTCCAGCATAGTACAATTGGCTAGTGAACTTGGTAAAGGCCCTTGAAAACCATTATGATTCAAACTGATCATCCTTAATTTACATCCTTCCAGGAATATTTGGGGAATACGGCCATGGAAGTTGTTGTGCTGTAGATTAAAAACTGAAAGGTTTCTCAAATTTCTTAAACATTGGGGAAGGAAGCCACTCAAGTTGTTGTATGACAAATCAAGATAAGATAGAGAACTTAGATTACATATCATTTGAGAGATTTCTCCATGCAACAAGTTATTAGAGATATCATAAGAAATAATGGAAGGAGGTGGAATTGGGAGAGACACTTGAAACTTGTTATCAAAAAGGTCCAATTTTTTTAGACCAGTCCACGGGAGTGTACCTAGAGTTTGATCAAAACCTGTAAGGAAGTTTGCAGAAAGGTCCAAAATCACAAGACTGTCTTTACTTACGTTTGCAATCCACTTTGGTATTTGGCCATGAATTGTGTTGTTATCAAGTAACAAAACTTCCAACAGATCTTGGTTTCGGAGGAAATCTGGGAAGTCATTTAAGTGACACGAACCCAACCCTAATACCTTAAATTTTTGAAGGGTAGTGTTGGTATTGGGATTAATATGCAATGAAAGATCGTTACTAGATAGTTGGAGGTAAAAGAGGCTTTCGAGTTCTAGAAACAAGTCAAATTTTACTGTGCCACTCAATTGATTTAAAAATAGATCTAGAATTTGAAGGTTCTTGAGATTGGAAATTGACATTGGAATTGGACTACACAAGTTATTTGATGGAAGCCAAAATCTATTTAGTTGGGTGAGGTTTGCTAGCCAAGATGGGATAGGACCAGTTAAATCATTGTAACCTAGATTTACAGTTTTAAGCTGAGTTAAGTTTCTAAGAGAAAACGAAATGTGACCAAATAAATTGGTATTTGATAGAGACAAATGAGTGAGTTTGGAATGCTTACCAACCCAAGACAAAGTTCCTCGGTTGAAATTGTTATATGAAAGCCTTAAATAAGTGAGCTCAGTAAGGTTATCAAATGTGGACGGTATTGGTCCAGAGAAATTGCATCCTCCAACATCCAAGCTAAATAAGGATTTCAGGTTACCAATTGAATCTGGTAGCATGCCAGAGAAACTCGTGCCCGCAAGTCCCAAAACTTCCAAGGGGCTACTTCTGTTAAATTCTGGAACATGTCCAGTGAGATTTGAATTGAAGCTCACATTGAGAGATTTGAGATTTGGAAGCTGAAAAATTCCTATTGGAAACTCACCGTGCAAACCACAATCACTAAGATCAATAGATGTTAAAGAAGATAAGTTTGCCAAGTTACTAGGTATAGTAGATAATATTTCAACCTCACTAAGAACAAGTTCTTCCAAGTTCATTAACTTATCAGTTATACTTTTGAGACCATGCTTGTGGAGACTCAATGAATTCAAACCGATATCCAGGGAAACTAACTTAGAAAGCTGTAAAATTTCTGATGGGATTTGACCTGAAAATGCAGAATTAGAGAGGTTAAGGTAAGTAAGCTTTGAAAGCTGCCTTACACCAAGTGGGACTCGGGAGTGATTGAAGTTGTTGTTGGCGAGATTAAGCCATTGGAGGTGAACAAGCTGGAAGAGGCTGCTGCTGGAGTTGATGGAACCATAAAGGTAACTGCTACTAAGGTCAAGGCTAGTTACATAACCCGTGTTTTCATCGCATTGAACACCATCCCACAGGCAGCAATCACTATTGTGTGTCAGCCACGACGAAATCTTTGAATTTGCAGGAGCATAAGATGGTGGCTGATTGATGGTAAAGGTTTCTTTGAATTGCAACAAGGCGAAACTCTCATCATCATGGCAAAGTGGCCGCACAGAAGAAAAGGAGCCAACAGATATAAGAGAAAGGGACCACAGGAAAAAAAGAAAGCGCATGAACACGAAGAGAAAAAGTTGCAAACTCATAATGTTGTACTGTATTTTGTTTAGCACTCTTAGATAAGCAGGGAGGTGAATCTAGGAGCTTTTATAGACATATATGTTAGTGATATCGTGCATTTGGGTCCGTAGCAAAATAATTTTTAAATGTGTAAATAATATTGTGTAACCAATTTTTAATGAAAAATTTATTAAAAAGTAAAATTTTTGAATCCATGAACCGTATACGAGACCCACATGTGACTGAAAATCTGTTGAAAAGTCAAATTTTTCGCAAAAAAAAAAAAAAAAAAAAAAAGAGGCAGAAATGCAAACGCGTCTGGGAAGCGCGTTTTGCGCTTCCCAAACGCACACTTAATTTCATATTACACGTGTGAATTCAAGTGAGACGGCTCCACTTAATATCACAGTGCACACATAAATTCATGAAACACGAGGCTGTGAGCAATGTTTCAAACACGCAATATTAGTCACCTCTCAATACAGGCATATTTTGACGAATAGCATAATTTTTGAAAATATTTAGGAAAAAAACATAATGTCAAACTTATTTAGTTATATAATATTTTTTTTGGAACTTGAGTTTACCAAACTTAAGTTCCAAGAATTATGGCAATTTGATCAAATATAATGTTTGGATCTCAAGTTTGGTAAACTTAAATTTCACTTGGAATTCGAATTCCAAAAAGTGCTACATAACTAAATAAGTATGGTCAAGTTCTATTTAGCAAATTTTTCCTCAAATTATGCTTTTTAGCAAATTTTTCCCTCAATACAAATTCAGACTTAAAACAATGACTTTAAATGATATTTTTTCTTTTTACATTCCAATTTCAATTAAGGAATATTTATATTTGATTATCTATGTAATAATTTTTTATTTAATATATATATATTTGGATGTAAAAAATTTATAATGTAGTTTTTGTATTAGCCATTACTAACATCTTGTTTCCAATTTGTTAGGGTCATATTTTCTATTTAATTGGCTAGTCCTTTGACAAAATGCATTTTACTTGTAATTGGGTTAATCTAAGTTGAATTTAATGTATCAAGTATTATGTTGTTCAAATATATCAAGTGGTATCATTAAAGACATGAAGGTTAATCCAAGAAACAAGTGAAAAAAAATTGTTTCATTAAATCTCGATGCAAGCTTGACAAATGCTACTATCGAAGACTAATAAGGAAGCTCAACACAAGCTCGATTTATCAAGAATTACGATTTCAGATTTCTCAGATCTAAAATTTAGCCCATGATGACTTGAATGATTAGTGTTTCTCTTATTACAACCCTAGTCATATATAAGACTTATTTTAGAAGTCGTCATGTACGGAAACAGAGACTTAAAACTCATATACTTTGTGTGACACTACTGCGTTTGTATGCCTTAGGGTTTTGTAACCAAGTACTTCATAATCTTCATCATTTATGAAGTGAAGAACTTTGCAGCCAACAACAATCAATCAAGTTGCTGGAGTTAGTTACATACTGGGATCTATGCAAAGGAGTTAGTCATAGGTTGGAGGTTTGTGCAACAAAGGAAAGAAGACTGCTACAAGATCAAGTCCAATTGAGTATTGAAGCAAAAGTTCAACAGTAGGTTGGTATTCTGTGATAGTATAGGGTAGTGGTAAGATTTCTTATATTTGTAATCGCTTGATTATTGATTAGTGGATTTTTGAGAGTGGTGGCCTTAAATTCACCCGGTAGGGTTTTTGCTTTGCAAAATGTTTTCCCCATTTGTCAACATATCACCATATCAATTTAAATTCCGCTGCACTTAGTTTATTTGGTGATTTGTTGGTGCCTCCACAATTTGCATGTAATTTGACCTAATTAATCAACTTGGATAATTGAATTAATTAACCAGGGGTCAATCTATTTTAACCCAACACATTTGATGATAATATTACTCATTATTTAATATTTCTTATAACATAGTTGATCTTAGTTAGAATTTTGTTAATTTTAAATTTCAATAAAGTATTTCTGGAAAAGCAACTTTATCAAGTATTTAAATATAAAAAATTTATTCATTAAAAAAAAAAATTATACGTGATATATGCAATTGGAAAGTAATCTTGTCATTTAGTTTATCAATTGGGCCTAATTTATTGAACAGCTCCAATTAATTAAAAAAAAAAATTCAACCTTCAAAAGTAATAGATATTTTCTTAAAATAAAAAAAAAAAAAATTCAGATTAATTTTACATGAATATTATGTTGTATTCCTAGAATATAATAATGTGGTACTCCCTCCTTTCATGTGAATAATTGGATTTCACTGATTAACTTCATAGTGATACACATCAATTATTATTACTAGTATGTAACTCGTGCTAACTCACAGGCATGATGAATTGTAGTGGTGCTACTGATGTTAACTTGGGTTATAAAACATATAGAATATTAGTTCGACCAGTACATTTGAATGTACTAAAATAGTTTTTTCTTACAATTTTCATGATATTGGTTATGCAAAGTTTCTTATTACACTGCTATTATGTATATAATTTTGAAAATCACTATTAGATACTACATATACAATATTAATTCTCAATAACTATCAGTGAAATTCTATTAAATAAAATACAAAATAAAAGAATAAATTGGTCTAATAGTATCTACTAAATTGAATGGGGATAGATGTATGGGACCGTTTAATTCAATTACAATTTGTTATGTTAAAGATCTTGGCATACAAAATATTTGAATAGAAACAGTATAAAAAAATATGCTCATTAGTTCAGAGAAAAAATAATAGGAAAAATCTAAACAATGTAATTTATATAAAAAGCTAACAAAAGCAAAATTCAATTTTGAATCTAATTAAATTTTCTCTAAGTGAGTCTATATGTGTGTGTATATATATATATATATGATTATGTTTTTTTATAGTTTATTTATATTAAACTCCTCATTTTTTACATTGAATTAACTCACTTGACAAGAAAATTAAAAAACTTACATTTTATGAGACATGTGGTGCAAAATTAACTTTAATTGAATTCCAATTTTCATACTGAATTAACTAACTTGGCACAAAAATTTAAAAACTTAAATTAGATGGGACTCGTGGCACATAATTATACTCTAATTGAATTGCAATTTGAAATCTAATAGGATTTTCTCTCTGTTTTACCATATATATATATATATATATATTTATATTATTGTTTTTTAGAGAAGAGAGCCACCATTTATGTAAGAGAAGAGACTTACATCTCCATACTACAAGAACACAAAATAATTTTTCATTATATATAGAGCTAAATAAAATCATTTTATTTTCCTTAAATATGTGACTCTTGAAAATAATTATTTATGCAAATGAAAAAAAAAAAAAAAAAAAAAAACGTTTGTGACAGTGACTGATTGTCAGGTGATACTTCTAGAGAGAGAGAAAAATAGCATTTGTTTTTTTTTTTATTATTATTTTAAATTACACATTGTCTACTTCTGTAAAAAAGAATAATTAAAAAAATTCAATGGATATAAGATATAATCTTATATTAAGTAGTTTTAAAAATATGGTCTTAAAGCATAAGATCTTTGTTTCTCTAAAAACAAAAATACAAAACAAAACAAATGATCTTTCATTAAAAAAAAAGTATAAGATCAAAATAATGAGCCTGGCTTATTCGATTGTCCAACTTTTAATTTAAATTAATAAATCAGAGACACTAAAAACTTCATAATTACTAATTTACCATTATAGACAGGTGCAATACCTAGCTATGGTAGTGCACCAGATACAATAGTTATGAATGAATGAGATTTAAAGTTAAAAAAAGAAATTTTAAATCTTAACTATTGAATAAAAAAAATGAGAAAATATATATATTTTTAAATAAAAGTTAAAAAGTAAGAATGATAAAAATATGTTGTGAGAGGGAGAGGGTTAATTGCACCCCTAGTATTGCACTGGATCCTAATCCTACAATTATTGCATATCCCTTACAAAAGTAAGTCTTCTACTAGCTGATGCGGACCTCCATTTTCCAGTAGTTTGTTTGTTTGTTTGTTTTTTGTCCTGTGATTACATCATTGAATACCGACAATTTAAGACAAAAATGATAGAAAAATGCTATGTTTACAATATTTTCACAATAAATCTTATGTGACAGGTTGTTACTTGCTATTACTAGTGGGTAACAAAGTAATTTCAGTTGTAAATTTAAATTAAAAACCTGTAACAACCTGATAACTAGGATTTGTTGTGAAAATATTGTGAACAAAACACCTCGCAAAAAGATAAGCAAGATATCCTAGTATAAGTGCTTGTGGAGTGTGGGGGCAAGAGCTGGAGTTCAAGTCTCCAAAAGAGAGTTTCACACACATATATACACTTAGATTAAATTAAAGTAGAATTTTTATCTTATATAAAAATAACTAAATATAATGATTGTTTATTCCATTATAAGAAAATTAAAAGAGTCATTTACTATTGAGAAGTCATTAATAATAATAGGACAAAGTTTAGCTACTAAATTGTTTTTTATACTCTTAATACACATATCAAATTTTGTGTCAATTAGATATTATTTACTATATAATCTATAAGTCTATATTTTTATGCATAATCTTAAACTACAAAATCTTGTAGTTTAAATAATTTATTGATGACATAGTTATTGATCTTTAATTTTTTAGAAATTTTGTAAGTACGGAGAATATAAGAAGAAGATATAATCTAATGGTGAATTTGTCAAAATTCACTTCCAATAAAAAGATATTGAGTAAGCTTGTAGGCTTAAGCTATAATTAATTTTGTAACTAAATTTTTTCCATAATAATAATAATAATAATTATTATTATTATTATTATTAAGGTAATTAAAATAAAGAATTCTCTTATATATATTTTATCCAAGTCATTTATACCTCAAACCGCCATAAGTATTAGTCAAGCACTAAACTTTTTTCAAAATTACCTTTTTGACAATTTTTATAAAATATTCTACTTTTGAAAATATCTAATTTCATACTACATTTTTACACTTTTTAAAACTGCAATTTTTTTAAAAAGTTAAACCAAACTCACATTAATAGCTTTTCAAATTACTATCACATGCCATTTTGCTGGACACTGCTTCATTTTTGTTCGACCGAACTTCTAGCCTGTACAACTTCAATTTTAGCTCATGAAACCTCAACCCAATTACACGTAGACCCACAAAATACAAATTACTAAGTATTTGAAGGATCGACTACAAATCTACAATGAAATTTTGGTACGAAATAAGCCAACGCACTATGATCCTAACACGTTCCAACTCCCTCGTTAATGATCTAATAATAATAGTAGCAGTAGACTAGTAGTATCACAATGCCGAAGAAACTGGAAATTTCACAAATTGATTTTTTATTTTTTTTAGATTTCCTAGGTTACCAACTACTCGTTCAATACCGCGAGAGGGACTTGAATATCATTTTACAAAAGCAAGTCTTCCGCTAGCGTTTTAAAGCACTTCTTTGCAAAAGGACGTCTTCCACAGTTCCACTAGCTGTTGCAGGCCGCTACTTTTCTTTACCAACTTTTATGTCTTTTTCACTAGCTATTCATTTCGATTCTTTTTCTTTTCTTTCTTTTAATTTTTAAATTTTAATTCAAAAGCGAGTACTGATTAACTAGCATGCAAATAATGATCAGAAAAAGACAAAGCCCATGCAGTGTGAACCGGAGAAATGGGTGGAACTTGGGGCCTATTTTTGAATAGGTCAAGAATTAGGTACAATAATTAGGTATTATTTCATAAGTTCTTTTTTTAAAATTCTATCATGTGAAATTTTTTTATGAGATAGAAGTATATTTTTTAGTTAAGTAGTCACATGATTGAATCTTAAAAGGAGAATTTAAGGAATGACACCTAAAAGACTATATTTAGGGGTATGTTTGATTGGAAATGGAATATGAAGGATGGAAAATAAATGAGAAAAAATAGATTTGTGTGTTGTTTGGTAAAGAGGGAAATGATGGAAATTGTTTGGTAGAGCCCAAACATTTTCTCCCTAGCTCACCAAAAATCCATTTTTGGTCCAGCAAAATGACAAAATTGCCTCTAAAGTTTAATCCCTCTCAACAATCTCACCTACCTCCACCCACTTCCCCCACGCGGTCTAGTGTGTACTACACCTTTATATCTTCCTCCTTTTTTTTTTTTTTTTTTTTAATCTCCTCTTCATCACTCCCTCATCGGTAATTACTCATCTTCTTTTTTTTTCTCGTTTTCTTTACTATTTCTATTTTCCAATATTTTTTTGCTACTCAGTTTTGTTTGTTTTTTTTAATAAGTACAAATAAATTATTTCTTACATATTATGTAATAAAGGTATAAGAGTAAATTAATATCCTCCCTAAAAAAAAAAAAAAGTAAATTTATATAAATCACATTTTTTATTCTCTCACTTTTCTTTTTAACCAAACAAAAGAGTTTTTCATCCCTCTAATTTTTTCACATTTTCAACTAAACATATACGAGAAAAAACTAAATCTTAACTATCCACCTACGTTTTTATCATTTCATTACTTTTTTATTCTCCCACTTTTCCACTCCAATCAAACAGACCCTAAGTTTTGTCCTTTTCAATAGCTCTTTTTCGCTGGCTATTCATATCGCTTCTTTTTCGTATCTTTCTCTTAATTTTTAATTTTTAATTCAAAAGCGAGTCTTGATTAACTAGCATGCAAATAATGATAAAAAAAAGGACAAAGCCCATGCAGTGTGAACCGGGGAAAAGGGTGGAATAAAATTGGGGCTATTTTTCAATGTCTTTTTCACTAGCTGTTCATATCGTTTCTTTTTCTTTTCTTTCTTTTAATTTTTAATTTTTAATTCAAAAGCGAGTCCTGATGAACTAGCATACAAATGATGATCAGAAAAAGACAAAGCCCATGCAGTGTGAACGGGAGAAAAGGGTGGAACTTAAAATTGGGGCTACTTTTCAAAGAAAAGGGTAAATCTATGATGTATGACTAAGTTGAGTCAATTTTAATCTATTATTACTAAAAGTTGTGAAGTCACCATCAATTATTGGCTTTTTTCTAAGTGTGATTGATCATCTGACTCTATTTGATTTTATTACCAATCCTAAGTTAAGAAAAATGGTCGTTTTTTCTAATTTAATACGGATGGTAAAAAAATCTTGATTCTTAAGTTTGAAAGTTTGGTTACGTGTGGAAAAGGTGTTAGGCACCCCACAACGCCAGTCTGGAGACAGTCCTTTATTTTGATAAAATCTTAATTTGCATTAGCTTTTGTTGCTTTAAAAGAATTGGGGATTCGAAGCTTTGTTTCTTCCAGCGCTGACGTTTTCTCTCTCCTTCAGGTGTTGCTAATCCAACATCCCTTTCAGTAATTCTATTTTGTCGTTCCTTCATAGCCTCTTGAAATAGAATTACTGAAACCTCAAGTGCGTCATAGCACACAAAACACTATTCTCACCAAGCTTTCTGTGAGAGATTGGAAAACTGGATCTCAGAAAAGGGTTTAGACATCGGCACCTTCCCTTTCTAGGATTATGTGTGGAGTTGCCACTTTTTTTATTACCAAAAAAAAAAATAATAATAATACACAAGGTACATATTTGAATAATACAACCTCTCATTAATTTGAATGAATTATAATTTGATAAAATGAAATATACATGGCTTTTTTTTCTAGATTAAAATCTAGTAAAAAAAAAAATTACAATGCTTTGTTTCTCAGATTACAATCTAACAGAAAATTACAAGGCTTTGTTTCCTAGATTACAATCTAAAAAATAAAAGGATAACGCACTATCCTATGAACCAAAATCTAGATCTAAGGGCTAGGTTACAAAATGGGAATGTGTTAGGCACCCATTTTGCCCAGACGGAGTCTAGTCTTCTAGACTCAAAATGACCATTTATATACCCATTTGAATGATGCATTATAATGACTTATTGAAATTCCCAAATTTAGGATTAATTCATTCTTTAAGAATTCAAAATTTGCAATTTTATTTAAGAAGAAACACAAAAGTGGGTGATATTTTACATTGAAGAAAACATTTTTTTTATTATAAAAAGGTTCAAATCTGTATTTTAGTGAAAAATACATATCAATTTTTATATGCAGAAAAATTCCAAATCTATATTTAATGAAAATACAAATCTTTTTTTATATGCAAAAAAATTTCAGATCTGTATTTAATGAAAATAAATATCAGTTTTTTATATGCAGAAAAATTTCAGATCTATATTTAATGAAAATAGAGATCTGTTTTTTATACGCAGAAAAATTCCAAATCTGTCTTTAATGAAAATACGGATTAGATTTTATGTGCAGAAAAATTGTAGATCTGTATTTAATGAAAATACAGATCAGTTCTCATGTGCAGAAAAATTTCAAATCTATATTTAATGAATATACAAATCAGTTTTTTATGCAGAAAAATTTCAAATCTGTATTTACTGAAAATACTAATCTTTTTTTTTTTTGTTGTTCTTTTAAAAAAAATGTTTTTAGTAGTTTATTGCAAATCTCAAAATTTAAAGCAGAATCAAATCTTAAACTTAGACATGTTAATCAAATTCTAAAAATCAAACTAAGCATGTGAACATGGAAGAAAAAATTATGGAGAAGATTTTATGGACAATGAGTAAAATCAAACATACATTCATGAAAATATGCGATGAACAAAACATATATAGAGAAGGAAAGAAAAGAATAAAGCAAAAGGGTGAGATTGAAGACATACCTGCGTGAATGTACTCTTTAATGAGGGAATATACTTACGGAAAAGAAGCCCTTAAAGCCAAGGCTTCCAAAACTTTAACGTAAGGGGACCAAAGAAGTCAGAAAAAGAAGGGTTTAAGTGAAGCCTCTTAACAAGAAAGAAGTTCCTAAAGCAGGCTTCCAAAACTTCTTTAGCATAAGGGGAGAAAGAAGTCAGAAAAAAGGGTCCCTTGAATGTTGGGAGGCCTCCCTTATTTATAGAGGTGTTAGTTGCTAAGAAAATAAGCCAGGTTTGCTTAAAAATTAAGTCCAATAGCTTTAAAAATATGAAAAAACGTAAGGGAAAATCCTAAAAAAAAGAGAGAGATTTGGATAAGAGTAAGCTTATTTTTCAAATCAAAACAAGTTTCAGTATTTTGATCATATCTTTTTACTCAAAATTTGGATTAAGCTGAAAATTTGACATCTGAAGGTAAATTAGATTCTGTACAACTTTTCCAGAAATAGTCTAGTCCGAATTTTGAGTTCTACTATGCCAAAAGTGCCTTGGAATGTGAATCTGAAATCTGCTATTTGATTAGTACGTTTTTGAAGTGTTTTCCAAGTCTAAAACTGTATTTGGACGAATTTTAGAGTTATTTTCATGATAAACCTCATCCCAAAGTGATAAATAGATTTTTTTTTTAAATAATTATTTTGAATATAATTATCCCAAAAGCCTAATTATCTATAGTCTTTAAATATTATCAATTTATTTGTTTTAATTCCATGCAACAAATCTCATTTTAAGAAAAATACTTAACCGCTCACAAAAATTTATTTAATTAATTTTAATCATTAACCAATCAAAATTAATTTCAATTAATCACATGTGATTAGTGCCACCCAAATGAATACATGCAGACCGTGAAAACTTGATTTTGTAATATCTTTCAACCTGATTGTCTGATTTGGGAACCAGGCATATCGTCGCGATCATTAAAACCTCAAGATCATTTTTATGTTATGTGATGAATGGTTTAATGCATGAAATGCAATTATGATTTTTGGGTATTTAGAATGGTCATTTCAGTCAACTTTCAGATTAAATTATGGGTGCAAAATTGAGTGTCTACACTTTCGCTATGAGAATATGGCAAGAAAGATGCCCTATTTTCATGGTGAAAATCCAATAGAGTTTCGCATTTGGTGTGTTATGGCGCACCAACAAGGTTTCATGCCTGTGTATACGGCACGCGTCAGTATATTCATACTAAGGCGAGCCGAATCTCACCAAAGCATTAAACACATTAACGCATGTCGCATACATGGGGAAACTAATGTCACTAGCTGATATGGATCGAAGCAATCACACCACGACAATCATGCACACAATGTAGCATGAATATGCATCTATGGCAGTCGCATTCAATGCATACCCACACTCCAAGGTCAAGAACACCCACACTATATATATATATATATATATATATATAAGCATGCACAATGCAAGCACAGAGAGCATGAAAGTAAGCCAAACATTACCAACGTTCTAGGAGTATGGCCCAACAAGGTACAGGAAAGATAAATCAAACATTTTCATACCCAAGGAACATGACCCAAGCAAGATACAGGAAAGATAAACAGACATTGTCTACATCTAAAGGGTATGGCCAACAAGGTATAGAAAGTGTAAATCAAACATTGCAATGTTCCAAGGGTATAGCCCAACAAGGTATATGAAAGATAAATCAGACATTGCCATACCCAAGGAACATGGCCCAAGCAAGGCATAGGAAAGATAAACAGACATTACCTACATCCAAATGGTATGGTCCAACAAGCTACAAGAAATGTAAATGAGATATTGCCATCCTAAGAATGCGGCCCAAACAAGAAACAAGGAAAGAAACCCTAGTCTAGAAAGCTATAGACATGGTTTTAAAGAAAAGGCTAAGAGAGAGAGAAAACCGCTTAGAGAGGCTAAGCCTCCTAATCTATTGATCATTGCCCTTTTTGGGCTTGCTTCGTTTGTATACATTTTTTCCCTTTTTAGCTTGCATGTTAGAAGTTGTGTCCTCACTCCAAGTGTGTACATGCAACAAGAAGGAAAACACAAAACCAGTAGACACGCAAAAGAGATAGCAAAGAAACAAAGAAAGCACACAAAAGGGCAAACAAGGAAAGAAAGCATACAAAGGAGCAAACAAGAAAAGGTGTCCTAGGAGGACAAATGTAGGTTTGGATTTTGGTGTCCGTAGTTCCATTAGATTGGAGTACGAACAACACATGCAACATCAAGCAAAGTTCTCAAAAGGGACTCGGGATCTAGTGTACAAAGACAAGTGTGAGCCCGCATGAGATTGTAGGTAGGAATTAAGCTTGATGACACAAACAAGCACACAAAGATGCACGCATGAACAAGTAAACAAGGATGCAAAGATGCAAACAAACAAAGAAAGCCAAACAAGATGGCACAAAGTAAGCAAAGCAAAGATAAATGGAGCAAAGCACGTTGTCACATATAGGGGAAGGGTAAACATGTTATAAGGCACATACAAAGGCTACCATGAGAAACACTAACATGCAAAACTAAGCAAAAGAGAAAAGGGTAAGCAGCAAGCAAACCAACATCACTAGGATGTACTCACACAAGGTTGTATCCAACAAGCCACAAAAGGGGAATGGATACAACAAACAAACAAACAAGAAGGCCCCAAAGACCAACAAGCACAAACCCACAAAGGAAGAACAAACAAGAACATGTCAAAGGCCTAGAACTAAGTATTGAGGAAAAAATTTTCACGCTACATGGCTTTATTTCATTGCCGACCTGCACCACGTCAACATTATGAGGATTTTGGGAAAACCTCTTTTAAAGCCCAAAAGAACCCATATTTACACAAAAAGGTGTCAAAGCCCATGGTTTAGGCTCATGGCACATCATCTCCTTTTTGGCTCATGATCGAAGCTCATGAGTCTTATCAGGGGAATTTTGGAAGTCGTGATTTGGAGGGCCAAGAAATATGTTCAGTAAAACTCTAGTGGTTCAAAGTTGATAAAGGAAAGCACATTGCTTGGCGTGTCTTCTCCAATTCCCTGAACTCTGACGGGTCAGTGTGCAATAGGTAACATTTGGTAAGTCTCTCATATCACATAACACTTAACATGATAAAACTCCCCATGCTCTTTACATAAAAATTAATGTTCATCACATAATATAGATTTCAAGATGTAATTGTAGTATTTCATATCAATTATATTATTATCATCTAAATCAATTTCAAGTACATGGCTAAATATATAATTTTTTCCAAGAGAGGAAACTTATCCAAAAAATACCAACAGTAGCTCCAACAGAAGCAGAAATAGCTTCTGCAGAAGCTAAAACAGTTCCAACACATTCTGCAGTGGCTCTAGCTATGGTACCAGTAAAATATCATAAAACTTATCTCACCATCTTTAGTCAAATCATGAATTTAATGCCAAATACTTTCCTCCAAGCAAATGATGTCATTCGGATGACATCATCCAGTTGTAACAATTGTGATTGATAGCTGTTACAGCTATAACTTTAGCATTAAAGTCTCAAACTTACTTCTTTTGGCCAAAAAATAAAAGACCACTTACTTTGTCAAAGATTTTTCTTGATTTGCTAAGTTTCCCTTCAACTAGTTTTGATCTAGTTACATAACTTGGCTCTATATAAAGAGGATCAAGCTACACACTAAAGGATCCCCCCCTTTCAGATCTCTTCCTCTCTGATCCACCCCCTCTGATCTTTGCCCTCTCTGGTCCATCTCATCCTCTTATACTCTGAAACTTCACTCATTTTGCTACAAAATACACATTTTTACACTTCTCCATCTCCCATACTAAAATATCTCTTCATAGATAACAACACCATTACATCACACCTCTTACATCATACCATTACACACTATCCATCTCTCCCACACTTCAATACTCTGAAACCTCATCATTTTTGCTGCCCAAAACACATCTCCATCTCATTTTTTATTTCTCATACAAAATCCCCCTTCTTAGAAAGCAACATAACCAATGTCATAATACAAAAAAAACAATCCTAACAGCAGCCTTTACTACATTTAACCTTCATTTATCTATCTCATACTTCCATTTATTTTACAAAACACATTCCTCACAAAATACTTATACATACTTCTCATATATCTCTAAGCTCCATGTCTCACAAATTATACATATACAAGGTCCATGTCCAACAAAGTATTTACATATAATTCCCATACATATTACAAACACCATATCTCACAATATATACATATTCCATACCATCTCCACACATCTTAAAATATATCAAACACTCTTCCAAGAACTTATTAATAAAAACCCTTTCTTATGAAAGGCAAAAACTTATAAAATCAAAAGCCCTTCTTATGGAAGGTAATATCACTCATATTTGACTAAAAACTAAAAGAGTATTACATGGGGAAAGTCATTTAAGTGTATGATGAAAGGGGATAAACTTAACCAACCTATGCACATGACTGGACATACTCTCTCTCCCTCCAGTTGCATCCATTTTTCCCCTTCAATCATGAAGTCGCCATGGAAGGACTCATAATATCATATTGTACCACTGGACTCATTTTATCATGCTGCTGAAATGTCTAAGTTCACTGCTGTCCTACGACTGGAGCCCTAAACTATGAAGATAAGTCATTATATTTTACCTTTAAACTTATATTATCAAGTATATTTTGTTCATTATTATTATACCACTCAACTAATGCCATTATATTGCTGGAATTTTATTAGCTCATTAACTCTATAAGGCTAGAGCCACAAATTATGAAGCTCACCAATATTATACGGTTGGAGCCACAAATCACATAAAGAACAAAGTGATGCTACACGGTTGGAGTCAGAAACATAAAAGATAATGTTTTCTCCATCTTTGAAATTACATTATTGAGAATATGTTAACTCATTATCATTTTACCATTATCTCACCATTTAATAAACATGGTCTCACTAATGATAAATATACATATTAATAAATTGATATACCACCAATAGACATATATTACTTGGACATAAACCATTGCTGGACATATATTATTTGGACATGGACCATTGCTAGACATACCTTATTATGATGAACATGAACCATGAACCGCAACTAGACATGGACTATTGGACTCATCCCATTGTTGGACATTGGACACCTAATTAAACACTTTCTAATATTGGACATCACTCAATAAACATAATAATAATGTATCAACTCACCATTTAATCAAAGCTATCTTGCTAAGCATTTATCATGATTCTAAGACTTTGGGTTTCATCTATTTTGTAGGCTTAAAAATACACCGGTAGTCATTGGTCTATGCAGCCCAATGTTGAGTTTCGAGTTGACCTCCCCAAAACAAATCCGGGCCTAGCAAAGTCACTCCTCCAAAGGTACGTGGCTACGCGCAAAAAATCACCCCCAACATTCTGGCGACTCCACTGGGGAGTCATATAGTATGGCCTTATCATAACTCCAAAAGTCTAGAATCACATATCATGAAGGAGATCTCAACTCCAACATACACATGCTCAATATCCCTTGATCCAGCAGCTCATGGAGTTGAGTCAACATTATTATGTTCAAGATATTTCATGAGATATAAAGCTACCTATCTCTCAACTATTTGAGCTACTCCAACTAAGGCTTGCAACATACTTATTACAAGCTAGCTCCCCCCCCCACCCGCCCACCCACCCACCCACCCACCCACCCACCACCCACCACCCACACACACACACAAAAAGAAGAAGAAGAAGAAGAAGAAGAAGAAGCTTTTATGCCTAAAAGGAAAAGGTTTATCCAGCGGTAGCAGCAAAGAAAAAAAATGGTCGAAAGTTCAACAATAGAGAGCTGCATCAGTAGAAACCTCTCTTACTGCTAGACATATTTATCTCTCCAGCGGCAGATGGCCTCATCAGCAAAAACCCCTTATGTTGCTAGACAAACACATTGTTATCCATCACTTCGGCATAAAAAGGGGGACGTTATCAATAGAAACCATTCCTATCGCTGAACAGTTAATTTCCTTCTCCAGCAGTTCAATAAGATAAGTTTCAAAAAAAAAAAACATTTAAATCCCTTTGCAAATCATTCCTATCCAATAGCATAAAAATATTCCTATTTGACCCTATTTATGCACTCACCAAAATACTCAAATAGTCCCTATGAATATCTCTCATCCCATCACCAAATTAGTCCACAAGTATTTACTATCTCATCACCGAATTGGGTCAAGATATAAACCATTACCATAAAGCCCAAAAACCACATATTTGGCCCTATTTTTTTCCTTCAACGCTTGGCAAAACCAAAGATTGGCCCTATGAGCCCATTGCTCATATCTCATTCCTCCAAAGCCCAATTTTTCATTGGCCACATCAAAGTCCAATTTCTCATTGGCAACATCAAAAAAGCCCAATTCTTATTGGCAACATCAAAAACCCAAGCTACTATTTGGCATTATTTTATCAAAAGCCCAAGCTAACTACTTGGCATCATTTTATCAAAAGCCTAAGCTAACTACTTCGCACTATTTTATCAAAAGCCCAAGGATATTAATACTTGGCAAATATTATATTATACATATTTTACTAAGAGCCCAAGTACTATTTTTGGCAAACCATCATTTCAAAAAAATCCAAAACCACTTTACAAAAATATTATATTTTGCTCAAAAGCCCAAAGTTAATAATCTTTGGCAAAATAGATTTTTTTTACAAACGCATTATACTTGAAGCCCAAAGCTAATAACCTTTGGCAAATTAATTTTCCTAAGCAAGTATATAAGCTAATGAATCATGGCAAATATTTATACCATATTATCTATCTTATGACATAACACCATTCATTTTTCCAAAACCCATGACAAATATATATCAAGACAATGGAGAAATGTGAGTGTGTGTCATTGATAATTAAGCCCATAGAAATTATATTCAAAAACTATGGCAATTAAATTTAACTATTATTTTACGTAACACTATTCATTTTTCCAAAACCCATGGCAAACATACATTAAGCCCATGGAGAATTATGAATTTGTGTTACTAAAATTTAAACCCATGGTAGCTATTTATGTTACGTAACACGTACTATTCATTTTTCCAAAACCCATGGCAAACATACATCAAACCCATGGAGAATTATGAATTTGTGTTACTAATATTTAAACCCATGGTAGCTATTTATGTTATGTAACACTACTCATTTTTCCAAAACCCATGGCAAACATACATCAAGCCCATGGAGAATTATGAATTTGTGTTACTAATATTTAAGCCCATGGAAATTATATTTAAAACCTATGGCAATTAAGTTTAACTATTTTTTTTATTTAACACTATACATCTTTCCAAAACTCAAGGCAAACATATATCAAGCCCATGGAGAATTATGAATATGTGTTACTAATATCTAAGACCATAAAAGTTTTTGCCTTAAAATCTATAGCAATTATATTAAAAACTTATGACACTTATTTACTTCGTACTTTATTATAAATCCATGGAACTTACCTTAACAAAACCCATGGTAATCATTTATCTTATATCACATTATTTATCTCTCTACTATTCAAAAGCCCCATGTAAATTATTGTAAACCCCGTGGCAATTAATATTTACCTTACTATTTTACAAAACTCATGGTTAACATACATCAAGCCCATGGAGAAATATGAACTTGAGTTAGTAATATTCAAAACTCATAGAATTCATATTTGAGACCTACAACAATTACAAACCCATGGCACACATTTGTCAAAAGCCAGTGGAAAACTATATTACTAGAGTAATTACTTTTTTCTATAATTACACTAAATAATAAAAGCCCATGATTCAAGTCCATGGCAAAACGATTTTATCAATGGAATTCAATCCCATTATCAAAGCCCATGGTTCAAGCCCGTGGCAAATTATTCGTCAAAGCCCAAGCCCAATAATGCTCAGCAATATCTTATCAAAAACCCAATACAACTTGGCAATATTTTGAAAAAGCCCATGATTCAAGTCCATGGCAAAGTTATTTTATCAATAGAATTCAATCCCATAGTCAAAGCCCATGGTTCAAGCCCATGGAAAATTAATTAACAAAGTTCATGCAGTTAAAAAGAAATAGCTAGCGGTTCAGAGTGATGCCTACAGCAAATCTAGCTCATACTATTTTACCGTTGGAACTCATACCAACCATACCTTCCTAAGAGCTTCCAACAAAGAGATGGAGATTCGATGCTCTCAATTATCATCATCTACTCAACAACCATTAATACTTCAGCAAGTCACAAAGTCGCCAAGGAATCAAGAACCATTTATTCAAAATCAAAAAAAAAAAAATAAAAAAAAAAAAATAAAAGAAAAAAACTCCAGTGGTAGCTAAACACATATCCAGCAGCCTGCCTGGACAAACAAAACAAGCTCCTTATGGCTAGAAGATCCCAACTATCTCTTTGCTACAAAAAATTGATCATCTCAACTGATGGATCCACCATGTCCTAGTTCAAAAAGGAATCTAGTGGTTACATCCAAATCAGAACTCTGGTTGCTCATGTTTAGAATTCTAGCGGTGTTGCAGTCTATACAGCACCTCCAGCAGTCAGACTTCTACTAATCAAGCATATTCAAGCAAAACATCATTATACAAGATCATTACCACAAGTGTCTGAGTTGTTTCAAACATCAAAGTGCCAAGATTCCACAGTTGAACTTGTCAAGGTGCTTCCCACATCACCCATCTATGCTTATCCAATGCCTCTACACACTTGGGGGCTTGATTCATTAATTCAATGGTTCTATTTCTGGGGGCTACAATTGGGTATTGATCAAAAAAGTATCAAATATGTCAATAGAGGCACTTTCACTACATAACTCTATTGGTCCAGCAGTGGCCAATCTCTTTCAAGGACATTTTAATTGGCATTCATCACAAAGTTACAAGCACCAAATAAAGCTCTATTTATCAGCAAATATTTATGTTGGAGTCCTATTAATATCAAGCCATGGCAGCCTCACACATATTCGAAGTCATGATAATCATATCCATCGCTCTGCTAGAATCCTTAAAATCTCATTCATCACCAAGGTTGCATTGATATTACACTTGGGGGCTTGGTCTTTCACTATTACAGTGGCTCATTCAAGAAAGCTACAAATGGATCTAGATAAAGATCAATCAATCTACCAAAAGGAAAATGAAGTTCAACAAAGCTACTACTCCATCTATGGAAGTTTTAGCTACATCAATCTATTATCGCTGCACCTATAAGATAGCTAATGCAGCCCACATGTCCAGCAGCATCCATTTTATTACTCCAGCGGTACTATCAGTATGTTCTTTTCGAATCTAGCACATCATCTTCAGCGGCCAACAACATGGAATTCACTCATTTACAAAATCTTCAAGTAATGTCTTCACTCGTGCACGCCCTTGCAAAACAAGCCCTTGCAAGACAAGCCCTTGCAAAGCAAGTCCATGCACTCGGGGGGCTGAATGTTGAGGACAAATTTTTCACGCTACATGGCTTTATTTCATTGGCGACTCGCACCACGTCAACATTATCATGAATTTTGGGAAAACCTCTTTTAAAGCCCAAAAAAGCCCATATTTACACAAAAATGTGTCAAAGCCCATGGTTCAAGCTCATGGCACATCATCTCCTTTTTGGCTCATGATCCAAGCTCATGAGTCTCATCAGGGGAATTTTGGGAGTTGTGGTTTGGAGGGCCAAGAAGTATGTTCAGTAAAGCTCCAGTGGTTCAAAGTTGATAAAGGAAAGCCTGTTGCTTGGCGTGTCTTCCCCAATTTCCTGAACTTTGACGGGTCAGTGTACAATAGGTAACATTTGGTAAGTCTCTCATATCACATAACACTTAAAATGATAAAACTCTCCATGCTCTTTACATAAAAATTAATGTTCATCATATAATATAGATTTAAAGATGTAATTGTAGTATTTCATATCAATTATATTATTATCATCTAAATCAATTTCAAGCACATGGCTAAATATATATATTAATATCTCATATCTAGCATTAAAATGCTCTCTTTACTTTCCAAGATTTGGTTAAGACACAAAAAAAAAAAAAAAAAAAAACCATAATTACATCTCTAAAACTTCATCAAAAATCAACCAACTAGTCTATTACTTACCAAAATTATATATGGACTAAATATATAATTTTTTCCAAGAGATGAAACTTAGCCAAAAAATACCAACAACAGCTCCAGCAGAAGCTGCAAACAACCCCAGCAAAAGTTGTTTTTCATAAACAACTCTAGCGGAAGTTGCAGATAGCTCCAGCAGAGGTAGAAATAGCTTCTGCAGAAGCTGAAACAGTTCTAGCACATTCTGCAGTGGCTCCAGCTGTGGTATTAGAAAAATCTCATAAAGCTTATCTCACAATCTTTAGTCAAATCATGAATTTAATGCCAAATACTTTCCTCCAAGCAAATGATGTTATTCGGATGACATCATCCAGTTGTAACAACTGTGATTGACAGCTTTTATAGCTATAACTTTAACCTTAAAGTCTCAAACTTTATTCTTTTGGCCAAAAAATAAAAGACCACTTACTTTGTTAAAGATTTTTCCTAATTTGCTAAGTTTCCCTTCAACTAGTTCTGATCTAATTACATAGCTTGGCTTTATATAAAGAGGAACAAGCTACACACTAAAGGATCCCCCCCTCTCTGATCTCTTCTTCTCTGATCCCCCCTCTGATCTTTGCCCTCTTTGATCCATCTCACCCTCTTATACTCTAAAACTTCACTCATTTTGCTGCAAAATACACATTTTTACACTTCTCCATCTCCCTTTCAAAAATATCTCTTCATAGATAACAATGCCATTACATCACACCTCTTACATCATACCATTACACACTATCCATCTCTCCCACACTTCAATACTCTGAAACTTCATCATTTTTGCTACCCAAAACATATATCCATCTCATTCTTTATTTCTCATACAAAATCCCCCTTCTTAGAAAGCAACATAACCAATGTCAAAATACAAAAAAATAATCCCAGCAACAGTCTTTACTATATTTAACCTTCATTTATCTATCTCATACTTCCATTTATTTTACAAAACACATTCCCCACAAAATACCCATACATACTTCTCATATATCTCTAAGCTCCATGTCTCACAAATTATACATATACAAGATCCATGTCCAACAAAGTATCTACATATAATTCCCATACATATTACAAACACCATATCTCACAATATATACATATTCCTTACCATCTCCACACATCTTAAAATATAACAAACACTCTTCCAAGAACTTATTATTGAAAGCCCTTTTTTATGAAAGGCAAAAACTTATAAATTCAAAAGCCCTTCTTATAGAAGGTAATATCACTCATATTTGACAAAAAACTAAAAGAGTATTACATGGGGAAAGTCATTTAAGTATATGATGAAAGGGGATAAACTTAACCAACCTATGCACACGGCTGGACATACTCTATCTCCCTCCAGTTGCACCCATTTTTCCCCTTCAATCATGAAGTCGTCATGGAAGGATTCATAATATCATATTGTACCGCTAGACTCATTCTATCATGATGTTGAAATGTCTAAATCTACTGCTATCCTACGGCTGGAGTCCCAAACTATGATGATAAGTCATTATATTTTACCTTTAAACTTATATTATTAAGTATATTTTGTTCATTATTATTATACCACTCAACTAATGCCATTATACTGCTGGAATCTTATTAGCTCATTAACACTATAAGGCTAGAGCCACAAACTATGAAGCTCACCAATATTATACGGCTGGAGCCACAAATCACATGAAGAACAAAGTGATGCTACACGGCTAGAGTCAGAAACATAAAAAATAAGTCAATGTTTTCTCTATCTTTGAAATTACATTATTGAGAATATGTTAACTCATTATCATTTTACCATTATCTCACCATTTAATAAATATGGTCTCACTAATAATAAACATACATATTAATAAATTGATATACCACCAATGGACATATATTACTTGGACATAAACCATTGTTGGACTTGTATCATTTGGACATATACCACCAATGGACATATATTACTTGGACATAAACCATTGCCGGACATATATTATTTGGACATGGACCATTGCTAGACATACCTTATTATGATGAACATGAACCATGAATCGCAACTAGACATGGACTATGAGACTCACCCTATTGTTGGACATTGGACACCTAATTAAACACTTTCTAATATTGGACATCACTTAATAAACATAATAATAATGTACCAACTCACCATTTAATCAGAGATATCATGTTAAGCATATTCTTTATTTATTTCAACCATTATCATGATTCTAAGACTTTGGGTTTCATCTATTTTGTAGGCTTAAAAATACACCGGTAGTCATTGGTCTATGCGGCCCAATGTCGAGTTTCAGGTGGATTTCCCCAAAACAAATCCGAGCCTAGCAAAGTCACTCCTCCAAAAGCACGTGGCTACGCACAAAAAACCGCCCCCGGCACTAAGCAAACAAGCACGGATCCAAACACATAAGCGTGGAAAAGAGCAAACAAAGCATAAGCATGCAAAAAAGAGCTAATCCAAACCCTTGAAACTTGGGTGTATGGATGTAGGCCTACACTGTGGACGCCTAGAAATTTCCGAGTGAGGGAATTTTTGGGTTTGGTCACATATTGGGTCCTTGGCAACATGCCTCTTGTGTGCTTGTGTCTCTATAGTGGGGTTTCTGTTTGTGAGTCCCTTTTTCTTATTTTTATTTTAGGAGTTACCACCAATTATCAGTTTTGTATTAAGTGTGATTAGTCACCTATGAATTTAATTCATTTTAAGTTACCTAATTAACTAAACCAAATTTTAAAAGATTTGTTAATTAAGGTAAACCAAATGTCTTTGAACCAAAGATCTTGGACTTAAAAGTTTGGTTACGTGTGGGAAAGGTGTCTCCACAATGCCTATCCAAAGATAGTACCTCATTTTAATTTATTTCAAATGTTATCTTTTTATGAAGAAATAGAATACTTGGCATTTTGATTTTTTTTTTTTTTTTAAGTTTTTTGCAAACAAAATACATACATACATACATACATATATATACACACACATGTGAGTAAATATTTACGTATAGCTAATATGTGAATTTAACTCCAATGAATATATAATCATGACATGTGAGGTATACACATAGGTAACATGTGAGAGAACATACAAGTATACTATACAATAGCATGTGAGTATTTATTTACTATACACGTAGCATGTGAATACTAAATGCCATATAAAATAAATAAATTACAACGTAAAAATAAAAAAGTGGGAGTTGAAAGAATAGCACCTTGTAATCATCCACAATTTTCTCATTTTTTTATCATACAAAAAAGATGACAAAGGAAACTCATCAATGGCAAGAAATGACAGAGACAAATGAAAGCTTTAACGGCATTTAAGGACTCAAGGGAATGAACCTTGAACACAAATCCTTAAATTACAACTATCCTAAAAAAAAGGTTTAAAAAAAGTTACAACGTTAACTTTTATTATTTCGAAAAAGCACATTTTTTTAGAAAAGATTTTATTGAGGAGTTTTAAGAAAATAATTTTTTTTAAGACTCTTATTTATACTTTTTTTTTAAAGGAAATCCAACGTCGTAAAAGAAACTTTCAAAAAAAATTCTTCTTCTTTTTTAGACACAATTTTCGGATTTAAAAAGGGAAGAATATTTTTGAAACAATTTCTCTAAAAAAAAACATTTTTTTAATGTGGTAAAAACACTTTTTCTTCAAAAGAGTTTTTTTTTTTTTTTTTTTTTTAAAGGAAGGGAGAAAACATTTTTTTTGTGGAAAAATCCAACGTGGTAAAACATATTTATTTTGAAAGCATTTTTCTTTTCTTTTTTGACAAAAATTCGGCTCTCTTTTAATTATTATTATTATTTTTTTGTAAACAACTATTTGAAAACACATTTTTAACGTGGTAAAAGTGTTTTATTTTTTTTTGAAAACCTTTTTTGAAAACATGTATTTTTTGAAGAAGCATTTTTGTAAAACACTTTTTTGTATGTAGGATAACGTTTTTGAAAACAATTCTTTTGAAAGAGACATTTTTTATGTAATAATACCCCCTTTTTCTTGTAAACCATTATTATTATTTTTTGAATAGAAGTTTCGGGTTTCCCCATTTTTTTTTAAAAACAGATTTTTTATAAAATAAAATTTTAAAACCCTTTTTTGAAGAAAAGGAGAAGCACTTAAAAAGGTGTTTTGTTTTGAAAAACTCTTAAAAAAGATAAAGGAAAAACATTTTTTTTTAAACTCCTTTTTTATTTGAAAAAACTTCATTTTTTAAGAAAGATGTGGGAAAAGATTTTGGAAAAAGCATTTTCTTAGAATAGTTTGTAGGGGAAATGTTTTACCCAAGCATATTTATTCTATGACAACTTTAATAATGAGAAGAAACAACAATAATAAAGTGTAGAAAATAAATTGCAAGGAAAGTAAAATTTAAAAATTTAAATGACATAAAAGTAAAGAGCATAAAAATAAAGGGCTGAAATATTGTAAAGGTTGATTAAAATTTTTTTTTTTTTCATATCCTTTTTAAATAGATTTTAATTTCTTTCAAGCCTTATGGGACCTTCATTATAAGGAAATGGGAATTCTAAGTCATCAACCATTCCTATGAGACATGTCCATATTGTGCTTTATTTGAGGTTTAAAAAATCATTTAAGAGGGATGAAATAGAAAATATTTTTTATTTAGGTGTCTAGATATAGTATATGTATATGTATTTATATATATATATATATATATATATATATAAGTGCAATAAAGTAAAGGGGGAAGGGGATGGTGGAAGAAATTAAAGGGATGACATAAATGTAAAGGGGGAAGGGGATTGCTTGGAAAATAAAATGGATGACATAAATTTAAAGGGGGAAGGGGAATGTGGATTGTTTGGAAAATAAAAGGGATGACACAAACTTAAAGGGGGAAGGGGATTTGCTTGAAAAACAAAAGGGATGACATAAATTTAATGCTAGAATAGTAAAAATCCCTAGATGCCTAGATGTGAAGAGATTTCTTCCCCCTAAGGGTACTTCCTATACAAGTCCTAGGAGATGGTCCAATACCCATCTAGGGAAACAAGCACAATAACACAAACAATCAACAATAATATGAACATAGAAATAAAGAGAGAGATATATACACAATATACACAAGAGCATAGGAAAAAAAAAAAAAACCCAACTATGAACAACAAGCAAGATAGAAAGAATGATTTTATATATATGGAAATGATGTTTACAATATAAAAAAGGGGGAGGGATGGATGCAGTTATTAAGAAACTAACCCATCCCTCTAGCCTTACCCACAAAGATACAAACAAAAATTGATGAAGCTTTTTTTTAAGGTGGGTTTCCTAGAGAGAGAGAGAGAGAGAGGAGACAGTTTTTTTTTTGAATTTGCAAGGCTAATTTCCAGAATTTCCTCACTTTTTTCTCCCTATTTCTCTATTTTTCACTCATTTTCTCTATGATTTTTCACAAAACAATGGAGGTATTTACATGGGAAATGAGGAAATGGGAGGCTAGAAAAGGTTTAACATGTTACACCTGAGCTAGTCCCCCAGGCCAGGGGCGGCTAGCTCAGGTGTAACATGTTACACCTAAGTTAGCCTCCCATTTTTACCACCTCATCAGCCTATTTCGTCTTTTTTAAATTTCTGGCCCGATCTTCGTGTAGCTGTTTGGAGGTTTTTCTGAGCTCTATTTTAATTAAACGTTATATTCCTGGAAAGTTCTGGATGTCTAGTTCCCAACGGTCTTGACCTCGTTCAATTTGCAACTACGGTCAACAAGATATTTCACTTTGAAGGAAGGTGACGCAGTGCTAAAAAATTCAGTGACGTTTCTTCTTAAAAAATTCATATCTTCCAATTCAAAGCAGATATCATCAAGCCCTTTTGATAAAAAATAGCTAAGACCTTGTTTTTCAAGAAGGTCCAGCCAGCTCACTCTAGTTCTTGCCCAATAGATACAGTTTATTGTGCAAAGTCGGGTCAAAAACTGTCAATTTTTCCTTGGGGGAAAAAAAGATGAAGATTTTATTAGGGTTTTTGGTATTTTGGTGATATCTCATCCATTTTAACCCGATTTTAGTCTGTAAACTTTCTTTTCAAAGGGAAAAATATGCCCTATGAGACGGTCCAAAATTCAACACGATCCAACGATTGGATCAAAAAGTTGACTTTTCAGCCATACTTGGTTAGGGTTTTGGCCTTAATTGCTACAAAAAGTGGTTTTTGAATATTGTGACCCTTTGATCCAACATCCAATCATGTGATATTTATTTTTTGGTTTTGAAACTTGTAATTTGCACCTTTTTTCAAAAAAAAATTTGTTTTGACGCGTGAATTGGGATCGGAGAAAATACGGTATCAACAACTGCTCCTTTTTTGTCTAATATTTATTGGTACGATAAATATTGGACAAAGAATTAGATAAAGCATTTTGTCCCTCCCGATTTTAGCATACATGTTTTGGACCAAAATAGAGTTGCTTTGGACAAATGAAAATATTGACAGAAATTGAAAAAGACGATAAAAAGAAATCCTGATAAGCTTATTGATAATAGCATGTTCTTAGAAATTTGCAAGATAGATACCCACAAATGCAATAAAACTAGTATAGGGTCCAAGCAATACTGAATTATGTGGGAAATGTACATTGGTTTAAAAGTTAAAACTACACCCAGTTTTATTTTGGAAATATATATATGGAGAAAAACCTGATTTCAATTTTTTTCTTGATCACATAACCAGTTGATATTGGTAAGGTCTTATTAAATTTAAAACTAAGGGTGTTAAGGAAACACCATATGAATTTATCTCCACTTGTTATTACCCTAGGTGGCAAGAGGATGTATGGGGTGGACACGAATGGGGGAGAACTGGTCTTAGTTTCAGATGATGATCCAAAAACCGCACCAAATTGGACAATTTATTTGGTGCGGTTGTCAATCCAACAGGCATTACTGACAGTTGAAGACAGTCTACAAGACTACTAGCAGGCCTAATGGCCTGCATGGCCTTGCTTTTATTTGAAGATAAACATGCATAGTTACAGTTAGTTAGCGAGCAACTTGTTAGGGTGTCGCTTTAACCAATTTCCCACCATAACATTTGCTATTTGTTTTTGCCACTACTAAGGTTCATAAACAAGCAATTGCCTAAATCCAAATGTCACAGATATTGACATACATTATTAAAAAAATCCGCAAAATATCCGTAACCTTACATGTCATCATATTCATTCACTAAAGTGCATCACAATATGTTATAATATTAAAAAATGTCACTTAAGGCCTGTTTGGAAGTTTTGAGAGGGAGGAGAGTAGAGGGGAGTAGAGGGGAGGAGAGTAGTGGGGAGGAGAGTAGAGGGGAATGATTCCCCTCCACCTTATTTGGATGTTTTTAAAATTAGTAAGGGGGAAGGGAGTAATTAGCCCTTCCCCTTGTTTGGATGTTTTAAAAATTAGGATGGAGAGGAGAGGAAATGATTAAAATAGACAAATTTACCCCTATTTGAAAATGAACTTGCAACATTGATTTATGATTAATTTGTTAGTATATTTTTTTTTTTGATAATTTTTTTATGTGAATTAAATAATCAACATTAGTATATGATTAAATATTTTTTCTACTTTTTTATTATATTAAAAAAAAAAACCATCTTTAATTGATAATAATTAAAATAGGAAAAAAAATGTTTGGTTTGTTTGTTTACTAAAAAAATCAACAAAATATTGAATTTTGGCTATATCAAATCTTATATTTGATTTTTTTTTTGAGAAACAATCTTATATTTGATTTGTTTAGAAATTTGGTGAGACATTTAGGAATGTACCATCTCCATATAAGCCTAAAACATCTCAAAATTTTACTGGTACTTTAAAACATCAATAATAGCACACCAAGAGTTCAAATAAAATTAATTAGAGAAAGATATAACTAGGGACATTCATCAGTCAATGCAGTGAATGTTGGAAGTATATTTCCCACATCACCTACATCATTGGTTTCATGAAAATGTCTTAGATTCAAGAAAAAGCAGCAAATAGATGGATTGAACTCAAATTCACTACTCACATCAAACAAAGAAAAATATTACGGATGAAGTGTTAGACATGTTGTCCTTCATGAGGATTCAATAAAGACAACAGGGATTCAAAAAGAAGGCATGTCCATGATCCTCTTCGTATTGCGGACGAGCGTGAATCGCATATTGGCTTGAAGAAAAGCCAACCATTGTGTGATTTTCATAACTTTTCTTCGACCACCACATAGACCCCATTGGTTGGAAGAATTCGATACCAACCATTGTTGTTAACTCCATCAGATGCCAAAATCATTAGTCAGTTTGGTTAAATTCAAAGTAGTCAGCTTTTGTTAAACTCATAATTATAACAGTCTAACTCGGGGTCGAGTTTGGGGTTAAACTCATAATCATAAACCCCAAATCGAATGAAGTCATCTCTCACAAATCGAATATGCCTACAGCTCTAATATAATCAAATTTGATATATAATTATATAAGAGGGGTGGGGGAGATGGAGCAGGTGAGCATTGGCAATACAGCCAATTTTTGAATCATATACAAAATGATAAGTCCATAAAAGGAAAATTAAATAATAAAACAATTCTAAAGAGAATCAGCCCATTAAAACAAAGATATAGTTCCAAATTCACTAGAAACATTTGTCTACAATTATTAAATTTAGAATAACATCAAGTTGGATTGGATGTATAATCCCTCCACATATCAGTTGCTATTAAGTTTCTTAAAATCTCTCCTTGGGCAACATCATCATTATTTCTCTCTCTTTGTGCACCAAGCTGTTCATGGGGTTCAGGATTGTTTAAAATTTCTTCATCCACCTCATGAAGAATTCTATCATCCGGATCTGCACCAATCAAGTAATTGTGCAAAATGCAACATGCTAAAATTATTTTTTTCTGGGTTGGAACTCCATAAGATGGTTCATTTGAGCTTGCTATTATAGGAAATCTTTTCTTCAAGACTCCAAATGCTCTTTCAATCGCATTGCGTAAGGATGCATGTCGAAGGTTGAATAACTCTTTAGCATTTTGTGGTGGATTTCTTGAATACTCTTTTAAGTGATAACGAACTCCTCTATAAGGTGCAAGAAGCGTGCTCCTCAACATGAATCCAGCATCAACAAGGTAATATTTGCCTATAGGAATGATATGCTTCATTATGTTGTTATACACTAATGGCTATAAATATATATATATATATATATATTTTTTTTTTTTTCTAACAAAATTACCTTGGGGGACTTTTAGCTTATCTCGTCTACTTAATGCATTTTTTAAAATTCTTGAGTCTGACGCAGTTCCTTCCCATCCAGGCAAAACATATGTAAATTTTAAATCAAATGTACATGCCGCTAGCACATTTTGTGTTGGGTAGTCCTTTCTACCACGATATCTTGGTGCATCTTCAATAGGAACTTTTGCCCGAATGTGCGTTCCATCAATTGCCCCAATGCAATCCTGACATGGGAAGAACTAAAATTGTTGAGCACTTACTTCTATATATTAAAATCTTTATATATACCACAATTAAGCTATTAGAGTATAATAATTTTTTTTTTTTTTTTTTACCTTAAAATATGGGAAGAACCTAGAACTGTTGAGTATTTCTACTGAAGTTTGAGATCCATCAGGTTGTTTCAGAAACTTCTCTTCTAGTTGTATCACAGATCTTAACACTTGATGGAAATGACGGTTTATAGTCTCACCAGAGCGACGGAAAAAAAAAGATATTTCCCGATGCTTTACACCATGTGATAATATGTAAAGAAATTTGGCAACTTGTTCTTCAATCGTTGCTCGTTGTGTTGGTTGGAGGCCACCTTCTTTACGTAGCATGTCACACAAATCTAAAAAAGCTCCAGGCCCCATGCGTATAATATCACGACACTTTTTATTTTCAATTATCTCTCTCATTAGTTCATCGCGAACACTTCGTCTTTCTAAACTCAAACTACTAATTGAGTAAATTACTTGTCTCCTTTGAGGCCTCCTTCGAAGTATTAACCAATAGGCAACAAGACAAACTACATAAGCAATTGTCATTCGACGTCTCCATTCCCAATCCCATAATCCACGTCTCCATTCCCAAATTTGCAATACACGTCTCCTTTTATTCTCTTGTCTATCCATCTAATAAAATTATCCCATGACAGAAACGCTATTACAATCCATAATATGCATAAAAACACTAAGCTATTACAATTCAATGTGTGTTGTGTAATCTATTATATAAGAATATAAAACTTAGAAAGTATTTGGCTTGCTAGTGAAATGCCACTTCATGGTTATAGTAATGACTAAAACTAAAATCAAATAAAAGAAACAACTTCATAGCCATTTTAAGTTATTAGAAAATGGTGAATTCAATCATATAACCGGTATTCTAACATTGAGTGCATGCATGTGTGGGTATATGGGTTTATGGGTATAGTAGATCTTCACATATGCCAAACCGGGAAAGTAATAGCATCTCATTTAAAAGAGGCTGGTGAGATTTCTGACACCTGTCATGTGAGTGGGACTTTTAGGTTTCTAAAAAAAAGTGAATTTTAAGGCAAAGTTAGACTCCAACAGTTTTAAGCTGACTTCCACTCAATGCATAGTGTTTTTCCTTTGCTGAATTAAATAATACAAGTACTATCGGTGGGTGGTAATTAAGTTAGGGGACACATCTTTTTACTACTACTAGTACTAGAATAGTACTCTGTACCTTATATTAATTTTTCTTATAATTAAGGTGATAAATTGAACAAGACCCATATGAATCCACTCTAATTCTAATATCATTTTTAGTTTTTGCATATCTAAGCTTATTGCTATCAAACATCACTGAAAAATGATGCATGCACCATCAAAAAGTACTTAGTGCTCAGTCCTGGAATAGTTCTTTTTTTTTTTTTGATAATAGTCCTGGAATAGTTGGTAGATCTGAGCTTTCCATTGGTGGGCCACATTGTAAAATCTTTCAACAATAGGGTGCTATATTCCAAAGTAATGGCTTTTGAAAAATTTTCTGGAAAAGGCTTTGTAGGCTTGAGATAAAGAAGAAATATGGAGAGGGGGCATGAATATTTTAGTAGGTTAGGGACTTCTTCTTATGGAGTGGATCTTTGGAAAGGCATTAGGTAGTTGTATAGCAGGGCAGGTGGTCTTGGGAAGTTACCTTTCGAGTTTGTCTTTCTTACATTGCTCAATATGTTTTTGAATGAGCACAGTCATAAGGCATAATGGGTAAGCTGGCTTAGCAGATTCATTTATGCCCTAAACTGTTTTTGCCACCCAGCAACATTGCTCAAATCCAAGAGGAATAATTTTGTTATCTTCCCCTGTAATCCCTTTTATTACAAAGTCAACCTTAAACTCTACTACAACAATCCCCTGTCAAATATATATCTTCCCCTGTCAAATATATATTGATAGTCACATGTTGACTCTTTCTGCAAGCCCAGTGTGAGACATTACCAATGTAATGTAAGCTTTTAGGGAAAAATACAGTAAAAGGGACAAGTCTAGTCAAGAAGCCAAGGCAGATAAATGGTCATTAGCATGGACTTCCCTTCTTGACATGCATATGAAACTGGGAAGAAAATTATATTCATTCAAGTAAATTGATCTATGAATCCCTTAACTGGTTGATGAGATATCCTGTTTATAAACAGAACTAGAACATGACATTCGCACTACAAAGTGAGCTACATACCCCTCACCACCACAACTTAATTGACCCATTAAGATACCATGTGAGTTATTGCAACCCACCTTGGCCAATTTCCAATGGCCATTCCGGTTCCTTCTGGATGTTACGACCCAGGAAAGTTTGAATTTAGTGCTAGAGGTTCTCTCATTCTAGTCAACTTCCCATTTTTTTCAGAAGAACCGGTCAAAATTCCGCACCTAGAGTTTTAATTCTAGCTATATGTAGGGTTATCACTTATCATATTATGTGGAAACCTTAATCAAATTATCAAAGTACTTGGTTATATAAATTTCAGTTTATAAATTATCATTCAAAAGAATTAAAAAAAAAAAAAAAGGAAAAAATGGTAGTGATTGTCGTCTATCTCAATGATTAAAACATGCCACTTTTTAATTTGAGGCAAATCATTAACAAACATATTAGGCAAATCATCACAAAAAAAACAAAAAAACAAGAAATTACCCAAATCAGAAACCCCTTCACAAAAAACAAGAAATTACCCAATAAAAATCAACAAGAAACACAGATCCATAGCCAAAATATACAAATTTATGCAAGTTCACAATCTAGACTCACTCAAGCATTTTATCAAACACGTTATGAGCAATATTTTGAAACTTTAAAATTTCAGAAAAAAAAGCCCTCAAATCCGAAACCCACCCACAAATAACATGTTATTACCCCATAAAATCACAATTAATAAGAAATTACCCAATAAAATCACAATTTTAAGAACATAGTTATTTGATTCAACTTAAAAGAAACCCATGAAATAGAAATTAAAAATAGAGTTTACCTTTGTGAGAGAATGCTAGGCGTGAGAGAGAACAGTGAAGAAGTTGTGAGAGAGAGAGAGAGCCAGTGTAAGCTGAGAGAGCTGAGAGAGCTTGAGCGCCGAGAGAGCTTGGAGAGAACACAGAGAACACAGAGCCGAGAGAGCTTGAGCTTGAGAGAACTGAGAGACCTTGTGGGTTACGGTGTTTTTTTTTAACGTTAAAATGCTTTGTAATTTTTTTAATATAATAAGGGTAAATTAGGTAATTTACATATTTAATAATTTATGTGTTTTACTCTCCCTCCAAATCTCTCCAATTTGGAGGAATTAAAAATGAGGGGTTGGAGGTAGTTGAAACCCCTCCAAACCCCTCCAAATCCCTCCCCCTCCTTCCTTAAAAAACTCCCAAACAAAGTAAATGAATTACTCCCCTTCCTTCTACTCTACTCCCCCTCCTTTTTTTAACATCCAAACAGGCCATTACCTTGTAGGATCCATGATTGAATAAAGGTTCGGCTGTATTGCTGAAATCTTTCAAGGCATATCTCATCCACCCTCCTTTTCCTGAAAATGTCAATGGCAGAACGTAATATGATATATGAAAAATGATAAAAAGGTTTCAAGATTAATAGTCAATATTTATTTGCAACAAGGTCAGTTTTTTATCTTCTTCTCTGAATCAGTCTTGAAACTATTGTCAGTTATAAATGGCTACTCCAAATATTTAATCAATAATACTGAAATTTTTCTTAACAGCAAAAGGCTTATCTTAGCTGCTCTAATTTTGCTTCTAAAGGACTCGGATGAACTTGCTTATTATGTTTACATAAGTTTAAATCAATAAAATTTTTGGGTTTGCTTAATTGCTGTTGTAATTTGTGATTATTGGGTTTAATGTTAACTAAGCCAGCCTTTTAAATCTTTAGAGAGCATTTCAAAGCATTAATTTCTATGTAAGGATATTATAGCATGGATTGTAAAGGACTTTCTCACAACCGAAAGGGCGAAAAGCTTCTTTTACTCAAAACAAGTATTTTTTGATGATGACATCACCACCACCTACTCCATGAATCCGAAAAGACTGCCACCACTATGATACGTTAGGAAGTGACCATATAAGCATCAACTACATCACCTCCACCATTATTGGTCATTGCAACCATTAACAACCAACACCACCATATATGTCATCAACAAAAACAACCAATCCTTAGTCCCATATTTTTTGAGGTTGGCTATGCAACCTCAACAAACTTTATGTACCGCTCCTTCTGAAAATATCACAAGCATTTCCTCTAGTACAATTAATACCACCACTGCCTCCATTTGTGCAAACTATGCCTTTACCCAATGCATAAAATTGAAAACTCCCACTTTGGGCTACCACTAAGCCTACAATTGTTTCAGTGTTTCTCCATTACACTCTATTGACATCTTATTAGAAAAATTGAGGCGATTTTATCACATATTATCAACTAGCTTAGCCACTACCCACCAAGTATGGTGTGGAGGGTGAGGTCATAGGTTCAAGAGCATCATAATTCACCAATATATAAGAGTGTGTGTGTGTGTGTGTAACCAATCAAAATAAAAAATGTATGTGTGCTTATATATATAGACCTAGTGTAACTCTTTGCAATGTTACACTCAAGGTAGTCAAAGGCGAAAGGTGCCCTTAAGGCGCCAAAGCCTTGTATCACCCGAGGCGACGAGGCGCCAAAAAGGCGCTAGCCTAAGTGAAGTGAGGCGTCAAATTCTAAATATTGTTATTTTACATGTAGGGTTCCAATCTAATTTATTTGATGTATAAGAATATTATATAAACAAATCTGACTTCATTCCTAATGGATAGGAGCTTGTCAGCCTGGTCTATAAAACCAGTTTGTTTGTTTGAATCCCAACTAAAAAATTATTCTCCATCCAAATATCAACAATCAACTAAGTCTAGATAATTATCAAATATCAACTAAGTCTGAATATTAACCATAAATCACCGTTTAAAAATTAGTCTCCATCCAAATATCAACTAAATCTGAATATTAAACCAAAATATTGTTCATAACTTCATATTAGAAAGAAGAAAACTCCTAACAAAACATTGAAGATTGAACTTCATGACTATCCATGACAAAACAAAAGCATTTGAAGATTGAACATTCTGCCTATTAGCCTATTTAATAGACTGAATGTGGTTGTTAGTTTTAATCTAAAGGTCATCATTAGACTCTTCACTCAAGTTTCCATCACTTTCAAAGCCACTTGAACCAGATTTATAACCATCAACATTCTCTTCCTCGGTCTCATTAGAATTAGCATCTTCCTCTTCAATATTTGGTTGTGATGTTGAGGCCTTTGACCTTACCCTTGATTTTGTTTGGAATCTAGTATTCTTCCTTGGTTCTCCAACTCCAGCAGCTCTTTCCACTACACCCCATGTCAAACCATCATCATCATTAGCAAAAACCAACTCATCTTCAATATTCATAGATGGTTTAGCACCCATTTCCCCCAACAACCATTCATTACTTTCATCTATATCATCTAAAGAGATGGGATCAATAACATCACGCTTATCATATCGTGCCTTATCTTTTGATTATACTTCACAAAGACCAGATCATTTAGTCGTTTCTGTGCAAGTCTATTCCTTCTTTTTGTGTGATTCTACAAGCATTTATGAAAACTAAGTATTAGACTATAGTGAATAACTAAACCATTGCAATTTTCTATGAAATAAAGTAGCTCATCAAAGGATAAAATCTACTTATTATACTTCAAAACTCACCTAGAGAAGGGTAAAGGAAAAAAAAAAAAAAAAAACAGAGAAAAAACAGAGAAGGAAGAGTTGTTGGAGATAGAGTACAAGAGAGAAGGGCAAGGGGAAAAAAAAAACAGAGAAAAAATAGAGAGGAGAAAGTTGCTGGAGACAAAAGGTCCAACAGAGAAGAGAAAAGGCGGGGGGGGGGGGGGGGGGAAGTAGAGAAGAAATAGAGATGAAAAAGTTTTATGCTCTGAAAGTGTGGACAAAATTACCAAAGCAGTGTCGCATTGAGAGATAACTCAGGAAAAAAAGTGTAAAAAAAAAAAAAAACTAAAAGAATAGGAAAATATTACCTGATGTTGGTTGACTGCTAGCAGCCACTGGCCCACTCTCTTACAAACCCTAGAAGAAGACGAAATACCCACTGCTTTGCTCTGAAAGTTGATGAAAAGGAGTGGTTCCCGAAATTTCTTATTGGCTCTTTTGTTTTATGCTTTTGTTTTATTTGATATAATGGGTGACAGCTCATCCCAACTGAGGTAACAGTTTTAAAACCAACCATGCACCTCTTTAAATTTACAAAACATGCCATTAGAGCCTTTAAATTGCAAACTTTACTCAAGCGCTCACCTCTCACATGGCAAAATATATCTGGGCAAGCGCCTAGGCTCCAGAGGCGAGCACCTCACTAAAGGTGCCTCACCTCAGTGCCGTTAAGGCGCTTTTTTGGCACCTCGCCTTTCCTGGGCGTCTAGGTAAGCGCCCAAAACACCTTTGACTACATTGGTTACACCAATGTTAGGATTACATTGCCTTGTTATACTCATGCTTGCAAAATATCAAGATGATCGGAGATTAATTACCATCTTATCATAAAAAATGTTAGGCTTCGTTTGGGAGGAGGGAATGGAATGAAAGGAATATTTTTAGAATATTCTTTCTTCCCCTTGTTTGGGAGTTTTAATGGAGGGAATGGAAGGTCCATTCCCTTGTTTGGGAGTTTAAAAGTTCAAGTATTTTTAACCTTTTTTTTGAGAACCAAGTATTTTTAACCTTAAAATAACTATAAGATAGTAAATAAAATCCAATTAATAGGAAATTCGGCATTTATATTAAGAAAAAAGAAAATATGTGATTTGATAGTGGAATTCTTTAATCTAATAAAAATTTATGAAATGGTGTAAATTGCAAATAATTACCAAGTCTAACTTGATCCTAATCTTATACTAAGAAAAGTCTAGAACTTGCATTCCATGCCTAGAGAGTAATAAACACAAAATCTGAGGACAAAATGGGCTTTTTCCCTTTTCGGGCAAATTAATTAGCTTTATACCCCCTTTCCCAAACTAAGTAGGGAAATGCCACTTTTTTAAAATTCGATTTATAATAAATCGAGTTAGGCCCTATAGTGACATTTTAAGGAGCCTATAGTAACGTTTTTTAAAACCTATAGTGACGTTTTTTAACTTGACCTCAATGAAATCGAGTTATAGGTAAAAAAATTGCCTATAACTCGATTTCATTGAAGTCGAGTTAAAAAACGTCACTATAGGTCTTAAAAACATCACCATATGCTCCTTAGAACGCCACTATAAAGCTTCATAATTTTTTTTTTTTTAAAACTCGATTTATCATAAATCGAGTTTTAAAAGAGGGGCATTTCCTTACTTAGTTTGGGAAAAAGGGTATAAAGATAATTAATTTGCCCGAAAAAGGCAAAAGCGCATTTTGTCCCAAAATCTGAGCAGCATAGTGAATTAGAAGCTAGAACCAATCAAGATTAGGGTTTTTTCTTAGTCCAATCAAAACATAAGAAATCCTCAATTTTTGTCTATTCTTCCTTCCATTTTCCTAGCATACAAACAGTACAAAAGTAGCCAATTCATACACCATATACATATCGGCATTGATTCTTACACACTTCTTATTGTAAATCATTTGTACACATCACTCATTTCACATTTTAAATGCAAACATCAATAAAAAAATGTGGAAATCATTCTTGTAATTATGGACATTTTGTGTATAGTTCGCATCTTAAAGTACTGATCAAAAACAGTAACAAGTTAACAAACTGTTATTGGAGCTACAAAAGCTTACTTTTTTGGTGCTTGAAACTTTCCAGAACTTGCAACAGCATAGCTTCTAAAGGGATTGTGAATTTGGGCTTTGACCCATCTCACTAAAATCATTTTCAAAATGAAAAAAGCAATAATTAGACCACAAATCACATAAAACGAAATGGGATTTGTTAAAATTATTAAGATTCAATCAACAATGAACTAAACAAGAAAAGAGAGAGAGAGAGTAAAGAGGGTACCAGAATGCTTTGGAGATATGGAAAGAGAAAGAAAAGACAAGCTTGGAGTGGTATGAAGCAAGCGTGAGAGACTGCCAATGGGAAGCTTTAATAGCTGCGGTGCCATTTTTGGCCGAATTTTCTTTCCCACTCCGTTTTCACGAGAAAACAGGTTAGAGAAGAGAACAGTCCGAAATTCTTAGGAAGAGATAAAAGAGGCCTTGCATATAGCCCATTACATTCTGTTCAAAGGATCATCATAAAAAAAAATACATTCTGTTCAAAGGCCTTAAGCTTAACGTTAATAGTAACTAGTTGCTAACCCGTGCAATACATGGGAAAACTATTGGAAAATAAATTTAATCTATCTTTTTGTTCTATTAAATTTAATCTTTCTTTTATTCTTTTAAAATAAGAGTTTAGGTCTAATGATAAAAAACAATCATTGTATAACGGATGCAATAGATTAACATTTTATTGAAACTATAAAAAAAAGGGTATAATATCATTTTGAATAGTAAATCTATAGTTTTATAACATCTTAAACTTTTTTTTTCTTAATAACATCTTAGACTTTTTTTTCTTAATGGCATAATGTGTTAGGTTCACAAAGGAGTTTGTGTAAAATCTAACTGTGAAAAGTTGTTCTTAGAGGTTCAGAAATGCATTAATTTTGTTAAATAAAAGCATAACTTTTATCACATTTTATAATAACTTTACAAATTTATAGCATTTATCTTTTAGTTAAGGTTATATTAGAGGATTAGAGTTTTTCTTAATTGGATGTGTTTACGGTTAATATTTACACAATTTTGTTTCAATGACCAAGTAACTTTTTACAAAATAGACCAAAATGACATTTTACACTGGTCAAAGTTTGCATCAAATTTTTCAACAAAAAATAATAAAATAAAATAAAATAAAGAATAATTTAAACAATTATTCTACATGAACTTTTCATCGAAGAGCCAATTTAGATTCAACTTCCACCAAAAGTGCGCAACAAACCATTTCCCAATTTTCATTTTCATTATTAGTTGTCTCAACTTCATATTGCTACTATACCAAACATTTGTTACTACACCAAACACCTGTTTAGATGCGTACTTAGAGAAGCGTAGCATCCCATAAAAACCTCTTGCCCAATTGACATAAGGCCAAAAAAGCAAACAGCCCCAAAAAACATGCAACTACTTCACACTCTTGGCTTTAGTGTTCTTGGAACCAAATGCTTACTAAACATCAGATTTTGTATATCAAATTGTTGCACACTCTAAGTGCTTTTATTCATTTATTAACAATTTCCACAATTACTACAACAGGACATTGAAAAAAAATTATATAGTAATAGTAAATAATAATGCTAGGTCTATCTTATCTTAAAGCTAAGATAGTGATGTTTGAGGGAACATTTCAACTTAATGGGGTGCAAGCAAAATGCAAATCAAACTAAACTATTAGGATAAACCACTACTATATAAAAAAATAAAAAAAAATGTAGGTCCTCCATTTCTTCTTGCAAGCCAATAGTAGCTGCAAGAGTTATCTCGATTACTCAATTCCATGAGAGTATTCCACCTGATGGTCTTGACGCAAGCATCCTCCTTCTTTATCCCATCCCCTGCAAGTTAAAATTTTTAGAATGAAAATTGTCAATCGGTGGTTTCAAGCAAAAGTTACATTTGTACAAAATATAAGCAGCCTCACTCATTTGCTTGAGGAAAGAAAGACCAACACCTCAGTTAAAAATTTCTAACTACAAATAGGAAATTACTTCAATTTAGCCGAAAAAAAAAATGCAAAGTCTACGATGCTTCCCAAACCTAAAAGAAAATAAAAAAAATGAAAGAAAATGTTCATCAAAGCATCATTCATAGTAATATATATATATATATATATATAAGTGCCCAAAAGAACTACAAACAACCAAATCAATTAAAAAGTAACAATATTCACACAAGAAAAGAGCCTCATGTGAGGATTATGCTACTCTTTAAGTTTTTTATTTTATTATTTTTTTTATAACTTTAAATCTCACTTATCAAAAAGTAGAAGTTTTTTTTTTAATCTCTCTCCATTTTGTGAGTACCATCATCAATTGGAAACAACTGGAGCTTCAGCTTCATAGGAGTTATTGTTCTCAACAAAATTTTTTTGCAAAAAGGAAGGCAAAGGAGGCAGAATTTTGCCAACAAAATTAGAATCCTTTTGATTTGGAATTTAGATTGAAAACAAATCATGCCATCAAAAACTTTAGATGTCTAGAATTTAAATCCTTTTAGGAATACAAAAAGGAAAAAAAAAAAAATAGGCACCATCCTAGAGCACCTAGGTCATGTTCAACCTCTTTATCCATAACTACCTACTACAATTGCTCAGTTGCATTAAAAACCAAAAAAAAACCCAACAAATGCAGCTTTTTTGCATTTATTATATGTATATGATGAGATGACACCAGCTAATATCCATTTTAATGACCTTCAAGAAATATTAACATTGTGAATTTGTGATGCTGCAAACAGCAAGATTAAAGATGGTTAGTCACTATGGTTCTTTTGTCAATCATAGTAAGTAAACTGCTTAGCCCCTCAGGAGTGAAAAGCCCTTGAATTAAGCATCTCTTATGAATGAAAGTATATGCAGCCAATTACAACAATTTAACCCAATAGAGCAAGTTGTTAAACAATTGTTTTTGTTGAAAATAAAATATTTTTCCTTTGAAACAAATAGAAGCTCATTTAGCAAATATATGTTCTTGGGAAAATAGCAATACGTAGATGTAGCCCACTTTATCAATGAAGAAAAGCCAAAAGAGTTGGTGCATAGAAATGTGATTTTATCAAAAATTTCTAATAGCCATTAGTCACAATAGCATGTTAAATTCCTATATGTTTCTAAAAGAAATTTCACTGAACACATGGTATGAACAATAACTAAAAATAACAAACACTGAAGAGTACAGGACTACCGCAATACTATTAATGCTGACTCCCCAAAATAGAACACCAAAACCTTCTCATAGCAAACTCATAAATAATAAATTAATAATTGAGACTTTGAGACTTTGCAAATACTAAGTGGTATTTTTTAAAATAAAGAAAAAAAACCACAGATCGAAAGAAAAGGAAAAAAAAAATATTACATTGGTTTAAAGCAAGTATAGAGTAGTCATGAAGTCCCTCTAAAGATGCTTCTTTCACAAACACGTGAAATTTGAATATGAAATCTGAAGAATTGGCTCCTTTAGGATATGGAATTTTGGAGTGTGAGAGCAACTGAAAGGTGTGTGTCTAATGTTTCTTCACCAATCTGAAAGGTAGGTTTGCTCATGCTATGATAGAGGCTAAGGTTTTTGACTTTCTTATTAAAGATTATAAAACTGTCCCTAGTTATTTTTAAGTCATTATAGTAGAGATCAATTGTAAATCATATGTAATGTCAATAATTTTGCATCCTTGTGAAACATGTTCAGGTACTATAGATTTAATCTTACACGGTGGGCATAAGTGCATAAACCCCTCTGAGATTAATATTGAAACACAATCAAATTAGTAAGTAAATATATGCATGTCTACTTATAAGAAATTCATTTCCAACAACAAAATAAAAAATCGAGGCCAATGACAATGTATCCAAATCAGAGTAGTGCTTCCAGCTTTTCTACTTATCACAACAAAAATCACTTATTTTTAAGGATTACATATTTATTTATTTATAGAGAGGATGAATAGCAGATAATCCTCATATTTTCCTGACGAATGTTATCAAACATAATATACAACGTACATTCAGTTGAATTAAGTAGTCAATTCAAAACCTTCTCCACTAATAGATGCTTTTATGTAAGAATGTAGTATTATTCATGAAATAGTAAAATCAATTCAATTCTGACAAATAAAAGAGCATCGCCAACATTAAACATGTCAATATTACAAATTAACTTCTAGTAATTTTAGAACTCTAATAACTAAAAATCATTATCATGCAGCCATTATATATGGGTTTAAAAGCATCCTATCAATCATTTAGACCCATTGCATTATCTAATAGCAGAAAAAATTTATAAAATTTAAGCAATAATAGATCTTGATGATCCTAAAAAACCATCTAAAATGTTAGATCTTGATTAGCTTGTAATACATACCTAATACCTACAGGAGGTCTCTATCTTCACTCTTCAACAACTACTCTTGTCTGATTAGTTTTCTAAGCTTCCATAAATTTCCATATCAAGATTAGAAGCTATCTGCACCAAATTCATTGCTGTCTAGCTTCACTCACCCACCTTTGGTTCCGATTGTACCGTAACAGCCATGCTATATTTAGCATGAACTCCACCTCCATGACATGCCCATTTTGCTAATAACACTATACCTATGGAAACATCATGGTTGGTCTCTAGACTCTGGTGCTTCTAAGCACTCCCATATTTCATGTGTCACTGATTCTGCACTATCCCCACATATTTCACTTAAGAATGATGGAATTATTTTCCTACAGTAAAGATTGAGCTTATTCATAGGTAAAATATTGTGGATCACCTTTTAAGCAAAAATTAAAAGTACTTTTTAGCACGTCACAGCACATCATGCTCTTTAAGAGTGACAAACCACATGTGCAATATAGCCCACTCCAATAAGAGCAATTGATGAATTTTGAATGTTCCCTAAATCCTAAATTAGACCTTGTTACAATAGTGCAGCCAATAAAAAAAAAAATTGCACAATACAATCAACTATTACCAAAACTATCTAAATGTTGTTTTCTACAATATAAACCTATACCATCAATACAATCCCAATATCTAACATATGAATCATAAAAAATTCAAACCCATACCAATCCCAATATCTAACATATGAATCATAAAAGAATTTCAAATACACAATCTCAAAGAATTAAAAATTAAAATTCCTTATGAATTTCGAATTTAAATCCCCAAACTATACACTAAAATCAAGTTTTTAAGCGGTAGCCACATGAACCTAGATAAAAATTCACATTAAATCCAAAAAAACTGAAGAATTATAAAGAGAGTAATAAAAATTCAGAATTGTAAAGCGAGCAAAAAAAATTCAGAAGAGAGGAATGAAAAATACAAATTTTTAGCCGTGAGTTGCATGGAAACAAATAATCCCTAAAAAAGTATTATTTATAATACAATATAGGGTTATGGATTCCTAAATCCTAATCAAATTTGGTTAGGGTTATGGATTCCTAATCAAAATATAATATAGGGTCATGAATTCCTAATATGCTAATGGTATAGAAAATTATTTACCAGCAGTGGCGGTGTCTGATTTGATTTTCTCTTCAAGCTCTGTTGCGGTCCCATCGTCACCTTCGCTTCTGGAAAAACTCTCCAACTGTGAAACCATATGGTTGGTGATGCCTTCTTTCTATCTTGGGCCTGACAGTGTGTGGATGGCTTCTTGGCAGGATTGATTTTCAGTGTTGGGTTTTGGGGAAGGAGAAGGGAGAGAAATAGAGAAGAGAGAGGAATAGCAGAGCTTATTTTGGCGCTTATTTTTTTATTTTTTGGTTTTATTCGGGTTTTAGAAAAGGTTTTTCTTCGCTTGTTTTTTTTTTAATACTGTGCTGAAGTGGAATTTTTTTTCGTTTATTTATTTATTTTTAAATACTGTGCTGACGTAGAAAATGGTGGAAACTTCAAAAGTTTCGGTTTTATATAGATATATATATATATATATATATAGATTATCTATTCATCTAGGCCATTTGTGCTCCATGATACTGAAGTTATGTAAAAACTATTTATTATAATTATGACTATTTTGGGATATATCCAGTGCCCGCTTGCCTGGTGGATTTTATTTTTAAGACTTAAGGCGAGAACTAAATTAAGATTTAATATTATTTTTTCAAATGAAACTAAAATATAACATTTTTTAAATGACATATATAATATTAAAAAAAATTAGTTCAACTATTAATTTATAATAATAGTTTTTTTAAAAATTATTTCTATTGGTTAAAGGGTAGGAATAAATAGAATGGGTAAAATCTAGAAAGTACGGGTGCTGTGGCTCCAAGGCCATCGCACCCACACCCGACACTCGGTGACGTGCAAATTTGCCAGTCTTTTTTTTTTTTTTTTTTTTCCAATTTGGGTCGAAACTAGTCGAGAAATTGTCCATAATACATGTTAAAAAAATAATAAAATAAAAACTTGAGTTGATTTCTTAGTTATTAACTTATTATATATTTGTCAAATTATTTGTAGGTTAAACAACTTAAATTGAAGTTACTGAATTATTTGTAGTTATTATTGCTCTTAAATTGCTACATGTTTAACATTATATAAAAATATAATGGTAAACATATCCCGCCACACCTGTACCCTACTTTTTCAAAAATTGCCAAGTCCCGCACTCGAAACTCGAATCTACGTTCGTGCTTCATAGGGTAAAATTGTTAGTTTATATAAAATATAACTCTATTCTACATAAGAATGTGGATATCCATCTTTTTTAAATGTAATCTACATTCACACAAAAAGGGCATTGAGTGGGAACTTGGATACTCGCGACGTCTAATTCACTTGTGTGATTTGCAATTAAACGTGGAAATTTTTTAACATTCCCAAGAACCCTAAAAGGCTAAAACCTTAATATATACCAAACACCACTTATGTGTTTGAGAGATTATGTGTTCTACATAACGAAGATATTTTTTTCATGTTTTTTCTTTAATAAAAAAAATTACTTTTTATCTATTTATAGGTAAAGATATATCCTTATTGGTAAACTTTAGGGGCTTTTTTACATTTGGTGGACTTAGGTGATTGCTTAACTCGCTTCTAACAAGAGCCAACCATGGGTATAGCCATTTTAAATCTTGCCTCTTCAAGAGTTTAGTGTTGCAATTTATTCTAACAAAAAAAAAAAAAAAAAAAAAAAAGTGCTGCACTTTGTTTCTTGAAGGGATGAGTTCCACATCCGCAACTGACAGGACAAATATGATATGGTGTGTAGTCCAAGTACACTTTAGTTTTTCTATTAAGAAAAAGTAATGAAATCTAGTAATTTTATTGGTGGTTACTTTGTCCAAGACTTCAACTCTCAGTGATATTTGACTGCTTTTAGTCCAAACTTAGAATAGTTTTAATTTCTTAACTTTGTTTATTAAAAAAAAGACACCAATGAACTACAAAGAAATCTAAACCAAATTTTTTTTTTCTTTTCTATGTTATAAATTTTTAATAAATTATAACAATTGAAGATCTTAAGTTTTTTGTTTGCTTTTATTGTCAGATTAGGTTCATGAATTTTTATATGATAGGCTATAGTCGTTGAGTTCAATTTTGTCAAGGTTGGATAAAGAGGGAATACAGAATTAATATAACCTTGAATGATAAATCCTGGCATGGTTTCTAACAGAGCTCAAATAATATTGAATGATATCTATTTAGAGAACTTTGAAGAATGGTAAGGCTAATGAAGAATGTTAGGACGTAAAAATATCATGATCATTGCTAACATTGACCAAAAGGAAGCCTTCAATAGTGAAATCTCTTACTAGGTTCATTATTAAGGCTAAAAAGGTTTTGGAAGTGTTGGTGGGGACTAAATGCTATTCGGCAAAAGATTAGCTGGACCTATTATGATACTACAACTTGCATGTTATTATAAGGGAAAGGGTCTATATGTGATTTTTGATGTTGGAGTGATTAATTGGTTGCTATACATAAAGCTGAACTTGGACATTGATGCTGTTGATGTAGAAATAAGTTCGAGAAACTTCATCTTTGAAACTTAATTTAAATTTTTATGTCGCTCCTCTTTCAGATAATGATTCAAAGTAGTTGTTTCTTCAAGTAATTTCTATTTGAAATTGAGGTAAACTACTTATAATCTTGATAATGTTTTACAAAAAGAGAACTATTGAAATTTTACTTTTAGTTTTAATATAAAACTATATTTTGTTTGCAATGAGATGTTGACTCTAATTTTATTGATGACTTACAAAAGTCCCTTCTTTATACTTGTCATTGATAAGTTATTTATGAAATGTTTTCTATATTGATATTTAACCATTTTCAAGTTTTATAAAGGTAATTCCCATTATTAACAAGAATGCAGCCATGAAATGCAACAACAACATAAGCTATAGGACAAAATGTAAATACGGTACTTTAGGTGTTGTTTCTTAGATTTCCTTCTTAAGGTTCAGTCATATAATTACTTAACTAAAAAATACACTTCTATTTCATAAGAAAAAATCAACATGACTGAATTTTAAGAGAGGAACATAAAAAACAATACTTAAATAAATACTGTACCTAAGTCTTGCACTAAGCTATGATCCCAATTAGTTTGATTACTTGATGGACAAAAGGCCAAAACCGAGCCCAATATTGGTCATTCAATTGTGATTCAATTTTAATATTACACGTGTCCCACCCAAATTCACCCGCCCAAGCTAAGTCCCCAAACTCAATACCGGATTTTGGCGCGAAAATTAGAAAACGCATCCCAATTCAGTATCCCCAAATTAGGGTTTAATCCGGAGCCACTGCTTCTTCGTCTCTCGCTCTTCCTCAACAATGTCCAATTCCTCTGATCAGCTCGAGGAAATCAAAACCCTAATTTCCTCTGGCTCAAAGTGCCTCGCTTACTCAACCCTCTTACACTTCCAAGAACACTCCAGTGACGACCCTACTTCAATTCAAGCCCTAGCTAGAATTTCTCAGACTCTTCTATCTTTAATCGTTGCCGATATCTCAGATGACGATGAAGAAATGTAAGTTTCAAATCAAAATGCCAAACACATATTTTATCAAAATGATATGTTTGGATGCTGGGAAATGTGTAGGAAAAGAAATTTGGAATACAATTATGAACTGAAATAGATAATTTTAAAAAAAAATTTAGGTTTTTTTTTTTTTGGGTTCCCTCTTTACATCTAAGTAGCGTTTAAATGGAGGGTGATTGAATATATGTATATATATTGGTCTTGAATTGATGACAGTGCTGCACTGGCTTTGAAGTGTTTGGGTTTCATGATTTATCATCCGTCCCTTGTTGCCGTAATTGCAGGTATGTTAAGCTAGTGGTACACCATTGTTTAGTATAACATTTTAGTAATGTGGTGTTGGTAAATTTTGAAAGGATGTTTGGATTTTACACCTTGAAGTTTCAGAATTTAGATTTTACTCCATGAAGTTTGGGGATTTTACCTGAAAGTTTGGATTTTATTTCCTAAAGTTTATGGGTGTTTGGATATTACATCCTGAAGTTTCAGAATTTGGGATAAAAAATTTAAACACTCTCAAACTTTAGGAATAAAATCTAAATTCTGAAGCTTTAGGATAAAATCCAAAAATCTCCAAACTTCAGGGCTAAAATCCAAATTCTGAAACTTCAGAGTATAAAATCCAAACACTTCCAAACTTTAAGGGTGTCATTTGCAAATTACCCTATCAAAACAGTGGCTTAAACCACGGTCCTAGTTGACCGGTATTGTTTAGTTGTCTTTTAATTGGAAATGAGTACTTAATCAACATTTTCTCTATGTTGGTTTTGTAGTGGATGATGCCAATTTGGTCATAGAGTCTTTAGTTAGGTTCATTACGACAACAAAAATGAAGGTAAATGTCACATTGTCAAATAATGATAGTTTTCAAGGGTTGCTGTGCTCTTTTTATTTATTTATTTGTCGATTTGACTTGTTTGCCTCTTAATGGCAGTCAGTTTGTAACTTAGGAGTGTGGTGCATATCCATCCAACAGTTTAATGCACCATTTCTAGATTCCCACCACAACTCTCTGTTGCAGGCAGTTGTCCACGCACTTGACAACCCAATTGGTTCTTTTATCAACAACTTTTGAGGCTATTCAGGTATAAGTAATTCTTCCAAGCTTTCTATTTTATGCTCCTCAACCACTTCTAGTGATACTTCTTAAGTGGAAGTCTATGCATATAAACTGACTAAGTCAGTCACTAATAGATTTCAATATCATTTTTTCTGTAAAGTGTTTAATGTGCATAACTTGTCCTGGAGAAGAAAGAGAGAGAATTGGCAGTGAAGTGGTTTTATTTGCTTAATTGTGGATTTTTTTTTTCAAACTTGGATGGAACATTATGTTACACAAGCAAATTGTGTCAAACTTTTGTCCTCAACTAATGATTCCAGTGTTAAATTTTACATTATTGCGTAATCAAATTGGTTATTTATATTTTATGTATCACTGCTGAACTTAGCATCTTATGTTAAACAAGAATCAATAAATGAGTATGGTCAACTTGTCTCTCCTACTAACCCTTCTTGGTAATATAATAGGCCTTGATAAAGTTAGCATCTAATTTAAGCAAGAGAATGAGAGACTCAATCACATTTATGGGCTCCTCCAATATATAGAAGACTTCTCAGCTTTGACAAGAAGGAGAGGGATATGTCAGAAAGGTGTCTATCGAAGATTAAGCCTATAATATTACCTCCTCCACTAGTTCTCTCCAAGGTACAAATGTGCTTATGTTCTTTATATTTTTCAAGTGCAACTATCAAGGTGCATTCATAGTTGAGATATACATTTTAAACATGGAAAGCTTAAACATACTAATATGATATAGCTAGCTAAATCTGTTTCCACCATCTTTTTTTCCACTAAATTTTTGTTAAAAGGTTTGAGAATTTAGATGGATTTAATGTGTTTGCATGTGAAGTATTTCAAATAAAACATCTTACTAGCTGATGCTAACATTGCAGAATCTGAAAAAACATTACTAATTTTTGCCCATTTTATATCTTATTGGTGCTTGTCAGAATCTGAGGTGTAACTTTTTGTTTTAGGAAAATTTGTGAGCCTAAACAGCTAGCAGTTTCTTTACTGTGACTGTGAATCTGGTTTCAAAAGTGAAACATCACAGGGAATTTCCTTTTGTAATACAAACTAGAGTGGTGGCTACATTTACAATGTAAAATAGATGATTTTGATGTTCTAAGTGATGAAGTAGAAAATTTTTATTTTGGTGGGTGAAGCCAAACTGCTGTGAAGGTTTAGCACAAAATGCCAGTAAAATTCAAATTACATCCTTAGTTCAAACCAATAGTAAGAGGTTGTGTCACAGACTGTTTGGATCTATTGATTTATTTGACTGTTATCTAAATCAGCTTCAATAGTTAACATGAATAAATATTTATCATAAAATTCCCAATTGTGTGTTCAGAAGCTAAAAATCAACACCAGTCAACTCTACCAGTGGTTCATTCAATATCCCTGTAGCTATCATTTCTACCATTTCTTCTTTACCATGACTATGTATCTGGTTTCAAAAGTGAAACATCACAGGAAATTTCCTTTTCAAATACAAACTGTAGTGGTAACTACGTTTACAATGTAGGATATATGATTTTGACATTTTGAGAGATTGAAATAGCACTCTTTTCTTTTCCCTGTGTGTGTGTGTGTGTGTGTGTGTGGAGGGTGAAGACAAAATGTTGGAAAGGTTTAGGCCAAACAGAATTCCATTAACTGTCAAAATAAATCTTAAACAAATATTTAAACTTATCCAAAAAAAAAAGAAAGAAACCTTCAAACCATCAATAAGAGGTTGGGTCACAGTCATTCAAATCTAGCTTCCATAATTCATATGAACTAGTCGCTAACCTGTGCGATGCACGGGAAAGTTTTTAGTAACTATAAGATTTTAGCAAATCAAATGCCTTAAAATTTGAAAATCTTAAAGAACTTACATTAACACTCATCAATTTGTTTACAAAGCCAATGCTAAATAGATCTACCAATTGCATTCTCATATCCTCTGTCATTTGCAAGGTGAAAGGACTCTTTTGATTACGGTTTGCATCCTTCTATCCTTCAAAAGCTTTAAGAAGTGCCATGTGGTTACTGCATAAGAATGTGTATAAGGTTATACATAATTTTGTCATTATAATCAACATCCTAAAGCTAATATCCAATCCAAAAATGTGTAACCAATGTTACATATTATAACAAAAACTCAAAAGAGACAACAAAAACAGTCGTAGGTATATAAGAGAGAGAATTAGATCAAACATGTATTTCTATTTTTGCTTACTTTGAGATTGAATTTCAAGACTGAAACCTAAAATCCAGAATTCCAACAACAAAAGCACAGAAAAACCTCTCTATCCTTCAGTCTACCATGCTTCCAATCAACTAGTCTTCTTTTCCACTCTCCCAACCACAAAATCCAATGCTAACTTTGCATTCAGAGGAACTTATAATAATAATAATAATAATAAAGCAAACAACAAAAATGAAACTATTCATCCTTTTCATCTAATATGTAACTTGATAGATGGTCTTAGGCACTTTTTGCACATAGATTCTTTAAATTGTATATCAAATTAGAAGAAAGAAATTACATGTAAATATATATATATATATATATATTGTAGCAATCATCATTGTGGGAGCAAGATTTCTAAATGTGTATATATATATATATATAATTTGCTCATGCGAGTTCTAGCTTTAAAACATTCAAGTTAAGTTTGTAAAAATCAAACTCCAAAAGATACAACAATGCAATTGTTTATAGGTAAAGCACACATATAATCAACATGATCATTAAAACAGAGTAAAATTCAACCAACCTTCATGACTCTTTTACAATTTTATTTGGATTGTGTGTCTCAACAGCATACCAATGCAATTATTAATTACTCAAAATTCAAAAAAAAATTATTTATACATGATCGGTTACAATTCAAATTGAGTTTCATGAGTTCTTTAAATGTAAACAGAACACTACAATATTTAGAAATTAGATGTACATAGAAAAATAGTTAACCCTATACTAAAAAAAAAAAAAAAATTTAGTACAGAGTCAAACGAATACCATACCTTTAACCTTGATTCGAATGGAGTAAAAGATTGAAGAGAAAGGCAATAAAAAGCAGAAATTAATCAGGAATATTAAATCTAAATAAAAGTGAATGGAAGAGCAAAAATTAAGAATGAAACCTACTTTAAAACAGCAAACGAATGTACAAAGAATTAAATTTGTTGCTGTTTGGTATTCATTGAAATTTGCTGTTTTAAATCTGTTGCAGAGAAGGAGCAACACAAATGTACAAAGAATTATAAACTGAACAGCCGTGAATTGGTTTGGTGCACAGAAAATATATATAATATTAAAAAATAAATAAATAAACATTATCGCAAAAACTATTTATAAGATAATGGTTATAGAGTCCTAATTAAATTTGTTAATAGTTACAGATTTCTAAACAAATTTGACAAATTTTATTAAAAAAGACATGAACTTGTACAGAAGATGTAGAAGGTTTGAAAAAAAAAAAAAATAGGGGACTGAAGAAGGCTGACGTTTTAGGTGCCCAAATAATTATTCAATCAAACAAATGATTAAGTTAAGCTAAATCAGATGTGCTAAAAAACCTAGATAGCAAAATAAAGCAAAACTTGAAGGTAAAGCAAAACCTGTAGGATTGTTGTCAGATTTTGAAGGTTGGGAGGCTCTTTAATACATCTCCACTTTCTTACAAAACCTGTAGAATTTGAATTTCTATGAGTGTTTCCCTGACTTCAACAAAAAAGAATAGAGAGAAAAAGGGGTTAGGAATTGAAATCCCTAATTTGACAAAAAAACCCTAATTAAAGACGAAATCCTTAAATTGACAAAAAAAAACCTAATTAAAGACAATAGGAAAAGAGTTTATTCTTAGATTAATTGAGAGATACCAAGAGAGAATGCTCTGATATGGAGGCTAGGTTGGAGATTGAAAATGTTGGCTCCCATGGTCGTGCCCTTGCAAGCTTTCTATGAAATAGCTTGGATCTGCGTTTGAGAGGGTATAGGTTTTGCGTTTGGTGAGTAATGTCGAAAGGAGGGGTGATGGGTTTAGTTTTGTCGAGAGGAGAGGTTCTGCCTTGCGTGTTTTGGTTTCAGAGGGTTTTGGTTTCAGAATTATATCGGGGAAGAGTATTTGGTTTGTGAAAGGAGAGTATATATATTTAATAAAAAAGAAATAAATCAGATTTAAAAATTAAAAATTTATGACTTTTTTTTTTTGGTTTTGGTTTTAATTTTTTTTTTTTTTTTTTTTTTTAATATTGTGCTGACGTGGAAAATTGTGGGAGTTTCAAAAGTTTCGGTTTTTTATATATATATATATATATATATAGATAAGTGTTTTTCATAAAATTCACATTGGGTGTCTAGAAGCTCAAAATCAAGACCAGTCAACTGTACTGGTGGTTCATTCCATATCCCTGCATCATGGAGTAGAAAAAATTTGAAATTCCAAAACTTCTCGACTTCTATCACGAATGAGTGCCTCATTAGATTTGTAAAGTATTATAGGTAGTTAAACTTAACAGTTTTATATTGCAATTTAGTCAATGATAAAGACTAGGACACAAAAGTTTCAAATACCAATGATCCTCTCTCTCTCTCTCATGTGCATTAATGTGTGCCTATCTCACATTATCAGGCCTAAATGTCTAAGGTAGAACCATGAGAAAGTTTCCTTCTGTCTAACATTGATTCTGGTATCGAGGTTAAGGTTCGCCAAAAATCATTCCAATATTGTATCTATCTTGTTGTGTATTCTAAGATCCTTAAATGCACTTTATTCTATCTTTAAACCGGTTCTTGTCAAAGATATGAAGCAAATTTTGCTCACTAAGATGAAGGAGCTGCTAAACCAGGGTATGAAGGTCCAAGCCATTCATGCATGGGGATGGTTTATTCGCTTACTAGGATCTTATGCTATGAAGAACAGGAAATTAACAAATGAAATGCTGAAAATTCCTGAAAATACATTTTCAGATCTCAACCCACAAGTTCAGATTGCTTCACAGGTATTTTTAATACAGTTGGACTTTTTGGAAACCTGGTCACTATCACCAATCACTGATAATATTATCCAAGAAAATAATTCTTTATTTGTTGAATTTATTACCAATAAAATAGCACCTCAAAAATAGAAGGTGCTTTCATCCATTTCCTTTGTTCAATGATAGCATAGAAGTGGTCATCTTTTGAAGGATACAAATTTATTATGGGGCATAAAGAATTTGCGGTAATCCAAATCAAGAGACTAAATGGTCCTTGCTTAAGTCAGAAAAGGGTGTCTAGTTATCAACTTTTTGAGTTGTTGTGGTCCTTGCATGTAAGCTCATAGGACTGGGTCTACCCAAGTTTTTATGGCAATCTATGCAAAGCTAAATCACTGCCTAGTTACCTGTTCAATTATCTCCTATGGTAATTTCTGCATTTAAATATACCAGTACTCCATTACAACACTTAGAATGTCATTCTTCCATCAATTATGGTAACCTTTGGGATTAAAATATTTCAGAAGTCCTACGTTATAATGCTTTAAATGTCATTCTTTTGTATGATTTTTTACCATAATTTGCACTTTGCTTGGGAAGGTCTTATTGATGCTCTAATTCATCCTCTAATAGTAGCTTGTGAGACAAATGCATCCAAGGAGGAGAAGGGTGTACAACATTTGCAAAAATCTAGAGAGACCAGTGATAAAATCCAAGCAAATGGGTTTTTAAAAAGCATAAGGCTTGTAATGACTCCTCTGACAGGAATCATATCAAGTAAATGTGATATATCCGTCCCCTCATCATGCTTGAACACATGATGTTATCTGCTGCATAAACTTGATACTTCTGTCAATGATCCATCAGTGATAAAGCTAGTGTTGGAGCCTATCTCTGAAGCAATTTTTCGCATTGGTCCTGAAAGTAAAAGTGTGAGCTCATGGAATCTGTGCCTAGATCTGCTTGATGATTTTATTTTAGCAAAATGTAAAGATGTTAAATATGTCACAAGTAACTCTGCAAGCCATCATTTATCAGCTACTAAATTCTTATGGAAGCAATACTCTGTTAAATGGTTGCCATGGGATATTTCATATTTGTCAGTTGGACTTCCATTTAAACATAATTTTTATTCTCATCAGTCAAGCATCAATTGCAACTGTCAACCATGAATAAAAAAGTTTCGCATGTGATGCTGCTTTAAGGTTATTTTTATCTGTTCTGAAAGGAGTTCAATTGGAGTTGGAAAAGCGATCAACCAATTATAATGATATTATGTTGTGTTTGGGCACAGTATTAAGGTTCATAAAGAAGATATGTGAAGATGTAAGTTCAGAAGGCAGCGATAGTAGTGATTTGCATCATACTTGTCTCCGGTTTATAGACGCTGTCACTAAGGAGTTACAACCTGCTACATTGGAATCCCCTCTGTACAAGGTTATATTGGACCTCAAGTACATTGACAAGCTTCAATCAGTTAATAACATTAGGCATGCAAAATTTATGGATATCTGCTCTATTGTTCACATAAATATGGTTTCACCAGTGGTTTATTTACTTGTAGCCTACCTCTGTGTGGTCTTTCAGTCAATTTTCTTCAACATCCAGAACGTGAACCACCACAACATAAATGAGGGTCTTTGCGCTGAGGTCGAGAGCCTCCGCCTCGACGCTCCCATCATCAGTAGCCACCTTGGACTCAGCACCGCTGACTACTGTGTTCACCACTGCCCCTGTCACGTCATCGTAGTTAAACTGATCCCAGAGGTAGTTTAATCGATCCCAGATGATGAGGAGAAAAATAAGGATAAGATCTGCGTTATTTAACTTCTCTATGGAAAATACTGCTTCTATGTTTTCGGTGTCAGTACACCTGTTAATCATAGCAAACCAATGCCAATGCCGAGAGAGATTTTGAAAATAAGCGGACAAATGTATCCAAGTGGCATGGGTTATGCAATTTTGGGTTCAACAATCTACTGCATCGGCGGACGCTTCCCCCCTAATGAGCCATCTTTGGATGTTTATATATTTGATACAAAGAAAAATAATGAGAAATCCTTAACAAAGCTTGGACCTTGCCTCAACGCCCCGAAGTACTATCCTAACGTAGTGGTTATCCAAGGTAAAGTTTATGTTTTTCCAAATAGTTTTGCAAAGGATGTAAGCTCTCCTAGATTTGAGGTTTTCGATCCTCTTGAAGGAACATGGACTGCTCTCCCTGAGCCTGATTGGGATTCTTGTTCTCCAAACACAGAGAAATGGATTCCATATCCTCACAAGTTCAGAGTAATTTCACATTTGATTGAAGACTCTAAACTCATACTGTCAACACCTGAAGGTATACAAATTTTTGATGTTACCAAGCCTCATGCCGGACGGAAACACGTTCATAGATATCGTGGCGCTTCACACAATGACATCCCTCGTGATTCAGTTTTAGCTGACAATGACAATATTTGTTTCACGATAGACTACTTGGACACTAAGTTCACAGCTTATAATCTCTCTAAGGATGATGCCTTCGCCAACCCACTCTGCGTATTAAACTCTTACAGGGACAAATTGGTAGGCCCTGTTTATGATTATTATGAAAAAAATGTGTGGAAAATCCTATTTAGCTTCTCTTAGAGATGATGGTGAAAACAGCCGAATCTGTCATGTGAGATCCAGTAGCAAACAATATGATTGTAATGAATATATTGTGATTAAGGTATATGCCTTTGAAAAAGGGTACGGGAAGAAGGAGGAGGAGCATAAGCATCGCCAGGGACAAAATGTTTACAACTAACCAACGTGCATTCCTCCATGTTTGTGGTGCCAGATGGGGATCGTTGCGGAGAACTCATAGCTTGTCTCCCATTGTAATTACAAATTGATTAGTATTTCATAATTCAATTCAATCTGTTTTGCTATATATAATTTGTTGAGAGGTAGAGCAATTATTTATTTTCCATAGAAAACTAAATTTGTTCTTCTTCGTAGGTTTTAATTCCGCTAAAAATATTGTTTTTTAAGTTATAAAACGGTTCATTACATTAAAAAGTGTTTCTTTCTCTTGGTAATATCCCTTGGTTTGTTCAATTGACGGTTAAACCATTATGCAGAACTTAGTATTGCACTTATTATTTTCTTAGTCCATTTTGCTTATTGTCCCCTACATTTGTGCGGGAAGAGAATATATATAAAGGGAATTCTCAAGGACATGAGAGCTTTTGTGGGATGTCTAGAGAAAATGAGCTTCATGTCATACAATTTGGATCCACTAGATAAACTTTATTTTATTTTCTGACAAGAGAAGTGTTTACTATCTTATCTTCTCAATATATATATATATATATATATATATATTGAGAGTTATAGAAATGGTAGTTTTTGTTATTTATATATGAAGAATGTTTGCATATTACTAAATTGCAATGCGACTCCCCTGGTCCCTTTCTTTTTTAGCTGCATTTTTTTTTTTTTTTTTTGAGTTTATGATGTGAATCTATTAGATTTTTTCAATTCTTGTAATTGGTGATTGGCCAACAATTTTAGCATCACACTGTCAAACTTTATATGATAACCCATTTGAATTATATTTGTTCAATTTTGATCATTTTTCCAAACTTGAGGGTATTTACACGCTTGCCTTCAAACTTTGACATTATGATCGATTGATGGTAGAAGTTTGAAACCTTGGTGTCTTTCTTAAAAGGACATTCTACATGGTGGAAGACAATCTTTACATGGCCTTGAGGGTATCTAGAAATGGCCTGTATAATATCACTAGATGAAAGATTTTGTATGTCAAATTTGAATCGATTTCAATGGATACCTAGTGACTACCCAAACAAGAAGTAATAAGTAGAAATAGGATTGGAAGTTGGAACACGTGACATTTTGTACGTACCCAGAACAAAGGCGCCATCAGGCTATGCTAGCTACATCCCTTTTAATTGGTCTCGGTGGTCATTGGATAACATATCAATCTTATTGTGTGGTTTGCACTTTTTTACTGCTTTTTATATTGCTTTATATGCTTTAGTTGTTCACATGAATACGAGAATATCCATATAAAATTGGTTAATCACTTATTTGATATTAATAGTAGTTTAGCTTAGAAGTGATTAAGCTGTAAATGTGATATTTGGTTGCGTAATTCCTTGGGGTGTAATATTTCTCAAAAACTATATTAAAACTTAGTAGGTAACAAACACGATCGGAATAGTGCGTCATATCAGAACATATTAATTCTGTTACTAATATGTCAAAAACGCATCAATCTATTAAAAGTTTAGAAAATTTAGAGCTTGCTATTGATGCAATCCAAGTAACTGATTTTGTGAGGAATTTCAATTTTCTAGCAATGCATTGAACTAAAAAGTCATCTACACCTATAATTGAAGAATGCAGATCTTCCAGTCAAAATTTACATGAAAAACTCATATTTTACATGATTTGAAGTTCAAAATAACTCAAATCAATTTTTTTTTTCTTAAATAACCACTCAATCAATTAAAAAGTGACTTTATGCTCACAAGCAAACATAAATCAACTTTCCTGTAAAATTCTAGAAACCTCTCACTAAATAGAACCTCTGATCTTATTGATTGAGAAAATTGGAGTACAAAAGAATGAATGCTAATACATAACTATACCTATATATACAATCTGCAAAGGAAAGGAAGTAACTAACTCCGGAAATAAAGGAAAACAGTTACAATCAGTCCTAACTTCTTGTCCACGTGTACATTGATAAAAAACCGGTAACTACTTCTATCCACGTGGCATAGCTTCTTCAATGACATGGATGAAATACTCATGGTAAGGGACTGCTTCTATCATGTCAAGCAACTCTGCACTAGCCCAGTTATCCTGTGTCTTAGCTGCTTGATCAGTGCTTATCCCTTCAGTCTTGTAATCATGCTTAGTTTGATTCCTGAGTGCATTTCTTCTTGCTTTCAGCATTTCCCATAAAAAAAAAAAGACTATTTTTAAAGAGAGAGAGAGAGAGAGAGAAAAAAAAAAAAGGAAATATAGAAAGAACATATATTGATAGACCTTTGCAAAAGAAAATGTCAAAATATTCCTCTTTGTTCTTTCATAGTCCACACATTCCAACGGGTTTTGTTTTGCGAAAATCCCATTTGACTCTCCATATTCTATACATAATAGGAAATGTTATGTGAAATAATGAACAGCTTTGGTCAGGGACGGAACTAGGATTCGAAGTCGAGGGGGGCAAATATAATTTTCATGAGATGGGTAAATATAATTTTTCATGGACTTATTTTTTAAAATCTTAAATATATACCTATTATTTAATATTTAAAAAAATTTGGGGGGGGGCCACAGCCCCCCTCTTCTTCAACATAGTTCCGTCCCTGGCTTTGGTTAAGGATCATGAGCAGGGCCGGCGCTACCCTTTGATGTGTCAGTTTTAAAAAACACATACAAGTAATTAAAAAATTGTTTCTCAAAAAAAATTTAAAAATTTATGCAATATATATATATATATATATATTTATTTACAAGATAAAAATTTTACTCTAGTATAATCTAAGTGTATATCAGTATATGTATGTGAAACTCCCTCCTGGAGACTTGAATCTTGGCCCTTGCCTCCCACATCTCACGAGCACTTATACTTGTAGAATGATCATCGCACCAAGAGTGTGAGGTAGTTGTAATATATGTTAATGTGGCACTAATTACATTCATTCTCATATATGCTTGTAAACGTTATGTAATAAAAATTATAGCAACTTTGACATTTTTCACTAAAAAATCAATAAAGCATCCAAGTTAGAGAGAGTTTCATATGGGTTGTGATGGATAATATTATTCTTGAAGAATAAAAATGGAAATAACAGTGTCAATATTTTTATGACATCCCCAGATAGTCCAAATGATTGGAAAAAAAAAAAAAACCATTACTTTAATCAAGTTTAAAAGAAAAAAAATCTAAGACCACAAACTATTTTACAACTTTTTTGTTACAATTGTGATATAAAAAAATGTGAGGAAAAAAAATGGTGAATTCATATATAAATGATAGGTAACTACTACCATGGTTCACATTCTGAGTACTAGACTTAACTGGCGTTGAATGTTTCTAAACTTGGACCTCACTGGTGCTGAATGTTTCTAAACTTAGTAATTCTAAGGCCACAGACTATTTCTCAACTTTTTTGCTATAACTCTGAGATGACAGATTATGAGTAGTTACCTATCATTTATATATGAATTCACCATTTTTTTTCCTCACATTTTTTTATATCATAATTGTAACAAAAAAGTTGTAAAATAGTTTGTGGTCTTAGATTTTTTTTTCTTTTAAACCAATGCCACAGCGCTGACAACTTGGGTAGGCTGAATGTTATTTTAGTTCAAAAATGAAGAAAGATGAAAATAATAAATCATGGCTTATCTTGGCAATGGCTTTAAGTGTTCAAGATCAATTTATTTTTGGTTTCATATATATAGTATTTATGATCTTAATTGGCTCTAAGTGCCGTTGAACCATAATTAAGAAATTGTGCATTTGTCCTTGTGATGAATAAACCCATAATTAAATTAGCTTCAATGTATGTTTCACAACAAAGATGTTTTTGTTTCTTATGCAACAATTGAGGTACTCCAATAATCATTTTAAGCTTTCGCTGTTTATCCAAAGAGCATCTCCTCATCAAAACAATTCAAATGTTAAAACACACACACACACACACATATATATATATATATATATGTGTGTGTGTGTATGTTTACGTTATGAGGTCCAATCATCCAACTGCCAATAACACAAGTTGAACTTTGAATATTTGTGAAAGAATTGGTCTCAACTTTTTGTGATGGCCCTCCAATTTTCATTAGATTTCACCATTTTTCTTCATTTACTCTCTTTGTTTTGGCAATTAAAAGTACAAGTCCAATTTTTATTTTTATTACATTTGAAGTGGAGTGGTCAACTTTTGGAGCTGCGCATCTTATCAATTTGAAGTGGAGTGGTCAACCTTTGTAGCTGCGCATCTTATCAAATAATGTACGTATTTAATTTGCAAAAGCTTTATATATAGAGAGAGAGAGATTTGCATAAGAACCATACATTATAGAACCACTTGTTCAAAGTAGTTTGAACTTTGCATGTCAAGAGAAAATGAAGCTCTCTTCTTTGTTCAAAGTAGTCTCCAAAGAGATTATCAAACCATCTTCACCAACACCAACCAATCTTCACCATTATCGGCTTTCCTTTTTCGACCAAACAATGCCTCCCATGTATATTTCATCTATCTACTTCTACGAAAAGAATGATGCATACTCAAAATTCAACATTAACAGTTCTGCCAAATCTAGTGCACTCAAGCAATCATTGTCTAACATCTTAAAGCATTACTACCCTTTAGCTGGTCGCCTTAAAGACAACAATCTCAGTGTAGACTGCGACGATGAAGGCGTCTTGTATCGCGAGGCTGAAGTCAAGTGCCAACTTTCAGATATTGTTGCAGAGCCAAATCCTACAGAGATGAAGAAATTTCTTCCATGTGATAATGATGGCACACACCATTTACCCTTTGCAGTTCAAGTCAACCACTTCACTTGTGGTGGTATTGCTATTGGCGCATGCATTTCCCACAAGATTGCCGATGGCTCATCCTTTATCCACTTTATGAAAAATTGGGCCGCCACAGCTCGAGGCGAAAGTGATGTTATATATCCACAATTCCAATCGTCCACTCTGTGCCCACCTGCGACTAATTTATCTGGATTTGACCCAACATATGTTATGCCAAAAGAGAAGCTTGTATTAAAGAGGTTTGTGTTTAGTTCTGCTTCAGTAGAGGCTCTTAAAGCAAAATATGTAGAAAGTTCAGCTGGCTTAGAATTATACCCAAGCCGTGTTGATGCCTTGTCAACTTTTATATGGAGTCGATATGCAACCACAATTGATCAAGTAAAGTCTGAGTCTGAAAAACTGCACATAATTCTTTATGCAGTGAATTTGCGGAGGAGGTTGAATCCTCCATTACCTGACTGCACTTTTGGAAATTTATTCCGACTCATACCAGCCATTGTGTCTAAAGAAACCAGCCAGGAAGATTGGTATGGAATTGTGCGCAAGTTGAGAGATGCAAAAAGAAAACTCGACAATTTTGACGTGAAAAATCTACAGAAGAGTAGTGAACAGTTGGATCTTGTCAAAGAGTTTAGTGGAAAACTCATGGCACCAGATACAGTTGTCTCAACTTTCTCAGGATTGTGTGGGTTTCCCAGATATGACGTTGACTTTGGGTGGGGAAAGCCTTTGTGGATCGGTCGGGTTAGCTTGCCATACAAGAATCTAATCACGTTGACAGACACCAAATTTGGGGATGGAATAGAGGCGTGGATAAACTTGAACGAGGAAGAAATGGTCAAATTTGAAAGAGACAAGGAGCTCCTTTCGTATGCTAAAATATGATATTCACATGCAGTTTGTTCATTGGGTAGGCACCATTAGAGCTATAATAAAGGATTTTTTTTTAATAGAAAAATGGTAAGAATTCAGGGGAAGCAATTGTGACAACCCTGGCTACGTCACAACAATAATGTCAACTTCTGCTTGAAAGCAAAGCAAGTGATCATTAGTTATTGGTGTTTATGTTTGTATGGCATGTAATGTACGTTAGTGCTTTTTACTGCTGGCAGTATAGTCAGTTCTTGATTCCTTTGTATGCTGCTAGTTCTCTAATTTCTTCAATAAAATTTCTTCTTGTCCACAAAAAGTAAAAAATAAAAACATTATTACATATCTTTTTTTTGTTTTTCGCAAATGCTTCTAGTTTTTCTGGTTAAATTCGACAAGCGTGTTAATTTGACCTAGGAAAAGAGAAAACTGCTTGGAAAATCATAAAAGTTTTTCTTGAGATTTTTTTCTAACTATCTCCTAAACCTAAAATAGTTCTTACTCTTCTATAATTTTCTTTACATATTTAAATTATAAAAGAAAATTATTGGTTTATATTTCACTATTCATGTAAGATTTATATTGTAAACTAAACAAACGTGTATAACATTGTACACATACGTTTAGTCTACAATATAAAAGCTTACTTGAATGGTATAATGTGAACTAATAACCACTCAATCAATTAAAAAGTGACTTTTGGCTCACAAGCCAACTGTCCCATAAAAAAGACGATTCTTAAAAAAAAAAAGGGAAATATAGAAAGAACATATATTCATAGCGAATGTTATGCAAAGTAATGAAAGGCTTTGGTTAAGGATCATGAGCAGGGCCAAAGCTATCCTTTGATGTGTCAGTTTTAGAAAACACATACAAGTAATTAAGAAATTTATACAATATGTTAATGTGGAACTAATTACATTCATTCTCATATGTGTTTGTAAATTTTATGTAAGAAAATTTACAACAACTTTGTCATTTTCTGCTATGAAATCAATAAAGCATCCTAAGTTAGATGGGTTATGGTAAATAATATTATCTCTGTAATTTCATTATGACAAATCCCGATAGTCCAAATGATTGAAAAAAAAAAAAAAAAAAAAAAAAAAAAAAACTTGCATTAATCAAGTTTAAAAACATTCAACACTAATTAGGTCCAGTAGTTTTCCTTAAAAGTTATTATGGTTCTGAGTGGAGTTTGTAGTATCTCTTTGTGTTACTTAGAACTTCTTATTCTCTCTCCCTCTCTTGTGTTTGTTTGTTTATCAAAAAATTAAAATAAAAAAAAGTTAAGTCCAGTTCATCGAATGTGAGCTGTTTGGTTTTCAAGTTTTCAACAACACAAGGCAAGTGCCATAGTGAGAAGTGAGGTTTCATCCAATTCCAATGCCACAACATTGACAACTTGGGTAGGCTGTATATTATTTTAGTTCAAAAATGGAGAAGAAACATGAAAACATTGAATCATGGCTAATCTTGGCAATAGATTTTTTTTTTTTTTTTTTTTTTTTTTTTGAGAAGAAACCTTGACAATGGCTTAAGTATTCTGGATCAATTTATTTTTGGTTCATATAGTATTTATGAACTTAATTGATTCTATCTGCCGTTGACCCATCATTAAGAAATTGTGCTTTTGTCATTGTGATGAATAAACCCACAAGCCACAATTAAGTTAGCTTCACTGTTTCTTTCACAACAAACGTGTCTTTGTTGCCTATGCAACAATTCAGGCACTCCAATAATTATTTTAAGCTTCGGCTGGCTATCCAGAGACCATCTCCTCATCAAAACAATTCAAATGTTAAAACACATATATGTACATTATGAGGTCCAATCATCCAACTGCCAATGACTTAAGTTGAACTTTGAATATTTGTGAAAGAATTGGTCTCTACTTTTTGTGATGGCCCTCCAATTTTCATTAATTTCACCATTTTTCTTCATTTACTCTTTGTTTTGGCCATTAAAAGTATGCAGGAAATCAAAAGCTCAGAACAAAGTCCGGAAGTTGTCCCCATGGCCCAGTAAGTTACCACTAACAGGAAATTTGCACAACTTTATAAGGTCACCACCACACTATACTCTCCGACAACTAGCAGGGGAACATGGACCCTTTATGCACCTACAACTAGGTGAAATCTCTGCAATTATGGTATTATCACTTTCACCAAGGAAGTATTCTACTCTGGCAGCCCGATATCAGATAACAGCAAAGCACATTATTTCATTCAGTTTAGTAGATCTGACCAATGGCTTGATTTTTAGTTCAAGAGAACCAACAATGCTGTAGATGCTAAATTGCAAGTTTCATTTTAACCTATTCAATCACATTACATGCGGAAATTTAAGGCTTCTAAGTTGCTTTTTATTCTATTTTCTCTGTGTTCTCTACATTCAATCAACTGAGGATTAGCCAGTGTCATTATATGTCTATAGTGATAGGCTAATAATGTATTGACCTCTTTAGTAAATTAACCAATTAATTAGCCAAGTGAATTAATTAGGTTTAATTGCATGCAATAAGTGTGATAGTACAAACAAATCACCAAATATGCAGCGGAAAATAAATTTGACACAGGTAATTTGTTTACGAATGGAAAAAACCACTGAGGCAAAACTCTATCGAGTGAATTTAAGGTCATCATTCCCAAGAATGCACTATTATCAAAACAAGCAGTTACAAGTAAAAGGAATGACAATACCTAATACCAACCTACAGTTGAACCCTTGCCCCAATACGCAATTTGACATTTTAATGTAATGACAATTTCTCCTTTCAATGCACGGCTCCAAATACGTGACTAACTAATCGATGCACGGATCCCAGTACATGACTAACACACCAACTTGAGAAAGATGTTGGTTGTAAAGTTCTTCAGTTCTTCCAAACAATAAAGATTAAGAAGCTCCTTGGTTACAAAACTCTTGGCGCAAAGACGCAGCAGCTTCTTCAAGAGAAAGATGAACTAGGGCAAATTGTCTCCGATCACAATTTGAGTGAACAATCACTTTGCATCAAGTTGCATCATCTTTGACAGCTCTTAAAATAATCTTTATATATGTTTAGGGTTATGAGAAAATAAACACTACACAAATAACTTGGATATGCATGAAAAAATATCTGGAAATCTGAATTTCGTATTTCTTGATAGATACAGCTTTTGTTGAGAGCTATCGAAAATTAAACATTAAACCTCGATAGATTTATCTATCAAGCTATCTATTGAGATTTAATAAACAACACTTTTTCACTTGTTTCTTAGATAGATTTGCATGGTTTCAATACTAAACTTGAACTCTTATTCCTTGAAGTATTAAACATATCTTAGATCTACCCAATTACAAGTAAAGTGTGTTTTGTCAAATAATTAGTCAATTCTATATGACATATGTTTTAACAAGTTCCATATATGTCCTAACATGTAGCATTATTAAGTTGTCATAATACCATTGAAGGATAGTTCATGTACCTTAAATTTGGTATTTCACAATCCATTTTTTTGGTTAATTAAGTGATCATGATCTAGTTTATATACATATATGAATTTTCTATACATACTTGATTTGAGAAAAGACATTTTAGATTTACCAGTGGAATATATTGGCATATATTTTTTGCTCCCAAAGTTGTCAAAGAACAAAATTTGGGACGACAGCTTCTGCAATTAGACAAGTAAACTGCTAAAATAAAAAATAAATAAAGAAGCATCATAAGTTGAGAGTATGAGATCGGATATGATAAATAATGTTATTATTGATGGATAAAAATTGAAACTAATTGCAAAACACCCTTTTTCTTTTTTCTTTTTGAAAAGAGGATAAAATGAAACTGTTAGGTTCTAAAGATGTAGGGTTTCATGTATTTAGAACTCTAATTTGTATTGTTAGCAAACCATGATCAAAACAATGTATTTAGAAGTGTTTTAGTCTAGCTCAAAGTTGTGCATTTATGTAAAGTTGGAATCGAGTTAAAGCAGGAAAGCATTGTGCCTTTCGGCCTGGCTTGATCAATCGAAAGACAGGCTCAATCGATCGAAACTCGGGCAGAATGATTTTCTGCAGATTTTTCCAACTCAGCCCTAGGTGTTTTAAAATGTTTTTAGGGTTTCTTATTTGTCCTAAGTATAAAAGGCAAACCCTAACCACGTTTTAGTGTTGCTCATAATTGTGATTTGTGTAAATCTCTTGTGAGATCTAGAGGAACTTTCCTTTATACAAACTTAGGGTTTTCAAGGAGAAGATTTATCTACACCTTGATGATCAATTCAGTTGCTGCCATTGAAACTTAAAGAAAACACAAGCGGGTGTGCTTGTATCTGGTGGTGAATCCAAGAAAGAAGGACTTCATGGATTCGGAGCTTGCACGTGGTCGTGTCGGTAAGTTCTACTGGTTGGTAGCAATAAGAAGTCAAGTGTGGGGGCTTGTAAATCTTATTGTATGAACTTCGATTCTTTCAAGATAGTGGATTCAAGTTTACCTTCCTAGGCTTTTACCGGTTTGGTTTCCTAGGTGATCATACTTTGTGTTATTTATTTTCTGCTGCTTTGCTTGATTTGATCTTTGTTGTTGTGATAACCTAGACTTGTGAAATTGGACTAAGTAACAACTTGACTAATTACCTAGGTTAATCAATTGTGTTTTAAGGGGTCTAAAATCCATCAGAAACGATTTTTTGACATCTAGGTTGTCTAAATGACAGCAAGACAAAATCCTTACACTTTGAACATTCATATGAATTCAACCTTCAAGAATTAATTTTGGTAAAATTTAGCACTAGTGAAGTCCAGTTCTGAATGTAAGCTATCTGGTTTTCATGATTTCCTCTATATATTTGGCTGCTTAATGGTGTTTAAGACTGAACCATGTTTTTAACTGCATAAGGAAAGTGCATGATGAGAAGTGAGGTTCAATGCCATGAGGCTTACAACTTGGGGAGGCAATTTATTATTTTAGTACAAAAATGGAGAAGAAAAATGAAAATAGTATGTCATGGCTTAATTATTCAGGGTCAATTTATTTTTGATACTTAGTATTCTAGATCCAGCAATTAGCCTCTCCAAACATAAATTGAAGGTAAGGCTATGTACGAATCACCTCTCCTAAATCCTATAAAAGTGGGAGTTTTGTACAATAGGTATGATCATTTTAGTATTCTTGATCTTATTTAGCTCGAAAAGCCATTGACCCTTTTAACTTCAGAAAAATGGATCTTGAAATTTAGTTGTGCTGTCAATTAAATTAGCTTCACAGTACCTTTCAAGAAAATAAATAAATAGCTTAGTAGTACTAGGTCAATGCTTTTCTTGCCATCCCATGATGGGGACAAATTTAAAGAGATACTGTGCTTTTCTTTGATGACGAACATGTCTTTGCTTATATGTTCTATGCATTGAGATACTCCAATCTCAAGTCAACCATACTCTTGTCATTTTAACCATTCAAAGAGAATGGTCTCAATAAAAAAAGAAATAAAAGAATAAATCAAATATCAAAACATATGTATGTACATACAGGCTTATGGGTCCAGTTGCAAACGTGTATAAGAGCATTAGCATTGGGGAATGCTAGTGCCAAATCTAAGGGAAATTTGGCATTTTAAGTCCCAAAAACTCTTGCATCAGGGAATTGTAAATAGCAGTATTGCAAATTTTTTTGCAATACTACTACAGTACAATTCTAAACATAGAATTGCACTGTTCATAGTATTGCAAAAAAATAATAATATTTTATTATATTTTTTCTCATGAAATCTTCTCTCTTTTCCTTCTCTGTTTCTCCGTTTGCTCTCTCCTCTCTTCAGACCCAAACACCATCCTCCTCCCAACATCAACATCACACACCATCCTCCATCGCTGAAGCTTCACCAAGCCTCTCACCCATCTCCATCGCTGAAGCATTACTACCCACACCCACTGTCACCACAGCCACAGCCACAACCATAGTCATAGCCACCACAGCCACCACCACCACCCACAACCTCAACCCCAACCACCATAAACCAAAACCCACTCAGCCACCCACCTGCCACCACCATAAACCCCAACCCAAAATCAACCCACCACTAGCCACCACCACCACAAACCATACCCACCATCAACCAAAACCCACTCACCCACCTACCTTCCATCACTGTGAACCCCAACCCAAAATCAATCCGCCACCAACACCATAACCCATACCCATCCACAACCAGCACCTAAAGCCACTCCAATCAACCCACGAACCCAACCACAAAAGTCAAACCCCAACCCAAAATCAATCCGCCACTAACACCATAACCCATACCCATCCACAACCAGCACCCAAAGCCACTCCGATCAATCCACAAACCCAACCACAAAAATCAAATCCCACCAAAATCAATCAAAACCCTACAAAATTAAAACTCACCGAAAATCGATCCACGATCCACCGCAGAGACCCACGATCCACAAAAAACCACTGCAGCCCAACCACACCCAGCACCAGAGAGACCCACAAACTCGAGAGGCAATCAGGCATAGAGAAAGGGAAATGGAGGGGCAGAGAGAAAGTGACAGAGAGCATGGGTAAGAAAGTGAAAAAAAGGATGAAATTCTAGCCAAGTCTGAAAAAATGTAGCGGTTGGAAATAAATAATAAAGAATGATTAAAAAATAATATTTTAATAAAAATAGAGTTTTGGGATGTTGGAGAAATGGTAAAATGGTATGGTATAATGATAAAGTAGCTTTTTGAAATGGTAAAATAGAGTAGAATTAGAATTAGAATTTTCTGATGCTAATGCTCTAACATTGTACACATATGTTTAGTTTACAATATAAATCTTACATGAATGTTATAAGAGAATCCGTAGCAGTTGTTGCAAAAATTATGCCATTTTACCATACTAAAGGCATACTTTATTATTTTACCACATCATTTTACAATATCCTATTTATTAGATGTTCTATATTTTTACCACTTCATTTAAAATAATATATACAATACTTTAAAATAATAAAAAAACAACCTCCACAAAATCCAATAGCAACAGTCACAGCCACCTCTGCCATAGCACTACCAGCATCAACCTCCATTGTGGCAACCAAAATCCACCACACAAAATAAAAAAAAAAATAAATAAATAAATAAAACGGCCTAGCCACTACCCTCCTCTTCCAAATCACAAAACAACCACCATCACAATCACAAAACCCAGATCGGCGAAAAGAAAAAAGACAATCACAAAACCCAGTTCGATGAGAAGAAAGAAGAAAGACAGAGAGGCAAACCCATCACACCGGCAAGCAAAACACCAGGCAAAACACACACACGCACACAAACCCATCACAACCTAGAGACCCACACCGATCACAATCCGAAGTCACAAACTCACAACCCATCATGCCGGCGAGCAAAACACCAAGCAAAACACACACACACACACAAACCCACCACAACCCAGAGACCCACGCCGATCACAATCTGAAGTCACAAATTCACAACCCAGAGACCTACACCTACACTAATCACAATCGGAAATCACAAACCCACAACCAGACCCACGCCGATAGGCGACTCTGAGATAGAACAGAGAGGAGAGGGCGAACAAAAGGAGGGGAAAAAAAATTGGTGAAGGAGATTTTATAGATTAGTGATGATGGAATTTGTGAGATGGTAGAGAGGAAATCGATGGTGGCTCATGATCCATGAATGAGAAGAGAATAGAGCAAAAGGGAAGAGGGAAGAAGAAAGAGTATGGGATAGTGGAGATGAGGCGGTGAATAGCTAAAGGAGAAGATGAAAGAGATATGAGAGAGAAAGAGGAATAAAAAAAATAAAAAATTCATATGCCACACCCATCCGTACGTACCATGACAAATTTGTGACTCTACTGTAGCAAGTTGCAAAAAATATAAGATTTGGAACATCTGATAAATGAGATTTTTTGGTGTTTGGTGTGCCAAATGTGCCAAATATTTAGCATTTGGCACATATGGCACAACTATTATAGATGCTCTAATGTGAACTAAAGTAATCTTTTACCTATAACTGAAGAGTGCAGATCTTTCAATCAAAATTTAGATGAAAAACCCATATTGTACACGAATTGACGTTCAAAATCACTCAAATCAAATTTTTTTATTTTTCTTAAATAACCACTCAATCCATTAAAAAGTGACTTTATGCTCACAAGTAAACATAAATCAACTTTCCCATAAAAAGAGACTATTCTTAAAAGCAAACATAAATCAACTTTCCCATAAAAAGAGACTATTCTAAAAAAAAGAGAGAAAGAGAGAAAAATGAAATATAGAAAGAACATATATTGTTAGACCTTTGGAAAAGAAAATATCAAAATATTCCTCTTTGTTCTTTCCTAGTCCACACATTCCAATTGGTTGTGTTTTGCGAAAATCCCATTTGACTCTCCATATTCTATACATATATAATAGCGAATGTTATGTGACATGATAAACAGCTTTGGTTAAGGATCATGAGCACGGCCGGAGCTACCCTTTGATCATTCAGTTTTAGAAAACACATACAAGTAATTAAAAAATTGTTTCTCAAAAAAAAAGTAATTAAAAAATTTATGAAATATATATATGCAAGATATAAATTTTATTTTAACCTAATCTAAGTGTATATGTATGTGAAACTCTCTCCTAAAGACTTAAACTCCGACTCTTACCCCTCACACCCTATAAGTATTTGTACTTGTGAAATGACTATTGCATCAAAAGTGTGCAGTGGTTGCAATATATGTTAATGTGACACTAATTACATTCATTCTCAAATATGCTTGTAAACGTTATGTAATAAAAATTATAGTGACTTTGACATTTTTCACTATAAAATCATAAAGCATCCAAGTTAGAGAGAGTTTCATATGGGTTGTGATGGATAATATTATTCTTGAAGGATAAAAATGGAAATAACTGTGTCAGTATTTTTATGACATACCCGATAGTCCAAATGATTGAAAAAAGAAAAAAAAATCATTGCATTAATCAAGTTTAGAAGAAAATATCTAAGACACAAATTATTTTACAACTTTTTTTTTTTTTCACAATTGTGATGTGACAAAATGTGAGTAAGGAAAAAAATGGTGAATTTATATATAAGTAATAGACAACTATTCATAATTTGTCACGTCAGAGTTGTAATAAAAAAGTTGAAAAATAGTTTGGGGCCTTAGAATCACTCAGATTAGAAATATTCAACACAGTGAGGTCCAAGCTGAAGAAAGATGAAAACAATGAATCATAGCTAATCTTGGCAATGACTTTAAGTATTCAGGATCAATTTATTTTTGGTTTCATATGTTATTTATGATCTTAATTGGCTCTAAGTGCCGTTGACCCATAATTAAGAAATTGTGCATTTGTCCTTGTGATGAATAAACCCATAATTAAACCAGCTTAACTGTATGTTTCACAACAAACATGTTTTTGTTTCCTATGCAACAATTGAGGTACTCCAATAATCATTTTAAGCTTTGGCTGTTATATCTCCTCATCAAAACAATTCAAATGTTAAAACATATATATGTACGTTTACGTTATGAGGTCCAATCATCCAACTGCCAATAACACAAATTGAACTTTGAATATTTGTGAAAGAATTGGTCTCTACTTTTTGTGATGGCCCTCTAATTTTCATTAGGTTTCACCATTTTTCTTCATTTACTCTCTTTGTTTTGGCAATTAAAAGTATGCAGGAAATCAAAAGCTCAGCACAAAGTTCAGAAATTGCCCCCATACATCGCCCAGAAAGTTACCACTAATAGGAAACTTGTGCAACTTTTTAGGCTAACTACCACACTAGGAAAGTTACTACTTATGCACCTACAACTAGGTGAAATCTCTGTAATTGTGGTATTATCACTATCACCAAGGAATTATTCTACTCTGGCAGTCCAATATCAGATAAAAACAAAGCACATTATGCAGTTTAGAAGATCTGACCAAGGGCTTGATTTTTAGTTCAAGAGCACCAAAAATGCCATAGATGCTAAACTGCAAGTTTCATTTTGATCTATTCAATCACCTGCCATGCGGAAATTCAATCAAATGAGGATTAGCCTGTTGGGGGAAAAATCCTAATTCCCTCCATGTGAATTAAAATATATAACTACCAAGCAATAACAATATTATAGAGACAAAAATTATTCTAGTAAGCACCACATAAAAACAACCACACAAGAACTCCAAATTTTATCTTACGTGGACCCTCTAATGTAGAGAGAAAAACCACGGGCAACTCCAAAAAATATAAATAGACATAATAACTATCAAGTTTAGCAACTTGAGTCCACAATAAATTGGATATACAACAAATAAATCTCAAGAAGTAAATACAATCTCACCACAAAGCCAATAGCAAAATCTTCCTCTAAATACTCCAACTCTTTATGATTATAGCACTCAAAAACTCTAAGAACTCCACCAATTTATCATTATATGTAACTTGAACAAAGAAAAATGTCTCATTTTCTTTTTCACTCTCTCACACTCTCACTGTGTTTCTCTCTATCCTTTCGGACTGCACCCCCTGAAGCTCTCACTTGTGTTTTTCTCACAATGGCCGAATTGCTCTCTGTGCTTCAGCTCTCTGTTCCAGCTCTTCTCACTCAAGGCCGAATGGCCTTAGCCTTTTTTTTTCTTTTTTTCTTTTTTTTTCAGCATGTCCCACCCGCCTTGCATCACTTCTCATCAAGAGAAGTCAGACCTTCCTATGCATGCCCAGCTTTGCATTAAACCAAAGAGAGCTTTGCATTAAACCAAAGAGAAGTCAGACCTTCCCATGCATGCCCAGCTTTGCATTAAACCAAAGAGCAGACTTAGTGGGCTTGAGAAGACAAGCTCATGAATGAGCTTTGACAAGAGTGGCAAGCAAGTGGGCTGGACCCACACGGTGCTTGCACCCAACATAGCCTCCTCATTATACGGCTGCAGAATTAACAGGTTGTCATAATAAAACTGGAGGATAGTTCATGTACCATAAATATGGTATTCCACAATCCATTTGTTAGATTAATTAAGTGATCATTATCCAGTTTATTGTGTGTGTATATATATATATATACATATATGAATTTCCTATACATGCTTGATTTGAGAAAAAGAATTACAGATTTGAATATATAGGCATATACATTGACGGAGCTAGGAATTTTGAGTTGGGGCCGAACTATTGTGTCAAGATAAACTCAAATCAAAATCATAATGTTACAATTGAAGTCTTGAGTTTTTTTTTTTTTTTTTTTTTTACTTGATAAAATCTTTTTATTTTTATTTTTTAATTTTTTATACAAGATAAAATTTCTACTCTAACCTAATTTAAGTGTATATGTATGTAAATTTTCCTCCTGAAGACTTAAACTTCGGCCCTTACCCACCACATCTCACAAACACTTATATTTGTGGAGTGACCATCACACTAAGAGTGTGCGGTGGTTACTTAATAGAATCTTGAGAATAGAAAATTTTAACCAAATTACATATATTATTAATGTTGAATGATTTGAACCCATTAATAGAATTTGATATTGAGCTAAAAATTAATGGTTCCACTATTTACTCAAAAAATTTACTATCTAATTATTTTATTATATTGCAATTGGATATCAACTCAACTCTCTCTCTCATGATTACTAGATTAGTTAATCAATGTTTTTTTTGGGGAACTCCTTTTTTTTTTTTCATATAACCTTTAAATATTTATAAAATATATCTGTATTTTAAAAAAATTAAAAATTTTGGAGGACCACCCGCCCCCAAAAACATTTATGTGGCTATGCCACTGGGCATATATTTTATTTCTCCCAAAGTTGTCATAGAACAAAATTGGGGATGTCGGGCTTCTCGAACTAGACAATTACATCGCTAAAATCAGTATAGCATCATAAGTGTGAGGAGAGTATGAGATCGGATGTGATGGACAATGTTATTATTGATGGATACAAATTGAAACCAATTGCATAACTCTCTTTTTCGTTGCTCTTTTTGAAAACAGAATAAAATGAAACAATTTCATGACATTCAGGTGGTCTAGATGACTGCAACACAAAATCCTTACACTCTGAACATTCATATGAACACCCTTCAACCTTCAAGAATTAATTTTGGGAAAATTCAGCACTAGTGAGGTTTAGTTCTGAATGTGAGCTCTCAGGTTTTCATGATTTCCTCTGCAAATTCTGCTGTGTAAGGGTGTTAGTAAAGACTGAACCACATACCACGTTTTTGACTGCATGAGGCAAGTTCCATGATGAGAAGTGAGGTCCAATGCCAAAAGGCTTACAACTTAGGGAGGCTATTTATTATTTTAGTACAAAAATGGAGAAGAAAAATGAAAATAGTGTGTCATGGTTAATCTAGGGTATGACTCAAGTATTCAGGCTCAATTTATTTTTGATATATAGCATTTTAGATCCAGAAATTAGCCTCTCCAAACATAAATTGAAGGTAAGTTTATGTACCAATCACCTTAATTTCCCAAACCCCACAAAAGTGGGAGTTTTGTGCAATGGATAATAGTCTTTTTAGTATTCTTGACCTTAATTGGCTCTACAAGCCACCAGGGACGGAACTAGGATCAAAATTTAAGGGGGGCCAAAACCTCAATAAAAAAATTTCTTTAAAATACAAATTAGCATATATTTAATGTTATGAAAATATCAACAAAAGAGAGGAGAAACAAAATAACCGTTTATTAATACATTTTAAATTAATAATTTAAAAATAGAATTCAACATTCTTTTAAATAACAAAAATCATCTATAGTTGATTTTGTATTAAACTTTGCAACAATCTCCCTTTCAATCCTAATTTTCTTTTGATTAATGATACATGAATTTATAAAATTTATATAATAAAATTTGTAATACTAAAGACTGTACACTACACATTAGCACCAATATATTAATGCAACTATTCAATTCTATAATACCCCACATAAAATTAAACTAATTTACTAATAAACAACCAACTAGTAAGTAGTAAGTTAAAAAAAAAATTAAATATTTTAAGTTAAAGAATTAATAGCCAAACACACCTGCCACCCCACCCCACACACTGATTAATGGCCACCCACGCACCCCACTCTTACTCATTACAAGTACATTAACTTGGTTTGTAATTTGTATTCATCTATCTTTCTTCTTTTTTTTCTTTGCGCATTTTTTTTTTCAGCAAAAATAGTCAATCTTTTTCACGAAAATTCAAATAGTCAATCTTAACACTCATTAAAAAAAAAAAAAAAAAAAAAAAAAGCTTGGATCTAAGAAGAAAGAGTAAGAAATAGCCAACACAGTAACATAGATGTTGTAGTATAGTTTATTGTCAGTTGGGTTTTATAATTTTCATGGGCCAATTTGTAACTTATTGGGAGGACGGGACCAAAAATAATTATGTTGAGCTCAATTGTTAAACTATTCATTAAATGTAAGGAGGGGACCAAAAATAATTATGTTGGGTTCAATTGTTAAACTATTCATTAAATGTGTATAGTATTACTATTTAAAAAAAAATTTGGGGGGGGGGGGGGGGGGGGGGGTGGGGCCCACAGCCCCTTACTAGTTCCGTCTCTGCAAGCCACTGACCCTTCTAACTTCAGAAAAATGGATCTTGAAATTAAGAAGTCGTGCTGTTAAGTAAATTAGCTCCAGAGTGGTAGGTCAATGCTTTTGTTACCACCCCATGGTGGGGACACATGGAAAGAGATACTGTGTTTTGTGTCATAGTCAATCTCCTAACTTCTAAGAACATCACTCTTTGATGACGAACATGTCCTTGTTTACATTTTCTATGCAATAATTGAGATACCTCAATCTCAAGTCTACCATTCTCTCTTCATTAAAGTCGTCATTTTAAGCTTTGGCTGACCATTCATATTTCGGAAAGAAAATTTCAGACAATCAGTTGTCTCTCCTTTTTGTGATGGCCCTTCAATTTTCGTTGGCTTTCACCACATTTCTTCTTTTACTCTCTTTGTTTTGGCTATTAAAGGTATGGAGAAGAATTAAACCTCAGAACAAAGTGCAGAAGTTGCCGCCAGGGCCAAGAAAGTTACCACTAATAGGAAACTTGCAAAACTTAGTAGGCTCACTACCACACCATGCTCTCCAGCAACTAGCAGGGGATCATGGACCCCTTATGCACCTACAACTAGGTGAAATCTCTGCAATTGTGGTATCATCCCCCAGGCTGGCCAAAGAGTTCATGAAGACGCATGATCTTGCCTTTGCAGAGAGGCCAGAACTACTTGCCCCTAAAATTTTAAGCTACGGTGGCTCAGACATTGCTTTTTCTCCATATGGTGATTACTGGAGGCAAATGAGAAAGGTTTGCATGTTGGAACTACTAAGTGCCAAGAAGGTCCAATCCTTCTCTTCTATTAGAGAAGAAGAAATTAGTAGTCTCATTGAGTCCATCCACTCATCTGAAGGATCACCAATCAATTTTACTGAAAATATTTGCTCTTTGACAAGTACCATTGTATGTAGAGCAGCATTTGGTACCAAATGCAAAGATCAAGATGAATTTACATTGCTGGTCAGGGAATCTTCAGCCTTGGCAGGGGGTTTTGACATAGCTGATTTGTTCCCCTCAAAAAAGTTTCTTCATATGGTTAGTGGGTTGAAATTTAAACTAGAGAAGATTCATGGGAAGATTGACAAGATCCTAGACAAAATCATCCATGACCACAGGGAGAACCCAATGAGTGCAGAGACTGGCAATGGTGAACTTTGGAAGGAGGATCTTGTTGATGTTCTTTTACGCCTTCAGCAAAGTGGTAGCCTCGAGTTCCCCATCACAACCAACAACATCAAGGCAGTCATATTGGTCTGTATTCCTTCTATAAATACAGCTCATTCGAAAGCAATTAATTCTCAATTACTAGGACCAATCCACTTTTATTGCTATCCTTATATTTTTCTTCTCTTAAGAATAACCTATGAGTCATTCCAATTCTTTTCCAGGACATGTTTGGTGCTGGAACTGATACTTCATCAACCGTAATAGATTGGGCTATGTCAGAAATGATGAGACAACCAAGAGTGCTGGAGAAGGCTCAAGCTGAGATAAGACAAGCCTTTGATGGAAAGAAACGAATCTATGAGAAAGATATTCAGAACCTAAATTTCTTAAAGTTAGTTATAAAAGAAACTCTAAGGTTACACCCTCCTGTTGCAATGCTACTCCCAAGAGAATGCAGAGAGCCATGCGAGATTGATGGATATGAGATACCCCTCAAAACTAAAGTCATTGTTAATGCATGGGCAATTGGAAGAGATCCTGCACTTTGGCACGATGCTGAGAGTTTTATACCAGAGAGGTTTGCCAATAGTTCAATTGATTTCAATGGGACTCACCTTGAATATATCCCTTTTGGTGCAGGAAGAAGGATGTGCCCTGGAATAACATTTGGTATGGCCAATATTGAACTTCCCCTTGCTCAATTACTCTATCATTTTGATTGGGAGCTTCCAGGAAGTATGAGGCCAGAGGATCTGGATATGACTGAATTCTTTGGTATAGTTGTTCGAAGGAAAAACAACTTGCATTTGGTTGCTGCGCCTTATTCTCCTTCAGAATAATGGAGATTCAACATCAGAAAATTCATTCAGATACCTCTGGAATTCCCACTTCACTATTTTAATCAATGTACTAATATAGTAAGTCGACACCAGCAAATATTTTCTTGAATTTAAGTGTATTCTGATTGCTGGACAATCCAAAAGCTGAGGTCCTTTCATATTTCATGTAATCAGGCATTGTAAAATTCAAATCTATCAGCTGAACTAGTGTTTTAATCCGATATCTTCATGTGCATGGTAATTCAGTAAGACATTCTTCTGAGAAGAATAAATTACAATTTTATTTACCTCAATAAAACTTACTATGAGGCATTTGCTTAGTTTTAGTTCACAGAACCAAATCTACCGTAGCTGTCAAGCTGTAAAGTTTCATTTTGATTTGTTCAATCAGCTGATTTATGGAAACTTAAGGCTATTTCGTATTTACCTTCATAAATTTTTTTAAAAAAAATACTATCTACTATTTAGAGACTCTCAGATCAAATCAGTGTTGTCCCACTTATTTGGGACTCCATCAGATCCATTTTGAAGTTGCGGGAATTTTATATTATGGGAAAGTTTTATTTCCTCCTTGTGATTTGCAAAGACAAAGAGGCATTAAAAATTGCGCCTCTTACCGAAATTACACATCATCTGGGTTAGGAATGTGGGCCAAAATGGCCATATACCATCTATTTTTGAAATTTTTAGCAACAAAACACTGTTTCGGAAATTATTGGAGATCTAGCACTTTTTCTAGTACTCGAGCTTGGTGAGCTCGAGTACCATATTTTTTAATCCACCGTGGCACGATAACATGGAAAGCTGGAAATAAATATTCTGCTTGGTACTCGAGCACCTGAAGCTCGAGTACTGGAACAGTACTCGAGTCCTACATACTCGAGTACCATCTGTTCATTTATTGCACACCCCTTACTAACAGGTGTAGTGCATGTACTACACCAGGTTGTGTAGTACTACATCAGGTTACACCTGGTTTTGCATCAGGTTTTGCATTTACCACTTACTGACAGATGTAGTTCATTTATTGCACACCCACTTGTGTAGCAAAACCTGATATTATACATGCAAAACATTTATTGCACAACCATATGTACCAAAACACTACGCAATCACAAGAAACCTGAAACCTGAAAGCGAAAATTACATATGCACCAAAACACAAATAAAATTGATATGGATTGATATTAAACTTTGAGAAATACGTGTACTTTTCAAAGGTATTCGTGGTGATTAAAAAAAGTTTAATACTTTTTTTTTAAACTTTTTTTTATTGATGTCTAATAAGTCACTATTATAAATCCGGTTTAAAATACAAATATTATTATTTTTGTGTGTTTTGATAAATATTATAGTTTACTAAAAAAAGAGTTTTTAATCTCTCTATTTTTCTACCATCAACTAAATACACACAAAGAAAACTAAAACATTTTCTATTTTTTCACTTTTTTATTTTTCTCATTATTTTCTATTCTACCATTGTTTTTTCATCTTCGCCCTAAATTTAATTTTAAAAAAATCTTATCACAAAATAAATATTTTACATTCGTGGATCCCATATTCTCTCTTGTAATACCTTTTCTTAAAAAAAAAAAAAATGAAGAGGCAAATAAAAATAAAACATAATTGTTTGAAAAAAAGAATTGATTAGATTGAAAGGTTGTTTGTTTGTCTTGTTGTTTGTTTGTTTTTTATACCTGCAACATAATGTCAGTTCGCATGGGCTTCTCTTAAACCTGATGTAGTACTACACAACCTGGTGTAGTACATGCACTACACTTGTCAGGATTTTGGTAAATGCAAAACTTGTCGTGCATGTACTACAACTGTCAGTAAGTGGTGCACAAATGAACAGATGGTACTCGAGTATGTAGGACTCGAGTACTGTTCAACCAGTACTTGAGCTTCAGGTGCTCGAGTACCAAGAGGAATATTTTAATTCCAGCTTTCCATGTCATCGTGCCACAGTGGATTAAAAAATATGGTACTCGAGCTCACCAAGCTCGAGTATCAGAAAAAGTGGTAGATCCCCAATAATTTCCAAAACAGTGTTCTATTGCTAAAAATTTCAAAAATAGATGGTATTTGGCCATTTTGGCCTAGGAATGTGCCATATTTAACTGGCGGGCTTCCAACCTTTTTTTTCTTTTTTTTATATATATTTTAAAATATGGTGGAATTTAAAATACATTGTCTACTCCATAATAATTATTTTTATCATCACACCAAGACATTAATTAAGCACTTTATTTTTGTTTTATAAAAAAAAAAAAGTAATTTGTGTTAGGAATGTGCCATATTTAACTTGCGGGCTTCCAACCTCTTTTTTCTTTTTTATATATATTTTAAGATATGGTGGAATTTAAAATACAGTATCTACTCCATAATAATTATTTTTATCATCACACTAAGACACTAATTAAGCACTTTATTTTTGTCTTATAACAAAAAAAGTAATTTGTTTTTGGTGAAGAAGGGTTTTAAATTCTAAATATCTTATTTGACGACAAAATTTTTTACCTGATGAGCTAACCAAAACCCACATCTTCTCACCTAGCAAGAACCTTTTTTTTTTTTAAGAACACTAAGTATTTTTAACACACACACTTAGCAAGAACTTAAATTGTCTAAATTTATGCTTTATTTAATCAGACATCTACATTATTATATTTGAGCATTCTCCCAGCTTAGCTGTAATTATCCATTGTCTCTACATTCACTCAGTCATGTGACTTTTATTTATTGAATCTCGCAATTTCATATATATAAATAATGAAAGAGATTCAGAGGAGTTCAAGGGAGAGAGGAAACACTGCAAGAAGGAAAAGAGTAAAGAGATGAGGGGCTCAGATTGAATTCCAATCTGATTGTCCCCTTCTGATTGCTTTTGGATTATTTGGGTTGGGTTGGATTTTGACCCGACCCAATTCCATCAACACCATTTTAAAAGCCCCACCAACCAGTTCTGGCAAAGCCGAACCCAGTTTCACATTAACCAAAAGGTCCAAAACCCAGCTTGAAAAAATATTTTACCTTTGCTGCTCTCTTTCTTTCATTTTCCTATCCCCTTTCTTTCTTTCTCCCTCTTCAAATAGTAGGTTCGTTTGATTGGAAAGATAAAAATGTGAGCATATTAAAAATGTTAAAAGAACAGAAAAGTGGAAGTATGAAAATGTTTATATTTTCCGTTTGGTAGAGAAAAGATTGGGCAACATAATAAATTCTAAGGAATTTTTTTTCCTCCACCTTTACTCCCAATTTGGGAGGATGGTCTTTGGTGGGCTCAAGTGGAAAGTCCAAGCACCCACTTTTCCTTCCTATTTGCCATAAAACCAAATGATGGAAAACTACCATTTTCTATCTCAGAAATGATATTTTTACACTTCTTCTTTTTTTCATATCCACTTTTATATTTTAAAATGTGAACGTTTTTGCATCAATTATTAATATTGATGTTTAAAGAGATGCTGTGTTTTGTATCTTAATCAGTCTCCTAACTTCTAGGAATATCACTCTTTGATGACGAACATGTCTTTGCTTATATGTTCTATGTTGAGATACTCCAATCTCAAGTCAACCATACTCTTGTCATTTTAAGCTTTGGCTGACCATTCAAAGAGAATGGTCTCAATAAAAAAAAAAAAAATCAAATAAAAGAAAAAATCAAATATCAAAACATATGTATGTACATACAGGCTTATGAGGTCCATCTGCAAATAGCACAAATTTAACTCTATATATTTTGAAATGCAAATTTTAGAAAATCACTTCTCTTCTTTTTGTCATGGCCCTTCAACTTTCATTGGTGTTTACCGCCTTTCTTATTTTACTCTCTTTGTTTTGGCTATTAAAGGTATGCAGAAGAATTAAACCTCAGAACAAAGTTCAGGAGTTGCCACCAGGGCCAAGAAAGTTACCACTAATAGGAAACTTGCACAACTTAATTGGCTCACTACCACACCATGCTCTGCAGCAACTAGCAGGGGAACATGGACCCCTTATGCACCTACAGCTGGGCGAAATTTCTGCAATTGTGGTATCATCACCGAGGTTGGCCAAAGAGGTCATGCAGACACATGATCTTGCCTTTGCGCAGAGACCAGAAATTCTTGCGCCTAAAATTATAAGCTACGGTGGCTCAGGAATTTTTTTTCTAAATAACAATAAATATTAAAAAATTTAGTTAATTGTCATATTTCAAAACAATATTGAAAACTAGCATCTCGAGTGTCTAAAACTCGAGTTCCAAGATAAAAATCGAGTTTTTAAGTCTCAATTTGTATGTGGATTAGTTTAAAGTGGAAAAAAATTAAGCTGAAAATCGAGTTTTAAAGAATCGATTTCGATAAATTGAATAAAAACGCCGCTATAGGTCTATAAAACCTCGCTATAGGGCTTAAAAACGCCACTATAGGACTCCATAAATCTGTACTTAAGAAAAAAAAATTTCCAGGAAAACGCCGCTATAGAGCTTTAAAACGTCACTGAAAGGCTTAAAAACGCCACTATAGGTGAAATTTTTTTCGCATGAAACTCGAGTCTTAAAGACTCGAGATCTATGGGGCCTTTTTCTCATATGGATCTCGAGTTTCTAAAACTCGAGATGCTACTTTCCTTTATTGTTTCAAACGTTGCCTAACTAACTATATACAATTCTTTTGCATTGCTGTTTTGCACATTACCTCGTGGCTCAGACATTGCCTTTTCTCCATATGGTGATTACTGGAGGCAAATGCGAAAGGTTTGCATGTTGGAACTCTTGAGTGCCAAGAGGGTCAAATCCTTCTCTTCTCTTAGAGAAGAAGAAATTAGTAATCTCATTGAGTCAATCCACTCATCTTCAGGATCACCAATCAATTTTACTAAAAAAAAATTGCTCTTTGACAAGTACCATTGTATGTAGAGCTATGTAGCACGGGTGCGTTTCGAGACTCGGGTGCGGGTGCGGGTGTGGGCGCGAGTGCAGGACTCGGCAATTTTTGAAAAAGGTGGGTGCGGGTGTGGCGGGACTCGGCGATTAAAAAATTATTAAAAATATTTTTATTTATATTTTTAATATATTGCTAAGCATACTTCGATCACATTATAAAAACATATACCAAATTTAAGAGCAATAGTAGATAATAACTAAAACATGATGTTCATAAATTAAATACAACCCACAAGATTGAAACTAAAACATTCCATGATGTTCGGAAATTAGAATACAACTCGCAAGTTTGAAACTAAAACAAAATAAAAGATAATCAACAAGACAATCAGCAAGACAATCAAATACTAGCATCATCATCATCAAGATCAATAGCTTCACTTCGAACTTCACTTTCACTAGTAGTAACACTAGTATTAACATTCCCAATATCCATGGCCTCCAACTCTGGCTCATTAAGTGTAAGGGCTGCATTCTCAAGAATTCCAGCTCCTCCATGTATGTCGCTCTCATTCCAAGAGTCTTCTGCAATATCCCACATCTTTGTTGATGTATTTACGTACTCCTCATTGCGCCTTGACAAGAGTCGAAGATTAGAATGCACATATACCAAATCTTCAGCGTGTGCAGGAGCCATTTTGTTTCTTTTTAAAGAATGAATGAATTTGTATGTGCTCCAATTCATCTCAAAACATGAGGATGAACAAGGTTGTCCAAGAAGTTTAAAGGCAAGAGATTGAAAAGTTGGAAATGCGGAGCCATGGTATTGCCACCAAACCAAAGGTAGTAAGTCCCACTTATCTATCAAGGCATCTGGTGAAGGAAAACTCCCTCCTGAAAATGCAGCAAACTCGAACTTCACCACCTTTAATTCACTCTCATCTTCAAAGTATCCATCCAAACACTTGCTCCTTTCCATGGAAATTTCATGATCCCGATGTGGAGATATGCGTTTTGGATTCTCCGAAAGCCATTCAATGGAGTAATACCTAGTTAAAGATTAAAAAACAAATATAGATAAAACGTGTGTTTTACTAGAAGAAGGAACTAAGGAAAATAGAAAATAAATATACTTACTTAGGATTTAAGGAATGAGCCAAGCAATGTAGTGGTGTACAATTTTTAGTCCATCGATCAATGAGTATATCATACACCACACTCTAAAATGAGCTATTCTCATCATCTTCCAAGCCTTCGTGCCGATATATTATTGCCTTCACCTTCTCTATCATTGAATCCCACATCTCATACACAAGATGAAGACAAGGCTTATCTGTGTCTGCTACTCGTAGCATATCATAAATAGGTGCTGTGAATTCAAGGATATAATCAACTTTATCCCACCAAAGATCACTTAGAATCATATCTTCCACCTTTAGAGCTTTTCCAACACCATCCTCCCTATAAGAAGCCCATTGCTCACTAATAGCCATGGCTTGAAGGCATCTTTTTATCAACTTCAACATTTTCAGCATTACAACAATCGAAGCAAATCTAGTATCAGCAACTTGGAGCAATTTTAATGGACTAAATTCATTAAACATTTCCAATATCATTGAATGGTTCATAATAAAAACACGTATGAAGGATGCATCATCAGCAATACGTGTAATCCAACTACATTCTTCATATGTAACTTCATTCTTTTCAGTGTTTTTTGCTACACAAATATTCTTCAAAGCTAGATTGAGAGTGTGGACAACACAGGGTGTCCAAAATATTTTAGGATACTCACCTTCAATAAGAGCTCCAGCAAACTTCATCACATTAGCATTACCAATGATGACTTTGACAACTTTTTCATGTCCAATTCCTTTTATAGCATCCTTCAACACCCTAGCAATATAATGTTTTTCTTTGAACTCACCTGACCCATCAATTGCCTTAATAAACACTGGACCTCCATCTGATACAGCCATAATATTAATAAGAGGCATCCTTTGTGGATTTGACCATCCATCAGAAACTATGCTTACACCATTTTCAAGCCAAGAGTCATTAATTGGTTTCAAGAGTCTTTCAACATGAGCTCATTCTTTTTGCAAAAGTGTTGTTCTCAAGGCATTGTATCTAGGAGGAACATAACCTGGGATGCTATGGGTAGCAGCATATGCATAGGAATTACAATAATATGGGTTCCTTACAAAGTTAAATGGAAGCCCACTAGTGTAAAACATCCTAGCAATTCTACTATCCAATTCATGTCTAGCAGTATTCTAGAATGCTTTCTCAATAGGAGAAATCCCAGTCACCTTCCTCCTCTTACCATCAATCGGATTTGTACTATCACTCCCTTCCTATCTCCGAAATGGGGAAATAGGTATAGGCCCACGGCCTAGGAGAGGTGGGGGTAAGGGAATTCAACTTCTCTGTTCTCTCTCTAACTTATCATTCTCAACTTGATCATGCATTCGCTACATTTCCAGCCTATGGCTCGGTGTCACATTAGGGCATGCTTTAATACCTTTATTAAGAATTTTTAATAAATGAGCCTTAACCCTAGAATAGGATCCCAAATAAACTACACCACAATAGTTGCACTTAAAGTATGTGTTTCCACCTTTTTTTAACGGTAGCACCAGGTGGTTTTTCTACTTTAGTCACATACTGCCAAAAAGGACATTCAGCATTTGGCACTTCTTGAGAAGAATTTTCTGTGCTAGTAACTTCATCCACTGCAAATTCAATAGATTCAATTTAACCTACAAATAATAACTATTAAGTATTAACTAAATAAATTAATAATAAATCAAACCCAAGTTCACAGATTCACAAAACAGATTCACAATGAGTAATAAGTAATAACTATTAACTAAATAAAACTAAGATTGAAAACTAAGATTCACAAATCAGTATCACAGATTCACAAATCACAATCATTGAAATCAAAGATCAAACAAAGATTGAAAGGTACATGAGTTAAGAATGCGTGAGAGAGAGCTGAAGAAAGAATGAGCTGAAGTGAGTCAAGTGATTGACTCGGCATTGGCTGAGTGTCTCACAGCAAGCAGAGACAGAGGCAGAGATCAAAGCATAGAGAGAGTGAGAGACGAGTGAGACAAAATGAGGGAGAGGCAGAGAGCTAAGTTTGGTGTGTTTTTGTGAAGTGAGCCTTCAGTAGGGTTTAATATTTGGCTCAAACAGTGCGTTTTGTGCCCCTTTTTTTTTTTTTTTTTTGGAATTTCGGCCTGAATCGGCCGTTTCGGTGGTTTCGGCCAATACGACTTGAGTCGGCCCGATTCAGCGCGAATCAGCCCAAGTCGGAGCCGCGTCAGTGCGAGTCAGCTAAAAAAACAAAAAAGCCTCGTGGCATGACGTGGCCCGACGTGCGGGCAACAGCGTCGCCGCGTTGCGCCGCGTTCGACGCAAGTACGGCACCTCTGGTGCCGCATCCATGCTTCATAGATGTAGAGCAGCATTCGGTACCAAATGTAAAGATGAAGATGAATTTACATTGTTGGCCAGGGAATCTGCAGCCTTGGCTAGGGATTTTGACATAGCTGATTTGTTCCCCTCGAAAAAGTTTCTTCATGTGGTTAGTGGGTTGAAATTTAAACTGGAGAAGATTCATGGGAAGGTTGACAAGATCCTAGACAATATCATCAATGACCACAGGGAGAACCCAATGAGTGCAGAGACTAGCAAGGGTGAACTTTGGAAGGAGGAACTTCACCTTCACATGCAAGGTAGACGGTACAGCTCCCATGGTATGGATCCAAGGCCGACCGAGGATCGCAGTGTATGGGGAGAAGGAATTCACCACAATGAAGTTTACCATTACCTCTTTTCCATTAGTATTAATGGGCAAGGAGATCTGTCCCTCAAGAATCACCACTCTACCATCAAATCCTATTAAGGAGGTGTCATATTTAGGCAAGTTCTCCATTTTTAACCCTAACCCCTTGTACAGGTCGAGGTACATCACTTCGGCCCCACTTCCCTAATCTACTAACACTCTCTTCACTACAAAGCCACCAATTCTTGTAGTGACTACAAGAGTGTCGTTATGATGTTAGGCCATCCCTTATAAGTCCTCATCTCCGAACTTAATTGGCCCCCGACTCAATCTTGGTTTCTTCCTCGCTGAGTGTCGCCCTCGGGATTCTCCACCGAAACCACACTCAAAACTCCCTTGCGTCGACTTAAATTTATGCCAATTGAAGTCGTTTGTATAACTTCGATAACCCCCAATGGTGGTGGGAGTTCCCCTAGGTTCTCCATGTTTGCCCTGTAGTGTTGCCCATGGGTGCCACCATAAACTCCTTCAAATGCCCAGATTTCACCAATTGCTCCAAATGATCCTTAAACACCTTACACTGTTCGGCAGTGTGTCCCTTTTCCCGATGGTATGTGTAATACAAGCTTTGATTCCTTCTTGCTAGGTCACCTCCCATTTTACTTGACCACCAGAAGTATGGTTCGTTCTTGATCAACTCCAGAATCTTATGAACGGGCTCTTTGAACACCACATTAATCTCCCTGATTCGAATGTTAGGCTCTTGAATTCTCAATTCCCTCCTCGGCCTCGGTTAAAAGCCCCCTGGCCGTGAATCCTTTGCATGCTATGAAGTAGCGGGTGCCTTGCCTTTACTTTGCTGCCGATCATCCTCCAGCATTTTATATTCCTCAATTCACCTTATTAGCTGATGCATACTCTCGGGGGGCCTCATGGTCAACGAATCTCTTAGCTCTGAATATTGTGGAAGTCCCAATCTAAAGGTGTTGGTAGCCACCTTCTCATTGCCTCCCCCTATTTCATTATACAGTTCCCAATATCTGTTAACATAGCTTTGAAAAGTTTCTCCAACCCCCATCTTTATATATAGCAGTGCATCAACAAGTTAGGGCACTCGACTACAAGTCATAAACTGAGCCTCGAACTCTGAATTAACTCGTTGAAACTGTGGATTGACCCCTTCCTTAACCCATTAAACCATCATAAAGCCGTAGCTCAAAGATTGGAAGGAAATACCTTGCACATAAGTGTGTCATTCTGACTATACAGTTACATCATCTAGATGTAATGGAAGATGTATTAAATGAGGTTAGCCTTACCATCATATGAAATGAACAGTGTTGATTAAAACGTCTCGGCATTTGAGCACGCTCACAGAATTTGCGAATTGTGCGTGCCCTTACCTTGATTAATGGGCTAACTGTTTTGTTGGGCTCACAATTTACTTGTTGTAATGGGTGTATGGATATCGTATAATGGGAAGCTCCTAAGGGCAAAAATCCTTACCTAAAGTGCAATTAACCGGTCCTCCCAAGCAAGCTTGCTCTTAGTTTCTCTCTTACTTGCTCTAACTCTCTGGTTCCTCTCCCTCTAGTGTCTAACCCCTTTCTTCTTCTCCTTCTCTATTTGTAGGCTTCCTTAATGGGTTGGTTATGATTACGTTAGATGGTTTTTCATACAGGTGGGGCCCTTTAGGATTATTCCTAGCAAAAATGGGCCCTACTTTGGAAACAAGTGTGTCAGTTGTTGGGACTTGCTATAGACGCCAGATGTTGCTCGGTGACGACATCCCTTAAGGCATTACTGAGATACCCTAGAGTGGGCCTCAAGCAAGGTTAGACCCCAAGAACTAAACAATCCTCGGCCCAATCCGTCGAGCATCATGGATTGGGCCCGCCAGGGAACTATTATCCGACCTACAGCCCATGGGCCTACCAATGATGGGCCAATAACTGTTGTCGATGCCTGGCCTTGATCGGCTAAATGGAAAAGATTGCCGCCACCTTGCCTTCGTTCGACCACCCGCCGTGGCAACAACTCCCGCGCGTGCAGGGCTCGTTGGAGGCCCCTCTTGATGTATATGCGTGTTGTTCACACGAAGTTTCGAGTGCTCTCTTTCAAGGTAGAGGAAGGTACGTCTACTTTTGGCGTTATGGCAGGAATCTGGGTCAAATTTTCAGGGATTACCAAAGGTAAGTGGAGTCACCACCAATCATTGGGTTTTTCTAAGATGTGATTGGTCACCTGTTTCTAGTCTATATATATATATATATATATAAAACCGAAGCTTTTGAAGTTCCCACAATTTTCCACGTCAACACAATATTAAAAAAAAAAAAAAAACTTTTTAAGACTAAAAAAAAAACCGGCATTATCAAAAAGGAAAAAAAAAAAACACCCAAAAATTTCAAACCGGCATTATCAAAAAGGAAAAAAAAAACACCCAAAAATTTCAAACTAACATTATCAAAAAGGAAAAAAAAAAAAAAAACACCCAAAAATTTCAAACCGGCATTATCAAAAAGGAAAAAAAAAAACACCCAAAAATAATATATTTGCCTTGAATCCTAACTAAAGCTATAAGACAGTTTAAATATTTTTTGACACAGCTTACATAAATAAATATAGTATTTAATTTTTGTACAGAGAAATTGGGCATGATTTTTTTTTTTTTTTTGAGAAGGAAATTGGGCATGATTTGATTGTAGTAGTATTGTGTTTATTGTTCACTACGTCCTGCTACTGCCTGTTTAATATATTCATTTTATTCTTGATTTTGGTATAAACATATTAATTGAAGAAGATGGTGATTGTACAAAATTTCAAAAACTTATCAATTGAAGAAGATGGTGATTGTACAAAATTTCAAAAACTTGATGTTCAAACCAATGTGTAACTTATACCAACATCTGTACTTAAGGAAAACAAAATGGCATATTCAGGGACTACTACAAACCAACAAAGGAAGAAGATACAAAAAACACTTTAAAGTTGTCTTTCAATCTCTAAGATTTTCTATGCACAATTTGGTTTTAATGAATTTGTGATTTTAATACTAAAGACGTATTGGAACAAAGGAAATTTTTTTGCTTTTATGCACAATTTGGTTTTAAATTGAAACAAAGAGGAATTAAACTCTTATATTTAGTTATTTGAGGATTTTTTTTTTTTTTACTATAGCGTTAATTGTTTGTCTATATACATTTAATTTCTAAATATTGTAGTGTTCAATATTGTTTGAATTGTAACTTATCATGTATAAATAATTTATTTTGAATTTTAAGTAATTAATATTTGCATTGGTATGTTGTTGAGATTCAATAGTTGTGTCTTTAAAATCAAGAGGAACTGAAAAACAATATCTAAACTTCAACGTTTTTTTAAATATAATGAATGCATTGAATATTTAATAGAAGGCAGGAAATAAATGAAATTAAAAAATAAGAACGTGCTACTAGAGAATTGATGTTCAATTCCAACAGCTAATGTCAAATCATTTGGAAAAAATTGGTTGCTTTCCCGTGCATCGCACGGGTTAGCGACTAGTTAATTTTATTACCAATCCTAGGCTAAGAAAAAAGGGTGATTTTCCCATGGCCTCTCCTTCTATAGATGGTGAGGATGATGCTGGTTCTTCCGGTAATGACAAGATGACGATTTCTCAATGACTTACCATTTGTCATTCATGACAAAAATGAGGAGTAATTTTGGGTTTGAGAGTAGTATTGTACTTAGAGAGAGAGTTAGTATAAGACTTTTTTGTTAGGGGGAGTGTGTATAGGTTTAAGGGATGTAGTGAGGTTTAAATGTACTTTTCTTTCTTTTCAGTTACATTAGCCTCTTGTACACCGGTCTTGTGACCATTATTATTATGACATACATTGTACTTTATTTTCTTATATATGATGATGATGTATGTTCATTTTCTTCACCTACCTCTACATGTGTTGTTTATTTTCTTTCTTTGTACACATGTTTCTTTATGTATGCAATCTTTATTTCTATGTCACACATGATGCCTTGATGAGTTTTGTTTAAGTGTTTCAAAAAGATAGGTTGTGAAACTCTATCTTGCCATGAACTCTCTTCTTGCAAAAATTTTCAAGAGTTTGTAGTAGGGATAGATTTATTCTATAATACAACAAGTGGTTATGAGTTGGGTGATTTAAGACTTCTCTCATAATTATTTGTTTTTTTGTGGTTATGTAATTGGCTAATCCTTTGACAAATGCACTTTACTTGTAATTGGGTAGATCTAGAATGGGTTTAAGACTTCAAGAAACATGTTGTTTAAGTAAAGTGTTAAAGCCATGAAGATTTGACTAAGAAACAAGTGAAGAAGAGTTGTTCATTAAAACTCAACAGCAATCTCTACAAAAAGACTTCTATCGAGATTTAAAGTCAAAGCTCGATAGAAGCTTGACACAAGCTGTTTCTGTCGAGACTTACGAAATCAAAAATTCCAAATCTGATTTTCGCCCCATGCTGAAATATTTGTATAGGGTTTCTTTTTTCACAACCTTAGACATATATAAGGCTTATTTTAAAGGCCGTCGCGCATGCAGAAAGTGCACTAGTACATTATTCTCTCTGAGGAAGCTACTACATCTTTACGTCAAGGGTTTTATGACCTTGGAGCTTCCTGATCTTCATCGCTGATGAAGTGAAGAACTTTGCAGCTAACAACCTCTTCAAGTTACTGGAGTTAGTCATATATTGGGATCCGTGCATCATTGGTTAGTCACGTACTGGGATTCGTGCATTGAACGGAAAGATTGCCGTTACAATACAAGTCCAATTAGGTATTGGGGTAAAGGTTCAACTGCAGGTTGGTATTTCAGGATAGGCCAAAGTGTTTGGTAAGATTCCTTATACTTGTAACCGCTTGTAATTGATAATAGTAGATTCTTGGGAGTGGTGACCTTAAAATCACCCGATGGAGTTTTGCCTCGGTGGTTTTCCCCATTTATAAACAAATCATCTGTGTCAAATTTATTTTCCGCTGCATTTAGTTAGTTGGTGATTTGTTTGTTCTACCACATGTTGCATGTAATTGAACCTAATTAATTAACTTGGGTAATTAAGTAATTTGCAAGGGGTCAATTTATTTTTAACCCAACAAAGAGGAACTACTGCACCTTGACATTTAGATATTACTAGTCATTAACTTATGTGATACACCAAATAGTTAGCGATTGCTAAATTTCTTTACTATGTTCAATGCTACAATAATTAGTTAAAAATGAATGAAAATCGATATTTATAACACGAGACAAATATATACAAATATATACATAGTACATTGGAAAAGTAATTAACATTTCAACCAAAAATCCAATATTTTGGTAAGTATCGATCGTTCGATGGCAACAAAAACTAGGTAGTAGTCCCCAAAGTTCAAAGGCATGAGCTTGAACATCTCGTCTGATTGCTAACTATTTAACTGGAACAAGAGGGGAAAATATCTACATGTGAATTCGTGAAATGGTTTGCTGCATATATGTTATGCATTTATAGAAATCATTGAAAGAACAAAGTTTGAATAAGAGGAATGACATTAAACAAAAAGTCATAATCCGCAAAGTTTGTCCTCTAGAGATAGGCAGATAGACAGAGAGAGTTATGAATTTAAACTAAAGAGTGCCATATGTAACCAAACAAAAAGAGAAAAAGAGTCTTGAGTTGTGAATAAGTCGCTTGGCATCAAAATTAAGAAAATTAAAATGGACATTTTGGTGCAAATCATGCTATGATGAAACCTATTTTGGAATTTTAATTGGGATTCAAAATGTGCTTCGACTTTAATATATTATATATGACATAATATATAAAATGAACAAATTCACAAGGAAAACAACCTCTCGTGGCATGGGTTGATAGAATTAATAGATTAAATAGGTATAATGTCCAACTTGGTGTTGTTTAACCAAGCTTTATTAGGGAAATGACTTTGGAGGTATGGCCACAAAACTACTCATCTGTGGCAAAGGGTCATAGCCATGAAATATGGGGAGGCGAAAGGGGGGTGGAGTACTAGAGTTTGTAGAAGGGCTCATGGTTGTGGTTTATGGCGAAGTACAAGTGAAGGGTGGGAAAGTTTTTTCTAAGAATTTGTGGGGTGGAGCACTAGAGTTTGGAGAAGGGCTCATGGTTGTGGTTTATGGCGAAGTACAAGTGAAGGGTGGGAAAGTTTTTTCTAAGAATTTGTCTTTTGTTGTGGGGCATGGTTCTCATATTCTTTTTTGGCATGATAAGTGGATTGAGGATAATTCTCTTAAAACTCTTTATCCTCAATTTTTTGTGTTCAGCCAATAAGGAAGCTTGTATTTCTGAAGTGTCAAGTCCTCCAGTTGATGATAATGATAGAGTATGGAGTTTAAGATTTTATAGGGAATTTAATGATTAGGAGTTAGCGGCTTTCTACTCCCTTCTTCACTTCATTCAAACTCGGATTCCTAGGGGTGGAAGTAGTAAATAGGCTTTGTTAGCGCCTCAATGGAAGTGGGAAGTTTGACGTTCGGTCTTTCTATCATAAGATTCAAAATGTAACTCTTTCTATTTTCCCTTGGAAGGGCATTTGGAAAGTAAAAGTTCCTAAAAGGGTGGCATTATTTATGTGGACAGCAACTCATGGCCAAATTCTAACTTTGGATAATCTTATGCTCCGTGGTCGCACTTTGGCAAATTGTTGTTGTATGTGTTGTTGCAATGAGGAATCTGTGGATCACTTGCGAATTTCTAGTCCGGTAGCTCATTCTTTGTGGATGTATGCTTTGATTGTTTGGGATTAGTTGGGTCATGCCAGGTTTAGTTGCAAACTTATTTTTTTTATTGGTATCATTGGCTTGGGAAACATAATTCTGATATTTGGAATTTGATTCCGGGACGCTTAATGTGGACTATTTGGACTAAACGAAATCGGTGTTCTTTTGAGGATACTAGGAAATCTCTGGCTTAGTTGTTAGATTATGCCAACGGACCCTATTTAATTGGTCTCGGTGTTAGGGTTTCTCGAATTGTTCTACACTTATGGATTTTCTTTTGTCTCTTAGAATAGCTTAGTGTCTTTTTTCATTTCTTTTCTTTTTTTCTTCCTTTATCTCTTTGTTCACTATCGTGAACCTTGTGTATTTTTTTCATGTTATTCCTTCTTCAATAATATTTTTTCTTACCTATAAACAAAAAAGGTATAATGTCCAACTTAATTCTGATAAAACTGCTTTGGATATCCATAAAAGGTTTGGTAGTGTGAAGCTAAAATTGCTGATCAAGCACAATTATGTGTTAATTACAATCGGTGATTCATTTAATGGAAGCTTCAACCTGAGTCTTCCCCAAATCCGTATTAATTGCAAGCACTGCACAAATCTATTTCAATTCTCATCATAAAATAGAAAATAAATTTTGTAGGAAAAAAGAAAGAGTCTAGGGAGTAGCATTTCGATTTAAACTCAAAAGATAATATTAGATAGAAATCTGTAATTATTCTTCATACATATATACATAACATATTACTACTATCCTTGCTGTAACTATCAATGATAATAACTAAAACAATAAAATAAAGAAGTTTATCTAGAGGATTCAAATTGTCCAACCAGAAGCTCCTCTTCTCTACACATCCCACAAAAGATACTCTTCTCCTTTACCAAGCATAGGCAACAATAAGCAAAATGGACTAAGAAAAGAATGAGCGTAACTAATTGCAAAAACAATATTGTTAACAATGGAACCAACCAAGGAATATTGTTACCAATTACATGAAATTAGAGGGTGAACACATTAATGAACCATTTTACTTAAAAACAATATTGTTTAACAAAACTAAAAAATAGAAATAGAACAAATTCACTCTTTACAGAAAAAAAGATTGGCTCTACTTCTCAACAAATTGAAGCCAGAATATCAAATGGGGATTTATTTGTATTAACAAATACAAATTGAATTGAAATGTTTAATAAAATATACAAAAAAAGCTAGTTACTTACATTGGGTAACAAGCCAGGACCTTGCCATGACGATGATCTTTTGGCAGGCTAAGCACGAAGTAATGAAAATCAGGGTCACGGTACTCCTCCCTCATCCAGTGAAACTCTTGAATGGTAAATATATCAATCAAAATAGAAGCTTCATGGCAATCTGAATCACACCCGGATCTCACACAACTGATTTTGTTGCCATCATCATCATCATCATAATCATGAACTCTAAATTTTGATCCAAATCGAAATCCAGCAACAAGAGGAGCTAAGCAGAGCCTGTAATCCTTGGCTACCATTGATTGCTCTTGGCACAGGGGCTTAGCATATTTGTCATATGCTATGTTGATTGGGTTGACCAAGCCATCATCCTTCGAGAGAACACAGGCACTCATGAGGAGGTCAGTTGGATGATCTCGCAGCACACCAAAGCATAGACCGCCATCACTATCAACTAAAACACCCTCTTTACTGAAAGGCAAGTACCCATCAACATGTTTCCATCCGGCACGAGGCTCGGTTACATCAAACATACATATACCTTTCGGTGTTGACAATAAGAGTATAGGGTCATCATGAACCACATATGCTTCAACCTTAAAACGATCATCTTTTCCTACGCACCAAAACTCAGGATCATCATCAAAAGGCTCAGGAAGAGCACTCCATGATTCTCCATTCAAAACCTCAAATCTCGGAGCCGTAACATGTTCCTTCCACGGACTAAAACTTGTATTGTCATTATGAAAGAGAGAGAACAAGAGAGCAGGAAAAGACCAATGTTGGTGCCACAACTTATGCCATAACTCGCTCATGTGGCGAGTTGTGATTGGTAGAGGGGTGATGGGAGTCCATGCGAGGACACTCCTCTACCAATCACAACTCGCCACATTGGCGAGTTGTGGCACCAGCATAGCTCACAAGAAAAAGAGATTGTTACCGTGAATAAATAGCAAAAACAACGTAGTTCACCGCCTCAACAAAAATTTTAAAAATAAAAAATAAAAATAAAAGGCAAAGCCATTAAAAAAATAAATAAATAAATAAATAATAAAAATAAATAAAACTCAACCCCATTGCGAATTAAACAATTTTTTTTGAAAAAGAGAGTCAAAGTTATATAATAATAAAAAATCCAAATTAGGTAAGAATTAGGTGTAAAACTCATGTTTTATACCATCGAATAAGAGATTATCATATCAGTTTTTTTAGTTAAAACTCAATACATCTTAATACAGCTAATAAAATCTCAATAAACTCCTAGTTGAGTTGGATTTTCATATGAGAATTAGAATTAATTGAGTGTGATTGTGTCTATACTTTAATATGTGAAATGATGATGTGTCATATTGGGATTTGAGGGTCTAAAGCTTGGTTTTTACATCACATCCTTATAGAATTTAATCTCAAAACATAAATAAAGCATTATATATTGGGTAAATTGCAAAATTCACATATGAAAGTGTTTGTTTGACTAGCTTATTTTTTTTCCAACTTATTTTTGCTATTCATGAGTCCTACTACACTTTTTGGTACTATTTATGAGTTCCACTATACTATTTCAACTAACATTTACTTTTATTTATAGTACTTTCAACAAAAAGTTTCAGTTTCAGCAAAATAAGTGGATTCCAAACAAACCCGAAGTTTGGAGTATTTAAATTTTATATTTTGAAGTTTCAAAATTTGGATTTGACCTCCAAAGATACATATTATTTTGATAGTTACACCCTCCGTTAGTTTTTTGTTGATCTTTCCATTAAGTGACACATTATCTTAACACATGTATTACACTATCTAATACTAGCGCGTGTCATAAGGCTATTTTTTCTATTTTTTATTTTAAGTTTAGTGTCATAATGTTTTAAAGTGAGATAGAGACCTCTACGTGAGGTTTTTTTTTTTTTTTTAATTAGTTATTTGTACGTGAGTTAGTTACTAATATGAATGGAAGAAACTACTTAAAATTGAAACTCTCGATTTTTTTTTTTTTTTTTTTTTTTTTACAACTCTCATGAAGACAGGGGTGAAGCTACATGTTAGGGTTGGGGGATCAAATTTTTGAAAATATCTATATACCATATAGAAATATTTAATAATTTAATAATTAGCTCCCAAAATTAGGACTTCCCCCCAATGTTCTTAAAAAAATTGTCTAATTAGTCTAGTAGTTATAAAGAATATATTGTTTCTCAAATTCATTTTTTATTGTAAATTGTGTTTTCTTATCTCTTAAAATTTTGGATTATTCATGTCTTTGAACACTTTATTAATTTAATTGAATTTTTTTTACTCACAATGGTAGACAATTTTGTAACTTATATTAAAAATAAAAATTTTAAAGATTTCACTATGGAAGATGAATTTAATTCTATGAAATATTTAATTTTAAGGATTTCACTATGAAAGATACTAATTTCTGTGTGTGTGTGTATGTATGTGTGGAAGTTTGTCTAGACTAATAAATTAGTAACACAAATCAGCCCCCAAACAAAAATTGTATAAGAATATTTTAGTACACAAAATGATGAAATTCAAAGAAGGAATTCTATTATTAGTAGTATAAATAATTAAGTAATTTTAAAAAATCTTTAATATCTATTAAATTAAAATTTTATCACATTGTATAAAAAAAAAAAAAAAACAAAATTATCACATGAACAAATTAGATATTCTCTCTAGGAAAACTACGAGCATTCAAAACTTTCTCCTAAAAAAAAACTCTAAGAGATAAATTAGTCCAAAATCAAACCCAGCACCAAGAACAGTTCTGGACCTAAGTGTCTCATACAAACACAAAATTACATAAATTAAAAACGTGATTACAAAAAATTACAGCATTTTCTTAGCATCCAAACAGGAATTTCTTCTATTTATATTCAAATATGGGTTTGGTTTGACCCTTTGACTATAAAATAATAATAATAATAATAATAATAATAATAATCTGGGTTTGGATACAATTGTATATGTGGCATGTGGTCAGATTTAACGAATACAACCCAATAACAGACAAGTCTCCTCTCAACCTCTGATCCATGAATTCCACAATACACAAGCCCACCATGCCACCATCTCAACCATGCTCACCCTTCTCAAGCATCACACTCTGCAAAACCATCTAAGACTTGAATCAAGTCCATGCCCATGTGATCAAAACTGCCCAAATCCACTACCACTGGCTGCTGTCGAAGTCCTCAAATTCTGTGCGCTTTCCAATCACAGTGTATAAAATACGTACAAAGGTGTTCGACCAAATGCCCAAACCAAATTGCTTTTCTTGGAACACTATAATCAAAGCCCTTACTTCTTCTTTTTTCTTTTAGTGTTTGTTAGGAAAGAAATTTTGTTGTTCTTGGAAATATTTTGAATGCTCAAAACTTTTCTGGGGAGAATATCCAATTTCTTCATGTGATAAAATTTTAAAAAGTTAATTTTTTTTAATTTGATTAATTTAATAGATTTTAAAATTTTATTTTTATTTTTATTTTTCAAAGATTTTTAAAATATTTTAATTATATTGAATATTGTAATACACAAGATGTATTTTTATTGGATCAATTAGTCCATTTGACAAATTGATGTGTCACTTAACAGACACATTAGCAAAAGAAACTAACAGAATGTGTAACTATCAAAACAATACGTAATGTTAGGAGTCAAATTAAAATTTTGAAAATTCAAGTCAAACTATCAAAACAATACGTAATGTTAAGAGTCAAATCAAAATTTTGAAAATTCAAGTTGAAAAAATTCAAAGAACTCTGAATTTCAAAGATGTATTTTACAATTTACCATTATATATTTAACAAATTACAGCAAATCAAAGTGAGCTAGTCAAGCTCATTGGTCTTTCAAGGTATCTCAGAGGAAAAGAATAGAATAATTCTATCAAAAGTTGTGCATCACTTCTTTATATTAAAAAGGATGGGAAAATAAAAGTTAGGCGGCCTCTCATTTGGTCATTTGATCCAAAATATTTAAATTTAATTTTGACCTAAATGTCATGAACCTTGTAACTTAGGTGTTTCAAATCCTCACACTTTTAAGTTTTAACTATTGAACTATCTCCCAAAAAACTTAGGCCTTTAGAGTTATAATTTTTATGGATCCAAGTCTTATTTCAACTCTTAATATCTTTTTACTTAACATTAATTTTAGTTTTATATAATTATATAAATAAAACAAGACTTTTCGGATAACTCACCTAACTTTGGCATCACCCCCCAAGTACAATCAACAAGTTGTACGGTGCCAACCTCCTCTGGTCCACATACCAATCAGCACTACAAATGAAGAAAAACTTTTCCTTTCAATCTCTATTGGAAGATGGAATTTCAGTGACTAGACTGTACTCTTTTTTCCTACACTTAAAATAGTACGTCCCCTTAGCTAAAGGCACAAGTAACAGTTTGTAGCAATACAAAAACTCATCCAAGGAGAGGCTCTCTACCATCATTCATGATTCTCCGTAGCACTTGAGCTCCAACAAAAGCACGCCAGTTGTTAGGTGTCAATTGAGAAATGGCTACACCTAGTCTTCTCAATCCACTTACGAAAGAAGCCTCATACAAATCAGTCCCTTCACTGTCATAAGAATAGCTCTTCTCTCCAACCTCAGCTAATCTAGTAGGTACATTGTGGGGAATCTGAAAGTTTGATCATATCTTGCTCAACTTTGTTTTGGAAAGGGAAGAGCAATACTTGTTTACCTCCCACTCTTCAGGCAAGATAAAGGGATAATCAAGACCCTCGAATGAAGAGGAGCCACCATCTTCATCTATTGGGATGGCACCTGATGACCTAGCATCAGAAGAATTGCCTCAAATGACTCAACATTAGACAATGAGCTCTCCCTTAGCTTAGCATCAGATAAGTCTTCTCTTGACTCAGCCCCAGATAGACTTGTCTGTGATGACTCTAAAGAAAGGACATCATCAATTGAATATGTGCTCACACTTGGACGCAACCCTTGGTCATCCATTTTTCTACATTTGGACGATGAGGGGCTACTGGTAGACTCGAACTCACTCATCCTTACCCCTACAATGACAAAATAAGGCTAAGTCCACCCTACTTGTCCGACTTTATGGGACTTATTTAATTAATGGAATAAAGAAGGGTCGAGATGACTTACCAATACCGACAAACAAGGTTCGGATGATTAAGAACTTGAAGAGGCAAGAATTCGGATGGGAAAAAGACCAGACGTGCAACAATCGAACGAGGGAGAAGTAGGCAACTAAAGGAGCTCTTGAGAGGGCTTAGGCAAAAATTTGGGAAATAAGTGAGGTCTGAAAGGGAAATTCACCTATTTATAAGCAAAAACCTAGGGAACACCAAACAACAAGATGGCGAGCCAATCAAAAGCTACCACATGTCCAAAAAATTATATAAAATAAAATAAAAAAGGGAGATAAAAAGAGAAAAGAAGAACAACAAAAACAATGAATGGTACTGAGATTCTGTGGCTCATCCAAAAAAGAGGGACAACCACAAAATGGGAGACAGTTGATAGGGAACTTTTTAGCTAACTCCATGATCAACCTTCCGAAATAAGCTACGTCTTCCAAAAATACTGACTTTTCAGAAATGGAAGACTCAATACAAAAAACATAACCTATCATGTCTACTCCAATGAGTCGTCCTTCACCTACAAAGACTTATAAGGACATTACAAGTCCGTCATTCAGTACTCATTTGTCACATACAAGAACGAACGAGTAAGCACTTGCGAGCTTTAAAGAACGGGTGAAGATAGGCATAGCCTGCTTTACTACTACGGTCGCATAGTAGCTATTATTTAAGACTCTCCTACATTTGCATACCTACAGGCAAAGGGATAACTCTCATCTCCTACAAGTCTGTTGAGGCACAACTTTCATCTACTACAAGTCAACTAAGGGATAACCCCAAATCCCTGCAGTTCAATTATGGTGGTTATCCACAAACCCCTATATAAATATCAAGACACCCCAATTTTGAGGTATGCCAAAAACACAATTCTAAATCTCTTATGCTTCGAGAGTTTTGGAGATCTTATGAGGTACTGACTTATTCATCAGAAGGTCATTGGCTAGTAGGCCGACCCCACACTCACGCTCTCCAAGAATGTGTTTATCCTTGTAGGTCTTCAAGAGCTCTTCATTTGGACCGTCGGCTCACTGACATTTTTAATGCATCATCAATGTGTATATATATACTGCTTGACATATATTGAAATTGTGACTTTAAGTCATAATTTCAAACTATTTCAGGCAATGTGTGTACGCACACACTATGTGCAATAAACATAACCCATTTTTTAAAGTGGATTTGTCTTTTAGATTCTACTCGTAAAATACTATTTCTACGTGGTAGTTTAGCCGTTTTCAATCAAAATGGAAAATGTTAAGAGTATTCACATTAGGTCTTGCAAATGTCATATGTTGGTTCAATTTAGCATCAAAGCCCTAAAACCCCCCATTACCCGATCTTGCAAAGTCTTGTAATTGCAATTATGCTACAGTGCCATCCTAAATGTATGATGGCATTGTAGCAAGCTTGTAAAAATTTTTATTATATTTAATTCTCTCTTTTCTCTCTTTCTTTCATTTCTCTCTGTCTTCCTTCTCTTCTCTCTCACTTTGGTTCTTGGTCTGCTCTCTCCTCTCCTCAAAACCAAAACCTATTTTCTCAAACCCAAAATCCCGTGTGGTGGTGGTAGCAACAGAGGTAGGCATCGGCGTGGGTTGTAATCTCTGGTGGCTGGCATGGATTTTTGGGGTGGTCTATGATGGTGGGGTCTATCTAGGTTTGTAGTGTGGGTTGGTTTGGGTTTATGGTGTGGGTTGATCTGGGTTTGTGATGGTTCGTGGTGTGGGTTGATCTAGGTTTTGTGGTGGTCTTTGACGTGGTTTGGTGGTGTGGGTGTGGGGCTTTGATTTGTGTGGGAGTGGGTTTTGGGTTGGTAGGTGGCAGCGGCGTGGTGGGTCTAGGTCGTAATGGGTTGTAATGGCATGGGGGTTTTGGTTGTGAAGGTGCAGTGGTGGCACAGGTGTGGTTGTGGCTGAGTTCCGTGGTTGTGTGCCTCATGGTGGTGGTGTTGGGGGGCTGTGGTGTTGGGTTTTGGTTCTGGTGTGGTTATGGTGGCAAAGATGGGTTCTGATGGGTTTGATTTCCGATGAGTTCTGATGTGGATTTTTCTTTGATTTTTTGTGAGTTTTAGTCCATGGTGGTGGTGGTTGTGTTGTTGCCGTGGATTTGCTGTGGTAGTGGTGGATCTTTCTTTTCTTTTTCTTTTTTTTCTTTTTCTTTTTTTTTTTTTTTTTTTTTTTGTGTTGTTGCTGTGGTGCTAGTGGATTTTTCTTTGATTTTTTGTGTTGTTACTGTGCTAGGTTTGTGGGCTTTGTGGGTGGATCGAGGTGGTGGTAGATTTTATGGGTTTTGTTCCTGGTGGTAGGGGTGGGATTTCTTAACGATAGTGGTGGGTTTCTTGTGGCAAAGGTGGTGGTGATGGGTGGTTGAAAAAGAGAGACCATGGGGAAAAGATAAACAAATTGATATGGGAGAAGGGGTGAGAGAGATTGGAATATATTATTTTATTTGGAAGTAAATATTATTTTAATGAATTGAATAGAAAAATAAAAGTTGGGATGTTAGGTGTATTATAAAATGGTATGGTATAAATAATAAAGTAACTTTTGAGATGGTAAAATAGAATATTTTGTAGAAACTAGATATGAATGCTCCTATGTTATATTAATCTGATATGTTTGCTCCAAAAAAAAAAAAAAATCTGATATGTTATTTTTAACCTGTTTTGATTGATTTGTTACTTCGACAAGTTTAATGACGTAGGGGGCTCAAATAGTACATAAACGGTTTTTTAGGCAACCCCAAATTATAAGTCAGGTTCAATCATAGGAAATGAGGTCAAAGGAATTTGAGTGGGTATATATTAAACTCTTTTTGTGCGGCAAAATAACGAGGCATTAAAAAAAAAGTGTGAAAGAGAATTTTATGTGACTTTGAAAAGATAGACTTTCTCCAAATTTTAATGACATAGGGGCTCAAATAGTACATAAACGGTTTTGAAGGCAACCCCAAATTATAAGTCAGGTTCAATCATAGGAAATGAGGTCAAAGGAATTTGAGTGGGTATATATTAAACTCTTTTTGTGCGGCAAAATAACGACGCATTAAATAAATAAAAAAATAAAATAAAATAAAAATAAAAAAATCAATGAAAAAGTGTGAAGAGAATTTTATGTGACTTTGAAAAGATAGACTTTCTCCAAATTGGTTTGGATTAGAAATTGTTGAGAAAATTATACTTTATTTCCTTAAACTAATACTCTCGTAATAGTTGCCCACCTAAAAAAAAAAGCTCTCAACGAAAAAGTGTGAAGAGAATTTTATGTGACTTTGAAAAGATAGGCTTTCTCCAAATTGGTTTGGATTAGAAATTGTTGAGAAAATTATACTTTATTTCCTTAAACTAATACTCTTGTAATAGTTGCCCACTTAAATTATGAGAGTGCACACTTACCCTCCCTAAACCATTACACTTTGCACCTTATCCTATGGGTAATAGTTAAGAAAAGCAAGTGTGCATCCTTATAATTTAAGTGGTAAGTGCACACACAAAAAAAATGTATAGTTTAGGAGATAAAAGTAAAAGTAATATAATTTATAAGGATAAAGTATAATTAATTTCCCCAAACTATTTCAACATAATAGTTATAAAGACATGTATACTTTACTTTTAGTTACATGATCTAATAGTCAATTGAACAGCTTGTAAAATATATTGTAAAATAATTTATAACTTTATTATTTTCATAACTTTAGTATTTTCTATAATTTAATAATCTTGTGATAATCATATGAATGGTCACATTAATAATTGTAATGAAATTACTATAAATCATTGAGAGAAAAACTTCTAATTCAAAAAATAAATAAATAAATAAAAAATCATCATTCAAAAAGGAAAATATTATTGGTATACCAACTTACCGTACACAAAAAAATGATCATGACATTAGCACGTGGTATGTCATTTGTATGGACTTTGACTAAAAAAGCACATCACTATAGAGCAGCAAATCGATCGTTGATTAGGTAAACACAAGACTAGAACGCTACACGTTAATTTAGTCTTTTGTAGGGAATGGTGTTAGCGAATATAGTATTCAGGTTGAACAAGTCCATGTCTATTCCTTTATCAACAAACTTCTTCACGGCTTAAAATGTGCTTGTTCCAAGTCCCCATTCAATAAAAAAAAAAAAATTAGTCGAAATTAGATTATTATTTTCCATGTTTGAATTTTACTACCCTATTTCCCATCAACGGTCAAGAAGAATTGCTACAGTACGTTCAAAATTGAAATGTTTAGGCTTTTTTTTGTCATGCATTAAATTCTAAGGTTTACCTTTTGGACATGTTTCAATTAAACCTTAAACTTTTAAAATATTTCATTTAACCTTCAAAGTTTTTAAATACTATTCATTTACACCTTATAGTTCCATATAATTTTATTTAAACATTGGAGTTTTGCATAAATTTCATCTAAACCTAGTTTGAACTAAATTTCATTTAAACCAGTTGATCACATGATATTTAAATCGGTTAACAGAAAAAATGATAAAAGGTTTAAGTAAAAGTTCTTAAAAACCTTAAGATTTAAATGAAACATACCAAAAACTCTAATATTTAAGAGATAATCTACCATTTTTTGGGTTTTTTTAAAAGAAAATTTTGTTTAAACAAAAGAGCATGAGAATTACGTAAATTTTTCTGAATTCGGGGATTGGCAAATAATAATGGCAAAGAGAATTCAAATATAGGACTATTCATGTTAAATAGTATCCAACGTACCACCCGGGCTCCATACAATATCCAGAAGGTCTTGTAGACTAGTTCTTCGTAATTAGATGACCATTCTCTTTCTAGTCCCCTTGATTTTCAACGAAAGGTGCAGATAAGACTGAATATTCAAACAAATAGTTCAAGCAAGTATTTTGAGATTCTCAGAATCAAAATTTTTTATCTCCTTCTATAAATATATCAGTCCAATTAGAACCATTCCATGCATCATTCCAACCATCCATCATTCTTTGCATGCAGTATAGTCAATTTTAACGGATCATTATGTTCCTCCATGTCCTCATGCTTGCATTGGTTTCCTCATCCCAATATGCTTATTCTTCTTCAGTAACTTTGCCTTCTTTTTCTGCCAATTCTGAGAATGAAGTAGCACAAGGGAAGGAAGCAAAGGCTCTTCTAAAATGGAAAGCCAGCCTTGAAGTAAAGAACCAGCCTCTCTTCTCTTCTTGGAGTGGAAGCAACCCTTGCAATTGGACCGGAATAAGTTGCGAAAAGTCTGGAAGTGCTGTCACCTTTTTAAATCTTTCAAGTTTTGGTGTCAAAGGTACGCTTCACAATCTCAGCTTTGTATCCTTCCCCAATTTACTCGGTCTTGACCTTTCTAACAACTCACTCCATGGAACCATTCCCTCAAACATTGTCAACCTCTCTAAACTCTCCCATCTTGACTTTTCGGCCAATCAATTAACCGGAACAATCCCATTTGAAATAGGCCTGCTAGGTTCTCTGAGTAAACTTGATTTGTCATCTAACAATCTTACAGGTTATATCCCTACTTCTCTTGGAAACCTGAGCAATTTAAACATTTTGAAACTTGCTGAGAATAATCTTTCTGGTCCCATACCTCAACAATTAGGAATGTTAAGTTCTCTGAGTGAACTTCTTTTATATACAAACAAGCTCACGGGTTCTATCCCTTCTTCTCTTGGAAACTTAACAAGACTCACCATGCTAGTGCTTTGTGAAAATCAATTGTCTGGCTCTATTCCTCCATCATTGGGAAAACTTAAACACCTCACTGCTTTAGGATTTTTCTCAAATAAACTTGTAGGCACCATTCCCCCTGAAATAAACAGTCTTACACATTTGAAATTTCTTCAACTATCTTACAACCAATTCACCGGTCATTTACCAGAAAATATATGCCTTGGTGGATTGCTTGAAAATTTTACCGCTAGCGGCAATCACTTCACTGGTCAAATACCAAAGAGCTTGAAAAATTGCACTAGCTTGATAAGGTTTAGGCTTGATAACAACAAATTTATAGGAAATATAGAAAATGATTTGGGCATATATCCACGTTTGGACTATATGAATTTGAGCAACAACAGATTTCGGGGTAAGCTTCCAAGGAATTGGGGACAGTTTCATAGCCTAACAAACCTAGATATATCTAACAATGATATTTCGGGTCGGATACCTCCTGAGCTTGGGGATGCAATTCAATTACATGCAATTGACCTCTCCTCAAATCATTTTAATGGGGAGATTCCAAAGGAGTTTGGAAAGCTGACATCATTGCTAACACTTCATCTAGACAATAACAAACTTTCTGGCAAAATTCCTCATAGTATTGGAATGCTATCCAAACTAGAGAAGCTCAACCTGGCAGCTAACAATCTAAGTGGCCCAATTCCTGAATTGATTCAATCTCAAAACCTATTGTTCTTAAATTTGAGCAAAAACAAATTCAGTGAACACATTCCACTTCAAATTGGTAATTTGCGCTACCTCCAACTTCTTGATCTGAGTCATAATTGTCTAACGGGGGAGATGCCACGACAGCTTGGGCAATTACAAGTCTTAGTAACTCTAAATCTTTCCCACAACAAGCTTTCAGGGCTCATTCCACCCACTTTTGATAGATTGTCCAGCTTGATGTCTGTTGACTTGTCCTACAATCAATTGGAGGGTCCTCTTCCAAACATTGCAGCATTTGGCAGCAAAGGATCAATGGACGCATATAGAAATAACAAAGGCTTGTGTGGCAACGTCACTGGCTTGAAGGCTTGCCCCTCTAAAGTTAACCACAATATTGTCCCGGTTAAGAAGGACAATAAGGTTGTGATAATGATTTCAGTCCTTGCCGCGAGCATTGTCATATTCATTGTTGTTGGAATTTCATTAATTTTCTTTCGAAGACTTCGGAAAGTGCAAAACAAGCCAAGAGAAGCACAAAAACATGATCCATTTGCGGTGTGGAGCTTTGATGGAAAAATGGTGTATGAAAACATCATTGAAGCCACGAATGATTTTGATGATAAACAGTGTATTGGAGTGGGCGGCTATGGAAGCGTTTATAGAGCTGAGTTACCAACAGGTCAAGTTGTTGCTGTTAAGAAACTTCATGGACTACGTGATGACAACATTGCCAATCTGAAGTCTTTCACAAGTGAGATACATGCTTTAACAAAAATTCGCCACCGTAACATTGTGAAGCTTCATGGTTTTTGTTCGCATCAACGACACTCATTTTTGGTTTATGAGTTCATGGAAGGTGGGAGCCTATGGAACATACTAAACACTGAGGAACAAGCAATGAAATTTGATTGGCTAAAGAGGATAAATGTTGTTAAAGGTATAGCAAGTGCTTTGTCTTATATGCACTACGGATGCTCACCTCCTATAATTCATCGTGATATATCCACTAAGAATGTTCTACTAGATTCAGAATATGAACCTCATATCTCTGACTTTGGCACAGCGAGGATCTTGAGACCTGACACATCCAATTGGACTTCATTTGCTGGCACCTTTGGATATGCCGCTCCAGGTATGATATTTTATGTTGGCATGCATGGTTTATATTTATGTAGCCTCTAATAATAAAATTTGTGCAGTTGCCAAATGGGGTGTGAGCCCATCATATATATGTTGGAGTGAACTAATAATTAGTAGAAAATTATTAGATATCCTAGAGGATAGTTCATGTGGTACTCTAAACCAATAAAAGCAAACCATTTAATATAAATTTTTTCATATGAGCATTTTTGGTTTATATCATATTATTTTAATAGGTGACTTTTTTTATTGGTGCAAATTATCACATCAGTCAAAACTCCAACACTAGATTACTCCTAGTATTTAGTGAGAACACATGTTCCTTTGAATTGGCATCTTGATTGGTATATGTGTATATATATATATATATATATATATATTTAAATAAAATAGGATTATATTTTAGAAACAAAACCAAACCAAGTTTATTTACATCAAAAGAGGTGTAGTGCCACCAGGATTATCTACCACAAAAGGAAGACAAATTAAAGTCTATTTACACCCAACCCATCCTCTCAAACATTAGAGCATACTTGACAAAAGATGGACTTCGAGCATATTTTTTTATCCTTTCTGCTTGATATGTTCCTCTCATCTGCAACACCGTTAGCTTCACGGTAGATGTGTTGCAGCTTAAAGCCCCATTGTCGACCTAGAAGATCCCTACAATCATAAACAACCATAGACATTCCAACGGAATGATTGGATCGAGAAGTTTGTAGATGAATAACAAATGTAGAATCAGTTTCCTAGTAAATATATCTAAACAACCCAACTCTCATGCCATGAACATTATTGTTTTTGATGATTTAGGATAATAGTTCACACCTCACAGGGTCTTCTATAAAACTATAGTGTTTGGTTGCAGAAGGGCACATATATTCATGTTAGAGTTTGCAACCGCTGGAGAAATTGCTTGAAAGATTAAACTCAAAATTGTTGCTCGCTATTTCTAAACAGTATGGAACTTTCCAAAGTACATATATAAAGACTCATTATTATAGAAGTCTAAATATTTTCTTACTAATCAGCAGCTATAAAATTTAAGAATTGTACATCAATTGCAGCCAGAGAATTAAGGTAATTAAGTTCCATCATCCTCTCAAAAGTAGAACATGACTCTTGAGTGTCAATCTTTTTTCTTTGCAGAGCTTGCATACACAATGGAAGTTAATGACAAATGTGATGTATATAGCTTTGGAGTAGTCACACTGGAAGTAATTATGGGAAGGCATCCAAGTGATATCATCTTGATCTCTCTTTTGTCTGCATCTTTGTCATCATTAACATCAACAAACCCCCATCATATGCTACTGAAAGATATGTTGGACCAACGCATAACACTTCCTACATATGAAGTTGCAGAAGAAGTGGTTTTTATGGCAAAGATAGCACTTGCATGCTTGCATGTCAGTCCACACTCTCGTCCAACCATGCAACAAGTTTTACACAAGTTATCGGCTCAAAGATATCCTATTAATCCTTTACCAACCACTTTACACATGATCACATTAGGAGAGCTAATTGACCCCAACAGTTCGTCCACATAACCTCTTGAATATATTTACTGTACCACATTTAATTTCCGTAATTTTTTTTCTTTTGTATTTGATGTTCCCATTTACTTTTTTTTCTTTTTTTCTTTTTTTTGGGGGGCTGAATGTAATGTTTTATTGTTGGAAGATTTTTTTGGTTCTTTGTATGGAGTTGAGAATAATATCTCAATGAATCTGTTAGAATATCATGCCCAATCCATTATTAGGCCCAAGCCCATGTACATGCAGTTGTACTCGTACAACTTCACACACTTTTCATGTTCCTAGTGTGATTTTCCAAACAAAATTAATCTGTGTTGAACATGTTATTTTGATTTACATTAAAGAAAAGGGTTTGCGCTCAACTTTGTTCCACGCATCATACCCATTAGTATTGAGTCAGAAGCCACTTGAAGACTACAAGTTTAAGAGGACTCACTCAGGGAATTATCTAAGGTAGACAAAAATTTCATGACCCTTGCTTGGGCAAGATTAGGAGATACAGAACACCAACTATTTCACCTAATTTTTACCCTTGTCGCATTATTTTTGCGGGGAAGACAGTCGTTTCAATACCATTGAGAGAGCCTTAATTCCTTGAGCCTAAACCGTCTCAAAACCTCTCCCTGTGACTGTAAGTGTATTTTTAATTCTCTCTTTATGAGCTTATTCTTGAGTTTCCCATTGACCATTTTTTTCACACAATGAGTTATTTGATTATTTCAAATCAAAGAGATTCTGAAACCTCTACCAGTCACCATTTTCATTGGTAGAAATCTTTCAAAAGCTGTCTTTGGAGTATCAAAATTTTGAGTTGATGTAGACAAGTTTGTAAAAGTTGTTTGTTGAGATTAAATGTCGAGTTTAGCCTACAAAGTTTCATGAAAAATGATTGATTTTTAGGGAAATGTTAACAAGCACCCCACGGAAATGTTAACAAGCACCGTGGGGTGCTTGTTAAGATTTCCCTATATGAGTCTCACTTAATAAAAATGATAAAAATTTATTAAAAATGTTGTCAAAAATTGTCAAAAATGACAAAAAGCAAAAAGGATGTTGCAAAAAGTTGTTGTTAAGGTGCCTATTAACACAACCCTTTTACTATTTCTTCTATGGTGAATTTTCCTACAAGAACGGATACCCTCGGAGCGAATTTTTCTATTAAAAAATTCTTCAAAAGTTTTCCACCTTACCACCGGATGTTTTCTTTTAATTGATTTAAGTAAACTTTTTTCTTTAGAACATAGTGATTTTTACTATGGTTGCACTGTATTTCAAAATTGTTAACTCTAGGCATAAGCTACGATTAATCCGTAAATTAAAACAATGGGGGTAAATCTTAGATTTTTCAAAATAGAAAGTTTGCAGCAGCGACAACAAAGATTGTTGCAGCTTTTTGGTGGATCGAAAATGGCAATATGTAATATGGCATCTCACAAAGAAGGGTTGCTAGAATTGAAGACATATGCTTCAGCTTAAGTGGATAAATTTAACTTAGTACTCTATGTATCTAGAGACACAGATGAAAAGAGTTATGCAAGCGTTGTTCTTACTTTTTATTTTATTTTTCCAGATGGTAAACAAAGGCAGATAGCACTTCTAGAATATTGCCTAGCTGAGAGAACAAATAAAAAAAATGTGAAGATTTTAATGCATTCTGTGATCCACATCATTATCTGATAACTATAACCAACAACTACATGAGTTTTTCCTCTTTTCCGGTCAGATCATTTAAGTCATCAGCTCTTTCAACAGCAGTAGTCAGTGATTGCATCAGTTTTTGTTATCCAAGCAACTCTCTTACTTAGCAGCTAACATGGAAGGTCATGCAGTGGGTGACCCTTTTGGTTTCTTTCCATTATCTTTCGTGCGAGGGAAATTTGCTTGCCAACCACAAAAATGAATGCCTTACCCTTCCCTCCAGCGCCTCTAGCGGTTCTTCCAACGCGGCGCACATATTCACTTGGATCACGTGGGAAGTCAAATAGCACAACATGATCCACCCCAGCAAAGTCAATTCCACGTGATGCTCTGCAAAAATTTTCAGAGATGGAAGTTACCATATTATGAGTCTCATCTGATTGTAAGGCTAATAACCTGGACATAACACTGGTGCTGTCTAAGCATACAGGTAAGTTCTGCATAAAAAGCAAAAAAAAAAAAAAACCTGTCAGTGCAAATCAAAAACTGAGAGACTTCGTCAGACTGAGAACTGGTGAACTCCTTGATATTTGCAAGCCTTGATTCTTGTGCAACAGCAGCATGAAAGGGTAGAACTTGGGCACGAGTTCCTCTTCTATCGAAACGTTTTAATACATTCTCAACTTTTCTACATGTGTCAATCTGCAAATTGAGTGTTATACTAACAAAAATAAGAAAGGTTCCAATAACTTACAAAGTAAATGTTTTGATGAGAGCTAACAAAGTAAATGTTACAAGAATAATTCATTCTTAGAGCTCTAACTTTCTCTATACATGTTGATTGAGTAAGATACTAAGAATGTAACATAAAAGCATTGATGCACAAGCCAGCTATTCTGGAATTTCACAAGAGAGACTTAAGAGCTCAAATGTACCTTGTTACAGAAAACAATTGTTTTTGAAACTGGACTTCCCTCCAGCAGCTGCAGAAGAGCAGATTTCTTGTTCAAAAAAGAAGTTTCAGGAGTTTTTTCAATCCCATCTTCTCCACTGCAGTCTACAAGAACCTGGAAATGCAACATAATGATTTTTTTTTTTTTTTTTTTGAGAAAGCAACAAATGATTAATATAAATTATTTGAGAGTTTGTAAATTTTTTTATTTTTTATATAATTCAATAAGAGTCTAGTTAATGTATACCCTAACCACCCTTAGGACATACATTAATCATCCATTTTTAAAAACTTTTTTTTATAGGAAATTTAAAAAGCTGTCAAAAAAGTTCACTTTTTCATTTTTCTATAAAATTTTCCTAAAATGGTTTATTAATAGATGCCCTGAGGGCATACAATAGTAAAACTCATTTAATAATTATAGCACCCGCCTGATTTTTACCTTACCTGAACACCCATGCCAACAACAGAATCCTAACAATTAACATCAACAGAGATGCCTCCTTAAGATTCAATGTTCTATAAACAGCCTTCCTTGGAATTAGATGTTGGATTAAGGCTGAAAAAAATACATTTTATTTAAGTAATAAAGAATTTTGTTGAAGAAAGAACTCAAAATATACATAGAATATATGAGTATCCTAAAGAATTCCAGCCTAAGATTTAAGATCTAAACAAAATCGGCATTGAAACAAAGAACCCCAGAGAACTGATTTGAGATTTTGTCTTGATAGTAGATTACTCAAGACCTTCAAAAAATCAAATTTTTGCTCTCAAATTGTCCACATAATGCAATTGGGAGTCACATTTCAAAATGAGGCTGTTGTTATGTTGACCAGACAGCCCTTGCCAGCAGTAGTAGACATGTATTACCTTCTTTGACTTTTTTAATGTATCCCAAAAGCAGAAAATACAAAAGACCACAAATCACTAGTGAGCAACCAATGTACCAATAGATGATCTGGATTCACAACTACACTTGCACTAAAGGAACTCAAACCAGAAACCAACTTCCTGCCAGCTCAAGCAACCAAGGAGGAACTCCAAAATAGGCACAACTGGGAGGTTCTGACCAATAGTGCCGAACAGCTCTTTGGTCCAGAAAATTAGTGCCAAACACCACTTACTAAGCCTCAATCAGCACTTTCATCCTGTCCAAGAGTGCCAATCAACCCATTGCTTCCATTTTTCAACAGCAGCTCCTTGAAGACTAAAAGCACTCATTAACAGCTGGCAACTCCAGTTAGAAACCTAGAGGGGTTATCTCATATAACAAGGCTAATTAGGAAGTTAGTTAGAGTAGCCAATTGTAGCACATGCATGGGAATTTAAGCACATGAATGGTGCACTAAAAGTGTATTGAGTCCCTATGATGTAAGTCTTTGGAGGTCTGTAAGGCAGGAATGGATGACTTTTTCCCAGCACCTTCAGTTCGATGTGGGTGATGGTTCTGGAGTGAAATTCAGGCATGACATATGTTGTGGTAATTGTCCACTCAAGGAGACTTTCCCGAAGCTTTCTTGCATCAGTTCTGTTAAGGATTCCTCAATTTCTGACATTATACGACTCTCTAATAGGGTGCCTCATTGGTTGTTCGCTTCTCTAGACCAGTCCAAGATTGGGAGTTGGAATCACTGGTTTCATTTATGAATCTTATCTTTTCTGAGGCTGTTAGGGGTGAGGGAATAAATAGACTTTGCTGGAAACCTGCCAAGAGTCAGGGTTTTGAGGTGTGTGGTTATTATCATTCCCTATATCGCCCAATGACATGTTCCCTTGGAAGTTGGTGTGGAGTTCGAAGGTCCCATCTAGGGTTGCATTCTTTTCTTGGACTGCTGTTCTAGGGAATATCCTAACTACTGATAATCTTTGGAAGAGGCATTTTTTTATTTTGGATTGGTGCTGTATGTGCAAAATATGGGGGTAGTCAATGGATCATCTTCTCCTCCATTGCCCTATAGCTTATGAACTACGGACAATGGCATTTGTTTATTTGGACTCCATTGGGATATGCAGAAGAAAGTTATTGATATGTTTGCAGCTTGGCAAGGGTCTTTCGGCAAGCATAAAATATAGCTATTTGGAAGCTTGTGCCACATTGCATTATGTGGTGTCTTTGGCAAGAACGGAATTCCAGAAGTTTCAAGGGAAGCGAACAAACTATCCTTGAATTTAAAGCCTTCTTCCTTCGTTCTTTGTTGGATTTGAATGCTACCTTTCTTTCTCTGCCTTGTTTTTCTTTCTTAAATTTATTTGAGCATATACTGGGGTTGTTTTTCTTTCTAATAAAACACATGTTAAATATGGGAATAACCATATTTGAAATTGGCCATTGGCTAAATGAACAACTAATACGAATGGAGCAAGTCCTCATATAAATGCTCAACTTGTAACTCCTAAACTGATAAGTGAATAATGATGCAATTTTTTTGGATCTCTCTCTCTCTCTCTCTCTCTCTCTCTCATTTCTTCTATAAGCTAATAAACTATCACACTCATCGATTTTGCGATTTTCTCAAAATCCAACCTTTGTTCAGTTCCATCATCAATCATATTTCTCCATCACCTAAGCAATTACACCTAAACCACAACTTGATCCTTACATACACGCGCAACAACAACTGACGATGACAACATTACACTTAATAAGATTATCCACAACTGCATCCTCCAGTTGATATAGAGCTTTCAACTTCTTATTCCTAATAAAATTTGCCCTTGTGGGAATTCTCCAATCTTTGAAATTAGGCCTCAATTCAATTTTCATCCCTCAAATTTAAAAAGTTACAATTTGTCCTTGAATTTTTTAAAAGGTGACAGTATTATCCTTTTGTCCATCAACTTTGAATTGAATTGTACACATGGCTAACAGAAGGTTGATGTGGCAAAGTTATACTCTAATGTTGGATTCAGTTCATGGATAGGACAATCTTGCTACCATTTAAATTTTACAAGGGAAATTAGAACTTTTTAAATTTAAGGAATAAGAATTGAACCTAAGCCTAATTTCAAGGTGCAAGTGTATTTCAAGGGCTTAAAGGATGGAGGTAGAAGAAGAATTTACTGATCACTTATAAAAATGTGTAGAAAGTTCTCCATGGACATTTATGTTCGCCAAATGATTAGGTAACATCTTTGGGAAAGATTTTGGAAGATGTTCAGCTTCAGTATTCAGGACTTCAGGGAAAGTTGGACTAAAAAATTTATCAACACAAGCAAAAGTGATAATATTGTTAACAAGGAGAACAGAATGGCAGTAAAAAAGGACAACAGAGGAGAGATTTGAATCATATGTCCCAAATCTTATTCATGTACCCTTTTGTCAACGAACGACGATGAATATTTCAGGTCTAATTAATGTTTAGTAGATTACCAACATGTATGACTTAGTTTATTTTTAGAGAATCTCTGTTTTCTTGTCCCTGTTTCAACATTAAAATGCCAAGTTGGATCTTTTTTTTTTTTTTTGATAAGAAATAGAGAGGATCTTGATCCAACATAAGAGCCTTCGTCACTTATCTACAAATTTACCAAGAAGTCAAGAACACAGATTACAAAATTATTCAGGTTTCATTTTTTTCATTATACTTGTCTGTGTGCAGCATAATGATATTAATAGCAATATAATAAGGGAAAAGTCAACAAATGCCTTAAGGGCATTGGTTTAGGAAAATTTTTTAGAAAATTTGTATGGGCAAAGAAAAAAGCAAATGACTTTTTTGACAGCTTTTTATATTTTCCATGAAAGTGGTATTAAAACTTTTTAAAATTGGTCTACTAACAAATGCCTTAAAGGCACTCATTAATAGGACCCCCCCTATAATAATAATGAAAGAAAGAGGGGGAGGGGTGGAGATAATACTTGAAACCAACCTCTTCAAGGCCAGGGCTCATACGGTGCATACCAGGTCCCATGATCAATTCACAATCAGGAAAAATTTCAACTAGTTCGTTGTATATGTCTCTTGGCAAAGTCGCAGTCACAAATAGATACTGTGTGGTAACAGGTGAAGAATTTATCAAAGTTTTCTGTGCTACTTCAAAATCCTCATCATTGAAAAGTATATCGACCTCATCCAACACAGCACTGCAACGCAAGGTTTCAATTAGTTTTAGTGCTGGGTAAGTGTCTTGTAAAACATAGTTGTGCCATGCAGATTGATGCACACACATGCGCAAAAGGCGCACTCACACATAGGCAATAAAATTGAAACGAGTTGTTGAAGACCACATTTGATGGATCACAACTAGGGGTACGTTTGGTACACTGAATATAGATTACATTAGAAATAGTAATATTTATTACTGGGGATAAAAAACATTGTAATGGAATAACTATTACTATTCATAAGTTTGGTTGTTACATATGGAAAACTTGTAAATGATGATGTATAAGGAAACTTTATATTTTTGGAAATATATTAATTTTAAAACCTATTATATGTACTAAGGAATAGCTATTACATCCATTTTAAAGAGGAATAGATATTCTTCAATTTAAGGAATAGTTATTCTAATGTAATAACTAATTCATGTAACAAAGATGCAACCAAATGACCGAATCACTATTACATATGAATAACTATTCTATTACAGAAGCTATTACAGCATACCAAACATACCCTAGGAGTTCCTAACACCAAAATTTGTTCCCAAAGATGATAGCAATGTAGTTGCTGCACTAAAGGAAGCATGAGGCACATTCAGCACAGCTGTTGGTTAGCTATTGTCAGATTAGTATGACCACAAATCAGCCAGAGTGTTTGATGTCCTAATCATGTTCAGCATGCCACGCACATAACATAACACATGTTGAATTGTTTGATAAAAAAAACATAAGTTGAATTGTTTTCATTTCTTAATAGTCCTGAGGAAGGCATGTATATATAAATATCCCTATGGTTGAAATTAATATTTAATACAGGAGACTGGGGGCTATGCTTGTAAAGAAAGTAGACAATTACCAGCTTGAAGCAGCATGCATGACCATAGTGGGACTATAAAAGGACATTAAAAATAGAAAGGTAATGATATTATCGTAAGAATTTAGTTTGAACATGATCAGTCCCAGGATATCTTCAACGTCACTCAGTTCTTTATTCTACATTTTCATCAGTTTATTCTACATTTTCATCAGTCTCCTCCACAACCCCTTTTTAACCATTTTCCAATACAAACTCTAAATCCATTAAAACTTCCAGATATATAAGTACTTGCATACATATATCTATGTGTGTATATCCACATGCATATATTTCATTAATCACACAACACTCAAACTACATCATCCACTCCACATTAATATCCTAACCACCAATACTCCACACTATGCAATCCATGTATACTTTTGCATTGAAAACTTATTCTCCATTCAAAAAAGCTTTACACTACTGTTTTATTGCTCATTGCAACATACGCTACACTATTCTAAAACATGCTAGTTAACTTGCTTGCCCATTCCACGCACTAACAAATTATGGTGCTGCTTATTATAAACCTAGATGACAAAAAACAATACAAGATAAATGGGGAAGGCATACATTGCACAAAGGTTCAGAATATAAGGCTTATAATGTTCAAAACTCTCAACTAGGCACGATTACAGGACAAAGAAATTCGTAGTAAATTAAAGGGAAATAGGTTACCATCTTAGATTTGTTAACTGCAAGAAGCCCTCTTTAATCAGAAACATAAAACGACCAGGTGTTGCTATTAGAACATCAACACCTTGTTGTAAATATTCCAGTTGAGTTCTCTGTCGAAAACCACCTGTCGCAACCACAGATTTAAATGGAACCCCAGACTTTGATATCGATCTGCAATTACTCAAAACCTGCAAAGGGTTTCACTTTTATTAACATCCATTCTGTATTAGAGGGATGAAATGAGACCAAATATCCAATTTTTTTTCTAATCTCAAATGAAAACAAGCATCATATCGCATTTGTAAATGGTGAACCTCTTCATGTCTTGGTTCTCAATTACCTATTTAACAATTTTTTATGGAATAACTTGAATTGCCCTACAAGCAAAGGGCCCATAGTAGAACTTAATACAACATATACGCCTTAAGATTTCTATTTCCACTAGAAGGATATTGAGATGGTTCACTACAAAACATTTTTTTTTAATAATTAATGCCACTACAGAACATACATAGAAAAAAGTGCAATGTGAACGAAGACTGTACTGCAATGAAATCCTTACATGCAAAAACCAACAAATGATTCATACAAATCAAAAAATCACTAAAATCAAGGCGGCATGTGATACTCTTATAAGGAAATAGAATTAGGGATTCTACATAACAAACCCAATAACTCTACACATTTATAACAACATACTATTATATTACACAATCACATCACATCATGATATTCAATACTGGAGTATCATCTCGGTAATGGATGAAATCCATTATTTTGATGTCTCAATCTCAAATATGTCTTTGTCCCTATTATTTGGGAAAGCTTCATGACTTCCACTTCCCAAGTCTGCCGTATCTAGGGCTTCTTTTCACTCTTTTTGTTAAGTTCCCTATCCAGAGTCATTCCATCTGCCAAACCCCATCTCCTGTCCTTTGATTTCCACTCATCCTGGCAGCCCTATCTGATCAATGACAGGGATGACCTTTGGTAAATTTCTAGTAGTCCATACATTCAGGTAGCGAATGAAAGACCTAGATATTGGAACTATTTTGTTTACATAAGTAATAAGTTTTATTAGAAAATTATGAAAATCAAGTACACAAGAGGTATACTAGATGAAAAATACATCTAAGCTTTAAAAGCACAATGATCAATAAACTCCAATAAGTTTGAGAAAGAAAACTTCCCCAAGGCCAATAACCACTCAGACAAAGTCCTCAGAAAATTAAATTTCACATCTAAGGTTGACCTCTCACATCCTTCAAAGTTTTTGGCATTTCTCTCCCTCAAAATACAACACATCAAACAATGAGGAATGGCCTCCCAAATCTCACTATTGTGAGACCAGAATATTGGATCTAGAAAGCACTTGGAGGGTTTATGGCTGTGTGGCCCTCATTCACCTGGAAGTAGGAAATCAGTTCCAGCACAAGCAATGACATAGTATTGTTTTGGGGTTTAGGGAAACTTTAATCGCTTAATTTACTAGAGAAGAAATACTGTCCAATAAGTTTAAGGAGAAAGGTAGCTAATCAGGCTAATGAGGTAGAAATCAGATCTAACATTAACAAAGTCATGGTTATGATTCTGTTTCATGTCTATAAGCTTAAAATTTGCAAACTTCTTTCCTTCAAGATTTAAAGTTTATTGTCAGCCTACATGTTCCAGAGGTCCGTAAGAGTGATGGAAGGTGCAAGGAGAATGTTCTAGTGTATACGACCAATAAAAAAGGTGCAAAGACAAAAAATTTAATATACAAAAGTATATGAAGAATATATTGTTTTGTAGCTTGTGCTTTGTGGAGTGAAGTCTTGAAGATGTTTGGGATTCAATGGGTAATGCCATCATCTGTTGAAGGTCTATTAATTGGCTAGAGAAATTGGTTTGGGAAACACTCCTCAAATATAAGGAACCTTTTGCCAGCATGTTTGATATGGAAAGTGTGAAAGGAAAGGAATAGCTATATGTTTGACAATGTTAAGATCTTTGGATTATCTTCGACCCTTGTTCATTCATACCCTGTTAGACTGGTCTCAGGTTTGTGTTTTAGTGTTTTACATATTGTAAATCCATTTTTACTTTTAAAACTCTCTTAGATATTCTATCTAATTTATTGTAATTTTTGAAAGAATCTTTGTGCTCATCATCATGAACATAACTTTTTTTTAGCATCAATAAAATTCATTACTTATCCAAAAATAATAATTTGCATATACAAAAGGCACCAGTATACTATTTTTACAGAGTGAGACGAGGTAAAACAATATGAAGAGCTGGCAATAAACCATGAGATGATAGGTCAGCTGTCATCTAAGCAACAATATACAGAAATTAGCAACAACATTAAAAACCAAATAAATTAAAATGAAAAAAAGATGCAGCAAAGCAGTGAGTTGAACACAATAGCACTGACCTGAGAAGCCAACTCAGCAGTTGGTACCATGATGAGAACTCGAGGACTTTTTGATGAGGATTTGCTAAGCTCTTGAAGTTCTTCTTGCCTTAGACGCTGAATTATTGGTGCAAGATATGCCAATGTCTTCCCTGAACCACTTTGATCAGCTATAATACAGCTCCTTCCCTCAATAATAGGTGAAAATGCCATGGCCTGTCAAACAAGATAATTACACAGGCATAAGTTGCACTCAAACTTTAGAAAATCTGCTTTAGGACATAACTTTCTACAAGAACAACATAAAGTTCATAGTCCAGTCTATTAGATGTGTATCATATACAATTCAACTCAACAGAGCCTTAATCCCAATTATATTAATATTATATGTTTATACTTATCAAAAAAAAATTAATATTATATGTTTATCATATGTTCTAAAAAATAATAATATTGCATTAAAAATGAGAGGGACCAACCTAACAAACTACTATTTGAAATATAAAAATCGAGGTGCCCATTTACTTGAACCTAAAGCAGAAGTTGTCATTCCCAGAGTCGTATGATTAGGTATCTAGATGGATGCAAGAAGTCTGACATGACAACCTCCCAGAAACTGGAATGCAATATGATTACCAGTTTATCACCATAGACACAGATCTAAGCAAATAAAAAAACTATTAGCTTCCATCGGTTGATTAGAATACCAGAAGACAATATACAAACATGACATTTATGAAAAAACTAAGATTTTTGTGATGAGTGAATTTAAATAAAAGGCCAAGGTGGGTGCAATCCAATTACAGAATTACACAAGAGAAACTCTACTAATACTATTCTTTATACCTGCTTGCCTACAAATACTACAACAACCAAAATTATGAAAATCCAGGTCTATTGCTAAAGAATAAAAACATCATGAAATATATCACATTACAAGGCGATCAAAGTGGCAAGTCAACAGATCAGCTGACCATAAGGTCAGATAAATGTTACTTGCAAGTAAGAAACTATCAAGTACAAGAATGGTAGCAGAATTAATCCATAGACCAGATCATTCACAATAAGCAAGTAAATTTGTGGGAAAATATTACAATTTTGACAATTCTGGAATTGGATAGGACCTGAATTATGGCCCAACCAAATTCTTCTAATGAAGATAATGTGTGTGTGTGTGTGTGTGTGTGTTTCAAACTTGGTCAACATGAAGATGAGGTTGATGTACCTGTATATGGGAAGGGCGCAAGAAACGCAACCCCCTTAGAGATTCAATCATAAATTCACTGTAGCCCAAGTCTCTAAAGGATTTTTTACTAAAGAAGCCACTGTCAGTGGATAAGTTCCACCTTTGCTTTAGAAGGTCAGGCACTTCAGATTTGAAGTTGCGTGTGGATCCTCCCCTGCCCCAACCTCTAAAGTTGCTGGCAGACCTTGGAACTGAAATCCCTGATATCTGAGTTTTAGTGTCAGATTTGTAAGGTTTACCTGGTGTGGTCGGATGCTCTAAGCGTTGTTCAAAACCATGTTTCGGGGTCATGTCAGAATGATCAAAATCTTCTGCTGTACCTGTTGTTTGTACCATGTCACTGACTTCTTGTGATTGGGAAGCTCTTGGAACTCTTTCTTTATGTCGAAAGGAATTTTCTTTCTGTTTTCTCCCAATATCTTTAAGTTTAGGGTGTGAACTGATAGACTTGCCATATGAACTATCTTCTACAAATAGTTTGTTATCATTTTTGCTTACATCTCGCTTCATCTGAGTATTCTTGACTAGAGCACTCACTCTCTTTGCTTTTAATCTTCCAAAATTTCCATTGAACCCCCTGGTGCTTGCTTTTGGAGAATCACTGGTTGTAATAGCTGGCACACAACCAGTGTCAGTCAAACCAATACAACCTATGTGAGCATGGGATTAAATGAACAAATGTGAGGTTATTAGGAGGGGAATGGGGAAGAAGTGTCTTACAGGTTTCATGGCATAAATATTAAAGAATAAGGTATGCATGAGAAAATCACTAGTTCATCAGTAACATTTCCAAGTTCAATGCATAGGGTACCTCTCTAGAAGTTTTTACAATTCTATCATGCACAATAAAATCATCAAAGATTTGACCTTTTTGGACTCTTTTCTGGTTAATTCTTTTTTTGGAGTCCAACCATTGAGGTCTGATTATTGAATATGAATTATAAGGCATATTAGTTAGTAATCAATGTCAGATTCTGCACATTCCAGATAGTAGAATGAATATCCTATGAGGTAACACCATCTTTTTTCTTTTCTTTTTTTTAAAGGAGAAGTAGCATCATCTGTATCAATATCCATAGGATCAATTATAACAAGTCATGTGAATTAACTAAATCATTTAGCCTTTTTGGAGCCCTCCCTTAGATGAGGCAAAATTCAATTGCAATTGAGTTCTTTCAAAACCATACATTTGGAACATAAGGCCAATAGAATTCAATTCACTTTGGGGCCAAAGAGAAGAAATTTTGATTGGGATAATAAAAGTCAGAACTACCCAGAACCCCTTCTTCACATGCCCATGGCATGGCAAGTTGAGCTAATCCACTCCTCACTAATCAACACCCATCAGTCTCATGATTTGCTTTAATACAAGATCTACTAATATGATTTCCATAGCAGATACTAATAGAGAAAATTTTCTTAATTATTAAGCTTTATTATCTCTAGGTCTAGGTCTTTTCTTTGAAGCTAGAAACATATGCCCTTGATATTTTGAATATAAATGCCTCTAGATAAGTTGAACAAGAGTAATGATTCGATGGTGACAGATTATAATTGTTTCTGCAAGCTGATTTAAGTTTTTCTCCAAAAAGGAGGTTTCAATTTCAGATCAAATCAATTGGGGTCCATTCAATTGAGATTTTCAGTTCTATCAAAAGATGATTCCAGTTTAATTGGAAATAAAGGGTGGAAGTAGCTAGAAACTGAACAATAGAGCAGAATATGAAAATTTGAATATATATATATATATATGTGTGTGTGTGTGTGTGAAAAAACAATTAGCACCTTCATTGGCATAATTGCTACTGATGGAAGTTGTGCTATCTCTACCATCATCCATATTATTGGGAATGACAGTGGTGGTTGTGGTGATGGAGGGTTGCCAAGAGAGAATGTCCTTTGAAGGAATAGGAGAGTCAGGATGACCATCATCGCTTCCTCCCCAAACAATGAACTTTTCACCAGTGTCGTTGTCGATAAGCTGATAAGCTCCAGGAGTTTCCATGGGGGTGCGAGTATACCTAGCTCTAACAACCAATCTGACCCCCCTCTCATTGCAATGGTGGGATGACTTCCAGTTCGGCTCACGGAGTCTGGATTTAGTTTTGAGGCTCAAGTTTATAGGTATTGGAGTTGGAGGGGCTTTTGCCAGCAGCATTGCGTTTCTTCTCTCAGATTCTCAATGACACATAACAACAAATTTCAAAACATTTCTGCAATAACTGGGAAGAAAAAGAAAAAGAATTAAGCAAAGGAAACAGTAAAAAAAACTCAATAATTGAAGCAAAAGGAAGGCCAACTAAAGAAAGAGTGTGCTTCTTGGTGCCATCAATTACCTGCACATAGAGATGCTTGCTGGAACTAGAGAAAACTTTGGCCTTTCTGGTGTTCCTTCTACCTGAGAAAACAAAAACATATACCAGTAAATAGACAATTAAAGAGTCATCAACGATCAAGGAAAATTTCATTTGAAGAAATCTATTTCACCAAAGTACAAAAACAGAGAAGGACCAGTTCATGCTCCCATCCTCTTGAAGGAAAACTAAATAAAAAAATTTTAACTAGTACAGTATCGGATAAATATCCCTATAGTGACCTAGTTTGCAAATATTTATTTTCTATCGAAGGGGATAATAATCTGGTAGGTAAGCAATCTACTTGTGTAATTTTAGGTTAAGCATGATCATAGAGACCAATTTAGATCCAATCTTATATGCCCAATTTCTGAGTCCTTAATTCTTGAAAGAATGTAAATGATTCTGATCCATCCCATTTTCTTAATCTAACCTCATCTCCTCTTGAGGTGGATAGCAAGTAAAAAAATTATCCACTTGAAGCCCCCCCCCCCCCCCCCCCCCCAAGGTCCATTTGTTGCTGCTAGTATTCTTTTTTTTTTTTTTGGGGGGGGGGGGGGGGGGGGGGGGGAGAGGAATTTGCTGCTAGTATTCTAGTGAAGACAAGCAGGGTCCTAGCAACTATGCTACCTCACTGCCAATAGAATACCTGCAATAGCTGTATAGCATCTCACCAGGAGTACCACACTCAGTTAGAGACCATGCCTCATGAAAGTCATTGGTTCAAAATGTTCCCCCCTCCACCCCTCCCTTTAGGGCTCCTAATCCATTAGAATTTTTTTTAGCACAAATCTCCTTGGTGCGATGGCAAGTGCCTTCCACCAAAAGAGATTGGTCGAGGGTTTGAATCCAAGAATAAACCTCTCCAAACAATTGGTAGTAAGGCTACCTACCATAACCTCTCCCAGACCCCCACAAAAATGAAAACTTTGTGCACTGGGTACAACAAATATATTTCCAATCCCTAAAATTTGGGTCAGGGTCTAATTTATTGTGTGAAATTTAAAAAGTTCTTTTTTAGTCCTCAAAAATAGTAAAAGTACCAAGTTAGTCCTTTTGTAGCCTTGGCATTATAATTTGTACTACGTGGTGCTCCTTTTATAGTAGTAAGGTTACAAAATGACTAAACTGGTACGTTTACAATCTTTTGAGGACAAAAAATGAACCTTTACAAGTTCGAAGGGCCAAAATAAAACCTAACCCAAACTTTAGGGGTCAATCATATATTTTCACTTTTTCTTATTATTAATTTAATACTGCACACGTATTGGGTTTTGAACTCATAACCTCAAGAAGGTACCCCTAGTGCCCCATTGTTGTTGCTAGTTTTCTAGTATAAACAAGCAGGGTCCTAGGAACTTTGCTACCTCATATTGTCAAAAGATTATTTGTGGTCACTATATAGCCCCTCCTTGAAGGACCTAGTGGGTTTGAACCCACGACCTCACCTTCAAGCCACACCTTTAAGAAAAGGAAGTGCCATCTGAGGCAAGGCTCACTAGTCAAAAAACAGGTAAATTGCACTAACATCCCTCGGGGTTTAGGCAAATGTCAAAAGCCTACTCCTATATTCAATGACACTTAGCGCCCTCAAGTTATTGTTATTATTTTTATGTTATTTTTCTTGATTTTCTCTCATCATAGAACTAGTTTGGCTAGTTAACACTAACTGTGGCTGTTTTGGATAAGATTTTAGTTTGAAAATTGTATATTTCGACTCAATTTGAAATGGCACATAAATGGTTGTAAGAATGTATTTGTTATATATATCGAAACCCCAAGGATGAAATGTTGTTCAAGAAAATAGGAGTCTGACATTTTCTCAAAGGAGAGTGGTGTATTTACCAAAAGGTCCTAAAAGTTCATAGCCAGTGCAAAAAGCTCTCACTTTGGCAGGGTTTGGGAGAGGTAATTCGTAGGCAACCTTAGCCTTAATTTATTTTGGAGAGATTGATTCCCAGACTCAAATTCGTGACCTATTGCTTTTAATGTAAGGCACTTGCCATCCCACCAAGCCCACCCTCTAGTGTAATTTAACCCCCCCCCCCCCCCCCAAAAAAAAAAAAAAAACACCCCTCTTGTCTTTCAACACCTGAAACAGCGACTCTCAAGCCAGTGGTACACCTCCATATAAAGTTAAAAACACTTAAAGTTGAGTACTAACTTCAACTCATTCAAACCAGTCGATTAGAAAGGACTTATTCACAAATTACAAACTCTCAAAGAACACTATAGCTAACAACAACACAGGTGCAAGAGCTGACTAACTTAGATAAAAAGTGAAGCTGAGCAGAGCACACGCTAACTCACTCATTCAGTCAAATTAGTAGGCATTGTTGGAAACCTCAAAAACATGCTAAAAACCATACTGGGTCCATGGGAAACTGTGATTTTAAGCAATTTATTACAGTAAAATTGTAATCTTTAATAGGATAATTCAACAACAAATGTATAAGTAGAGTTTTGAATCGGAAACTAAACACAAAAACATTAAAAGGGTATTCTTAGATATCGAAAATAGATAGAGCAAACAGAACATATATATACCTTTCTTTCTAAGATGTAAGACGATAATGGTGTCTTCTCTGCTTCTGTCTTTGCCTGTACAAAGATAATAATAGTGATAAAGCCAGTAGAGATGGAAATGGGTACTGCAGACTTGGACTTGGCCCTGGACTTGTGGTTGGGGCAGTGCCCAATAACTTAGGCCCAACCCAATTCCTTCGTCTCTTCTCAATTCTTTCATTTTTCCCATTCCAACTTACAACTACAAATGCAATTTAGATTTTTATTTGTTTTGACGGAAAATATCTGTTGCCAAAAAAAAAAAAAAAAGTGTTCAACTATAATTTTTTTTTAATGAAAAATTACTTGTGTTGCAATATTTGATATGTTATTGAAAATGTGCTAGAGATTTTTTTTTTTTTTTTGACTCGTACCAAAAATCACAAATTTTCATCTTTCTCTCATACATATATTAAATTTTAATTTTAATTTACTAATTTTATAAATTATTAATTTGGTGTTCCAATTAAATTTGATCTCTTAAGTATTAATTGTTTCAATTTAGTCTATCTTTTAAAATCAAGTCAATGCCATCCATTGGTTTCCTTTCTCATTTTTTTTTCATAAAAAAAAAAAAATAGAAAGGAAACCAATGGATGGCATTACTTGATTTAACTTTTTAACAAAATTAACAGATATGGATAGAGCATACCTTAAAACTTACAAGGTTATTGTGGAAGTGTAAAATTTTTAATCAAGTCAATTTCAACTATTAATTTTAAATAAATAAATGGAGAGGAAACTAAAGGATGACATTGACTTGATTTTAAAAATTAATAAAGAAAATTGATACAACTAATGGTTAAGGACCACCAAAAAACTTGTAACTCAACTGACACCTATCGGTTTATCCAACAGAAATATTCAAGATTTTAAATCCCCTACCCTATTGTAACTATCGAGTTATCCAAAAAAATAAAGAGTTTTTTTTTTTTTTTTTTTGAGAGTGAAAAAAAAAAGTTCAATTTGGTCCTCCGATTATTAGGTAAAGAGTTAAGGGGTCAAATTGAACTTTATCCAATAATTGAATGACCAAATTAATAATTCAAACTTTGGTCCTCCAATTATTAGGTAAGGTTCAATTTGGTCTCTCAATTATCAATTATTAGGTAAAGTTCAATTTGGTCTCTATATCAATTTAGTTCCTCAAGTGTTAAAATTAAGCCAATGTCATCATTTCGTTTCCTCTCCATTTTAAATTTTAACAAAATTAATAGATGTGGCAAACTGAGCATGTGTTAAAAGGTTATTGCGGAAATAAAGTCAAATTTACGTCCCTCAACCTCAACGTAATTCTTTGCCTAAAAAAAAACAAAACAAAACTAACAAAAACCTTAAACTTAACGTAAAAGCAGTGTTTGGTCAAATTAGCGCATAAACTTAAAAGTATTACAAACACTACGGGTAAGCTTGGTTCAGTTTTTGGATATTATGCTTTTTGAAAAAGTGAGAGTTTTAAAAAGTGCGGTATGAAACTGGGTTTTTTGTAAAAACTAAGTATTTGATAAAAACTGTTAAAAAGTGCTTTTTGAAAAAGTTAAATTTTTGGCTAGCACTTATAAAAGTAGCAGTTTAAGAAGTAAATGACCAAAAATAACAATGTATATATAAAGAGAATTCTTTGTTTTAATTACTTCTCTTAATGCAAGTTATGGACACAATATTTTCGCAAAAATTTCACAATAAAGTCTATATAACAAGTTGTTATTGGTAGGAAAAAAAAATGTTACTAGTAGGTCTAGATGAGAACTAATAACAACTTACTGTGTAAACTTTATTATGAAATTGTTATAAAAATATTCTGTCAATAGTACTATTTTTTTTTTTTCCTAAAGAAAAATAGTACTAATTTAAAAGGTTTAGAGATATAATAAAATGTCACAATATTTTCACAATACTAATTTAAAATTAATCTTTGTAAAATAAAATTTTATTAACACTTATCTTTTAAATGAGTTGTTCTAGGATTATACATGCACCTACAATTTTTTCTCCACCGCATACTCTATAACATCACAGTTGTGAAAAAGAAGTTGTGAAATAATCTGTGTTCATACTCCCTATATTTTCTTCCACGTTGCTTTACCCAAACCCAAAAACTCTTTTTTTTTTCTTTCACTTTTTTCTCATCCACTCGCTCACTTCTTCCTCATCTTCTTATTTTCTTTTTCTTTTACTTTCCTCCACACAAAACCCCACACACACACACACAAGTCTCTCTCTCTCTCTCTCTCTCTCTCTCTCTCCCTCTACTCCATATTTTCCATTTATCAAAAACTCTACTGAATTCAAAAGGTTTTTTTTTAAGATTAGATATGTAAGACGTAAATCAAAAAAAAAAAAAAAAAAAGAGAAGAGAAGAAGAAGAAGAAGAAGAAGCAGCACAGAAGAAGAAGAAGAAGAAGAAGAAGAAGCAGCACAGAAGAAGAAGAAGAAGAAGAAGAAGAAGAAGAAGGCAAGATGTCGTAGCACAGAAGCATGGAGGAGCAAAAAAAACTATGGGCAATTTAGGAAAAAGAGAACCCCACCAATGGAAATATTTTTGTTTTGAGAAAACGCATTTGTGCGTTTTGCAACTACAACTCAAAGCTGCCGTGCCAAAATGTAGAAATCCTTTGAGCTGGAAAATGCAATTTTGTATAACGCACTTTTGAAAAAATTTACCAAACACATGTTTTGAGTTTTGGGCTAGAAAAACGTGCATTTTGGCCCCTTAAAGTCGAACCAAACGAACACTACAATTGAGTAGAATAGTCCTTTTCTTTACTTTAATTTTTTCTCGCTAGATGATCTTGACATTTTTTTATTTGAAGAAAATATTCCTCTCCAAACTAACCATTCAAACTTCTTTTATATCATTCAAATTTCTTTTATATCTTTTTATTAGATACTAACCTCTAAGCATGCATGTTGCACATACTCAAAAGCTCTTCTATTTATATATATATATATATATATATAATTTTCATATATACTAATTTGGGGTTGTTACATTATCTCACGTCACACCTCACTCATGTGTGATGTGAGAATTTTAAAAAAAGATAAACGTTATATATATATATATATATATTTTCAAACAAATAAAAAAGATAAACTTTAGAAATAAACAGTAACTATAATTTCATTTTTAAATGTATATTTGAAAGTGGTATACTAGGGTCTGTAATAATAATAAAAGTAATGTATTTTTTTTTTTTTTAGTTTAATAACAAAAGTGATATAAAAAATATTGGGATAAGGATAAGTAATTATTTTTTAAATTAGTAGAATGTTTTTTTTTTAATCTAGAGGTATTTTATTTTGGATGAAAAATGCTAAATTTTAGGGAGGGAAAAGGATCAATGTGAAGGATCACATGGAGAGGTGTTTTATTTGGATGAAAAATGAATAACGAAGGCTAAATTTTAGAAATTTTAAGATGAACGTTAGGAGAGAGAAGCCTAAATTTGAGGAGTTCTTTTAGTTTTTTTTTTAAAATTTATAATTAACCGGAGGTGTTTTATTAGGAATAAAAAATGGCTAAATTTTAGGGGGGGAAAAAGATGAACTTAAAAGGAAAAAAAAAAAAAAAAAAGGCTTAAAATTTTAAGAATTCTCTTTTTGAATTCAGCGTGCATTTGGATTGGGCGTTTTGCTCAATCCGTGCGTCTGCGTTTTTTTAGTAGGTCTCATGGATACTGTTCACGGACCCACAAAAATCAACAAAACACAGATTTCTAAGTAAATTTAGGTCTTACAGCATTATTCACACCTTTAAAAATTATTTTGCTACAGTGTTTTCAGCAATAAATTTTCAGTTTTCAATAAATAAATGGTAGCCAAACACACCCTCAAAACGATAGTAGTTGTAGAAAATGTGTGTTTTAAATTTGTTATTCGACATTGTTGTCCCTATTTCTAAGAGATCACTATTTATATAAGGGTATTTTTTGAATCACATAAAAGTCTACTTCAATAAAGAGATTTTTTGGGGGGAATAGTGTGACATTATTGACCCTATTCCTAAAACATGTGTAAGAGAAGTTATTAGATACTAGATGAGGGTATTATTTTACCATAAAAAAATCCAGATCAAGGAGATGAAGTCTCTTACAGATAGTATAGATGAACTTTGAAGATTTAATTGTTGGATTACATTTTTTTTATGTTCTTAATACATATGTAAATTTTCATTCTAATTAGATGTTATTTATTATTCAATCAATAAACTTTTTTTTTATGCATATTTTTAGACTACAAAAACTTGAAATTTAAACATTTGATTGATATAACTATTGATCCCTGATCTTCTTGAAAATTTTCTAATATAGAGGATATAATAAAAACATACAAACCAACGGTTAGATTTTCAAAATTCACATCCAATAAAAAGATAAAATCAGAGAATTTAAAGAGTTTCTCTCCAAACTAACCACATAACCAAATGAGAGGTAAATACCATAAAATAAAGCACAAAATAACTCTTTATATATAGCTTGATCAGAGGATTTAAACTTTTGATATCTCCATTAGAAACACCAAAATGTACCAATTGAGCTTGCTTGCAACGTAAAATAAGTCTTTCATGAAAGGATATGTGTATATATATATATATATATATATACATAAGGATATTTGTAATTTATCCTATAAAGTTAATTATATCCATCATAGACAGCAGCAAGATTGTACAAGTTTCTCACAAAAAGATGACACCTGTTGCTGAGTCAGAAGCCATTTGAGTGGTCCTAACCCTAATGGGGGCTGCTTATCTGAAACACTAATCAAACTTATGAGTGTTTTTTTTTATGAGTTGGTTAAGTGTCTAAATCCAATTTTTGAGGATTTGAAACTATAAGGCATGCAAGGCAGACCCCACCCATGTTCCTCATTTGCTATTTGATGCCCATCCACAGCATACAACTCAAGTTTTGTGTGTGTCTTGGACATTTATGTCTGTCATTTTGCTCCTTTTCGTAAGTAAAAATCTTCCTAGAAATGTTAAACAATTTTATATTATTGCAATTATATGCATGTTACACTTTTTCAATTTTTCTAAAATTTGATTATTTGACGACCGTCCATCCTATGAGAATTTAGATTCTTCTTGATAGGTTGAAAGAATTAAAAGCATGATGACTTTTCAAGTCGGTTAATTGAGATCCCATGTTCATAGATGTACTTGCTCTAGAGACCAATTAGGGTTGGAGTTGACAATGTTGAGGTCTTGGAATTATGTCTTTTGTACATTATGATAAAGACTCAAAGGAAAAATCCATCTTGCATTATTGAAAAATACTAAACAATATGTTGAAATAATGATAATTTATGCAATACGGCATTCAAAAATATTACATTTTTAAAAAATTATTGAAATCAAAATTTTCTTTTTTAATCTTTAGGTGATTATCATTTTCTTGGAATTTTTCTCCTCTCACTTTTTAAAAATTTATGTGGTTTCAATCAAATATAAAATTTTTTTTGTTATCGAATAAAAAATTTGAAATTCGAACCTTACCTATACCAAAATTAATTAACATCTTCATTTGATAGTAATAAGAAATCATCATAAAGTTGACACTATAGTTCAAAGAATTATTATGAAACCACCATCCTCCATGGAACCGGAAGCCCATATGCGCCAACAGCAACAGCCTAAATCATGGAAGTTCTCCCCTTTTATTTTATATAGTGGGCTAGGTTAAACTCTTAAAATAAATATAAAAAAAAATATATTATATAAAAAAAAATATAATAAATAAATAAAAGGTGTTGTAATAATACCTAAACAATGCAACACCCCCTTAACCCGCTTGTCTTCTTTTTATTTTTTATTTTTTAATAAAAGAAATCCATGTCTCAAACCTCAATACCCTTTTTAGGGTTTTCCATTATAACCAAGCTTTTGAATATTTACAAAACAAATATTAAGGTAAAAGAAAGAAAGATCTGATATTGTACAATTTATTATATAAATTAGTTCATATTTAAAGTTTTTGAAAACTTTCAAATATATTATCACATTTATATTTAGAGTTATTCTTTCAACGTTTATATAATTTAATTGTATATATGAAATGTGGGGCCAGGGAATTCACGACCCAGGCCCACTCTACATTAGGGCCCAAAGCCCAAGCCGAGGGGAGCCTTTGCCGAGGACGGCCTCATGCTCGGCACCTCACGAAATGCCTGAAGAAAGGGACAAACTGGGTGCAGGGGCAAGGCAAGGAAAAAAGCTGCCAACATCATAATACCAAACCCTAAATCTGACAAGCCCATGCTCTAAACCATGCCCTTTAACTTTCTCAACAACCCCAAATCACTCTAGGTATGGGTTGACGGGACAAGTCTGTACCCCAGAAGGTAAAACTTACACGTGGACTCTAAAGGGGGAAACGAACACTAGTATAAAAGGGAGAACCCCCCAGAAGAAAAGGGGATCCCTGCAAAAGGGAGAAAAGGGAGGACGCAAGGCTCCTCGGATTACGTCCGAGGACTCCAGTCCTACAACCCGTACTAATGGAGGGCTTAGCTAGTCAAGCCAAGCCCGCCCATATAAGAGCTTCCATAAAAGCCACGATTAAACCGCCCACCTGTGCCCAAGGTCATACCTTTCAAGCCCACTCTCTACAAATCATATTGCTGGGGCCTTTTGCATACGAGCCCAACGTCATTCACGGGTCGTTACAAATCGTGTCCCTACATGAAACATATAACTATAATTACTTGAGATCAGTTAAATTGCACTAAATCCCAATTGAATCCAAAGGGAGTGTTCTTTACCTAGGAATTTGGAATGGAAATTATTAAGAATCCCTTAAAATTCAGATGTTTTTTGACAAAATTATCGAGAATTAAAATTCACAATTCATAGGACATGAGGTGTTCATGTACATGAACATCTCATGTCCTATGAATTGTGGAAATTTGAATTCCAACATTATTTTAGGTCGCAAATGTCAGTTCTCACATATTCTGCCTTTGATGGAAATATAGAATTACTAAAATGACACTTAATTAACATTTTAAAAAAAATTATTATATAGAATTAGTTTTAGAAAATAATATGTTCTTCTTTTTTTGTTTGTTTTTTTTTTTTTAAATCTAAAAAAGATATTTATTAATATTCAAGGGTATTTTTTTCTCCAGAATTAACATTTATATTTAGTTACTAAATGAATCCATCTAAGTTTTTCTTAAACATCAAATTATATATATTTTTAAATGTAGTGTTGTTTATAATATGAATTAAATTAAAATTTTGAGTATATTCAAACAATTTAAATATTAATTCTTGTGAATTTCAACTCTCGAAAACCTATATAACTCTTCAGAATTAAAATTCTCAACTACTGAAAATGCCCTAAATAAACTTGTATTGAAGTAGACGATATGAAGCTTCAAGAAAAGTTTTGAATTACTGTTCTAATGATGTATATAGATGCCAAACTTGTTGAGAGCAACTGATTAAATTGACCAGGCATAAAAGATAAAATTAATCACATCTTGCATTTGTATGACAACCTGTTTTTTGTTTAATTTTGTTGTTAACTTTGTCCTATAATCTTCACTCGATATCAAAACCTTGTCTTTGTGACTGAATCACATGCTCCTAAGATATAATGTGAATGGTCCTCTTTCTTCATCTATATTGTGATATTTTCATTTGTCCATATGCAACTAGCCTAGTAGCTTAATTGGCACTCACCATACACAAAGTACTTGGGGTCTAGGGGGGAAAGGTTTCAAGCTACTTTCAGCCGATGAGGCTTGATAGTGCAACCAGTCAGCATTGTGGGATCTAGGAGTCTAGTGAAGACAAGACTCGATAAGTTTGTTGGTAGCTGGCTCTTGGATGGCTCAAACACTTTGGGTAACATAAGCTTGGAGAATCTTTGTATATTCTTGTACTCCAACTCATTTACTAGTGAATTCTTTGGTTTTTCTCTTCAATTACACATTGGATGTTATCTTGGTTTGCATTCTCTTTACCTTCTGCCCTTTATCTTAATTGCATTGTTCAATTATGTTTATCCATGCAATTATTGAGCGGTTCATTTGATTAATTGGTTAATTACGTAAATTCCACATTAATAGTTAATTAGTCTTAATTAATCAAGTCATAATCAAATTTAGGAGTCTAAATCAGTACCTAATTCATTAGGTTTGCACTTTCAATATATATATGGGATAATGGGAATACATGTGCTAACAGTTGTAAGCTAACAATTATTAGCTTGTATTGTTCTTTTGGATTTTGGAGTGTGCTATTTTGTGCCTAGACTGGTTCGATTGGTCCATTCTATGAAGAGAACTAGACCCAACTCTCTGAACCATATCAGCTTTAGCCCCAACCAAAAGAGTATGCATTGTCAACCAAGCACTTGTCCAGAGCAACAAAAAAAACTCCCCTACAATTTTGTTGTGAACTTTGTCCTTTAATCTTCATTCAATATCACAACCTTGGCTATGCGACTGAATCACATGCTTCTTCTGAGATATAAATTGAATGGTCCTATTCCTTCATCTATATTGTGTTATTAATATTCAAAGCACCTAGCTAATAAACCCAAACTCAATCCTTGATAGCAATTTGTATTTGGCTTTCTTTTCAATGAGGGAGCTGTCAATTCCATGCGTTTTTAATATGGGAAAGAAAAAAACAAAAATCTTTGGATTTTGGGGCTTCAATGCCAACAACAACAACAACAACAACAAAAAAGACGAATTTTAGATGGAAGGGAAGGCTACAGTGAGTTAATTGAAAGTAGACCCGAAAATGATGTGAACAAATACCTACCAGCAGTTAGAATTATGCTAAAATAATTAGTGAATATGCTAAACTTTCTCAAAGAAAGGAGAAAGAAAAACATTTTACTCTACTTCTCTAGAAAGCCAATTATTTTGAAGGACGTTGTCATTTTGATTTTGGACAAAAAGGAAATGTGAAAATGTAAAAATAAAGTGATATTTCTCTCATGTTAATTACATGAAGGAATATTATGCTGATCATGTGATAAATTCATGATTTAATCAATAATCATATATAAATTAAAGAAAATATTTCAATAACATAATAAATAATCGAATAAAAGAACATACATATTTTAAATTACATGAAAAATACTCATCATATAGCCCATGCTTTTATTAAAAATAAAATTACTATAATAGATTATAAAATAATTTTAAATAAATAATCAATATTATTTTAAATATATTTAAATATTCGAATTAGACCCCTATGTGTTCTAAGAGCTCTAGCTTATTAACCAATTGAATTTTTTTTTTTAGATTTATACCCAAAGCAAAGGATTTAATAATCAAGTTATGATTTGTTCCAAATAGATTATTATGAATTGTTGTCTCAACCACAGTTATTAATCATCAAATTTAAAGACAATAATAAAAGCAATAAAAAGACACACAAGTTTGGTACTAAAATGGAAAATCAATGAATAATCTCTTCAATGGAAAACCATTTTGGGGATCTAAACCCATAGAAAATTCACTAAAAAAATACAATTACAACTACATATCTACAAAACCTTTGCACAAGCAGACTCTATTTTAACCTCAACAAATGCTCCATTTGACTTTCTATCGTAATGGCCTAGAGCTTTGGAATTTTTCTACGCAAACTTTTCCAACGACCAATCCCTGATTTAAGGTTTGTACAAAAATCTTATAAATAAAACATATCACAAGCTATTTTACCATCAGAACTACATATTTTGCAGTATTACAGCCATCTAAAAACCCTAAAAGAATAAAGAAAGATGTGAATACCTTAAGAGAAAACACACATCTAAAAGCCAAAACGAAAAACTTATAAAATATTAATTTTACTGTTAATGTTTTGATGACAATAACTAAATTAATGATTACTACAAAATTTCAAAATTTTTATATAGAGATCAGATGTCTTAATTTGGTAGAAAATAATATTTTGCATTAGATAGGTTTTAGTCACAACATATGTAAATTTCTATTACTTTTAGTTAATAGAAACTTATTAAGGATTATGAATGAAACAATTTAAAATTTGAATAATTGGGGGTGGAACCAAAGATAGAACTGTTCAAGTATAGGGTAGGAGTATTCACATAAGCTCCTGCAAAAATTCATGTATATTTTAACATAAGAACCTACTTTTTTCTATTTTATATATATTCACTTTTCAAAACACCCTACATCAGAATATCTATTTTACACTATATTTAATGAAAATATAAATTTTCATGATCTTTTTAATTGTTTCTCTTTCTTCACACATAATAACTACCAATCACTCTCTTCCTTCATCCTCAAAATATTTTAAAAAAGAATAAAAAACTAAATGCAAAATAAATAGTGTCAATGTAAATTAACATAATTACTATAATAACCATGTATTTTTACACAACTATATATAGACTAATGTAAGTGAATCTTGAGCTTAATTGACTAAAATGTGGTACTTTTCTATTATACAAGCATTAATAATTCCATAATACTCTCAATTCGCCTATATTGACTTATTTTCTAATTTATTACTAAATAATTAAATTACAAATTAAAAAAATTTATATCTATATTGATTTATTGAGTTAATTTTTTTTAATTATATATTTGATTATTTTTACTTAATTTTTTTTTTTTACTGGAGTTTATGTATTCTAATTAATTATATGAAATATATGACTCTATTCTTCTTCTTTTTCAGTTTAAAGTTCTCCAGTCAACTAGGATTATGAGAAAACTGAGCATAATAATGAGTCCCAATAAAATTCAACTCACAAATTAAATACTAAAGTTTTGGGAAGTTCTTTTTAGTTATATGTGTTAAGAATTCTGTGAGTAAAGAATTTCAACAACATTTTGGTAACGTATATATGCATGGTGCAGGCTCAAACTTCATTGGAATAAAAGAAAGACAGCTAGCTGTGGAGGTGGTTAGCTATATGTACCAAAAGCTAGGAGACCCCTTGCGAGTAATAGAGAGAGAGAGAGAGAGATAATTATATATTTTGGAAGGGCCATATCACCGAACACTTTTTGTTTTTTGATTTTTGGATGTAGAGCAAATTAATAGTATGGAATATAATTCCTTTGTTGTTTTTTTTTAGGTCAAAGAGTGGAGAATATATATAATTCATCAGATTGATATTAATATAACATTTTTATGACAACGATGACACCATTTTCTCCACCATCTTCATTATTAGCAACTATTGCCCGTGCCACCACCAAACCTTTACCTCACTAATCACTATCACTTCGTATCAGGCTGCTGCCACTATGGCCACTATCATCAACCCATTGATATACACTATACTATAGGCACCGTTGCATCAACCATTTGGTCCTGACCAAGGGGATGGAGGCGAATCTGATAATCATACATGCATAAAGTAATAAAAGATAGTTTTAGCTTGTATTTTCATGCATGTTTAGTTCTAAACTAGTTTGGGTTATTAATTATTTCCTTCAACTCACTATGTAAAAGAAAATTTATAATACTATCTATGTATTTTTTTTTTTTAAACAAGTCCCATGATTCATTAAAAAATAAAGTTATATAATTAAAACTACACATAAAGACATTTACAATATACACTTTAAACAACAAAATCTTATACTCAACACTTTAATTCAATGTGAATTTGTCATATCCATCCTACCATGTAAATTAATTGACATATTGATATTTAATTAACTATGATGTTAATTGCAAAAATTTGAATGATTAAGTGCGCACATCGCATATACTCTAATAGTTTTTTTTTTTTTTTTTTTTTTTTTTTTTTTTTTTTTTTTTTAAAGTAGTTCTCCTCTATGGAAAAATTGAACAATGCTATTGAACCATGAGGCTTCTTAGCATATATGAGAATTTAAAGTTAATTCTCCTCATGAAAGAGTTAGCTGAGCAATGCTATTCATCAACAACAATGCCATTAACGTGCATACCCTAATACTTTATAATGGAAAACTATCCACTTATATAAAATGTCAAAATTAGTACACTAATTAATTTGGATATATATTAGATGAAGTAATATAATAAATCTCAAACAAATTAAAGTGTTGATAGAAATAGAACATATATAGCTGATACATAGAGTTACTAAGTAGGTAGTATAGGAAGAACCCTAACAAAACAAAATGAAGAGAGAAAAGGGGTCCCACATTAATCCAAGTGGGAAATGGAACCATGTGCGATCATATGGTGGTTGGCCCCTATGTTGCCCCACTAGACTTACCTTTCCCCTCCAAAACCTCAAACTGAAAACGAAAGGAAAAGAACCTCTCTAATTCAATTATTTCTAATTATATAAATATATATATATATATATATATTAAAATTAAAAATTAAAAAAAGAAAAGAAAAAAAAAAAAAGCATTGATTCCCTGACCTCAAGTCTCCTCCCTCTTTTTAACACCTCCCATTTCCAATCTCTTCTTATTCTTCACATTTTTTTTCATCCTATATTCCCTAATTAATCTCTCTCTCTCTCTCTTACAATGTAGATATTGTGTCAGAAAATACATTCCCCTTTTGTCCTCCTGAGTTCTGAGCAAGCGGACCCTTTTGTGTCAGAAGAAAATCCCCATCTCCAACTATTGTTTTTCTTTGGATCTATCCCTAAAAGGCAACCCTTCTAGACTAGTTGGTTACACGTACAACCATAATATATCTGCATCACCCACACTAGTTTTCACACATAATATTCTTCACAGAGTGTTTTTAGAGAGACCCTTTTGCCCAATATCAATACCCTTTTGAGTTTTGTACCCTAATCTCTTCCCAACTATGAATTCTAAGCGCTTCTCTCCTCCCTCTAGTACAATAAAATCTAGGTTCACCTGCCGCTTCCTTCGAGCCTTCTTGAAAATAAATAGGCAAAGAACTCGTACCCCATCTTCCCCCATGGAGATCTGTCAGCGATATCTAAAAGTTAAGCTTGCTGCTGATGTATCCATGGCTTCTGCTGTGGGTCCAAGGAGGGCTTGGAGTCGTGCTATGCTTGCAAAGATTCGACACGGTGTTCGTGCTGGAAGCACGAGCTCTCTTACCATGAGAAAAAGAAAGATATATCATGGAAAAAAGTCTACAAAGGAGGTAGGTATTGCTGGCAATGCCAAGATGCTTAGAAAGCTAGTGCCTGGTGGTGAAGCAATGGATACATGCAGCTTGTTAGATGAGACCTTTCATTATATAAAGTGCCTCAGCACTCAGGTAAAGGTGATGACAAGAATTGCTGATCAAATTTGCTCTACTTGAGTTGAGTTGTGATATATTGTCAGATTTTGCGTTGAAATAAATATGCAACCAAAGAGATCTTACTGTTTGTGAAGAATAAATTCCCATCCTAATTAAGGAACACATGGCCTGAGGGATGAACTGTAAATAATTAAATAGCATTTGTATATGGTTTAATTTCTTTGTTGTGCTTCTTCTCTCTTTTTCCATTAATTATTAGTATTATTTTTCTTGGTAGATGGTATATTAATTTTTATGTAATGAACTATAATGTGGGGTTAGAAACTGATGGGATTTAATACCACTTGTGGCTGAAAAGCTTGTTTTGATTCTATGCCTTTTTCCTCCGATCCCATAACTCTGCCTTTTTTTTCTTAATAATTCAATATAGTTTTCCTTAATTAAGTTTCCCTCTTTGTCTTAATGATTAATCGTAATTTTAAATTAGTATTAGCATAGTGTTACAAGTATCAAGAGCTATATTAACATGGTTTATTTGATCAAAATAACTTTATAGCAAACTAATTTAAGACTTACAAACAAATTCATTCATTTAGAAAAGAAAAAGTACTACATAATGGTCCAATTAATACATCATTATGCTCCCTTTCTTCGAAAACCATGACCCATATGTGTTCCCTTTGGTTTTATACTTTTTAGGGTTGTCATCCAATTGCTTCAAAAGTACACCGGCAAAATGATTTATTTATATACATATGTTAAATGCTTCTGCTTACTCATTCCTAGCTAAAAGTTTTTTTTTTTTTTTTTCATTTAATTAACTTCGTTAGAGCTTTTTAAAAACCTCGTGTGAGAAAAAAACTTAGCATATTGTTATTGTATTGTTGTAAAATGTCTCACAAAAATCAAATATTTTACAATTTTCTTTTAAGCTTGTATAAAACTTAATTAGGCATACATAATAACATGGTAACATGTGAAGCACAATAGGACAAATGGTGCATTTAAATATTGCTTATTTTGTTGAAAATAATAAAAAAAAAATTTCCAATTACTGTTCTCACACTAAAAAACATTATTCATATGTCTTGATGTATTGTTCATGTCCCATGAACAGTACACCAAGCACTGGTCCAAAAAAAAAAAAAAGCAAAGGTTGAAACACAAAACGTCCAAACATGGACGTGATCCAAACACTCACAAAGGGGTACTTAAGCTTTTTGAAGGGTGAGGCTTAAGTTTTTAGAATTAGTATTCTCTTTTTAAATATCCACAAAAGTATAAAATAGTTCATAATTATGTTACTAAACTTGCTTTGGACAAAAAAAAAATTGTTATCGGATAGTTAATTATCTGTGAAATTTAAATAAAATTATATTTTTCTTCTCTAGCTTTTTTGTTTTCCCAACTCCAAATATATATATATATATATATATTTTACTTAAATAAAAAAATAAAAAACACGCTAATTAAGTTCCTAGAAGAAATTAAGATATAAATTTTCACAAGACATGAATTTATGCAAATTCTAATTAATAGTTTGAAAAGAACAAAATGAATGCTAGAAAGAAGTCTAAAACAATCGTTTAAAATTTATTGATTGATTTTACTTATATGAAGACTATACCTTAAGCCTCACCCACAAATAATAATAAACTTTTAATTAAACCTTGAAATATATAAATCCATTAAAACATAATAATATCAAACGAAACTGAGGTTTATTAATGTATAAAAAAAATAAAAAAAAATAAAAAGGTTTATTAATGTAAAGGTGTGGGGTGTGTGAATAAAGCTCGTAGGTTCAGATTTCATTAATACAAAGAAAAAAAACTTAAGTTCAGATATATCCTGCCAAATACCCTCACAGCCTCACTCCAACTAAATTATATAATTAAAGACATAAAAACACTAACTACACAAACAATACTTGGAAGAACATTAACTATAACGTACTTATAGCTAAGAAAATTTTCTCAGGATAAGTTGGTTAGATTTCTTTCAAATATATCATTTCAATATTTATGAAAGTATCTGAATTTAGTATTTGATTTATGTAGTCAATGTATCTATTTTACATTTTTTTACCAGATAAAATGTACAAACATTCAACTAGAAATTATGATCTCAAATATATAATTTTAACCAAATTTTATTAGAAGTTTTACCACAAAATTTGTTAGATTTTAGTAACGGTACGTGAATAGGTCAAAAATAATCGAAATGATGTAATAAAAGTAAGATAACTGGGATTTGGGATCATATATCAGAACTCATAAACTTGAAACTTCATATATACCATTAGAGCTTAACAGCATGATGTACGCCTTTATGTTCAGTCTTGTTGTAATATTTTTGTTCTTTTTAACCTACTCAAGTTTTGCCTATATATTCATATCATCAACATCTGCATTAGATTCCCATGTCGATCAGGACATAATTTGCTTCAAATACATATAAAACAAATATTCCAAAACTACCAATTTTTCATCTGGTTTATTCTATTCAACCTAAAAAAAAAAATTCTCTGAAAAAATTAAGGTATTTTGGAGAAACTCCTCTAATTGTGTGTATTTGTTTTGTAACATGGAAATTTATTGTGGAATAAAGCGGAAGCAACAAAATAAGACAAAGGAAATAACCATATTACAAATATATAAGCTAAACATCATCTTTTTTTTTTTTTTTTTTTTTGCTTAAAAATGATTCATTAAAACAAACTAAACACGCACAGCTCCCTCAGGATAGAGACTATTACAAAACCTGCCATCCAGGTCTTTCCTAAAGATTTCTAACACGTCCACAGGCGGACTACTAAAAGCACAATAATCTAATTGAGACGTGGTTTCCATAGTTATGAGTTCTACTCCCCTTACATGGCTGCGATGCAGAAAGGCAGAGCCCAGACCTAACCTTGCTTGCGTTGCTTGGATTTTGACCTTCTTCTGCTTCATGCATTCTTGCTTTTCACATGTTCCTCTTATCCTCCTAATACAAAAGGATTCGGGCTTTTATGGGTCAAATATTCACTGCTTGATCAATAGGGTCTTGGGCCCCTTTATTTAATCTTACCCAAGTTGTTCTGCAGCAAACCTGTTTTGAGTTTTGTCCTTTTCTCATGGTATTTGGGCTATGCTAGACCCAAATTTACTCTTCTTGAAAGATTGTATCTCACAAAGGTCATCTCTTTGGCTCTATTCCTATATCATCCTCGAGTCCCATTTATTCTACCGTAAGTTGTTTTCTCTTATATTTATCTCTTAGTCTAAGTGCAAGTTAAGGCTTTTATTTCCTTTTGTTTTGGGCTTGACCCATTGATCTTTCATACTTACGGCTTTCTTGCTAGGCCCTCAGGCCTTACTTCGTTGGGCTTTTGGACTTTTTGTTGAGCAATAAATATGTGAACTCCCCACCAAAAAATAAATAAATAAATAAATATATAGTGAACAAACGGGTATCAACACAAATCAAAGAACTTATCAAATCTTTTTTTTTTTTTTTTTGTTGAATCAAAGAACTTATCAAATTGAAACAAAAGAAAGCAAACTTAAGATGACAAATTCGCAATGACTTATTTGATAAATGCTGGAAATTGTTAATTATAGTAAATTTGTCTATTGGGTGTGACATGAAAGTAGAGTCTAAATTAAGAAGAAAACGATGGAGACAATTTGGGAAATATTCATAATAAAAGAATTGACTTTTTAATTTTAATTAGACTAAATATTTGAAGATGTTGATGCGAATTCTCTAAGTACTCTATTAGTTGTACTCAGTGTTATTAAACCTAGCTAAGCCAGGCCGGTTGGACTAGTAACCTAGTGACACGACACATAGATTAGTCCAGGTCATCAATTGGATTGGATGTGCACAGGACCTAGTCAGAACCTATAAAACTCAGCGGGTTTTAAGCAAACCGTATGACTTGACTGGATTTTAATAACCCCAACTGGGTTTATGAATTGTGTAAAATTAAATTAATAGGTCCATCCCATTGAAATTTTTTACTGTTTCATATGTGATAATATGGTAATTTAAATAAGAGAAAATCCTTAAAAAAAATGTTCTTTTCAATTTCATGTAGCCAATTAGCATGTAAGTATAAGTATATCAATATATATTATATAGTTAATGCTTAAACCTTCTTTTCTCTTCTTTTGTTTATGTTTTGTGTTTTATTTGTTTACTGTTTTAAGTTTAAGCCTCTAACCCTTTTGCTCTTATTTTGTTTATGTAGTTTGAGATTTGCATTTTTATATATACAAAATTTTAAGACATGTAATAATATTTTATTTAGTAAAAATTTTGTTGCAATCTTATGACATTCGTTTATTTTGCTTGTGAAATTTTACAGAATTTCTAATGCTATTGCTTGGGAAACCTTGATTTTGAATTATAATAGCAAGTTTAATTTTTTTAAAAATTACATATTCATGTTATGATTTCTCAAATTTACTTTTTTATATATTTAATTTTAAAAATCTTTTTTACTTGACCATGCAGTTCGACTATTGAGACACTAGTTGAACTAGTGACCTAGTGATCCAGGTCATAAACCGAGCTAATGTCTGATCCGGGTTTAATAACTATGGTTGTACTACTTATGTTTATATTTTCTAGGCAAAAAATCACTTTTAACCCCAATAAATAAGGGGTGCATACGTTTTGGTCCTTAATTTTTCTTCTTTTTCATTTCATTCTCTGAATTTTATTATATAGTTTCAATTCCATCCTATCATCATCCACCTCACGAAATCACAATAAATTTATATATATATATATATATATACATACTCTTGTAATAATAGAACATATTAATACTGAAATATGTCATTCCAATGGTCTAATAAACAAACCAAAACAATCACTAAAATAAATTAACAACATCATTCTCACTAATCGCCAAAAAGAAAAAAAAAATGAAAATCTCAAATTTGAAAGTAGAAGACAAATTATGAAGGTTGATGATATAATATTATTGAAACTTTAACATGAATAAGCAATAACAATAAGAGATCAAAGTTAAAGTACATAACTGGCTTTCAAAAAAAAAAAAAAAAGTACATAGCTTCCAAAATATAGTTGACAAGTAAAAGCATTTGCACTGGTAAGCGTATAATAAAAAAATATATCAAATTTACACATTCAAGCCTCAAAATTACCCACATCAATTGAGCTAAATATGTGTAAATTTTCAAAGTTGTTACAGTAATTGGGTAAATATACACTATTATTATAGCTTTGTATATCATTTTTTTTTCTCTCAACTCTTGTCTCATCAAATTCCTCTCTCTCTCTCTCTCTCTCTATGAAGATACTAATAAACAAATAAGAAAAATGATTATTTAAATAAGCAGAAAGGATAATCTAGAGTGGGTGTTTTTTAAAAGTGATTGTATAAGATAGAAAAAAGTAGATTTTCATACTAATATTTTTAACATAATTTGATACGCAAGCTAAAGCAAAAGAAATCTTTGAGATTGATGGAACGGTTATGGTGGAACCATAGCTTTGGGATAGTGCCGATGCCGATTTTAGGCTCGCCAGATAGTGGAGGCATTGTAACTTTAGGTAATATTCGCCGGATGGTTGAAGTTGTGGGAATGGGTGGAATTGAGGGCTTTGCCGATATTTGCATTGGCAAAATCGACTTGGGCAACGTTGGTATGAAAGGTATCATGGATTGTGGCTGAGTTGAGATAGTGGGATTTGGCAATGTGGGTTGTGGCATGGTTGGCAATGTGGGCTGAGGCATGGTTGGGATAGTGGGAATAGTTGGAATTGTGGGATTTGGTAACTTTGGAATTGAAGGCAAAGATGGCTGGTTTGGCAAAGTGGGTATGATTGGCAAGGTTGGTACAACCGGTTGAGGAAATTGTAGAAGGTGACGAGCTGCCAAGCTAATATTGATGCTGCAAATGAACATTGTAATGAACAAAGCTAAGATGAAGCACTTGAAAGATGCCATTATTTCTAAGTGCAGGATTGGACCCAAAATTACAATGTGTCCTATTGCAAAAGATATTTGTGGTTTGAGCTTATATAGTGTTGGGAGGGGTATTTTTATTATTATAAAAATATAACTTACAATCTATGTTTTATTTATCGAATATAACTACAGGGTAGAACGTAACAAGTTTTTAAATATGCATTAATTTAAGAACATATTGATATGCAATTGCATTAATTGGTATTTTAAAAGCCTAAGAGTTACAAATTTTATACCCTTTTAAATTTATTGGAACTATTAATTTTCTATGTAACTTGCCAACGCACTACGCTTATAAATAGTCAAGTTCAAGAGAAATTATTAGGTCCATCGAGATGACCATTTTAGCCAAAACCCAGATCTTCTAGAATTTCTAGAATACCATACAACATAGAGTTCTTCGAATCTTGACCTTTCATTTTTTTGACCAATAGTTTAGATTATAACATGTCATTAATCCATTAACAAAAATATTAAATAAAGATAACACTTAAGCTATTAAAAATAAAAACAAATTTACAAGTCATTTTTTTTTTCAAAAATTTAGAAAATGTAGATGTGAGATCCAAATCACACTGCACAAAGCTTGTCTTTGGTGAGATCAAGGTTTCAAAAAGCGAACTAGAGGCAAAACCGTTTTTGCCTCCAGTTTAACCCAATTTTGACTTATTTGACCAATTTTCTCTAGTTTTGGGAGTTTTTCCTTGATCGGACCGGTGCCCAGTTCCTGATTGAACCGGTCAAATCGGTCGATTCGGTCCAATTTCTAAAACCATGGATGATATGACAGTGTCAAATGTGATGTAGGATGGAGAACTTTGACAGAGACGAACTCTCTACCTTTTATTTAAGGCAAAACCCAGCAATGAAATTAAGATTCTTTTTTTTTTTTTAGAATAAATGAAATCAAGATTCAATAAATGAAATTAGATAAGTTCAATGCAATGAGATCTCGCATTTGGGTTTGACTTATGGGTTTTCTTTCTAAGTATTTTTTTTAAATTAAAATAGATTAAAAAAAAAAACTCAAAATACGACATGTTAATTTGTTTGGTTTTAATATTTGATGCGGCGTCATTATATAAGGTTTTTTTTTAGTGGATTAATGATATGTTATAATCTGAACTATTGATTAAAATATGAAGGTTAAAATTTAAAAAAAAAAAAAAAAAAAAAAATTGTATGTGATAGAGTACCTTAAAAATTTTAGAGGATTTTGATCCCCTTCATAAACCTATTAATTTCTCCAAGTTCAGGCAATCTTTTGGTGTATTATTTAATTGGTAATAGTTGTCTGCGTAGAATTAAATCCCTTGATGCACACTGCTCTCCACATAAAGGATGAATTTTGATTCTCTAGAAACCACGGCCACTTCTTCAGCAGCCTAAACTATGGCATATCCTGTTAATAATATTTTATTCTAATTTTAGAATCTACTGAGAGAGAATGAAAAACAAACCAAGGCATACTGAACTCTAAACATATATTTCTTTTCATTTTTTAACGTGTGTTTAGATGACAATATTTGAGTATATGAATTTAGATTTGAGTGATTAAAAAGAGTAAAGGATTTGAATTTGAAAAATATACTAATAATTTAAATCTTAATATCCTTGAATTTGATGAAACTTCTAAATCTATAGAGTTTTAGAAATTCATAAAATATACTTCAATATTTATAAATTTGAAATTAAGACATATCAAAATTCTAATCCCAAGTCTTTTGTATGATGACTAGAAAAATTACTAATCCCATCCTTTTAAGAATTAGTACTTCATCCCACCAGTATCATTTATATATATATATATATATATATATATATATATATATAGAGCGTGGTTTAAGCACTAATTCTCCTTTGCATTTAACATGCATTACCCCTACCAGCTACCACTGCACATAGAGGCTATTGCACCAGAGTGATGCTGAAGGCAAAAATGGATTGATTAGGTAAGGCAAATTGTAAAAGATGATGAGCTGCTAGGCTAACATTCAGCTATAATAACTCAAAAATTTATTATAGCTGCTTAAAACTAGGTTCTACAAAATTTTTGTAAGAGCTGGCTCCTCCAAATGAAACTAACTGGTCCCCCCACGTGCCCTTGACTACTTCTTTCATTCAAATTTACTTAATTACTTTGACTTTTTTTCAGTCTTTCCTCCATCTCTCCTCCCCCCAACACATCAACAAGCCCACAACTTTTATGAGTTTTACTCACTTTTACTATTAGCTTTTCTTTTCAATATGTATTTTCCAATGTTCTACTTTCCAGTCCCTTCCAAAAGAACTCATCACTCAGTGCAAATGTTCTCATAGTCTTACACTAACTCTCTTCAATTTCTTTACAAAAATTCATTAAAGCATTGTTGAGTGGGTCATACATACATATATAGAGATACATATATTTTTTGTGAATCAATATGATTATTTAGTCTTGACTGGCCCCTCCAAAGATAAATTTCTAGCTCCGCCCCTGTTAACATTGATGCTTGAAATGGATATTGGCATATTGCAATTAACAAAACTAAGATGAAATTCTTGAAAGACATCATCGTTAATAATATACAAGATTGGATCTAAAAAATAATGTGTCATGTTCAACTAGTTGAACTATGTGGCTCTAGACTTGTACTCTTTAAGCCTAGAGACTTACCTTTGATTTTGAGGGTATTTATTTGATAAAACCTTAATGTTTTAACTTTGAATTTCAAATTAATTAACTTTGAATTTCAAACTAAACCCCCTTGTCTTGAGGATTAAGATCACTCTACGTGATTAAAAGTCTGCCACTTGAACACTGAATAGGATGTAAATATTAAAAGAACTAACATAAAACAGAGTGAAATTTTTATTAAATTTTGTTTATTAATCATGTTTTTTTAACACATTATTAAGCAGTTGTTTGAGCTTTTTATGTGCCAAATAGATGTCAAATGCAACTTATTGGGTTTTCTATTAATTTTATTTTGATAAAGACTTAAGAGTTACAAATTTCAATGAACTCATAAATAAAGACTTATTAATTTTATGATCACATGAAATTGATTAGACTTATTAATTTCACATGCATTCAGCATAAAGCATGCATTAGAGAGAGAGAGAGAGAGAGAGAGAGAGAGAGAGAGAGAGACACAGAGAGAATGATTTTATATGAGGAAGAAACGCAATTGAATCAATGAAATATATATATATATATATAAGGTAAAGACTTCACGTGGGAGAGGATGAAGTTCAACCATGTGGCGCAGTCTTGAAAAGAGAATTGAGTTCAAAAGAAATGAAATATTCTTAAACCACATCAAAGGTAAAAACAAATCTAAATAGAGACTTTTTCTTTCTTTGGTTCAATATTTCAACTTTCAAGACTTTTCCAATTAAAAGATAAGGACTCTTCCCTGTTCACCTCTTGCATTTCTACTCATTTATATACACCAGCCCACAAACATTCACATCATCTTATCTCAAATACACCAAGACCAAGAACGATGTCATTTACTTTCAACCCTTCAATGACACTTACATAGCTCCAACATTGTCATCCCACCTAATCTTAACTTGTATGAGTTGGCTACGACCAAGAAAAAGGGCTTGTATTTTTTATTGACAGACGACGACTTTATGATTTTGATTTTGAGGTCAAACATTGTGGGTTTTGTAAAAGCTATGATTGGCTTTGGGTCTTTGGATGTTTGGGAACAAAAGAGAAATAAAAAGAAACCTTCTAACTAATTATTGATGAGATTAGTTATTTTTTAATTATTTTTTAGAACTCATAATGTATAGGTTTCTTTGTAGTTTTTTACTACCATATTTAGTGTGGTATTGGTACAAGCACGACAATAAAAGTAAAAGGGCAATAGTGATTTTAGAGTGTCTTGTGTTTTATTTTTTTAATTTGGAAGGCTAGCTTAAGGCAAATAAATATTGATAAATAAAAGTGTTAAAGCCAATTTCTTTAATTTTAGGATATGAAAGTATTTTATGTTTTGAATTTTAATTAAACTATATATTTGATCCCTATTTTTTACACCATATTTCAATTTGGTCCATAACCTTTTAATTGTGTTAATTTCGTTCCTAACATTTTAGTGCGGTATCAATTTAGTCCTTACCATTATTTCTTGGATGAAAATTGATGACATGGCAAACGGCCAAAATAAAAAAATTAAGTTATTGTCATATCAGCGAAAGCTAATATTTTATTTTGAACAAGGGAGTCAATCTCGTACCGAAAGGTATACCAATTTGACTAGTAGAACAATATATTTCGGTACCGGTCAATATCGGTATACCGTTTTGGGTTTACCGTTATTTTTTATATTTATAAATATATATTATAATAATAAAAATAAAAGTTTACCATAAAAAATTACCTCAATTCAAAACAAATTATTTATGGTTTTAGACTTTAGTATACTAAGAAAACAAATAATACTAATAAGTTAATGAAAATAAGTTACCATTCTACCCTTACCAAATTCAAAAATTATAAAACTATAAAAAAAAAAACAAAATTTTAAAAAAAGAGGAAGCTTATTTTTGTACCAGCCGAAACGCCCGAAATCGACCGATATGGCTAGTATTTAAACCAATACAAAAGGTTGATGTTTTGGTACTAGTGTATTGACCACCTTGATTTTGGCCATTAGCCACATCAACAATTTACATTCAAGAGATAACTGCAATGACTAAATTAACACGCCATTAAAAGGTTATGAACCAAATTGAAATATAGTGTATAAGATAGGAACCAAATACGTAGTTTACCCTAAGCATTATAAATAAATTTTAAAAAACATAAAAACATTTCAAATGAATTTACCAAGTATCTAGCTGTAGACCTGTAGTTAATGACAGAACATTTTTCTTTCATGTGGATTTTTTTATTTTCCAAGTGTCATTCATCCAAATAAAAATGGGAGAAAAGGAAAGGGTTTTATTTATTTATTATTATTTGAGGTAGAATTCTACAATAGTCTAATTTAAATGTATATGTATGTGAAACTCCCTTTTGGAGACTTGACCTCCCGCTCTTACCCCCCACACTTTACAAATACTTAATTATATTAGTGGAGTGACTGTCTATCCAAGGGTGCTCGGTGGTAACTGGAAGAGTTTTAAAAGGGAGAAAAATCAGACCCTAACATTAATTAGTTGACTGGCCATGAAGTATAAGAGCAAAACACCGACCATATAAATTATACAAGCTACAATATTTATCAATTTTGAATTTCCAACTGTCAATTTATTATTTAAGGTCAAGAAAATAAATACATCCCAACTAGTGAAACAAAAAACATTAAATGAAAATTTCGCAATGGCTTAGCATGCGTTTGTGTGCATTTTGTGTTTTAAGCATGGGACCTGGCACTGTTAACGCGTTAGGCAGATTATTTGCTATACGGTGCATTTTAAGTTTTCAGTTATAACTCTTTATTTACTATAGTATTTTCAATTTTCAGCAAAATAAGCAGTACTCAAACAGACTTTTAGTGTGATAATGCTGGGCGATTGAAAGGTCTACAAATTATAATTGTAGTATAAAATTTCCCCATTGGCTGCAATATGGAAAATGGAGTGTAGGTAAATAAAAAGGTGAAGGAGACAATTTGGGAAAATTTTATAGAGAAAAATAAAGGTTTATTTAAACGAAAATTAAAAAGAAAAAGAAGAGAAGGGAAGCACAAGTGTATGTAAAATGTAGACTAGTTAAAAATAGGGAAAAAATGACTTTTTAATTTTATTTTGGTTAAATATTTGAAGGGAAGTACAAGTGTATGTAAAATGTAGACTAGTTAAAAATAGGGAAAAAATGACTTTTTAATTTTATTTTGGTTAAATATTTGAAGAGGCTGGAATGAATGCTCTAAGTACTTTTTTTATTTTTTATTTTTATACATCAATAGTTGAGGGTGGAGACTTGAACTTTGGATATCTTTATTATAAACGTCAAAAGATGTCAGTCAAGCTACAAGGCTCTTGGCCTTTTTATTGCTTTCATTTATATTTTCTTGTCAAAATATCACTTTTTACCCCTTTAAAATTGGGTTGTGTTCATTTTGGTCTTTAAATTTTTTTCCTATTTCATTTTAGCCCTTAAATTTTATGGTATAGTTTCAAATTCATCCTTGTTGTCATCTGCATTATGAAAATACTGATGTGGCTCATCGATTATTTATGTCAATTATATTTTAAAAAGTGGTCATATATATATACACAGAAACAGTATACCAGAATGTGTTGGCACTAAAATATGTTGTTTTAATCAATGAACCAAAACGGAATCTAAAACATAATTGACAACATTTTTTATCAAAAATGACAACAAAGAAAAAAATGATAACCTCAAATTTAAAAGTACAAGACAAATAATGAAGCTCGATAGCATATTATTTCAACTTTGAGAAACATTAATAAGCAACAAAAATAAGAAATCACACTTAAAATTAAAACATCACATAACTTTCACATATAATAATCATGGGTTTGAGGGTGTAGGGATATGGGAGAGATTTGGGATAGAGGGAACTATCTTGGGGACTTTGGGGGTTAAAGGAATGCCTAGTGAAGAGAAAAATGACTTGATTAGGTTAGGCAGTTTGGCTATGAATGACAGTACATCTGATTGAGTAAACTGTAAAAGATGACGAGTGGGAATAGTTGGACTTGTGGTATTTGGTAACGTTAGAATTGAAGGCAAATATGGTTCATCTGGTTGAGTAAATTGTGAAAGATGACGAGCTGCGAGGCTAACATTGATGCTTGAAATGAACATTGCAATGAACAAAGCTAAGATGAAATTCTTGAAAGACGCCATCGTTAATAATATTCAAGTTTGGATCCAAAAAACAAATGTGTCCTGTAGCAGAAGAGATTTGTGGTTTGATCTTATATACTGTTGAGGTGTTTTTAATTTTATAAAATTATTATAACTTACAATTTATGTTTCATTTATTGAACATGTCTATTGGATAGAACGTAACAAGTTTTTTAAAAACCGCTAATTAAGTTACAAACTTTTTGATATGCAATTGCACTAGTTGGTCTCGCAAAAGCCCAGGAGTTACAAATTTTTATATCCTTTCAGAACTATTAATTTCCTATGTAACTTTTTAGCCCATTAATATTATGCCTATAAATACTCAAAGTTAAGCCAATCTTACAAAAGGTACCCCAAATTTTTAGTGAGTATTTTTTTTCAAATATTAATGGACACCTCCATAAAATTAAATCTAGGATTAATCTCTTGATGCACAGTTATCAAAAAAAAAAAAAAAAAAAAAATTCTCTTGATGCACACAGCTCTACGTGTAAAGCACGAAAATGCCATATCCCATTAATAATATTTCATCCAAATTTTAGAATTTGTTTTTCTCAGCCACAAATTTGATCAGGCAAGCTAAGCAAATGATTTTATAGAGAGAGTGAAAGAGAGACTGGCTTGGAATAAAAAAACAAACCAAGAAATACTAAACTCTTTTTTTTCTTTTTCTTTTTTAATTTGAAAATTCTTAATTGGAAATGGGAGATTTGAATCATAAAATTAGAGGCTGTTGCACCTTGTATTTTGGGGATAATTATATGATAAAACCTTAAAATTACATTAAGTTTAAATTATTCAATTAGTTTACAATTGTAGCAATTTTTTTTTTCTTTCTTAATATAATTATAATTTTAAAAAAATGAGACAAAAAACAAAACTTTTTGCCCAGACGGACACCAAATAGCATGTAAATGTTAAAAACCCTAACCTAAAAAATAATGAAATTTTTGACTAAATTGTATTGATCAGTAAGGTTTTCTAATGCATTATTAAGTAGTTATTTCATATTGTGGCTCTTTTAAGTGCCAAATAAATAGATCTCAAATGCAAGTCATAGGATTTTCTCTTAATTTTAGTTAATAAAAACTTGTTAAGAGTTACAAATTATTCATTGAACTCATTAATAAAGACTTATTAATTTTGTTATCACATGAATTTTATTATACTTATTAATTTCATACGCATTGACACAACGGTGCAGTTTGGATTGGACGTTTGCCCGTCTGCGTTTATTTCTGCGTTTCCTTCTTTTTTTTTTTTTTTTTTTTTCTCCCAGCCGCAACTGTTGACCCGGTCAGCTGTGAACAGTGCACTTATGCACTGTTCACGAGTCCCACAAACTTCACTTTTTATCAACTTTTTCATTAAAAATGGGTCCCACAATACTATTCACACATTTAAAAATTATTTTGCTACAATGTTTTCAATTTCAGTTTTCAGTTTCAGCAAAAATAAGCTCAATTTGAAAACGCACGTCCATGCATACAAAGAGAGAAAGCAAAACCTTATAGCACATTGAAGCAATGCAACCATGTATCCACTATATTTTTCTCGCTATACAGCAAAAACTATAAGTTGCAGTTCGTGGAAAAGAAACTCTTCTAACTTTACAATTATGCGCTATCAATATGTATGGCTCCTAATCCTGTATTTGATATTGCTACACAAGTTTCAAACAAAATGCCACAGACTCTCATTTCGTTACCTGACCTGTGATTCTTCAAAAAGTGAGCACCAGTATACTTGTATGCTTGAGATTAGTTCCATGATCCACCCCTCTTGCACCATTAACTAAGCCTTGACAGTAGAACCACTTTCTGGCATTAGTAGGGATGGCAGGTCTCTAATTCGATAGCCACTGCCCCAGAAAGAAGCAAGACAAAGGCCCATAATAGCCATGGCAACTACTGAACAAGCTGGTGGAACTGCCTGACTGCTCCCGAGGAACTGGGTAGCAAGGAGCCCCGCCAGGGTGGAGCTTTGCATTCCTGTGCATAATGAAATTGTCCTACTAACTTCTTCTTCTTGCCTGTCAAACATGAAGTTAGATTAGAGGAAAACCAATTCAAAGTTCTAACTCCACCAAAAAAAAAAAAAAATGCCAATTTCCAAAGGTGAAATATTCCTACATATGCGTAAGAATGCAAGCCTGCGTGCAGAACATTAAGAATAGCCAAGCTTGTCTAAATGTGTTCCCCTCCAAGAATTCACAAGATACAACTATTATCAATAGGGGAAGGTGGGCTTTTATCTACATGTCAATTGAGAAGTGAGCAAGGGAGTTTCAAAGAGAGGGGGGTGTTTGCCAGAGTTGCAAAAGGTAACAAACCTTTGGAATTGGACCCACCAACCGGCAATCAATTAGGGCTGCAAATTTCCAATGGCATTAAGGAGAGACAGATTATTGAATGGCAATCACAAAGTTTGACATGGAATCATACCTACTACTTCCATTCTTTGAGGAGTTTCGAGGACAGGAAAGGTATGCATGACAGACACACCCAATGAGGATATCTGATAAATGACTGCCCCAAGGGCACAGGTTAAAGAATAACAAATATTCAATTACGATGTATAATGTTAGTGCCAACCACACTATAAAGCATGAAGCCTCTAGACTAAATCCTATCATAAGTGCCTATTAAAGAACAGTCAGATTTGGCAGCACAGAGACAGAAAGAAGGATTAGCTATACCTGATTTTTTAATTCTAAGCAATGGACCCTCTATACCACATTGTTAATTGCTCACAAAGGGCTATTAAATGATAAAAATAGAGGTGCACAAGTTCGCAAAACAAGGCAATGCCAAGTGGATTAGTTTTTAATACATCCTTCATTATTAATAGGACAAGACATCTAAGCAAGACATTTAAATTTTCTCAGGCAGAAGGACAAATTTACCTAAAAACTGGAATTTTGGAGACCCAATATCCTACAGTAAAGGCCACAGCATGAAACATAAATATCGGTAAAACCAATCTGAGACCCTCCGCAGACAGAATTTGGTTCCGATTTATAGCAAGGGGGCTACCGATGCACAAAGAAGTGCAAATCATTGCAACAAATGGCATCACCGGTTCAAGGACAGTCACAACCGGTTTTGCATAAGTATTAAGCACAAGGCCAAGAGTGACTGGAACAAGAACAACCTAACAAAAAGTGCAAAGGAAATCTATTAGCAAAGTCAAATGAGGTAAAATCATTTATAATTCCACTTGCAATTGATTAATGCACTGTTATTCTTACCTGCAATATTGACTTTGACATAGCAACAGCATCAACTGGAACAACAGATCCAATTAGAAGGCCAGTTAGTAGGGGTGTAACAAGCACTGATGCAATGGTAGTTGAGCTGGTTAGGAGAATGCTCAAGGCCACATCCCCTTTGCTTAAAAAACTAGCGTAGCTAGACAGCTGAGCTCCTGCAACACAAGATGTGAGGACAAAGCCTGCATAGAACATCTGAGACATGCCGAATGCCCCTGCAATTAATACTCCGAGTGCTGGCTTTAACACATACTGCGCAATGAACCCAACAGACAGTGGCAAAGGTCTGCAACAGATGAAAACTGAAGAACATTGGGAGCACATTCAAAATCTCACAAATGGAATGGAAAAGCAAAATTCTCAGAAGAAATACATTAGAATAATGGTTAAATGATTAAATTCACCATTTTATGACAGCTTAACCTTTTCAGACATCAAAATTCAACAATGTTATATCAAGATTTTACCTTTTAAATGCGAGAGCAAAATCATCAATGGAAAGCCTAATTCCAATAGACAACATGATCCCACCAAGAGCAGGTGCATATAGCTCCTTAGATACCCTGGAGAAGTTTAGAATTCATTTTCTTTTAGTTTTTAAACAACTCCAAAAAAAAAACATAGATTAGCTGGGCAGACACATTGTGAATGTAAATCTTAACAAAAAAACAGTTTTTTGCCATAACACCTGCTGAGTAGGAACTAGAAGACATGTGAAGTAGAAAAACTAGGTAAAACTAAACTCCTTATTAGTTAGAAGCCTTTAGTCAAACACTTGTAGTCCAAAACCTGATATGCAACTTCCAGCCTACAAGATGACAACTATAATAGGAATTTTAAACTCTGGAAAGCACTCTGCACCTCACTTTTCTAACAGACAAGATAAAGTTAATAAAAAAAGTAAAAAACTTGACAAGTAAGAAATCAGGATAAAACAAAAGAACATTATTAAATATAGACTAATTAAAGTTATGCTATCAGAAAAAGGTTGAAAAAGAACATGCGATTATTCATAAGTTAATTCTGAAAGCAAAGTTTCAAGACAACAATTTCCAAGTATTTTATATAATCAACAATTTTATATTATTAGTACTTCAGAAACGGTGTCTAAAAACCGTATTGGAAATCACAGACAACAACCTACGACTAAGAATAGAAACCAAAGTACTGAAAATAACCAAAATCAGACTGAAACTCAGAAAACCCAATCACAGAAAAACAGAGAAAATCAAATGCAGACAGTTGAAAGCAATTAAACCATAATCAGACTGAATCACTGAAAACCCAATTAGAGAAAAACAATGAAACCCACATGCAAAACTTGAAAACTGAGAAATTAAAACTCAAAACAATGATAAGCCCAAATTGGAAAAAAAACAATCAAACTCACATGCAAACACTTGAAAGCGATGAAACCAAAATCAGACTGAATCACTGAAAGCCCAATTAGAGAAAAACAAAGAAACCCACATGCAAAACTTGCAAACAGAGAAATTAAAGCTCAAACAATGATAAACCCAAAAATAGAAACATGATGAAAAAGCACAAAACCACATGCAAAAGTCGAACACTCGAGTAACCCACCAAGTAAAAGTGGCAGGCTGAGCAAGAGCAGCAATCGCAGTGGCAGCAACCACAAAAGGAAGCGTTGCAGAGAGAATATGAGACAAAGAAGAAGAAGAAGAATCGGTGTTGCTGTTCTTGCCAGTATGCGCTAAATCGTTTGGGTTAATCCCAAACGACAGCATCGACGCGTTCCCTTGTCGCCTCTGTAAACCGACTCTGCCTATAAACGGCGAAGTGGAGCAGGCGAATATGGAGAGCTTTTGGTTGCTACGCTGTCCATTGGAGTGTTTGGAAAACGAAGAACAAGAAAGAGAAGAAGAAGAAGAAGAAGAAGAAGGAGAAGAAGAGGAAGAGAAAGAGAGAGGCCTGAATGAAGAAAAGGTGAGTTTTGGGTTGGGGAGAGAGAGGAAGGTAATTGAGGACATTGAAGAAGTGGACATGGATAATGGTGGTGGTGGTGGTAGGAGTAGTGGGATTCGTCGCCGGGAGAGTGGTGGTTTCCGGCGAGCTTTTGAGGAAGGAAAACAAAGGAGAGGTGGTGAACGAGTGAAGGATGAGATGATAGAGTAAGCTTATACGTACACACAATCATTATTATTATGTTCTTTTTTACTAATTCTATGGAGCACACATATTTTTATAACTTTTTATTACAATTTTGATCGGGTAAAATTATGAAAATTATGAATATAACTTTTTATGGCTTGCAGATTTACTTACCATTTTTCTTTCACCATCCATATTTGGCCACATAACAGTTGCAATAAAAAAGTTGTGATACTAATTTTTTTTTTTTTTTGTTAAATGAAAATTGTTGCTGAAATGTTGTGAGATTTATTATCATCATAAAAGAAGTCAATGGCATAAAGCTCACATTTTTTACAACAAACAAGACTTAGATACAGTATTTATGTGTTGTTTCTTAGTTTTCACTTTTAAAACTCTGCCATATGACTTTTTTCTTATGGAATAGAAGTGTATTAATTAGTTAAGTGGTCACATAGCAGAATCCTAAAAGAGAAAACTTAAGGAACAACAGCTAAGTTGTTATACATAAATTTTGTCCGTTCATAATATCATAAATATTTTTTGAGTTACAAAATAATTCTAAATTATATTAGTTTAAAATTGTTAGAGTTAACAATTTTTCTTAGATAAAATAATTTGACACAAAATAAATTAGGCTTAATCTTTTTAGTGGAGAAATGTTATATTCATAATATTTTTACAGCACTTTTATAACAAATTTTAAGTGACATGTTATTAAGGGTAATTGTATTTTACCACCCTAAATTATATCTCAAATTACACTTTACACTATAAACTTTCAGAATATACGGTTAGTGCCCTAAACTATAACTCGTATTACACTTTGCACCATGCCATCAATTTTGTTGTCATCTTGGACAAAAAAACAAAGTTTATGGTACAAAATGAAATCGGGAGTATAGTTTTATGATGATAAAGTGTAATTTTTCCTTTATTTTTAAAGGACTGAGAAGAGAAGTAATTTCGTCTTTTCAAGTGGTGTCATGCTTTTCCATCCAAGATACTTGCAAAACTGAAGGATGGGTGTAAAGTATAACACGAGTTATAGTTTAAGATGCTAACTGTGCATTTTAAATGTTTAGGGTACAAAGTGTAATTTAGGATATAGTATAGAATGGTAAAGTGTAATTTTTACTTTTTGTTATTGGTAGTCAAAAAAGTAATTTCAATGGTGAGTTCAAATTAAGACTAATAACAATTTACCACTTAAGATATGTTATAAAAGTGTTGTAAACATGTTACGAATGTAGCACTTCTTATTTTGGTATAGGGTAGATGTGACTAGATATTTTTCATAAGTCATAAAATAATGTAATAAATCATGTGATTTAATACATATAGATGGTCTTATAAACTACTAAGTAATCTCCTCCAATCCAAATTTAGTAGAAAACTTTATCAATTTTAAATGAAATAATCATAAAATCAATTTTTAGCTTTTAAAAATGTTAGAAGACTTTTTTTCCAATTAATTTTTAATTAGAGGTAAATTGTATTTTTAGCTCTTAGAATTTGGGTAAATTTCAATTTTCGTCTTTCAAGTTTAAAAATATTTGATTTGGTTAATGAATTAAATTCTAAATAAATAAATTCATTCTTGAAATATGTGTTAAGTTCGACTCTGGTCTTTTATATATAGGGTTTGTTAGATTTTGGCTCCCTCAAATATGTGATTGCTTCCACTTGGCCCCTAGGGTGCCCCAGCATCCACACAATCACCTGGAAAGAAAAAAATAAATGGAGAGAATTATTTTATTTTTTAACTTTTAAGGACCAATTGAACCAACCCATATTGGAGGAAAAAAAATATAGAATTTCCCCTTTAATTAAAACTATTATTAATTATATTTTTTCAATTTTTATTAAAGAATTTTTACTTATAGTTTTATTTTGATAATTTTTGTTTGTATCTCAAATTTTGTTTTTGTTTTATTTTCTAATTTAATTTGTTGGGTAACATATGAGTAAAGTCACGTATTGAATAATAATGAGAAAATTGAGTAGTTAATATAACATAGTTATCTCAAACTAATATACTTTTTGGGTTAAGTGTTGTCTCTATATGTTATATTAATCTTTCAATAGGAATCTCCCCAATATTGTTATCTCCACAATAAGTGGTGTCAAAGTTTAGGGTAGTGTGTAGCAAGGTGTTCAAGGTCCTTTGCGCAATTGAAGCAACGATAGAGCAAGGTTAAAGGGGCCTAACAAAGTAGTATGATGGTAGATCACAGTGAAGTGCGGAATTGATATGTGATTCTCGAAGATGGTGTATAAGAGCTCTGTGGATGATGCACTCCATTTAATCTAAGTCCCCCCCCCCCCTCTCTAATAGGAAACTTGAGATTTTTAAAAGCAATTTTTTAAATTAAAAAAAAAAGAAAAAAAGAAAAGAAAAGAAAAGGTTTTTGAAGTCTTTTTTAGTCATCCAGGAAAGGTCAATGTAAAATGTAAATATTTATTATTTTAGAGGTAAGTGTAATAACATAAAATTTAAAGGGAGGTTGGCGCAATTTTTCCTTTTTTAATTCATCTATCATAATTTTTTTTTTTTTTTTTTTGATAAAAAACAATGATATGTGATGATACGCTTTCATCCAATAACTTGATATACTTTTACTTTTATTTTATAAACTATTTTATTGTTCAAATTTGATGATGATCAAATTCTTTTTTATTTTTTTATTTTACATGTGAATTTTCATTAATTTGTGAATTATCACACGACTAGTATTACATAATAAAAGACTCGACTAGTATTACATAATAAAAGTTGCCTCCAACACGATGTTGCTTTTTTATATGGCTCACTAATTATTGAGATAATTTACGACATGTGAAGCTATATCATCGAAGTTTTTAAAAAATTTACCTTGCAATTCTAATTGAAATTATATTATCAAAATTTTCCAAAAATGTCTCTTGCATAATAAAAGTTATGTATTATATATTGTGGTTGTGTAGAACGAATATTCTCATCTTTTTTCTTTATATTATTTTTTTTCTTCTTTCATCATTTGATAAATTATAAGTTAATTTAAAATACTAATATAATTGATTAAAGTCAAACTCTATTGCTAAAGTTCAAAAATATTACTCTTATTAATTTTTAAGAAGTAAAGTTTTTAAAATTTTAAAAGATGGTTTATTATTTATTGTAATCAATTACCATAAATTTTTGTATTGTTTATGTGGGGGCTGAAGGACCGAAGAAGGGATTGTTGGGTTGTAGTGTTGGTTTTGGGGCATCATACGCCCAAGTAGGGAGTTCATCCGAGGAGGGGAGATGAAGAGGCAAAAGGTTTTTAGGAGTTTCAAGTGGGAAGGATTGGCCGAGGAAAGAGAATCATGAGGAGTAGGGGAAGTTTCCAGAGAGAAGTAGTCTGTTGCCACCACATTAAATGGTGGGCAACAGCTTTATTAGCTGCATTGATGAGGAAGTGACCTGAACAGTGTAATTCACAGCTAAGCAAACTCCATCTACCACCTTCTTCAGATGTTTAAAGGGACAAGTCTTATGAAGAGAAATTGGGGAGATAAAGATGGAAGGTCAGGATGCGAAGAAAGGGAGAGTATATAAGAAAAAAGATTGTTTTAAGAGAAGTTCTTTATAACATTGGCCTCCTCGGGCAGGCTTGTAGAAAAATGTTTGCTTATCTATTCTATAACATTAGCCATTTCTTCCTTATTTTCATCCTCGGGTAGAGCCCTCTCTTGTTATTTGTTTCCCTCTCTTAAAAATTTTATTGATTTGGGCCAAGGTTAAACTGTACAACTCATTGTTCTAAGTGGGCTTGGGCCGCAAGATCTTTTGGTCCTTACAGTTTATAATTCCAAACATATTATATATGCACACACACACCGTGCTTTCACCATGTGGTACCCAACAAATACATTAATATTATTAACAAAGATTCTTTAAGTGAAACATAACATTTTTCTCAACAAAAAAAAAAAAAAAAGAAAAAAAAGTGAAACATAACATTATTGCAAAATTTTCAATAAATTTAAAATATTACTTCAAACTAAATTCTCAAAATTTTTAAGAATATTAAATGAGTTTTTTTATTATGTTAATAATTTATTATACATTATTAAATTTTATTTTATTTTTAATACTTATACTATTTGATTTGACCACGTAATTTGAGGTGATTTTTAATCTTTTATTTTTACTATTCAGTTTTAATATATTATAAATTCTACACTAAAATTTTAAGTTTTTAAAAAAATGATGAATTTAGTCACTAAATTATTATTCTAACAATTTAAATTGTATTATTAAATTAGTTTCTTTAATATACATTTTCCTTCTTATCCTTAGTATATAATATTACTACACAAATTGCCCTGACATTGGAACAGGGACATAATGGGAAATCAATTGAAAATAAAATGTTCAATAAGCGAGAAAATTTGTGATATTATACAAAACAATTAATTTAAAACCACATTTTTTTACCATTACTAATATAATTTTTTTTTTAAAATGGTAATATAATAAAAATAGTATCAATGATTATATGAATATAATATTTCTTCAACCACAATTTATTATTTTAACAAGTTGTTGAAAAGGTCATGAGAAATTTTAGAACCATATACAAACAAGGTTTAAGTGATAACCTAGTGATAATGTTATTTATAGTTTTTTTTAGGACAAAACTTAAATACAATACATTAAATGCTATTCCTTAGGTTCCCTTCTTAAAATTTAGTCATGTGACTACTTAACTAAAAAATACACTTCTATCCCATGAGAAAAAATTCACATGGCAAAATGTTAAAATGAGAACTTAAAAAACAACACCTAAGTACTGTACTTAAGTCTTGCTCTTTTTTATTTATTTATTTTTATGTCCCTTTTTTGTCATTTGAACCTCACCTTCACCTCTTATTTCCCTCCCCCCCCCCCCCCTTCCCCAATTATTTATGGAATATGATTCTTTATTTCAAGTTATCTCAATTTTGTCTATTTCTTAGTTAAGATTTTATCCTTCTGAGTTATTTAAAATATTAAATAATGAAGTCAATAATACAGCTTTAAATTTCTATCATGAAATGGGGAGATCCTTTCCCACCATATACCTAAGGTAAATTAAAAATGATAATTACACTCCCCTCCTTTAAAATTTGAAGAAATTAACACTCTCCAATTCTATTTAAATTATTAACATAATATTCTAAATTTCTATAAGAAACTCCTTTAAAAAGTTTAACCATAGTTAGTAAAAACATAAGATAATTTTAGAATAAAAATGAAAAGTTTATTAAGCACCAAAAGACTTGCAAGTTGCAACAGCAAATCTCTCCACTACCCATTTAAAAAATGAAAAAAAAAAAAAAAATCATACTTAATATTTTAAAATATTCTTTAATTAAATATTTAAAATAGTGGATTTTTATTCTAAAATTGATGGCAAGTTTGGAAACTTGCCTTTGAATAAAAACTTTGCATTTTTAATTAAAATGTATTTTGATCAAATGGATGTCAAATGCAAAGGAAAAAAAATCCCCAAAAAAAGAATTCTCAAACCAAACTGCCAAAGCTGACATGCATGTTGGCACATTTATAAAACTTGTGCCATGTACATCTTGTTGCCAATGCCATATGATGAACTTGTCATTGGTTTTTGGAATCAGAAAATATGGCAATGTTGACAGAATGATCATGAGGGGTGAGGAGTGCGGAGTGACTCTCGTGTCTGTTGGATTTACTTGGTCCAGGCCCCTGCATGTCAATGCTTTGGCAACTAACTGAAGTGAACCACAGCCATGTGTTTTTTTCCTTCTAGAACACTCCATATTGACTTTGTTGTGGCCTTTCAAAATTCAAAATAAATAACAATATTTTCTTGGAAGATATTGATAAAGAAGTAAAATATGAAATGATTAGTTTTATTCAAAAAAGAAGAAGAAAAAAGTAGTTGAAGAATCTAAAGAATGTGGGTGATGTGAAAAAAAGTCGGTGATGGCAATGACAATGTCAAAGTAATGTAGACTAGTAAAACCAACTTCCCTCCATCCACATTTTTCTCTCACTCTTTTCTTGGAGAGACTTGAGAATGAGTGTGAGTGTCATTCAAGAAGAAGGAAAGAAAAAAAATTATTAAAAAAAAATTGAGACGGGATAGGATTATGTGATTAAATGATTAAATTTATCATATTTTATTAATTTAAAATTTTTGGAGAATCGATAATTTAACAATTTTTATTTTTAAATTATTGAAAAGTTCATTTTTGTCCCTAAATTATTAAATTTTGTATAATTTAAGGGTTCATTTAGTTAGAGAAATGGAAAAGTGGGAGGATTGAAAATATTTAGTTTTCCTTCATATTTGTTTGGTTGAGAGATAAAAAATTATTTTGTTTGGTTAAGATAAAAAATGAGATAATAGAAAATAAATTTGGTAGAAATTTACTATTACTTCTCTATTAGATAAAACAAAAAATAACACATTATATTTTTATTAAAAATTTGTGTATGAATGAATAATTCATTTAAAAAAGGCACAAGAAGTTCAAGAACAAAAAATATTTTCTTAAAAAAAACTAAACTAAACTAAACTGACGTTAAAAGAAACAAATGAAAAAAAAAGAAAAGAAAAAAAAAAGGATAACTTCTTGGACAAGGCTGGGTGAATAGCAAAGAGGAAAAGACAAAAAGTAATGTAACGTACCTGGGTAATAGGTGAAGAGCAAGGAAGAAACAGACAATTTTGTTCAAAATGGGGGGAGAATTTTGTCCAAAATGCTTAGTCTCAGTTTGACTCTTATTTTCTTCCCAATTTGGAGAGATGAAGTTTGGGTAAGCTCGGAAAGAAAAACAACTGAACTTTACCAATCTTCTCTCTTCCTTCCCTTCTAACCAAACATCATTCCTAACTATTTTCTCTCATATTTTCTACTTTTTTTTTATCCTCTCTAAAATTACTCCAACCAAACATAGCATAAGTTTCTATGGACGACCCTAAAAAAATTTATAGAACCACCACTGAATTAAGCTCAATATGTTTATGAACAACTCGATTCTTTTACAACTCTAATCTCAATCTAAATTTCAAATTGGTAAAGTATAGTATATCCAAACTTTAATTTTTTTTTTTTTTTTTTGGTGTTGTGTGTGTGCTTTTTTTTTTTTTCTCTCGTTTGGAATTGTGGTAGGGATTTCAAGTTTTTTTTTTTTTTTTTTTTTTTTTTTTTTTTTTTTTTTTTTTTTTTTTTTTTTTTTCTCTCTCTCTCTCTTTCGGATACTTGACATGATTAATCATGTGGACATCACATGTTACCCAACTTTTTTAAGTTCTTCAATCATCCGAAAAAAAGGAACAGTTTGTTGATCTTCATATTGCACTTTAATAATTGCGGAGACTCGTTTGATTGATGTCGTATATATACCTGTTTTTCTTTCCTGGGTTATTGGTCTGGTTTCATTTTATTTTTTTAATTGTTTTTATATATAAAGAACTTCATTATTCTTTTAAAAAAAAAGAAAATTTATTATTGTTTAATGTTTATCATTCCATTGAATTTGTTTTTATGTGTTTTATAAAGAACTTCATTATCTATATTCATGATTAGACGTCACTCATTGCCATAAAACCAGCACTAAAGCTGCTGTTTTTCTTCTTCTCATTTCATTAATTTTAATAAAATTATAAAAACTCCCTTAAAGTTTAGTACAAGCCACACAACTATTTTATAATTTTTCGTAGTTAAATTAGATGCACTTCCCTCAAAATAAGACGTGAACATTATTTTATTATTATTATTATATGGTATGAACTTTCTTTTGATATATCACACTCAGCCCAGAAATAGTTTTTGATTTTATTTCTTGGGTTTGACTAACTTTTTAAAAACGAATCTCTTTTTGTTTAAAGAGAGATTATCATATTATCTACTAATTAAATAAATCTATTACTATTTATTATTGTATATATTTTTTTTAAAAAATCCTTTTAAAAAAGTATGTAAGTCAAAACTCTTATTTCTTTATTTCTAATTTTCTGAATAATCTAACAATAGGGCAAGGTATCCCCACCAGGGTACTTTTGAATGAGAGTTTAGACTCAGGGTTCGTTTAGATACAGTTTATTTTTGCTGAAACTGAAAACACTGTAGCGAAATTATTTTTAAATGTGTAAATAGTACTGTGGGACCCATTTTTAATGAAAAAGTTGCTGAAAAGTGTAATTTGTGGGACTTGTAAATAGTGCACGGGTGTACTGTTCACAGTTGACAAGTCAACTATTGCGGGCTGAACAAAAAAAAAAAAAATAGAAGAGAAAAACGCAGAACAGAAATGCAAACGCCAAAATCATCCAAAATCATTTGAATCCAAACGGGTACTTAGATTGACTTTGACGGAAGAATATATTACCATAGTTCTTTTTTCTTTTTTTAATTTAAGTTTTCTAAAACTTTGTTTCCAATAACAACTGTTCTTCATGCCATGTTTTCTGTAGTGAAAATTTTATTGCTCACGAGTCATGAGTCATGAGTCATGAGTCATAAGTCATAACATAGCTGTTTGGGTAGTTTCTTGCCAAGACAGTGTCTATTATTATTATTTCTCACAAAATGGGTGGGAAGGCGAACCCAATTCCAAAAATAAAGGTATCAATTGTTTCTCAAAAAAAAAAAAAAAAAAATCCTATCAAGATCACTGGAAATTTCATCTAATAACAACTCTAATGAACCTTTAAAAAGAGAGAAAGGCCAGGAAAATACCTCTAGTATACTATTGATTAGAGTTTTATTAAGAAATATCAGCCACATCGGTTAAGATTATAGCATTAAGGTGTGGAGGAATAATGAACCTAAAAAAGGATGATGATTTGGGAAATGGGATCCCACTAAGTTGGCCCTGTATTTCTAGTACAACAACTCTATACACAAATTGATAAGGTTATTAATTTTCTTGTACTTACAAGTTATTGTCATAATTCATAAATATTTAACAATGTCAAACTAAATTATGCTCATAATGATAAAGGACGATTTTTTTTAACATAAAATTTTAAGTTTATTTATTAATATAGTACTATTTTAAAATTTTAAAATTCTAGAAGACCATGGCCTCTTGGTCCCCGGGTTGATCTTATTCTTATGAGCCAGGGTATAGTGGATCGAGAGTAGGATTTGAGTTTTGTCTTTCTCAATGTTTGTGGGTATAAGAAGGCTAGAATACAGTGATATTTTTAGTTTTTTTAAAAATAATACAAAATGAGAAGTTTTTTTAAAAGTTGTGGTTAAGACTGAAGAATAAAAATAATGGTGTTAAGCCAATTATTGTGCATTCAAGCCAATTTTTTTTTTTTTTTTTTTTTTTTTTTTTTTTTTGTATTTTATACTTTTGAAAATTATATGTGTTGTCGTTGTCCCTTAAAACAAATCTTTAAAATAGTTGAGAACATATCATAATCAAACAGAACTTAAAAATATCTCTAGGTTAAATAATTAAAAAGCATAAATCCGATGATACAAAAAAGAATGGTACTCCTCAAAAAAAAAAAAAAAAGAATGGTACTCTTTCAGTCTCATGTGACATGTCCATTTCTGATGCTGGCTTTGATTTTATTTTATTTTATTTTTAGTATTGCGAACGCATTGTCATATGTTTTAGGGTGTGTTTAGATATCGTTTATTTTACTAAAAATTGAAAACTGAAAACACTGTAGTAAAACAATTTTTTAATGTATAAATAGTACTGTGAGACTCATTTTTAATAAAAGTTTTATTAAAAAAGAGGTTTGTGGGTCCCGTAAATAGTGCACGGGACCCACTGGAAAAGCCACCACAGCCACAGAACACTCAAAAAAAATAAAAAATAAAAAGGAAACGTAGACGCAGACGCATACGCAAACGCGTCCCTTTTCATCGGTACCCAAACGGGTACTTACTTGAAAGTTTTATTGGAAAGATATTGATACTAATAAATTTAAAAAAAAATTCTTATAAAAAAAGAAAAAGAAAAGAAAAACATAGATAAAGAAAAGAAAAGAAAAATCTTTTTAGCTGTAATCATGAAAAACTGAACTACGTGAATAAGAAATATCTATCAAAATATAAAAAAGCAATAAAAAGTGTTTCTTTGGAATAAAATGAAAAAAAAAATAAAGAAATATGATTCCCCATAAAATTAAACAATTCAAGAAGCAAAACTCTTATATACCCCACCCTCCCCTCCAAGTCTTGAACTGAGGCTCCAGCATTCCCTCCATACAGTAAGGCATGAGGAGGTACCATTCACTTCAATTTACTCAAATGGTAATTACGAGAAATTGAATCATATATGAAAAAGAAAAAAAGAATCTATGGACTCATGTGAAAGTAAATGTTACTTTCATAGTTTCATCAATCATCATAAGTTAACAACTTGTAATGAATGAAATTAGGTCTGTTCATAAGATTGTTAATAATATATATATATATATACATCTATCAAAACATAAGAGACAAGTTATAAAATGCAACAAGTTCTTTAAACATTATTTTTGCCCATGTCTACTTTTATCACTTAAACAATTCAATTCTTGAATGAATAGAGATTTGGTTTTAATATTTCTAATCCAAATATTTTTTGTTAATATTTGTCCAAATATTCTAAGATGAGTTGATAAGAAATAAACAATGAGTTGGTACCACTATAGGGGAAAACAAACAAAAGCACTTATAGGTTGTAGTTTCCTTGACAGTGAGAATGAAAAGGGAAAAGTAAAGTTGTGTTTTGAAATGGTTAATGGACTGATATTTATACTATTTGGAGAAAGTAATTATTGACAATTTGATTAATTATAAGTGTTTGAACAATTGAAAGGGTCAAGTATTATTTTATTTGAAGACAAGCTTCTTTAAGTTGTTGGACTAGTAAAACTTTTTTTTTTTTTTTTTTTAATTTGAAAAACACACACACACATATAGGGGAAGGGGGATGAGATAAGGAAATACACTTATACACCAACACCAAAACTGCATGTGGCAGTTAATGTCGCGGAGCAAGTGATAAACCCTTTCTCAATATCACACCTTACCGATGTGAGATGACTCGACAACAATAAGTATCTTTTTTTATTTGAGAAACACACACACACACGTATATAGGGAGACCGGTTATATTTTGAGGAACAAAATAGGGAGACTGGTTATATTTTTTGGATGTGCCAATATCATTTTGCCATGTATACTAAAGAAGAAATTTTAAGTTTGGGGGGGGGGGGGGGGGGGGGGGCAGCTACATGGCTCCGCCCTATGTGAAAGTAATGTTACTTTCATCAATCATCATAAGTTAACAATTTAGTAATGAATGAAATTAGGCGTGTCCATAAGATTGTTAATAATATATATATATATATATATATATATATCAAAACATAAGAGACAAGTTTTTAATGCAACAAGTTTATACATTATTTTTGCTCATATCTTCTTTTATCACTTAAACAATTCAATTCTTGAATGAATAGAGATTTGATTTTAATATTTCTAATCCGAAATTTTTTTGTTAATATATGTCCAAATATTCTAGCTCAAGGAAACTTGCAAAAGTGACCATAAAATATTGAAAAAAAGAAGAAAAATTTGTGAACCCAATCAGTTGTTCTTCATATATATACTTTCACTGATACCGTTTTCAAATGGTTCAACTGTTATGTTGGCATTAAGTGCCTAATTTAACCTAATCTACACTAGTTTTTTAAAAAAATAAAAATAAAAAAGAATGAATCAATCTTAAGAAAGAGTAGAGAATATAGAGATAATGTTTGTAAAGTGGATTCAAGAAGGGTCTCTGCAATGACCAAATCATGATTTACTGAACGTAAACTTGTCAGTAAAATGGATTCAAGAAGGGTCTCTGCAATGATCAAATACAATAACAAAGATTGGAAGCACTAGAACCACACATGTCTATTCACACACACACACACACAAAAAAAAAAAAAAAAAAAAACACTAAGGCTGTGTTTGATTCCTGTAAAATATTTTCCGGAAATGCTATTTTCGGGAAAGGAAAATATTTTCAAGTGTTTGGTTGCATTATGAAAGTTGTTGTAGAAAATATTTTCATGTGTTTGGTTCTATTCTGAAAATACTATTTTCCTACAATTTTTTCACATTTTTTCAGTTATTTTCTCAACACCAAACAAATTTTATTACAGAAAATTTCAAAATCACAGCCAAATCCCAATCCACAGAACAAATCACAGCCAAATCCCAACACCACACACCACCGAAACTCCAATTCAACCCATGGCAGCAAACTCCGGCAATCAAAAGCCACAACCACCAAAACACCACTACCACACCACCACAACAACAACAAAAATCAAAATCACACAGAAATCAAAATCACAGAGAGAGAGAGAGATCGGTGGGTCGAAGGCTTTGGGTCGAAGGCGAGATTGCACGGAGGCGAGATTGAAGGCGAGATCCAGCGGTGCGGTGCGATTGGTGCGGTGCTACGATCGACGAGACCGGTGCGATCTGGTGCGTGCGATTGTCGGATTGGAGCTCGGGGTTCGCCGGTGACGTCGAAGGCGTGATCTAGGCTCCCTCTTCTTCCTCTCGCTCTCTCTCTCTCTCTGTCCGTAAACCATTTGAAGTGAAACTAGGAATGGAAATGAATTTCAATGGTCAAAGCTTCTTTTTTACGGTTAAATGAAAATGATTTCCGGAAAATTATATTTTCAAAACCAACCAAACAGCCTATTTTACGGAAAATGATTTCCTGAAAGCGTTTACCACCAAAACAAACGCACCCTAAAGTCCAAAATGTTTGCTAATGAAAACAATATTCACGAGATCATTACATGTGGGACGTTTCAGGATAAAACAATCCTAAATCTCACATTTACCTCATTGCTTACAATGACAATTACATGATCAAATAATTTCATCCTAACAAGGTATACCAGCTTAGAGAGACACTTGTGCAACAACATAATTTACACGAACCAGCCTAGAGACGAGTCTAGCCAATTCAAACCATTTTGCCTAATTTTAACCTTTTTAATTACATCGTTAATTTGAATAAATTTTTCTTTTAAATTGGGTTGGAAGAATCTCCTTCAACTCATTACGTGGCAATTCATAAGACTAGCTAGTAATTTTATGACAAAATATTTAATCACATAATTCATAAAATCATTTGAACAAGTTGCATGACTATATATTTAGATCTGTAATTTCATCATTTTCATGCACAAAGCACATACTAAAAATAGAGAGTAAATTGTTTATAGATGCAATAAATACAGTTCTGAAATCATAGGGGACGTAGTCAAGCCCACTAGTTAAAGCAATTGAACAAGAACAAATATAATCGTTTGATTTATCGATATCATACTACTTATATGGACGATCTGAATTCTTATATCTAGAAAAAGCAAAAGCATTGGCACCTCTAGAGATTGCAGTGGCACCATAAATCTAAGTTCAAATATACAATAGCAACTAATAAACATTAAACAGAAGGAATTTATGGGGACTTTGGACTTGCTTTACTGTGACTAAAATGCTTGATATGACATTCCTTCCGCTTGTATTGATCAAAGTTGGGTATGAAGTATGAACGTATGAATTATTATTCGTGGAATTTGATCAACTAGGTTTACAAAAACACACACATAATTTCTTGGTGTCCAATTAGAACTCTCTCTCTCCTCTCATTCTCAACTCTCGCCACTCAGCAGCACCGAAGGCCGAAGCTGCTGAAGTCCTATCCAATGCCAATTTGCCACCACAACACTACCATTGATCCGCCACCACTGGCACTGAGTAAGTCCATTTCGCCTCTCTCCCCTTGCTTAGCTTGTTTGTTTTTATTTATTTATTTATTTAATTTTGGTGGGATTTGATATTTAGACCTTATGTTTTCATTTGTTGTGGATTTTGATATGTGGGTTTTGACTTTGTGTTTTTGAATCCTTTGTGGGTTTGCAAGTTATAGTGGTTGTTTTAGTTTGAAAATTTCAAACTGATAGAACCAATTGCCCCAATAAAAAAAAACCGCACTACGTAAGGTTGAAGAACCAATCACATTTGTGTAGTGTCAAAATTAGGGTAAAAACTGCACCAACCGCATCATGTACTCTCCTAATTTTAGAGGTTTATAAAAATTAAACTTGTCATTAAACTCAATCCGTCACTTTAATAGTTGAACTCGCCCAACCTGCTAAGAAATAAATATTATATCAATTAAGTTGTTATTGGCTTCTTATACAAGCCTAGCTCCACATATGTTTGGAGGCAAAATTTACATTTAAAAAAAAAAGAAAAAAAAAAGAAGTGAAGGCCCAAAAATGTTGATTTATTTATTTATATTTTTATAAAAAGTTAGGGATAAATTATTTTATACGTAATTTTGATAAGCCTGCCTGGTTGATGTCTTCCCACTGAAACGGTGCGTTTGCCCCCCTCGTTTCCACTGCAACTTCTCTCTCTCACATTTCAACAGTCATAAACACTTTCGCTCCGAATCCGAAAATCCAGTACAAAGCAGAATTCAACTCCATCATCATCATCATCATCATCATCATCAATAGATCAGAGCCGTGGATCGGAGTGGACCTGAAACATGGTGCTGATATCGGCCGTACGCGATTACATCAACCGGATGTTACAGGACATCTCGGGCATGAAGGTTCTCATCCTCGATTCTCACACGGTAATCCTCGTTCCCAAACACTCCTCCTCTTCATTTCTTCTTTTTTTTAACCAATTAGTATATTTTCTCTGTTTGGACTTTCGAATTTGATTTCCTAGAAAATTCTGAGTAGGATTTGAATTTCAATCTCTTTGTTTGGAAATAAAGAAGTAACTGCAACTGAATTCACAGACTGATATAACTTTAAAGCCTATGAATTCATTTTTTTTCTTCTTATTTATATGATTGACAATTTGAGTTTTTGGAATTTGAATTCTCTTTCCTATAATTATGTTCTACTTTGTTCATTAATCGTTAGTTTTATATTGTTGGATTCCATAGTTTCAATGTTGTAAAATTCAAAATGCCGTAAAGTGCAAATTTCGCGGAGAAGAACAATTGCTTGGGCCGTGTTTGAATTGCATGAAAATACTTCATTGTATTGTGTGCGCGCGCGTGTGCGTGCTGTTGCGTGTTCTAATGCATTGTCATGAAGGGTCTATGGAACCCTGCATCATGGATGTTGTTGAAAAAAAATTACAAATTCTCGTGATTTTGTTTTTGTTTTTTTTTTTTTTTTTTTTTTTTTTTTTTTTGTTTTTGGGATAAAATCCTTCTCGTATGAGAGAATGTTAGCTTCAATTGCTAATGGAATAATGCTAGTAACACAAAAAAAACCCATAACTTTGCCACAACTTGTTCACGAACCCACCACTCACAACTTGCCATGTGGACAAGTTGTGAAAAAAGTTGTGGGTTTTGTTATGGCCATTCAGTTTTTTCATGAGTAGTAGATAAACTGCCAATGCCCCTTTGTTGTTTGTTTTGATTCTGTTTACATTTTTTTTTGTTGGCTGAATCTACTGATTTGGAATTTCACCATTGTGCTAGATTCGGATTGGGTCTAGTGGGTTAAGAAGTAAAAGAGAGATACTCATCAATTTAGTTAATGATTTGCAGGTTAGTATAGTTAGTGTTGGGTATTCACAGTCAGAACTTCTTCAGAAAGAAGTATTCTTGGTAGAATTGGTAGATTCCATTTACAAATCAAAAGAACCAATGTCACATCTTAAAGCGGTTTACTTCCTTCGGCCCACTTCAGAGAATATCCAGCATTTGCGGCAACAGCTAGCTAGTCCTAGATTTGGAGAGTACCACCTATGTAAGTTTTGTTAATAATTTGAGAGGAGCAAAAATGTTAACTTGCCACTGAAATTATAATTAAATGTTTTAAAATTTTCATTGGTGATTATTGGCTATTGATTTGAAGCTTCTTTGTGTGTATCTGAATTTCGTACAGTTTTCTCCAACATATTGAAGGATACTCAGATTCATAATTTAGCTGATGCAGATGAACAGGAAGTTGTTCAGCAGATCCAGGTAACTCTTTCACCGACTAAAAACTGTTTTGCATTACTAAAAAATTTTTGGTTGATATTTTACTTTACTGTTTTTCATTTTAGCTACTCTGAAAAATAATATTCAACTCAACTTAGGGAATCTATCATAATTGAAAACGGGAAGAAAAATTGGGAAAAAAGGGTAAGCTTTTAGTATCTTTAGCATGTCATTGTCAAAGGCTTGCATATATGGGGTTGCTTAAACATGGTCTGAAACTCCAAATTCTTGTTCTGATGCATGAGTAGATGTTATCTTATTTGACCTTGTTTTTATGCCACCTCATATTAACTGTAAAGTTAGATATAATTGTTATCTCTATCTTGCAGGAATTTTATGCGGACTTTGTAGCAATTGATCCTTACCATTTCACTTTGAATATGCTGTCAAATCACATTTATATGCTCCCAGCAGTTGTAGATCCTTCAAATTCGCAGCACTTCTGTGACCGAGTTGTTGATGGTATTGCATCCATTTTTTTGGCCTTAAAAAGAAGACCTATTATTAGATATCAAAGGAATTCTGATATTGCTAAGAGGATTGCACAGGAAACAGCTGTAAGTGAAGCACTGGAAGCTATAGTGTAAATATTACTTGTTCATGATATATGTATTACTGAGTTTCATATGAAGTTTGTGCATTCTGTTCTCAGAATTTAATACACACGCATGTAGATGTTACTTGTTCATGATATATGTATCACCGAGTTTCATATTAATTTTAAAGCATTCTGTTTTCAGATTTTTTTTTTTTTTAATGTGTAATTTTTTTTTTTTATAATTTGATAGTTACAATAGGGGAGGGGGGATTTGAATCCTGGATGTTACAGACACACCAGGAGATCTGTTTTTAGAATTTCATACACACACGTATATTTTTTCCCCTAGAAACTGATTGATGATATGTGTATTCATGATATTTCATATCATTGTTAATTTTACTGGATGCAGTTTCTCCTTTGAATTTTACTATTTTAGGTTCATAGAAATCTGACTTTAATACTTTTTTGGGATGTATCAGAAGCTGATGTACCAGCAGGAAAGTGGGCTTTTTGATTTCAGGCGAATGGAAGTTTCCCCATTGTTGCTGGTAATTGATAGGAGGGATGATCCTGTGACCCCTTTGCTAAACCAGTGGACCTATCAGGTATTTGGGGTTGTCAGTACAGATTTTACCATTTATATGAGAAATGCCTCTTTGTTTTGATGTAACATGGATGGTTTTATCATTTATTGAACTCATTTATCACATCATGTTCCATAGGCAATGGTTCATGAATTGATAGGCATTCAAGACAACAAGGTGGATTTGAGAAACATTGGCAAACTTCCAAAGGATCAACAGGTTACATTGCATTTCCTGTTATAGTGCGCATATTTATTTTTATGTTTTGCGTTGCTAAGAAAATGATCTTTGTTCAATTCACACTCACAGGAGGTTGTGTTGTCATCAGAACAAGATGCCTTTTTCAAAGCTAACATGTATGAGAATTTTGGAGATATTGGGATGAATATCAAGCGATTGGTAGATGAATTTCAGCAGATTTCAAAGAGTAACCAGAGCATCCAGACAATAGGTTTGTATGAGGCTTGATAAATTCAGATTTACGAGATATTATGTTACTAAATTAGCATGGTGGGTTGAGGTATAACATTCCATCATTCCAACATTTTGAATTTCTGCAGAAGACATGGCCAAATTTGTTGACAAGTACCCTGAGTACAGAAAAATGCATGGAAATGTTTCAAAGCATGTGACATTGGTCACAGAAATGAGCAAGATAGTTGAAGAGAGAAAACTCATGTTAGTTTCAGAAACAGAGCAGGAGTTGGCTTGTAATGGTGGTCAAGTGGCAGCATTTGAGGTAGTGTAATCTATTGTATCTTGTCTTGTTTTTCTCTAAATATTGTTTATGTTACTTCATATATATCCATGAGCCTACTTAGTTATACGCTTTTCTAGATAATTTATAATAGAAATTATTATAAGATACAGAAGTATGGATTTTGGTATAATTTTTAGACAGCTATATGATCATGAATCAAGCGCAAGGAGTAGATTATCCTAGTACAGGAGGCTGAAGAACAGGATGTTGTCTTGGATGATTTTGTTGTATGCACACATGCATGTTGATACACTCATCAGTATGAGATAGATTAAGATGGATTATGTTATTTACCCAATGCTCAAATATGGTGGGGTAATGAATTTACAAATTGTAATTTGTTAAAAAATATATATAAAAAAAATGATACCAATAAAAAAAATTTGTTAAAATATATATAAAAAAATGATGGCCTGGTGAAAGTAGTCTTACACATTGGAACTAATAATAAACTTGAGTGGCTCCACCGACAGCAACTGCATTACTAGCTCCGTTTCTTACTATGTAAAGCATTTTCCTGGCGAAAATGTTTTTTACACAATATTTTCAAGGAAAATAAATTGTTTTATTTTTTTTATTATTATTATTAGTTTTTTTTTTTTTTTGAGATCCGAAATTTTTTTTTTCTACTATTTGTTTGCACAAAATCTAAGGTTGCACAAAATCTCTATGTTAAAACCAACAAAAAGTTAGTACGCGGTGGTGGGAGGAGCTTCTGTATTTTTTTTATTTTTTATTTTTGGGGGGTGGGGGGGTGGTGGGGTGTGGGAGGGGGTGGCAGTGGTGCAGTGAGGAGAAGTGGGACAGGGAAGGTAGGAAGGTGGTGTGGTTTTTTTTTTTTTTTTTTTTTCTAGTGTTAAGGGTATTTTTCTAATTATGTAAAAAAAAAAAAAAAAAAAAAAAAAAAAAAAAAAAAAAAAAAATTAACTACATAATTGTTAGTTGTCAGTCAGAGTTGTTGGCCTTGGGTTTTAATTTATTTATAGGTAAGTCTTACTTAGTTTATGGACTTTTATGTGTCTTTGGTCCAATTCATTCAGGATTTTGTTTGTTGGTCAAAGTAGGAGTTCTATTGGGCAAAGCTAAGATCTAGAGTCTATAGAACTATCATTGCACTTAAAGAAAGATGGAGTTGCTTAATAGAAAAATTGAGTGTTTTGAGTATTGAGGGCACTTTGGCCTTAATGTTCTATTCTCACCTTCAATTCCCTCTTTCTTTTCTCTTTAACTTTTTTTTTTTTTTTTTTTTTTTTGTTAAGTACCAAGTTTAATTGAAAATGAGAAATACCTTCTGTTCACTTTCAATTTCCTCTTTCTTCTCACAAAAAGAATGACATCCTCTTAGGAACTCTGACACTCCAAATACTCTTCGAAGGAAAGGAATGAGCAGTAATGCCACAAATAACCTGGTAGTGGGACCGCACATCAAAAGTACCACTCCCATTCAAGCTCCTGCTAACATTTATAGGAAAGGAATGAGCAGTAATGCCACAGATAACCAGGTAGTAGGACTGCTCGTCAAAAGTACCACTCCCATTCAAGTGCCATCAAAAGTACCGCGCATCTGTTACCATCCGCATTACTGTCCACGTTACTATTCAGGTGCACTGTTCACAACTGTAGGTAGATTTGATCTTTGTATCTTCTCATCTCTTTTGCAAGCCTAAATCAAATCTTTTCTCATCCTTTCCCCAGTTATTAATTGACCCTAAATCCAAAATCCTCCTAATCCTAATCCTACCACAAGCGCATGTAGACAAATTCCCCAATATGTCCTACGTCATAGTGGTGTCGTCATGAAGGAGAGAGAGAGAGATTGTGAGGGTTTTTTGGAGAGAAGAGAAAGGTGGAGGGGATGTGGGTAGATGGCATAAATTATTTCCCACCTTTTTGCTGTAATTTCCACTCATCCATTGACTAGCAATTTTCAGTTGCACTAAACATATTATACACTGAAACAAATGGAGCCGAAACTTTTGGGGAGTTGAATGGATGATTGATCAATCAAATAATTCTTATATGCAAGAATATAAATTGACAAGCTGTTAGGAAGTCAAACAGTTGAGGTCCTGGCATAATTTGAGAACTAATTTTAAAGAGATAGTTCATGGGATATGCTCTTTGCATTATGTTAGTGCCAGCTGATAAAGACTAGTAATGTAAATGCTTGAATTATGCAATGAATGATCAAATGTTATCTAAGCTTTTCAAACAAGTTCCATTTGATATATCACAGCATGCAATTGAAAACCGCTTATTTCTGGTGGTGATGAACATTGAGTGCTGGAGTTATTATGAACATAAAGCACAGTCATGATATTAGTGAACTGTGCTTCAACCTTTACAAGTGTTGGTTTAGCTTAATGAGTATGAGACAAAATGAATTGGGCTGTTGTTTAGCTTTATATTACGTGAGTTGGAAGATATATCTTCATGAATGATTCTTCAATTGGGATTTGATCTTTTTATTGTGAGTTGAGGGAATCGTCCTTTTTTATCTTCCCTTGGAAAGCAATTTGGGGGTTTAAGGCTCCCTGAAGAGTTTTCTTTTTTGCTTGTACAGTGACATATCACAGCTGATAATTTAAGGAGGAGAGGCTTTTATTTAGTGGATTGGTGTTGCATGTGCAGATGTGATGGGGAATCAGTGGACCATCTTTTGCTTCATTGTGGGGAGGCTCACTAGTTATGGAATATTGTTTTAAAATATTTTGGGGTTGCAGGGTGATTCCTAAGAGAGTGAAGGATCTTTTGCTTGGGTGGAGGAACAAGTGTACCTTTCAGGATATGGAATGCTTGAGGGAGCAACTTCTTTAGTCTTTTATGGGACTTTGTTTGATTGGTCACAGGTTTGAGGACTCACATCTAGTGAGTCCCTCCCAATGTTTTTAGATTCCCTTTCTTCTTGTACATAGCTTTATGTCTCTCTTTTTATTTTTGTGGCTACTTCATGTTTTCTTCCATGTCGTAGTCTTTTTTATCAATATCTTATCTTACCTATCAAAAAAAAAAAAAAAATTTTAGGAGGAGAGGACAATTGGCTAGTGGCCACGCTTCATGAAGCAAAGGTCACTAGTTCAAATCTCCTCTTGGCTGACAGTATTGCCAATTGCTTAACTTTGCAAGGGTTCAGAAGCACTATTGACACAATAGGACAAAAAACAGTTAGGGTGTCACAGATGTGGGGTTGAAAGTCCAATTGGCAAGATATGGGGTATGCGGAGAAGTATGACTGGCAATTTCTCCTCACTAGATAGGGCTGGGTAATTGTTGTGATTGATTTTTTTTTTTTTTTTTTTGGGATAGTGTAGGGAACCTTTCTAAGGAAGAGCTCTTTGGACTCTCCTCTAGCCATTAAAACCTACAAGCAACTTCTCCTGCCTGTCAAAACCAGTTGCCGGGTAATGTAGGGGCTTTCACCCCTAATGGGCTATTATAGAGTTTGTCCCCCTTATTCTCTTATTTGTTTATTTTTATTTTAGACTTCGTAATATTTGGAACTGTGACCTACCTATCAAAAAATATATATTTGGAACTGTGATCAACTCCCAATCTAAGGCTTATCACTCGACCAAAGCCGAAGTAGGATGATACATTAGTGACGGGTGCAATATTGAGGTTTCTGATACCAATCAAAGCATTGGCATTAATTTTTACTTTACTAGTAATATATGACATTAAGTGTGGTTTGGCTGCAAAGAAGATTTTTGTGTACTGGATTTTAATAAATTTCAGCTGGATCTGACCCATACATTATTTATTAGTAATTTACGCATTTATAGGAAGGTTCAATTGGATTGGAGTTTGGACTTGTTAAGTGGAGCAGGATTGGGCAAAATTTTTAAGTAATCCTGAACACATTGGGGCAAAGGTATCCTTATATATCCAAATGGGTGTTCTTGGGCCAAATGGATAACAAGCAAAAGGATTTATCTGTATGTGTTTGCAAAGTTTTTAATTAGGATGGTCAGGATTGTTGTCTAAAGGAGATGAGAATTGATTATTTGTGGTGCATGAAGTTGGGGTGAGCAATGCATTTTTTGTTCTAATCATTAAAACAATTTGATTGTTAGCATTAACATCCAAAATTTACAAATCACATGCAAGAATGTGATACATCCCTTGCTTTGGCATTTCTTTATCCTCTCAGTGGACTCTCATAAAAGAATCTCTGCACACACATTAAAAGAAATTTCCTTTAGTTTCCCTTTGAGTTTAGACCAATGGATAATCCAAGGAACTAAGGTTTGGTAAGCTGCACCTGTGGTTCATTTTGCGAAAATTAAGTGGAAGATTTTAAACAGCAAGTGCTGGGCATTCTGTGTTTACAAAAAATACAAACAACGTTATTAGAACAATATTACCAAATGGGCCCTCAATTTCAACTGTTTTTGGGTGTTATTGTGTCTGTGTTTCCATGTCAATTGGGAGAAAAGTCACATCCTAGTTTTAAGCTCTCCACAAGTTTTTGATCTGCCCAATGTTTGAATTTAGGGTTTATACTTCTTTCCTTGATGAAACCAACAAAGCCTAGGTTTAGTCTCATTATTATAAATAATAAAGCCTTAGTCCTTTGGGATTGGCTATGGATCTGTTTTTTATTTTGGGGAGGGTGTGGGGGAGATAAATAGGTTCTCTAGAGGTGTTATGTAAGTTATTTGAAGTTTCATAGGCGATTAGCAGTTAATGACATCATCCAATAGGATTAACTCAAAATTTATGCCTTCTCATAAAAATGAAAGGCCTATGCAATAAATATTGCTTATGTTTGATTACCTAATTTTCCTTTATGTGTTACAAGATTATAATGCTATTTGGTCTCCTGAATTATTGTTTTATTAGCACATCATGTTTATTCCCTTCAAGTTATTGTCTAAAACAAAGTGTTCATCTACTGATATTGAGTGGTGCTGCATAACACTGTTTAGAGACTTTTTCAACACCCCCCACACCGCAGCCCCACACCCCCCACCCCCCCCCCCCCCCCCTCGGGGGCGCCTGGCATGTACACTTACATGGGCACACCACTAAACACTGGGGAGGGAGAGCTGTGATGGTTGGTGCTTTTTTGGTGTCAATAGACTTCCCTACTGATATATGATTTGAGATTCCTGAATTTGACAGCTTGAAATTAGAGCCGGAAATATCTAGTATACTGTTCAAATGTTGAGCAATGACATTCTTCCCTTTTCAAACTTCAATGCAGGCAGTGACAAATCTTTTAAACAATGAAAGTGTATCTGATATTGACCGTTTACGCTTAGTGATGCTTTATGCTTTGCGCTATGAGAAGGAAAGCCCTGTTCAATTGATGCAACTTTTCAACAAACTGGCTTCTCGGTCTGCCAAGTACAAACCAGGGGTAAAATAAGCAAACCAGCATTTCTGTTTTGCATGCTTTGATGCTTTAGTAGAGCAGCAAATATGTTGAAATTGTTGTGTTCCTTGCTAGTTGCTAGATGATTCACTGGTTTTGAAAAATTGGCCATCATGGTATGACAGCTTGTCCAGTTCGTCTTGAAGCAAGCAGGGGTTGATAAGCGAACTGGGGATCTTTTTGGAAATCGAGATCTTTTGAATATTGCTCGTAACATGGCTCGTGGACTGAAGGTTAGTTAGAAACACTTCACTTTCTGCTTGTGGATGTGGTTAGATGCTTATACGTCATTTTCCCACATGCTGTAGGGGGTTGAGAATGTTTACACCCAGCACCAGCCCCTTTTGTTCCAAACCATGGAAAGCATTTCCAAGGGACGGTTGAGAGATGTGGACTACCCATATGTTGGCAATCACTTTCAGCAGGGCAGGTTCGTTTTCTAAAATAACTGTTTCTTCCCAGGAATGTTGCAGATTATCTCTTGCAAATTTTGGAATGTAGTGTGGTTTCTTTCCACTGTTTTAAAAACCTGAGCAGACCAGCTGATTCAACTGGTTCAATCAAGAACTCTATACCAATCCAAATATAGCCTAAAACGGTAAAACAAGATTTTCTGAAAAAACTGGGCTTAAATGAATAACCAGTGGTCAGACTGCAAAAACTGATAACTGGAACTTCTTGTGCATGTGTGTGTGTTACATGTTTATGTATATGTGTAGGTTTGTATGTACATGTATGTGTGCATATTATCAGGAAGTAGTGCCAAGATAATTCTAGCTATGTTACTAATTTTACTCTTTAATAATGAGAAGAGTTTATGAGGAAAAACCCACTTCATACAAATTTCTCAGTCTAAATAACATATTATCTCTCATCAGATATATGATGCTAATGTCTAACTTTCAGCACTTGTTAAAGAACGTATGCTGGTCCGTAACTCCCCCCCCCCCCCCCCGCGTCCTCTCCCAAAAAAAAAAACAAAGAAATGAAGGTATGCTGGTCCGCTAATGGCTCATTTGAAGCAAACCTATCAACATAGTTTATGGCAGGTCACACACCAAAGGTATCAATTAGGGATTTTTTATCTTTAGGAGTTTGGCCCTGTGCATATTTTGGGCATTGATGCTTCACCCTGACACTATGCTATATATAGTCGTAGGGATTGATATGAGTTAACTGAGGTGGCTGTGTTCCCTCAATTTGTTGAAGACAGTTTTTAAGCCATCTAGCCTACCCCCAGAACTTAGATTATTGTTCATTTAATGGAAACTATTACTGTTTCTGTGTAGCTTCTTGATTACCATGCATCCAAATTAGATATATAATTTTGATAAGTAATAAGTTGTATTAAGAGGGAAAAAAAAAAAAGGAGAAATCCTAGTGCATGGGAGGTATGCAAGGAAAACACTTAAAAAAAAATTTATATAATAGTTTTTATTTCATTAAGAAAGTGCAAAAAGGGGCTCAATCCTCGTACATGGGATGACAAAAAGAAGACCCAAAAGAAATAAAATTAACATGTACAAAAGAAAAACTAAAACCAATGAGGTCCAGCTTAAAGGAAATCTCCTCCCCTTGTAAGAAAATACTAAAAAGAGGGGGGAAAAGGACTAAGATATGAAATTAAAAATGTCTATAAATTCCAGAAACAAAAGTAATGGTAAGCTAGAAGTAGATGTTAACGTCAAAATTAGATATATATGCCCCTGATCACCTTTCCTCTCAAGTTTTTCTACCATTTTACTCAAGTCTCCTATCTTTCCCCTTCATTTTGCTGTTACATGCTACAGTAAAGGTTTTCAAGCATGGACAGACTATTGTAGGATTGAACGTTAATTTATATTTGAGATAGCCATAGCCTTCAAAGTGAAAGTTATAGCCTTCAAATAAAGATTTTTAAAAGGCTTTGGATAATATAGCTTGAATGACAAACACTTCATCTTTGAGCAGGCCACAGGAAGTAGTCATATTCATTGTTGGAGGGACGACATATGAAGAGTCACGTTCTGTTGCTTTACAAAATGCCAGCAATTCTGGAATTCGTTTTATACTCGGTGGTTCTGTGGTTCTGAATTCTAAGAGGTATGTATGCTTTTGAATCATCATTGTGATTTTAGAAGCACGGTATTGCTGTGCTAGCTGTGGTTCATGCTTGGCACACACTAGCTTTAAATGATAACTTCTATGGCCTTCATCTTTCTTGCATCAGCTGAAAATTTGAGAATGTAGTTGTGGGTTGGATTGCATCATGTTAATTTGACACTTGGTGAAACTTTGTTGGCCTTGTGGATTTTGGTTTGGCATTACTCATCCCATGTAGGTTGCAAGCATGCAATGATTTGTGGTTTCTTAAAATTTACAAATCAAAATTCTTTTAAAGTTCTATTTTTGACCCAATCTCGACCCAAGCCTAGAGAATGGAAGGTTGTTATAAGCCAGACTTCTATAACTTCAGTCGCACTTTACTGAACTTAAATCTCAACTAATATAAATAGCCATAAATTGTATTTAATTTATACTCTTGTCATATTTATATGATATGCTTAGTTATATAGTGATAATTTGAGGCTAGTTTAGTTATTTGATGGAATGTAGTTAAAGTGGAAACTATCCTTGCTTTATACGATTTCCTCTGATCCAATAATCATTTTGGCTTAAAAAAAAAGCAGGTTTCTGAAAGACTTGGAAGAAGCTCAAAGGATAGCTCGTTCTAGCACAGCAGTGATTTGAAGGCCCATCATATGGGTCTTGAGAGCCAATAGATAATTTTTATGGCTTTATACAGAGCTTTTGACTTGGTGACTGGTGGTGGTAAGATTGTTAATGAATATTGGGAAGAGGAACTTGATGATCATCAGAATCAACCCACCTTTCTTGCATAAGACATCCAATATTCACCAATTTGCAAAGGAATAAAAAGAAATAGGTTTTTTGGAGACTAAACCCATTGTGTATTGGAATATGAGATATTACTAGATATTACTGATTCGCGAGAAACAATTTGCAGACAGCCTTATTGCTTGTTTAACAACACTACCTTGCCTTGTGAACGAAAATGTAAAATCATACAATTTTTTTTCTTTCTTTTTTGGATTGTATAGATGCTTGATTTATCCTAGGTAGTTTTGTATTTGGACCATATTGTGAAAAGTTACAGCTGAGCATATGGTTGAGCCAGGGCCAGGGGTTTTGTTTATACTTGAGCAATCAATGTTCTGGTGACATGGGAAGTTTATGAATATTTGTGTGCATAACTGGTATTGAAACTTTGCTATTGCATATATTTTGATCATGTTTTCTGGTGAATTATATTATCAGGGAGAATCTTTTGCTTTTATTAATTGGTGTTGTGTCCAATTATGCGCCTATAGACCTTGGTCCTCTCGATTCAGCCGAGTCATCTTCCATATTACACTATCTTTGCTTTCTTTGCCTAAACACAAACACAGACAAGCTTTCGTAGAACCAAGCTACAAGCTTTCGTATAACCAAGCTGTTAGTAGATTGGCGTCAAAATGTACTTGCTGATGCTTTATACTTGCTAATGAAGGATGGGTTTGATCAGTTTAAAATTTTAAATAGTGAGCTACAAGTTCTTAAACCCTTAAACTCTGTTGTGTGAATATCTAACTCTCAGCATGCTCTCTCTCTCTCTCTCTCTCTCTCTCTCTCTCTCTCTCATGAAAGCATACACAAGGGAAAAAAAAAAAAACCTTGATCGGGTCATTTCATTTTTTTTTTAATGAATAAAAATCATATCATGTAGGGATTTAAACTGCCCAAAAAATTATAAAATTTATGAACATTTTTAAATTTTTACTTAAATTAGAGAAGTAAAGTAATTTATATCTTTTCCTTATCTGTTGGTAAAAAGTGTTACATACATAACGACACTCCTTAATAATTACCATCAATAGATTCAATACTATAATAAAAGTAATGAAGTTCGAGTTGAGTAAAACCATTTTTCTTAGCATATTGAGCTGAGTTAAAAAAAAAAAAAAAAATTTATTCAAATGACATCATAACTTTCAGAAGTTGATTGAACATTGATGATGTTGAAAATCGTTAGTGAGTTGATCGTCTACACATGTGTCAATGGGTGCACCTGAAGAACAAAAAGAGAAGAATCAATCAAAGGGCACAGATGGGGTATCAGCCAAAGACCTTTCAAAAGCTAAGTTAAAAGAGAGCTCCAACAATGCTAGAGAGTATGAACTTTAGAGAAATTGTACGTATCTTTATGAGAGAGGGTTTTGGGGGTTATATAGTGGTGTAGATTTGACCTTAATTTCTTGAGGAGGAATACCTTTCCTTATGGGGAGAACTCTCCATCAAATTTTCAGATTTTTGGGGATGGTCTTCCTTGCAGATGACCCTCAATTATGGTTAGGCGTAGGGTGCAAGGGTTTTCCATATCAGGATTCTTGATGAGCACTTCTAGCCACGTGGGAGCCGTGTGAGTTCCGTGTGTCCCCTTTTATTGGGTTCGTCCGCTTGAGGTTCGTCCACTTTGTTGGGTCCGTCCATATTGAGGTTCGCTTTCTTTGGATTCGTCTGCCCACGGAAATGTGTTCGTTAGTCCTGTCATGTCATCAGCCTAATAAGACCATCTCCTATATTGCAGGGTGGGCTTGTCAGACTAAACAATTGGACATTTGGTCTGTTCACTTATGCTTCGTGTTGTCAGCTTTGTAGGTCTAAAAATACCTTTATTAGTTGCCCCTTCAGCACATGGGTCTGTTAGTTTTACCCTGAACGGACTTATGGGGTGACAAATTCTTGCAGCTGTCATCTCTTTCCTCGGGAGTTATGCTTTGATTTGAGGGTATACGTGGCGCATTCTGAGTGGGTGCAATTTTTTTTTTTTGGGGGAATTGTTAACCCGTCACTAAGCAGAGAGAATTTTTCAATCCTAAAAGGTTGAATGTTTCATTTTCAAATGTTAGGAGGACCAAGGCTCTTCACATAATACAACAACTATTAAAACACACAACCAAAAATTAATGATTCTATATTTTGATGACCTAGTGGTCCAAATCAAAACTTGAGTTGAAAATGGCCAACAACACATCATTGAGCGCGAAAAGGGCACCATAGATTAGAGATTGGAGAATACCCGTCCTTCTTGCAGACTTAGTAATAATTTAGGTACGTTTCATTATACGTCTTTCATCCGTCCACCATGTGGATTTGTTAATAATTAGATGTACTTCATTATATATCATTCATCCGTCCACCTTGTGGGCTTAGTCAATGTATTCGTCCATCCTGTGGACATAAATTTGGATGCTTTTTGACACATCTGTTCATTTTGTGGACTTAGTTCATATATCCGTCCATCTTGTGGCATCCGTCCACATTGTGGATTTTATAAATTTTTTATATTAGTTTGTATCTGCCCATTCTATGGGTATAGTAAATTTTGGATACTAATTTGTATCCATCCATTCTATGGACTTAGTAAATTTTGGATACTAGTTTGTATCCGTCCATTCTATGGATTTAGTAAATTTTTGGAGGGTCGTTTGTCACCTTGGTAACTTGGTTCGATGATTTCTATTTAAGTCAATCATCTTTGGAGGATCACTGGGATCGTTCATCACCTGGATCATTCATCACCCTGTAGGTAGGAAGATTTAGATCTTTTACCAAGGTACTCATTAGTGGATTGGTTTGTCCATCCACTCGTAGGTAAGAGGACTTAAATTTTTACAAAGGCACTTGTGAAGGGCTTGTTTCATCCGTCCACCCCTTAGGTAAAAGGACTTAGATTTTTTACCAAGGCACTCAGGAATGGTTTAGTTCGTCCTTCCTCCCGTAGGTAGGAAGACTTAGACTTAAGACACTCATTGGTGGCTTAGTTTGTTTACCCACCCGTATGTAGGAAGACTTAGTTTTTTGATCAAGGCACTTGTGGGTAGCTTGGTTCATCTGTCCACCAATAGTGTTTTGGGGAAACTTAACCCTAAAAACTCATATCCTCTCTTTTTCTTTCCCTCACAATCCTCTCTTAAACTCTCAGCCTTCGTTTCCTCAGATTTGTAAATTTGGTGGTTGCCTTTTTCCCTCACATGCCTCAGCCTTAGCCTCCTTTTTCTCTCGGCCTTGCGGTATTTTGAGCAGATGAACGAGCTTTAAAGGACAAGAGCTGAAGAACACTTAATCTTTTCTCATCTTCAGTTCTTGTAAAAGAAATGAAATTTGGGGAAGAAGCAATGTTGATTTGTTGTAAAAGAAATGACATTTTGGGAACATGCTAGCTGTGGAGTGAGGTTGAACTTTGCTTGGCAGAGAGAGAGGTAGAGGAAGATGTGTAAAATAAGGAGAAGAAATGAAGAGTGAAGAGTCAGATTTGGATTTTGTGTAGAAGCAAGTACTAATTTATGGGAAAAGGAGAAGAAAGTGGGGGTAGGTAGAGAAAATTTAATACAAGCAAATTTTGAATTGATGATTAAGTACTGATTGTTTGATTCACTTAATGGGAAAAAGAGATGAAAGTGGGGGTAGGTGGAGAAAATTTAATGTCAATGGAGGTAGGTAGGATAGCAGGGGAGTTATTTAGTTATTTATTTTTTATTATAAGTTTGTTTTTAATGATTCTAATTAAACTTTTATGATATAAAATTTTTAAAGTAAATATTATTAGTTACTATAAAATTATTATATAATTTATTAATTATTTTTTTAATTATAAAATTATTAATTATTAATTATGACATCACCGGTTTGACCATCAGTTTGATCTCGGTCAGATCAGAAAATCGATAATCAGTCACTTTTACGGCTCTTTGTCTGTACCGGTTTTTAAAACCATGGGTAGGACTTAACTTTTTTTACCAAGGCACTTATGAGTGGCTTAGTTCATCTGTCCACCCGTAGGTAGGAAGACTTAGAATTTTGATCAAGACACTTGTGGGTGACTTGGTTCGTCCGTTCACCCGTAGGTAGGAAGACTTAGAATTTTTTCCAAGGCACTCGTGAGTGGCTTGGTTCGTCCTTCCACCCTCAGGTAGGAAGACTTAAAATTTTGACCTACACACTTGTGGGTGACTTGGTTCATTCGTCCACCCGTAGGTAGGAAGACTTAGAATTTTGACTAAGGCACTAGTGAGTGTCTTGGTTCGTCCTTCCACCCGTAGGTAGGACTTAACTTTTTTATCAAGGCATTCGTGAGTGACTTGGTTCGTTCATTCACTTGTAGGTAGAAAGACTTAGAATTTTGACCAAGGCACTTGTGGGTGACTTGGTTTGTCCATCCACCCCTAGGTAGGAGGACTTATATTTTTACCAAGGCACCCATGGGTGACTTGGTTCGTCCTTCAACCTATAGGTAGGACTAAAATTTTTTACCAAGGCACTTGTGGGTGACTTGATTCGTCCGTCCATCCGTAGGTAGGAAGACTTAGAATTTAGACCAAGGCACTTGTGGGTGACTTGGTTCGTCCGTCCACCCGTAGGTAGGAAGACTTAGAATTTTGTCTAAGGCACTCGTGAGTGGCTTGGTTCATCCTTCCACCCGTAGGTAGGACTCAAATTTTTTACCAAGGCACTTATGAGTGACTTGGTTCATCTGTCCTCCCATAGGTAGAAAGACTTAGCTTTTTTACTAAGGCACTCATAGGTGGCTTTGTTCGTCCATCCACTCATGTGTAGGAGACTTATATTTTTACCAAGGAATCCCTACAAGGAAAGGATCCCACGACATACGAGCATTAATGAGGATCTTCCCTACAAGGAAATACCCTTCCCACCAAGAAACTAAGGTCAGCTTTACACTACTATAAAAACCCCAAAACTCTCATAAATCAAGGTGCGCATAATTTACCCCAGCTCTAACACTCTAAAATTGTAAAAGTCCTCTAACTTAACCTTCGGAGGGTATTTGGCCAGTACTACACCGGTACTCTCTATGAGGTCTTCTTTTTCTTTGTTTCACAGGTTTCGTCTAGAGCACGTGAGGACTGTGCGACTTATTGACAATTTTTTAGCATCATCATTTTTTGTTGATCTCTTTCATCTTATGTTACTTCAATTGCCACAAGTTCTTAAACCCTTAAACTCTGTTGTAGGCACTCTCAGCATGCTCTCTCTCTCTAGCATACACACAAGGAGAAAAAAAAAACACTCCTTTATAGGTTCACTTCAATTTTTTTTAATGTATAAAAATCATATCGTGTATGGATTTAAGCTGCCCAAAAAATTATAGAATTGAAGAAATTTTTACTTAAATTAGAGAAGTAAAGTAGTTTATATCTTTTCCTTATCTATTGGTAAATAGTGTTACATACGTAACGAAACACCTTAACAAATGCCATCAATCAAAGTAATGAAGTTTGAAATATTTGTGTACAAGTATAATATGAAAAATGTTTTTTTTTTTTTAGAGAGTTTCAACCTATGGCGTCCGCTCCTGATGATAGCTTTTTATCATTAGACCAAGACACCAATAAGTTTTTGGTGTAGGCGGAGATTGAACCTCAGATCTCTTATACAACTATCAGAGATTTTACTAGTTGAGCTAACTGGATATATGTTAAATTATAGAAAACATGTATTTTGCAATGTATTTTTGTTTGACATGATATATTGGTATAAACAATCACTTTTTATATGAACCTAATAACAATTATTCTACCACCAAAACTTTTGCAATAACTGATGAAGTAGCCTACAATTTTTTATTATTATTATTGAAATAGATAGATAATGGAGGAGGTGATATAAAATACAACAAATGATATATAATTATTTATTTATTATCATTGAGTTATCTCTGGAACCTGGTTGATTGTTGGCGGTTTCAGGAACTTTTTTAGGGTGGTCATTAAAAAACTTAAATTAAAAAAATTTAATGAAAATAAAACTTGAATATATTAACATCACAAAAAAAAAAAAAAAAAAAAAAAAACACTCGCAGTTACATAAAGTTTTAAAATTTCCTTCACAAGTTTTTATATTTTGAAATTGTTGAATGATATAATAGTTTCACTATCAATGTTATCAACTACATCTTTTCAATATACACAATTAAGCAATCATTAAATTATTGATCTCCTTTTCAATTACCAACATATTATCTAAATAAGTAACAATTTAAACAAAATGCATTACTTTTTTGAAAAAATGTATCAAATAAATCCAACAAATTTGACTAAAGACTAAAACAAGCACTAATAGAATAGCTATTTGAAAAGTGTGCATTTTTTTAATAAAAAAATAGCGATTTTAAAATATGCCATTTGATAACACAATTTAAAAAATCAAAATTAAACGTTTGATTTGGGCTTTTAGGCTAATTTGTTTGTTTGGGCAATTTTTGAAAGTGCTATGTCCAAAATATTTTTACGACATTTACACAACAAAGCCTAAATTGTAAGTTTTTACTAGCTAGTTCTAATTTGAACATATCACTGAAATTATTTTTGTCCATTAGTAACAACCTGCTACTTAGGATTTATTGCGAAAGTATTACGAAAATATTGTGAACACAACATTTCTTGCAATTTTTTGGTTCAACATTCAACGGACCAAAATTTTGGAGAAGTTGAATTTAATTTTTAATGGGCTTAAATTGTTATTTAAGGTGTTCAAGTTTTTTTAAGGTGGTCAAGTTTTTTTTTTTTTTTTTTTTCTAGAGCGGTTAATAATTCATATTAATTTAAAATTCAATTTTTTAAGGTATTTTAAAAACAAATTTTCAAGTCAGGGTGGTCACATTTGGCCCCACCCTTGATTGTTCGGCTATTAGCAATAAACAACTACTATTTAAAGAACCCAATAATTACCACTGCGTATCCTTGACGTAATGGTCACTCCACAAGTATAAGTGTTTGTGAGTGTGAGGAGCAAGAGTCAGAGTTCAAATTTTCAGAAGGGAGCTTTACACATATACATTTAGTGTTCGTTTGGTTGGAGGAGTGAAAAAGTGGGAGGATGGAAAATTAGTGGGAGGATGGAAAAGTGGGAGGATAGAAAAGATTTGGTTTTCCCTCATGTGTGTTTGGTTAGAGGGGTGGAAAAGTAGGAGGGTGGAAAACTTTTTTGTTTGGTTGGAGAGAAAAAGGAGAGGATGAAAAATGTAGTTTATATAAATTGACTATTATATTCTTGTTATATAATATATAAGAAAGGGAGATATTAAAAAAAAAAAAAACTTTATTCACATGGGCGACTGGGCAAACTTTCTTCATCTGGGCAACACACCATTCAACCAATATATAATTAGGTCACGTTGCTTAGCTAATTAAACAAGGCAAAAAAAAAAAAAAAAAAGAAAAAAGAAAAAGAAAAAGAGAAGAGAACTTGGAGTAGTTCATGATGCTGTTCTGTGAAGGTGCTAAGAAAGTGATAAGGATGAAGAGGCAAAAGTAATCAGGTCACAGGTGTAATGGGAAAGTGAGAGGGGTTGGTGAAATGAATAAAGTGAGAGTATTTGTATAAATTATATCATTCAACACTTTTTGCTCCCTATTTTCCTCCCAAATTGGGAGGATAAAAAAATGTGGGTCTGGAGGGATTATTTTCCTCCCTATTTTCTGTTTCTCTTATTTTCTCTCTTGAACCAGATAGTGAAAAATGTCATTTTCCACTCTATTTTCCTCTCCTTATTTTTTATCTTTCTGTTTTCACCCCCAACTAAACATATTAAATTAGAATAGAATTTATCTGGTATAAAAATAAATAAATAAATAAACCCAATTAGTCAATGTTTTTTTTTTTTTTTTTTTTTTTATTTTGGAGAGGAATTAGTTAGTTAAGTTAGCATTGAAATTGTAGTGTACAAAAATTGTTTACGTACTTAAATTGAAGTTGCCAAAGAAGACCAGAGACTTCGTAAAGTGTCTTTCACTAATGTGAACTGCTTTTCAAGGTAAATGTGTGGGTCCTTCTCCTTAACAAGTGGACGACAGCTTGCATACATTGAATAACTCATTTAACTTTATTTTTAAAAGAAGAACAACTGATTCTATCAAGCTCTCTATACCAGCCAGTCAGCCACAAGTCCTATTACTGTTCTTTCATTAGAAAAAATGATGAATCCTGCTAAAGGGAATACATCATTGCTTCTTCTCTCCCTTCTTCTTGTTTGCCAAACCTGCACTTCCCTTGATACCATAACACCAGACCAACCCCTCAAGGATGGTCAACTTCTGCTCTCAAACCAGAAAACCTTTGCACTTGGGTTTTTCAGCCCCGGCAGTTCCAGTCACCGCTACGTTGGAATTTGGTTTAACCAAATCACCGAACAAACCGTTGTGTGGGTTGCAAACAGAGACGCTCCTCTCAATGATACCTCCGGAGTCCTCTCCATCAACGGTAAGGGAAACCTTGTACTTCACACCCAAAACCAAACCACTCCTATTTGGTCCACCAATGTTTCTTTTTCTGTCTCATTCACAAATAATTCTATGGCTAAGCTCTTAGATATGGGAAATCTTGTTTTGGTTCAACAAGACAGCCAACGTTGGCAAAGTTTTGATTATCCCACCAATACTCTGCTTTCATTTATGAAACTTGGCCTGGACCGGCGGACCGGGTTGAACCGGTTCCTAACATCTTGGAAGTCCAAAGATGACCCGGGAATCGGCAACTACTCATTTCGAATAGTTCCAACTGGGTACCCTCAAGCAGTCGTATACATGGGTCGGACTATATCATGGCGTGCTGGATCTTGGACTGGCCTAAGATTGGTTGGTATACTGCCCAGAATGTTCTCAAATTACTTCAATAATAGCTTTGTGAATAATCAAGATGAAACCACCCTTATGTACAGTACATTTTCAAATTCAGCTGACCCCAAAGTTATTTCTAAATTGGTGGTGGATGAATCAGGAATTATTCGACGGTCTTTATGGCAGGAGAATACATGGGCCGAAATTTGGTTCCTCCCACAAGAGTTGTGCGATAAGTATTTGCATTGCGGTCCAAATAGTTATTGTGACCCACACAATTTGGTCATTTCTAAGTGCGAGTGCTTTCCTGGATTTGAACCCAAGTCATCTCGTGATTGCATGAGGGAAAAGCAAGGAGTGTCCATGTGCAACAATGGAGAAGGGTTCATGAAGTTGGCACATATGAAGGTGCCGGATACTTCAACAGCACAAGCGGACATGAGTTTGAGTATGAAAGAGTGTGAGCAAAAGTGTTTGAGGAATTGTTCTTGTATGGCTTATGCAAGTACAAATGAGAGTGAGGGAGGGATTGGTTGCTTGACATGGCAAGGGGACTTCGTGGACGCAAGAACATATCCTGATGTAGGACAAGATTTATACATACGTGTGAATGCAGTTGTATTAGGTACTCTTTCATCTTTTATCTTTAAAATTTTGGAAAAACATTTTACGAAAATACACAGTGACTTCTCTCATCCCATTTGGTGGCTGGGTCACCGGTCTGGTGAGCTAGGCAAACGATGTCGGTACTTCGGTGGTTGGAGCCACCACTCCAACGATCAGTGCCAATGTTCTGGTGGCTAGAGCCATCACTCTGGCAACCGATACTGGTAATCCAGACACTAAAGCTGTGTGCTAGAGGTCTGATTACCGAAGCCATCATTCTGGTGGCCGGAGACATCACTCTAGCGGCAGTTGCCCCCTGTCCAGTTGTTGAAGACATCGTTCAAGCTAAAATTCCAACAGTCTGGTTACTAGACCTCCTACACTAGCGGTTCTGGTGATTCAGCTACTGATTTTGGTTGTTTGCTTGAAAATTTTTATTGATCATACAAAATACCTTAAAATTTATTTGTTTTACTTCAAAACAAATAGAGTGTTAGTCAAAGTTCATGTCTATTGAAATTTATACAGAATATTAGTTCAACATCTAATTTGCCCTATGGTACTAACCTTAAAGTTGCTTTAGATCACATTATTGAAAAATGATTTTCTCTATTTAAAATTGATCTATTTCATATTTCAAATTATATATTACAAATCTAAATGAGTATTACATTCCATATGGGGAAGAATTCATATATGGTTTTGTTAAATTATCTAAAAATATCAAAATTTTCAAAATTCTACCTTTTATCTATTTCATACTAATTCAAAACTCAAATGATGTGTGGAGAAGTCGAAATTATTTAAGAGTTGTATACCCCTAACAACACAAGATTTCTACAATTATATTCATCACTCGTAGTAGGTCCTACTATGTAATACTTGTTTTATTTTATTTTTATATAGTTACAATAATAGGACAGAGAGAATTTGAACTCTGATTCTACTTATATTAATAAGAAACACTCTCTTGGTGTTGGACATTGTTACAAAAATAGGTTTGCAATATTTGTTTTTTTGTTTCTTCTTTTAACACATTTTCGGCCTCAAAAAAGAGAATCACATATGGACTTGACATTGTTGTGAGAACATGTTTGTTTTTGTTTTGTTCTTTTGATAAGTTGGACCTCAAAATGAGAATTGCATTTTCTCCTTTTAAAAAAAATAAAATAAAATCACATATTCTCCTTAAACCCTTGTTCCATCCCTACTCTCATTTTTCAGCAAAACTGCATCAACAAATATTTATGTTCAATCAACTTCTGAAATTTATGATGTCATTTGAATAATTTTTATTTTATTTTATTTATTATTATTATTATTTTTTTTACTCAGCTCAATATGCTAAGAAAAATGGTCTTACTCAGAAAAAGAGGATGCTGGCAATTCTGGGAGTTTCTGTTGCTGTAATGTTTCTTCTTATAGTTTCAGTTGTGTATTGTTTTGTAATGAAGAAGAAGAAAGGTAAGGAAGTTTAGAGCAATTTTTTTAAACCTATTTCTATACTTCTAAGGCCAGTGAACAAATGCTCCCAAGATTACTCCAACACTATGTTTCAGAGTTTATAAAAGAATAGGCTATGTTTCAGAGTTTATAAATGAATAGGCTATGTTTCAGAATTTATAAAAGAATAAGCAGAATACGTAAATCATGAAATAAAACTGAATAAAATGGAATGAAACTTGATATATTTTTCAAGCATAGAAGTTGATAAAAGAAAAAATGAAAAAGAACTGGATATATTTTGTTATTATACTCATAATCATTTCTTTGGATCCAAAGATGGTATACTGAAGCAGCCAAGGAAAATTTTCAAATGCTATTCTTAAACTTCTTGCCTTTTAGCCTACGAATAAATGCATTAGCTCATTCCATTTGCACATTCTTATATCTACCATACACAAATGTCAAATTCAAAAGAAAGAACACTCAAAGATGACAAGACCAAAAATTCCATTTGACTTCTACAGAAAACATACATGAGCACCATTGTACCCCATTTTACAAGCCTTTCTTGGGAGGGAAACTTGTCCTTCACTGCTAGCCAAGATATGAAGGACTTGTTGGGAAAAGCTGCTTTAGACCATACCAGTTTCTACCATTCATTGAGACATACATGTTTCTTATTTAATTCTACTCTAAATTGCAATTCGTCCTTCACTGCCAGAAAAAGACAAAGCATTAAGGAATGCTTAGAAGTAGCTGCTTTAGACCATACCACTTTCCACCATTCAGCTATATCCATCTTGTTTCTTATTTCACTCCAGGTTGAAATCCATGTGACTTTTCCATATTTAGATGAAATCCAGTACATTGAGTTGTCTAATTGTCTTAGCTAATTTTAATTGATGAAAAATAAGCTTGTAGGGTAGTATCTTTTGATCTGATAAGTTTCCAAGGCTATTGCATTTCTTTCAGAATACTGGATACTTCTGCAAACTCAGAAATTGCAGTATCATACACCACCTTTTGGACATAGTTAGGGATCAAAACACCTTCAGCGTGTCAATTATCATGCCACATGGATAATTTTTTCACCCTTTCAACTAAAAACTTCATGAATGGCCTAACCAATTTCCTGACATTTAAGATTTTGTCCAGCCCCATCAACAGGCCTGAGGAACTTTCACCTCCCATAAGCACTTACCTCTTAGAAAAGTGCATTTTAACCAAATGGGATTTCCTGACAATGATAAATAGAAAATTGTAAACTTTAATTTTTCCTCTTATTTTCCTCTGTTTCATTCTTTTATTAGTGTGTTTCTCAGTTTTATTGAATTAGGCTTTTGTGTGAGAATTCCTAATTGGACAAAAATGGTTACTAGCATTATTAATTACTTGTTTTATGACAGAGATGAGGCATGGCACAAATTCAGATAGTGCTGACTCCACTTTAACATACTTCGAGGACTCTCCGAGTAGAAGGGACCTCAATGGAACTAGAAGAAATTCAAATTTACCATTATTTGATCTAAGAACCATAATTGCAGCTACTGATAACTTCTCTATTGCTAACAAGCTTGGCCAAGGTGGTTTTGGCCCAGTTTATAAGGTAGTCTCATTTCAAGTGTGTTTATGCATCATAAATTCCATCATGAATGTTTACGAGTACTCATTGAGTATGAATTTGTTGTGTGCAATTGGGCTTCCCCAAATAATTCACCAAGTTGAGTTTCTTTCAACAATTATGCCCTATGACAATGATATTTGGACTTTAATTGTAGGGTTTGCTACAAAATGGAATGGAGATAGCAGTAAAAAGACTATCAAAATGCTCTGGACAAGGAATAGAACAATTCAAAACAGAAGTTGTACTAATTGCTAAACTCCAACATAGAAACCTTGTGAGAATTTTAGGTTGTTGCATTCACAAAGAAGAGAAGATGTTGATCTATGAGTACTTGCCAAATAAAAGCTTGGACTCTTTCATTTTTGGTATGTCTTCTTTTTCACATTAACCTCACTCATCATCACTAGAAAACAATCCTCCCATTACAAACATATCAGTTCCAAGTAGCAAGATTTTATACCTATGTAAAAAAGCATGAATGCAATGCAATCTAATCCAAGTTCTCATTTCTTCATTTAGATGAAACAAAAAGGTCATGCTTAGATTGGGTAAAGCGATTTGAGATTATTTGTGGAATTGCTCGAGGGATCTTATATCTTCATCAAGATTCAAGATTAAGAATTATCCATAGAGATTTAAAGGCCAGCAATGTTCTACTTGACAATGCATTGAATCCAAAAATTTCAGATTTTGGTATGGCTAGAATTGTTGGAGGGGATCAAATTGAAGCTAATACAAATTGCATTGTTGGAACATTGTAAGTATGCTAGAAAACAAAGATATACTTTTTTAACCAATTGCTTGACTACCATTTTTACATCTAAGGAGAGTCCAAACTACAAGCCTTTGTAAGAAAAAAAATAATAAGGATATCTCTATAATTCGTTTTCATATTGTGTTACTTCAAATTTTACATGTATGTTAGTGCCCAAAGGGCTATCTTCGATCATTTTATGTTGAGGTTTAATATCTTCCTTTTCATTGTACTATGACAGTGGTTATATGTCACCTGAGTATGCAATGCAAGGACTATTTTCAATAAAGTCTGATGTATATAGCTTTGGGGTATTGCTGTTAGAGATCGTTATTGGTAAAAAGAACAGTTCTTACCATCATGATGGTCCTTCTGCAAATTTGATTGGACATGTAAGTACACATGCAAACAATGACTACAAAATTAAGCCTATATTGTTGAGCCTAATATGATCGATATCTTGTCTCAGGTTTGGGACCTATGGAGAGAAGACAGTTCCATGAAAATAGTCGACCCATTACTAGATGAGGCATACCCTGCTAATGAAGTTTCAAGATGCATTCAAATTGGACTTTTGTGCGTGCAAGAACATGCAACAGACCGGCCAACCATGTCAACTGTTGTTTTCATGTTGGGTAATGACACTCATCTTCCTTCTCCAAAACGACCTGCATTTATTTTGATGGGTACTTACAATAGTACAAATGGATCAACTAGTGCAGCATCTAATTCAGTAAATGAAATAACACTTTCTAAAATTGATGGTCGTTGAAACCCCAAACTATTTGTAGCAAGTGTACAAATTAATATTCCTTTACAACATAGGATTGAGTTACTCTAAGTCTACTCCACATTACAATTGTTTTTTTTTTTTTTTTTTTTTTTTTTCTGTATGAACAATTGAACATAATGTATGCACTATAAAATTATTACAAAAAAGAAGATAATATATAATATTATACAAACTGTTATTGTCTAGAACTTGTGATGAAATCACTACCATCTCCTTTAGCTTTTTCTTTCAAGTGGTTTCTGAAATTAATATACAAAAAGTTAACTGCATATATATGTTATGTGGAGATTTCATTGGTTTTCAGAACAAGATGTCCAAAGTTACAAAGATCTTTTCTTTTGGTGTGAAATTTACTAAGTTTAACCATGAAGATTTAATAGAGGAACGCTAAATGCATAATACTGGAATTTAATTTGGATTTCAGGGTGTTTTACTCAAAACAGAACCATTGTATTTAGAAAATTGTGCAAAGCCTATTGATATGCTTGGGTATGGCTTATAGTTTTGACTTAAAAGAACACTTCAACCAAGACAATATGACAAAATAAGTTAGAACAACAATTTATAACTTTGATGGCAGATCCTCTTGTATGGCAAGGAGAAGTGTGAAAAAATGGATGACAAAAAGTCGTAATCATTTCCTAATTTTTGCTTAAATTTGGCCCAATTCTACTTTTGTGGTCACTTATATTTGTGAAGGTGCCTTATTGAGAGTGTGTGATTCTCTCCTTGAAGTTCACTTGAAAAAAAAAAGAAAAGAAGAAGCTCAAACTAGTTTTCACAAGATCAGCATCATATGGAACAAATTAATGTTATATAGTAGGACACAAATGATGAATATAATTTCAGAAAATAATGTTAGACATCTACAAATTTTAAACAATTTCAATTCGTCAACTTGCTGCTTATAGGTTTGCAATTTTATTTTATTTTTTTGGTGAAATGGGTATAGGTTTGTAAAAATTTTAAGAAAAAGAGAAGATGTCCATTGAGAGAATTTTAATATTTTTTGGGATGGTTTAACGAAACTATATAAAATTTCTTTGCAATATGCATAAAATCTGGATGTTCTAGATGTGCTAAACATCCTATTCAAACCTTCATTTAGTTAAAAGGTAGAACTAAATATTATACAATGTTTTGTTTAAGACATTGTTTTAAATGATATTATTTTTAACATCTAGATAAAAATACAGGTGTATTGACAACCTTTCTTAAGACCTAGCTATGATGATTTTAATGTCTTCAAACAAGAAGTGATTCAGTGATGCTAATTTATTTATTTTTATTTATCAATTTGAATTACACAATGTTGGGTAAAAAAAAAAAGAATGCAAGTAACCCAAATACAATTTTTTTTTTCTTTTTTGTGCAGAACCCAAATACAAATGTAGCCTGCTTTCCAAGCCCTTCACTGAGAATGGGCTTTTAAAAGGTGCTACCATACCATACACGTAATCATGTACAACACTATTTCATAGTACGCAGTTAGATGTTTGGATTTTACATTTTAAAATGCAAAATTTATCTTTAGAGATGCTTGGATTTTATACCTTGAAGTTTAAGAGTTTAGATTTTACCTCTAACGTTATATGTCATTTTGATTAGCAACCCCTCCTTTAAGTTTATACTGATGTGTCCGTTAAGTGACACGTAAGGTCATGGCATGTATCTATTGATTCAATCAAATCATGACACATGGATTTCACTATTCCATGTCATATGAATAGCCAAAATAAAAACAAACTTTAATTATTAAAATAAATTCTTTAAAATTCGAAATTGCATAAACTAAATAAAATAAATAAAAAAATAAAATAATACAATTTTTTTTCTTAGATTTGTACCTAAAATAAAGGAAAGAAACCAATTCTTGTTTCTCAGATCAAGGATTGATCTAGACCTTAAAAATTCAATCCTTCATTTATGAGTCACCTTTAGTGAACTTAAAAATAAAAGAACCCTTTTTTGAACCCAAAAATAAAGAACCCTTAACATCAAACATATTTGTTGGATTTGGACCTCAGATTTCACAATCTGTGTTCTTGAGTTTGTACATTTCGAGTTGTGTTGGGTGCCCCTGCTTGTCACCGCTCTTCACCACCGTGTACATATTAGTTTTTTGTTTTTAATTTTTAATTTAATGAAAATAAATATTTTTTTATTTTAATAATTAAAGTTTTTTTTTTTTTGGTTGCTATTTATATGATGTGGAATAGTGAAACCCATGTGTCGCGATATGATTTGATCAATCAATACACACCATAAGTTTACATGTCACTTAACGGACACATCAACAAAAAATTAACAGAAGGGTTGCTAATTAAAACGGCATATAATATTAGGGTGTAAAATTCAAATTCTGAAACTTAAGGTAATGTAAAAAAAAAGTTGGTGATGGCAATGAGAAATTGACAATGGCAAAGTATGTGGCAAGTTGGTGTCTAGTAAAACCCTCTCTCTCTCTCTCTCATAACCACAAGATAACCAACAAACCCTATCTCCTTTGTTGGAGAGACTTGAGAATGAGTGAGATTTAAGAAAAGAAAAAAAAGAAGATTTAAGATAGTTTGTAGTTTGTACACTTTTAAACTTTTTTTAACGACCCACTACATGATAGTTGAAAGGACTATTGAGTATTGATATGTACTTTTAGTCTTATGAACGTTTTAATGAATCATATGACTTGTTTAAATAATACACGTAAATTATAATTCTTCATGTAATGGCTTGGAGGAGATTTCTTCAAATTGGTTCAGAGTAAAATGTTGCATTTTTCGTAATCTCTTACTAATCATTTTATTTAAATTGTCAATCAATTTTGACAAATTTCTTATTAATCATTGTTGTTCCCTTGCCAGAAACTATTATTTGTTGGTTGATTTGGTTCAACAAGGTAGCTATTAGTTAGCGTAGTCTGTGACTTGAATAGCCCTAAAGATTTTTCAAAGCTTGCGCATCTCAAGCTTAGTGTCGACTTTACTGTACATGCAGTTGATATGGTCGCCTAAGGCCCAGGTAGAAAAAAGGCCCCCAAATTTTAACCAATAGTTTTTTTTTTTTTTTTAATTAATTAAGCTCAAATATTAGCTAACAAATAAAATAAATTCTTTTATCAAATGAAAGACAAGAAAAAAAGAGAGAGAAATGCTACGTTCACAACATTTTTACAAAAAATTCTTAATAGCAAGTTGTTACAGGCCGTTATTGATGGCAAAAAAATAATTTTAGAAGTAAGTTCAAATTAAAATCAGTAACAATTTAACATGTAGGATTTGTTGTGAAAAAACTTCTCAAAAAATAAAAAGTTCACTCCATTTTTCACAATAGTTGAGTTGGCAAATTTTTACTAGTTCTCACCTAGGTCCACTATAAACATTATTTTTTTACTTACCACATCAATAGGTGTGAAAAGTTTTGTCAAATTTTTTGTGTATATAGACTTTCAATTTTTTTTTTTTTTTTTACGTGGTTCATGTTAATTGCTAATTAGTAATTGTGAAAGTGATTGATCTGAGCACACTACTTGGCCATGGGCCTTGTTCGAGGATGAATAAAGATCCACATATATGTCAACCAAAATTTGACACGTGGACCAGGTCCAAGGAGGGTCGACGTCTAGATCATTAAAAAACAGACGAAAGCTGTGAATGAGAGGTTCGAGGAGAAAAGGCAGACTGGTCCGCCGACCGAGGATCACGAGGAGCAAAGACACCTCGGGAATACTTTAAGTAACTTCCTACACTAGAAAGTAAAGCCTCAGGGAAAACAACAGAGACGTGTAAGTAACGGAAGGAGAAAATATTTGGGAAGGTGACTGCCCCCTCCACGTTTAATGCACTGCGTCAACTGAACTGGCCGCATAAAATCTTTCTCGAGCAAGCTCGAGTGTTCATTAAAAATCACTGTTGATACTTTTACAATGAGATTCAGTTTTCTCTTCCTTTCTGTATTTCTTGTGTCAAATGTGCATCCCCTATTTCTATGGGATTCCTTTCCTTATATAGTCCCTCCCATTGCATCTCAGCCCTCCATCTATATGTTTCAAGGGAGCCATTTGGATGCTTGTCCCATTAGGAACTTTTTAGAGGTGGTAGAGAGGGCTGTGAGCTGTGAAGACACCTGAATAGTCATTTCACAGCTCACAGCCCTCTCTACCACCTCGGACTTGCTTGAACTCCTAGTGTACAGGTTGAAACGGACTACACGAATCATACCAGCAGAAGTCATTCGAGGACTGGAAGTCATATTTCTCATGATGAAGAAACGAGGAATCTCAAGCTAGAGATTGATCATTTACGTAAGAAGTTGTGCCGCAGGGAGCATGTTAGGGGGAATAGGACGCCCCCATCCAACTCAGGGACTGCTAGGGGAAATTTCTTTTAGTTTCCCTCTGAGTTTAGACCAATGGATGACTCAAGGAATTAAGGTTTAGTAAGCTGCATCTTTGGTTCATTTTGCGAAAATTAAGCGAAAGATTTTAAACAGCAAGAGCTGGGCATTCTGGGGAGTTTCAATTTTAAGTGCTTTTGGGTGTTATTGTGTCTGTTTCCATGTCAATTGGGAGAAAAGTCACATCCTAGTTTTAAGCTCTCCACTAGTTTTTGATCTGCCCAATGTTTGAATTTAGAGTTTAAACTTCTTTCCTTGATGAACCAACAAAACCTAGGTTTAGCCTCATTATTATAGACAATAAAGCCTTAGTCCTTTGGGGTTGGCTATGGATTTGTTCTTTATTTTGGGGAGGGTGGGGGGGAGTCCTTACAGTCTCTTTTTTTTGGTGTAATGTAAGTTATTTGAAGTTTCATAGGCTATTAGTGGTTAATGACATCATCCAATATTGCTTATGTTTGATTACCTAATTTTCCTTTGTGTTACAAGATTATAATGCTATTTGGTCTCATGAATTATTGTTTATATTAGCATATCATGTTTATTCCCTTCAAGTTATTGTCTGAAACAAAGTGTTCATCTACTGATATTGAGTGGTGCTACACAGCACCATTTAGAGATTTTTTCAACATGTACACTAACATGGGCACACCACTAAACATTTGGGAGGGAGAGATGTGATAGTTGGTGCTTTTTTGGTGTCAATAGACTTACCTACTGATATATGATTTGAGATTTCTGAATTTGACAGCTTGAAATTAGAGCTGGAAATATCTAGTATACGGCTCAAATGTTGAGCAATGACCTTCTTCCCTTTTCAAACTTCAATGCAGGCAGTGACAAATCTTTTAAACAATGAAAGTGTATCTGATATTGACCGTTTACACTTAGTGATGCTTTATGCTTTGCACTACGAGAAGGAAAGCCCTGTTCAATTGATGCAACTTTTCAACAAACTAGCTTCTTGGTCTGCCAAGTACAAACCAGGGGTAAAATAAGCAAACCAGCATTTCTGTTTTGCATGCTTTGATGCTTTATTAAAGCAGCAAATATGTTGAAATTGTTGTGTTCCTTACTAGTTGCTAGATGATTCACTGGTTTTGAAAAATTGGCCATCATGGTATGACAGCTTGTCCAGTTGGGGTTGATAAGCGAACTGGGGATCTTTTTGGAAATTGAGATCTTTTGAATATTGCTCGTAACATGGCTCGTGCACTGAAGGTTAGTTAGAAACACTTCACTTTCTGCTTGCAGATGTGGTTAGATGCTTATACATCATTTTCCCATATACTGTAGGGGGTTGAGAACGCTTACACCCAGCACCATCCCCATTTGTTCCAAACCATGGAAAGCATTTCCAAGGGATGGTTGAGAGATGTGGACTACCCATATGTTGGCAATCCCTTTCAGCAGGGCAGGTTCGTTTTCTAAAATAACTGCTTCTTCCCAGGAAGGTTGCAGTTTATCTGTTGCAAATTTTGGAATGTAGCATGGTTTCTTTCCACTGTTTCAAGAACTGGAGCAGACCAGTTGATTCAACTGGTTCAATCAAGAACTCTATACCAATCCAAATATAGCCTAGAACGGTGAAATAAGATTTTCTGAAAAATTCAGGCTTAACTGAATGGTTGTGGTCAGACTGCAAAAACTGGTAACTGGAACTTCTTGTGTATGTGTGTGTGCTACATGTTTATGTATGTGTAGGTTTGTATGTACATGTATGTGTGCATATTATCAAGAAGTAGTGCCAAGATAATTCTAGTTATGTTACTAATTTTACTCTTTAATAATGAGAAGAGTTTATGAGGAAAAATCCACTTCATACAAATTTCTCAGTCTAAATAACACATTATCTCTCATCAGATATATGATGCTAATGTCTAACTTTCAGCACTTGTTAAAGAACGCATGTTGGTCCGTAACTCCCCCCCCCCCCCCCCCCCCCCCCTCTCCAAAAAAAAAAAAAGAAAAAAAAAAACAAAGAAATGAAGGTATGCTGGTTCGCTAATGGCTCATTTGAAGCAAACCTATCAACATAGTTTATGGCAGGTCACACACCAAAGGTATCAATTAGGTATTTCTTATCTTTGGGAGTTTGCCCTTGTGCATATTTTGGGCATTGATGCTTCACCCTGACACTATGCTATATATAGTCATAGGGATTGATATGAGTTAACCGAGGTGGCTGTGTCCCCTCAATTTGTTGAAGACAGTTTTTAAGCCATCTAGCCTACCCCCAGGACTTAGATTATTGTTCATTTAATGGAAACTATTACTATTTTTGCGTAGCTTCTTGATTCCCATACTACCATGCATCCAAATCAGACTGCTCTAAGTGGGCTTGGGCCACAATCCTAGTCCTTACAATTGGTGACGTCTGTGGGAAAAGGAACCTACAATTTTTGTTAGTCAGGCTTTATTTCTGATAGCAAGGAGAAGAGATGGCAGGCTCTAGGCAGAATAGAGAGGAGTTTGTGGGGTCGCAACGTGTAGACCATTTTGTTAGCATGGAGAGAAGAAGGGATCGAGAGGCTAACCAAATTCCTAGTGTACGGGTTGAAACGGACTACACGGATCATACTAGCAGAAGTCATTCGAGGCCTGGAAGTCATATCTCTCATGATGAAGAAATGAGGAATCTCAGGCTAGAGATTGATCATTTACGTAAGAAGTTGCGCCACAGGGAGCATGTTAGGGGGAATAGGACGCCCCCATCCAACTCAGTGACCGTTAGGGGAAATTTCCTTTAGTTTCCCTTTGAGTTTAGATCAATGGATAACTCAAGGAATTAAGGTTTAGTAAACTGCATCTTTGGTTCATTTTGCGAAAATGAAGCGGAAGATTTTAAACAGCATGTGCTGGGCATTCTTGGGAGTTTCAATTTCAAGTGTTTTTGGGTGTTATTGTGTATGTGTTTCCATGTTTTTGATCTGCCCAATGTTTGAATTTAGGGTTTAAACATCTTTCCTTGATGAAACCAACAAAACCTAGGTTTAGCCTCATTATTATAAACAATAAAGCCTTAGTCCTTTGGGGTTGGCTATGGATTTGCTTTTTATTTTGGGGAGGGTGGGGGGAGTCCTTATAGTTTCCTTTTTTGGAGGAGTGCCAGGGGGGGGGGGGGGATAAATAGGTTTTCTAGAGGTGTTATGTAAGTTATTTGAAGTTTCATACGCTATTAGCAGTTAGTGACATCATCCAATAGGACTAACACAAAATTTATGCCTTCTCATAAAAACAAAAGGCCTATGCAAGAAATATTGCTTATGTTTGCTTACCTAATTTTCCTTTCAGTGTTACAAGATTATAATGCTATTTGGTCTCCTGAATTATTCTTTATATTAGCATATCATGTTTATTCCCTTCAAGTTATTGTCTGAAACAAAGTGTTCATCTACTGATATTGAGTTGTGCTACATAACACCGTTTAGAGACTTTTTCAACCCACACAACCCCCTGCGCGCGCGCGGGGGACATGTACACTAACATGGGCACACCACTAAACACTGGGGAGGGAGAGATGTGATAGTTGGTGCTTTTTTGGTGTCAATAGACTTACCTACTGATATATGATTTGAGATTCCTGAATTTGACAGCTTGAAATTAGAGCCGGAAATATCTAGTATATGGCTCAAATGTTGAGCAATGACCTTCCCTTTTCAAACTTCAATGCAGGCAGTGACAAATCTTTTAAACAATGAAAGTTCATCTGATATTGACCGTTTACGCTTAGTGATGCTTTATGCTTTGCGCTACAAGAAGGAAAACCCTGTTCAATTGATGCAACTTTTCAACAAACTAGCTTCTCAGTCTGCCAAGTACAAACCAGGGGTAAAATAAGCAAACCAGCATTTCTGTTTTGCATGCTTTGATGCTTTAGTAAAGCAGAAAATATGTTGTAATTGTTGTGTTCCTTGCTAGTTGCTAGATGATTCACTGGTTTTGAAAAATTGGCCATCATGGTATGACAGCTTGTCCAGTTCATCTTGAAGCAAGCAGGGGTTGATAAGCGAACTGGGGATCTTCTTGATTCCCATACTACCACTCATCCAAATCAGATATACAATTTTGATAAGTAATAAATTGTATTAAGAGGAAAAAAAAAAAAAAAAAACAGAAGGAAGTCCTAGTGCATGGGAGGTATGCGAGGAAAGCACTTAAAATTTTTTTATATAAGTAATATTTTTCTTTTCATTGAGAAAGTGCAAAAAGGGGCACAATCCTAGTACATGGGATCTTTACAAAAAGAAGACCCAAAAGAAATAAAATTAACAAGTACAAAAGATAAACTAAAACTAATGAGGTCCGGCTTAAAGGGAATCTCCTCCCTTTGTAAGAAAATACTAAAAAGAGGGGGTAAAAGGACTAAGATATGATATTAAAAATGTCTATAAATTCCAGAAACAAAAGTAATGGAAAGCTAGAAGTAGATGTCAACATCAAAATCAGATATATATGCCTCTGATCACCTATCCTCTCAAGTTTCTTTACTATTTTACTCAAGTCTCCTATCTTTCCCCTTCATTTTGCTGTTACATCCTACAGTAAAGGCTTTTCAAGCATGGACAGACTATTGTAGGATTGAACGTTAATTTATATTTGAGATAGCCATAGCCTTTGGAGTGAAAGTTATAGCCTTCAAATAAAGATTTTTAAAAAGCTTTGGATAATATAGCTTGAATGACAAACACTTCATCTTTGAGCAGGCCACAGGAAGTAGTCATATTCATTGTTGGAGGGATGACATATGAAGAGTCACGTTCTGTTGCTTTACAAAATGCCCGCAATTCTGGAATTCGTTTTATACTTGGTGGTTCTGTGGTTCTGAATTCTAAGGGGTATGTATGCTTTTGAATCATCATTGTGATTTTAGAAGCACGCTATTGCTATGCTAGCTGTGGTTCATGCTTGGCACTCACTAGCTCTAAATGCTAACTTCTATGGCCTTCATCTTTCTTGCATCAGATGTAAATTTGAGAATGTAGTTGTGGGTTGGATTGCATCATGTTAATTTGACACTTGGTGAAACTATGTTGGGCTTGTGGATGTTGGTTTGGCATTATTCATCCCATGTAGGTTGCAAGCACGCAATGATTTGTGGCTTCTTAAAATCTAAATCAAAATTCTTTTGAAGTTCCATTTTTGACCCAATCTCAACCCAAGCCTAGAGAACGGAAGGTTGTTATAAGCCAGACTTCTATAACTTCAATCACACTTTACTGAACTGAACTTAAATCTCAACTAATACAAATATCCATAAATTGTATTTATTTTATACTTTTGTCATATTTATAGGATACGTTTAGTTATATAGTGATAATTTGAGGCTAGTTTAGTTATTTGATGGAATGTAGTTAAGTGGAAACTATCCTTGCTTTACATGATTTCCTCTGATCCAATAATCACTTTGGCCAAAAAAAAAGGCAGGTTTCTGAAAGACTTGGAAGAAGCTCAAAGGAAAGCTCGTTCTAGCACAGCAGTGATTTGAAGCCCCATCATATGTGTCTTGAGAGCCAATAGATAATTTGTATGGCTTTATACGGAGCTTTTGACTTGGTGACAGGCAGTGGTAAGATTGTTAATGAATATTGGGAAGAGGAACTTGATGATCATCAGAATCAATCCACCTTTCTTGCATAAGACATCCAATATTCACCAATTTGCAATGGAATAAAAAGTAAATAGGTTTTTTGGAGACTAAACCCATTACATATTGGAATATGAGATATAACTTATTCACGAGAAACAATTTGCAAATAGCCTTATTGCTTGTTTAACAACACTACCTTGCCTTGGAAACGAAAATGTAAAATCACATACAATTTTTTTTTCTTTCTTTTTTGGATTGTATAGGTGCTTGATTTATCCTAGGTAGTTTTGTACTTGGACCATATTGTGAAAAGTTACAGCTGAGCATATGGTTGAGCCAGGGCCAGGGGTTTTGTTTATACTTTAGCAATCAATGTTCTGGTGAAATGGGAAATTTATGAATATTTGTGTATGCATAACTGGTATTGAAACTTTTGCTATTACATATATTTTGATCATGTTTTCTGGTGAATTATATTATCAGGGAGAATCTTTTGCTTTTATTAATTGGTGTTGTGTCCACTTATGCGCCTGTGGACCTTGGTCCCCTCAATTCAGCCGAGTCATCTTCCAAATTACACTATCTTTGCTTGCTTTGCCTGAACACAAACACAGACAATCTTTCATATAACCAAGCTGTTAGTAGATTGGTGTCAAAATGTACTTGCTGATGCTTTATACTTGCTAATGAAGGATGGGTGTGATCAGTTTAAAATTTTAAATAGTGAGCTACAAGTTCTTAAACCCTTAAACTCTGTTGTGGGAATATCTAACTCTCAGCAAGCTCTCTCTCTCTATCTCATGAAACCATACACAAGGAAGGGGAAAAAAAAAAAAAAAAAAAAACTTTAACTGGTCATTTCATTTTTTTTTAATGTATAAAAATCATATCATGTGTGGATTTAAACCACCCAAAAAATTATAAAATTTAAGAAAATTTTTAAATTTTTACTTAAGTTAGAGAAGTAAAGTAATTTATATATTTTTCTTATCTGTTGGTAAAAAGTATTACATACATAATGACACTCCTTAATAAATACCATCAATAGAGTCAATACTATCAATAAAAGTAATGAAGTTTGAAATATTTGCACATAAGTTGAAATATTTGTGAACAAGTATAATATGAAAAATGTTTGATATACATTACATACGTTTAATTATAGTTTACAGTATTTTTGTCTGATATGATAAATTGGTTATATTTTTTTTAAAGGTACTTTAATAAAACACTACAAAGGATATATTATTATTTATTTATCATCGTTAGATTATCACTTGAACCTTAGTTGTTGACTATTTGACGGTAAACAATCACTTCTAGACAAACCCAATAACAATTATTTTACCACCACAACTTTTTCAATAACCAATGAAGTAGACCACAATTTTTTAAATTTTATCATTGAGATAGATACATAGTGGGAGAGGAGGTGATATAAAACACAACAAACGTTATATAATTATTTATTTATTATCATTGGATTATTAATTGAATCTTAAGTGGTTGACTGTTCGACTATTAGCTCACTATTAAAAGAACCACCCAATAATTTTTCTTCACCTGTCACTCTGTCATTGTACATTTGAGTTCTAGGGTCAAAAGTTGTTGCCTAAAACTTAAAGTTGCCCAAAACTTCAATTTTTCCTCTTATTTTCCTCTGTTTCATTCTTTTATTTTAGTGTGTTTCTTAGTTTTATTAAATTAGGCTTTTGTGTGAGAATTCCTAATTGGACAAAAATGGTTACTAGCATTATTAATTACTTGTTTTATGATAGAGACGAGGAATAGCACATATTCAGATAGTGCTGACTCCACTTTAACATACTTTGAAGACTCTCTGAGTAGAAGGGACCTCGATGGAACTAGAAGAAATTCAAATTTGCCATTATTTGATCTAAGAACCATAAATGCAGCTACAGATAACTTCTCTATTGCTAACAAGCTTGGCCAAGGTGGTTTGGCCCAGTTTATAAGGTAGTCTCATTGAACGAGTCCCAGAATTTGCATAATCTCATTTCAAGTGTGTTTATGCATCATAAATTCCATCATGAATGTTTACGGGTACTCATTGAGTATGAATTTGTTGTGTGCAATTGGGCTTCCCCAAATAATTCACCAAGTTGAGTTTCTTTCAACAATTGTGCACTATGACAATGATATTTGGACTTTAATTGCAGGGTTTGCTATAAAATGGAATGGAAATAGTAGTAAAAAGACTATCAAAATGCTCTGGACAAGGAATAGAACAATTCAAAATAGAAGTTGAACTAATTGCTAAACTCCAACATAGAAACCTTGTGAGAATTTTAGGTTGTTGCATTCACAAAGAAGAAAAGATGTTGATCTATGAGTACTTGCCAAATAAAAGCTTGGACTCTTTTATTTTTGGTATGTTTTCTTTTTCACATTAACCTCACTCATCATCACTAGGAAACGATCCTCCCATTACAAACATATCAGTTCCAAGTAGCAAAATTTTATACCTAAGTAAAAAAAGCACGAATGCAATGCAATCTAATCCAAGTTCTCATTTCTTCATTTAGATGAAAAAAAAGGTCATGTTTAGATTGGGGAAAGCGATTTGAGATTATTTACGGAATTGCTCGAGGGATCTTATATCTTTATCAAGACTCAAGATTAAGAATTATCCATAGAGATTTAAAGGCCAACAATGTTCTACTTGACAATGCATTGAATCTAAAAATTTCAGATTTTTGTATGGCTAGAATTGTTGGAGGAGACCAAATTGAAGCTAATACAAATTGCGTTGTTGGAACATAGTAAGTATGGTAGAAAACAAAGATATACTTTTTTAACTGATTTCTTGACTACCATTTTTACATCTAAGGAGAGTCCAAACTACTAGCCTTTGTAAGAAAAAAAAATATTAAGGATATCTCTATAATTCGTTTTCATATTGTGTTACTTCAAATTTTACATGTAAGTTAGTGCCCAAAGGGCTATCTTTGATCATTTTATGTTGAGGTTCAATATCTTCCTTTTCATTGTGCTATGACTGTGGTTATATGTCACCTGAGTATGCAATGCAAGGACTATTTTCAATAAAGTCTGATGTATATAGCTTTGGGGTATTGCTGCTAGAGATCATTACTGGCAAAAAGAACAGTACTTATCATCATGATGGTCCTTCCTTAAATTTGATTGGACATGTAAGTACATGTCCAAACAATGACTACAAAATTAAGCCTATATTGTTGAGCCTAATATGATTAATGTCCTGTCTCAGGTTTGGGACCTATGGAGAGAAGACAATTCCATGAAAATAGTTGACCCATTACCAGATGAGACATACCCTGCTAATGAAGTTTCAAGATGCATTCAAATTGGACTTTTGTGCGTGCAAGAACATGCAACAGACCGACCAACCATGGCAACTGTTGTTTTCATGTTGGGTAATGACACTCATCTTCCTTCTCCAAAATGACCTACATTTATTTTGATGGGTATGTACAATAGTACAGACAGATCAACTAGTGTAGCATCTATTTCTATAAATGAAATAACATTTTCTAAAATTGACGATTGTTGAAACCCCAAACTATTTGTGGCAAGTGTACAAATATTCCATTTCAACATAGGATTGAGTTACTCTAAGTCTACTCCATATTATAATTTTTTTATTTTGTATGAACAATTGAACATAATGTATGCACTGTAAAATTATTACAAAAAAAAAGAAGATAATATATAATATTACATAAACTGTTATTGTCCAGAACTTGTGATGAAATCACTACCGTCTCCTTTAGCTTTTTCTTTCAAGTGGTTTCTGAAGTTAATATACAAAAAGTTAATTGCATATATATGTTTTGTGGAGATAACTTCATTGGTTTTCAGAATAAGATGTCCAAAGTTACAAAGATCTTTTCTTTTGGTGTGAAATTTACTAAGTTTAACCATGAAGATTTAATAGAGGAATGCTAAATGATACTGGAGTTTAATTTGGATTTCAGGGTGTTTTACTCAAAAGGGAACCATTGTATTTATGAATTGTGCAAAGCCTATTGATATGCTTTGGTATGGCTAATATTTTTAACTTAAAAGAACACTTCAACCAAGACAATATTACCAAATAAGTTAGAACAACAATAGTTTATAACTTTGATGGTAGATCCTCTTTGTATAGCAAGGAGAAGTGTGAAGAAATGGGTGACAAATAGTTGTAACCATTTTCTCATTTTTGCTTAAATTTGGCCAAATTCTACTTTTGTGGTCACTTATATTTGTGAAGGTGCCTTATTAAGAGTGTGTGATTCTCCCCTTGAAGTTCACTTGAAAAAAAAGAAGAAGAAGAAGCTCAAACTAGTTTTCACAACATCAGCATCATATGGAACAAATTAATGTTATATAGCAGGACACAAGCGATGAATATAATTTCATAAAATCTTATTATGTTAGACATCAACAAATTTTAAACAATTTCAATTTGTCAACCTGTTGCTTATGGGTTTGCAATTTTATTTTATTTTTTTGGTGAAATGGGGATAGGTTGGTGAAAATTTTAAGAAAAAGTGAAGATATCCATTGAGAGAATTTTAATATTTTTTGGGATGGTTTAACGAAACTATATATAATTTCATTGCAACATGCATAAAATCTGGATGTTCTAGATGTGCTAAACATCCTATTCAAACGTTCATTTAGTTAAAAGGTAGAACTAAATATTATATAGTGTTTTGTTTAAGACATTGTTTTAAATGATATTATTTTTAACATCTAGATGAAAATACAGGTGTATTGACAACCTTTCTTAAGACCTTGCTATGATGATTTTACTGTCTTCAAACAAGAAGTGATTCAGTGATGCCAATTTATTTATTTTTATTTATCAATGTGAATTACACAATGTCAGGTAATCAAAAAGAATGCAAGTAACCCAAATACTTTTTTATTATTATTTTTTTATTTTATGTGAAGAAGCCAAATACGAATGTAGTCTGCTTTCCAAGCCCTTCACCGAGAATGGGCTTAGATACCAAAAATGAGCTTTTAAGAGTTGCTACCATACCATACACGTAATCATGTACAACACTATTTCACAGTATGTAGCTAGATGTTTGGATTTTACATTTTAAAGTGTAAAATATATCTTTAGGGATGTTTGGATTTTATATCTTAAAGTTTAAGAATTTTGATTTTACCCCTAACATTATATCCCGTTTTGAATAGCAACCCCTTTGTTAAGTTTATACTGATGTGTTTGTTAAGTGACATGTAAGGTCATGATGTGTGATTCAATCAAATCATGACACATGAATTTCACTATTCCATGTCATATGAATAGCCAAAATAAAAATAAACTTTAATTATTAAAATAAATTCTTTAAAATTCAAAATTGCAAAAACTAAATAAATTAAATAAAAAACTAAAATAATAAATTTTTTTTTCTTAGATTTGTACCTAAAATAAAGGAAAGAAACCAATTCTTGTTTCTCAGATCAAGGATTGATCTGGACCTTAAAAATACAATCCTTCATTTATGAGTCACCTTTAGCCAACTTAAAAGTAAAGAACCCTTAATGTCAAACATATTTGTTGGATCTGGACCTCAGATTTCACAACCCATGTTCCTGAGTTCATAGATTTCGAGTTGTGCTGGGTACCCCTGCTGTCACCACTCCTCACCACCGTGTACATATTAGTTTTTTTTTTCTTAATTTTTAATTTAATGAAAATAAATATTTTTTTATTTTAATAATTAAAGTTTTGTTTTGCTATTTATATGATGTGGAATAGTGAATACCATGTGTTGCGATATGATTTGATCAAGCAATTCACACCATAAGTTTACATGTCACTTAATGGACACATCAGCAAAAAATTAACTGAAGGGTTGCTAATCAAAACGGCATATAATGTTAGGTTGTAAATTTCAAATACTGAAACTTTAGGCAATGTGAAAAAAAAAAGTTGGTGATGGCAATGACAAATTGACAATGGCATAGTATGTGGCGAGTTAGTGTCCAGTAAAACCCTCTCTCTCTCTCTCACAACCACAAGATAATTGACAAACCCTATCTCCTTTGTTGGAGAGACTTGAGAATGAGTGAGATTTGAGAAAAGAAAAAAGGCGGATTTAAGGTAGTCTAAGGTTTGTACACTTTTAAACGTTTTTCTACAACCCACTACATGATAGTTGAAAGGACTATCGAGTATCGATATGTACTTTTAGTCATATGAACGTTTTAATGAATCATATGACTTGTTTAAATAATACACGTGAATTATAATTCTTCATGTAATGGCTTGGGGGAGATTTCTTCAAATTGATTTGGAGTAAAATGTTGTATTTTTCATAATCTCTTACTAATCACTTTATTTAAATTGTCAATCAATTCTAAAAAAATTCTTATTAATCATTGTCATTCACACGTCAGAAACTATTATTTATTGGTTGATTTGGTTCAACAAGGTAGCTGTTAGTTAGTGTAGTCCGTGACTTGAATAACCCTAAAGATTTTTCAAAGCTTGCTCATCTCAAGCTCAATGCTGGCTGTACAGTAGATGTAGCTGATATGGTCGCCTAAGGCCTAGGTAGAAAAAAGGTCCCCAAATTTTAACCAATAGGTTTTATTTTTATTTTTATTTATTTATTTATTTTTTATAATTAATTAAGCTCAAATATTAGCCAACTAATAAAATAAATTTTCTTTATCAAATGAAAGACAAGAAAAAAAGAAATAGAAATGCTACATCCACAACATTTTCACAGCATTTTTACAAAAAATCCTAAATAACAAGTTGTTACAGGCCATTATTGATGGCAAAAAAATAATTCTAATAGTAGGTTCAAATTAGAATCAATAACAATTTAACACCCAGGATTTGTTGTGAAAAAACTTCTCAAAAAATAAAAAGTTCACATCATTTTCACAATAGTTGAGTTGACAAATTTTTATTAGTTCTCACCTTGGTCCACTACATCAATAGGTGTGAAAAGTTTTGTCAAATTTTTTGTCCGTAGACTTTCTTTTTTTTTTTTTTTTTACGTGGTTCATGTTAATTACTAACTAGTAATTGTGGAAGTGATTTATCCGAGCACACTACTTGGCGGTGGGCCCTGTTTGAGGATGAATAAAGATCCACATATATGTCAACCAAAATCTGACACGTGGACCAAGTTCGAGAAGGGAAGACGTCTAGATCATTCAGAAACAAACGAAAGCTGTGAATGATTGGTCAGAGGAGAAAAGGTAGACTGGTTCGTCGACTGAGGATCCCGAGGAGCAAAGACACCTTGGGAATACTTTAAGTAACTGCCTACACTAGAAAGTAAAGTTTCAGGGAAGACAACAGAGTCGTGCAAGTAATAGAAGGAGGCTAGGAAGGTGACTGCCACCTCCACGTTTAATGCACTACAACAATTAAACTGGCTGCATTTATGAGGAAAAGACACCTGAATAGTTTCACAGCTCACAGCCCTCTCTACCACCTCTAGAAGGATTTTGATAGGACAAACATCCAAATGGTTCCCCTGAAACGTACAGATGGAGGGCTGAGATGCAATGGGAGAGACTATAAAAGGAAAAGAATCCCACAGAAATAGGGGATGCACATTTGACACAAGAAATAGAGAAAGGTAGAGAAAACTGAATCTCATTCTAAAAGTATCAACAGTGATTTTTAATGAACAACTCCTCCTCGGACTTGCTCGAGGAAGATTTTATGCTTAATTTGCATCTTTGGCACTCATATTAATAGCGCTAGCCCAATTATCCACAAGTCTGTATTTACTCTACATTGAAGTTGGCTCATAAAACCCATTCTCTTAAAAATCTATTGTTTTGGGCTTGTTGTGCTGGGTCACACTGCTTTAAGTGGGCTTGGACCACAATCCTAGTCCTTAAAATTGGTGCCATTTGTGGGAAAAGGCACCTACAATCTTTGTTAGTTAGGCTTTCTTTATGATAGCAAGGAGAAGAGATGGCAGGCTCTAGGCAAAATAGAGAGGAGTCCGTGGGGTCGCAATGTGTAGACCATTGTGTCAGCTTGGAGAGAAGAAGGGATCGAGAGGCTAACCGAACTCCTAATGTACGGGTTGAAACGGACTACACAGATCATACTAGCAGAAGTCATTTGAGGCCTAGAAGTCATATCTCTCATGATGAAGAAACGAGGAATCTCAGGCTAGAGATTGATCATTTACGTAAGAAGTTGCATTGTAGGAAGCATGTTAGGGGGAATAGGATGCCCCCATCCAACTCAGGGACTGTTAGGGGAAATTTCCTCTAGTTTCCCTTCGAGTTTAGACCAATGGATAACTCAAGGAATTAAGGTTTGGTAAGCTACATCTTTGGTTCATTTTACGAAAATTAAGTAGAAGATTTTAACCAGCATGTGCTGGGCATTCTAGGGAGTTTCAATTTCAAGTGTTTTTGGGTGTTATTGTGTCTGTTTCCATGTCAATTGGGAGAAAAGTCACATCCTAATTTTAAGCTCTCCACTAGTTTTGATCTGCCCAATGTTTGAATTTAGAATTTAAACTTCTTTCCTTGATGAACCAACAAAACCTAGGTTTAGCCTCATTATTATGAGTCCAAATCTTCTGTCCCACTTTTCCTACTCCACTCTATGCTCCACCAATAAAAACTTGCCACATGTTCACCTAACTAATTAAATACTACAATTATCGACTTATTAATACTACTATTATTAATTAATGGTAGTAATTAATTAGTTAGGTGAACATGTGGCAAGTTTTTATTGGTGGAGTATAGGGTGGAGCAGGAAAAGTGGGACAGAAGATTTGGACTCCATTATTATAGACAATAAAGCCTTAGTCCTTTGGGATTGGCTATGGATATCTTTTTTATTTTGGGGAGGGTGGGGGTGAGTCCTTATTGTTTCTTTTTTTTTTGGGGAGTAGGGTGGGGGGTGGGGGGGCGGATAAATTGGTTTTCTAGAGGTGTTATGTGAGTTATTTGAAGTTTTATAGGTGATTAGCAGTTAGTGACATCATTCAATAGGGTTAACACAAAATTTATGCCTTCTCATTAAAACGAAAGGCCTATGCAAGAAATATTGCTTATGTTTGATTACCTAATTTTCCTTTCTGTGTTACAAGATTATAATGCTATTTGGTCTCCTGAATTATTGTTTATATTAGCATATCATGTTTATTCCCTTTGCATTCTCAAAAAAAAAAAAAAAGAAGTTTATTCCCTACAAGTTATTGTCTGAAACAAAGTGTTCATCTACTGATACTGAGTTGTGATACATAACACCGTTTAGAGACTTTTTCAACCAACACCCCCCCCTGGCGGGGGGCATGGACACTAACATGGGCACACTAGTAAACACTGGGGAGGAAGAGATGTGATAGTTGGTGCTTTTTTGGTGTCAATAGACTTACCTACTGATATATGATTTGAGATTCCTGAATTTGATAGCTTGAAATTAGAGCCGGAAATATCTAGTATACGGCTCAAATGTTGAGCAATGACCTTCTACCCTTTTCAAACTTCAATGCAGGTAGTGACAAATCTTTTAAACAATGAAAGTGTATGTGATATTGACCATTTACGCTTAGTGATGCTTTATGCTTTGCGCTACGAGAAGGAAAGCCCTGTTCAATTGATGCAACTTTTCAACAAACTAGCTTCTCGGTTTGCCAAGTACAAACCAGGGGTAAAATAAGCAAACAAGCATTTCTGTTTTGCATGCTTTAATGCTTTAGTAAAGCTACAAATATGTTGAAATTTTTGTGTTCCTTGCTAGTTGCTAGATGATTCACTGGTTTTGAAAAATTGGCCATCATGGTATGACAGCTTGTTCAGATCGTCTTGAAGCAAGCAGGGGTTGATAAGCGAACTGGGGATCTTTTTGGAAATCGAGATCTTTTGAATATTGCTTGTAACATGGCTCGTGGACTGAAGGTTAGTTCGAAACACTTCACTTTCTACTTGCGGATGAGGTCAGATGCTTATACATCATTTTCCCATATGCTGTAGGGGTTTGAGAATGTTTACACCTGTAAGGATACAGCTGTAGTTGTCAAGGATAACAGCTAATTCATAAGCAGGTAGAGTTACTGATTTTAGTTACTGATGTATCACAGCTGTAGTATTCAAAATACAAATCTCGGATTGTGATGAGATAGGATTAGGATAAGATAGAATTGTGTTTTGAATTTGTATCTAAGTGATAAGATAGAAGTATATATGAATTTGTATACATGTGATAAGTCAGAATTGTATTTGAATTTGAATCTGTAACAAACTCTTCTATAAATGAAATGCCTTGAACTGTTAAAGGTAAGGCTTGAAAACAAATTCAATTATCCTGTTTCTACATGGTATCAAAGCTATTGTGACATACGTCCTTTTTTTTTCAATGGCTTCCAACTTCTTCTGTTAACATTGCTACTTCTCCTTCTCCCACTTCACTTACTACTATTCACCATCTCATCACCATCAAACTTACCTGTGACAACTACCTACTTTGGAAAGCTCAGATTGTTCCTTACCTTAAGGGGCAACATCGTTATGGCTATCTCGACAGAAGCACACCTACTTCGCCTCGAATTATCACCATTGCAGTTGATGATACCACTCAAGCTATCCAAAATCCAGAGTTTCAGCACTGGCATTTGCAAGATCAAATGATACTCGGTGCCCTTATTTCTTCTCTTTCAGAGAAAATTCTGGCCCATGTGGTTAAATTTCGAGATGTCTGGCAAGCATTAGAACACATGTTCACCTCCCAATCTAGGGCTAGGACAATGCAAATCCACTATCAGCTCGCCACTTTGAAGAAAGGCAATTCATCTATTGCTGATTATTTTCACCAGTTTACTACACTGGTTGACACCCTTGCTGCCATTGATCAACCCTTGAACGAGTTTGAAATTGTTTCTTTTCTTCTCGTTGGTCTTGGATCAGACTATGATTCATTTGTCACCTCAGTGACTACAAGAGTTGATCCTCTATTAATTGAAGACTTGTATGGGCATTTATTAGCTCATGAACTCCGGCTTGAGCATCAACAACCAACCGTGGACCTCTCACTTGCAAGGGGCAAATTTTGCAGAGCGAGGGTGATGCAAATCACGTTATGAAGAACAAAGAGTTTTTACTATTTTCTTTTTCCTATTTGAATTAGGATTTATTTAGTCTAGTACTTTGAATTAAAATCCTTTTCCTAGTTGAATTGGGATTTTAATTGTTTTTCTTTTCCTAATTATATTGTTTTTCCTTTCTTAAGTAGAAGTAGGTTTATTATTTCTTTTCCTAAAAGGAGTAGGAGAAATTCTATTCCTATAAATACTCTTTATAGAGAGGTTATTTATATTATGTGTGTGTTTTGAATAAAAGTTTGCTAGAGAGGTTTTCTCTATTATTTTGCCTATTAGCCTAGTGTTCTTGTAGAACTTAGGTATAGTGGAAGAGTTGTAGTATTTGTGTGTTATAGATTTTGGTTCTACACACCTACGTTGCATCAGTTGGTATTAGAGCCAGGTTAGGTTCCTACCATGGCACGAGGATCACGTGGGGGAAGGCACGTTGCTGTAGATGGTGAGTATGAATGCGATGAGATTGCACGCAATACACAACTAGAGGCACGCTTTCAGCGGATGGAAGAGCAGTTTGAAGCGCTAACAAAGCAACTTGCTGCCTTAGCCGTTGTTAACCAGCCTCGAAACTGTTTTCCAACTCTACATTTTGTGGAGGAAGATGAGGTAGACTATAATGTTGAGGATGAGATAGAAAATCTGTTTGTTGGACATAGAAGGAGGAGGGAGAAACCCTTGGTTTCATACAATTCAAACAGATGGGAATCTGGGTTCAAATTAGATATTCCAGAGTTCAAAGGTTGTTTACAACCTGTAGAATTCCTAGATTGGGTTGCTGCGATTGAAGAAATTTTGGAGTTTAAGGAGGTGCCACAAGACAAAAGAGTTTCTTTGGTGGCGACCAAATTCAGAGGATGTGTTGCTGCATGGTGGCAACAATTAAAGCAAAGTCGTATTCGCCAAGGTAAATCTAAAATCAATACTTGGGAAAATTTTTTGAAACATATGCGTGCTGCATTCTTACCCTATAATTATATGCGTACATTATATCAACAACTACACAATCTTAGGCAAGGTACACAATCTATAGATGAGTATACTTGAGAGTTTTATCAACTTTTAGCTAGAGTTGACCTTGCAGATTCGGAAGATCAATTAGTTTCACATTATATTGGGGGCATGAGGCAACAATTTCAAGATACTTTGAATTTATTTGACCCAATTTCTGTATCCGAAGCCCATCAGAGAGCTTTGCATTTAGAGAAGATGATGAATAGGAGGACTAACATGGTTTCAAATAGTAGTGGCAACTGACTACCACCAGTAGCTCCTCCTTATGGTGCAACTACACAATCTACACAAGGAAAAGGCCAAGTTAATCAAGCTAATCCACAACCCAACCGCACTGCAGCTAGTAGTTCTGGTCCTCGATGTTTCAAGTGTGGTGAGGCAGGGCATAGAATGACTGATTACAAGAAGGGTGGCCGGTATGGTAAGGGTTTATTTATTAAGAGTGAAGAATGTACTAATGATCATTTAAATACCTTTAACCAAGAAGCTGTTTATGATGCTGAAGAGGCAGAGGAGTATGTGCAAGGGGATGATGGCCCTTTGTTAGTCACAAGAAGGGCATGTTTCACACCTTGCAAATCTGAAGGTGAGGATTGGCTCCGAAGCAATATCTTTCAAACTACATATACTATGGGGGGCAAGGTATGTAGACTTGTTATTGATTCTGGAAGCTGTGAGAATGTAATATCAGAGGAGGTTGTTCAAAAATTGGGATTAGCAACAGAGAAGCACCCTAACTCTTACAAACTATCTTGGCTTAAAAAGGGCAATGAGGTAACTGTATCTAAACGTTGCTTGGTTTCTTTTTCTATTGGGTTGAAATATAAGGATAATTCATGGTGTGATGTGGTAGTTATGGATGCATGTCATCTTCTCCTCGGTAGACCATGGCAATATGATAGAGAGGTTCAACATGATGGTAGGAAGAATACATATAGTTTCATGTTTGGTAGCACAAAAATTGTGTTGTTGCCTTGTAAGGAGGTTGAACCTAAGCCAACTTCAGGAGGGGGTAAGAATCTCTTAGCTAAAAGGGCATTTGTTGAAGAGATGTTTGATTCAGGGTTGGTGATTGTATTGTTGGGAAAGGAGAGCTCAAAGGGTAGTGTAGTACCAGAGGCTGTAAAATCTTTATTAGATGAATTTGCAAATGTATTTCCTAATGATCTACCTGAGGGGTTACTGCCACTCCAAGATATACAACACCAAATTGATCTTGTACCAGGTTCTAATCTACCTAATCGCCCACACTACCGCATGAGCCCAAAAGAGCATGAAGAACTTAGAAGACAAGTGGAGGGTTTGTTGTTAAAAGGGCACATTAGAGAGAGTCTTAGTCCTTGTGCCATGCCAGCCTTACTAACACCCAAAAAGGATGGATCATGGCGAATGTGCGTCGACAGTCGTGCCATCAACAAAATTACGGTCCGGTATAGATTCCCTATTCCTCGATTGGATGATTTGCTTGATCAGTTGAGTGGTGCTACAGTGTTTTCTAAGTTGGATCTAAAAAGTGGGTACCATCAAATTTGAGTACTTCCTGGTGATGAATGGAAGACAGCATTCAAGACACGTGAGGGGTTGTATGAGTGGCTAGTAATGCCATTCGGACTTTCTAATGCTCCTAGCACCTTCATGCGTGTTATGAACTAGATTCTTTGCCCCTTCATCGGCAAGTTTGTTGTAGTTTAGTTTGATGATATCCTGATATATAGTGCCAATATTGATTTACATCTCCAACATCTTCGAGAGGTACTCATAGTTCTAAGTAGGGAGAAATTTTATGCTGCCATAACCAAATGTTCTTTTATGACAGATAGTGTTTTATTTCTTGGTTATGTGGTGTCCAAGGATGGACTATCAGTTGATGAATCAAAGGTTACTGCTGTTAAACAATGGCCAATACCAACCACAGTCCACGAGGTCTGCAATTTCCATGGGTTGGTGTCATTCTATCGGCGGTTTATCCCTGACTTTAGCACCATCATGGCACCGATTACAGATTGCATGAAGGTTAGTAAGTTTTTGTGGACAACTGAAGCCACAAAGGCGTTTCATCAGATCAAGGAAAAGCTTATTACAACACCTATTCTAGCTCTTCCTGATTTCTCTTAACCATTCGATTTTACATTGTAATGCATCCAAGATTGGAATTGGAGTAGTTCTTAGTCAAAATGGCAAACCAGTGGCCTACTTTAGTGAGAAGTTGAGTGGGTCAAAATTGAATTACAACACTTATGATTTGGAATTTTATGCAATAATTTGTGCTTTGAAGCATTGGAGTTCTTATTTGGCCTATCGTGAGTTTGTCCTCTATTCTGATCATGATGCTTTGAAGCATATCAATAGCCAAGACAAGCTCTCATCTCGACATGCAGTTTGGGCTGCTTATATTCAACAATTTTCTTTTGTCATCAAGCATGAATCCGGAGCGTTGAATAGGGTGGCAGATGCTCTTAGTTGACGGGCCTCTTTGCTCATCACAATGCAAACCAAAGTTCTGGGGTTTGATTTATTTCGTGAGTTGCTTTCTAGTGACCCATACTTTGGCCCTATAATGGATGATGTGGCAACATGAAAGCGGTTTGACTTCCTTATACACGATGGTTTCCTTTTTAAAGGGAATCAACTATGCATTCCTGATAGTAGCCTACGCTTAAGGGTTATTCAAGAGCTGCATAATGAAGGCCATATGGGACGTGATAAAACCATGAAGCTTGCGATAGACTCTTATTTTTGGCCAACCATGCGAAAGGAGATTACCAAATTTGTTGAGAGGTGTCATATTTGTCAAGTTTCCAAGGGCACCACAACCAACGCTGGCCTATATATGCCTCTTCCCATACCAGACTAGTCATGGATTCATGTTAGTATGGATTTTGTCTTGGGATTACTGCGTACACAACGAGGTAACAATTCAATTTTTGTTGTTGTGGACCGGTTTTCCAAAATGGCCCACTTTATTGCTCGTAAGAAGACCTCAGATGCAGTTAATGTTGCTCAACTTTACTTTGGAGAGGTCTATCGCCTCTATGGCTTACCATAATCAATTGTTTCAGACTGTGATGTGCATTTTCTTAGTCACTTCTGGCGTTGCTTATGGCGTTTGGCCAACACCACACTTAATTTTAGTAGTGCCTATCATCCTCAAACTGATGGTCAAACAGAAGTGGTAAACCGTTCCTTGGGCAATTTACTTCGGAGCTTGGTGAGTGATCATCTTAAATCATGGGATCAGCGCTTGTACCAGGCAGAATTTGCTTACAACCGTTCTATTAATCGTAGCACAAATTCAAGAAATTCATACGGCTACTGCTAAGCGTTTGCAGGAGACTTCTGCTAAGTACAAACAAGCCGCTAACAAGAAACGTCGAGTAGTAGAATTTGAGATTGGTGATTTTGTTTGGGCAATTTTGACCAAAGATCGCTTTACTGTGGGAGAGTACAACAAACTAGCTGCTAGAAAGATTGGCCCTTTGGAGATTCTTGAGAAAATTAATCCTAATGCCTATTGGTTGAAACTTCCAAGTCATATGTGTACATCTGACATCTTCAATGCTAAGCATCTCGTTCCATATCGAGGAGAAAATTCCAATCCAGACTCCAAACTCGAGGACGAGTTTCTTCCAACCCAGGGAGGATGATGCAAATCACGTTATGAAGAACAAAGAGTTTTTATTATTTTCTTTTTCCTATTTGAATTAGGATTTATTTACTCTAGTACTTTGAATTAAAATCTTTTTCCTAGTTGAATTGGGATTTTAATTGTTTTTCTTTTCCTAGTTATATTGTTTTTCCTTTCTCAAGTAGAAGTAGGTTTATTATTTCTTTTCCTAAAAGGAGTAGGAGAAATTCCATTCCTATAAATACTCTTTATAGAGAGGTTATTTATGTTATGTGTGTGTTTTGAATAAAATTTTGCTAGAGAGGTTTTCTCTATTATTTTGCCTATTAGCCTAGTGTTCTTGTAGAACTTAGGTATAGTGGAAGAGTTGTAGTATTTGTGTGTTATAGATTCTGCTTCTACACGCCTATGCTGCATCAGAGGGCCTTCACGTGGTGGTTGTGACTCTTCATCCAAGAATCAACGGAATTTTCGAGGCCGAGGGCGTGGTCATTCTTCCTTTTCCTCCCAAAACCGTCCCATCTGCCAGGTTTGCCACAAGACAGGACATACGGCCTTGAAGTGCTATCATAGGTTTGATAATTCCTTCTCCACTGACACTACCAGCAACATGCATGCTCTGCTCGCCACTCCATAAGCTTCACCCGATCTCAATTGGTACCCTGATTCTGGTGCAACTCATCATCTCACTTCTGATTTTGCAAATTTGAATGTGAAGGTAGAGGAGTATCATGGTCCTGATTAGATTTGCATTGGTAATAGTATTGGTTTGAATGTTAAACACATTGGCTTTACTAAATTATCAATTCCTGTCTCTTCTTTTTTTTTACATGATGTGCTCTATGTGCCTCATATTACCAAAAATTTGATTTTTGTTCACAAATTCACATCTAATACTAATACCTCTATTGAGTTTCACCCCTCTTATTTCTTTGTGCAGGATCGAACAACATGGAGGGTTCAGCTGCACGGGTTAAGTAGAAATGGGTTGTACCTTTTTCCTTTTACTTCCAATAAATTGCCTTCATCGTCATTTGTCTTTGTTAGTGAATGTACTTCTCCAACACAATGGCACTCATGCTTGGGACATCCTGCTTTTTGTATTGTTAATCATGTTCTTTCAAAATTTAGTTTGCCTGTTATTTCCAGCAAAATTGTTCACCCTTGTTCTGCTTGTTTCAGTTCTAAGAGTAAACAACTCTTTTTTCATTATCTTGTACTCAAATAAATTTTCCTTTGGATTTAATTCACACCAATGTATGGGGTCCATCTCCTATTTGCTCAAAATTTGGCTTCAAATATTATGTCTCTTTTGTTGATGTGTATAGTCGCTATACTTGGCTTTATCCCATCTATATATTACTAAAAGCTGAAACGTAGCGTTTAATGCTGTTGCGCTCATGTTGAGCCATATCAGCATCTACGTCATTATCTTTTTTCTTTCCATTTTCTTATAATTATTTTTAATATTTTCTTATTTCATATTTACACTTCTCCAACCTTTCTCCATCCCTTACCTTTTCATCTCCCCACTACTTCTCCAACCTTTCTCCTTCCCTCACCTTCTCATCTCCCCACTACCTTCTACATTAATATCATTCTTCATCTTTCCCTTCATCTTCTTCTATTTTTGTCTCTTCTTATTCACACCCTCTTCCTATAAATTTGTCACTATCTCTTTCATTCTATGCATAGTTTTCCCTTACTGAAAAAGGGTTCTCTCTCTCTCTCTCTCTCTCTCTCTCTCTCTCTCAATTTTTGGGTGGATTTTTATTTTTATTTTTATTGCATCTTCACTTTAGGTTGATAATTTTATATATTCTTTAATCTACTTTAGGTTAATGCGATTCAGTTTTTTTTCTCTCTCTCTCTCTTTGATTGTTAAATACTATCCTATTGCATTATAAAGGATTAAATATAGTATATAAAAATATAATATTATTCTATTACATAGCATGATTTGGATAATTTAATTTGGTAGTTATTGTAATTTGATAGCATGATTTTTATAGTACTCAATTTAGATGTTAAACTATGAGACTTTAATCATTTTTGTTTATTTTTTAATCCTTTGTGGTGGACAAAGTACTCTTAATAATTGTATTAGAAGTACTCTATAATGCCATTTATTTAGAGAAAAGCAAAGGTTGGCTAAACAAAAATTATTGGATGAGAGACAAATTTTATCTTTCGCAATTTTACTTTAATTATTATTATTATTTTATAACAATGCATATATAGAAATTTAATTCTTAGGTTTTGCTAATAATTGTTTATTTGATAATATGTTTTGGGTGGATGAAATTACAATTTCTGCAAAGAAAATAACCTTAGTAGATTATAAACAACAAATTGTTTTCCTAATTGGTCCAATTAATCATAGTTAAGTTTTATTAATTTTTTTAGTTACTTTTTTCAATGTTTTGGATTGTAGGTAGAAAAAATAAGTTTGAGAAAGTTTGTTTAAAACTAAAAGAATAATTTCCAAATTTTATATTCTTTTTAATGATTCACAAAATGTTATAACTTTTATAAAAATAAATAAATATTTTCGTTAACTTGCCTTTTGAATTTCTGAGAAAAATTGTATTTTTTTCATTTTAGTGACAAATAAAAGTGATGTGCTTCCTGTTTTTATTAAATGGCAAAAATATGTTGAGCACTATTTTAATCACAAAGTAAAAGTTGTTCAATTTGATTGGGTGGTGAATATCGCTCACTTAACAAATTTTTCCAAAATTGTGGCATTACTCATCATGTATCTTGTCCTCACACGCCCCAACAAAATGGTGTTGTTGAGCGCAAACACCGTCATCTTGTGGAAACTGGTTTAGCTTTATTAAATCATGCTCACATTCCTCTTCAATATTAGGAAGATGCATTTCAAACAGCTTGTTATCTGATAAATAGACTCCCCCACTTCCACAATACAAAATCTATCTCCTTATGAAAAATTGTTTGCTCAAGCACTTGATTATAATTTCTTGCGTGTTTTTGGTTGTGCATGTTGGCCTAATTTACGTCCTTATAATTCTCACAAACTTCAACCACGCTCAACTCAGTGTGTCTTCCTTGGTTACAGTTTACTTCATAAGGGATATAAATGTTTGCATCTTCCTTCAGGTCGTGTCTATTTTTCCAGAGGTGTGCTCTTCAATGTAGATGTCTTTCCCTTTGCTAGGCCTTGTTCCACAAATTTCCAGTCACTGTCTACTTCAGATTTAAGTTCTTTTTAGGTACAGTCCTCTACTAGACTTCACGCAGCAGCCCCTCTCTCTGTGGGAGACACTCACCTCTTCGGCCCATAATGAATCTCCACAGGCCCATTCAGAAACACTTGCTAGCCCACAATTGTTGGCCCATCCCTCATCTCCTTTAACCCATTCTGAATCCCTTCCCTCAACTCTCCCTAATAATACCCTTGCTCAAAAATCAGACATGGGATCTTGTTCCTCCTCACACTGCTCGCAATGTCATTGGATGCAAATGGGTATTTCTGGTTAAGCGTAATACCGATGGTTCCGTTGAATGCTATAAAGCTCGCTCGGTGGCCAAAGGATTTCATCAATTTCCTGGAATTGGCTTCAGAGAAACCTTCAGTCCTGTAATCAAACCCACCACTGTCAGGACAGTTCTCTCTATTGCTGTTTCAAGATGTTCAGAATGCCTTCTTACACGGCCATCTATTTGAAGATGTTTATATGTCTCAGCCTCCTGGGTTTGTTCACCCCCAATTTCCTAATCATGTTTGCAAGTTGAAGAAAGCTCTTTTTGGGTTGAAGCAGTCCCCTCGAGCTTGGTTCTCACAGCTCTCTTCTCACTTACTTGCTTTGGGCTTCAGAGGATCGAGGTCTGATTCTTCTCTATTTATTTATCATAGTGCCACCGTTACTATATATTTTCTCATTTATGTGGATGATCTTATTGTTACTGCCTCAATTTTTTCCTTGGCATTTATGGCAGGTCACACACCAAAGGTATGAATTAGGGATTTCTTATCTTTGGGAGTTTGGCCCTGTGCATATTTTGGGCATTGATGCTTCACCCTGACACTATGCTATATATAGTCATAGGGATTGAAATGAGTTAACTGAGGTGGCTGTGTCCCCTCAATTTGTTGAAGACAGTTTTTAAGCCATCTAGCCTACCCCAGAACTTAGATTATTGTTCGTTTAATGGAAACTATTACTGTTTCTGCGTAGCTTCTTGATTCCCATACTACCATGCATCCAAATCAGATATACAATTTTGATAAGTAATAAATTGTATTAAGTAATAGTTTGAAGGCCCATAATATGTGTCTTCAGAGCCAATAGATAATTTTTATGGCTTTATACGGAGCTTTTGACTTGGTGACTGCAGTGGTAAGATTGTTAATGAATATTGGGAAGAGGAACTTGATGATCATCAGAATCAACCCACCTTTCTTGCATAAGACATCCAATATTCACCAATTTGCAAAGGAATAAGAAGTAAATAGGTTTTTTGGAGACTAAACCCATTACATATTGGAATATGAGATATTACTTATTCGCGAGAAACAATTTGCAGATAGCCTTATTGCTTGTTTAATAACACTACCTTGCCTTGTGAACGAAAATGTAAAATCACACACAATTTTTTTTTTCTTTCTTTTTTGGATTGTATAGATGCTTGATTTATCCTAGGTAGTTTTTGTACTTAGACCATATTGTGAAAAGTTACAGCTAAGCATATGGTTGAGCCAGGGCCAGGGGTTTTGTTTATACTTAAGCAATCAATGTTCTTGTGACATGGGAAGTTTATGAATATTTGTGTGTGCATAACTCGTATTGAAACTTTTGCTATTACATATATTTTGATAATGTTTTCAGCTGAATTATATTATCAGGGAGAATCTTTTGCTTTTATTAATTGGTGGTGTCCAATTATGCGCCTGTGGACCTTGGTCTTCTCGATTCAGTCGAGTCATCTTCCAAATTACACTATCTTTGCTTGCTTTGCCTGAACACAAACACAGACAATCTTTCATATAACCAAGCTGTTAGTAGATTGGCGTCAAAGTGTACTTGCTGATGCTTTATACTTGCTAATGAAGGATGGGTGTGATCAGTTTAAAATTTTAAACAGTGAGCTACAAGTTCTTAAACCCTTAAACTCTGTTGTGGGAATATCTAACTCTCAGCATGCTCTCTCTCTATCTCATGAAACTATACACAAGGAAAAAAAAAAAAACCTTGCTCGGGTCATTTCATTTTTTTTAATGTATAAAAATCATATCATGTATGTATTTAAACCGCCCAAAAAATTATAAAATTTAAGAACATTTTTAAATTTTTACTTAAATTAGAGAAGTAAAGTAATTTATATGTTTTCCTTATCTGTTGGTAAAAAGTGTTACATACGTAATGACACTCCTTAATAAATACCATCAATAGATTCAATACTATCAATAAAAGTAATGAAGTTTGAAATATTTGCACATAAGTTGAAATATTTGTGAACATATTTGTGAACAAGTATAATATGAAAAATGTTTGATATACATTATATGCGTTTAATTATAGTTCACAGTATTTTTGTCTGATATGATAAATTGGATATATTTTTTTTAAAGGTACTTTAATAAAACGCTCCAAAGGATATATTATTATTTATTTATCATCGTTGAATTATCACTTGAACCTTAGTTGTTGACTATTTGGCTGTAAACAATTACTTCTAGACAAACCCAATAACAATTATTTTACCACCACAACTTTTTTAATAACCAATGAAGTAGACCACAATTTTTTTAATTTTATTATTGAGATAGATAGATAATGGGAGAGGAGGTGATATAAAACACAACAAACGTTATATAATTATTTATTTATTATCATTGGATTATTAATTGAATCTTAAGTGGTTGACTGTTCGACTATTAGCTCACTATTATAAGAACCACCTAATAATTTTTCTTCACCAGTCACTCTATCATTGTACATATGAGTTCTAGGGTCAAAAGTTGTTACCTAAGACTTTTATATCTAAAGTTTCAAAATTTGAATTTTATTCTCTGAAGTTTGGGGTATTTAGATTTTACAACCTAACGTTTTAGAATTTAAATTTTACTCCCTAAATTTTAGGGGTATTTGGATTTTACTCTTTAAATTTTGAGAGTGTTTGAATTTTACACCTAGAAATTTCAGAATTTAGGAATGTAAAATCTAAATGCCTCCAAACTTTGAATGTAAAATTCAAATTCTAAAACGTCAAGTGTAAAATTTAATCACGTCCAACCTTCAGGAGTAAAATTCAAATTCTAAAATTTCAGCATATAAATTCTAAACACTCTTAAACTTTAAGGGTGTAATTTGTAATTTATCATTTGTTAAAAAAAAAAATTAATTGACTCTCGCAATCTTGCACTTTTTTTTTTCTTTGATTTGAAGAATATCCTTTTTTTTTTTTTTTTTTGGAGAATCAAAGCGAAGATGGAGACTCATTAATATCTAGACTTTTAGAACCACACTGAAATTTCACCCCGTGAGCAAAGACCCAGTGCGTACGGTATTAGATTTCAATGTCCCCTATTCCCATTAAATAAATGTTGATTTCTTCTCACAAGCATTGATTGTCAAGATTCTACAGCCACACTAACACGAGCTTCATCTTTAGCTCAACGTTAGTGTGAAAGGGAAACAATTTTTCCAAGTCAAAAGGAAACAATTTTTCTAAGTCAAAAAATTCTGCCCAGCTTATATAAGAGAGACTAAGGTGAACTGGTTTTCAAGGTACACGTCATTGAGTAGAGTGTAGACGGTCCTTGACAAGTTGACGATAGCTTGCATTTGCCTTCTTTCAGACGTGTTAATTAAGTTCCACGTAGTGTCTTTGTCATGGCTTTCATAGTTTCATCTCCCCAACGCCCTTGTCAGACTTTATTAAAATCCATGTCGGTGCAATGGTTTTTTTTTTTTTTTTGAATTTGGATTTCAAATCTTCCCAATCTAAAAATCAATCAATATTTTAAGTTTGATGATAAAAAATAATTATCATAGAATAGTGTTGCATGTAGTGTCTTTGTCATGGTTTTCATAGTTTCGTCTCCAACTCCCTTGTCAGATTTATTAAAAGGTCTGTGTTAATGGGTACTTTACGGTGCCCCGTTAATAACAGCTTTTTGCATACTTTTTTTATTTTTTACAACCTTTTATCTTTTTGAAAAAATTTTAGTAATTTTTTTATCCTTTTTTCATCTTTTTAATAACTTTTTGTCCTTTTTATTAACACAACTTATTGAGGGAAATCTTAATAAGCACCACACGGTGCTTGTTAACATTTTCCTTACTAAAATCCATGTGGGTGGAAAGTTTCTTTTGTCGAATTTAGATTTCAAATCTTCCCAAACTAAAAATCAATCAGTATTTTAAGTACGATGATAAAAAGTAATTATCATAGAATCCAACATGTAAGTTAAAAATAAAGAAATAAATAGAAAGCTACATCCAAGACTTTTAGTATATATGGCTATCAAGCTCTATACCAGCCAGTCAAGTCAGCCACAATTTTTGTGTCACAACTCGCCATGTGGCGAGTTGTGATTGGTGAATATATGATTGTGGGCTATGTGGGGACACATTTTCACCACTCCCAACTCACCACGTAGCGAGTGGTGAAAATGTTATATAGAACAAATTAATGTTATATAGCAAGACAGAAGTGATGAATATAATTGTAGAAAATCTTATTATGTTAGACATCTACAAATTTTAAACAATTTCAACTTGTCAACCTGCTTCTTATAGGTTTACAATTTTTTATTTTTTTTTGGTGAAATGGGAATAGGTTTGGAAAAATTTTAAGAAAAAGAGAAAATAGCCATTGAGAACATTTTTATATTTTTTTTGAATGGTTAATGAAACTATATATAATTATTTTGCATCATGCATAAAATCTAGACGTTCTAGATGTGCAAAATATTTGAAAAGTGTCAGAAAATGTGAGACAGATAGCTATTATATCATGTAATAATAAGAAATTATTAAAAATACTTTAAAAACATAATTGGAAAATCACCCTATTCAAACCTTCATTTTCCTTTCTTTCTCGTACTTTAAACAAAGTTTCCTGTACTTTCAGATTTTGGTATGGCTAGAATCATTGGAGGTAACCAAATTGAAGAAAATACAAAATTGCCTCACTGGAACATAGTAAATGTGCTAGAAAGTAGAGATATATTTATACTTTCCAATTAATTACTTGCTACCAATTTTATATCTAAGAACAGTACAAGCTACAGGCCTTTGTAAGAAAAAATATGAAGGATATTTTTTGTTGATCTTTTTCATCTTATGTCACTTCAATTGCTACAATTTCTTAAACCCTTAAATTTTGTTGTAGGCATATCAAACTCTCAGCATGCTCTCTCTCTAGCATACACACAAGGAGAAAAAAAAAACTCCTTGAGGCCAAAAAACTACTTTATGTATTAAAATCATATCATGTATGGATTTAAACCACCCAAAAAATTATAGAATTGAAGAAATTTTTAAAATTTTTACTTAAATTAGAGAAGTAAAGTAATTTATACATTTTCCTTATCTGTTAGTAAATAGTATTACATACGTAACAACACACCTTAACAAATACTATCTATAAAAGTAATGAAGTTTGAAACATTTGTGTACAAGTATAATATGAAAAACGTTTGATATACGTTATATATGTTTAATTATAGAAAACGTGTATTTTTCAATGTATTTTTGTTTGACATGATATATTGGATATATATATATATATATATATATATTAAAGGTTCTTTAATAAAACACAACAAATGATATATTATTATTTATTTATCATCATTGGTTTATCACTTGAATCTCAGTGGTTGACTATTCAGTTAAACAATCACTTTTTAGATGAACCTAATAACAATTATTCTACCACCACAACTTTTGCAATAACCGATGAAGTAGACTACAAATTTTTTTTTTATTTTTTTATTTTTTTATTATTGAAATAGATAGATAATGGAGGAGGTGATATAAAACACAACAAATGATATATAATTATTTATTTATTTATTATCATTGAGTTATCTCCTGAACCTGGTTGATTGTTGGCGGCTCTAAGAATTTTTTTAGGGTGGTCATTAAAAAACTTAAATTAAAAAAAAATAAATAAAACTTGAATATATTAATATCACCCAAAAAAAAAAAAAAAAACACTCGCAATTACACAAAGTTTAAAATTTCCTTTACAAGATTTCATATTTTGAAATTGTTGTATGATATAATAGTTTTACTATCAACGTTATCAACTACATCTTTTTCAATATACACAATTAAGCAATCATTAAACTACTGATCTCCTTTTCAATTAGCAACATATTGCCTAAATAAGTAACAATCTAAACAAAATGCATTACCTTTTTGAAAAAATGTATCACATAAATCCAACAAATTCGACTGAAGACTAAAACAAGCACTAACAGACTAGTTATTTGAAAAGTGTGCATTTTTTTAATAAAAAAATAGCGATTTTAAAATATACCATTTGAAAACACAATTTAAAAAATCACAATGAAATGTTTGATTTGGGCTTTTAGACTAATTTGTTTGTTTGGGCAATTTTTGAAAGTGTTATGTCCACAACATTTTTACATTTACACACCAAAGCCTAAGTGGTAAAGTTTTCACTAGCTAATTCTAATTTGAACATGTCACTAAAATTATTATTTTGTCTACGATTAACAACTTGCTATTTAAGATTTATTACAAAAATGTTGTAAATATAGCATTTCTCGCAATTTTTTGGTTCAACGTTCAACGAACCAAAATATATAAATCCAATAATTTTTCTTCATTAGTTAATGTACATCCGAGTTCTAGGGTCAAAAATTGGTACCTAGACTTAAATTAAAGTTGCCAAAGAAGACCAAAGTTTTGTCAAGTATTTTTCATTGAGTAATACTATCGACACATAAAAATGCAAATTTTGTGCCACAATTTGCCATATGGTGAGTTGTGTTTGGTGGATGTATGATTGTGGGTCATGTAGAGACACATTTCCACCACTCACAACTCGCCACGTGACAAATTGTAGTACAAAATTGTACATTTTTTCATGTCACCGTAGCATAACTCATCTTTCACTAATGTGAAAGGGTTTTCAAGCTAAACGTGATTTGAATGTGTGGGTCCTTGACAAGTACAGGACAGCTTCTATACTTGAATAACTCATTTAACTTTATTTATAAAAGAAGAACCGATTTTCTTTATCACTTGAATCTCAGTGGTTGACTATTCAGTTAAACAATCACTTTCTAGATGAACCTAATAACAATTATTCTACCACCACAACTTTTGCAATAACCGATGAAGTAGACTACAAATTCTTTTTTTTTTTTTTTAATTATTGAAATAGATAGATAATGGAGGAGGTGATATAAAACACAACAAATGATATATAATTATTTATTTATTTAGTTATTATCATTGAGTTATCTCTTGAACCTGGTTGATTGTTGGCGGCTCTAAGAATTTTTTTAGGGTGGTCATTAAAAAACTTAAATTAAAAAAAAAAATAAAACGTGAATATATTAATATCACCCAAAAAAAAAAAAAAAAAAAACACTCGCAATTACACAAAGTTTAAAATTTCCTTTACAAGATTTCATATTTTGAAATTGTTGTATGATATAATAGTTTTACTATCAACGTTATCAACTACATCTTTTTCAATATACACAATTAAGCAATCATTAAACTACTGATCTCCTTTTCAATTAGCAACATATTGCCTAAATAAGTAACAATCTAAACAAAATGCATTACCTTTTTGAAAAAATGTATCACATAAATCCAACAAATTCGATTGAAGACTAAAACAAGCACTAACAGACTAGTTATTTGAAAAGTGTGCATTTTTTTAATAAAAAAATAGCGATTTTAAAATATACCATTTGAAAACACAATTTAAAAAATCACAATGAAATGTTTGATTTGGGCTTTTAGACTAATTTGTTTGTTTGGATAATTTTTGAAAGTGTTATGTCCACAACATATTTACATTTACACACCAAAGCCTAAGTGGTAAAGTTTTTACTAGCTAATTCTAATTTGAACATGTCACTAAAATTATTTTTTTGTTTACGATTAACAACTTGCTATTTAAGATTTATTACGAAAATGTTGTAAATATAGCATTTCTCGCAATTTTTTGGTTCAACGTTCAACGAACCAAAATATATAAATCCAATAATTTTTCTTCATTAGTTAATGTACATCCGAGTTCTAGGGTCAAAAATTGTTACCTAGACTTAAATTAAAGTTGCCAAAGAAGACCAAAGTTTTGTCAAGTATTTTTCACTGAGTAATACTATCGACACATAAAAATGCAAATTTTGTGCCACAATTTGCCATATGGTGAGTTGTGATTGGTGGATGTATGATTGTGGGTCATGTAGAGACACATTTCCACCACTCACAACTCGCCATGTGACAAATTGTAGTACAAAATTGTACATTTTTTCATGTCACCGTAGCATAACTCATCTTTCACTAATGTGAAAGGGTTTTCAAGCTAAACGTGATTTGAATGTGTGGGTCCTTGACAAGTACAGGACAGCTTCTATACTTGAATAACTCATTTAACTTTATTTATAAAAGAAGAACCGATTTTCTTTATCACTTGAATCTCAGTGGTTGACTATTCAGTTAAACAATCACTTTCTAGATGAACCTAATAACAATTATTCTACCACCACAACTTTTGCAATAACCGATGAAGTAGACTACAAATTCTTTTTTTTTTTTTTAATTATTGAAATAGATAGATAATGGAGGAGGTGATATAAAACACAACAAATGATATATAATTATTTATTTATTTAGTTATTATCATTGAGTTATCTCTTGAACCTGGTTGATTGTTGGCGGCTCTAAGAATTTTTTTAGGGTGGTCATTAAAAAACTTAAATTAAAAAAAAAAAATAAAACGTGAATATATTAATATCACCCAAAAAAAAAAAAAAAAAAACACTCGCAATTACACAAAGTTTAAAATTTCCTTTACAAGATTTCATATTTTGAAATTGTTGTATGATATAATAGTTTTACTATCAACGTTATCAACTACATCTTTTTCAATATACACAATTAAGCAATCATTAAACTACTGATCTCCTTTTCAATTAGCAACATATTGCCTAAATAAGTAACAATCTAAACAAAATGCATTACCTTTTTGAAAAAATGTATCACATAAATCCAACAAATTCGATTGAAGACTAAAACAAGCACTAACAGACTAGTTATTTGAAAAGTGTGCATTTTTTTAATAAAAAAATAGCGATTTTAAAATATACCATTTGAAAACACAATTTAAAAAATCACAATGAAATGTTTGATTTGGGCTTTTAGACTAATTTGTTTGTTTGGATAATTTTTGAAAGTGTTATGTCCACAACATATTTACATTTACACACCAAAGCCTAAGTGGTAAAGTTTTTACTAGCTAATTCTAATTTGAACATGTCACTAAAATTATTTTTTTGTTTACGATTAACAACTTGCTATTTAAGATTTATTACGAAAATGTTGTAAATATAGCATTTCTCGCAATTTTTTGGTTCAACGTTCAACGAACCAAAATATATAAATCCAATAATTTTTCTTCATTAGTTAATGTACATCCGAGTTCTAGGGTCAAAAATTGTTACCTAGACTTAAATTAAAGTTGCCAAAGAAGACCAAAGTTTTGTCAAGTATTTTTCACTGAGTAATACTATCGACACATAAAAATGCAAATTTTGTGCCACAATTTGCCATATGGTGAGTTGTGATTGGTGGATGTATGATTGTGGGTCATGTAGAGACACATTTCCACCACTCACAACTCACCATGTGACAAATTGTAGTACAAAATTGTACATTTTTTCATGTCACCGTAGCATAACTCATCTTTCACTAATGTGAAAGGGTTTTCAAGCTAAACGTGATTTGAATGTGTGGGTCCTTGACAAGTACAGGACAGCTTCTATACTTGAATAACTCATTTAACTTTATTTATAAAAGAAGAACCGATTTTCTTTATCACTTGAATCTCAGTGGTTGACTATTCAGTTAAACAATCACTTTCTAGATGAACCTAATAACAATTATTCTACCACCACAACTTTTGCAATAACCGATGAAGTAGACTACAAATTCTTTTTTTTTTTTTAATTATTGAAATAGATAGATAATGGAGGAGGTGATATAAAACACAACAAATGATATATAATTATTTATTTATTTAGTTATTATCATTGAGTTATCTCTTGAACCTGGTTGATTGTTGGCGGCTCTAAGAATTTTTTTAGGGTGGTCATTAAAAAACTTAAATTAAAAAAAAAAAATAAAACGTGAATATATTAATATCACCCAAAAAAAAAAAAAAAAAACACTCGCAATTACACAAAGTTTAAAATTTCCTTTACAAGATTTCATATTTTGAAATTGTTGTATGATATAATAGTTTTACTATCAACGTTATCAACTACATCTTTTTCAATATACACAATTAAGCAATCATTAAACTACTGATCTCCTTTTCAATTAGCAACATATTGCCTAAATAAGTAACAATCTAAACAAAATGCATTACCTTTTTGAAAAAATGTATCACATAAATCCAACAAATTCGATTGAAGACTAAAACAAGCACTAACAGACTAGTTATTTGAAAAGTGTGCATTTTTTTAATAAAAAAATAGCGATTTTAAAATATACCATTTGAAAACACAATTTAAAAAATCACAATGAAATGTTTGATTTGGGCTTTTAGACTAATTTGTTTGTTTGGATAATTTTTGAAAGTGTTATGTCCACAACATATTTACATTTACACACCAAAGCCTAAGTGGTAAAGTTTTTACTAGCTAATTCTAATTTGAACATGTCACTAAAATTATTTTTTTGTTTACGATTAACAACTTGCTATTTAAGATTTATTACGAAAATGTTGTAAATATAGCATTTCTCGCAATTTTTTGGTTCAACGTTCAACGAACCAAAATATATAAATCCAATAATTTTTCTTCATTAGTTAATGTACATCCGAGTTCTAGGGTCAAAAATTGTTACCTAGACTTAAATTAAAGTTGCCAAAGAAGACCAAAGTTTTGTCAAGTATTTTTCACTGAGTAATACTATCGACACATAAAAATGCAAATTTTGTGCCACAATTTGCCATATGGTGAGTTGTGATTGGTGGATGTATGATTGTGGGTCATGTAGAGACACATTTCCACCACTCACAACTCGCCATGTGACAAATTGTAGTACAAAATTGTACATTTTTTCATATCACCGTAGCATAACTCATCTTTCACTAATGTGAACTCATCTTTCACTAATGTGAACGGGTTTTCAAGCTAAACGTGATTTGAGTGTGTGGGTCCTTGACAAGTACAGGACAGCTTCTATACTTGAATAACTCATTTAACTTTATTTATAAAAGAAGAACCGATTTTTTTTTTTTTTTTTTTTTTTATATTGCTATCAAGCTCTCTATAGTAGCCAGTCCGCCACAAGTCCTATTACTGTTCTTTCATAAGAAAAAATGATGAATCCTGCTAAAGGGGATACATCATTGCTTCTTCTCTCCCTTCTTCTTGTTTGCCCAATCTGCACTTCCCTTGACACCATAACACCAGACCAACCCCTCAAGGATGGTGACGGTCAACTTCTACTCTCAAACCAAAAAACCTTTGCACTTGGGTTTTTCTACCCCGGCAATTCCAGCTACCGCTACGTTGGAATTTGGTATAATCAAATCACCGAAAAAACAGTTGTGTGGGTTGCAAACAGAGACGCTCCTCTCAATGATACCTCCGGAGTCCTCTCCATCAACGGTAAGGGAAACCTTGTACTCCACACCCAAAACCAAAACACTCCTATTTGGTCCACCAATGTTTCTTTTTCTGTCTCATCCACAAATAATTCTATGGCTAAGCTCTTAGATATAGGAAATCTTGTTTTGGTTCAACAAGACAACCAACGTTTTACATGGCAAAGTTTTGATTATCCCACCAATACTCTGCTTCCGTTTATGAAACTTGGGCTGGACCGACGGACCGGGTTGAACCGGTTCCTAACATCTTGGAAGTCCAAAGATGACCCGGGAATTGGCAACTATTCATATCGAATGGTTCCAACTGGGTACCCTCAGGTGAGCTTATACATGGGTCAGACTCTATTATGGCGTGCTGGATTTTGGACTGGCCTAAGATGGAGTGGTATACCAGCCAGAATGACATCAAATTACTTCTATGTTAGCTTTGTGAATAATCAAGATGAAACCACAGTTATGTACAGTCCATTTTCAAATGTAGCTGAACCCAAAGTTATTGTTAAAACGGTGGTGAATGAATCAGGAATTCTGCAACGGTCCTTATGGCAGGAGACTACATGGGTCGAATTTTGGTCCGCCCCACAAGAGTTGTGCGATAAGTATTTGAATTGCGGTCCAAATAGTTATTGTGACCCAGACAATATGGTCATTTTTGAGTGCAAGTGCTTTCCTGGATTTGAACCCAAGTCATCTCGTGATTGCATGAGAGAAAAGCAAGGAGTGTCTATGTGCAACAACGGAGAAGGGTTCATGAAGTTGGCACATATGAAAGTGCCGGATCCTTCAATAGCACATGCGGACATGAGTTTGAGTATGAAAGAGTGTGAGCAAAAGTGTTTGAGGAATTGTTCTTGTATGGCTTACGCAAGTGCAAATGAGAGTGAGGGAGGGATTGGTTGCTTGACATGGCAAGGGGACTTGGTGGACGCAAGAACATATCCTGATGGAGGACAAGATTTATACATACGTGTGGATGCGGTTGTATTAGGTACTCTTAAATCTTTTTTCTTTAAAAATTTGGTAAAACATTTTATGAAAATACACAGTGACTTTTCTCACTACATTTGGTGGCTGGGTCACCAATTTAGTGACCTAGGCAGATGACGTCGGTAGTCTGGTGGTTAGAGCCACCACTCCGATGATCAGCGCCAACATTCTGGTAGCTAGAGCCATCACTTTGGCAACCGATGTTGGCAATCCGGTCACTAAAGCTATTTGCTAGAGGTTTGATAACCGAAGCCACCATTCTGGTGGATGAAGACATCGCTCTGGCAGCAGTTGCCTCCTGTCCGGTTGTAGAAGACATCGTTCAAGCTATAATTACAACAATCTGGTCACTAGACCTCCTACACTAGCAATTCTGGTGACTCAGCTACTGATTTTGTTTGTTTGCTTGAAAATATTTATTTGTCATACTAAATACCTGAAAATTTTATTTATTTTACTTCAAAACAAATAGAATGTAAGCCAAAGTTCATGTCTATTGTATTATATTAGTCTGGAATTTATGCAGAATACTAGTTCAACATTTAATTTGCCCTATGGTAGTAACCTTCTATGGTACTAACCTTAAAGTTGACTTAGGTCATACTATTGAAAAATGATTTTCTCTATTTAAAATAGATCTATTTCATATTACAAATCTAAATGAGTATTACATTCCATATGGGAAAGAAATTATATATGGTTTTGTTAAATTATCTAAAAATATCAAAATTTTCACAATGCTGCCCTATCTATTTCATATAATTCAAAACTCAAATGATGTGTGGAAAAGTCAAAATTATTTAAGAGTTGTATACCCCTGACAACACAAGATTTCTACAATTATATTCATCACTCGTAGTAGGTCCTACTATGTAATACTTGTTTTATTTTATTTTTATATAGTTACAATAATAGGAGAGAGAGAATTTGAACTGTGATTCTACTTATATTAGTAAGAAATACTCTCTTGGCGTTTGACATTGTTGTTACAAAAATAGGTTTGCAATTTTTGTTTTTTGTTTCTTCTTTTAACTCGTTTTCGGCCTCAAAAAAGAGAATCACATATGGACATGACATTGTTGTGAGAACATGTTTGTCTTTTTGTTTTGTTCTTTTGACACGTTGGACCTCAAAATGAGAACCGCATTTTCTCCTTTTTTTAAAAAAAATAATAAAACCACATATTTTCCTTAAGCCCATTGTTTCATCCTTACTCTCATTTTCCTATAAATCTGCATCAACAAATATTTATGTTCAATCAACTTCTGAAATTTATGATGTCATTTGAATAATTTTTTTTTTTTTACTCAGCTCAATATGCTAAGAAAAATGGTCTTACTCAAAAAAAGAGGATGCTGGCAATTCTGGGAGTTTCTGTTGCTGTAATGTTTCTTCTTATAGTCTCAATTGTGTATTGTTTTGTAATGAAGAAGAAGAAAGGTAAGGAAGTTTAGAGCAATTTTTTTAAACCTATTTTTATACTTCTAAGGCTAGTGAACCAATGCTCCCAAAATTACTCCAACACTATGTTTCAGAGTTTATAAAAGAATAGGCAGAATACGTAAATTATGAAATAAAGTTGAATAAAATGGAATGGAAGTTGATATATTCTTCAAGCGTAGAAGTTGATAAAAGAAAAAAGGAAAAAGAACTGGATATATTTTGTTATTATACTCATAATCGTTTCTTTGGATCCAAAGATGGTATACTGAAGCAGCCAAGGAAATTTTTCAAATGCTATTCTTAAACTTCTTGCCTTTCAGCCTACGAATAAATGCATTTGCTCATTCCATTTGCACATTCTTATGTCTACCATACCCAAATGTCAAATTCAAAAGAAAGAGCACTCGATCTCGAAGATGACATGATCAAAAATCCCTTTTGACTTCTACAGAAAACATACATAAGCACCATTATACCCCATTTTACAAGCCTCTCTTGGGAGGGAAACCTGTCCTTCACTGCCAGCCAAGATATGAAGGACTTGTTGGGAAAAGCTGCTTTAGACCATACCAGTTTCTACCATTCATTGAGACATACATGTTTCTTACTTAACTCTACTCTGAATTGTAATTCGTCCTTCACTGCCAAACAAAGACAGAGCATTAAGGAATGCTTAGAAGCAGCTGCTTTAGACCATACCACTTTCCACCATTTAGCTGTTTCCATCTTGTTTCTTATTTCACTCCTGGTTGAAATTCATGTGACTTTTCCATATTTAGATGAAATCCAGTACATTGAGTTGTCTTAGCTAAATTTAATTGATGAAAATAATCTTGTAGGGTAGTATCTTTTGATCTGATAGGTTTCCAAGGCTACTGCATTTCTTTCAGGATACTGGATACTTTTGCAAACTCTGAAATTGCAGTATCATACACCCCCTTTTGGACAAAGTTGGGGATCAAAACACCTTCAGGGTGTCAATTATCATGCCATATGGATAATTTTTTTCACCCTTTCAACTAAAAGCTTGATGAATGGCCCAACCAATTCCCTGACATTTTAAGATTTTCTCCAGCCCCATTAGCAGGCCTGAAGAACTTTCATCACCCATAAGCACTTACCTCTTAAAAAAGTGCATTTTAACCAAATGGGATTTCCTGTCAATGATAAATAGAAAATTGTAAACTTCAATTTTTCCTCTTACGTTCCTCTGTTTCATTCTTTTATTTTAGTGTGTTTCTCAGTTTTATTAAATTAGGCTTTTGTGTGTGAATTCCTAATTGGACAGATATGGTTATTAGCATTATTAATTACTTGTTTTATTCCAGAGAAGAGGCATAGCACATATTCATATAGTGCTGACTCCACTTTACAATACTTCGAAGACTCTCCAAGTAGAAGGGACCTCAATGGAACTAGAAGAAATTCAAATTTGCCATTATTTGATCTAAGAACCATTATTGCAGCTACAGATAACTTCTCTATTGCTAACAAGCTTGGCCAAGGTGGTTTTGGCCCAGTTTATAAGGTAGTCTCATTGAATGAGTCCCAGAATTTGCATAATCTCATTTCAAGTGTGTTTATGCATCATAAATTCCATCATGAATGTTTATAGGTACTCATTGAGTATGAATTTGTTGTGTACAATTGGGCTTCCCCAAATAATTCACCAAGTTGAGTTTCTTTCAACAATTGTGCACAATGACAAAATGATATTTGGACTTTAATTGCAGGGTTTACTACAAAATGGAATGGAAATAGCAGTAAAAAGACTATCAAAATGCTCTGGACAAGGAATAAAACAATTCAAAATGGAATCTGCACTAATTGCTAAACTCCAACATAGGAACCTTGTGAGAATTTTAGGTTGTTGCATTCACAAAGAAGAGAAGATGTTGATCTATGAGTACTTGCCAAATAAAAGTTTGGACTTTTTCATTTTTGGTATGTCTTCTTTTTCACATTAACCTCACCCATCATCACCAGAAAACGATTCTCCCATTACAAACATATCAGTTCCAAATAGCAAGATTTATATGTAAGTAAGAAAGCACGAATGCAATATAATCTAATCCAAGTTCTCATTTCTTCATTTAGATGAAACAAAAAGGTCATGTTTAGATTGGGAAAAGCGATTTGAGATTATTTGCGGAATTGGTCGAGGGATCTTATATCTTCATCAAGACTCAAGATTAAGAATTATCCATAGAGATTTAAAGGCCAGCAATGTTCTACTTGACAATGCATTGAATCCAAAAATTTCAGATTTTGGTATGGCTAGAATTGTTGGAGGGGACCAAATTGAAGCTAATACAAATTGCATCGTTGGAACATAGTAAGTATGCTAGAAAACAAAGATATACTTTTTTAACCAATTACTTGACTACCATTTTTACATCTAAGGAGAGTACAAACTACAGGCCTATGTAAGAAAAAAATACTAAGGATATCTTTGTAATTTTTTTTCATATTGTGATACTTCAAATTTTACATGTATGTTAGTGCCCAAAGGGCTATCTTTGATCATTATATGTTGAGGTTCAATATCTTCCTTTTCATTGTGCTATGACAGTGGTTATATGTCACCTGAGTATGCAATGCAAGGACTTTTTTCAATAAAGTCTGATGTATATAGCTTTGGGGTATTGCTACTAGAGATCATTACTGGGAAAAGGAATAGTACTTACCATCATGATGGCCCTTCCTCAAATTTGATTGGACATGTAAGTACATGTGCAAACAATGACTGCAAAATTAAGCCTATATTGTTGAGCCTAATATGATTAATATCTTGTCTCAGGTTTGGGACCTATGGAGAGAAGACAACTCCATGAAAATAGTCGACCCGTTATTGGATGAGACATACCCTTCTAATGAAGTTTCAAGATGCATTCAAATTGGACTTTTGTGCGTGCAAGAACATGCAATAGATCGGCCAACCATGTCAATTGTTGTTTTCATGTTGGGTAATGACACTCCTCTTCCTTCTCCAAAACGACCTGCATTTATTTTGAAGGGTACTTACAATAGTACAGACAGATCAATTAGTGCAGCTTCTAATTCTATAAATGAAATAACACTTTCTGAAATTGATGGTCGTTAAAAACCCCAAACTATTTGAAGCAAGTACAAATATTCCATTACAACATAGGATTGAGTTACTCTATGTCCACTCTACATTACTTTTTTTTTTTTTTTTTTGTATGAACAATTGAACATAATGTATGCACTGTAAAATTCTTACAAAAAAGAAGATAATATATAATATTACACAAACTGTTATTGTCCAGAACTTGTGATGAAATCACTACCATCTCCTTTAGCTTTTTCTTTCAAGTGGTTTTTGAAATTAATATACAAAAAGTTAACTGTGTATATATGTTCAGTGGAGATAACTTCATTGGTTTTCAGAACAAGATGTCCAAAGTTACAAAGATCTTTTCTTTTGGTGTGAAATTTACTATGTTTAACCATGAAGATTTAAAAGAGGAACGCTGAATGCATAAATCTGGAATTTAATTTGGATTTTTGGGTGTTTTACTCAAAACGGAACCATTGTATTTATGAATTGTGCCAAGCCTATTGATATGCTTGGGTATGGCTAATATTTTTAACTTAAAGAACACTTCGACCAAGACAATATTACAAAATAAGTTAGAACAATAGTTTATAACTTTGATGGCAGATCCTCTTGTACAGCAAGGAGAAGTGTGAAAAAATGGGTGACAAAAAGTTGTAATCATTTCCTCATTTTTGCTTAAATTTGGCCCAATTCTACTTTTGTGGTCACTTATATTTGTGAAGGTGACTTATTGAGAGTGTGTGATTCTCTCCTTGAAGTTCAACTGAAAAAAAAAAAAAAAGAAAAAAAAAAAAGGGTCATCTCAAACTAGTTTTCCCAACATCAGCATCATACGGACCTAATTAATGTTATATAGCAGGACACAAGTGATGAATATAATTGTAGAAAATCTTATTATGTTAGACATTTACAAATTTTAAACAATTTCAATTTGTCAACCTGCTACTTATAGGTTTGCAATTTTATTTTATTTTATTGGTGAAATGGGGATAGGTTTGTAAAAATTATAAGAAAAAGAGAAGATCCATTGAGAGAATTTTAATATTTTTTGGGATGGTTTAATGAAACCATATATAACCAATAAGTTGCCTGTGCGATGCACGGATAATTTTGTGATATTTTATGTAAAACAGTTTTGAATAATGTTGTACATAAATTATAAAGAAAAAGTAAACTAAATTAGAGTAAAGAAACATATATATTTTGATATATTAAAAATTGGTTTAGTAGCTTTACTACATATTTGTAGCCTTCTTAAGGTAAGATTTTTTTTTTTTTAAATCATGAAACCAAAAATAAATGCAAAAGAGTAACGAGACCATGAAAATCAACTAATTTGTGTTGTGTTCACATATTTGTGTTAATCACTTTTGTCCCTAAAACAATTAGAAAAGTATACTAACAAATGTAATTGAAATTTGAGACAAACAAAAAAAAAAAAACTTTAAAACTTGATGCATTTCCTTTTACTATTATACTTTTAGACTTCACAATTTAAACCCATTAAAATCCAACATCAAAAACAACAAAATCAAGACTTAAAAGTCTCTTTTTAAAAAATATATAGAGAAAGTTATTCTATCAGATTTCAAAATCTCACAATTTCACTCCCCTTAAAAAAACAGAAGAGGTAAGAAGCCAATAAAACTCAGGTAGGATAAAATAAAGAAAACATCTTCAAGACTATTTTATTTTGAAAACATCTTTTAGAATATCCAAAACTTACTGCATAGATAAAAACCAAGCATTACAGAAAAATACTTCAAGAAATGAGAATAAATTGGAAGGTACACATCAGAATTTGTGCTGAACCTAGGAGAACAACTTGCTGCAAGGTTTCTTGAGAAGAGACCCTTGTTTCCTAAAAAGTGAAAGCTAAAAAAGAAAGAAATATATGAAATAAAGAAAACACAGAGCACAAATTGGAAGCAGAAAGTAAAATGAAAATAAAAAACAATTTGTAGTTTTGGTTTTCAGATGGTTCTAGGTTTTTATGCTTTGAAGTTGTGTCCCCAAAACCAAACACAACAATTAATAACAGAAAACAGAGAAGCAAATTGGACTCCAATTTTTGTCAAAGAGCATAAAATTGTATCTATTTTGTCAAAAACTTGCTTCTTTGTCATTTTGATCCTGTAAGTTCACATTTGCCCTCCCCAAATCCCCATAGGTCCTTCATTCCATAACTCCTATCAAATATTAAAGATTTCTTTTTAATACTAAAAAACTATTAATTTAAAAATAAAATAAAAAGAGTAAAAACATAAGTAACATAAAAATCTGAATTTAATCCAATTTAATGAAAATACCCCGACCAAAATCATATTTGACTCCAAATTTAAATAACCAAAAAACAGAAACCATCATGGTTTTAAAAACCGAACCGGACATAGAACCGTTTTTTTTTTAAATTTCCGGTTCAACCCTAGTTTTTGACCAGTTTTCGGCCGATTTTCCGGTTGTTGACCGGTTATTGACCGAGTTTGGGGCTTTTAACCGGACCGGATTGGCTCCCGGTTCCCGGTTGAACCGGTTAGACCGGCCGGTCCGGTCCGGTTTTTAAAACAGTGGAAACCATACTAGTGGAGAGTACGGGTTTGATAGAGGTAGATGCGTGACTGTCGTCTTAGTTTTTCCACTCTCCACTTTCTATTTCTGACCGGATTTCTCTTTGTCGTTCACCCTCCAGTTTCTGACACAATTCTACACTCCCACGTTTAGATTAAAAAAAAACACTCCAATGCCACGGAAATACCCTATAATTTATCTAATAACCCTTCTTCTTCTCTAATGACCCAGATAGCAAATATCTAAAGCTGTCCATTGTGCATTACAATCAAAAGGGAAAGAGAGTAGAGTTCATCTGAACCATACACCATCTGTTCCCTTGCTAGATTTAGACTACCAAATCGCTGGAACTGACATCAACGATGGTAATTTTTTTCTCAATTTTGTAGGTTTGGGTATAAAACGCTACTTTTAATTGAGTTTTTTTGTTGGGTAGATTTAGATTTGATTCGTTTTTGTTTTGGGTTTTTGGAATCTCTATCAAAATGATTGTCTTCTCAATTTTAGATATTTGCTATCTGGGTCATTAGAGAAGAAGAAGGGTTATTAGATAAATTTTCCTTGAATACTTGGTACTATTTAGTTAGGAATGATGATTGTTAAATCGTATTAATGTTATAGGTTATAGCATCTTATAACACTGATCTTGAATGCCATTTGATATTCTATTATGAATTAAACCATCAAAAAGGGTTAGGATAAGTGTATTAGTCAATAAAAAAAAAACAACAACGAAAACAAAGATATATCATCTATCTTAACATTTATTTAGAGATTATTTTTGTGTAATGTGTAATGAGCATTGACTTTACTGTGCGTTTGTTGAGTTTGCAGCATCTTTACCTGTTTGATAAAATGTGTTTGAAATTGCAATTTATTACTGTCATTATTTTTTTCTCCCAAATGTAAGACTAATTGGAGTGCAATTTGTTGGGTCAAAATTTGCTGAATTATTTGTTGGGTCTTAATTTCACTAATTTTTGCATATAGGCTGAGGCTGCTGTTCTTCCTATTAAATAAGTAGTGTTGTACTCAAAGTTGTTGGTTTGTAAGTGAATGGTTTGATTCAAGTGCTAATTTTAGGATAGATCAAGATGTTTTTTCATATCTAGGTGTGAGTAGACTCAAGTTTGAATTGGTTTTTGTTCAGGATTCAATTGACCTAAAACACTATAATGATTCCATTAATCTTTTTCAATCTTCTTCCGATAGCCAAATAGATACCTCAAAACACTTTTTTTTATTAGCTGAATTTGGAAACTAATATTCTGTTTGGTTGTAAGGGAGATGAAAAGGAAAGAAGAGAGGAAAAAGTAAGGGAAGGGAAAGGGAAGAAGAGAGAGTTGTACATAGAAGGATTGTATTAAACAATTTCTTCAAAAGAAAGGTCTTCTTTGAAAAAATAATGGGACCATCTGAAAGATTGTGCTAAGAAAATTTCTAGAACACAACTTTTCTCAAAATTATGAGTTGTGAGAAAAGCATGAAACTTCATCAAAAAAGAAAAAAAGTATGAAATATTGGCGAATCGATCAAATTGTGTATTCTCACTTTTTAATAGGAAACTGAAAAATGAAAACACTTACCATCACAACACATATTAATATAGACTTAATGAAAGAGGTAAAAAAAAGCTAAATGCAAAGTTAAAGCGTCATTTGGCAAGATCTCATACACTCTCATATGAGGTCTCTGCTTTTATATATACTAGTGTTTAACCCACGCAATGCACGGGATCATTTTACGAATTAAAATACTTTGCATTCAACATAAACTTGGGTTGGCGCAGGAGCCGCCTGACAATGTTGTGTACGATGATAAACTGCATAGAATAGACTTACGTGGGGAGGTGGAAAAGAATTGGAGGGAGGAGCATGGACCGTATATCCTTTCATGGGATATGAGACAACAACAACTTTGTCATGCACCTCCTCAGATTGGTGAGATGCCCTGCGATCATGCCTATTACAGCTGGTACCGTTCGGTCACTCGAAAGTATGTCGACCGCAACAGCGCTAAATTAGATATAATGGTAATGTGTTCTAATTAGATTTTATTGCCTGCTTCGTTTTTCTTGAGTACACGTACAAACGTAGAATTAATTGATTTCTTTTTTCAGCAAATCTGGTTTGATTTGACTGACATCCAATTAAAGACTTTTTGTTACATATAGTATTCTAATAAAACTGTTAGTTCTTAGTTGAGTATTTGAGTAGATTAATAAGTACTATATTATTCTGTGAGGGATTTCACAATTTGCTCCAATACCAATGAGCTTGGTCTGCGATCGAATGCTATAAAAGATATGTGCCCCCTCATCCTTCACCAATTGGTAGTTGGATGGATTGGTAAGGCACATGGTCCGACATATTCATTCATTAATTGATACATAAATGTCTCAAATCTGATGGTACTGGCTCTATCTCCGTTTCAGATTGAAAGTCATTTAGCGCTGTTGGAGATGCTTCCTGAAGGTAGCCGAGCTCACAACCATGTCCGGCACCTCCTAAATAATGTGGCTGGGCTTGGTGGTGGTCCTGCAGCCGATGCCCAGGCAAACAATGGGCATGACACTGAATCAGCAGCTACTGCAACCCCAAGCACAAGCGCAGCACCCGTAAGTACACCGACCCGTGGTTTGCGTGCTACTGCAAGTCCAAGTACAAGTGCTAGTAGGGGCCGTGGTTGGCCTGCTACAGCAAGCCCAAGCACATGTGCACCTAGGGGCCGTGGTCGACCTGGTACAACAAGCCCAAGCACAAGTGCACCTAGGGGCCATGGTCAGCCTGGTACAGCAAGCCCAAGCACAAGTGTAGCTACAGGCCGTGGTCCACGTGCAACAACCCCTCGGGTTGTAACTACTCCTTCTTTACCTGCACCCATCTCGCACGTATCTCCTCAGCCCGAGGTCCATCCACCCATCCCAGATGCATCTCCACCCATGGTAGATGCATCTCCTCAGCCCGAGGTCCCTTCACCCACCCCACCTTCGCAGCCTAGATTTGATCTCGGTATTAATTTTCATTTGACCCCTCCTATACACCCCGAGACACCCTCATACCCACCCACCTGCTCCAGTGCACCCACCATGCCCATAGACCCACTTACCTCATCCTCATCTGACCCTCTAGGACCTCCAGTTGGGATTGACACTGCACAGCCAACTGTTGATGTACCGGACGAGCATCCCCCTCCTCAGCCCTCACCCCCACAAGGTAGACCGCAACGTGCTAGAAGAGCACCCACTTGTGGGACAGGTGGACACAAAATAGGATGTGCAAGCAGCTCTATGGTATGATAACATTAATTACAATGTAATGATATATTTTGTAGTTCACTTTATTCTTATCATTACACCGAATATTGATTCTATGCATCTAATGTCTTTGCAGCCTAAGGATGATGCCCCGCAGCCTCCTCCCCCGCCCAAACATTACACGAGGGTTAAAAAACGCAAAATTGGTGAACCTTGAAAAAGAGGTTTGTTAACTACCTTGTTTATGGCGTGGTAATAGGATCTAACTTCCTCCCACAACTATCTTGTTTAGTGGTGTCACCTTGTTGAGATTCATGGATGCCCAAGGTGGTATTCATTTTTAATATGAAATGAGTAATTAGCTATCATGAAACTTGAAGAGAAGCATATCTTGTTTCAATTGATTTTTGTTTCTCACTTGTGCTGCAAGAGGGTATTGTTAAAGTGTGTGTGTGTGTGTTTTTTTTTTAATTTTTTTTTTTTTTTTTGGTGGTATGGTGGAAATGATGTTGTTTCAGATCTGCCAATGCATTGATGTCTGTGGTGGTTGGTGGTTGGTTGAATCTGTTGAAGAAGGAGCTGTTGGTTCGAATGTGTGGGTGCTCCCATGAGTCAAGAACAGAAGTGAGGGAAGCAGGAGAAAGGCTCTGATCATGCTGAGAAGGTTGTCGTTGCTGTTAAGGCATCGAAGGAAATTCCCAAGACTGCTCTGGTGTGGGCCTTGACCCATGTTGTTCAACCTGGAGATTGCATTACATTGCTTGTGGTTGTTCCTTCACAAGGTTCAGGTATTTTTTTCCTTGTCCCATGCTGATTTTTTCTCCTTTACTGCTCAAATATTAATTAATTGGTAGTGATATACAAGTTAATGTTACCTTTTCAGCATTGATCACTTTCTTTTAATCCCTTGTGTGCCTAATTCTCTAAGGAAAGGCCATTGTTATGTTAATTTTGTCTTATGTCAAAAGTGCTACAGTTTGATCACTAACAGTTGAGTTAGTATTGATTGAATGTATCATCTGTAATGATATAAAATGCACTTGATCTTTTTCTTGTTCTGTTTCTTGGGTTCTTGGCCTGATGCTCAACAGTTTGTGGTGAGGAAAATAAAATGAAATCTCTTTTTTCTTCTATTTATTTATTTGGTTTTCCTGTTTGGCTGCAGAGGAAAAGAAAGAAACAGGGAAAGGACTGACAGGGAAAAGAGATGGAAAATGTCTTTTTGGTTTATGCTTTTGTTTGCTTTGGTTAATAATGAAGTGAAAAAAAAAATGGAATTAGAATGTGGACTCTTGGATTATGAACCAACAAGGGTTTTGGGATTTTTTTTTCTTTCAATTCTATATGGGCTTTTCATAATTATTTTATGACCACATTAAAAACGAAAGTGAAATGTTTGGCCTTTAGTTCATCATCATTTAGGACATTCAAGTGAAAATTAATCATTTTATGGCTTTTTCAGCAAATGGTTTTGAGTATGATGCTGATAAAAATGTTTGGTCATGGTCATCAGGAAGAGGCGGCAGGATTGGGAAAGATGAGGCATAAGAGATTGGTGAATCTGATTGGTTGCTGTGCTGAAGGAGATGAACGACTTTTGGTAGCTGAGTACATGCCCAATGATACGAGGTCCAAAATATTTTTCCATTGTATTACTCAATATCCTAATTTTCAGCTTCTTTTGAGCTCATAATAGGACTTAAACAGATAAATAGTTGCAACTGATAAAATGGACCTCTTTTACTGACACTTTCTCTGTACGAAAGATCTGCTTTATTCTCTCTCTTCCTCTCTCTTCCCATATAAATGAACTTTAATGGCCTGAGCTCAACCTGTGAGTATATTATTAGAAGCTGCAATAGTAAGTACAATGATTTGTGCTTTTGCCATTATGATATTGTAAATAACTCTCCTTTCCTATATAGCTGCCAACTTTCCGAATCTGAAAATCAAATCAATATTGTTGTGTTTGAAGCTTTCATGTGGTGTCCTATCTGCATTTAGTTTGGTTACTTTCTTTCTGCTAACACTCAAAATTGCTCAGAAATCAAAATTGATTTCATTCAAAATTGCTGGGAGTCACCTAACAAATCAAAATTGATTACTCAACTTGCTGAGAAATCAAAATTGATTACTATGTAGTAAGTTATGACCTTATTGCTGAGAAATCAAAATTGATTACTTAACTAAATGTTCCACTCAACTGATTCCACGAAGTTTCACTGATTTTGATTTTTTGAAATTTTCAGATTTCATGAAGCCAGGACACGATCAGTACGTTTATTTGTATTTGCATCTAAATTCTTTTGATATAAAGTTAAAAGGTTGTAGTGGCTTGACAGATGTCGTGTGAAAGGCTCTCTATTAGAAGTCAATGATAGGTTAATCAAGCAGCCGGGATTGCTTAATTCATCGGTGATAATAATTAACCTTTTATGCTAACTCAAAGTTCCTATAGTATAATTAGTTGTATAATATATCTGTCTTGAATTATTGCTGCACTTCAAGTCCTTCTCTGGTTTATAATCATTTTTCATATTACATGTTTACATTAGCTTTTTCACTGGGCAATTTTCAAATTTTTAGAAATTGCAGCATTGTGCTCTTGACTGTCATATTCTAGAGTACAAATTAGTACTAGTTTGCGTCTAGGAGATGGCTTTCTATAGGGTACTTGGGGAAAATATACAATCTCTTCATGCTGCGTTTGTGCATGCTTGGTGTTGTGTTTGTAGGTTACATATGATTTTTTTTGTTTTTGTTATAAAGGAGACTTATAAGACAAGTTTTTGAGATGTCTTAGTGTATAGAAAATCAGTTGATTGACACCCAAGGAAATAAGAATTATTATATGAATGGGATGAGAAGTGTGGTGGTGGCCATGTAGAATTAGGACCCGTTTTGTTGGTTGGCTTGTGCCAAGACAGTACCTTGCACTTCTCATTTGTTTGAATGTTGCATGGATTTCCTCAGATGTCTCTCCTTGCTATAAAATTCTATAGGCAATTTGTTGTTGTTTTACTCCTAGGGTATCAACTAGTGCTGTATCTTTATACACGGTGAAATATAATGATTACTGTTTGGAATGTATATAAGCATGGTTGCAATTACATCTCAATCTCAACCAAGCACTTTGTGATTTCAGTCGCCCAAGAGTCTTGTGTAGCTCAATTGGCACATCCTGGTGTTTCTAATGGAGTTAAAAAGAAAGAGCTCGCTTGATCAAGAAACTTGCAAAGATTAAGGAAGAACAGGGGCTTATAGCTGAAGCTGCAGATTTGATGCAAGAAATTGCCTTAGGTTTGGGTTGTCTCATTTGGTGATAGCTTTCTTAAATGTTTAATTCTTATTCAATAAATCAATCAATGGTTGGAGTTGTCCACCCCTTTTTTTTCATATTACACTTTTTGACTATCAAGCTCTACAGGTGGAAACCTTTGGTGCAATGGCAAAAACTGGAAAAATTGCATTTATTCTAGAACAAGTATGTGCCTCTTTTTGTGTTGTTTTTATTATTCTCAGCACTTGTTCATTACTGAAAGGTTTTTTTTTTTTTGGTGGGGGGGGCGGGGGAAGTGTTATAAAACTGATGCTAACTGCATGTAACTTGATTCAAAAAACAATTTGCAGGTACGTTTGTGCTTAGACCACCAGGATTATGTTCGTGCCCAAATCCTGTCAAGGAAGATCAGTCCAATAGTTTTTGATATTGATACTTCAAAAGAAAAGAAAAAGCCTAAAGAAGGTGACAATCTTGTTGAAGAGGCTCCTGCTGATATACCATCTCTGTTGGAGTTGAAGCGGATTTACTATGAACTAATGATAAGGTAGAGTAGTTCTTGCATTTTCTGTCTTCACTGCAATTTTTAATTATTCTTCCCATAAATTTCTTTGTGCCTCTTTTCAGATGTTGATTCCTTCACAAAGTTTTTATTGAAGGTTTATACAATGTCAATTAAAATCTTGAATCCTTGCATGCAATAATCTTTTGTGGCTGCAGTAAATGTTAAAGCTTTGTTTGTTGTGGTGAAAGTATTTTGCACTGTACAAGGTTTCAAGCAGAAAATTTCCCAGAAATTTGAGTGTGGATTTGACATTATTTTTTTAAATGGGAAAAAAAAAAACCTATAGGGAGAAGCTTAATTTTAATTAATTATAGGGCCTAGGGCCTATATCCTATAGGCTATAGTTTCCTTACTACCTTCCAGAGAATCATATTAGATGCTTGACTTTATTATGCTCAATGAAAAATACGAAACATTATTCTGGTAACTAGTTGTTCAACTTTCCCGCAATTGTACCTGCTTTCTTATTGATCGAATATATTAATGACCTAATGCTCAATGGAAAATTCCATACATTATTATGGTACTGTTTGTCTTCTTTCTACGACAATATCAGATTGATCACTTGGACTTATTTGGCATTGCCACTAGTCAAGTTGGTTTTAGCAGTAGTACTTATCTACTTTGACTGCTATGATATAGTTTCTTATCTGGTTCATGCCATTTGATGTGATGAAAGCTGTTGTAGAGATGATTAGTTGTCAAGTTTAAGAAGGGATTTTTAAATTTTATTGCTAGATTGATTTACGATGTGAATGAAAGGTGACAACTGAACTTGCATATGAGCTCCATGAATTCCATATGTTGCACATGCTTATACTATCTGAGGATTGGTATGAAGGAATAATATAAGTGATTAAACAACCAGAAGCCCTAACACTCTTGACCACTTTTGATACCACCACCTCCGTTACTATTTCTTCATAAACCATGTCAATGTTGATGTTCTGGAAAGATGGCTGAATGAAGACATTATACTTTATCTTTTCCAGAATTGATTCGTATCAGCTGTCTTAATGGTCCTCCATGTAATGATTATATATTTACTTTAAATGCAAATTAACACACGTCTTATGCCAGTGTTTCATCAACTTTGAAGGTATTATACCCATAACAATGATTACCTTGAAATTTGTCGTTGCTATAAGGCAATTTATGACATTCCATCTGTCAAAGAGAACCCAGCACTGTGGACTCCGGTAAAGCTTCTTTTCACTTCATCTCTTCCTTTATACTCTTAAACTTCCTCTTGACATTGTTCTACATGTAGGTCCTGAGGAAAATCTGTTGGTTTTTGGTTCTGGCACCTCATGATCCAATGCAATCAAGCCTTCTTAACTCAACCTTGGATTATAAGATTCTTTCTGAGCTTCCAAATTTTAGGTACATATTTTGATGTTAGTGTTGCTTGTGCATCTACCACTGGTGTACTTATTCAGCATCTGCTGTTAATGTTGGTTGATGGCTGAGGTTTTCCCTTTTTTGTTGGGGGCTATACATAGGTTGATGTTGAAGGTGGCCGTCATACTGCTTTCTTCTCAAATTATATGCCTCAATTTTACATGAGGACTGCAGATATAACTGGGAAGGTGGAACTACCTGAAAGCGTAAAGATGGTGATGCCTGGTGATAATGTGACTGCAACTTTTGAGCTAATGGCACCTGTTCCTCTTGAAGCAGGTTAGACTTATTCTTAAATATCATTTATATATATATATATATATATATATATAAAGAATCAGATTAACTTGAGCCACAATTAAAATTATTCAAATTTCTAAACCCAGAAGTAAAAATCTACCAAAAGTGATTTTTTAGTTACTAATTTATCTTGTGTTAAACTCAAATTTTAACTATAAAATTGGATCTATTCTTTACTAAATTTCTTTTCTTGAAATAATATTGTATCAGCATAATTTTTATGTAAAGATTGCATTTTCATTTCTTTAATTAGTAATTACAACCTGTGTGCCTTATAATCAACAAATCATACGATTCAATGAAGTGGATGTTTTTGGCTGCTGGATAAATGATGCTTCTTCAGAATCTATTTGTACCTAGTGCTTAGTTTTGAAATGATTTTCACTTGGTCATGAATAAGCATTTAAACCTTGGTCATTGATTTGATTAAGTTGATTTCAGAAGGTAACTGATGCTATTAAGTCTGTGTGATCAAGAAGACTAATAATCTAATGTGGGTGTCTGTGGAAGCCATTTTTATGTTCAGATGGATCCATTTGGGTGCAGGGAAATCTTAAACTTCCTTTTTTTTTTTTTTTTTTTTTATAGGTAAAAATATAGCGGATTTGACATGGCCTAATGGCTAAGGGCATTGTATGAAAGTGATGTTGAATTTGACTTGATGGTTGCTTATAGGAAAATCTCTAATGATGTTTTCTGGAATTTCTTAAGTTACTACCTGGAAAGAAATCCTATGTATATGATGTAATAATTTTCATTTAATTCAATTCATGCTTTTCCATTATGGCATCTTTACAAATCCCGTATCTGATATTGTGGAAGTTTTTAACATATGGCTATTTGTTTGTTGGTTTAACAGGACAAAGATTTGCTTTGAGAGAAGGTGGTAGAACAGTTGGTGCAGGGGTTGTCTCAAAAGTAATTGGCTGAGAGGGCAGTGCACTTCCTGTTGAATTTTTTGTGTCCTCTCATTTGTGGAAAAGTGTTAATAGAGAATGAGGGTGCACTTCTAGTGATAATTGCTGACTTGTTAATAGCATTTACTTTATTGCTTGTTCTTTGACATTTACAGTGAAAATAAATTGGATATTAGATTGGAAATTTCTTGGAAGTGCAAATTATCACAAGATATTCTTGTTCACTTCAGCAGTAATTTTTCTGTTCATATTTGAAAAAAAATAAAGTTATCTCTATCTCTCATATGTAGCTTTTGAAGAATTTTGTTGTGCAATCTATGTTCACTACGAACCATCTTCTTGTTATCTATGATTCAAAGACAAATTTGTAAAGTTAAAAAATTACAATGTGTTTTATTTATAAATTCTGGTCCCAATTAACTGGTTTCTATGGTAAATTTCTCTCTCCTTTCTTTTTCTTTTATTTTTCTTCTATTTCATGTGCCATGACTTTTTGGCTAACCAGTATTGTGCTGAGAAACTCCAACCTTGTACTTGCATTCATTTAAGATGGTAATATATAACTATTGACTTCCAACAACTGAGCTAATTATGTTTCATGAACTGTGTTTTTGTTGTCTATTGAGCTTTCCCCTTAAAACCAAAAGTTAGAAGGAAAAAAAGAAAAAGAAAAAGAAGAGGATTAAGATCTTAAAAACTCCATGGAATTTTTATAATCATATCCATTCATATAATTTGATTTCAGTGCAAAATATGCTGCTGGTTTATAAGTTTTAGCCCATTAGCAATTTTAGTCCTTAAAACTAAAAGTGATTACATTTAGTTCTTAACAATTTATAGTGATTGGTTCGAGTCCTTAAGAAAGATAAAGTGATATTTTCAGTAAGTAAAGTGATATTATTAGTAACAATCTGATTGAAACGCCCCGAATAAGTCCACGATTCGAACTCAGAGAAAAGTAATCTAATCACCGCTTGCCACATGTCTAAGTTGTGTCGAAGTGTGACTTTTTGACATCCCCCCCCCCCCCCCCCAAACACCAATCTTCTTATAACAAAAAATTCATTAATGAAATTTAGTATAATGTTTTACTTGATTCAAACATTTAAAATCACTAATTGAATTAGTTATCTCAACCAAAATTATGGCAAAATATAATCTAACAATAAAATATTTGCAACATTGATTACAAATATCACTCACCTTTTTAAAGAGTCCACTTAATGTGTCATCCTTCTATATTTTGTGTTGAGCTAATATTCCTCTTCTCGACCTTGCTTGAAGTCAATGCACCTTTAAGTTTTTTGTTAGGTTGTCCAATATTTAGAGAAGCTTCTTCTTGGACTTTTGTAGTTACCTTTTTAACAAATACCAATATCGTGACCTTTAACTCCAGCTAAGTGTGCTTTAATCCTTGTAGCACCCCAGCAAAACTACATTCACAAAACTTACATTTGAAACGACTATTTAGTTCTTCATTATACTCCCAAAATCGATCTTTCTTTCGAACCATATTTCTTTTGCCTTACAATAAATGGATAAAGAATATAATATTAGAATATGAAAATTGATAGTAAAATTGGATCAATAGAAGAATAACAAATAATTTAAAATAAATGGATCTATAGAATTATAAAAATAAGCTTTTTCATGAAAAAAGAATAAGCTTTTTCTAATTTTTAAAAAATATTATATAATTATGTTATGTCTTTTTCTCTCTACACTCTATAGCACATACATATACTATAATTATAATTAAATCAAAATCATATTAACTTTTTGTACGCGCCTAAATTTTAAAGGCTAGATAAGCTTCTTATTTTCTTTTCTTTTCTTTTTTTTTTTTTTTTTTTGACAGAAAAATAAGTTTCTTCTTGAACAATTTTAGTAGTTTTTTACAAATAACAAGATCAATAACTTCAGCCAGATGTGATTTAATCCTTGAAATACCTCCATCAAACTTATGTTCACAATACTAACCAAAAAAAAGCTCATTTGTACAAAAGAAAAAAAATTGTGAGATTTAAAAAAAAATAAAAAATCACAAAAAAAAAAAGAAAAGAACTCGAGTGTTTGAAACTCAAGATTCTCAGTGGAACTCGAGTCTATAAAACTAGAGTTCCACGGAAGAACTCGAGCGTTTAATTATCGAGATCAAACATTCTGAATGCTCTGTTTAGGCCGAGAGGCGTGCTCTGTTTTGCTCCATTTTTCCCAGTGGAACTCGAGTTTCATAGACTCGAGTTCCACTGGGAATTTTTTTCCCCCTCTGGACGTGCAAAACTGCTCAATAGGCAAACAAGAAACTGGGAAATTTTTTTTTTTTTTTTCCTAGACATGCAGGCAAACCAGAAACTAAAATGTGTGCATGCTGAGAATGTAAATGCACTTAAATTACATCAAAATGCGTTCTCAATAGGCACCAAACTATAGAAACTGTTACACTCTCTGCATAAACATAGTTTTATAATGCAAATGCACTTACATCGCAGCAAAAGCTGCTGCTCAATATATCAACATTCTAAACATGCCCAACCACGCTTAATTTGCAGTTCTAAACATATTACTCAAATCACAATCTTCATAGAGGTACATTGGATAGAGAATTACAGGTACATTCAACAAAAATCAAAAAGTTCACATAGAGCCAATACAAGGTAGTCACTTTTCCTAAGATCGGCAGTCCGCACGACAAAAACGTCATCCATGGAAGCATGCCTAAAAAACGTAGAGTAATCACGTTAGGAGACAAGATAGTAAACATTAAGTAAACATCGAATAAACAACAATTATTTAACCGATGCATAACTTTTTGCCATCTACCTACCTACTGTGGAACATGACCGCTTGTGGAAGCTCCACGGGACTGCGGACATTTTCTGCGGTTATGCCCGGAAGCATGACACAATCCACATGTCTGCTTGGGTTGACTCTCTATCAAATCTACGTCCTCCCTCTGCCATCCCGGTTCTCGATCCTTATTCCTCACTCCATCCATCTCATTCCTTATTCTTGAATTCATTGGTCGACCTTTGGCCCGCAACAATGCTGGATTAGGCAACCACTTTGGCCCCATGGGATCCCTCCACAATGACTGTGTCTTAGGAACCACAAATGCATGCTCATAAGTGTTAAGGGCATTGTTCAAACCATAACATGGGTGAATATACGTGGTTGAATCAATATGTAAATAGTCACATACTCTAATTGCATGTGAACACGGGATCCCTATGTTTTGCCATTTCCCATAATTGCATGTTCTTTCCTGTAACCTAACTTCATAACTGTGGTTTCCCCCTCCTGCGCTGCACGTGTTGAGTTCGGTAACTACTTGAAATATCAGCTCTTCATTGCTAAATGGCTTGAGATAGTGTTTCTCAGATTTACGCTTATTTCCATCCCACATGGATAAGGCATATTCACTCCATTTCTTACCCTCTGAGAACTCATAATGGTATTCTTTGCGTCAGTCGTGGAAATATTGAACAAGTTTGTTCCAAGTGAACTCAACCAATGCGGCAATAGGAAGGCCCCGTGCACCTTTTAGTACACCATTAAAGCACTCTGATATATTGGTTGTCATTGCCCCAAAACGTCTCCCACCATCATGTGACTGGGTCTACATATCCACAGGCTCGCTCATTAGGTATGTGTATGGAAGATAATCTTGATTCTTTTCCTTGCCATCCTTCCCCGTCACGTTCTTCTTATTCCTAATGGCCTCAATTTCCACCTGCTTAATGGACTCCATTACGGTATCAAATTTAACTACCTGACTAGCATATCCCGCTTTCAACGCCGCTGACTTTAGAGTTGAGTTCTGAAAATGGATGTTGAAGTTGCTAGCAACATGTCGAAGGCAATATCTATGAAATACCCGTGTTCTTTCATCATCCCTTCTAGGCTAGTTTGCAATGGCGTTTTTGATACTGAGATGTCGGTAAGAAATTATGCAAATGCCTTCGTCAGGTATCACGTGGCCAATCGTTTCTCTGAGGCACTGTAAAAACCACCTCCAACTGGACCCTGACTCACAATCCACAACAGCAAAGGTGGGAGGGAATACCTTGTTGTTAGCATCGGTTGCCATTGCGACCAACAACTTTCCCTGATATTTACCATACAGATGGGTCCCATCAATATTGATAACCGACTTGCAGTATTTGAATACTGATATGCATGGACCGAAAGACCAAAACACATAATGCAACAATACGGTGTCATCTTCATCGGTGGGTGTGATACGATAGAACACTTTGGTAGTCAGGTCCTAATCAATATATGCCATTAGCAACTTTTGCAACCTTTGGTAAGACTCTTCCCAATTCCCAAACATCTTCGCAATCGCCTTTTGTTTCGCATCCCATACCTTGTAGTAAGAAGGCTTATGGCCATTATATTTCGTCTCTATCATAGATCTGAGATGCTTAACTGGGATAGTGTGATCCTCACATAACTTCTGATGGATGTCTGATGCAATAAAATTACAACTCATCATTCTACCATCATTTCGCACCCCAATCGGTATACACGTGTGAGGACCCACATACACGGTGACCATCCATATTTGGTGGAGATTGGGCTTCATAACTACGCAGACATAGCACTTGCATGACTCATGCACGTATTTCGCACAAAGTTTTTTCGTCGTCGACCTAGTGATCGTAAAATGTTTGTTTTCCTTAAGGGCACAAATTGTTAATACGCGCTCCACCTCCTCTTTATTGGAAAAAGTCAACCCTTTGCACAAATTCATCCCCTCTCTCCAAGTAGACACAAATGGCGTCTCAATATGTGAATGATCAACCATATTTTCCCAAGTATTTGTAGAGAATGACAATGCAGGAGGTGCGTAGGCAGGGATTGTGTTCATAATGTTTTAGACACTAATAACATTGTCTGCATAAGGGTCACTACCATCCAATGTCTCATCGTCATCAATGTCCCTCTCAAAGTCTCCTCTGCCAATCATGTCTTCATACTCATCTGTATCGGCAAAATCTTCACCGTTAATGGCAATATTCTCATCAACATAGTCGTCATCATCATCGTCATCATCATTGTTAATGGCAGTAGTCTCATCAACATAGTCGTCATCATCATCATCATCATCACCATCGGCATGAACATCATCATCCTCTACATGTGTAAAATACTCATATTGAGCATCTGGAACCGTAACCTGTAAGCTTGCAGTTGTTTGTTGGATATCCTCTTGCCAAACTGCACGCGGCTCCAACTGTATGTACAACTCAATGTTAGTTACTTCAGCTATTCTCTCCAACTTGTCAAACATGATCTTTACATGTTTGTCTGTTTCTATCGCCATATACTTGTAATTAATTCGGTGCTTTAGGATTTCATTTGGCATACGATAAGTAATTTGTATGTTGTGCACAGCAAGATTCTGACACAACTCTTTCATGACAATCTTCTTCAATTCGCCAAGGGTCTTCAACCTACGATCAATTTGGGTATAATAGATCTTTATACCCGGCCCTTCAAATGGCAATCCCTTGTTCGCATTGGCATTCTTAAGCGGACCACCGTGGTATAGGATTATATCAATTTCAGGCATTCTTAAGCAGACCACTATGTTAGTTAAATCACATAGTCGTAAAGTGGGGGAAAAAAAGTAATGTAATCTTAAGGCTGAACATATTCAAGCCAGAATTTTCATAGGTAATTACTAGTTTTATAGCCATTATGTAACTTGTGGTACCCATGGTTCTAAGTTTGGCTTCAAAACAAAATTTGAAACATATCTAGTGGAGCAACCCCAAAAAATAAAAGGTAAGGAAAATATATATATTTAAAGAATACATAGAACAAGAGGAGACTTTACAAAGATGATGTAGCATTAACAAAACATATTAAATTAACAAGACCAGAGTATTCCATATCCTTAAGGCTTAAATGTCATTACCAGATACCAAATTGTTTCCAAAATGACCAATTCTTATACTTTTTATTTTTTTTATTTTTATAATGATCAATTCCTTATACTGTCATGTATTGCAGGTCAGTGCATTTTAAGAATTACTTTCAGGAGTTTGATTATGATACCCATTCATTACATTCATTCACTACCCATTTCATACCCAAAATAATGATGAATAAAGTAAAAAAAAACTTGTAAGATCATGATAAAAATAAAAGCCTAGAAATGATGAATAAAATTTTGATAACTAATAGACAACTATAACAATGAGAAGAATGACAAATAAGATCATGATAAAAATAAATGCCTAGAAATGATAAATAGTCAAACTCTTTAACCCACACCCATAGGCAACTAATACCCAACTACAATGACAATCAAATTATGCAAACCCTTACCTGAGATATGAATTTGTTGAAAGGGAAGAGCAGTGAGAGAAGCAGTGTGGTGAGTGAGAGTGAGAGGCAATGTGGTGTGAGAGTTATGGGTGAGTGAGAGTTAGTGAGGGTGAGAGTTAGTGAGGTTGAGAGATTTAGTGAGGATGCTCTGTTTTTGGGTGAGAAGGCTGTGTAGAGGAGCTATCTGTGAGCACTTGTGTTATACGGGCTGAGTGTTAAGCGTGTGATGTTTTTATTATTTTGCCCAGTGGACTCGAGTTCCTTGAAATGTGTCATCAAATATTTCTTTAGTTGGAACACGTTTTTCTCTAAGAAAATCGAGTCTTAAAGACTCGATTTTTGTTTTGTGCAAAATGAGTCTTTAAGACTCGAGATCCAGGTGTGTCATTTTGTCCAACTCAGCAGCACAAAGCAGGCAGAAAGCGAGTCTTTGAGACTCAATTTTTAATGTGGATCTCGAGTTTCTAAAACTTGAGATGCTACTTTCCATTATTCTTTCAAACATTGCCTAACTTACTACATAGTTGCCCCTCACACTGCTAGTTTGCCCATTCCCCCGGCAATGAATATATGGAGAAAGAAACAGAAAAAGAGAGAGGCGATCCCGGGACATGGAGAAAGAAGAGAACGCCTCTCTGTTTCTGACAAAACGCCTCTCTGTTTCTCTCACTAAGATCAGAGTAAAAGTCCCCTCTGCCCACAAACAACGCCTTCGATGGGTTCTATTCTTTCTCTGATTTTTTATAGGTAAATTAGACCTGTTATATGCTTTCAATTTTTTCAATTTGGTTCTAGATTTGGATTCAAAAATTAGGGCTAAGGAAATCAGGTTTTAATATGTAACTATTCTTTTTTTAATTTTTTCGGTTATAGATTTTTTTCAATTAGTCTATTTTGGAATTAAATCATTCAATTTCTTTCTCTCCAGAGATGAAGTGGAATCTTTCCACAATCTAGAGTCTCTAATTTCATCAAATCAAGGTACTGATTTCTTTTCCCAAAAATCGTAAAACAAACGCACAGTGCAAATACCGCAATCAATATTAATTTTCACTGAAACCTTATTAAAGACTAGGTTCCAATAAATTATACTTCTACAATGATTGCGATGTGTATATATATTGTTATTGAAATTATTTTAATTTAGGCTTAGGTTTGGGTATGATCTGTTAAGAATTCTGATATTCTCATAATCTGTTTTCTTTTTCTTTTTTTTTTGTGTTGAAAATGTTGTTAGGTTGATCATCGTATAAACATTTACATTTAATGCCTGCTGATTTTTTTTATTGGTTCTAAGTTTGCATATAATTGTTATTATTATTTTAATACTTGATGCGTAGAATTGGAATATGGGTGAATTAGAAACTGAAATCATAGATTGATAGGGTTGGATCTGTAGTGGGTTTTGATCATTCAAATTTACTTTGTGCATTGGATTGTTATATTGCTATCTATGTTTTGATGTTCATACATGTATGTTTGTTGCTTTGATGGACTCAAAACCGCAAAGTGTGTATCATTAAATCCACTTTTAGTTGGTAGATCTTAGATCACGTTCAATTTGAATGGTTCCCTTTGCTCAAAAGTCCATACCTTACATAAGATTCATTGGAACACCACTGGTTTTTTATTTTATTTTTTTTTAAATTTAAGCTGTATTTTTATTTGCAGGTATTGAGAGTTGAATGTAAGAAAATTCCCAACAAATTGCTTTGTAATTTATGCCCACCACAACATTTAGTTTAGTCCCTTGCAAACAACAGTTTCTTGCATCTATTATTTTATTTTTTGTATGTTTACTGGAAATTTATTTTATTTTATTTTAAGGACATTGTAATATATAATTAGATTTTTTGAGAATAGTTTCATATTTTTTAGCATACTCGAACAGCTGTCTCCCTCAATTAACTCAGAATGGTGTCTCCATTACATGGGAAGCAGCAAATTATATGGTTTCTCCATTATTTAATTAAAATGTTGTTTACCATTACCATTTAGAACAATATTTCTAATGTAAAGACCATCAACTACATACAATTGGGTTGATGTTTGGATAGAAAATGCCTGAGTAGTTCTAGAAGGACTGCTGCTTATTCATCTGAAAATTGTGGGCCAATACTATCTGCAATAAGTAAAGCACACCATCACATAGCTATGAAAAAAACTATGTACATGTTATGTAATATCTTCTAGATTTCATCCTTGAGAACTTTTGTTCATATTCATTGTTCAAAAATGAATAAATCGTTTAGATTTATCATGGTATGGGGGCGGGAAAAATCGAATCCAAACATCACATATTAAGTCTAAAACTATCTGCTTTTGAGACAATGGGCCAAGTCACAACAATTTGCACAAACAAGATAGGCATCCTTTCAAAAAATGAAAAGAGAGTAATAGAGTTTCAGCTTGGAAAGGACGCAGTAAAGGATGAAACTTCTTTGGATATGGTAGGTGACCTCCTTAAACTACTACAACAAGCTGTTGGTTTAAACAAAATTGGTACAGTTCACATCACTTCTTGAATTCTTCATCATGACCTACATAGACTCAAAACCCAAAAGACCAGGACCCTTTTCCTCCTCAAACCCATGTCAAACACAACCTCTTGCCCGCCCCAAGGATAAATGTTATGTTAATGGAAAATTGTATTGATGCAACATATTACTGATTAGTGAATGATATGATTTGATAAAATGGTATTTTTTTGGTTCCTAAGTTATTTTTTCTCTTTTTTCTTTTCTTTTTGAAAATTTAAATATGCAGTGTAGTACCCATCTCCAACTTTTTTATATTTATTTTCCTCACTTTCTATTTCAAAATTCTGTAATCAAATATTTTCTTTTAAATTTTATTGATTCTCAAATATTCTATGTTCTCATTCTTTTTTTTATTGTGGTTCATTAGTTGGTTAACTCAGAATGGTGTCTCCATTACGTGGGAAGCAACAAATTATATGGTTTCCCCATTATTTGAAGGTGAGCCCATAATCTGTATTAACTTATAATCTCTTCATATGAGAATGTGTCTGCTTCTTGGTATTAAAAGTTTGTTAAATATGTTTTACAGGTACGCCTTTGCTAAATATTTATTAAATATCTTGAATCATTTCTAGCTCAACCAACATTGAAACATCTTACTTTTTTTCATTTCATTATACCATTGATCTACTTGATTTTCTTATTTTTGCCTTAGTTTATGAAGACCTTTAACATGTAGACCAATTGAACCAAATTATCAGAAAATGGGATGTGCTTACATTTGATTGGTTAGCATCTAAATGTTTGATCATTCTGCTATGGACACATCAGGCCTAGACTATAGGATTTGAGTTGGCAGATAATACTTGGGCTCTATAAACTGTATCTTTTGTTTATTTTTTCATAAGGATTATGTCAAATAAGAACATATTACTATATTTGCTAGATGTTTAATTAAAGGCCTCCAATTTTATTTTTAATTCTCATTTAATTTATCTTCATTTGTTTCTATACAGATGAAAATCTCCTGTGGTGGAGCTTAATGCTCTATAAAACATTGAAAGAGAATCACAAGCAGCATATCCAATTAGTGCTTCCTAAGTCCAACATGTTCTTTTGATTTTTTTTTTTTTTTTTTTAGCTCTTAGTGCTGTCCTTATTTAACTTCAAGTGAATTGGTGCTTCCTTTTTGTTTTATTGAAGTCATTTGCAATTTTTGGAGTTGAGGATAAATGTTATAATGAGTCATTGCCATTTTCATGAAACTTATGCCATTTTGGGTATTTGGGCTAGGTTGGTTTTGGTTATCTATCTATTATTGATGAGGCCGAGGGCAACGGCTATACAATATGACACTTAAATTTATTTGGTTAAATAACTCACTTTTCCCTCTTTTACGAATTACCTACAATGAGTCGGGCAAAGAGTATTTCTAAATTTAAGCTAAGTATATGGATGGAGTATCTGATGTAGAAAATATTTGTATACAAATCCTTGGATTTACAAAAAAGTTACTTTGTAATTTCTATATCTTAAATTATGCTTGGTTTATGGCTTCGAGATGAAGCTGAAGTTCTTTGATATGACATTTGATTTTAGTTCTAATGGCACAGTACCTATTGAATGCATACTTTTGAAATTTGAAGAATGTACACATTTAGATGGTGTCTATCTTTGTGATAAATATTGCCTATAGTGGTTTATTTAGAAGCTTTCTTTGAGCAATTTTTCAAATTTATGAAGGATCATAATAACGTTTGATTGTGGTCCTCCACTAAATATGCATTTAGTTCTAGGGTGCAATTTCTTTACTTTATATGTTGTTTAAATAGATAGTATTTTTGAAAGTTATCCCATGTTTTTTTTTCCAAGTTAAATAACAATTTCATTTCAATAGAAACAAGAAATTAGATATTGATTTGGCATAAATATTGATGTTTATATTTGGTTATAATAAACAAATTTTTTTTTTTCTAGAATAGATAGTTGTTAGAGGAGGCTTATAGGCAAATAACTCATTGTAAATATGCACCAAGTTCAGATTTTTATGTCAATCTTCTTGCACTGCAAAAGCTTGACATTATGCTCAAATGTAAGTTAAGTTTTATTTTCTTAAAGAGAAATTCATTTTTTTAGATAAACGCTATTTTCCCTTAGGTGTGGAAGCTCAAAAAAATGAAAATATTCTTTGACAGGAAATATTAAATGTTTTTGAAGATATTGCATTAGGAGCATTATGGAGAATTCCCTTTGTTCGAACTCATTTCACGTGTTCCTCCAAGTGGCCCTTTTGAGAAGGGAATGACACACATGGCGTGATTCGAAGATACTAATGTTTTAACATTTTTTGGGAATATTAGATACTATATGTCTAAATATACTACATTATTTAAGTTTGAATGTATGCAATGGAAATGGGAGAACTAAGTTTATGTTGAATGCAAAGTATTTTAATTCATAAAATGATCCCGTGCATTGCGTGGGTTAAACACTAGTATATATAAAAGCAGAGACCTCATATGGGAGTGTATGAGGTCTTGCCAAATGACGCTCTAACTTTGCATTTAGCTTTTTTTTACCTCTTTCATTAAGTTTTTCTATATTAATATGTGCTGTGATGGTAAGCGTTTTCACTTTTAAGTTTCCTATTAAAAAGTGAGAATACACAATTTGACCGATTCGCCAATATTTCATACTTTTTTTATTTTTTTATGAAGTTTTTCTAGCAAACATACAAAAAATAAAATAATAGATGCAAGAAACCGTTGTTTGCAAGGGACTAAACTAAATGTTGTGGTGGGCATAAATTACAAAGCAATTTGTTGGGAATTTTCTTACATTCAACTCTCAATACCTGCAAATAAAAATACAGCTTAAATTTAAAACATAAAAAAAAATATTAAAAAAAAAAAAAAAAAAAAAAAAAAAAAACCAATGGTGTTCCAATGAATCTTATGTAAGGTATGGACTTTTGAGCAAAGGGAACCATTCAAATTGAACGTGATGTAAGATCTACCAACTAAAAGTGGATTTAATGATACACACGTTGCGGTTTTGAGTCCATCAAAGCAACAAACATACATGTATGAACATCACAACACAGATAGCAATATAACAATCCAATGCACAAAGTAAATTTGAATTATCAAAACCCACTACGGATCCAACCCTATCAATCTATGATTTCAATTTCTAATTCACCCATATTCCAATTCTACGCATCAAGTATTAAAATAATAATAACAACTATATGCAAACTTAGAACCAACAAAAAAAATCAGCAGGCATTAAATGTAAATGTTTATACGATGATCAACCTAACAACATTTTCAACACAAAAAAAAAAAAGAAAAAAGAAAAAGAAAAAGAAACAGATTATGAGAATATCAGAAATCTTAACAGATCATACCCAAACCTAAGCCTAAATTAAAATAATTTCAATAACAATATATATACACATCGCAATCATTGTAGAAGTATAATTTATTGGAACCTGGTCTTTAATAAGGTTTCAGTGAAAATTAATATTGATTGCGGTATTTGCACTGTGCGTTTGTTTTATGATTTTTGGGAAAAGAAATCAGTACCTTGATTTGATGAAATTAGAGACTCTAGATTGTGGAAAGATTCCACTTCATCTCTGGAGAGAAAGAAATTGAATGATTTAATTCCAAAATAGACGAATTGAAAAAAATCTATAAACGAAAAAATTAAAAAAAGAATAGTTACATATTAAAACCTGATTTCCTTAGCCCTAATTTTTGAATCCAAATCTAGAACCAAATTGAAAAAATTGAAAGCATATAACAGGTCTAATTCACCTAAAAAAAATCAGAGAAAGAATAGAACCCATCGGAGGCGTTGTTTGTGGGTAGAGGGGACTTTTACTCTGATCTTAGTGAGAGAAACAGAGAGGCGTTTTGTCAGAAACAGAGAGGCGTTCTCTTCTTTCTCCGTGTCCCGGGATCACCTCTCTCTTTTTCTGTTTCTTTCTCCGTATCTTCATCATCTCTCTCTTTTTCTGTTTCTTTCTCCATATATTCATCGTCGGGGGAATGGGCAGACTAGCAGTGTGAGGGGCAACTATGTAGTAAGTTAGGCAACGTTTGAAAGAATAATGGAAAGTAGCATCTCGAGTTTTAGAAACTTGAGATCCACATTAAAAATTGAGTCTCAAAGACTCGCTTTCTGCCTGCTTTGTGCTGCTGAGTTGGACAAAATGACACACCTGGATCTCGAGTCTTAAAGACTCGTTTTGCACAAAACAAAAATCGAGTCTTTAAGACTCGATTTTCTTAGAGAAAAACGTGTTTCAACTAAAGAAATATTTGATGACACATTTCAAGGAACTCGAGTCCACTGGGCAAAATAATAAAAACATCACACGCTTAACACTCAGCCCGTATAACACAAGTGCTCACAGATAGCTCATCTACACAGCCTTCTCACCCAAAAACAGAGCATCCTCACTAAATCTCTCAACCTCACTAACTCTCACCCTCACTAACTCTCACTCACCCATAACTCTCACACCACATTGCCTCTCACTCTCACTCACCACACTGCTTCTCTCACTGCTCTTCCCTTTCAACAAATTCATATCTCAGGTAAGGGTTTGCATAATTTGATTGTCATTGTAGTTGGGTATTAGTTGCCTATGGGTGTGGGTTAAAGAGTTTGACTATTTATCATTTCTAGGCATTTATTTTTATCATGATCTTATTTGTCATTCTTCTCATTTTTATAGTTGTCTATTAGTTATCAAAATTTTATTCATCATTTCTAGGCTTTTATTTTTATCATGATCTTACAAGTTTTTTTGACTTTATTCATCATTATTTTGGGTATGAAATGGGTAGTGAATGAATGTAATGAATGGGTATCATAATCAAACTCCTGAAAGTAATTCTTAAAATGCACTGACCTACAATACATGACTGTATAAAGAATTGATCATTATAAAAATAAAAAAAATAAAAAGTATAAGAATTGGTCATTTTGGAAACAATTTGGTATCTGGTAATGACATTTAAGCCTTAAGGATATGGAATACTCTGGTCTTGTTAATTTAATATGTTTTGTTAATGCTACATCATCTTTGTAAAGTCTCCTCTTGTTCTATGTATTCTTTAAATATATATATTTTCCTTACCTTTTATTTTTTGGGGTTGCTCCACTAGATATGTTTCAAATTTTGTTCTGAAGCCAAACTTAGAACCATGGGTACCACAAGTTACATAATGGCTATAAAACTAGTAATTACCTATGAAAATTCTGGCTTGAATATGTTCAGCCTTAAGATTACATTACTTTTTTTCCCCCACGTTACGATTATGTGATTTAACTAACATAGTAACTTGACTTGAACAGGTTCACAATGCCTGAAATTGATATAATCCTATACCACGGTGATCTGCTTAAGAATGCCAATGCGAACAAGGGATTGTCATTTGAAGGGCCGGGTATAAAGACCTATTATACCCAAATTGATCGTATGTTGAAGACCCTTGACAAATTGAATAAGATTGTCATGAAAGAGTTGTGTGAGAATTTTGCTATGCACAACATACAAATTACTTATCATATGCCAAATGAAATCCTGAAGCACCGGATTAATCACAAGTATATGGAAATAGAAACAGACAAACATGTAAAGATCATGTTTGACAAGTTGGAGAGAATAGCTAAAGTAACTAACATTGGGTCTTACATACAATTGGAGCCGCGTGCAGTCTGGCAAAAGGATATCCAACAAACAACCACAAGCTTACAGGTAGATGCTCAATATGAGTATTCTACACATGTAGAGGATGATGATGTTCATGCCGATGGTGATGATGATGATGATGATGACGACTATGTTGATGAGACTACTGCCATTAACAATGATGATGACGATGATGATGACGACTATGTTGATGAGAATATTGCCATTAACGGCGAAGATTTTGCAGATAGAGATGAGTATGAAGACATGATTGGCAGAGGGGACCTTGAGAGGGACATTGATGACGATGAGACATTGGATGGTAGTGACCCTTATGCAAACAATGTTGTTAGTGTCCAAAACATTACGAACACAATCCCTGCCTACGCACCTCCTGCATTGTCATTCTCTGCAAATACTTGGGAAAATATGGTTGATCATTCACATATTGAGATGCCATTTGTGTCTACTTGGAGAGAGGGGATGAATTTGTGCAAAGGGTTGACTTTTGCCAATAAAGAGGAGGTGAAGCGCGTATTAACAATTTGTGCCCTCAAGGAAAACAAACATTTTACGATCACTAGGTCGACGAGGAAAATACTTTGTGCGAAATGCGTGCATGAGTCATGCAAGTGGTATGTCTGCGTAGTTATCAAGCCTAATCTTTACCAACTATGGATGGTCACCGTGTATGTGGGTCCTCACACGTGTATACCGATTGGGGTGCGAAATGATGGTAGAATGATGAGTTGTAATTTTATTGCATCAGACATCCATAAGAAGTTATGTGAGGATCACACTACCCCTGTAAAGCATCTCAAATCTATGATAGAGACGAAATATAATGGCCATAAACTTTCTTACTACAAGGTATGGGATGCGAAACAAAAGGCGATTGCGAAGATGTTTGGGAATTGGGAAGAGTCTTACCAAAGGTTGCAAAAGTTGCTAATGGCATATATTGATCAGGACCCGACTACCAAAGTGTTCTATCGTATCACACCCACCGATGAAGATGACACCGTATTGTTGCATTATGTGTTTTGGTCTTTTGGTCCATGCACATCAGTATTCAAATATCGCAAGCCGGTTATCAGTATTGATGGGACCCATCTGTATGGTAAATATCAAGGAAAGTTGTTGGTCGCAATGGCAACCGACGCTAACAACAAGGTATTCCCTCCCGCCTTTGCTGTTGTGGATTGTGAGTCAGGGTCCAGTTGGAGGTGGTTTTTACAGTGCCTCAGAGGAACGATTGGCCACGTGATACCTGACGAAGGCATTTGCATAATTTCTTACCGACATCTCGGTATAAAAAACGCCATTGCAAACTGGCTTAGAAGGGATGATGGAAGAACACAGGTATTTCATAGATATTGCCTTCGACATGTTGCTAGCAACTTTAACACCCATTTTCAGAACTCAACTCTAAAGTCAGCGGCATTGAAAGTGGGATATGCTAGTCAGGTAGTTAAATTTGATACCATAATGGAGTCCATTAAGCAGGTGGAAATTGAGGCCATTAGGAATAAGAAGAAGGTGATGGGGAAGGATGGCAAGGAAAAGAATCAAGATTATATTCCATACACATACCTAATGAGCAAGCCTGTGGATATGTAGACCCAGTCACATGATGGTGGGAGACGTTTTGGGGTAATGACAACCAATATATCAGAGTGCTTTAGTGGTGTACTAAAAGGTGCACGGGGCCTTCCTATTGCCGCATTGGTTGAGTTCACTTGGAACAAACTTGTTCAATATTTCCACGACCGGCGCAAAGAATACCATTATGAGTTCTCAGAGGGTAAGAAATGGAGTGAATATGCCTTATCCACGTGGGGTGGAAATAAGCGTAAATCTGAGAAACACTATCTCAAGCCATTTAGCAATGAAGAGCTAATATTTCAAGTAGTTACCGAACTCAACACGTGCAGCGCAGGAGGGGGAAACCACAGTTATGAAGTTAGGTTACAGGAAAGAACATGCAGTTGTGGGAAATGGCAAAACATAGGGATCCTGTGTTCACATGCAATTAGAGTATGTGACTATTTACATATTGATTCGACCACATATATTCACCCATGTTATGGTTTGAACAATGCCCTTAACACTTATGAGCATGCATTTGTGGTTCCTAAGTCACAGTCATTGTGGAGGGATCCCATGGGGCCAAAGTGGTTGCCTAACCCAGCATTGTTGCGGGCCAAAGGTCGACCAATGAATTCAAGAATAAGGAATGAGATGGATGGAGTGAGGAATAAGGATCGAGAATCGGGATGGCGGAGGGAGGACGCAGATTTGATAAAGAGTCAACCGAAGCAGACATGTGGACTGTGTCATGCTTCCGGGTATAACTGCAGAAAATGTCCGCAATCCCGTGGCACTTCCACAAGCGGTCATGTTCCATAGTAGGTAGGTAGATGGCAAAAAGTTATGCATCGGTTAAATAATTGTTGTTCATTCGATGTTTACCTAATGTTTACTATCTTGTCTCCTAACGTGATTACTCTACGTTTTTCAGGCATGCTTCCATGGATGATGTTTTTGTTGTGCGGATTGCCAATCTTAGGAAAAGTGACTACCTTGTATTGGCTCTATGTGAACTTTTTGGTTTTTGTTGAATGTACCTGTAATTCTCTATCCAATGTACCTCTATGAAGATTGTGATTTGAGTAGTATGTTTAGAACTGCAAATTAAGCGTGGTTGGGCATGTTTAGAATGTTAATATATTGAGCAGCAGCTTTTGCTGCGATGTAAGTGCATTGCATTATAAAACTATGTTTATGCAGAGAGCGTAACAGTTTCTATAGTTTGGTGCCTATTGAGAACGCATTTTGATGTAATTTAAGTGCATTTACATTCTCAGCATGCACACATTTTAGTTTCTGGTTTGCCTGCATGTCCAGGAAAAAAAAAATTTCCCAGTTTCTTGTTTGCCTATTGAGCAGTTTTGCACGTCCAGAGGGGGAAAAAAAATTCCCAGTGGAACTCGAGTCTATGAAACTCGAGTTCCACTTGGAAAAACAGAGCACGCCTCTCGGCCTAAACAGAGCATTCAGAACGTTTGATCTCAATAATTAAACGCACGAGTTCTTCAGTGGAACTCTAGTTTAATAGACTCGAGTTCCACTGAGAATCTCGAGTTTCAAACACTTGAGTTCTTTTCTTTTTTTTGTGATTTTTTATTTTTTTTAAATCTCACATTTTTTTTTCTTTTGTACAAATGAGCTTTTTTTTGGTTAGTATTGTGAACATAAGTTTGATGGAGGTATTTCAAGGATTAAATCACATCTGGCTGAAGTTATTGATCTTGTTATTTGTAAAAAACTACTAAAATTGTTCAAGAAGAAACTTATTTTTCTCTCAAAAAGAAAAGAAAAGAAAAGAAAATAAGAAGCTTATCTAGCCTTTAAAATTTAGGCGCGTACAAAAAGTTAATATGATTTTGATTTAATTATAATTATAGTATATGTATGTGCTATAGAGTGTAGAGAGAAAAAGACATAACATAATTATATAATATTTTTTTAAAAATAGAAAAAGCTTATTCTTTTTTTCATGAAAAAGCTTATTTTTATAATTCTATAGATCTATTTATTTTAAATTATTTGTTATTCTTCTATTGATCCAATTTTACTATCAATTTTCATATTCTAATATTATATTCTTTATCCATTTATTGTAAGGCAAAAGAAATTCGAAAGAAAGATCGATTTTGGGAGTATAATGAAGAACTAAATAGTCGTTTCAAATGTAAGTTTTGTGAATGTAGTTTTGCTGGGGTGCTACAAGGATTAAAGCACACTTAGCTGGAGTTAAAGGTCATGATATTGGTATTTGTTAAAAAGGTAACTACAAAAGTCCAAGAAGAAGCTTCTCTAAATATTGGACAACCTAACAAAAAACTTAAAGGTGCATTGACTTCAAGCAAGGCCCAGAAGAGGAATATTAGCTCAACACAAAATATAGAAGGATGACACATTAAGTGGACTCTTTAAAAAGGTGAGTGATGTTTGTAATCAATGTTGCAAATATTTTATTGTTAGATTATATTTTGCCATAATTTTGGTTGAGATAACTAATTCAATTAGTGATTTTAAATGTTTGAATCAAGTAAAACATTATACTAAATTTCATTAATGAATTTTTTGTTATAAGAAGATTGGTGTTTTGGGGGGGGGGGGGGGGGGGGGGGAGATGTCAAAAAGTCACACACTTCGACACAACTTAGACATGTGGCAAGCGGTGATTAGATTACTTTTCTCTGAGTTCGAATCATGGACTTTTTTGGGGCGTTTCAATCAGATTGTAACTAATAATATCACTTTACTTACTGAAAATATCACTTTATCTTTCTTAAGGACTCGAACCGATCACTATAAATTGTTAAGAACAAAATGTAATCACTTTTAGTTTTAAGGACTAAAATTGCTAATGGGCTAAAACTTATAAACCAGCAGCATATTTTGCACTGAAATCGAATTATCTGAATGGATATGATTATAAAAATTCCATGGAGTTTTTAAGATCTTAATCCTCTTCTTTTTCTTTTTCTTTTTTTCCTTCTAATTTTTGGTTTTAAGGGGAAAGCTCATTAGACAACAAAAACACAGTTCATGAAACATAATTAGCTCAGTTGCTGGAAGTCAATAGTTATATATTACCATCTTAAATGAATGCAAGTACAAGGTTGGAGTTTCTCAGCACAATACTGGTTAGCCAAAAAGTCATGGCACATGAAATAGAAGAAAAATAAAAGAAAAAGAAATGAGAGAGAAATTTACCATAGAAACCAGTTAATTGGGACCAGAATTTATAAATAAAACACATTGTAATTTTTTAACTTTACAAATTTGTCTTTGAATCATAGATAACAAGAAGATGGTTCGTAGTGAACATAGATTGCACAACAAAATTCTTCAAAAGCTACATATGAGAGATAAAGATAACTTTTTTTTTTTTTCCAAATATGAACAGAAAAATTACTGCTGAAGTGAACAAGAATATCTTGTGATAATTTGCACTTCCAAGAAATTTCCAATCTAATATCCAATTTATTTTCACTGTAAATGTCAAAGAACAAGCAATAAAGTAAATGCTATTAACAAGTCAGCAATTATCACTAGAAGTGCACCCTCATTCTCTATTAACACTTTTCCACAAATGAGAGGACACAAAAAATTCAACAGGAAGTGCACTGCCCTCTCAGCCAATTACTTTTGAGACAACCCCTGCACCAACTGTTCTACCACCTTCTCTCAAAGCAAATCTTTGTCCTGTTAAACCAACAAACAAATAGCCATATGTTAAAAACTTCCACAATATCAGATACTGGATTTGTAAAGATGCCATAATGGAAAAGCATGAATTGAATTAAATGAAAATTATTACGTCATATACATAGGATTTCTTTCCAGGTAGTAACTTAAGAAATTCCAGAAAACATCATTAGAGATTTTCCTATAAGCAACCATCAAGTCAAATTCAACATCACTTTCATACAATGCCCTTAGCCATTAGGCCATGTCAAATCCGCTATATTTTTACCTATATATAAAAATAAAATAAAAAATAAAAAAAATAAAAAATAAAAAAAGGAAGTTTAAGATTTCCCTGCACCCAAATGGATCCATCTGAACATAAAAATGGCTTCCACAGACACCCACATTAGATTATTAGTCTTCTTGATCACACAGACTTAATAGCATCAGTTACCTTCTGAAATCAACTTAATCAAATCAATGACCAAGGTTTAAATGCTTATTCATGACCAAGTGAAAATCATTTCAAAACTAAGCACTAGGTACAAATAGATTCTGAAGAAGCATCATTTATCCAGCAGCCAAAAACATCCACTTCATTGAATCGTATGATTTGTTGATTATAAGGCACACAGGTTGTAATTACTAATTAAAGAAATGAAAATGCAATCTTTACATAAAAATTATGCTGATACAATATTATTTCAAGAAAAGAAATTTAGTAAAGAATAGATCCAATTTTATAGTTAAAATTTGAGTTTAACACAAGATAAATTAGTAACTAAAAAATCACTTTTGGTAGATTTTTACTTCTGGGTTTAGAAATTTGAATAATTTTAATTGTGGCTCAAGTTAATCTGATTCTTTATATATATATATATATATATATATATAAATGATATTTAAGAATAAGTCTAACCTGCTTCAAGAGGAACAGGTGCCATTAGCTCAAAAGTTGCAGTCACATTATCACCAGGCATCACCATCTTTACGCTTTCAGGTAGTTCCACCTTCCCAGTTATATCTGCAGTCCTCATGTAAAATTGAGGCATATAATTTGAGAAGAAAGCAGTATGACGGCCACCTTCAACATCAACCTATGTATAGCCCCCAACAAAAAAGGGAAAACCTCAGCCATCAACCAACATTAACAGCAGATGCTGAATAAGTACACCAGTGGTAGATGCACAAGCAACACTAACATCAAAATATGTACCTAAAATTTGGAAGCTCAGAAAGAATCTTATAATCCAAGGTTGAGTTAAGAAGGCTTGATTGCATTGGATCATGAGGTGCCAGAACCAAAAACCAACAGATTTTCCTCAGGACCTACATGTAGAACAATGTCAAGAGGAAGTTTAAGAGTATAAAGGAAGAGATGAAGTGAAAAGAAGCTTTACCGGAGTCCACAGTGCTGGGTTCTCTTTGACAGATGGAATGTCATAAATTGCCTTATAGCAACGACAAATTTCAAGGTAATCATTGTTATGGGTATAATACCTTCAAAGTTGATGAAACACTGGCATAAGACATGTGTGTTAATTTGCATTTAAAGTAAATATATAATCATTACATGGAGGACCACTAAGACAGCTGATACGAATCAATTCTGGAAAAGATAAAGTATAATGTCTTCATTCAGCCATCTTTCCAGAACATCAACATTGACATGGTTTATGAAGAAATAGTAACGGAGGTGGTGGTATCAAAAGTGGTCAAGAGTGCTAGGGCTTCTGGTTGTTTAATCACTTATATTATTCCTTCATACCAATCCTCAGATAGTATAAGCATGTGCAACATATGGAATTCATGGAGCTCATATGCAAGTTCAGTTGTCACCTTTCATTCACATCGTAAATCAATCTAGCAATAAAATTTAAAAATCCCTTCTTAAACTTGACAACTAATCATCTCTACAACAGCTTTCATCACATCAAATGGTATGAACCAGAAAATGGATCTATATCATAGCGGTCAAAGTAGATAAGTACTACTGCTAAAACCAACTTGACTAGTGGCAATGCCAAATAAGTCCAAGTGATCAATCTGATATTGTCGTAGAAAGAAGACAAACAGTACCATAATAATGTATGGAATTTTCCATTGAGCATTAGGTCATTAATATATTCGATCAATAAGAAAGCAGGTACAATTGCGGGCAAGTTGAACAACTAGTTACCAGAATAATGTTTCGTATTTTTCATTGAGCATAATAAAGTCAAGCATCTAATATGATTCTCTGGAAGGTAGTAAGGAAACTATAGCCTATAGGATATAGGCCCTAGGCCCTATAATTAATTAAAATTAAGCTTCTCCCTATAGGTTTTTTTTTTCCCATTTAAAAAAATAATGTCAAATCCACACTCAAATTTCTGGGAAATTTTCTGCTTGAAACCTTGTACAGTGCAAAATACTTTCACCACAACAAACAAAGCTTTAACATTTACTACAGCCACAAAAGATTATTGCATGCAAGGATTCAAGATTTTAATTGACATTGTATAAACCTTCAATAAAAACTTTGTGAAGGAATCAACATCTGAAAAGAGGCAGAAAGAAATTTATGGAAAGAATAATTAAAAATTGCAGTGAAGACAGAAAATGCAAGAACTACTCTACCTTATCATTAGTTCATAGTAAATCCGCTTCAACTCCAATAGAGATGGTATATCAGCAGGAGCCTCTTCAACAAGATTGTCACCTTCTTTAGGCTTTTTCTTTTCTTTTGAAGTATCAGTATCAAAAACTCTTGGACTGATCTTCCTTGACAGGATTTGGGCACGAACATAATCCTGGCGGTCTAAGCACAAACGTACCTGCAAATTGTTTTTTGAATCAAGTTACATGCAGTTAGCATCAGTTTTATAACACTTCCCCCGCCCCCCCCCCCCCCCCCCCCCCCACCAAAAAAAGAAAAAAAAAAAAAAAACCTTTCAGTAATGAACAAGTGTTGAGAATAATAAAAACAACACAAAAAGAGGCACATACTTGTTCTAGAATAAATGCAATTTTTTCAGTTTTTGCCATTGCACCAAAGGTTTCCACCTGTAGAGCTTGATAGTCAAAAAGTGTAATATGAAAAAAAAGGGGTGGACAACTCCAACCATTGATTGAATTATTGAATAAGAATTAAACATTTAAGAAAGCTATCACCAAATGAGACAACCCAAACTTACAGCAATTTCTTGCATCAAATCTGCAGCTTCAGCTATAAGCCCCTGTTCTTCCTTAATCTTTGCAAGTTTCTTGATCAAGCGAGCTCTTTCTTTTTAACTCCGTTAGAAACACTAGGATGTGCCAATTGAGCTACACAAGACTCTTGGGCGACTGAAATCACAAAGTGCTTGGTTGAGATTGAGATGTAATTGCAACCATGCTTATATACATTCCAAACAGTAATCATTATATTTCACCATGTATAAAGATACAGCACTAGTTGATACCCTAGGAGTAAAACAACAACAAATTGCCTATAGAATTTTATAGCAAGGAGAGACATCTGAGGAAATCCATGCAACATTCAAACAAATGAGAAGTGCAAGGTACTGTCTTGGCACAAGCCAACCAACAAAACGGGTCCTAATTCTACATGGCCACCACCACACTTCTCATCCCATTCGTATATTAATTCTTATTTCCTTGGGTGTCAATCAACTGATTTTCTATACACTAAGACATCTCAAAAACTTGTCTTATAAGTCTCCTTTATAACAAAAACAAAAAAAAAATCATATGTAACCTACAAACACAACACCAAGCATGCACAAACGCAGCATGAAGAGATTGTATATTTTCCCCAAGTACCCTATAGAAAGCCATCTCCTAGACGCAAACTAGTACTAATTTGTACTCTAGAATATGACAGTCAAGAGCACAATGCTGCAATTTCTAAAAATTTGAAAATTGCCCAGTGAAAAAGCTAATGTAAACATGTAATATGAAAAATGATTATAAACCAGAGAAGGACTTGAAGTGCAGCAATAATTCAAGACAGATATATTATACAACTAATTATACTATAGGAACTTTGAGTTAGCATAAAAGGTTAATTATTATCACCGATGAATTAAGCAATCCCGGCTGCTTGATTAACCTATCATTGACTTCTAATAGAGAGCCTTTCACACGACATCTGTCAAGCCACTACAACCTTTTAACTTTATATCAAAAGAATTTAGATGCAAATACAAATAAACGTACTGATCGTGTCCTGGCTTCATGAAATCTGAAAATTTCAAAAAATCAAAATCAGTGAAACTTCGTGGAATCAGTTGAGTGGAACATTTAGTTAAGTAATCAATTTTGATTTCTCAGCAATAAGGTCATAACTTACTACATAGTAATCAATTTTGATTTCTCAGCAAGTTGAGTAATCAATTTTGATTTGTTAGGTGACTCCCAGCAATTTTGAAAGAAATCAATTTTGATTTCTGAGCAATTTTGAGTGTTAGCAGAAAGAAAGGAACAAAACTAAATGCAGATAGGACACCACATTAAAGCTTCAAACACAACAATATTGATTTGATTTTCAGATTCGGAAAGTTGGCAGCTATATAGGAAAGGAGAGTTATTTACAATATCATAATGGCAAAAGCACAAATCATTGTACTTACTATTGCAGCTTCTAATAATATACTCACAGGTTGAGCTCAGGCCATTAAAGTTCATTTATATGGGAAGAGAGAGGAAGAGAGAGAATAAAGCAGATCTTTCGTACAGAGAAAGTGTTAGTAAAAGAGATCCATTTTATCAGTTGCAACTATTTATCTGTTTAAGTCCTATTATGAGCTCAAAAGAAGCTGAAAATTAGGATATTGAGTAATACAATGGAAAAATATTTTGGACCTCGTATCATTGGGCATGTACTCAGCTACCAAAAGTCGTTCATCTCCTTCAGCACAGCAACCAATCAGATTCACCAATCTCTTATGCCTCATCTTTCCCAATCCTGCTGCCTCTTCCTGATGACCATGACCAAACATTTTTATCAGCATCATACTCAAAACCAATTTGCTGAAAAAGCCATAAAATGATTAATTTTCACTTGAATGTCCTAAATGATGATGAACTATAAGGCCAAACATTTCACTTTCGTTTTTAAAGTGGTCATAAAATAATTATGAAAAGCCCATATAGAATTGAAAGAAAAAAAATCCCAAAACCCTTGTTGGTTCATAATCCAAGAGTCCACATTCTAATTCCATTTTTTTTTTCACTTCATTATTAACCAAAGCAAACAAAAGCATAAACCAAAAAGACATTTTCCATCTCTTTTCCCTGTCAGTCCTTTACCTGTTTCTTTCTTTTCCTCTGCAGCCAAACAGGAAAACCAAATAAATAAATAGAAGAAAAAAGAGATTTCATTTTATTTTCCTCACCACAAACTGTTGAGCATCAGGCCAAGAACCCAAGAAACAGAACAAGAAAAAGATCAAGTGCATTTTATATCATTACAGATGATACATTCAATCAATACTAACTCAACTGTTAGTGATCAAACTGTAGCACTTTTGACATAAGACAAAATTAACATAACAATGGCCTTTCCTTAGAGAATTAGGCACAATCGCGGTTGTTAGAACTAGATATACAACTTTGAAAGAACTTGCTAACTAAAAGTCAAAGACAACGTAAAAATTAAAGCGGTTGTTAGAAGATATTTCACCTCGCCATTCCAAATGTCCTCTGATCGATGATATCGTTGTCGCGTCAACAATGACTGATTTTGGGGACCAAGGTGCACTATCTCTGGCTCCTCATCAATCCGAGGCTCCATACTGCAAAAAGTATAGACAATTAAAAAGGTTATGAAAACCCCAATTTTTTAGTGCCAATGTCTGACAAGACTACATATATTTTCATTCCATCACCTTCAAAATTATATATATATATATACAAGATTAAAATGACAGTTAAACATTATAAGTGCATACAAACTAGATAAGAACATGTAGGTAAATAAAAGTTTACACTTGTTGGAACCATAAATTTGAAGTGAAAAGAAAGAGTTACAGAAACATTCAAGCTTCAAGAGCATCAGCAAAATGTGACCAACTGACCATGCAAGAGGATGGCCCTTAACGGAAAATTTTTAGGCCTTCTACATTCCTATTCTAAACTTATTTTCGTAAGTAAATAAGATTATATTTTTTAACATTATTCTTTCTTTTGTGTATTTCCTAACTCCTTTCAATCTCTACATTGGTTGCCACCAAACATTCATAGGCCACAAGACCATTTTTATATTCTTCCAAGTGCAGAAATTAGCTGCCAAAAGTAATTTTCAATCATATTTTAGATATCAACCTGCACGCAGATCAAATATTTAATTTTTCTAACAAGTAAATGTGATCAAATCCAAAGTTCTATTGGCCACCAATGTTCCTCCATTAATCTTTCATGTACTCTGACTAAAAAGATGATTTTCACAGTAAATCTTTCATGTACTCTGACTATATTCAGTATTCCAATTTAGATTAAATGAAAATATTTCCCTTTATTTCTTTGGTGAGTTTTGGCCCAACCAATTATACTACCCCTTAGGGTTTGAAAAAATTGTTTCTGCTATTTTATTAATTGCGGTTTACTTTATTTAAATATGGGTATTGTTGACAAGAAAAAGCAGAGAATGAACATTTTGAAAGGCCAGTGAAGATTTAACTAAATTCTGTTGAAAATAGCAGAAGCTCAAATTACCAAGATTGATTGTGAAAATATTTTGGAATTTAAAAAGATCTCCAAATAAATATTAGGAACAAATAAAATCAACCCAAAAGAAATAAAAATAGACACGAACACACCAAGAATTGTGTGGTTCAGCAATAGCTTACTTCCACGGCTGATGAAGAAATTTCACTAATAAATTTTGCAGAATACAAATATGTGTAGAAGCAGTCTCACAAATACAAAGATTAGGTGCTGCACTTTGCACAAAACTCTCAAATAGATTTCTCTACAGGTTCACAAATGCCAAATACAATCTCTAACCAAACCAATGAACCAAAGGTTTAGAATACAAATTTCTGCAAAGCACAAACTAAGGAGAGAACTACAAAACAAATTTACAGCACCAACACAAATCCAAAGGTTCCGGCACAAACAAAGCAAATACCAATTGTTGTGGCACAATTAGAGAGTAACCGAAATAACTAGCGGCAGAGCTCTCTTATGTAAAGCAAAGCAATAAAAATTATATATACATATATATATATATATATAATATATGTATATGTCAGCTAAGTTATCAAACATCAAAGTCAGCTAGCAAATCAAATCCTTGGCTAAGTAAAATGCCAAAACAAAGTACTATACTTTATTATATTCAACTCTTAAGAATTCGATACACAAACCAAATAAAAAATAAATAAATACATATGAAACACTAAAACTCTAAACAAAGCAAATACTATCCAAGTCTCTCTGTTACATTTCATCGAACAATTCGCGCGCACTACAAGCAAAATACTATTTTGCACATGAGAAAATCCAGCACCACAAATTCAATTCAGCCACTAATTCCCAAAACCCAAACATAAACACAAAAGACAAAGTTCAGCCACTAAACTGAGCTACAAAAACCCAAAATTTCAAGAACCCAAAACAGAAAAGAACTGAAATTTACAATAACCCATCACACAAATCCAAAAAAAGCATAAAGAAAAAAAAGAAAAAAGAGAACTCAGAACCTGAAAAGAGAGAGTACGAACGGCGGGCTACGAACGAAAGGCTACGAACGGCGGGCTACGAACGGTGGGCTACGAACGGCTTGAGAGTGAGTTTGAAAGGGTTCGTGTTTAGGTGTTTGAACTTTGAGGATTTTGTAATGAGCCGTTTGAAAGTGCTGAGGATATGTGATTTAATGGTGGGCAGAATTCGAGTCTCATAAACTCGATTTTACGTGGCTCCACCTGGAAAATTTGTCCGCGTAAGGGTATTGGCAAAACAACGAACTCGAGCTTTATAAACTCCTGTTTACCGTTCTGCCAATGTTTTGGGTCTGAAAAATCGTTTCTTGAAACTTTTTGATTTCGTCGCCTCTCTTTCTCTGCTTCTTTCTCCGTGTACGCATCGCCTTTCTCTGTTTCTATCTTGGTGTACGTCTAGATTTAACCGGTTATTTTTTTTTATAATGAGAGGCTTTTAAATCGGTTAATTTTTTTATTTATAATGAGATGCTTTTAAACGGTGTCGTAGCATTACCAAGCAATATAATGTATCGTTTTTTTAAGTTAAACATGTCTAAATTTTAGATGGATAGAGCCACGGCTAATGAAAGCTGGTTTGAAAAGTTCCCTGCAAGTTTGGTTTCCCATTTATTTAGCCATGCTTCTGATCACATTCCTATTCTATTAGCAACCATGAATGATAGGCGGGTAAGGGGTAGGGGGGCTAGTGGTTTCAAGTTTGATTAATGCTGGTTAATGTGGGATGATTGTGAGGAGGCCGTTTTGGAGGCATGGACAAAAGGAGAGCATGGTAGCATGGGGTTGAGTGGTTTGAGGGACCAAATCCAAAGTTGTGGGGCTGAGTTGCATGCATGGGGTTCTTCTAAAACTAAACCTGAAACAGAAGAGATTAAAAGATTACAGAAGAAGCTGGAGCTGTTGAATGCTAGCGAAATGACTGAAGAAAGTAGGAATGAATTTCTTTTACTGAGTAAACATTTGGATGATTTATTATTAAAGCAAGAGGTTTTTTGGTGTCAAAGATCCAGGGTGTCATGGTTAAAGTATGGAGACAGGAATACTAAATTTTTTCACTCCAAGGCTTCTCAACGAAGGCGTAGGAATTTTATTGAGGGAATAAAGAATGCTGATGGGGTTTGGGTGGAAGAGGTGGATGAGGTAGCAGAGGTAGCTTCTAACTATTTCATGAATATTTTTAAAGCAGGTACTTGTGACAAATTGGAGGAATGCCTTGATGCGGTTGACTGGAAGATGTCTGCTGATATGTTGGAGGTGCTATCCAGGCCGTACAGCAGTGAGGAAGTTAGAACAGCGTTGTTTCAGATGGGACCAACAAAGGCTCCTGGACCCGATGGTATGAATGCCCTTTTCTATCAAAAATTTTGGCATATTGTTGGTCCTGAGGTGACTGAGGCTGTGTTAGATTTTTTGCATACTGGTCATATGGTACCTGATATTAACTATACTCATATAGTTTTAATTCCTAAAGTTAAGAAACCGGAGAAAATGGCAGATTTCAGACCTATTAGCCTTTGCAACGTGATTTATAAAATTATTTCTAAGGTTTTGGCGAACAGGTTGAAACTGATTTTGCCACAGTTAATTTCTCCTACTCAGAGTGCTTTTGTTCCTGGACGCCTTATCACTGATAATGTGCTGGTTGCCTATGAGACATTGCATGCCATGCATAGTCGAAAGAAGGGGAAGAAGGGGGGCATTAGCTCTTAAACTGGATGTAAGGCCTATGATAGGGTGGAGTGGGGTTTCCTTAAAGGCATGATGCTTAAATTGGGGTTTCCGGAGTTTTGGGTTGATAGGGTCATGAGTTGTGTCACTACACCCTCCTTTTCTGTCCGAATAAATGGAAAAGCTTATGGGAATATCACTCCTTCTAGGGGTATTCGACAAGGAGATCCGCTATCCCCTTATCTGTTTCTGTTATGTGCTGAAGGTTTTACTTCACTTCTTGCTAGGAAAGAGCTTGAAGGACGACTACATGGGGTGGCTTTATGTCGAAATGCGCCGTCTATCTCTAATTTGCTCTTCGCTGATGATTCTTTGATTTTTTGTCAAGCTAATAACGATGAAGTGCAGGTGGTGTCTGATACCCTACAGTTGTATACTGAAGCCTCGGGCCAATGTATAAATCTTGAGAAGTCCTCTGCTTATTTCAGTAGTAATGTGTCTGTGGAGCAGAAAACATGGATCGTTGACAAATTAAAGGTTAAGGAAGTGGTGAGGCTTGATAATTATTTGGGGCTGCCTACTTTGATAGGACGAAGAAAATATGAGACTTTTGCTTTCCTGAAGGAGAGGGTTTGGAGGAAATTGCAGGGCTGGAAGGGGAAAATGCTTTCTAAGGCTGGCAAGGAAGTTCTTATAAAAGCAGTGGCTCAATCCATTCCCACGTATACCATGGGGGTGTTTCAGTTGCCGGGGAAATTATGTGATGAGTTGGACTCTATGTGTGCTAGGTTTTGGTGGGGCCAGGTTGGGGAGGAAAGGAAAATTCACTGGAAAAGTTTGAGTTTTTTAACACAGCCAAAAAAAGAGGGCGGAATGGGATTCAAAGATTTAAAATCATTTAATTTAGCTATGTTAGCAAAACAGGGTTGGAGGTTGTTATAGGATAAAGGCTCTTTGTTGTACAGGTGTTTTAAAGCCAAATATTTTCCGCGGTGTGATTTTCTTGATGCTACGAATTGCCAAAATAGCTCTTATGTTTGGAAAAGTTTGTTAGCGGCTCAACCAATATTGAAGAAAGGGTGTTATTGGAGAGTAGGAAATGGGGCTTCAATTCGTGTGCTTAAAGATTGCTGGCTACCAAACCATCCAACAAAAAAAATATTGTTTCCACCAGAGGAGGAAATTTGGGAATGGAGAGTATCTGATTTAGTTGATTGGCAGACTCATCAGCGGGATAGAGAAAGAATAATGGCCATGTTTCACCAGTTTGATGCAGAAGCGATTCTTCAAGTTCCTTTAAGTAGGCGGGTTGCTCAGGATGGGTTGGTTTGGTCTTTTACAAAAAGAGGCAGATATACTGTCCGGTCTGGGTATTTTGTGGCAAAACAATTAAGGAAGGATGAGTTAAATGCTGGGGAGTCTTCAGAGCACAGAGCACTTGGGTCCCTTTGGTCACGTCTGTGGAAAGCAGCTGTTCCAAGCAAGATAAAGATTTTTTCATGGAGGGCTTGTCTTAATATTCTGCCCACACAAGATAATCTTATTCGAAGAAGGGTGATGGAGAATGCACGTTGTTGTCTTTGTCATCAAGAAACTGAAACGGTTCTGCATGTTCTTTGGAGTTGTGGAGCGGCGCAAGATGTTTGGGCTGGGAGCTTGGGTAGACTTCAGAAATTTGGTACAGCACAGAACGATTTTTTGCAGTTGGTCACAGGTCTTCTGGTGAAGCTTTCCGATGAGGAATGGAATCTGTTCTGGATTACTTGTTGGCTAATATGGCACCAGAGGAATACGGTTATTCATGGAGGGGTTTTCCAGCATCCCTCAAGATCAGCCCAACATGCAGTTGATTATTTGAAGGAGTATACGATTGCACAAGACTCTTTGCATGTGCCTATCCCGAATCATGGTCCAGTACAGCAGACATGGCAGCCTCCACCAGAAACGTTTTTCAAGCTGAACTTCGACGGTGCTTGCTTTGATGAGGGTGCTGCATCAGGGTATGGGGCAGTGATTAGGAATGAGAAGGGTGACGTCATGGCTGCTGTAGCGGTACGAGGAGGAGCTGTGCGTGACAGTAAGGAGGTGTAAGTGATGGCGTGCCGTAAAGCGCTTGAGTTTGCCATTGATGCGGGTTTCACAGAGATAGTACTGGAAGGCGATAATGCTTTGGTGATGAAGATGATTACTCAGGCCCAACCAGACCTTTCATGACTTGGCTTAATCTACGAAGACATCTGGTGTTTGGCTGCAGGTTTCAGGTCCATCTCTTATAATTGTATTAGGCGTAGTGCTAATGGTGTTGCTCATTCTTTGGCTAGGTTTGCTAGATTACTTGACAATGAAATTGTTTGGCTGGAGGAGGATCCTCCACCTGCTGTGGATGCTTTGTATTTGGATTCTTCTTTTCTTAATTAATGATATTGGTTCCGGTTTCAAAAAAAAAAAATTTAGATGGGTCAGTTATCCTATTTGTCACCGCCTCCTTAATTGTAGGAATCAACTTTCTCTTAGCTTCTACTATTATATATAACTAGTCGCGGACCCGCGTGCTCCGCGTGATAATATTTTTAGGATGATCTCATTAAATTTATTTTTTGCAGTTTAGACTAATTTAATAAATAATAATGTATTTCATAATCATATTTTCATTTATTATAGGAATAATCACAGATGTAATATATATAATATTTTCGTACCAAAATGAAAGCAATACAATTTTTCATGAGAATTCAAAAGTAGTAAAAATATTAATTTTTTAATAAAAATTATTTATAACATTTTGTGTATCATTAAAAAGTATATAAAATATGATTTTTTTTTTTTTAGTTTAAAAAAATAAACTTTTTCAAGTTAAAAAAAAAAAAACTTTTTCAAATCCAATTGTATCTACAATACAATCAAAAACACCAAAAAACTTATAAAAAAAATCAACAAAAATTACAATTCAAAAAGAGAAAGGGAAAAATAAAAATCACATCAAAGTCAAACTTCTTCTTCCGAATATGTAAAACATTTCAATCATGATGTGATCAAGCCAAATATCTAATGCATAATCAAATTCAAAATTTTTAATAAGATTTTGAAGTGACACAATAGAAATATGTCATTATTCCCAAGAAAAAAAAGTGTTGGTTATAACTTTATATATAATGATGTAACCAAGAGTACAAAAGGGAAATTTAGAGAATTTTTTTTTGTAAAAATAAGAAGTATTGTGTTAATACTATCATAATCTAATCTAACACCTAATCCAACATATGAAAAATGAGTAGATAAATAAATAATTTTAAACACAAAATTGAATTTTTTTTTTTTTTTTTTAAATCTCAAAGAATACACAAATGAGATAAGGAATATGAACAATACAAAATATTTGTAAATGCTTCAAACAATTACTCAAGAATATAAAAATATCATATAATAGAGACATAACAATTTGCTGCTAATTTGTTAAACAAAATATTTACAAATAATGAAAGGAAATTGCACAAATACCATCTTTTTCAACTACATTAACTGTTCTTCATTGTATTGTCTAAACTATCCTGCTGTTTTTCAAATAAACTAAAACTTGTCAACAACACAAAATATGGACATATTATAATATGATTTTTCCCTAAATCTGGTCAACAACATTAAAACTATTTTGTGTTGTAAATAAAATGATAAAACAAATACTTGCATCAAATAACACATATAAATTAGTCAATAATAAAACAATGGGAGTACAAACCTCATAAAAAAAATCCAGCAAAAAATGAGAGAGTGAGAGAGAGAGAGAGGGAGGGAGGGTGAGAAATAACCTTTTTGTGTGGGAAAGTATACATAAAATGGGAGAGAGTAACAAATTTATAGTAAGAAGATGAGAATAAGAAAAGTCAAAATAAAGGAAGATAAATAGACAAAATTATATGTAAAGTTAAAACCGTCTAAGAGAAATATGTATAGGCAATACTAAGTTATAATATCAAAATTAAAGTAGGTGAATATGTAAAGTTAAAACAGCCTAAGATGAATTTGTAAAGCCAATATATATATATATATATATATATAATATTGTTAAAAAAATTAAAGGTAAAAAATAAATATGAAAAAAAATAATGATGTGGCAATGACGTGGAGGATGAGGTGGCTTAACAGAAGCGTAGTAATAATAAATGCTACGCTTCAGCTTTTAGATATATATAGATAATATATGATATGATATGATATATTGATTTCTTTTCAACATGCATAAAAATTTGGATGTTCTAGATGTGCTAAACATCTTATTCAAGCCTTCGTTTAGTTAAAAGGTAGAACTAAATATTATACACTTTCAAAAAAAGAACTAAATATTATACAATGTTTTGTTTAAGACATTGTTTTATATGATATTATTTTTAAATGATATTATTCTTAAGACCTTACTATGATGATTTTACTTTGTCTTCAAACAAGAAGTGATTCAGTGATGCCATTTTTTTTTTTTTTTTTTTTTATCAATATGAATTACACTACGTCGGGTAATCAAAAAGAATGCCAAATACAATTTTTTTTTTTTTGATGAACCCAAAAATGTAGCCTGCTTTCCAAGCCCTTCACTGAGAATGGGCTTAGATACCAAAAATGGGCTTTTAAAAGGTGCTACCATACCATACACGTAATCATGTACAACACTATTTCACAGCACGCAACTAAGATTTGTATTTTACATCTTAAAGTTTTAGAATTTAGATTTTACCCCTAACGATATATGCTGTTTTGATTAGCAACCTCTCCGTTAAGTTTTTACTAGTGTGTCCATTAAGTGACATGTAAGCTTATGATATGTATCTATTGATTCAATCAAATCATGACACATGGATTTCACTATTCCATGTCATAGGAATAGCCAAAATAAAAAGAAACTTTAATTATTAAAATAAATTCTTTAAAATTCAAAATTGCATAAACTAAAATAATACCTTTTTTTTCTTTGATTTGTACCCTTTTTTTTAGTATCCCTTAGATTTGTACCTAAAATAAAGGAAAGAAACCAATTTGATTGATCTGGACATTAACTTCATTTATGAGTCACCTTTAGCCAACTTAAAAATAAAGAACCCTAATATCAAACATATTTGTTGGATCTAGACCTCAGATTTCACAACCCATGTTCCTGAGTTTGTAGATTTCGAGTTGTGCTTGTCACCGCTCTTCACCACCGTGTACATATTAGTTTTTTATTTTTTATTTTTAATTTGATGAAAATAAATATTTTTTATTTTAATAATTAAAGTTTTGTTTTGCTATTTATATGAAGTGGAATAGTGAAACCCATGTGTCGCGATATAATTTGATCAATCAATACACACCATAAGTTTACATGTCACTTAACAAACACATCAACAAAAAATTAACAAAAGGGCTGCTAATTAAAACTGCATATAATGTTAGGGTGTAAATTCAAATTCTGAAACTTAAGGCAATGTAAAAAAAATTTGGTGATGGCAATGACAAATTGACAATGGCAAAGTATGTGGCAAGTTGGTGTCTAGTAAAACCCACTTCTACAACCCACTACATGATAGTTGAAAAGACTATCGAGTATCGATATGTACTTTTAGTCATATGAACATTTTAATGAATCCTATGACTTGTTTAAATAATACACATGAATTATAATTCTTAATGTAATGGCTCAAAGGAGATTTCATCAAATTGGTTTGGAGTAAAATTTTGTATTTTTCGTAATCTCTTACTAATCACTTTATTTAAATCGTCAATCAATTTTGACAAATTTCTTATTAATCATTGTCGTTGACTCATCAGAAACTATTATTTGTTGGTTGATTTAGTTCAACAAGGTAGCTATTAGTTAGTGTAATCCATGACTTGAATAGCCCCTAAGATTTTTCAAAGCTCTCACTCATCTCAAGCCTACTTATAATGTTCAAGCTTAGACTAGTTAAAAATTCAAGTAAGGTCATCTTACTTTATTAGTAAAGCACGAACTTTTTTGTTCATGTAAAATTTAAAAGAAGAAGAATATATTGCATCTTAAGAGCATACAACTGAAAACTAATAATTTCACATAAATATAAGGTTGTAAATGAGCCAAACTGAGTTGTATGCCTACAAATTAGGTAGGGTTGTTTTTCTTTTTTTCCTTTTTTTTTTTCATGCTAAGTCCATAACAAACTTTAAACCTAGTCTAGGCTCAACTTGATTATTCTCAACCTTGTTCATAAACAAAATAATTTGCTTAATTCAACTCGTTTACCAGACAAACCTCAAAATTATAGTCATGCTTACCTTATTTATAAACATACAAATAAAAATAAGTTTATTATATATTAAGCTAAGTTTGATTTGTTAATAAACAACTTCATTCAATTTTATAGTCCTATAAACTCCATCTAAATTTCAAATGGGTAAAGTATAGTATATACAAACTTTGTTGCTTTTTTTGTGTTGTGGTAGGAAGATTTCAAGGTTTTTTTCTTTTTCGGATAACTTGACATGATTATTCATGTGGGCATCACATGTTACTAACTTTTTAGGTTCAATCATCCGAAAAAAGGAACAGTTTGTTGATCCTCATTTTGCACTTTTATGATTGCAGAGACTCGTTTGATTGATCATTTAAGTTCACTGTCAAGTTTAGGAATAAGGTCAAATTTTTATCTGGTATGCCTATTTTTCCTTTCTTGGGTTATTGGTTTGGTTTTTTTTTTTTCTTTTTTTTTTGTTTTATATATAAATATCTTCATTATTGTTAATCATTCCATTAAATTTGTTTTTATGTGTTTTGTAAAGAACTTCATTATCTAAATTCATGATTAGATTTCTTCATAATACCAGCACTAAGCAGCTCTTTTTCTTCTTCTAATTTCATTTTAATAAAATTGTAAAAATTCTCTTAAACTATAGTATAACTCACGCTATGATTTTACAATTTTTCGTAGTTAAATTACATGAACTTCTCTGAAAGTAAGATTTAGAGAAACGTAAGGTATGAACCTTTTTTTTGGATATATAGGTATGAAATTTCTTTTCATAATTCACACTCAGCCCCTGAAACAATTTTTAGTTTTCTTTATTTCTTTCTAATTTTCTTTGTAATCTAACAACAAAGTAAGGTATCAAATTTTGGATGAGTTTAGTTCGGCAGAAGAATACACACACTTGTTTCCCGGTTCCAAAAATATTCAAGATCCCCTGTGAGGAAAAAAAAAATTGCACAGACAAAAATAAAGATATCAAATTGCTACCAAGATCATTGGAAATTTCAACTAATAAAAACCCTAATGAACATTTAAAAAAAGAGAGGATAAAGGCCCAACAAAAATTACTTGTTTTTCATCCTCTATCGGATCTTAATTAGAGTTAAGGGTGATGATTTGGGAATTGGGATTCCACTAAGTTGGCCTTTCTATTTTGTTTGTTTTTCCTTTGTTTTCAAATTTCAATGAAATATTTTTATTCAGCCTTGAATAAATAAAATGTTCCCAATCTGATAAGTCTATGCACCACAATCATGAGGATCGAAATTTCAATAATTTATGCAAAGACGGAGTCATGGAACCACAATTTTATCATTGGGGGACCAAAACATGAACCTAAATATTTTTACCATTCAAAAATAACAAAATATACTAAAACTTAAGATTAAATTAAACATGAAAAAAAATAAAGCTAACATCCATTTTGTATTTAAATTAAACATAAAATAACTCAAAGTTATTTCAAATTATGTATAGTTGATTTTATACTAAATTTGCAACAATTTCTCTTTTACTGAACATAACCTTGTCTGTAAAGTGGATTCAAGAAGGGTCCATGCAATGACCAAATACAATAACAAAGATTGAGAGTATTAGAGTACAGATTACTCTTGATAGTGACCAGTAAAATAAAAATGAATGTGTTTTTAATCTTTTTGGGAGGAAGGGGCCCACTAGAACCACACATGTCTATTGAATCTATTCACAAAAAACTAAAGTACAACATGCTTGCTGGTGAAAAGAACATTCCCGAGATCATTACATGTGGGATGTTTTAGGATCAAACAAACCCTGCCAACTATCATTACAAACATACCTAATCTCACATTTTCTTCATTGCTTACAATGACAACATGATTGAATAATTTCATCCCAACAAGCTAGATTTAACACATCAGCTTGGAGACGTGTACAAAACCATACCAGTCATGAACCAGCAAGAGACGAGTCAAGTCAGTTCAAGCCACTTTAATTACAGCATTGAATTCCATCAAGGACAAAGTTTTCCATCAAACCAGGTTGAAGGAATCTCCTCTAACTCATTACGTGATAGTTCATAAGACCATCTGCGCGTATTAATCACATAATTCATTCAATCATTTAAACAAGTCATGTGACTATGTATTTAGATTGGTAATCTCATGCCTGAACAAAGCACGTACTAAAAATGGAGAGAAAATTAATTATAGATGCAATAAACAGAGTTCTAAAATCACAAGCAACACAGCCAAACCACTGGTTAAAGGCTTAAAGCAGTTGAATGAGAACAGATATATTTGTTTGATTTACCGATATCATACTACTTATATGGACCATCTTATAGCTAGAACAAGAATAAGAACTGGGACCTCTAGGGATTGGAACTATGTCAATCATGGCAAAGGAATGGTACCTATATCGGAATATGCTATTCAGAAAAATTCATGAAGTGAAGATAATGACATACAACCCAATCGATGAATTTGGGAGTGTTTATTATGGAGGTGGGACAGCTAAACTGCTTAAAAATAAATCCAAGTTCAAATATACAACAGCAAACATTATACAGAAGGAATTTCTGGGGACTTTGGGCTTGATTTATTGTGACTAAAATGCCTGATGTGACAATCCCTCCACTTTGCACTGGGCAAAGTTGAAAGTTGGGTATGAGCCTATATGGGCAAAACGTGGTTTCCACGTAGCATGTTCAAGCAAAGTTCATCTAGTGCATGCTGATCTGCATCTGGATTCAACTTAGTTGGGATTGAAGGCCATCTTCCTAGTGCTTAGGTTATCTACAACTTAATACCTAGACTGGGTATAAATACCAATATACCATGACTGGGTATATTATACCACAAAATTTTGATATCAATCTCTTAAATCCCAACCAGTTTCTCTACTAATGAAAGAAGAAACACAAACTTTCAAGGCAACATAAGCTAGTAATCATGTGAACCTTTTTGAATCCAAAGACAAAGGGGGAAAAACAGTTTATGAACAATGACATAATGTAAAATATCCTGCCTTAAGCCCAAAGGGAGGAAAAATGAAATTGACAAGGCTCTATAATGCATAATGTAAAGTTGAAACATATCATTTTATCCATTTATAGCCAAAGAATAAAGTTCAGAATGTAAGAACACGAAATCGGTAAATTTTAATATTCATGAAAAACTGCAACTGCTTTCCACAAGTCTTTTCTTTTAGCTTATTTGCTTAGGTACAACTTTTTAACTCCTCAATTTATTTAAATACAAGTATATTTTAATCTACTTTCAACAAATAAGCAATCAGCAAAGAGGTGCTTCCAAAAGCACATTAAGAACCAAAAAGAAAAAGTCAATATTGTGAGAAAGGAAACAGAGTCCTAAAAAAAACCATTGTAGGCATCTACACTCATAACCATCACTAATCAAACCTTCTTCAAACTTTGTGAAAATGGAAACAGTCTCCTTCAAGTTTTACACCTGAGCATAACAATCCAAGTATAAGTCCCTCAACAAAAGTGGTGCACACCAATTAAAAAAGAAAAAGAGAGAGAACCAAAGAAGTTTTGATTATCTTACTCCTTTGTACCCTTGATTCTGCCCACCCCTAAACCCTTACTCAAAATTAATCTCATACAATAGTTTTCAAGCCAAAATGTGAAACAAATGAATAATATCAAGGATATCAAATAAAAGCAAAGCAATTGACAAAATTGATAGAAGAAAGAATTGGGGCATAAACTAATGCAGGAAGCTTTTTATTCATAATAATCTTATATCATTATCATCATGAGTTTCTAATAATTTAAAAATTATAGTACAAAAAGATAGAATTAATACAATGCCCATGTTGGCATTCACGGTACAATAAACTTAAACATAAAACTTATTGCTGATTTATCACCTGAATTTGCCTCAACTTGATGATGGCCTTGTCTCATTTTCTCTTTCTGTTGGAAAAGCATCCAGTGATTATGACATCCACTGCCTTGCTTATTCCCCTCTCGATCAAATTCACTGACCATCCTCTCATAGATAGGAGCTGGCTAGTTTGTGAACTCTGCACTATCTATATGGGAGAAAAATGGAAACAAGCACACTAAATCGAAGCATAGAACCCCTAATCCAGACTCTCCAATGATATTTACATTGGGAATGGAAGTATTCATGAGCCGCACAACTTATACCACCCTCTCCCCTCACAAGCTACACAACATCCCTTGCAAAATCTTCCTGACTAAGCTCATACCGTAGCTTCCCAGATTGACTCTGCCATAGAAAAACATATAACTTTCTTATTGCTTCAGAACATACAAGTCCAGCAAACTTGAAATGACAGTTCTTTAGTCACATACACAAAGAGCCTATAAACATAACAAAAATTGTAATCACAAAGTTACTTAACCATTTACCAAAACTCATTCCATCCTAAGATAGTATTCTAGGTATATAGTTCCAATGGTTAAAAACCAGAGGGGGAGGAGGGGGGTGGGTGAGAATATCAAAAACTTCAATTTGACAATTATCAAGACAATATCCATAATAAGAGCATTATAAATCATACAAACCAAAATCTTAAACTTTCCTAAGTTCCCTACTTGGCGATGGGCCCTGTTTGAGGATAAATAAAGATCCACATATATGTCAACCAAAATCTGACACGTGGACGAGGTCCGAGGAGGGAAGACGTCTAGATCCTTCGGAAACAGACGAAAGCTGTGAATGAGAGGTTCGAGGAGAAAATGCAGACTGGTCCACCGACCGAGGATCCCTAGAAGCAAAGACACCTTGGGAATACTTTAAGTAACTGCCTACACTAGAAAGTAAAGCTTCAGGGAAGACAACAAAGCCGTGTAAGTAACAGAAGGAGGAAATATCTAGGAAGGTGACTGCCACCTCCACGTTTAATGCACTACACCAACTGAACTAGCCGCATTTATGACGAAAAGACACCTGAATAGTTTCACAGCTCAACCCTCTACCGCCTCTAGAAGGGTCTCGATAGGACAAGTATCCAAATGGTTCCCTTGAAACATGGAGATGGAGGGCTAAGATGCAATGGGAGGGACTATATAAGGAAAGGAATCCCACAGAAATAGGGGATGCACATTTGACACAAGAAATAGAGAACGGTAGAGAAAACTGAATCTCATTGTAAAAGTATCAATAGTGATTTTTAATGAACAACTCCTCCTCAAACTTGCTCAAGGAAGATTTTATGCTTAATTTGCGTCTCTTGCACTCATATTAATAGTACTAGCCCAATTATCCACAAGTCTGTATTTACTCTGCATTGTAGTTGGCTCATAAAACCCATCTTCTTACAAATCTATTGTTTTGGGCTTGTTGTACTGGGTCACACTGCTCTAAGTGGGCTTGGACCACAATCCTAGTCCTTACAATTGGTGCCGTTTGTGGAAAAAGGCACCTACAATCTTTGTTAGTCAGGGTTTCTTTTTGATAGCAAAGAGAAGAGATGGCAGGCTCTAGGTAGAATAGAGAGGAGTCTGTGTGGTCGCAATGTGTAGACCATTTTGTTAGCTTGGAGAGAAGAAGGGATCGAGAGGCTAACCGAACTCCTAATGTACGGGTTGAAACGGACTAAACGGATCATACTAGCAGAAGTCATTTGTGGCCTAGAAGTCATATCTCTCATGATGAAGAAACGAGGAATCTCAGGCTAGAGATTGATCATTTACGTAAGAAGTTGTGACGTAGGGAGCATGTTAGGGGGAATAGGACGCCCCCATCCAACTCAGGGACTGTTAAGGGAAATTTCCTTTAGTTTCCCTTCGAGTTTAGACCAATGGATAACTCAAGGAATTAAGGTTTGGTAAGCTGCATCTCTGGTTCATTTTGCAAAAATTAAGCGGAAGATTTTAAACAACATGTGCTGGGCATTCTGGGGAGTTCTAATTTCAAGTGTTTTTGGGTGTTATTGTGTCTATGTTTCCATGTCAATTGGGAGAAAAGTCACATCTTAGTTTTAAGCTCTCCACAAGTTTTTGATATGCCCAATGTTTGAATTTAGGGTTTAAATTTCTTTCCTTGATGAAACCAACAAAACCTAGGTTTAGCCTCATTGTTATAAACAATAAAGCCTTAGTCCTTTGGGGTTGGCTATGGATCTATTTTTTATTTTGGGGAGGGTGGGGGGGAGTCCTTACAGTTTCTTTTTTTGGGGGAGTGGGGGGGGGGGGGGATAAATAGGTTTTCTAGAGGTGTTATGTAAGTTATTCGAAGTTTCATAGGCGATTAGCAGTTAGTGACATCATCTAGTAGGATTAACACAAAATTTATGCCTTCTCATAAAAACGAAAGGCCTATGCAAGAAATATTGCTTATGTTTGATTACCTAATTTTCCTTTCTGTGTTACAAGATTATAATGCTATTTGGTCTCCTGAATTATTGTTTATATTAGCATATCATGTCTATTCCCTTCGCATTCTCAAAAAAAAAAAAAAAAAGTTCATTCCCTTCAAGTTATTGTCTGAAACAAAGTGTTCATCTACTGATATTGAGTTGTGCTACATAACACCGTTTAGAGACTTTTTCAACCAAACACCCCCCCCCCCCCCCCCCCCCCCCGGGCATGTACGCTAACATGGGCACACTAGTAAACACTAGGGAGGGAGAGATGTGATAGTTGGTACTTTTTTGGTGTCAATAGACTTACCTATTGATATATGATTTGAGATTCCTGAATTTGATGCTTGAAATTAGAGCCGGAAATATCTAGTATATGGCTCAAATGTTGAGAAATTACCTTCTTCCCTTTTCAAACTTCAATGCAGGCAGTGACAAATCTTTTAAACAATGAAAGTGTATCTGATATTGACCATTTATGCTTAGTGATGCTTTATGCTTTGCTCTACGAGAAGGAAAGCCTTGTTCAATTGATGCAACTTTTCAACAAACTAGCTTCTCATTCTGCCAAGTACAAACCAGGGGTAAAATAAGCAAACGGGCATTTCTGTTTTGCATGCTTTAATGCTTTAGTAAAGCTGCAAATATGTTGAAATTTTTGTGTTTCTTGCTAGTTGCTAGATAATTCACTGGTTTTGAAAAATTGGCCATCATGGTATGACAGCTTGTCCAGTTCATCTTGAAGCAAGTAGGGGTTGATAAGTGAACTGGGGATCTTTTTGGAAATCGAGATCTTTTTAATATTGCTCGTAACATGGCTCGTGGACTAAAGGTTAGTTAGAAACACTTCACTTTCTGCTTACGGATGTGGTTAGATGCTTATACATCATTTTCCCATATGCTGTAGGGGTTTGAGAATGTTTACACATGTTAAGGATACAACTGTAGTTGTCAAGGATAGTAGCTAATTCATAAGCAGCTAGAGTTACTGATGTTAGTTAATGATGTATCACAGCTATAGTATTCAAAATATAAATCTCGGATTGTGATGAGATAGGATTAGGATAAGATAGAATCGTATTTTGAATTTGTATCTAAGTGATAAGATAGAAGTATATCTAAATTTGTATCTAAGTGATAAGATAGAAGTATATCTGAATTTGTATATATGTGATAAGTCAGAATTGTATTTGAATTTGAATCTGTAACAAACTCTTCTATAAATGAAATGCCTTGAACCGTGAAAGGTAAGGCTTGAAAACAAATTCAATTATCCTGTTTTTACATGGTATCAGAGCTATTGTGATATACGTCCTTTTTTTTTTTTTTCAATGGCTTCCTCGTCTTCATCAACTTCTACTGTCAACACTGCTACTTCTCCTTCTCCCACTTCACTTACTACTATTCACCATCTCATCACCATCAAACTTACCCGCGACAACTACCTACTGTGGAAAGCTCAGATTGTTCCTTACCTTATGGGGCAACCTCTCTATGGCTATCTCGATGAAACCACACCTACTCTGCATTGGATTATCACCATTGCAGCTGATGATACCACTCAAGCTATCCAAAATCCAGAGTTTCAACATTGTCATTTGCAAGATCAAATGATACTGATCAATGCAAAACTGCAAGTGCACAGTATCGTAGTTTTTTTTTTTTTTTTTTTTTTTTTTTTTTGTGTAAAGTGATGAGAAGAGTATCGTCCTCAAGGATTGGTCACTTACTTTTGACAAATACCAAAATTATGCAAATCTTGGTTTTATTTAGATAAATCACTAAGGTTTTTTTTAAAAATAAAATCAATTTAAAGAAAATGCGCAAAGGAAAAGAAAGATGTTGCTCGAAGATCAAATTAATGGGGGGAAAACTTCTAGGAAATCGATTTCACCTAATTCCTCACTATGCTTTACTCATCTAGCTAATTGGATTTAATTCTCTCTGTTTGTTAGCAATCTCCAAACTGATCCAAAAGCCTCTTTCGACAGTCAATTGGAAACATTCTTGTTCATCATTTTACACAAGAATATGCAATTTAATAAAGCAAGACAGCATTAAGACCAACGATTTTAATACTACATAGGTTCATACAAGTCTTTTGATCTCTATATTTACCTATGCCGAAACATTCAAGATCTATCCTATAATTCCCTCTTTCGACAGCAAATCATAAGATCAAAATCATCTAATTAATGGTCAGTTAATTAGAAGCAATAAGCTCAGAATAAATCAGACCAACATGAAGAGAATTAATTCAAATTAACATAGAAAAGTAAGCATAGTTCAGAACTAGATTTCATCGTTTTCCTAGAATAAAGAAGATTTAGTTCATGCTAAAAATTAAACTCAACAGAAACGAATTCACCATAATGTATCTGAGAAGATTGTAAGGACAAATGGATGCTCAAAATAATCTCTCGTTTTCATCTCTGCTGCTTCGTCTTCCTAGTTCAGCGCCATCCTCTGTTTTTCAGTTCAGCGCCCTCTTCTTTTCTCTTTCAGTTCTGCGCTCCCTTTTCTTTCTTAAACGTGTTGCTCTTTTTTAGCCCAAAACGTTGGTCTTTTTAGTCCAAAAATGTTGGTCTTTTTGTGCGTGTCTCCCCTTTTAGTTTCGGCCTATCAAAACCCAGAGGGACCCACTTTTCTTGCCAAGTTCTAAGGTCAAAAAGAAATCTTCCTTTAGTTCCGTTCATCCAAGACCCAATATTCTCTCTAGTTGCTTCACGTCTCCTTTATTTGAATAAATCTTCATTTTCTTCAAATCTGCAATAAAATTTAAATAACAATAATGAAGTCTAAAATCAACAAAAATAAATAAAATTAGACTAAAGTTTAAAGTTGAGAAGTGATAAATTATGCTAAATTATGCAAGTCATCAAACACCCCCAAACTTAGAACTTTGTTTGTCCTAAAAAAAAATAAAATAAAATAAAAGACAACTATAGACAATATCAACTAGACCTCATAGAGAAATATCATCACTCACCAAGCCATGATCTGAATTTAGATTTCATCACTAGTAACTTACTCTTTTAACATCAAAGATAGCAAGAAAATCAATCAAAAAAATTCAGCAATTTGTCAAGCAAGAGTTAAGCATTTACTTCAACCTAAAGCTAAGTCCTTGCGTGTGTGTGTGAAATAGTCAATTTAACTCCAAACCACCAGCAAATTCAGATAAAAGTAGAACAACTGAAATCATAAGAATTCTCTCAAAACTTAACCCCATAAGTCTAATTTTTAGAAATCCTCTCCACTAATGTAATCAAACACCAAAATCAGAGATCAAAAGGTCTTTGATCAAGGTTGTAATGACAGGCCACAGGGTGAGGGCTAAGAAAGAAATGGATATGGAAAATCAAAGCAAATTGGGAAAATACTTGGTAGAAAAAAAAACAATAAAAGAGGTATCCACAAGATCCACACCATAGCTCTTTCTCGACAATATGCTCATACTGATGAAAATATTGTTGCTATACTCAATAAGTGGAGTGTTTTTTTTTTTTTTGAAGAGAATTAATTCATCTTTTTTTCGAATCCCAGTAGCCACACCACTCGTAGCCTTTACAAATTTTCAACCACTTTAACCTTCCCTTTTTCAATTCTTGCCTTTCACTTTCTTTTCTTTTCACACTTTGATCAAATAGAGCAAACATAATGTGGATA